>NC_133324.1:741481841-742751007 GCF_042186555.1 Aquarana catesbeiana
TCTGCTGATTCCTAAGAGCACAGTGGCCTCCACAATCCTTAAATGGAAGACATTTGGGATGACCAGAACCCTTCCTAGAGCTGGCCGTCTGGCCAAACTGATCTATCGGGGGAGAAGAGCCTTGCTGAGAGAGGTAAAGAAGAACCCAAAGATCACTGTGGCTGAGCTCCAGAGATGCAGTCGGGAGATGGGAGAAAGTTGTAGACAGTCAACCATCACTGCAGCCCTCCACCTGTCTGGGCTTTATGGCAGAGTGGGCCGACGGAAGCCTCTCCTCAGTGCAAGACACATGAAAGCCCGCATGGAGTTTGCTAAAAAACACCTGAAGGACTCCAAGATGGTGAGAAATAAGATTCTCTGGTCTGATGAGACCAAGATAGAACTTTTTGGCCTTAATTCTAAGCGGTATGTGTGGAGAAAACCAGGCACTGCTCATCACCTGTCCAATACAGTCCCAACAGTGAAGCATGGTGGTGGCAGCATCATACTGTGGGGGTGTTTTTCAGCTGCAGGGACAGGACGACTGATTGCAATCGAGGGAAAGATGAATGCGGCCAAGTACAGGGATATCCTGGACGAAAACCTTCTCCAGAGTGCTCAGGACCTCAGACTGGGCCGAAGGTTTACCTTCCAACAAGACAATGACCCTAAGCACACAGCTAAAATAACAAAGGAGTGGCTTCACAACAACTCCGTGACTGTTCTTGAATGGCCCAGCCAGAGCCCTAACTTAAACCCAATTGAGCATCTCTGGAGAGACCTAAAAATGGCTGTCCACCAACGTTTACCATCCAACCTGACAGAACTGGAGAGTTTCTGCAAGGAGGAATGGCAGAGGATCCCCAAATCCAGGTGTGAAAAACTTGTTGCATCTTTCCCAAAAAGACTCATGGCTGTATTAGATCAAAAGGGTGCTTCTACTAAATACTGAGCAAAGGGTCTGAATACTTAGGACCATGTGATATTTCAGTTTTTCTTTTTTAATAATTCTGCAAAAATGTCAACAATTCTGTGTTTGACCGTAGAGTCCACTTTCATCCGATCAGATCCATAGACGGATGGAAAAATAGGGTTTTCCTCCGTCACACTTTAGCTGATCAAGCACATGTCACCACTGACATCTGTCGCTCCATAGAGCGGTCCGCCCGTGTGAAAGGGGCCTAAGGAAGCCAGTGAGTCTAGGGAGCTGGAAGGAATCCAGAAGTCTGTTGGGAGCAAGCAGAGGTACTACTGACAAGAGAGAGCCAGATGGCTCGGTATGTTTTTTTATTTATATGTGTTAAATGAAGTTAAACCCCCTGCGTGGGAATCCTGGATGGACTTTTGTTTTTTTTTAACTTTTTAATAAATGTGGGCTACCAGGCCCTTAACGATGATGCCTGTGTGATGTGAACTCACTGCACAAAAACAGCATCTACCACTGAGCTAAACATCCAAATATCGCAATATATCTATCTATCTATCATTCCAAATATACAGTATTTGCTTTTGAAACATAGATGTTGCAGATGCTTCAGTCCGATGTTTCAGACTGCTTCTGTATGCAAGGAGTCTGTTATACAGCAAAAATAAACATAACCTAATTACATACTGTTAACAAGTAGTGTGTATTTTGCACATTGAAGATGCAGAGCTGTTGATTGGTTTAGTATGTGAAATTTTATAGAGTGAAGTTAAATGTACAGAATCTTTATAAATCAGGGAAAACCATCATTAACCTCTTAATGCTAAGCAAATTAACAACTTGTCAGCTATTACCTCATTTTGCAGCACTCTGATTTCATTACCATCAAGAGGTTAAGTTGCTCATCAGTGTGAGATTACAATCAGCCATTTAGTTTCACTTCTATAGAGGCAGTTCAGAACAACTGTGTTGCCTCTATAGGTTCAGCCACTAAATCTATAACACAGACAAAACATTATTACAAGAAAGAAACTGAAGTACAGGTTACCCCACAAAGTATACAAAACTAAGTGGAGAATTTACAGTATTGGTGGTGGCAGTATTAGCAACACTTAACATCACAGCTTGCTATAACTTGAAGGATTGCTCAATGCAGAGAATTTACATGGAGATCAGTGACAATAGCTTCTGGCTTAGCATTCCTTATCTGGAGCTATGAGGATTAGCAAGTACTTAGAAATGCCCTATTAAGCCTAGCCAATAAACATTAGTACACACTGTTGCAATTAAAGCTTACAGCCAGATTTTAACTGATTCCACCATAGCAGTAGCTTAATTTAATTCAGCTCCTCAGTACTCAGATAACGTATAGAAGGCCTTTATGCAACAACCATCACTATTAGTTGGATCAGAAAAATATATTGTACATACCTTAGTCTGGGGAAATATAGCATCAACAGCCTATAGAAACAAGAGGACCACAGACAGATCAAGGGAAAACAGGTGTATAAGAGCTGCAACCTTCCAACATAACAGTTCCACCCAGTGCTCAGACCTCGAAGCTGCTGACACCTCTAACGTATCAGAGTAAGGAAAGGGATGGGCGGCACTCAGGATGACATCCCAACATGGGTATTTCTTTATTAAGTAGACATGTACAATGCGTTAAAAACAGCCTATGTGCTTTTGACATTAGTCCTTAGTCATGACTAAGGACTAATGTCCGAAAAGTGTAGGCTGTTTTTACAGCATTGTACATGTTAGCGTAGGCTTGGTTCACACCAATGCAGGTTGCAGCTTGTATATTCCAGGTGCATTTTGCGTTTTTCAATACATGTTTTTGATCCATTGAAGTCTAAGAAACCAAAAAAAAAGTCCCTGGCCCTTTCCAAAAAATGCACAGATGTGAACTTGACCCATAGGAAACCATGTTAAATGGACTGTAGTGTGTGTGTTTCTGTAAAACTGAAAATGCATTAAAAAATGTACAGGCATGAACCAGGCCTCAATAAAGAAATACCATTGTTTGAATTTTATCTTGAGTGCTGATAATCCCTTTTTGTACACCAACAGACCAGGCAGTGATTTTCAAGGTTGACATGCAGGCTCCTGCTGGTCTTGAGGGATACATCAAAGTAAGAAAAACTTGTCCTTATATTGTTCTCCACTGGGATAAGCAGTTGCCGCAGTATCAGCCAGTTTTGTTATACTTGGCTCATCCTCTTTGCACTGGCTTAACAGGGTGCTCTGCTCCACAGTCTATTGGCAGGCCAATATGACTGCCAACATGATCTAATGTGACACCAGGTGCAGGGAATTCGCCCTGTTATCTTGCCCTGTATGGTGGGAATTCTCCATTTTCCCTTATCCTGGAAATTCTCTACAACATGGTTATATCACCTTCCATGGATGTACAGATAAGGGCAACTATTAGCAGTGCTCCTCACAGTGGCTCTAGGAAGAAATATTTTGTAGTCCATCGCACAAAAGTCCACACATGCTCGGAATCAATGCTCATCAAACACAACATTAACAGAAGGAGCCCAAAGGGTGGCACACGACTACTGAATTTCCTTTTTATCGGCTTGCCCTACGTCTTGTACGTCACTACGTTCATAATTGTTGGCCAACATTTGTGTGACCGTGTGCATGCAAGACAAGTTTGAGCCAACAACCTTCGAACAAAAATCCACGGTTTTGTTGTCGGAAAGTCCGATCGTGTGTACGGGGCATAACACCCTGAGACAAAGCCATAAGTCTTAAACTGTGCTTTGCCCAAGCAGGGTAGATCAACAGCTTCTCTTACCTTACCTTCGCTCCCACTCTTCTCCATTTAGCTACCAGGATTGAAGGAAATAACCAGTACTCCCATTCTGCTCACAGGAATAGCTGATACTTCATGTTTAGCCACTCAGGAATCCAGTTGAATGCCTATTGATTAAAGTGTTACTAAACCCAGGACCCTGCATTTACTATATCTGGTCTCCCACAGTACACAGAACATGGAAATGCATACATTTTCTCATCAGCAGTATATAGTAGTCTTGTGAATTCTATCAGTGGCCAGCTGAGCACTGGTTCAAGCTTGTAGGAGGAGTTTTCATTCTCCTCTGATTATCATATGAGACTGCATTGACCCCTGACCCTCAGTCTGGACAGTGCTAATTGGCCCTGTGCTGATCACATGCACCCTCCCAAATTGAAAAAAAAACTCTCTAGCAATACACACTAAACTGAGCATGTGCAGAGTGCCCCAAAGCCTCTGTACTATCAGCAGATGGATTGGGGACAGTAAAAGAAGGGGAGGATCAGAGATCCTCCTCTCCCCCTCTTCTCTGCAGCGCCGACATTCTAACAGGGGCTTCACAGCTGGGCGCACAATGGGCATGCGCGAGCCACGCTGCATGCTGTGATTGGCCAGGCAATCTTCTGGGACCTGTGGAGATTGCAGGGAGGGAGGAGAGAGAGGTGATCTACCTTCTGGCATCAGGGGAGGAAGTGGGTGCTGGGTACCTGTAAAAACAGGGTACCTGCTCCCCCCCCCAAAAAAAATGACATGCCAAATGTGGCATGTCAGGGGGTCACTAACACTTAAAGCGGAAGCTCCATTTTTGGGTGGAACGCCGCTTTAAGGTCATGTATCAACTTTTGAATTAACTATTACCTTTTCAACAATGATACATTTTTTTTTTATTACAGCCATGTAATCCAAAACTGATTTCTTAATCTAAGTTTAAAGTATAACTAAGGGCAAACTTTTTTTTTCTTCTATTTGAATAGTGGAGTGGAGAGCGATTAGAACACCTGTCAGGTCTTTATTGCTGTCTTTGCCCCATTAGGGAATTCCACCCTCTAATTTTGTAATGTTTACAGAACAGTAATAGAGGGTAAAACTTCCAAAGGGGACAATAGTTCTGGTTTCCTCATGTTGTGGAATTTTCTCTCATTTCCTGTTTTGGCTATGGGACAGGAAGTAAAGAGAAATAGATAGCAAAAAAAAAAAAACAAGCTGACAGAGGTTAGAAACCTCCTCTACTCTATACAAAAAATAGAAGACGGGAAAAGAACAAGAGATCTTCTCTTGTATCATTGATGAGCTGGATCAGCATTCAGTAAGCTGCTGCAGACTTAGGTAAACCAACCTTGAGCAGTCCTTCTATGCTACTCCCAACTTTCCATCTATGCCCCCCAAGACCTTCTAAGACCCTAGAGACAGCCCTGCTTAGAAGCTATAAATTATATATCTGTTAAGATTGAAAAACTTGCGCATATGTATTCCATAAAATGTTTACACAACTATATATATTTCTTCAACTGATGGCAAATAATAATAATGCAGAGCCATTCTTAGCAGCAATAAAGTATTGTTATTAATCCCAGTGCCCATTTCCTCTTCTGTCAAAAACAATAAAATCCATTGTTATTTGTACTAACAAAACATTGAAGACGTTACTGTTTCTTGCAGAGAACATTCATTTCTCTTGCAGGTAATAATAAAAACATAGTTAGCATTTTTACTGACAAAGTATCTAGGGTTTGCTAGTTATGTAATAAATACATGAAGATTTATTTTCTTTGCCTGTCCTTACCTGCCTTATGAATCTTCCTTTTAGCTATGTGTATGATTCTGTAGAGTATTTCCAAGACTCAGGGTGCCTTGACTTCACAACCTACAATACATTGCAAATTAAGAGAATACCATTTTCCTATAAAGATGCAAATTCTTGGCTGAAATATGTTTATACAGAAAACAATAGCAAACAATAAAAAACTTTAAAAACTTTTATATAATAAATATACAAATATGATTGTATAGGAGAAAGTAATACTAATGATTGTTGCTGGCAAACAAAGTACTAGTTGTACCCTTTATCCGTTTAATCCTGTTTATTGTTCCTGGGGAATGTCCCTGGTAATGGTGTAAGTGGATCCAATAATCAGGGTTATGAATTTCCAGCCAGTAGGAGGCAGGGGTGGACTGACTATTCGGGCACTCGGACATGGACCAAGGGCCCCATGCCTCTAGGGGGCCCCATCAGAGTGGCCAGCCTCAGTAAAAGCAGGGACAGTATGTAAAAATCTGTATTTTTTTACATCTGTCCCTGAAATGTCCCTTGCCGACATCATTTTGCTTTAAAAAAACTGAGGCTATAGCTGCCCCGCCTCTATACTGCCTCCTTGGGAACAGTGTACCCGCCCCCTTCTTCACCGTGGCTCATTTGATTTCAGAGCAGGAGATTGCCGACTGCTGGAGGAGAGGAGAGGGAGGAGGGGACATAGCCTGCAGTGTGGGAAGGGCTGCAACCTGCTGGAAGGTAAGCTTGCTGAGCTGAACTGATTATATTTTTGTTAGTGCTTATCCTGGTGAGCAGGAGGGAGGGGGTGGATGTGTTTTTCCTCTAGCAGGGCTCCTCCTGTCTCTGAAGCTGTTAGATCAATTTTCTGTGTGAGAAGTGTACTGCTTCTGGAGGAAGGATGTTCTGAACTTCTCCCCCAATCTCTACTACCCTTCCTACTCATTAACTGCCCACCAGTACACAGGCACAGTCCCCTCCTCTCCCACATTACCACCTAATGTGTCTGTGAGCTACTGGGGCACTACAAGTCTCAGCATGTCAGGAGATGGGGGCAGTAGTGTTTCTTTTAGGCTGATTTTTGGGTGAAAAGTGCTGGTGTGTGTGTGTGTGTGTGTATGTATGGTGTGTGTCTATGTGTATATATGTATACTGTGTGTCTATTTGTGTCTATGTGTATATATGTATACTGTGTGTCTATGTATATATATGTATATTGTGTGTCTATCAGTGGCCATCCATAAGGGACACATGGGCGCTGCCCCCTCTCTTCTGGCACCTCTCTATTACCATAGATAGATTCATGCATTGCATGAATCTATCTGTGGTCACCGCTGACACCCCCTATTCAGTTGCCTGGCCCCTTTTCGGGCGCCGGGCACCTGAATTACAGCAGCGAGGGTGTTTTTGGGAAGCATCTGTTTAGAGCCGTATGCTCTAATAGGTGCCCAAAAAGGTGAACAGCGGGCGCAATGCTGAGCATTTGCTGTTTACTTAGGAATTCACTTTGCTAGCACTGAACCGCCTCTCAGCCAATCAGGTGCTCAGGTCTGTTACCTGTCACCTGATTGGCTGAAGCGTCATGCACTAAGATTGGACACCTGATAGAGAGGACGGAAGAAGACATCGAGGAGCATGCAGGACAGCGCCGCTGACCCACTGCGAGACAGGTAAGTGCCGGGCGATGCCCACTGGCAGCATCTGATAGGGCACAGTAGCGGCAATTGATGGGCACACTGGCAGCATTTGATGGGGCACAGTAGCGGCAATTGATGGGCACACTGGCAGCAATTGAAGGGCACAGTAGCGGCAACTGATGGGCATAGTGGCAGCAATTGATGGGCACAGTGGCTGCATTTGATGGGCACAGTGGCAGCAATTGATGGGCACAGTAGCTGCGTTTCATGGGCACAGTAGCTGCATTTTATTGGCACAGTGGCTGCAATTGATGTTTTGTTTTTTTTCAGTTTGTTTGCGCCCCCCCAAAAAAATTTTGAGCACCAGCCGCCACTGGTGTCTATGTGTATATATGTATAATGTGTGTGTGTGTGTCTATGTGTATGTATACTGTATGTTTCATTTGTGCCTACTAACGCTAAACAGAAGTCGATCTAACAATCCTATGCCCCTGAAAAATCCACTTGCCATTCGAAGGCAGCTGAATGGTGAACTGCTGAGCCCAGCCTTGGATCAGGTAGCAGGGCAGGTCTGGGTGCGTGCCTGTGTGGTGATATGGCACACATCAAGCATGGCTTTTATTCACACACCCCACTGCCAGATCTGAGGCCAACCACAGCAGTTCACTATTTCGCTGGCTCTAAGACTCACTTGCACAGTTCAATGCTTGCAACAAGTGGATCTTTTTTTTCTAATTTAAAGGCCTTTTCCTGCCAGCTACCTGCCACACCAAGCACTAAGGTGCAAAGGTGTGTGTAAGGGGACACTGATATAAGGTGACACACTGGGGGGGCTCTGCCATAAGGTAGGACTGCAGACTGTGATGTATAGGGAGAATGTTGGGACTTTGATGTAAGGGAGGACTCTGATGTGAGTGTGGCACTCATCCTGACTGCTGTACTCTATATGTTGTTTTGTTTGTTACTTACTCCTGGCATGGTGGCCACCTGTAAGCCTGGGGGCCCCATAATCCTCTATTGCCCGGGGGCCCCATGAGTTGTCAGTCCGCCCCAGGTAGGAGGTTTATTGTTAGTGGCGCATGCTGGGTAATGACATAAAAATTGTGGTGAACTTCTGGAACCTCACTTACCTCCTAAGCTTTGCCAGGGGAGGATGAATACTACTGATCCAGATCTCCTATGCCTGTTGTCTGGGGAGGTCACGTGTGCTATGCTGTAAGGAGCAAAGCCTAGGTCTGAGGCTTAAGCTCAGACTGCTTAGTGGAGGTAGTTTTCCCAAAAGGAGTGGATATGATCCTGGGAAGGAGCACCAAGGAGGAACTTTGGCTGCTGGAGGTTTTTGCAAAATTGGAATTTTGCTTGAATCTCACAGGTAGTATGATGCCTTACCTAGGGAGTTCAAATTGCATCTGCACTACAGTCAAGTGTTTGAGTGTTTTACCTATGAAGACTGTAAAAAGAATTCTGGAGTTTGATGTATTCTTTAAGTTTTCTGTGCCCTAACTTTTTGTCCTTGGAGTTTATTAGAGCTAAATAAACTATATTTTCTGACAAAAGAGGGACTGGGACCCTGAGGTGAGATGTCATCCCACCTGACCTCTTGGGGGTCCAAAATAACTTCTCTGGGTTAATGGCTTTTGATTTCTTGAAACCACCCTGTCTGGTCTCCTCCAGCCACCAGTGATGATTCTACCATCATCCACCATAATCGCAGAAATGTTTTTCCCACTGGTGACAGTTCCATCATTTATTATTATTACTATACAGGATTTATATAGCGCCAACAGTTTGTGCAGCACTTTACAGCGTTAAGGCAAACAGTACAGTTACAATACAATTCAATACAGGAGGAGTCAGAGGGACCTGCTCGTTAGAGCTTACAATTTAGAAGGGAGGATCAAGTAATACAAAAGGTAATATCTGTGGGGGGTGAGCTGATAAAGAAAATAGAAGTTTAGTTGTTAGGTGGAGGCAGGATTGGCTTTACTGAACAGAAACATTTTCAGAGATCGCCTAAAAGTGGCTAGAGTTGGAGAAAGTCAGACAGATTAGGGTAGGGAATTCCAAAGGATGGGAGAGGCTCAGGAGAAGTCCTGGAGGCGAATATGGGAGGAGGCGATGGGGAGCTAGAGAGCAGGAGATATTGGGAGGAACAAAGAGAACGATTTGGTTGGTATTTTGAGACTAGTGATGTAGCTGGGGGCAGAGTTGTGGATGGCTTTGAAAGTTCTTGTTAGTATTTTGAATTTAATTGGTTGGGTTAATGGCAGGCAATGGAGAGATTGGCAGAGAGGGGTAGCAGACACTGAGCGGTTGTAAGGTTCACCATAATGGCAGAAATGTCCCTTCTCTGACAGCATCTTTTCATATCTAGTGTCAGGTCCAGGCAGTATCAGTATTGGCATCATGCAACAGAAAGCAAGGTATCCCAAAATACTCTTCTGTTCACCCCATTCAGTGATGTGTTCAGAGTGCTTTCTTGCTTCTATCCTCAGGGATATAAGCTTTAACAAATGGTCTGTCACCTTATTTCTAAATATTTACAGGAGGCTGGGTTGCTGGTGTACTGACATCCCACAACTTCCAAAATAAAAAATTGTGTTGCGCTTTCTCTTGTAAAGCGATATTCAGTCGACTCAATAAACCTTATTGGTAAAGTACATTAGTGCTAAATATTTACAATTCATAACAATTCATAATATATTCCTTCGATAATATATGAAATAAAGTGCAATCATGCAAAAATAAAGTGCAAAGATGATGTATCTAAGGAAAAATTATCCAGAAAAGAGTCCATATAGTTATAGTCCAAAATTACTCCTTTAGTCCTCCAGTGGTAATCACCCAGTGCTCCCCTTTCAGGTCAATAAATATAGTCTCTTACCAAAATATTAGACCTAATACAGGTCAATAATCACCTTAGTGAACTTCACCTCTCACTTTAGGTTTGGGCTGCTCCAGCATTTTTCAACCGCCTTTATAATGGTATTACTAGGAAGTACCACGCAGACTTCTCCTCAGCAGCATTACATCAGATAAATGTCATGGCAATGAGAAGCGGAAAAACTCATTGCGCAACATCCAGTAAAATGAGCAAATGTTTATTTAAAATTCTACTTACAGCAACAAGGATAAAACAAGCATTGGAAAATGCAATCTGTCCTACACCCTCTGCATGTGTGTCGACCTCACCGATATTTCCTATGCCTTGCCTGACGTACATTTCGTCGTAACAGACATCTTCTGTGAGGCAGTGGGGATAGCGATACTCACATAACTTCCCACAACTTCCACTATGCAAGCTCCCTAAAGTTGGTGGGTTTTGTTGCTTGTTTATGGCCATATTTATTATATCACATCTTAAGACGGAGCAATGATTCAAAAAATGGAAGCCTGTGCTTCATGCAAGCCATGGTAAAAGTAGGTTTTGTGTGGGGTAGCAGGTACAAACTGTGCAGGGGTGGGATTGTCAGCAGGAAATCAAAGCCTTCTATTTTGTCCCACCCAAAGCCTCCTGGGGCCTTTATCTGATCTCTGCATGCTTGGTTAAGCACCTTCCACAGTTCCAAATGATCTGAAATCTGAGAGTTGCTCTTAAAGTGGAGTTCCACCCACTTTTACAACTCTTCAGCATCCCTCACTAAATTGTGCACTGTAAGCGAATTGGATATTTTTTTTTTTTCTCTGCGCTTACTGTATAGCTGCTGTATTCATTTTTCACTTCCTCCTCCCTGGCCGCGGCCCATCGCATCATTTCCTGTTTGCAATGCCTTCTGGGAAGGGGCGGCAACTTCCTCTGACACTGCCGTTGCTATGGAAACCTGACCTGAAACCTATTACACTGCTTGTGCTGCACTGAGCATGTGCGAGATCTACAAGGATGAGATCCAGGAAGAAATACAGTCTGGCTTCAGATGCCCAGACTTAAGATGGCCACGGCCTGCTGTAAGTTTATAAAATAACAAACTACCGCTATAAACTGACAAAACAGACCTTAGTTTACAGACTAACTTTACTAGAATACATTAAGCTTGTGTATTACAGGGGTATTTTTATTTAAAAATTATAATTTCGGCCGGAACACCACTTTAATAAAACAGCAGTATCGCTCATTAATAGTGATAATTGTATCAGTTCGCTAGTTTGTAATTATATTAGGGCAATTTGCAGTGAGCAGATGATCACCATAGTTCAGGGGAGTTCAGGGGAATGTGGTGTTCAGGAAAATGTGGTGAAGCATTACCTACCCCTTGTAATGTAATATGGCTAAAAGCAAGTTCTATATGCATTTACTTTATGGCGTAAAACATCATGGGGTCAGCTACAATGCTGTCCCACAGTCCTCTAAACCCTCTTCTCCTAAGTAAAAGATGGATCACACACAATTGCTTGAACGCCAGTTCTCAAAGTGAATCCATAATGCGTTCAGTGGACTAGCTGTGCAGATTGCAAACATGTATTTCAAGAAACACACTTACAGAAAAGCAGATTCTTTCTCATTTTTAACAGCTTTCATGTAAAAGGGAGACACATTTGAAATTTCTCACAGCTACAACAAAAGCTGCACAATGAGCAAGAAATAAAGACTGTGCATTGCTTAAAGAAGAACTTCACTTCATGTCCAGCAGTGTTCTGTTCTGCTCAGTGGGTTCAATGCCACCATCTTCTTTTGTGACATCATCAGGAGCCAGCTGTAAGGACAGGGAGACACAGCCAGCCCCCAATTAGGCACCCTCAGTTACAACATTGCAAATGTGTGCTGTTATTGTACAAATACATAGCGATCTTTGAGCAGTTGAGGGTCTATCTATTTAGTGAGTTGCTATCCTTATCTTTTGCTGCTGACCACATTTATTTCACTGCAGTGGCATCTCACTCCAAAAGCTACAAAATTGTATCAAATGGCATTCCTAAAATAAGACCCTAAACACACTATACAACTTTTGTTGTCTGATTTCCTTTAGATTTACCAAAACCATGTAGTGCAAGGGCCTGCCTGATTGCATACAAATTGAAACTCTTAAGGTTTGACCCCATAATATATGGTTTTGGTAGATCTGAAGGAAACAAATCTAAAGAAAATTGTATAGTGTTGTGCCCTGTACATACGGTCGGACATTGATAGGACATTCCGACAACAAAATCCATGGATTTTTCCTGACAGATGTTGGCTCAAACTTGTCTTGCATACACACGGTCACACAAAGTTGTCGGAAAATCCAATCGTTCTGAATGCAGTGACGTAAAACACGTACGTCGGAAACTATGAACGGGGCAGTAGCCAATAGCTTTCATCTCTTAATTTATTCTGAGCATGCTTGGCACTTTGTGCGTCGGATTTGACTACACACGTTCGGAATTTCCGACAACGGATTTTGTTGTCGGAAAATTTTATAGCAAGCTCTCAAACTTTGTGTGTCGGAAATTCCAATGGAAAATGTGTGATGAAGCCCACACACGGTCGGAATTTCCAACAACAAGGTCCTATCACACATTTTCCATTGGAAAATCCGACCGTGTGTACAGGGCATAAGTCTACTTCTGGTTCAGAGAACAAAATAGTTCTTCAGAAGTTTAAACCTGAATTAAAACGAGTCAAAAGATTAATTCAAGTTTATTTTCTTAAATATTTTATTGTGCCTCTTGCTGATTATTTTACATTAAAGTCATAATATGCTCTGCAAAATCTTTTACTGTTTTTTGAGATTGATATTACCACATTCTTTCCTTCACTTTCATGAATTTGTCTTTACTTACATAAGATATACCAAGTAATTTCTATGTAATGAGACTTAACCTAAACCTTATTACAGAACTGCAATGTTTGTAACTAACATCAAACATTTGATTTCTAAATAAAAAAAGATTGGTAAAATACAAATGTTTTTATTATGTAGATTTTCAAAGACTTAAAGTGTTTGTTACCCAACACTTCATATTCCTGATATGTGCCTGCTGTACCATGTACTTGTATGAGAAGTCTCCTGTTCTCTTTGTATTTCTTGCTTTGTGTGAAATCTCTGGTGTTCTTGCTAGTCTCCTTGCGTTTCTATCAAAAACTGACCACACTAAGCAGAAGAGCACATCGTGGTCAGTCCTTCAGCTATGTTGAAAATGCAGTGTACTCTTCTCCAATGATCAAACTTCTCCTGACATGCCCCCACTGCACAGCCATTTACTGAGAAGATCAGTTTGCTGCTGTTTATCCTCCCCCCAGCTCTTATGTAGCTGAGAAAAGAGGGAATGTGATCACTAATAAAAATGGAACAAAGGTAATTATATAAATTCAAATGCATGTCTCATATCTTAGGGACTGCTGTGGCAATGGATAATTACTGCTGCTATCTTCCAGGTCTTGTACCAAGGCTGTCCCACTCCACACTGACCATCACCATTCACATCTTGTATTTTTTCAGTGAATACAAGGAGTTCTCTAATTGGAGGAGCTGGAGATTGGGTTACTGTCCCTTAACTTAGAGCAGTATTTAGGGGCATAAAAAATACCCCAAACCTACATTCAGAGTAGAGCTTACTGCATAATTTCCACACATATGCATGCAAGCGCACATACATCTACATACGTGTGCATAAACGTGCATCTGCATGCAATTTATTTCTAGAGGCTCGAACAAATGAATTAAAGTAATAGAATGAGTTGACACACATCACATATGCCTCTAAACGCCATATGCGCATAAACACGTGTAAATACGTCCCAGACTGAGCATTTTTTATACTATATTTTTCTGCCAGCTCCTAGCAGAACTATCCAGTGTAGATGGGATTATTTTAACAGCTTGCCACCCGGCCAAAGTACATTTACTGTGGATGGGTGACACAGCCAGGCTAGGCGTTTTACCTGTATGTCACGGCCTGTCTTTCTGGCATGCGTACCCCCTGCTGACCTGTGCTGTGATTGGACACAGCAAGAATTTGTCAGCAAATTTCAGCCAATGATTAATAGCTGAAACCTGCTAATCGATCATGGCCAATCACAGCACAGTGATCTGCATTGACAAACACACAGAACTCTGTACACAGACATCTGTCTGTCTGTTTCTTTTCCCTGAAATCAAATCTGACTTAAGGGAAAAAAGGCAGCCAGATCTGTAAGTAAATGCTGCACACAGTTAACCCCTTTATTTCCCCTAAAGTGGAAGTTCACCCTAATACTAAAACTTCTAAATCTACTGGCATCAACAATCTTAGACTAACCTATCCAGCCCTGTAAATAAGGAATCGCCATACATACCTTTTCTGCTCCGGTCTCTAGCGGCGGAAGCTCTACAGAGGAGACAATCGACAATGGCTGGGAAATACCTGGGAAATACCTGGGAAGTGACGTCACCCATAGAGTTACTATGGGGTTTTCCATTGTCGGCTGCTTTTTCTGCACCCGCTTCCACAGAGAAGCCGCAGCTGACAACTCAGCATGGGACTGGAACGGAGTGGCTTCAGAAAAGGTATGTATAGCAATTTCTTCTTTACAGGGCTAGATAGGTTAGTCTTAGATTGTTGATGCCAGTATATTTAGAGGTTTTAGTATTAGGGTGAACTTCTACTTTAATGTTAACCACTTCCCAGGCAGTGTCATTAGTACAGTGTACAGTAATATCACTGATCACTGTATTAGTGTCACTAGTGACATCTTTGTCATTCCCAGCCAGTGTCGTTTAGCACCAGATGGCCTGCCACTCTATCCCAGGCCCACTATAAGTCACAGATCACCGCCATTACAAGTATAGCGTCTATAGTTGCGGAAAAAACAGTATATATACCATAGTTTGTAGACGCTATAACGTTTACACAAACCAACCAATATACACTTATTAGGATTTTTTTACCAAAGACATGTAGCAGAATACATTTTTCCAAAAGGCAAGTGTGTACCTCTGCGCTACCTCAGTGCAAAATATTAATACAACTGTGGTGTGCACAAATTAAAACTAAACCAAAAATAACATACAATTGTTTTAGACGAGTTGTTGCAACCACCCACTGTTTTCCCACAAGTATAGACAATTTGTATTCAAAGATTAGTGTTGCGCAAACTTCAACATGTAATGTGCATTAGCAAATCATAATCATTTCATAACCTATGATATACAGTATATCATAACATATAAAGTGCATGACAATAGTGCAGTCCATTTCAAAAGTGCATCTATATATCAAAGTGTTTAACAGTTCATTCTCCAGCGGTGATGTGACCATTATAATCACTTGGAGAAAAAGAAATAACCCCTCAAAAATTGATGGGACTTTGAAGGCAACAAAGTAATAAAAACAATTTTATTAGTACAAATATACAATTTTTTTATTACTAATAAAATTGTTTTTATTACTTTGTTGCCTTCAAAGTCCCATCAATTTTTGAAGGAGTTATTTCTTTTTCTCCTCTACAAGGGATGGTGGCAACCTATATGACCTAGTTGGATGGTACTCCCCTTTTTATATAATAATCACTTGTTTCCAAATAAAGTGCTTCTCGTGTGAATATATATATATATATATATATATATATATATATATATAAACAAAATATTTTCACCTCCTTGTGACACCTCTGTGCTCCCAGATCCCTCGCCTTAGTGAGTAATGAAATAAGCTTTTTGACTACAATGCTCAGGGCGACGATCCTAGCCTGGATTCAGGTCTGTCAGATGTATTTAGTAGGGATGAGCTTCGACTCGAACATCGGCTGTTCGCAAGTTCGCCGAACAGCGAACAATTTGGGGTGTTCGCGGCAAATTCGAATTTGCCGCAGACCACCCTTTAAAAGTCTATGGGAGAAATCAAAAGTGCTAATTTTAAAGGCTTATATGCATGGTAGTGTCATAAAAAGTGTTTGGGGGCCTTGGTCCTGCCCCAGGGGACATGGATTAATGCAAAAAAAAGTTTTAAAAACTGAAGTTTTTTCGGGAGCAGTGATTTTAATAATGCTTAAAGTGAAACAATAAAAGTGTAATATCCCTTTAAATTTCATAGCTGGGGGGTGTCTATAGTATGCCTGTAAAGGGGCGCATGTGTCCCGTGTTTAGAACAGTCTGACAGCAAAATGACATTTCAAAGGAAAAAAAGGAAAAAAAGTCATTTAAAACTACTTGCGGCTATTAATGCATTGCCGGTCCGACAACACACATAGAAGTGCGTTGATATGACGACATGGGAATTCCCCACAGGGGAACCCCGAACCAAAATTTAAAAAAAAAATGACGTGGGGGTCCCCCTAAATTCCATACCAGGCCCTTCAGGTCTGGTATGGATATTAAGGGGAACCCCGGCTAGAATTAAAAAAAAAATGATGCGGGGGGTCCCCCTAAATTCCATACCAGGCCGTTCAGGTCTGGTATGGATATTAAGGGGAACCCCGGCCAAAATTTTTTTTAAAAATGACGTGGGGGTCCCCCTAAATTCCATACCAGACCCTTCAGGTCTCGTATGGATATTAAGGGGAACCCCGTGCCAAAATTAAAAAAAAAAACGTCATGGGGTCCCCCCAAAAATCCATACCAGACCCTTATCTGAGCATGCAACCTGGCAGGCCGCAGGAAAAGAGGGGGGACGAGAGAGCGCCCCCTCCTGAACCGTACCAGGCCACATGCCCTCAACATTGGGAGGGTGCTTTGGGGTAGCCCCCCAAAACACCTTGTCCCCATGTTGATGAGGACAAGGGCCTCATCCCCACAACCCTGGCCGGTGGTTGTGGGGGTCTGAGGGCAGGGGGCTTATCGGAATCTGGAAGCCCCCTTTAACAAGGGGACCCCCAGATCCCGGCCCCCCCTGTGTGAAATGGTAAGGGCCTACCATTTCACTAAAAAACTGTCAAAAATGTTAAAAATGACAAGAGACAGTTTTTGACAATTCCTTTATTTAAATGCTTTTTCTTTCTTCTTTCTTCTATCTTCCTTCATCTTCTTCTTCTTCTTCTGGTTCTTCTGGCTCTTCTGGTTCTTCCTCCGGTGTTCTCGTCCAGCATCTCCTCCGCGGCCTCTTCTTCCCTTCTTCTCCTCGGGCCGCTCCGCATCCATGGCATGGAGTAGGCTCCCGCTCTTCTCTTCATCTTCTTCTCTTCTTCATCTTCTTCTCTTCTTCATCTTCTTCTCTTCTTCATCTTCTTCTCCGGGCCGCTCCGCATCCATGGCATGGAGGGAGGCTCCCGCTGTGTGACGCTTCTCCTCTTCTGACGGTTCTTAAATAACGTGGGGGGGCCACCCGGTGGCCCCGCCCCCTCTGACGCACGGGGACATGACGGGACTTCCCTGTGGCATTCCCCGTGACGTCACAGGGAAGTCCCGTCAAGTCACCGTGCGTCAGAGGGGGCAGGGTCACCGGGTGGCCCCACCCCCCCGTTATTTAAGAATCGTCAGAAGAGGAGAAGCATCACACAGCGGGAGCCTCCCTCCATGCTATGGATGCGGAGCGGCCCGGAGAAGAAGATGAAGAAGAGAAGAAGATGAAGAAGAGAAGAAGATGAAGAGAAGAGCGGGAGCCTCCGTCCATGCCATGGATGCAGAGCGGCCCGAGGAGAAGAAGGGAAGAAGACGCAGCGGAGGAGATGCTGGACGAGAACACTGGAGGAAGAACCAGAAGAAGATGAAGGAAGATAAAAGATAGAAGAAAGAAGAAAGAAGAAAGAAGAAGCATTTAAATAAAGGAATTGTCAAAAACTGTCTCTTGTCATTTTTAACATTTTTGACAGTTTTTTTAGCGAAATGGTAGGGGTACATTTGTACCCTCTTACCATTTCACACAGGGGGGAGGGTCAGGATCTGGGGGTCCCTTGTTAAAGGGGGCTTCCAGATTCCGATAAGCCCCCTGCCAGCAGACCCCCACAACCACCAACCAGGGTTGTGGGGATGAGGCCCTTGTCCTCATCAACATGGAGACAAGGTGTTTTGGGGGCTACCCCAAAGCACCCTCCCAATGTTGAGGGCATGTGGCCTGGTACGGTTCAGGAGGGGGGGCGCTCTCTCGCCCCCCCCTTTTCCTGCGGCCTGCCAGGTTGCGTGCTCGGATAAGGGTCTGGTATGGATTCTTGGGGGGACCCCACGCGTTTTTTTTTCTTTTTTTAATTTTGGGGTGGGGTTCCCCTTAAAATCCATAACAGACCTGAAGGGCCTGGTATGGAATTTAGGGGGACCCCCACGTCATTTTTTTAAAAAATTTTGGCCGGGGTTCCCCTTAATATCCATACCAGACCTGAAGGGCCTGGTATGGAATTTAGGGGGACCCCCCACATCATTTTTTTTTTTTAATTTTAGCCGGGGTTCCCCTGTGGGGAATTCCTATGCCGTTTTTAGCAATGAACTTCTATGTGTATTGTCGGACCGGCAATGCATTAATAGCCGCAAGTAGTTTTAAATGACTTTTTTTCCTTTGAAATGTCATTTTGCTGTCAGACTGTTCTAAATACGGGAAACATGCGCCCCTTTACAGGCATACTATAGACACCCCCAGCTACGAAATTTAAAGGAATATTACACTTTTATTGTTTCACTTTAAGCATTATTAAAATCACTGCTCCCGAAAAAACGGCCGTTTTTAAAACTTTTTTTTGCATTGATCCATGTCCCCTGGGGCAGGACCCAGGTCCCCAAACACTTTTTATGACATTAGCTTGCATATAAGCCTTTAAAATTAGCACATTTGATTATTCATGTTCGTGTCCCATAGACTTTAACGGTGTTCGCTTGTTCGAACAAACTTTTTTCCTGTTCGCATGTTCTGGTGCGAACCGAACAGGGGGGGTGTTCGGCTCATCTCTAGTATTTAGATACTCCTTGATAGTGGTCCCTTTAAGGCTTCATCCACCAGGGACAGACTGACCATTTAGGCACTCCGGCAGTGCCCGAGGGTCCGGGGCCACTAGGGGGACAGGACCAGGGAACCAGGGACAGTACGTAAAAATCTGTGTATTTTTACATCTGTCCCTGAAATGTCCCATAGCCTGCAGTGTGGGAAGAGCTGCAGTCTGCTGGAAGGTAAGCTTGCTGAGCTGAACTGAGTGTATTTTTGTCAGTGTTTACCCTGGTGAGCAGGAGGGGGGGATGTTTTTGCTCTAGCAGGGCTCCTCCTGTCTCTGAAGTTGTTAGATCGATTTTCTGTGTGAGAAGTGTACTGCTTCTGGAGGAAGGATGTTCTGAACTTCTCCCCCAATCTCTGCTACCCTGCCTACTCATTACCTGCCCACCAATACACAGACACAGTCCCCTCCTCTCCTTCATTACCACCTAATGTGTCTGTGAGCTGCTGGGGCACTACAAGTCCCATCATGCCAGGAGATGGGGGCAACAGTGTGTTCAATCAGGCTGATTTTTGGGTGAAAAGTGCTGTTGTGTGTGTGTGTATGTATACTGTGTTTATGTATATTGTGTGTATGTGTACTGTGTAACTGTGTGTATGTGTATATATGTATACTGTGTGTCTATGTGTATATATGTATAGTGTGTGTGTGTGTGTGTGTGTATGTGTGTGTACTGTATGTTCCATGTGTGCCTACTGCGCTCAACAGATGTCGATCTAACAATCCCATGCCCGTTATATATCCACTTGTTGCCATTCGGAGGCAGCTGAATGGTGAACTGCTGAGCCCGGCCTCAGATCAGGCAGCAGGGCAGGTCTGGGTGCGTGCGTGTGCTGTGATATCATGGCACACATCAAGCATGGCTTTTATTTACATGCCCCACTGCCAGATCTGAGGCCAACCACAGCGGTTCACTATTCCGCTGGCTCTAAGACTCACTTGCGCAGTTCAGAGCCTGAAACAAGTGGATTTTTTTTATAATTAAAAGCCTTTTCCTGCCAGCTGTGTGTAAGGGGACACTGATAGAAGGTGGCACACTGGGGGGAACTGCCATAGGGTGGCACACTGGGGGGCTCTGCCATAGGGTGGCACACTGGTGGGCTCTGCGGACTGTGATGTATAGGGAGAATGTTGGGACTTTAAAGTAAGGGAGGACTCTGATGTGAGCATGGCGCTCATCCCGACTGCTGTACTCTATATGTTGTTTTGTTTGTTACTTACTCCTGGCATGGCGGCCACCTGTAAGCCTGAGGGCCCCATAAACTTCTATTGCCTGGGGGCCCTATGGGTTGTCAGTCCGTCCCTACCGTCCACCACACATAATCCGTATGTTAGAGTAAAGCAAAGTGACCTCCCATAGTCTAGTATTTAAAATCAATATATTTATTTAAAAAATAGTAACTCTTACATTCAGATCAAAAAAAAAAAAGCTTGGTTATGTAAAAACACAAAGCAGCATACAGATCTCCGAAATTACTTCTGGTCCAGGAATACATTTTGGCCTTCATTTATGAATAAATTTGATTTTATTGGATACTGTATATTTTATAATAGAAAGTAGAAAATATTGTTTTGTTTTGTTTTTGGTTTAAATCATAAAATGTAAAAAAAAAACAGTGCTGGTTAAATACCACCAAAAGAAAGCTCTAGTTTTGTGAAAATGATACACATTTCATTTGCATACAGTGTTGCATGACCACGTAATTGTTCGTTACAGTAGCACAGTGCCGAATAACAAAAAAAGCCCTGGTCATGAAGGGGGTAAGACCTTCCGGGGGTCAAGTGGTCAATATGTTGATGTGCATACAACCTAAGACTGATGTTTTCAGTAGCACTAAAAAATCCCTAAATGCCTCAGTGCTTAGTTAGATAAGAGAATATGTGTTTCCGATATGTATTTTCACAAAATTTGTGTCTCCCATATCTGAGAATTTCCTCCAGAGTAAGAGATTTCCTGATGCTTTTATATTTACAGAGCATATATAGTAAAAATGTAACGTATCAGACGTTTTGGCAGTAAACGAAAATCAATATTGAACCTGGGAAGCTTAAACACTTCTGAAGCTGTCCATGCCAGATGAATCATCTCTTTGGTTATTGCTATCATCAATGGGATTTGCAGCGATATATATAGAGGAGCAATTGGTAAATTGCACGGGGAACATTTCCAAATCTGAGGTTATCCTTCAACAAAAGATAAAGAAGTCATGTGGAACTGCAGAACTGAGGCTCTAACATGAAAACTCAGGCTGAGACAACACAAAAAAGCATCCAAATGTGTTTTGTTGTGGGTATTTATCCAGCAGCCGCAACATTTACAAAAATAATTAGAAAAACCTAATTATCTTATTTCGATAAATCATAAAACTGAACCTCCAAACATTGCTTCTTCCTGAGCTTGTGGTTTGCATAAATTTAACATCTCAAATCTGCAATTTTAATCCTGCAAATAAAACTTTTGATGCTTTTTAGAACTGCTAATTGGAAAATGTTTGTTAGTTGTAGATAAATTTAGCATCTAAAACAAAGTACATGAGCATGATGATTTTTGAACAAGGTTGACATGTTTCTCCAAGCCAAGAAAACACGACAAACATAACAGGTGAGAAGAGGACCTGTCATAAAACGCCAAAAAAAGCATTGATATTATAAAGAAGTGTCAGCTAACCTGCATTGCTCTGTGGAAAGCAATCCACATTGGATTGCTTTTCACAGAGTGGCACAGGAGTGATACTGCTGCCTTCTGAATGTCTCTTTTTTTTGACAGCTGAATGAGCATACCATGATACAACCTCAAGCCTAGCATTTGGCTCTCGATTATGGCTTGGCTCCATTTATGCTTGCAGGGGATCAGTTTTGCTACACTACAAAGCAAAGCATCACAGCATATGGACAACCCCGTCTGGCTGCTTTTGCAGTTTAAGGGGCGGGAAAGCTGGTGCTCAACCGCCTTTTTTTAATATAGCAAAAAACTGATATAACTGCTTAAAAAATGTATTAGCTGGAGTTCAGCTTTAATTCATTTATCAAGTCCATCTAAATCTGCTAATCTAAGACTACTTGCTTTCCATATTGACAATGCTGCTATCCAAATGTGTCTCTGTTGCTCCTTTATCCAAGAGTTAAGTGTGTTCTTGGGTTTTCTGTTTGGTGGGTTTTGCAGGGGAGAAAGCCTGAGCCCAAAAGGGGAATAAGGTACGGCCAGAGTCAGATGGGGCCCAGAGATGTGGGGGATGGAATGCTCACATGCTGTCATCAGAGTCTGGAGGACCAGAGAATTGCCAGAATCAGAGTTTAGAACACTATGGATTCATCCAATAGACTTAATCTGAGCAGGTATGCTGGGGAAGCCACATGCCTATAGTTAGGGACTAGGCATGTTAGGAGAATGTCTGCACTTTTTTTCCGAACTATTATCTATGATTGTCATTATGTTAATTTATTCTTCAGTAAAGATTTTTGAAACTTTGCCCTTGCCTGGTCTGAAGTTACTAAAGGGGTGCAATGTAAGTACTGTATATACTCGAGTATAAGCCGACCCGAATATAAGCCGAGGCACATAATTTTACCACAAAAAACTGGGAAAACTTATTGACCCGAGTATAAGCCTAGGGTGAGAAATGCGCAGCTACTGTAAGTGGAAAAGAGGGTCAACAATGCCCATTTGCAGCCTCACAGTGCCCATTTGCATGCCTCACTGTGCCCATTTGCAGCCATAGGTCCCCCGAACTTCATACTCGGTAGTTAAGGGTTCCTAGATGCCCCCTAGCTGCAGCCAAAATTCGGGGTCTCTGGACCCAAAGGGTCCCGAAATGACATTGCTGCAGATGGACACAGTTGACCGAATTTGGGGCCCCGTATCTCGGGGCCACTTGGTGCTAGGAACTTCTTGGTCTATCCCATTCAATACTCCTTTCCAGTCAATTAATATGTATGCTCCCTTTTTATTAATACTGATCTGATAAGCCATCACCATGCTTACTCTTCTTGGTTGTTGGTGCAGGTGCACTGCATCAAAATCTGACTGACTTTTAATGGTTCTACTCCTAATATCAGCAATCTTTTTCAGTGTATTACTGGAAACTAATAAAAGGACAAATTTGGGGTACTTAAAAAAAAAAACAACATAATTATTATTTTATTTAACATATGCAGCACCCTCTAGTGTGTGCTAGATGTAGTGTAGGTAAAACTATTTCGCTCAGGGCTAAGGTTGAGCTGTGAATCTTGGTCAGGGTTCAGTGAGTCAGGGCTGGATGACTCATCTTGACAGCTCCCCTGGTGCCTCCCCTGTTTCTGGGACATTGGAGAATGTGCTAGAGCTAGTGGGAGGGGGTTGGGAGGAGCTGTCTTGAATATTTATGGAACCTCAGCCAATCCCGAAGAGCTGGCTGAGACCACTCCATAAATAGACATGGTCCATGCCAGCAGGGGCAGCAGGGTGGAGGATTGAGCTGTAGTGCTGAGGGGGCCGTCTGTGGCTCTTAAGGGTGCCCCCTAGTCTTGGGGGGCCTCCCTGGGCCAGGGCTCAGGTTCTGGAGGGATCCTGCCACAGCACATGGAGGAGGCCCTTCCTGGAGGCACGAGAGCAAGAGAGAGGACAGCATGAGTAGGTCAGCACTGCTGGGAACAAGGAGGGTGACTGCCACATGTAGCCAGTTCTCCCTGAAGACAGTGGTGTGCTTAAGTCTTCAACCCTTCCCTGGGAGATCTCCTAAGAATCATCCATGTGTGCTGGTGAGAGAGTCAGCCAGGTGGGCTGGTGAAGAGTCAGTCTGGAGGACTGGAGAAGAAAGATAGCCTGGAGGGCTAGTGAAAGGGGTAGTTGCAGCCAGGTGGGTTGGCAGTGCCTGAAGAAATGGTGCTGGGTTCAGTAGCCACAGCAGGAGAAGTACAAGCTGAGCTCCTGTCTGTAAAGGGCCATCGCTTAAAATCTGACTGAGAGCCTGTCAGATCTACTAACAGTGACTCAGCTGAGGTCTGCAAGCAAGTGTGTGCAGGAGGAGTGTAAAAAGAGACTCTACAAGAGACTCTACATAGGGCCCACTAACAGGCCAGGTTTGCAAGCTAACTGAAATACATCACAGGTGATATCATTTGCTGCTCAGTGATTGCAGTATTCTAGTCTGCATCTCCCCAAAGTAATACTTAAAATTTGGCCTGTTAGTGGGTCCTGAGGACAGGAATTTAGAACTACTGGTATATAGGAACATGTCCCTGAAGTTGTTGCCAACGTTTTGCTGAAGTCAAGTGGGCATCCAATGGTCTTGCATTCCTGTCCAAGTTATTAACCTCTAATAAATAACAAAAACAAAGTCACAAACTGTCCTCTGTCTCTGGAGTGCCTGTGAAAATTTGGTGTGCCTGGCTGTGCAGGAGTGGAGGATCCAAGTTCATCTGCAGCTCCTTAGGGGGTGCGCTACACATACATTAACTGAAATGTTTTATATATGCAAGTAGTACATCTTGAACCTTTTTTCAATTTAAATATCTCTTTTATATTTATTATGACTGAGTAGCTGGGTCAGTCTCCTTTTGCTATGTAAATGCAGCTTGTAATAATATATTTCTAGTCAGCAGAATTTGCATCACACAAAGATAGCTAATGAATATTTTGCATATCTGAATTAAACAGTTACTCCTGTGTCTTACAGATATTTGGTTCAAGATGTGCTGCTTGGCATTGCCAGGTACACAAACTATCACTGCCATGATAATCTACCTCTGTTCCATTTGAGTATATTTATATCCCATAAGTTCACCTGAGAAAGGCAAACAATATTGTAGCTGCCATTCATATCAACAAATGCAAATATGCAGAGAAATTAGGTTCTCTGAACATAATGACATGTGCTCATGTACTTTACAGAAATTGAATGGAGAAACAGGCCCAAATCAACCAGTCTGCAAATAAGATATTGGGAAAACTGGTCGGTAGCAGGTGGAAATAGCCCTTCTCTGTTTCACACCAATTAAATAACTATTGCAGGAACTTATTTCTAGCTACTTCGCAGCATGACAGTTAGCCCATGAGTCTGGCATCAACACATTTACGCGACAGGAAAAAGTGATAGGAACACTGGAAAATGAGAATTAATGATTATACTTGACATTTCACTCAGTTATCCACATAGGATGGGATTTGCCAAGAAGGGACAAATGATAAGATGTCAGGCATGGTGGTCAAATGAATGGGGACAGTCTGAACCAATATTAGATAGCAGATAGATATTATATCAAGGAAAGCTAGTTAGAGGGAAAAAATATGGAAAGTGTATGTTTTAAATGAATATCAGTAACTAAGCTTTAAAGTATGCATTAAACACGAATGACCAATAATAGGCTTCTCAGACTGGGAATGGCAGTTTTATCTGTAACTGGGCTCAGTGAATATTAGAAAATATATACGTGAAAGTCTCACTACTGTGCAAGTCCCCTCTATAAAGTGAGGTCCAAGAGTCTGCATACCGGAGCATATGTAGCAATGAATAGATAAAGGGTAGGTATGCCTGGAAGCAGCCCATTTTTCCTTAGGTGCAGGGACACACGAGAAGCCCAAAAAAGCACAATAACAGCTGAAGGTGTCCAGTGTGTCCCTACACTAACTTCAGCAAGCTAAAAAAAAATGGCAACCAGCCCCAATTATTAAATAGCTTTCAGAGACCATATAGCTGAGATTTGCTGTTGGCTAACTGGTAAGTGTGCTAAGAAAAATATTTTGATTTATTTGTGCTATGTAAAGCCATTTCTTGTGCACCTTAGTTATAAATTGGGGCAGTTGCCATTTTTGTGTCCCTGCACCTTTAAGGAGGAATAGGCTGTATCCAGGCACAGCTGCCCGCAATTATCTATTGCTATATATGCTCCAACATGGAGACTTTCATAGACTAGAGTTAGGACTGCATTAAACCCCTTTCACACTGGGGCGGGTTTCAGGTGATTTAGCGCTGGAAATAGCCTCCGCTAAGTGCCTGAAAACCACCTCCCATTCATTCAAGTGTGACTTTTCACACTAGGGCGGTACGCTTGTGGGACATTCCGAAAAGTCCTGCAAGTAGCATCTTTGGGGCGGTTTGGGAGCGTTGTATTTACCGCTCCCAAAACGCCTGAATAGCAATTCGGAAGAGTAGCAAAACACGGGAGTTTTTAACCCCTTCTTTGGGGTTAAAAGCACCATGCTGGGGGCCGAAAATTGGCGCTTAAACAGCGCTAAAGCAGCCATGGCCCCACTGTGAAAGGTGTCTTATACAGAGGGGCCTTAACAAGGCAGGGTAACCTCAATTCATTTTTTGTAATGTTTTTAACACAAATTGTTAGACGTGTCATTTATTTCTTTTTTTAGCTGGCTAGCTAGTAAGTGCTGGGAAAATGCGTTTGTTGTGTGCGAAGCCCTTTTATGTGTACCTTACTCTAAAAGCTAGGTATAAATTAGGGCAGTCGCCATTTTTGTTTAGCTTTCTGAAATTGTTACGAGGACACATTGCATGTTTTCAGTTGTATTTTTGTTTTGCTGTACTTCTGGTGTTTCCCTACACTTTTAGGGAAGAATGGGCTGCCTCCAAGAATACCTGCCCAAAATGTATCTATTGCTATATACAGTATATGCACCAACAAGGAGACTCTCATCGACTTGAGTTAGGACCACCCCATGCAGAGGAGCCTTGATTAAGCAATGTGCGTTCCACATACACTATATTACCAAAAGTATTGTGACGCCTGCCTTTACATGCATATGAACTTTAATCACATCCCAGTCAGTCCGTAGGGTTCAATTCTGAGTTGGCCCACACTTTGCAGCTATAACAGCTTCAACTATTCTGGGAAGGCTGTCCACAAGGATTTGGAGTGTGTCTATGGGAATGTTTGACCATTCTTCCAGAAGCGCATTTGTGAGGTCAGGCACTGATGTGGATGAGAAGGCCTGGCTCGCAGTCTCCACTCGAATTCATCTCAAAGGTGTTCTATCGGGTTGAGGTCAGGATTCTGTGCAGGCCAGTCAAGTTCCTCCACCCCAAACTCACTCATCCATGTCTTTATGGATCTTGCTTTGTCCACCAGTTCAAATGTTTGGTGGAGGAGGAATTATGGTGTGGGGTTGTTTTTCAGGGGTTGGACTTGGCCCCTTCCAGTGAAGGGAACTCTTAAGGCATCAGCATTCCAAAACATTTTTGACAATTTCTTGCTCCCAACTTTGTGGGAACTGTTTGGGGATGGCCCCTTCCTGTTCCAACATGACTGTGCACCAGTGCACAAATCAAGGTCCATTAAGACACAGATGAATGAGTTTGGGGTGGAGGAACTTGACTGACCTGCACAGAGTTCTGACCTCAACCCAATAGAACACCTTTGGGGTGAATTAGACAGGAGACTGCGAGCCAGGCGTGCTCGTCCACATCAGTGCCTGACCTCACAAATAAGCTTCTGGAAGAATTGTCAAACATTCCCATAGACTCATTCCTAAACCTTGTGGAAAGCCTTCCCAGAAGAGTTGAAGCTGTTATAGCTACAAAGGGTGGGCCAACTCAATATTGAACCCTACAGACTAAGATTGGGATGTCATTAAAGTTCATGTGCCTGTAAAGGCAGGTGTCCCAATACTTTTGGTAATATAGTGTATATTTGCAAATGTAGTTCAACTAAAAAAAAAAAAAAAACTCTGTTTTTATTGCAACATGTTTATATATATTGTATGTATATATATATATATATATATATATATATATATATATATTTTTTTTTTTATGCTTGTTTGCGCAACAATCATTAGCAAAAGGATATAACAAGAGATACCTGGAGGGGCTTCAATCTCAAAAAAAGATTTCGCAATACGAAACACATTGGATTTTTGAATTGGACTCCTTGACCCCCTACAAACTGAACATTGACATTTATTTAAATTGCTTTATCACATAGACACTTTTGAAGATCCTTTTTTTGGAGAACTTTGGATGGACTCTGTTTATGCACTTTAATGTTTTTGAATGCATTTTGAATATTGCACAGTATTTATTGTAGCCTTATATGTATGTGATTTATCAAGTCTCATCCACTTTGCTGTGGATATACAGTATATGCATTTGTATTTGTTGTTTACTCTATAGTACTGTGTTAATGTGGTAGGCGCAGCTTTTTCTTTTAAAAATGTATTATATATTGTATGCTGTATGGGATCATAGACCATTGAGACCAGCAGCGACCCAAATAAAATTATTCACTTTTGCAAGAGTGATTCCAATATAGGGGTGTCACACAAGGACAGACTATCAACACTAAGCATTTGACAATAAACAATTGTCACCAGCCCAGGTGTGTTTCTTAGTTAGGGGAATATCAAGGAAGAGCCATGTGACTAAATGTCCTGTTTCAGTTGTCCTGTTGAGTAGAGTATGACTATATCAGGAAGGGCCATTCCAGCTTCCTCTTTGGGCCTTTGTAGCCTCAGTTTCAATATAGGTCTAATTGTACCCTATATGCAGGAGGAGAATAAAGTGCTGAGTTCCTTCCTCTGTAGCACTAGTGAAGGGAAAAGGACAGGAAAATGAGACAATTGGCCAAGATCTTAGATTGTGGGTGGACAAAATGTAGTTTAACCGCTTACCGACCACGCTATAGCCGAATGACGGCTACATCGCGGCTCGATAACTCTGGGAGGGCGTACATTGACGTCCTCACAGAATCCCCCTCCAGCATGCCCCCTGGGGCGTGCACCCAGGAATATCCGTGACCGCCGGTTCCAGAGGACTGGCGCATCACGATAAACAACCGCTGATAGCGGCCGTTTACTATGTGATCGCTCCGCCAAATGATAGAGCGATCACTTGTAAACAAACCGGCGTCACGTCCGGTTCCTGTCTCCCCTCTCTGTACCGATCTGTACAGTGCAAGGGGAGAGGGAAGAAATCGTGGCAGCAGTGCTGTGGGCTGGATGTGTAGCGCCCACAACGCTGCTGATATGTGCCCATTCCAGCACTAATCCATCCATCCATGCTCAGCCATCCATACTCAGCATACCCATCCATACTCAGCATACTCATCCATCCATGCTCAGCCATCCATACTCAGCATACTCATCCATCCATCCATACTCATCCATCCATCCATACTCAGCATACTCATCCATCCATCCATACTCAGCATACTAAGCCATCCATACTCAGCATATTCATCCATCCATTTATCCATCCATCCATCCATCCATACTCAGCATACTCAGCCATCCATACTCAGCATACCCATCCATACTCAGCATACTCATCCATCCATCCTCAGTCATCCATACTCAGCATACTCAGCCATCCATACCCAGCATACTCATCCATCCATCCATGCTCAGCCATCCATACTCAGCATACTCATCCATCCATCCATACTCAGCATACTCAGCCATCCATACTCAGCATACTCAGCATACCCATCCATACTCAGCATACTCATTCATCCATCCATACTCAGCGTAATCAGCCATCCATACTCAGCATACTCAGCATACCCATCCATACTCAGCATACTCATCCATCCATCCATCCATACTAAGCATTCTCAGCCATCCATACTCAGCATGCTCAGCATACTCATCCACACTCAGCATACTCATCCATCCATCCATACTCAGCATAATCAGCCATCCATACTCAGCATACCCATTCATACTCAGCATACTCATCCATACTCATCCACTGATCCATACTCAGCATACTCATCCATCCATGCTAAGCCATCCATACTCAGCATACCCATCCATACTCATACATCCATCCATACTCAGCATACTCAGCCATCCATACTCAGCATACTCATCCATCCATCCATGCTCAGCCATCCATACTCAGCATACTCAGCATACTCATCCATCCATCCATGCTCAGCCATCCATACTCAGGATACTCATCCATCCATCCATGCTCAGCCATCCATACTCAGCATACTCATCCATCCATCCATCCTCAGCATACTCATCCATCCATCCTCAGCATACTCATCCATCCATCCATGCTCAGCCAACCATACTCAGCATACTCATCAACCTATCCATGCTCAGCCATCCATACTCAGCATACTCATCCATCCATCCATGCTCAGCATACTCATCCGTCCATGCTCAGCCATCCATACTCAGCATACTCATCCATTCATCCATGCTCAGCCATCCATTCATCCTCAGCAATACTCATCCATCCATCCATGCTCAGCCATCCCATCCACTCCCATCCATACTCAGCCATACCCATCCATACCCAGCCATACCCAGCAATACTCAGCCATACTCAGCCATACCCAGCCGTACCGAGCCGTACTCAGCCGCACTCGGCCATACCCAGCCATACTTAGCTGTACCCAGCCATCCCTTCTATACCCAGCCATACTCAGCCGTACCCATCCATACTCAGCCGTACCTGGCCTTACTCAGCCATACTCATTCATGCTCAGTCATCCCATCCATACTCAGCCATCCCCATCCATGGCTCATCCATCCCTATTCATGCTCATCCATGCCACATCAGTTATCATCCATGCCACATCCATGCCACCACAGTGCCTCACAAATGTGTAATAGGTAGTCAAATTAGATTTGAAACTTATGCCCCTAGAACCTGCATGTTGGGCCTCTCTATATGGCCACGCTGTGGAAAAGTCTCACACATGTGGTATCGCCAGACTCAGGAGAATCTATTTTGGGGTGTAATTTTTGGTATGTACATGCTATCTGTTAGAAATATTGTGTAAATAGACAACGTTGTGTATAAAAAAAATGCATTTTCACTTTCTTTACACATTTTCCAAAAACTTGTAGAAAAAAATGACATGTTCAAAAGACTCATTATGCTTCGTAGATTATGCATTGGGTTGTTTTCTTTCCAAAATGGGGTCATTTTTGCGGCATTTCCATTGTCCTGGTGCTCCAGGGCCTTCAAAATTGCAAGAGGTAGTCAAGAAATTATACCGTATGTGTATTTTATGCTCCAAGAACACCTGATGGCGCTCCCTGCATGTTGGGCCTCTGTATGTGGCCACGGTGAGTAAAAGTCTAACACATGTGGTATTGCCATACTCAGGAGGAGTAGTAGAATGTGTTTTGGGGTGTAATTTGTGCTATGCATATGCTGTGTGTGAGAATTAAACTGCTAATATAACAGTTTTGTGAAAAAAAAAAAGAAAAAAAATCTTGATTTTGCAAAGAATTGTGGGAAAAAATACAACTTCAAAAAACTCACCATGCCTCTAACTAAATACCTTGGAATGTCTACATTCCAAAAAGGGGTCATTTGGGGGGTATTTGTACTTCCCTGGCTTGTTAGGGTCTCAAGAAATGAGATAGGCCATCAGTGCAACAGGTGTGATCAGTTTTCAGAGATTGGCACCATAGCTTGTTGACTCTATAACTTTCACAGAGACCAAATAATATACACTGATTTGGGTTATTCTTACCAAAAATATGTAGCATTATAAATTTTGGCCAAAATATATGAAGAAAAGTTAATAATTTGCAAAATTTTATAACAGAAACGAAGAAAAATGCATTTTTTTTACAGAATTTTCAGTCTTTTTTCTTTTATAGCGCAAAAAATGAAAAACCCAGTGGTGATTAAATACCTCCAAATGAAAGCTCTATTTGTGTGAAAAAAAGGACAAAAATTTCATATATGTACAGTGTTGCATGACTGAGTAATTGTCATTCAAAATGTGAGAGCACCGACAGCTGAAAATTTGGTCTGGTTAGGAAGGGGGTTTAAGTGCCCAGTGGATAAGTGATTAAACCATTTGTGATAATTTGATCCTAGACCAAAACAGTCGTGTAATAAAAGGTCTTAGCTGTGTCTATAGCGGCCAAGGCACATGTCTATGGGATACAGTTGAGTGACAATTTGGACCCTGTGGAGTTAGAAGGTTCTTGTTGCTTAACAATGGGATATACTAAAACATTTAATGTGAAAATGGCTTAATATAGCTTAACGTGTAATAAAGTGCCTAAACCTCAATCAATTGCCCTGAAACTTTGCACAGCCTAAGTTTTTAACTTTCCAAACCTATCCTAGAAGTTTCATGTATTTCGGTGTTCCACAAGGCAAACTAGGGACATTAAGCTTGTTATTTGGAGCGCTTAACCACTTCAGCCCTGGAAGAATTTACCCCCTTCCTGACCAGAGCACTTTTTGCGATTCGGCACTGCGTCGCTTTAACTGACAATTGCGTGGTCGTGCGGCGTTGTACCCAAACAAAATTGATGTCCTTTTTTTCCCACAAATAGAGCTTTCTTTTGGTGGTATTTGATCGCCTCTGCAGTTTTTATTTTTTGCGCTATAAACAAAAAAAGAGCGACAATTTTGAAAAAAACATTATTTTTTACTTTTTGCTATAATAAATATCCTCCAAAAATATATAAAAAAAACAATTTTTTTCCTCAGTTTAGGCTGATATGTATTCTTCTACATATTTTTGGTAAAAAAAATTTGCAATAAGCGTATATTGCTTGGTTTGCGCAAAAGTTATAGCGTCTACAAAATAGGGGATAGATTTATAGCATTTTTATTTATTTATTTATCTTACTAGTAATGGCGGCGAGCTGCGATTTTTAACATGACTGTGACATTATGGCGGACACATCGGACAATTTTGACACATTTTTGGGACCATTGGCATTAATACAGCGATCAATGCTAAAAACTGCATTGATTACTGTAAAAAGTCACTGGCAGTGAAGGGGTTAACACTAGTAGGCGATCGAGGGGTTAACTGTGTTCCCTGGGAGGTGATTCTAACTGAAGGGGGAGGGCACTGACTGGAGGAAGTGACAGATCGTGGAAACGTGGAACACACAATCTGTCACAGCTTTTAGAACAGAACAGGGAAGTGTGTGTTTACACACACACGATCACTCGTGGCCGGCGGTCATCGCGACCATCGGCCATGAGCAACAGCACTCCCGCTGTGTAGCGCGCACCTGCTATCACGACCCCGCAAGCCGATGTATAGCTACGATTAGCTATATAACTGTCGGGATGTATAACTGCGGCGGTTGGTCGGGAAGCGGCTAATGTGGATTAATGTACAAAAAAGACCTTAAATGTTAACCTATTTCCCCCAAACTTCACACAATAGAAGACTTTATCTATGCCAACATATTCTGAAAATTTCAGCTCATTTGGTAAATCACACCAAAAGTTATTCACATTAAACTATATTTTGCAATGCTAAAACATTTAATGTGAACAGCTTAATGTAAAAAGAGCTTAATGTACGATAATGTACCTAAACCTCAATCTATTGTCTTGAAACTTTGCACAGACTAAGTTTTCAACTTCCCAAACCTATCCTATAAGTTTCATGCATTTTGGTGTTCCACAAGGCAAACTAGGGACATTAAGCTTGTTTTTTGGGGAGTTTAATGTGGATTAACATACAAAAAGAGCTGAAATGTTAACTAATTTCCCCAAACTTCGCGCAATAGAGGACTCTGTCTATGTCAACATATTCTGAAAATTTCAGAACATTTGGTAAATCACACCAAAAGTTTTTCACATTAGGCTATATTTTACAATCCCAAAACATGTGGCTTATGCCCCGTACATACGATAGGATTTTCCGACGGAAAATGTTTGATAGGAGCTTGTTGTTGGAAATTCTGACCGTGTGTAGGCTCCATCGGACATTTTCCATCAGAATTTCCGTCACACAAAATTTGAGAGCTGGTTCTCAAATTTTCCGACAACAAAATCTGTTGTCAGAAATTCCAATTGTGTGTACACAATTCCGACGCACAAAGTTCCATGCATGCTCGGAATCAAGCAGAAGAGCAGCACTGGCTATTGAACTTCATTTTTCTCGGCTCGTCGTACGGGTTGTACGTCACCGTGTTCTTGACGTTCAGAATTTCCAAACAACTTTGTGTGACCGTGTGTATGCAAGACAAGTTTGAGCCAACATCCGTCGGAAAAAAAATGGATTTTGTTGTCGGAAAATCCTATAGTATGTACAGGGCATATGTGTAAAAAGAGCCTAATGTACCATAATGTGCCTAAACTTTAATAAATTGTCTTGAAACTTTGCACAACCTAAGTTTTAAACTTTCCAAACTTATCCTAGAAGAGTCATGGATTTTGGTTTCCCACAAAGAAAATGAGGGTGTTAAGCTTGTTTTTTTGGGGAGCTTAATGGGGCTTAACTTACAATAAAGTGCCTAAACCTTAATCAGTTGCCTCAACTTTGCACAACCCAAGCTTTCAGCTTCCCTAGCCCTATCCTAGATGCTGCATGGATTTTTGTTTTCCACAAAACAAGTGAGTGACATTGTTGCCCCTACCACCATTTCCGTAGTGGCCGTAGTGTGGGACATCCAATGGGGGAATACTATGTGTGTGTGTGTTTGTGTGTGTGTGGCTCACCAGCCAATCACTAGGGGTTTCTTGGCCAGTGGCGCATGCTGGGGAAGTGCATATATACTTAGGAGAATTGCCATGTGCTCAGTCTTCATACAGCCTACATCAAGGCTTGTCCTGGAGATGGGAATGCTCAAGTGTGGGAAAGGTTTGACTAGGCCTCAAGCCTAGAAGAGGCCTCACATGCTGATTGAGGAGGAGAACCAGAGATGCTGGATGGCTACTGGAAGTACCTGTTACTGGAAAGGATCTAAGGAGCAAGTCTGGTGTCTCTCCTACTGAAGACCTTATGCCTATCCTTTTTCAGCTGTTGCCCTAATACCCAGTGTCAGCATGTGCACCTATTGATTCTGCACTGTGGAATACTGATAGGGACTGCTGAGTCTGGAGTTCTGTTTTAATCTAGTTTTGCCATGGATGTTCTCAGCCCTATACCTTCTGTCATTTATTGAGTTCTCCAATAAAGCATCATTCCTAAAAATGACTGGCGCCAAACTTTTCTTTGATCACACAGGCCTTCACTGGCCTAGGATGCCCAAGATCAAAATATCAGCCTTCCCTGTCTTTGGGTGTCCATGCTATGCCTCTGGGGGTCAGGGGGTGCTGTGCTTGTTTTTTTGGGAGTTTAATGTGGCTTAATGTACAAATAGAACTTGGATGCTATCCAATTTCCCCAAAATTCACACAATAGAAGACTGTATCTATGTCAGCATATTCTAAAAATCTCAGGTTGTTTGGTAAAACAGACCAAAGGTTATTCACTTTTAACTATTTTATTATAGTCCTGAAACATTTAATTGGAATAGCTTAAAGGGTAAGTTCGCCTTTAAAGAAAATCTGTAAGATGAACTTACACTGGACCCCCTCCCCATCCCCCCCTCGGGTCCAGCTGACCCAGCAATCACCCACTGTGACACATCGGGTCGCCGCTTCACAGGTCAGGGTATTTGAAATCCCTGTGGATTGATCTCCTAAATGTACTTCGTAAATGTACGTATAGGAGGCATTCTAATTGGTTGGCGCCCTCACATGGATGGTGCCGACCAATCAGGACCCGCCTAGCCCATCTTGTCAGTGCTAGAAAAGAGGAGAGAAAGCCATGGGGATTTCAAATCCCTGGACCGGTAAAACAGAAGCCTGTGTCACAGCGGGTGATCGTGGGACTCCAGGTTAGCAGGTCCGGGGGGATGGGGAGGGGGTCCAGTGTAAGTTCACCTTACAGATTTTCTGTAAAAGGAGCTCTATGTGTAATAAAGTGCCTAAATCTCAATCAATTGCCTTGTAAATTTATGCAGAACTTTGCACAAGTTCTTTTGTGTACATTAAACCACTTTAAGCTCCCCAAAAATTAAAGGGGTTCTAAACCCTCAATATTTTTCACCTTTATGGATTAAGGTGAAAAAACTCCCGTGATGCAGTAGCCCCCCAAAGCCCCCCTTTTCCTTACCTGAACCCGGTCTTTCCAGCAACGGGGACAAGCACACCAGCTCCAGCCGGTGTCTCGGGTCCTGATTAGATAGATGGATAGCAGCACAGCTCCATTACCATTGGCTCCAGCTGCTGTCAATCAAATCCAATGATGCGGGAGCCGGTGGTGGGGCCGAGTCCTGCTGTCTGTCAATGGAGGTAGCAGCAGGACATGGGAGCGTGCCCGCACGAGTTCCCCCGAGGAACTTGGGTCACTCAAGAAGAGGAGGAGACAGAAGTGAGGGCCCCCAGAAGAGGAGGATCGGGGCCACTCTGTGCAAAACCAACTGCACAGAGGAGGTAAGTATGACATGTTTGTTTAAAAAAATAAAAATAAATTAACCTTTACATATCCTTTAAGCTAAATGTCACTCATTTCCCTTGTGGGAAAGCAAAATCCATAAAACCTCAGGATAGGGTTGGGAAGATAAAAACTTTGGTTGTTCAAAGTTTCAAGGCTATTGATTAACCACTTCAGCCCCGGAAGGATTTTCTCCCTTAATGACCAGGCCATTTTTTGCGATACAGCACTGCATCGATTTAACTGACAATTTTGCGGTCGTGCGATGTTGTACCCAAACAAAATTGACGTCCTTTTTTTCCCACAAATAGATCTTTTTTTGGTGGTATTTTCTCATCACTGCGGTTTTTATTGTTTGCGCTATAAACAAAAAAAGAGCAACAATTTAGGAAAAAAAATGATTTTTCTATTTTTTGCTATAATAAATATCCAAAAAAAATGTAAAAAAAAAAATTTCCTCATCAGTTTAGGTCAATATGTATTCTTCTATGTATTTTTGGTTAAAAAAATCGCGATAAACGTAAATTGATTGCTTTGTGCAAAAGTTATAGCGTCTACAAAATAGGGAATAGATTTATGACGTTTTTATGGAATTTTTATTAGTTATTTATTTTTTACTAGTAATGCAATTTTTATCGGGACTGCGACATTGTGGCGGACAGATCGGACACTTTTGACACTTTTTTGGGACCATTGACATTTATACAGCGATCAGTGCTATAAAAATGCACTGATTACTGTGTAAATGTCACTGGCAGGGAAGGGGTTAATGCTAGGGGGCGATCAAGGGGTTAAATGTGTTCCCTAGGTGTGTTTCTAACTGTGAGGAGATGGGACTGACTAGAGGAGGAGCCAGATCGCTGTTCCCACATAGTAGGAACAGACGATCTGTCCCTTCTGCCGTGTCTGCCGTTTACACACACAAATCTCCGTTCTGGCTCTCGTGCCCGCAATCATGGGTGGCCGCCGGCGATTGCACCTGCCGGCCACGCGCATCGGGTCCCCCAACCTGCAGCGGGCACACGCCTGCTATGGGTCACATGAAAAGATATAATAAAATATTTACAAAAATGTGCGGGGTGTACTCACTTTTGTGAGATATCGTACCTCCTCTGTGCAGTGGTTTTTCACAGAGCAGCCCTGATCCTTCTCTTCTCAGTTCCCTCCCTGGCACGTGCCAAGTGTCCCCACATCAAGCAGCTTGCTATAGGTCACTCGAGCCGAGCCACAACTCTGTGTGTCCATTTAGACACGGAGCTATGGTTCGTCCCCGCCCCCTCTCTCCTGATTAGCTACCTGACTTTGATTGACAGCAGCAGGCATCAATGGCGCTACCAATGTGTCTCAGCCAATCAGGAGGGAGAGTCCCAGATGGCCGAGGCACTCGTGCACATCGATGGATAGAGAGGGGGCTCAGGTAAGTATTAGGGGAGCTGAGGGAAGTTGCTGCACACAGAAGGTTTTTTATCTTTTGCATAGAATGCACCTTCTGCCTTTACAATCACTTTAGACCACATTAAGCTCCCCAAAAAACAAGCTTAAAGGGATTGTAAAGTCAGAAGGTTTATTTATCTGAATGCATTATATGCATTAAGATAAAAAGCCTTCTGTGTACAGCAGCCCCCCTAACACTACCCTGAGTCCCTTTAGATCAAGCGATGACATTGCAAGACCTCACAATCACAGGTATGACTCCTAGAGGCTGAGGCATGATGGGATTTGTAGTTTCACCACAGCTGGAGTGATGAGCTTGCCTACCCCTCACTTAAAATAACAATGTAATACATGCATTTTTTGAATGTTGTCCTGCAACAATACACATTTTTTTGCAATCCTTAGACAATTAAATGGAATAAAACTAAACAAAAGGCATTTTTTTCTTTTTTTCAGCAGTAAATATATGTAAAAAGGTGTAAAAAAAATTAATAAGCAAAGCAAACAAAAACAGAAAAAAAGTTTAACTATTAGTTAATAAAAAAAGAAAAGAAAAAATCAACAGGAAAATTACAATTGAATAGAGAAGGAGAATATAGAGTTAATCAGTGCTGATTAGAGAAAACTAGGGGTTCAACAGAGGAACATTTAATTAGAAAAAAAAAAAAAATTTTTTTTTTACTTGTCAAGGTTGCTTTAACTCTCTTCACCTGCAGATCAATGTTTATCCCTTTGATCTGTAGATGCAAAACACAGAAAGTTACAATCGATACAATGTTTCAATGTAACTTTCTGTGATGTGGTTGTTGATAAACATTGCCAGCCTGCTTTTTTTTTTTGTTTGACAGCTCCTGCTGAATTGTTGGGTACTGAGACAGGAAAGGGTCCCAACAGCAGAGCAGAAGGGCTGGATGTACTAGACACGCCCTGTGTACACTGATGACTTTTTTTTTGGCCGTGTCTAGTATGCCCAAAGTCTGCAACTAGTTAAAGATTGTGAAAAAAGGGTTAAATGTGAATAACTTTTGGGTTGATTTACCAAATGATCTGAAATGTTCAGAATATGTTGGCATAGAGTCTTCTTTTGTGTGAACTTTGGGGGAAATTAGTTAACATCTAAGCTCTTTTTTTGTACGTCAAGCTCCCCAAAAAACAAGCTTAATGTCCCGAGTTTCCCTTGTGGAAAACCGAAATGCATGAAACTTATAGGCTAGGTTTGGGAAGTTGAGAACTTAGGCTGTGCAAAGTTTCAAGACAATTGATTGAGGTTTAGGCACATTATGGTACATTAGGCTCTTTTTACATTAAAGGGGTTGTAAAGATAAAAATTTTTTCACCTTAATGCATTCTATGCATTAAGGTGAAAAAACTTTTGACAGTACCGCCGCCCCCAGCCCCCCCGTTTTACTTACCTGACGCCTCGAATCTTCGCTGCTCGTCCTCATTGCAGCTCAGCCTGGTCGCTGATTGGCTGCAGTGGATGGATTGAAAGCAGCGCAGCCATTGGCTCGCGCTGCTGTCAATCACATCCGATGACGCGGCGCGCCGGGGGGCGGGGCCGAGTGATACAGCGAGCGGCTATAGCCGCCGGCTGTATCACGGGAGCGCGCCCGCAAGCACTCACCACCATGCGAGGGAGCTCGCATTAAGGTGGTAAATGCTTGCGGGGAGGAGCTGAAACAGCCGCCGAGGGACCCCAGAAGACCAGGTTCGGGGCCACTCTGTGCAGAACGAGCTGCACAGTGAAGGTAAGTATGATATGTTTGTTATTTTTTTTTTTTTTTTTAAATTACCTTTACAACCCCTTTAAGCTGTTCACATTAAATGTTTTAGCATTGTAAAATATAGCTTATTGTGAATAACTTTTGGTGTGATTTACCAAATGAGCTGAAATTTCCAGAATATGTTGGCTTAGAGTCTTCTATTGTGTGAAGTTTGGGAGAAATTAGTTAACATTTAAGGTCTTTTTTGTTCGTGAAGCCACATTAAGCTCCCAAAAAAACAAGCTTAACCACTTCCCGCCCGGCCTATAGCAGAATGACAGCCGGGCAGTAGATCAGTCATCCTGACTGGGCATCATATGACATCCAGCAGGATAACTACCAGGGCGCGCATCGCGGCGATCGGTGGTGTGTCAGTCTGACACAACGCTATACCGATCTCGGTAAAGAGCCTCTGACAGAGGCTCTTTACCACATGATCAGCCGTGTCCAATCACGGCTGATCACAATGTAAACAGGAAGAGCCGTTTATTGGCTATTTCTCACTCGCGTCTGACAGATGGGAGTAGATAGTAGGTATGTCCCCCACGGCCACTGTCAGTCAGTGCCCATTATGAATGCCTGCCAGATCAGTGATGCCCAGAAGTGCCACCCATCAGTGTCCATCAGTGCCCATCCGTGCCACCTATCATTGCCACCCATAAGTACCCATCAGTGCAGCCTTTCAGTGCCACCTATAAGTGCCCATCAGTGCCGCCTTTGAGTGCCCATCAGTGCTGCATACCAGTGCCACCTATCAGTGCCGCCTATCAGTGCCACCTATCAGTGCCGCCTATCAGTGCCACCTATCAGTGCCACCTCATCAGTGCCCATCAGTCCCACCTTATCAGTGCCCATCATTGAAGGAGAAAACTTACTTATTTACAAAATGTTATAACAAAAACAAAGAAAAAGTTTTTTTTCTAAATTTCCAGCATTGTTTTATTTGCGCAAAAAATAAAAACCCCAGCAGTGATCAAATACCACCAAAAGAAAGCTCTATTTGTGGGAACAAAATGATAAAAAATTAGTTTGGGTACAGTGTAGCATGACCGTGCAATTGTCATTCAAAGTGCGACAGTGCTGAAAGCTAAAAGTTGGCTTGGGCAGGAAGGGGGTGTAAGTACCTAATATTGAAGTGGTTAATGTCCCTAGTTTGCCTTGTGGAACACTGAAATGCATGAAACTTATAGGATAGGTTTGGGGAGTTGAGAACTTTCAAGTTTCAAGACAATTGATTGAGGTTTAGGCACATTATGGTACATTAAGCTTTTTTTACATTAACTCCTTCAGATCCGCGCTATAGCCGAATGATGGCAACAGCGCAGTCCTGCTTTGCCAGGAGTACGTCTATTGAGGTCCTCCCGTGCCCAAGCAGCCTGTGCGCCTCCTGCAGGGTGTGCGCGGTGCGCTCTGTGATCAGCGAGTCTATGAGAGTCGCTGGATCACAGATTGGAGTAAGGGGTCGATCTCGACCCCTTATTACGTGATCAGCTGTCAGCCAATGACAGCTGATCATGTGATGTAAACACAGCCGGTAATCAGCTATTTTTTCTCCTTGCGCTGACAGCGTGAGGAGAAAAAAAAGAGCCGATCACCAGCGACCGCGAGAGGGACATCAGTCCCGATCACGGAGAGCTGCCGCCAGCTCCTCAGTGCCCACCTGTGCCACCTGCCAGTGCCACCTAGCATTAGACACCAGTGCTCCCTACCAGTGCCCACCAGTGCCACCCATCAGTGCCCACAGTGCCACCTATCAGTGCCCACAATCAGTGCCTCATAAACAGTGCTGCACATCAGTGTCACCTATCAGTGCCCATCAGTGTCACCCATCAGTGCTATCTTATCAGTGGCCATCAGTGCCGCCTTATCTGTGCCGCCTTAACTGTGCCTATCAGTGCCCATCAGTGCAGCCTATCAGTGCCCACCAGTGCCGCCTCATCAGCGCATATCAATGAAGGAGAAAAATTACCTGTTTGCAAAATTTTAGAACATACTATGAAACATGATTTTTTTTTTTTTTTGTAAATTTCCCATCTTTTTTGTTCGTTTAACAAAAAATAAAAATCCCAGCTGTGATTAAATACCACCAAAAGAAAGCTCTATTTGTGTGAAAAAAAATTTCATTTGGGTACAGTGTTGCATGACCGCGCAGTTGTCATTCAAAGTGTGTCAGTGCTGAAAATTGGTCTGGGCAGGAGGGGGGTTTAAGTGCCCAGTAAGCAAGTGGTTAAGCTGTTCGCATTAAATGTTTTAGCGTTGTAAAATATAGCTTAATGTGAATTACTTTTGGTGTGATTTACCAAATGAGTTGAAATTTTCAGAATATGTTGGCATAGATAGAGCCTTCTATTGTGTGAAGTTTGCGGGAAATTGGTTAACATGTAAGGTCTTTTTTGTACGTTAAGCCACATTAAGCACCCCAAAAAACAAGCTTAATGTCCCTAGTTTGCCTTGTGTAACATGGAAATGCATAAAACTTATAGGCTAGGTTTGAAAAGTTGAGAATTTAGGATGGGCAAAGTTTCAAGACAATTGATTGAGGTTTAAACACATTATGATACATTAGGCTCTTTTTACATTAAGCTGTTCACATTAAATGTTTTAACATTGTAAAATATAGCTTAATGTGAATAACTTTTGGTGTGATTTACCAAATGACCACCGTTTTCATATGCGGGCGCTTCTCACGTATGCGTTCGCTTCTGCGTGCAATCTCATCGGGACGGGACGTTTAAAAACTTTTTTTTTCTTATTTATTTTATATGATTTTATTTATTTTTACACTGTTTAAAAAAAAATTGTGTCACTTTTATTCCTATTACAAGGAATGTAAACATCCTTTGTAATAGAAAAAAGCATGACAGGTCCTCTTAAATATGAGATCTGGGGTCAAAAAGACCCCAGATCTCATATTTACACTAAAATGCAATTAAAAAAAAAAAAAAAAAGTCATTTAAAAAAACGACATTGAAAAAAATATGCCTTTAAGACGTATGGGCGGAAGTGACGTTTTGACGTCACTTCCGCCCTGCAGTGTCATGGAGACAAATGGGCACCGTCTTCCCCTCACTCGTCTCCAGGCACAGCTAGAGGACAGACGCGATCGGCTCCGCCGCTACCGACGGCGGAGGGCACCGGATCCCGGCGGGAGGGGGGCCCCTCTCCCGCCACTGATAAAAGTGAACTCATGGCGAATCCGCTGCAGAGACCACTTTTATCTTGTAGCCAACCGCCGCACGAAAACGGGGATACCGGGGTTATGGCAGCTAGCTGCTGCCATAACAACAATATCAGCTGACAAAGTTAGGACGTACATTGGTGTGCGGCGGTCGGCAAGTGGTTAAAAGGGCTTCAGCTAGTAGGGAGAGACTAGGCCTGATGCCATGTCAAGAGGCCAGTAGTTGTATCAGCAACTTTGCTTATATCCTGACATAAAATCATGATGGTGACAGGCTGGCGTAAAGGTACATCTCAGGTGTTGGGTGCATATAACTAGGGGAACCCTTAGTATGTGTGGCTCCCCTGAATAGACTAAGTGGTCACTTGAAAACTGTGGATATCTATTGTTGTCATTGGACTTGGATATATATATAGATATATATACTGTAGTTATGTGGCAGATGTGTATTCATACCAATTTCTGATACAACTACTGGCCTCTTGACATGACATTAGGCCTGGCACCCAGATATGGGTGCAAGTTCACCTGACATCCGCCTTTCATCACCATCGGCTTGCTATATCTCCAAAGCTTTGTTTAGGCTGATTTTCTTTGCTGTCAAGGCAAAAAGGTCCTGAAGAAGCTTAATGATGTGAAACGAGTCAACCTTTTGGACAGTTCAGCAAAGCTAAATTTGTCATTATCAATATACTGTATATGGCCTAATATCTGTGAGGGATTTGATCCCATGTGATTTTAACACACTATTAATATATTTTTTTTGTATTTGTAATAAAGATTTATATTTTAGTACTATATATTTGTGTTAGTCCTTTTCTCGTACCATTAAAGTCTGACAGACAAGGTAGCATATACAATTGTGACACAAGTTATATTGTAATTGAATGTTACCTTTCCTTTTTCAATGTGCAGCTCTGTAATTTTCTGTAAAATGCAATGCAATATGGCTATCTGGAGGTGTTCTGTACATAGAGTGAAACATAGTTTCCTGCTTGTGTGATTGGCTCACTGATTTTCCCTGAAGTCTACACTAAGATACAAGTCAGATTTTTGGCATCCCATGCAATGAAAATGTCATTTTTGGTAAGATACTCCCAATAGGAAATAATGTCTAAAGGGATGCAGACCCAGCAACTTTCCTCATTAGAGCTCTGATTCTGCAGCAGCTGGTTGATAATTACCGAACCACTCCCATTGGACTCACTAAGCACAGGGGCACAGAGGAACAAACAATGATTTCTTCAGAATAACAAAAGATAGGAATCTGCAACAAAGTTTGTTAAAATCCTTGCAATGCACATAGATCACCCAGAGGGGAATGCCTTTTTTCTCAACAAAAGTGGAGTTACGCTTTAAAAATATAGGTCAGTAGTTTACTGGAGAGCTTACCATACATAAAAGAGAAGTCCAGCGTGAGCTCGTTTGGCTGTACTTCTCTTGTGGTTCACAGAAGTGCAGTTCGTTCTGCACTCCTGTGACCAGTTTTCAGCAGACAGTGGAAGGCCGCTGTTGGCGGACATCACAGAGCACCTGGCTCAGCCTCTCCCTCTCAGCGAGCTGCTGACAGCCTGAGCCATCTGCTTCCATCCCCTCCACAGCTCAGTGCTCCAGTGAGCGGGGGGGGGGGGCAGAGCAGACAGTGGTGGCTGACAGTCACCAACTCTCTGCTCATGGAGCTCTGAGAACCGAGCGATCAGCAGTGTTTGTTTGCTCAGTTCTCAGTCTTAGACCCGGCGGAGGACAGATGCAGCATATGATTCTTGAAAAATAATAATTTCCATACTTCTCTGTTTAATATGTTTGTTTTATGAAGAATAGTAGTGAATAGATTTTTTTTCTCTGCAGCAGGAGGTAATGCAGGAGTAGACAAAAGTGGAGGCTGGGGGCACTAGAAAAAGGATACGAGGTATATGTGCCTGGTAACCAAACCTAGTAATGTCACTGGCATAAAGCATTTGCCTAAGGTGAAAAAACATGGAGGCCACATACAGGAATGTAGAGTAGGTTGATCCAGATAGATTTGAAGCTTCGAGCTGAGCTGTTTCTGCTTTCCAAATATGAACCAAAAGTAATCTAATAATTTAGGGCAACTCTAAAATATAATGAGAGGTTTAAATTCACCAAGAATTTTGATGTGGATCCAAATAGATGTGGGTCCAATTGTATGCTAGCAGGCTACAGAAAGTTTGACCCCCCCCCCCCCCATTTTACTCTATAGAGAGGCCCCAGTTATATACAGACATATAGACTTTAGTTTGCATTGGAAACCTCCAGTAACTTAATGCCTCACTTGGATTTAAATAACTTTAGGCAACTAGTCCAAAACAGAAGAATGATATAATGTGCAAATGAGTTTGTAAGCAAGTTCATTATTTAGATAGGTAAGGTATGCTAGAGTTATACATCCAGAGGGTTCTTGCATATCAAAGTATTTAGTCTTTATGTTTTGGCATTTTCGATTCAGACAGAAATATTCTCAGCAACACTTTTATTGAACTTGTATTGCTTCTTGTACAGTGTCTCCTTATACTATTGTTTATTCATGAGTGTTAGAAGCAATTTCTCTTCCAAACCTTTTATAGACACATTTGTGAATTTTAAGTCACAGGTGTTTTTCTGCTCAGTATTTATGCTTTCATGTCCCTCAATGAATTTTACATGATTTATTTTTTATGAATTTGATATAGTTTGGTATCTATTATTAATGTTCTGTCAGAAGTTGTGCAGAAATTCATTTTTAAACACTTACACTCAAAATGAAGTAATAAATCAATAAATTAATACATACGAAAATGAGAGAAAATTGTAGAGCTACATACATAATTTGATTTGGAAGGCACATTTTGTCAATCTTATTTAAAAAGGCAGTAATACCAAAATAAATTAGCATGTCAGTTATTAAATGGCAAACCAATTAATGCTCAGGTTGCGCACTTGGAACAGGATGGGATTTCAGCTCTTGTGGACTGTGAAGTGAAGTTTTTCATGTTATTGCTTTTATATCTGGGCCATTCCTTATGTTTTACATGAGTGATGGCTAATGGACAGGTCCAGCAAAGCAGTCCTGCATTTATCTTGAAGCTCATTTAGCAGCAAAAACAGCTCACTGCTCTTGCTGTTGTCTCTCACACATCTGCAACAAAGCAGTATTGCTGCTCCATGAGTGACTTTCATTACTTTAGAATAGTTTATATTGAGCGACAGAGGTGGGTGCAAGTCAGAAGGTAACAGGTTATGGTTATGCAATTTACCTTGTATTACTCTATAGCTTTATGAACTTAAAGTGGTTCTAAAGTCACTTGTCATGTCACTACAATCTACTCTATTAGGTAACAATATGTGCCCCACTGTATGTCCTTAAAAAAAGCCGACATCGACCTTATATCAGAGCGTCTCCAGGTGCTCACATGACCTCCCGCCTCTCTCCTCTCCAAGTCTGACAGCTACAGTGGGAGGGGCTGAGAGCTACCGCTGATGTCAACCAGGAGGAGGGGAGGAGGCAGATGGTCACGTAAGCACCGGGAGGCGCTCTGAAAAAAGGTAGAAGTCGACTTTTTTTTAATAAAGGATATACAGTGGGGCACATATTGTTACCTAACAGAGTGGATTGTAGGGACAGGACACTGTTATAATAGCACCAGGAAGGGAGGATCTGGGAGAAAATTGGCGCTGACAGGCAGGGAGGGGGGGAAGGGGAGGAGGTCTGAAGAGAACTATAGATGACGGGGGCACGTAAACTGACCACAGTGTCAGGTCTCAGCCAGGTATTTCAGGTGATACAAGGGGCCAGATTACACAGCACAAACACTGTGCTGTATAACATGCTTTAAAGGAACAGGATCCTTTTTTTTTTTTTTTATCGCTTATTTACATTGGTCCAGCTAAGTGTACATATGCCATACCTGTGGGACAACTGTGGAAGCCAATAATCACTATTAGTAGTTCCTGCTACTAGAGTGATTGCTGCTGTCTTCTGGGCCCTAAAACACTTGCTAGACACAGCTACCATTCACAGAATGCCTTGCATCCTTCTCAGTGAAACAAAGCATTCTCTGATTGGACAAGGTGGAGATCATGACGTTGAAAGTAATGTTTTCTGTAAATGGCACCTGCACTAAGTAAGCGATGCCATGTATTCACCATGCAGAAGGGCAGCAAATTAGCACAGAACACAGAAGACAGCAGCAATCACTGTAGTAGTGGTGACTACTAAAGTGATCCTTCGCTTCCACAGTGGTCCTACAGGTATGGCATATGTATATGTACGATGCCCAGGCTGGACCAATATGACTATGCAATAAAATCCATACCTGAACTTCATCTTTAAGAAAATATTTGATGCTAAATGCTTTCTTAAAATTCCCACAGCAGCTTTCCATGCTGCACCTTCCTGAGCAAGGGGGATGGGCACTAGTTGGGACAACCAGTTAAAGCAAACTTTTCCACAGCATCAAAACCTATTGCATGCAATGTTGTTTTTATTAGGGGCCACAGAAAAGCAAAATGCTTCTCTGAGCGCCCATATAAACTGAGCCACCCATCATAGTTGCCTACACAGAGGATCATTTTGCCACTTTTGTATTGTTTGAAAACAAAATAGTATAAACTGGAACACCTTTTCAATATTCTTTATTTAAAAAGTTTTGATTTTGTATCACAGCATGGTTGACCCACAAATTCCAGACATAGCTGAGTAAATACTGGGTACTGAAATAGCCATGCACAGAGGTTCCCTCTGAACTGTAAGTAAAGAACAATGTGGTCTTGAGGAAAATATGTATCTTTGGAAGTAGTGGTATATTGTGGTTTACCAGTGGGATTCTAATCAGGATTAAATGGGTGGGCTGCAGAAGGATCTTCCAGGCTCTGACCAATATGTCCATAATAAAGCACCCTAGTTTGATGCTGGTAGGGAATTTTTGGAAGTGCAGATATCTGTAGCCACCTGGGAGTGCCTATTATGGGGTGAATTGGCAAATTGAAGATGTTTGCGATTGCTCCAGGTACACTTTAACTTAACTTTAGAATATGGATAAAAAAAATTGTGTAAGATTTTCTTACCCAACAGTCATGTCATTGTTCTTTATTGTATCTTTAAATAGCAGTATCAAAGAAGCCTGTGCCGCTTGCCTGGATTTAATATTGCAGTCATTGTTGCAATAATAGTTATTACACTGCAGAATAATTTATGTGGTGAAAAAGAACTCTGTGCAGAAGGAACTTTTGGAAAAGTGAGCAATACACAAAAACATGGACATTAGTTCATGCCCAACAACAGTATTTGTCCTAAAACATATGCATATGCATGTTGAAGATTATGGGGCCCATTGATAAAGCAACAACGGGTCAATTTTCCATTTCATTTGCTGCTTTTCACAACCAAATGTCTGGTTCATTAGAATTCTAAAATAGGCTTGGCTGATTGTCTTACATTTGCTGACTTCAGTGTAAGATCTATGAGTAATATTTGCCTTCGCTCTAATACAGCTAATGCCACACAGGCCATCTCTGGTAGCAATTAAACATTTGCTGTTCTAAAATCGTGAATCATTGTTATTTTTAATGGAATAGAGCTTCCTTGCCTATTGTCACAATTGCTGCATGGTCAATGGACTGTAAATAAGGATTTTAGTCTAAGCTCCTCATTGCAAGCTCAAACATTAATGCTTTGAACCTGGCACAGCAAGATGTTATAACTAACTAAATAAAAGGCTTAACGCAGGCACAGGAAAGTGCCTAGATTTGCCTTTTATAATTAAGATATACACAAATACCAAATATAAATGATTCAGCTTTTAAACAACTTACCATTAAAATAATCAGGGTACAAAAACTCTGCTCTAGTGTGTCCCCTGAGACCCAACATTACCCCAATTGAGTGCCACCATCTTGCTTTGTGTACTGTATAGAAAAGGTGAGTTTTTTTCAATCACTTCCGTCACATTAAAGAGACTTCAGTCTATACTGTAACAGTCATGTGTCACTGTCCCTTGTATATGTGAATAGACAGGAAGAGTTTACCTGCTCTCAATCTTTGCACATTAAAGGATTTACATATTCTGAGTAAGCTGTAAAATTACTTTAATACAAGTCCTAACTTACTTCTGTAGCTGTAGGCATTGTGGAGAAATTCATCTTTCAAATTCACGACAGGGGCACTTAATTTACAACTCTTTTCCCATTTAATCCCTATGGAGAGCAGAAATCAAATGAAATCTGCAGCTGGGATCCAAATGAAACATCAGACTCTCTGTTATGATTGTTGAGAATGCAATAGGTTGTACTTTAGAATACATGTAACTAGAAAAGTGAGAGATGGCTGGTCTTTAATTATTTTTTCAAGATTAAAAAAAATTAATGACCATAATCGTACTCAGCTCAACTTCAAATATGGAGATGAGGGCTTAGCTGTTGACTTTTGACTAAAAGTCATAATCTGCATATTGGTAGCAGCATTGTTTAATTATTTTAGGCTGCATATTTTAGGGAAAGGAGGAGTGTGTTTAAAATGGCTGATGGAGAAGGTGACAAAGGTATTACTATAAATAGAGAAATGGAAATGCAGCACTTTCTACAACTTAAGAAATCCTTTTTAAAAAGTCGTTATAAATCCAAGGCATATAGGGTACCTCCAGTGTATGTAAATATTTTTTATATAAAGGGTGAAAGGAACCTCCACCAACACCACAGCACACCAGGCCTCCTACCCTTGGATGTAGACCACTAAATTATAAGTGGTCTAACATCACTCAATCGTCCATCAAACATGATATTACTACCAATAGATTCCACAGAAATTAGACCTCAATCTCAGTCTCCCTTCTAGGATCATCACTCACAGGGTCAGATCATCATGCTTTTCCTTTCTGTCCTGTTAATGGCCTTTTCATGTGCTAACTGAGCAATTTATATACTGTATGGATAGATGACTTTCTTTTCTTGTTTCCCTTTATTGTGTGGAGCTTTAGGCATTCTGACAGCCAACTAGCTTATCAGCAACTCCAACATACACTGTATCACACACGTGTATCTTCTTCCACTTGTGGAAAAAGCACTTTGTGGTCTATATTACTGTCCCTCCGCAACATGAATCTCACATAGTTACATAGTTACATAGTAGGTAAGGTTGAATAAAGACAATAGTTTAACCTGTGTAGGTGCACGTGTGTCAGTGTCTATAATTATTTCCCATATCCCTGTATGTTGTGTTCTTTAAGATGTACATCCAAGAGTCTCTTAAATATATCCATACTCCCCGCTGCCACCATCAATTGTGGAAGAGTTTCACATCCTTATTGCCCTGACAGTGGAAAACCCCCTGCACAGTTTAAGGTTAAACTGCTTCTCCTCCAACCTCATTGTGTGGCCCTGTGTCTTCTTACACTCCTTGAGACTGAATAGTTTTTTTCCTATGCTGGGATCACCATTGAGATATTTGTAAAGTTCTGTCATATCTCCTCTCAAGCGTCGTTTTTCCAGCGAAAATACATTTTATGCTTGCAGTCATTCCTCCTAATTGAGGTCCTCCAGTCCCCTTATTATTATTATATTATTATTATAAAGGATTTATATAGCCCTTTGACAAAGTCAGAAGTGACGAAACGCGTCAGTTGCGTGCTCTCCACAATACCCGGAAGTGAAGTTTGAGGGTCACCAACAGCTGAGGAACCAGGAAGCAACCAAGCACGGCGGTAATCGTTGACACAGGGTGTAACGGAACGCCCCACACTCCGCTTGAGTGCTTCCGTCATATACCACTTCCTCCCAGTCTGTATACAGATATCCCAACCTCTCTGAGCACAAACAAGGCGACACTTGCTTGTTGCTACAAAGAACTGACTTTATTCAGAACCAGAATACAGTCTTATATACACAGGAGAAGATTACTCTAACAATACAAACGTAACCTAATTAACATGAGCTAATTATCTAATCCTTTATACAGCCTAGGTGACTGAGACATGACCTTTCGCCCAGACTTGTGGTCACCGAGCTTCACACAGTTATAGCAGTCATCCCGTCTCCTACATTGTATAGAGGACAATGTCATTAGCTCATTCAATTAACATAAACACAGGTTGATGACACCAGTATCTCCTCACAGGATGTGTCCCAACAGAATGAATCCATTGAAAATCCAGGGCCCATAATCAAAAGGCAACAGGTTTGCATACAGTCCTCTCCAACAGCCTCTGTCCCGGCTAGGTCTGTGACATTTCTCCCCTTTCGGCAGGAGACTAACACAGGAGGAGACCCCAGACGGGTTGACTCCGAAGTTAGTAAGTAGTTCCAGTCCTCTACTGCCTGTACCCACACAGTACCCCAAACAAATTGTTCCAAACAGAGTATTACTCACCCAGCCAACCTCTGCCTCTCTCAGAGGACATATCTGCCGCTGGGGAGAGGCCTGGACTGGCTCTTCTCCCTGGAATCCTTTCTGCCGCTGGAGAGAAGACAGGGTGTCTGGGCTCACTCTGTCATGCTGTTGGGGATCGGGGCCCACTGCCCAGCATCCCTGGGGTATACAGGTGGAGACTGAAGTCCCATCCACCTTCACAGGAAATCCATCCTCTGTTAGTTGAGGGCAGAGTCCAGCAGTCCTCGGCCCTGTTGCCAGCCCTTCTGCTGGAAACCCCACACCATCTGTTCCGGCTAACTGTTGGAGAGGGAGGCCGACTGCCCCGCCTCCCTGGAACTCTGTAGTTGTTGCCGGTGCTGGGCAGAGGTTGGTAGCACTCTGCCCTGTTGCCAGCACTTCTGCTGGGGACTCCGCATCCTCCGCTCCGGCTAACTGTTGGGGCAGGAGGCTGGCTTCCTCCACTCCCAAACTGTGTAGCTGCCATTGGGGAGGTGAGCCGGCTGCTTCCTTTTCCATTCCCTCATCTGGCTGCTGGGATGACATGTCGATGGTACTGTCTCCCAGGTACACGGATCTTTGCTGGGGAGGAAAGCCCACTTCCTCCACCCTGGCCAACTGTTGGGGAGGGACAACACACACCTCCTCTCCCTTCTCCCCCTGTATCTGCTGCTGGGAAGTGATTGCCATCTTCTCACCCTGAGCCTCCACAATTGCTGCAGGTGTGGGGCAGAGGTCTTGGACCCTCTGTCCGGTTGCCAGCACTTCTGCTGGGGGTTTTCCTGGTGGTTCCTCCTCTACAGAAACGTCTATTAAAATCCCAATCTCTGGAATTGGTAAAAGTGTGGGACAGAGGTCTTGGACCCTCTGTTCAGTTACCAGATCTTCAGCTGGAGAAGTTTGTTTTAACTCCATAGATGCTGCTGGCAGAAAATCACATGTCCCTGTCAGTGTTGTGGGAGAAAGGCCGACTACCTCTTCTCTCAAGAAGGCCAAAGCCACTGTTGGTGCTGGGCAGAACACAGTGAACTTTGACCCTGATAGCAGCTTTTCTGCTGGAGGCTCATCAGGTTGTTTTTCCTCAGCAGAAAAGTCTATCAAATCCCATGTCTCTGCAACTGATGTCTGGGGATAGAGGTTCACCATCTCCTGTCCATGGAACCCAGAAGATGCTATCATTTCTGGGCAGAGGTTAGCAGAGCTCTGCCCTGTTGTCAGCACTTCAGGTTTGGGGACGGCAATCTCCGGATTTTCCACTGCCGATTCTCTGGCATGCTGCTGAACTTGTTCTAGCAGTTTCCTGTATGCCCTTTCCAGATGCTGTTCCTTCCTTAGCAAATGGTCCAGATCAGGTTTGAGCTCTGAGACCCCTGCAAGACCGAGCATAGACTCTCTATAGTCTCTCAGGTCCTCAAGGTCAGGTTCCCCTTCATCGCCAAACATAAAAAGATCTGTAAGGTTCTCCCACAGCAATCCAGGGCCGCCAAAGTCATATCCCTCCGGAGAGCATTCTGTTGTCTCCCCTAAATATCCCTCCTCTGCGTGCCATTGCAGAGCCCGATAATGATTGTCCAGCTCTATCTCCTGCTGGACCAACCTGTCCAACTCAGTCACCCATTGCTCCTGGGGCTGCTCTCCCAGGAATGCCATCCGCAGTGCCCGTTGGTCACTGGCCCATTGCTCTTGGGTTGGAAAGCACTTGCCCTGTTTTATACCAGCGAGACGGAGGGCTGCAATCCAGAGCTCCACCCGAATCAGCTGCCTGAGCTCCAGGTATTCATCCTCAGACACAGTCCTGGTGTATGTTGAAAGGATGATTCGCAGCAGCCCCGGGAACTCTGATGCCAGGTCCATATCTCCGCTGGGGTGACTGAAGTCTGCTATGCTGATCTTGGATCCAGTTGGAGGTTTGGATGTCCCAGACTTCAGGAAGCTTTCCCGCTGCTTGCCACCAATGTCACGGAATGCCCCACACTCCGCTTGAGTGCTTCCGTCATATACCACTTCCTCCCAGTCTGTATACAGATATACCAACCTCTCTGAGCACAAACAAGGCGACACTTGCTTGTTGCTTCAAAGAACTGACTTTATTCAGAACCAGAATACAGTCTTATATTCACAGGAGAAGATTACTCTAACAATACAAACGTAACCTAATTAACATGAGCTAATTATCTAATCCTTTATACAGCCTAGGTGACTGAGACATGACCTTTCGCCCAGACTTGTGGTCACCGAGCTTCACACAGTTATAGCAGTCGTCCCGTCTCCTACATTGTATAGAGGACAATGTCATTAGCTCATTCAATTAACATAAACACAGGTTGATGACACCAGTATCTCCTCACAGGATGTGTCCCAACAGAATGAATCCATTGAAAATCCAGGGCCCATAATCAAAAGGCAACAGGCTTGCATACAGTCCTCTCCAACAGCCTCTGTCCCGGCTAGGTCTGTGACACAGGGGTTCCCTCATTGCTGGCAGTTGGCGGCTTCATTACGGTTTGCTTATATGCTTCTTATATCTTTTTATCTGGTACGTTTATTTTGTAAGGGGGCCATGTTAAAGATTTTAATAAAAGTTTAAATGGGATTGCTCTATGTGAACCTTATTTTTTCCACATGACCCTGCTATTTTGGAGCTGCTCTTACCTCACATAAACACAGATAACCAGTGGATGTCCTTGAGAAGTGGAAGCACAAAGATATATATTCTGAATGCTTGAGTTTACCAGTTTTCTGGAGAGTTTATCCCCAAAGGGGAGAGTCTCGGTTCACGTGGTGACAGGCCTGGGGTTTGGTGCATGGATTGATGAACTTTCTTCTTTTTTCCAATTTAAGAGAACTTGTGTTTTCCTCACTTGAAACCACTTCCACTGACTATTTAGTTCATTCATTTATCATTCATTTATTCATTTACTGCTATGATGTTATAAAACCACATTTGTTTTGCAATTTTTATTTTCATCATCTGTTTTACATATTTTGTTTTAGTTTAAGTAGCTGCTATTTAGGATCAAAGGACTTTAAATTATAATATAGACATCTACACACCTAAGAGGATTAATCATCCATAGCGCTGAGCGGTGCATTTTGGGCCTTATTGTATGCACCTGTGTGTTTGAGGATTTATATAGCGCCAACAGTTTGCGCAGCCCTTATTATTTTCGTTGCCCTTCTTTGGACTCTCTCCGGTTCCAGCACATCCCTTTTGAGGACTGGTGAACAGAGCCAGACATAAAGGTTCCATTTCCCTTTTGAAATGGAGAAAAAAAAAACCTGATCACCTCCCCAGAGTAGTACAGTGTTACTATGGTAACACAGTATTGCACTGGTCACTGTAAGTTGAAAAAAAAATTGTGAAAAAAAAATTATAAAAAATATTAGAAAAATTGAAAAAAACTATTTTTTTGTTTGCATACTGTAACCAGTCAGTGTCCCTGATCACCACCACACCAGTTATATGATGACGCTGTTTTTTTACATTTCTTAATGTTCAAAAAAATTGTGACAAAAAAATTACAACTTCAAAAAACTCGCCATGCCTCTTACTAAATACCTTGGACTGTCTACTGTCCAAAATCGGGTCATTTGGGGCATATTTGTACTGTCCTGGCTTTTTCTGGCCTCAAGAAATGAGATAGGCCATCAGTACATCAGACAATAAACAACATAAAAACTGAAATGGGGCCTTTGCCCAGATCCTGGGAATCTACTTTGATAAATATAAAGACCGATTCATCCGTATTGGACGGGTACCTCTGCAACTAAAAAATGATCCACAAAAACCAAGCATTAGGCGGAACCAGAGTGATTACCCCAAAACAAGAAATGCATAAGGAGAACCAACCACGGCATTTCAATGGCATCACTCTGGTTCCCCCTAGTGCTTATTTTTTGTGTGTCAGTACATCAGGATTGATCAATTTTTAAATACATTATATATATCTATATAGATATAGATCTATATCTATATCTATATCTATATCTATATCTATATCTATATATATATATATATATATATATATATATATATATCTATATCTACATATATATATCTATAAATATATCTATAGATATATATAGATATATATATCTATAGATATATATATATATAAAACTTTCCTACAGACTAAATAATATACACCGATTTGGGTTTTTTTCACCAAAGAAATGTACAGTTTATTTGCAAAATTTTATAACAAAAACTAAGAAAAACATTTTTGGGCCTTTACATTTGTTTTGCAAAAAAAATTAAAACATATCACCAAAAGAAAGCTCTATTTGTGTAAAAAAAAATGATTAAAATTTCATATGGGTACAGCGTTGCTGAAAGCTGAAAATTGGCCTGGGCAGGAAGGGGGTAAAAGTACCAGGTATTGAAGGGATTAAGGTTTTCTAGCTGTACACGATGCTCTTCAGACTAGTGTTCAGAAGCTGAAGCCCAAGTTATCTAAGCCTAAATCTGGTGGCATATGTTACAATCTGATAGTAAAGTCTCCTTTGATTTACCAAAAACGATTATAATGCAAAAGCCAATATGATTAGATATAAATGTATTATATTGGTGTTGGTAAACCTAAGGGCTTATTCACACAACCACGCAATGCACCCATTACTATGCATTGCTACATTTTGTAATTCACTGCATTTTTGCAGCACAGTGCAACATATATTTTGCACTGTAATTTGTGGTACATTGCAAAGGTGCCTTGGGATGCCATTTAAAATGGATTACACCCCAATGCACAGCACGCCACATAAAATGCATTATTGCAACATGCTTTTATAAGTGAGCCCTAAAGAATATTGTACAGAGATTGTAAATTAAACTCTAACAAATGTTTCTAGGTATCCTAGATGACCTCCCAATTGAGGACAATCCTAAACGGGCAATTACAAGGGCTATTTTCCAAGCCCGTACACTTATTCTTAGAGGTTGGAAGGCGACTGAGCCTCCTACTCTAAAGGAATAGATAGCCCAGATGGGAGTTACCTTACAATTGCTATCTGAACACCGGGAGCGTCAGCAAGCTTAAAGGCCTTGGCTTAATCAACAGCTACTGTGGATTAGCACAATTATCTATAGGCGCACGGTGGCGGTGTTTTTATGCTCTTAATGGACACAATTTTTTTCTTGATTTATTTTTTCCTTGATGTCATTCATTATGGACTTTAATTTCTAGCGCAGTTTTTTTATATAATAGGTTGCAAACAGCAATGGTGCAATCTGCTGCACATGTGTCGAAAAAGGCCCACACCAAGGAACTTTTAAAAGTTAGCGGGGAGTCAGCAGCGCCCTGCACCTGCAGGGATCTGCAGTGTGATGCAATAGGGTGGCTGTCCTTAAGCTGCCCCCTAGAGGATATCCTGCCTCGTTGGAGTTGTGCCTCCTCCTCCTCTCTTCTCTCGGGTACCCAAGTACAGTCAGTGACCTCCTCATCCCCTCCCTCCTCATCACTGGAGCAAACTTGGCAGTATGCTGCAGCTGGGGGAACATGACTGCCAGTTTCTTGTAGTTCTGTGGCACCCCCTCTCTCTAGGCTCATGTTACTCCCTTCCTCAACCTGGGAACCAACATTGGAGCCTTCAAATTGCTGTGCATCCTCCAGCAGCATGTACCCGACATTGTGGTTGAATAATTCTGGGGGCTCCTCCATGCATGATGGTAGGACTACAGAAGGAGTGACTGTGGACAAGGAGACGGTGGAATAGGCCACTTTGGCAGCTGCGTTGGAAGGCAAGTTACTCTGAGCCTGGGTGACAGAGGATGAGAAGGATGAGGACAGCTTTGTTATCCACTCCATCAACTCTTCTGCATGTTCTTGCTCAATAACACTGCCAGCAGCAGAAAAAAAGGACAAGTGTGCCCCACAGCCACCTGCAAAGGATGTACCATGTCCACGACCAGCACCGTTGACTGTAGACACAGAGGCTGCTTGCCCTCTTTTAGTGGCCTGTGAACGTCTGCCTCTCCTTGGTGGCCTTCCGGAGATGATGTATTTTTTGTTTTACAACACCACACTACACTGTATTAGATACTGTGTACACCGCCTGAAGTGAATTAGAAACTGTACACACTGTATTAGATACTGTGTACGCCGCCTGCTCTGTATTATCAACTGTACAATGGCTGCACTGTATTGTATACTGTGTACACCAGCAGAAGTGTAGTAGAAACTGTACACACTGTATTAGAAACTGTACTATGGCTGCACTGTATTGTGTACTGTGTACACCTTCAAAAGTGTAGTAGAAACTGTACACACTGTATTAGATACTGTGTACACCTCCAGAAAAGTAGTAGAAACTGTACTACGGTAGCACTGTTTTGTGTACTGTGTAGACCACCAGAAGTGTAGTAGAAACTGTACACACTGTATTAGATACTGTGTGTACTGCCTACACTGTATTAGAAACTGTACTACGGCTGCACTGTATTGTGTACTGTGTACACCACCAGAAGTGTAGTAGAAACTGTACACACTGTATTAGATACTGTATACACCACCAGAAAAGTAGTAGAAACTGTACTACAGCTGCACTGTATTGTGTACTGTGTACACAACCAGAAGTGTAGTAGAAACTGTACACACTGTATTAGATACTATGTACTGTACACCACCTGCACTGTATTAGCAACTGCACAACGTCTGCACTGTATTGTATACTGTGTACACAACCAAAAGTGTATTAGAAACTGTACACACTGTATTAGATTCTATGTACACCACATGCACTGTATCATATACTGTGTACACCACCAGAAGTGTAATAGAAACTGTACACACTGTATTAGATACTGTGTACACCGCCTGCACTGTATTAGAAACTGTACTATGGCTGCACTGTATTGTGTACTGTGTACACCACCAGAAGTGTAGTAGAAACTTTACACACTGTATTAGATACTGTGTACACCACCAGAAAAGTAGTAGGAACTGTACTATGGCTGCACTGTATTGTGTACACCACTAGAAGTGTAGTAGAAACTGTACACACGGTATTAGATACTGTGTACACCACCAAAAAGGTAGTAGAAACTGTGCTATGGCTGCACTGTATTGTGTACACCATCAGAAGTGTAGTAGAAACTGTACACACTGTATTAGATACTGTGTACATAACAAGAAAAGTAGTAGAAACTGTACTACGGCTGCACTGTATTGTGTACTGCGTACACCACCAGAAGTGTAGTAGAAACTGTACACACTGTATTAGATACTATGTACACCACCTGCACTGTATTAGCAACTGTACAATGTCTGCACTGTATTGTATACTGTGTACACCAACAGAAGTGTAATAGAAACTGTACACACTGTATTAGATACTGTGTACACCGCCTGCACTGTATTAGAAACTGCACTATGGCTGCACTGTATTAGAAACTGTACACACTGTATTAGATACTATGTACTTCCACCTGCACTGTATTAGCAACTGTACAATGTCTGCACTGTATTGTATACTGTGTACACCACCAGAAGTGTAATAGAAAATGTACACACTGTATTAGATACTGTGTACACCGCCTGCACTGTATTAGAAACTGTACTATGGCTGCACTGTATTGTGTACTGAGTACACCACCAGAAGTGTAGTAGAAACTTTACACACTGTATTAGATACTGTGTACACCACCAGAAAAGTAGTAGGAACTGTACTATGGCTGCACTGTATTGTGTACACCACCAGAAGTGTAGTAGAAACTGTACACACTGTATTAGATACTGTGTGCACCACCAAAAAAGTAGTAGAAACTGTGCTATGGCTGCACTGTATTGTGTACTGTGTACACCATCAGAAGTGTAGTAGAAACTGTACACACTGTATTAGATACTGTGTACATAACAAGAAAAGTAGTAGAAACTGTACTACGGCTGCACTGTATTGTGTACTGCGTACACCACCAGAAGTGTAGTAGAAACTGTACACACTGTATTAGATACTATGTACACCACCTGCACTGTATTAGCAACTGTACAATGTCTGCACTGTATTGTATACTGTGTACACCACCAGAAGTGTAATAGAAACTGTACACACTGTATTAGATACTGTGTACACCGTCTGCACTGTATTAGAAACTGTACTATAGCTGCACTGTATTGTGTACTGTGTACACCACCAGAAGTGTAGTAGAAACTTTACACACTGTATTAGATACTGTGTACACCACCAAAAAGGTAGTAGAAACTGTGCTATGGCTGCACTGTATTGTGTACACCATCAGAAGTGTAGTAGAAACTGTACACACTGTATTAGATACTGTGTACATAACAAGAAAAGTAGTAGAAACTGTACTACGGCTGCACTGTATTGTGTACTGCGTACACCACCAGAAGTGTAGTAGAAACTGTACACACTGTATTAGATACTATGTACACCACCTGCACTGTATTAGCAACTGTACAATGTCTGCACTGTATTGTATACTGTGTACACCAACAGAAGTGTAATAGAAACTGTACACACTGTATTAGATACTGTGTACACCGCCTGCACTGTATTAGAAACTGCACTATGGCTGCACTGTATTAGAAACTGTACACACTGTATTAGATACTATGTACTTCCACCTGCACTGTATTAGCAACTGTACAATGTCTGCACTGTATTGTATACTGTGTACACCACCAGAAGTGTAATAGAAAATGTACACACTGTATTAGATACTGTGTACACCGCCTGCACTGTATTAGAAACTGTACTATGGCTGCACTGTATTGTGTACTGAGTACACCACCAGAAGTGTAGTAGAAACTTTACACACTGTATTAGATACTGTGTACACCACCAGAAAAGTAGTAGGAACTGTACTATGGCTGCACTGTATTGTGTACACCACCAGAAGTGTAGTAGAAACTGTACACACTGTATTAGATACTGTGTGCACCACCAAAAAAGTAGTAGAAACTGTGCTATGGCTGCACTGTATTGTGTACTGTGTACACCATCAGAAGTGTAGTAGAAACTGTACACACTGTATTAGATACTGTGTACATAACAAGAAAAGTAGTAGAAACTGTACTACGGCTGCACTGTATTGTGTACTGCGTACACCACCAGAAGTGTAGTAGAAACTGTACACACTGTATTAGATACTATGTACACCACCTGCACTGTATTAGCAACTGTACAATGTCTGCACTGTATTGTATACTGTGTACACCACCAGAAGTGTAATAGAAACTGTACACACTGTATTAGATACTGTGTACACCGTCTGCACTGTATTAGAAACTGTACTATAGCTGCACTGTATTGTGTACTGTGTACACCACCAGAAGTGTAGTAGAAACTTTACACACTGTATTAGATACTGTGTACACCACCAGAAAAGTAGTAGGAACTGTACTATGGCTGCACTGTATTGTGTACACCACCAGAAGTGTAGTAGAAACTGTACACACTGTATTAGATACTGTGTACACTGCCTGCACTGTATTAGCAACTGTACAATGGCTGCACTGTATTGCGTACTGTGTAGAAACTGTACACACTGTATTAGATACTGTGTACACCACCTGCACTGCATTAGAAACTGTTCTACAGCTGCACTGTATTGTGTACTGTGTACACCACCAGAAGTGTAATAGAAACTGTACACACTGTATTAGATACTGTGTACACCGCCTGCACTGTATTAGAAACTGTACTATGGCTGCACTGTATTGTGTACTGTGTACACCACCAGAAGTGTAGTAGAAACTTTACACACTGTATTAGATACTGTGTACACCACCAGAAAAGTAGTCGGAACTGTACTATGGCTGCACTGTATTGTGTACACCACTAGAAGTGTAGTAGAAACTGTACACACGGTATTAGATACTGTGTACACCACCAAAAAGGTAGTAGAAACTGTGCTATGGCTGCACTGTATTGTGTACACCATCAGAAGTGTAGTAGAAACTGTACACACTGTATTAGATACTGTGTACATAACAAGAAAAGTAGTAGAAACTGTACTACGGCTGCACTGTATTGTGTACTGCGTACACCACCAGAAGTGTAGTAGAAACTGTACACACTGTATTAGATACTATGTACACCACCTGCACTGTATTAGCAACTGTACAATGTCTGCACTGTATTGTATACTGTGTACACCAACAGAAGTGTAATAGAAACTGTACACACTGTATTAGATACTGTGTACACCGCCTGCACTGTATTAGAAACTGCACTATGGCTGCACTGTATTGTGTACTGTGTACACCACCAGAAGTGTAATAGAAACTGTACACACTGTATTAGATACTATGTACTTCCACCTGCACTGTATTAGCAACTGTACAATGTCTGCACTGTATTGTATACTGTGTACACCACCAGAAGTGTAATAGAAAATGTACACACTGTATTAGATACTGTGTACACCGCCTGCACTGTATTAGAAACTGTACTATGGCTGCACTGTATTGTGTACTGAGTACACCACCAGAAGTGTACTAGAAACTTTACACACTGTATTAGATACTGTGTACACCACCAGAAAAGTAGTAGGAACTGTACTATGGCTGCACTGTATTGTGTACACCACCAGAAGTGTAGTAGAAACTGTACACACTGTATTAGATACTGTGTGCACCACCAAAAAAGTAGTAGAAACTGTGCTATGGCTGCACTGTATTGTGTACTGTGTACACCATCAGAAGTGTAGTAGAAACTGTACACACTGTATTAGATACTGTGTACATAACAAGAAAAGTAGTAGAAACTGTACTACGGCTGCACTGTATTGTGTACTGCGTACACCACCAGAAGTGTAGTAGAAACTGTACACACTGTATTAGATACTATGTACACCACCTGCACTGTATTAGCAACTGTACAATGTCTGCACTGTATTGTATACTGTGTACACCACCAGAAGTGTAATAGAAACTGTACACACTGTATTAGATACTGTGTACACCGCCTGCACTGTATTAGAAACTGTACTATAGCTGCACTGTATTGTGTACTGTGTACACCACCAGAAGTGTAGTAGAAACTTTACACACTGTATTAGATACTGTGTACACCACCAGAAAAGTAGTAGGAACTGTACTATGGCTGCACTGTATTGTGTACACCACCAGAAGTGTAGTAGAAACTGTACACACTGTATTAGATACTGTGTACACCGCCTGCACTGTATTAGCAACTGTACAATGGCTGCACTGTATTGCGTACTGTGTAGAAACTGTACACACTGTATTAGATACTGTGTACACCACCTGCACTGCATTAGAAACTGTTCTACAGCTGCACTGTATTGTGTGCACCACCAGAAGTGCAGTAGAAACTGTACACACTGTATTAGATACTGTGTACACTGCCTGCACTGCATTAGAAACTGTTCTACAGCTGCACTGTATTGTGTGCACCACCAGAAGTGTAGTAGAAACTGTACACACTGTATTAGATGCTGTGTACACCACCAGAAAAGTAGTAGAAACTGTACTATGGCTGCACTTTATTGTGTACTGTGTACACCACCAGAAGTGTAGTAGAAGCTGTACACACTGTATTAGATACTGTGTACACCACCAGAAAAATAGCAGAAACTGTGCACCACCGAATGCACTGTAGATATAGGCTATATATATATAGTATCTCACAAAAGTGAGTATACCCCTCACATTTTTGTAAATATTTTATTATATCTTTTCATGTGACAACACTAAAGAAATTACACTTTGCTGCAATGTAAAGTAGTGAGTGTACAGCTTGTATAACCGTGTAAATTTGCTGCCCCCTCAAAATAACTCAACACACAGCCATTAATGTCTAAACCGCTAGCAACAAAAGAGAGTACACCCCTAAGTGGAAATGTCAAAACTGGGCCCAAAGTGTCAATATTTTGTGTGGCCACCATTATTTTCCAGCACTGCCTTAACCCTCTTGGGCATGGAGTTCACCAGAGCTTCACAAGTTGCCACTGGAGTCCTCTTCCACTCCTCCATGATGACATCACAGAGCTGGTGGATATTAGAGACCTTGTGCTCTTCCACCTTCTGCTTGAGTATGCCCCACAGATGCTCAATAGAGAGTTCTTTGCCATGAGATGCCATGTTGAATTTCCAGTGACCAGTATGAGAGTGTGAGAGCGATAACATCAACCTTAACACACCTGCTCCCCATTCACACCTGGGACCTTGTAACACTAACGAGTCACATGACACCGGGAGGGAAAATGGCTAATATATATATATATATATATATATATATATATATATATATATATATATACTCTGCATTTAGCATAGACCATATATTCAGTGTTTTTCAGTGTCACTCTCTCATACTGGTCACTGGAAGTTCAGCATGGCAACTCATGGCAAAGAACTCTCTGAGGATCTGAAAAAAGAATTGTTGCTCTACACAAAGATGGCCTAGGCTATAAGAAGATTGCCAAGACCCTGAAACTGAGCTGCAGCACAGTGGCCAAGACCATACAGCGGTTTAACAGGACAGGATCCACTCAGAACAGACCTCGCCATGGTAGACCAAAGCAGTTAAGTGCACGTGCTCAGCGTCATATCCAGACATTGTCTTTGGGAAATAGACGTATGAGTGCTGCCAGCTTTGCTGCAGAGGTTGAAGGGGTGGGAGTTCAGCCTGTCAGTGCTCAGACCATACGCCACACACTGCATCAAATTAGTCTGCATGGCTGTCATCCCAGAAGGAAGCCTCTTCTAAATATGAGACACAAGAAAGCCCGCAGTTTGCTGAAGACAAGCAGACTAAGGACATGGATTACTGGAACCAGGCCCTGTGGTCTGATGAGACCAAGATAAACGTATTTGGTTCAGATAGTGTCAAGCGTGTGTGGCAGCAACCAGGTGAGTACAAAGACAAGTGTGTCTTGCCTACAGTCAAGCATGGTGGTGGGAGTGTCCTGGTCTGGGGCTGCTTCAGTGCTGCCGACACTGGGGAGCTACAGTTCACTGAGGGAACCATGAATGCCAACATGTACTGTGACATACTGAAGCAGAGCATGATCCCTTCCCTTAAGTGACTGAGCCGCAGGGCAGTATTTCAACATGATAACGACCCTGAACACACCTCCAAGATGACCACTGCTAAAGAAGCTGAGGGTAAAAGTGATGGACTGGCCAAGCATGTCTCCAGACCTAAACCCTATTGAGTATCTGTGGGGCATCCTCCAATGGAAGGTGGAGGAGCGCAAGGTCTCTAACATCCACCAGCTCTGTGATGTCGTCATGGAGGAGTGGAAGAGGACTCCAGTGGCAACCTGTGAAGCTCTGGTGAACTCCATGCCCAAGAGGGTTAAGGCAGTGCTGGAAAATAATGGTGGCCACACAAAATATTGATACTTTGGGCCCAATCTGTGAGATACTATATATATATATATATATATATATATATATATATATATATATATATATATATACATATACTAGACTGACTGTATATATATATCAAATACACTGCCACTAAATGAATAACCTGCCTGCTTAATCAAAATCAAGCCATATCTCTGTCCACGCCAAAAACACTACACACGACCGCCGTGTAAGCAGCCTTATATAGTGTGGGGTGGGAACTTAGTCCCCCTGAGCCATGATTGGCCAATTATGGCTCTCTTAGCAGAGCATGCTCGCTGTGATTGGCCAAAGCATGCAGGTCAGGTGCATGCTTTGGCCAATCATCATACAGCTATACACTGCGAACACCCCATAATGTTCACTGTTCAGAGAATGGGCAAACACCCAATGTTCATGTCGAACATCGAGCTCATCCATACTCCCTGAACATCCATGACCACTTTTCTGGATCAGCCAACCAAAGGAAAGCAGGAACACTGGAACACTTTGGAATACTTCAGCTCAGCATGTGATTTATGCAGCACTCAGTATACCAACAGCAATCTTGGCACACAGCTTGCAGCAGTAACGTGTAAAGCTACCACATAATCTTGTAGCCTCTCTTCCAACAGCAGCAGCTCAGTCTCTCTCTGCCTGGGCTCATGTCAGTACAGCTTAGTAGTGGCAACAGCACATGGTCCAGCACTAGTCCAGAACAGCAGGATCCACACATAGCATAATGCCCAGTTACAGCACACCAGAGCCACATGCAAGGCTTATATATCTCCTCTCTCCTGTGCAGGACTCCTACAACTTTGCCCTGAACAGGAAACAGAAACAGTTCTGGCAGCAACTGCAAGGTTTTCTCTCCTGTCCTCCTCACATCGAGGTATGCCCACCGAGTGACATAATTTCCCCCGTGCGGTCCACGCCAGGCAGCTGGGATCTCCTCCACTTCCTGCTCTGGAAACAGCATCTTGTGCATGTGAAAACACAGCTGATCACTGGGGAAAACTGGATTGCTGCTATCCCTCAAGGAGGAACCTACACATGATATATATGCCTATGATGTCTAATGCCCCGTACACATGGTCGGATTTTCCGATGGAAAATGTCCGATCGGAGCGTGTTGTCGGAAATTCCGACCGTGTGTGGGCTCCATCGGACATTTTCCATCGGATTTTCCGACACACAAAGTTGGAGAGCAGGAGATAAAATTTTCCGACAACAAAATCCGTTGTCGGAAATTCCGATCGTGTGTACACAAATCCGACGGACAAAGTGCCACGCATGCACAGAATAAATAAAGAGATGAAAGCTATCGGCCACTGCCCCGTTTATAGTCCCGACGTACGTGTTTTACGTCACCGCGTTCAGAACGATTGGATTTTCCGACAACTTTGTGCGACCGTGTGTAGACAAAACAAGTTTGAGCCAACATCCGTCGGAAAAAATCCTAGGATTTTGTTGTCGGAATGTCCGAACAAAGTCCGACCGTGTGTACGGGGCATTAGTTTCTGTAAGTGCATTTATGTTTGCGCTAATAAAATACTCTTTAATATTGCACTTAGGTGTGCCTCCCTCCTTCTCTCTTTTCTGGCAGCAACTGCACTGTCCACTGTTAACTCTTTCCTGTAAAGACTGTAAGTGCTTGAGTACAATTTTTAACACATTGTTTACAGGGAATGTTTACTATAGTGTGTTCCTTAAATTATGCTTTAAAAAAGCTAATGGTTTAAAACTACGTTAAAATTGGCTTTTTCTTTTTAGAGAAATAAAAACCTGACAAAAATTGTAATTCCTGCCCTCCCGAGTCGAGGCTAAAAAGCAAATATGGATGGAGCTAGCTTTTAATAAATAAAAGGAAAATTTTTTTATTTTATTAACAAAATCTTCATTTTTGTTTTTTATGTACGGATGAAAGGACAATTCTTTAATGTGCACTTAAACACTAGAAAATACACAATAATAATATTGTTGCTTTTGTATTTATAAATGAAGCCATCAAAAATGTTTGCAGGCTTTAATCATACATTTCTACATCAGGCATATTTTATTTATATTTTATTCATACTTCATACAGGCTTTATCCATATATTTATACAGGCTTAATTCATAAACCCTGTAACCAAAGTAGAGGGGTTGGCTAAAAATATGGAAACACTACGTGATTTGCAGGTGTGAAAGTGACAACGTGTTTTGCGTTGATGTAACATTCTTTTGCTATGTGATGAGACACCTAGCTAACAGGTGGGAAAGCCTCACTTTTGCCATTCACTGTGTGTGCTGCTAGTAATACGGAGTCATGTCAGGGTTTCAGAGTTGAGTTTCAAAGACAGCAAATTGTTGGTGTCCACTTAGTTGGTGCGCCTGTGACTGAAGTTGCCAATTTATTTGCGGTGTCACTAGGTACTGTATCCGGGAAAACATTGTGTGACTGAAGTTGCCAATTTATTTGCGGTGTCACTAGGTACTGTATCCGGGAAAACATTGTCTGAACGAAAAAGACAAAAAGACATGGTGCAGGATTGTGACCTGCTATAAGAAAACAATTGCTGCAAAAGTGACTGCAGAACTCCATATCAGTATTCCACAGCCCGTGTCCACAAAAGCCTTTCACGAGGGAACTCCATAAACAAAGCATTCACGGGTGAGCTGCAATTGCCAAACCACTAGTGACCAATATTAAAGTTCAGAAGAGGAGAGAGTGGTGCAACACCCATAAATTGTGGACTATTGATCAATGGAAGACTGTAATATGGTCAGATGAATCTTCACACTATTCCCAACCACCAGGCATGTTTATGTGTGGCAAACACCATCCCAAGCTTGCAGGATTTTCTTGTGCCAATGGTAAAGCATGGTGGTGGCGTAATCATGGTTTGGGCAGCCATATCTTGGTATTCTGTAGGTCCCATCATTACCTTGAAAGGTACAGTCACTGCCAGTGACTATGTACAAATTTTGGCCGACCATGTGCAGACATTGTTTCCCAAAGACAGTGCCATTTACCAAGATGATAATGCTCGGATTCACACAGCTCACACAGCTGGTGTTGTCAAATCGTGGTTTGGTGAGCATGCAGATGAAGTCTCACACCTTTCCTGGGTGCCGCAATCGCCGGACCTCAATATCATAGAACCACCATGGTCAATTTCTCTGCAAGAACTGGAACCATTTTTGCATGAAGAATGGTATTAGATTCTATTATCCACCATCCAAGAGTTATATTTGTCAATTCCCATAAGAATTCAGGCTGTCTTGATTGCCAAAGGAGGCCCAACACCATATTAGGTAACGATTTTGTTCTTTTACCTGGTGTTTCCATATTTTTGTTCAGCCTCTGTACATTTAACAATATTTTACTATGTATATAGAAACAAAGCCTGCAACCACTTTTTGCAGGCTTTATTTATACAGAAGCCAAGTTCGGCAGATTACATTTGGCGAGCAGGCCCCAACTCATTCTTCCCCACTTAATGCAGGTCCCAAGGCAGGCTGCTCTTTTTTCATTGAGTTGGTCTTGCCCTACGTTACATATTTAAATCCATTTAGTCTGAAAAAGATTGAGGGGCAGTTGGTAAGGGAACCAAACTTACTTTTTTTGTACATTGGTTTTACATTTTCTTCTTTGCTGTATTTAATAAACCATCAATCAATCAATAAAAAACACCACCCCAAAAAAATAAATACAGTTTGTTTTTGTAAAAAAAATCCTTTACAGATAATTTAGCTTTAAAAAGCCCAATTAAACCTTCTGTATTTATTACTGTAATGCTTTCAGGGTGCATAAACAGTAATTGATATGCTGCTCTTTTGATACCTGTGAATGACTATAATACCTGAGAAAATGCAATGGCTCTTATGCGTTTCACATTACAATAGACCATATTATCACTTACTTTGTATTGTCAGAACTGGGTGCTATTCATTTATACATTAGAGAGGAATGACTGTCACAAAAAAAAAACTTGATAGCCAAAAAACTCATTGTGCAGCTTATTAACTTGTGCCAGTGCCAAGGACTTAATACACAAAAGCAAGAAATAAATGAAGTAATTAAGTTTATGGGTGGAACTCATTCGAAGTAGGAAATGAAAGGAAGACGATTTCCATGGCAACCCTCCCATTCTTGGGAGTTAGTATCTAAATGATGTTCTGTACTGTGGAATGGGAAGGATTGGTCTTCATAGCAATCTGTTTATTCTGTTCTGTTACCATTCAGCACAAAAAGCTCTCAGCCTGCTGTTGTTGACAATTTGGGGATGCATAGTAATTTAGTTCTATGTGTCTCTTAAAGTGATATCACTAAATACTCAGCTACACGTGACATTTCAATCGACAGTGAGCATGAGATTTAAAAGTCTGTACTGTGCAAAATGTAATTAAGTAATGCAGAAGTTTTGTGGCAGGCTCCTACCTTGTTAGTTGGTATTTGCATTGTGATAGGCACAGGCCCATGCAATGGTGCTTAGGTCTCTAGGATTAGAGCCCATCATTAGAGCTGAGTACCATTGCGCCATCCCCATGCAAGTTACAAAGCTTTTGTATTTAACTAATTGCAAATCACAGAGTTAAATTTAAACTCGTGATAAAAAACAATGCAGCGCTAAGGATAACCAATGTGTGAAAAGACGTGTGGACAAAATAACAAAAGGACTAATGAAGCCAAATTGTAAATGCAACACAATATATCATGAAAACATACCATATAAAGAATATTTTGTGATCACTAGAAGAGTGTGTGGTATTCAAAGTAATCAAGTGATAGTATCATATAAACGAAGAAAAAAATTCATACAAAAAGTCCCATCACACTTAGTGCATTTCAAAAGATGAAAAGTTCATAAACATAGCAAAAAAACTGATCCAGAATCCGTGATAAGAAGAGAATCCAATCTCCCAAGAGGTGAGTGCACCCAAGTGAATATGAGGCTCCTTACCGACTCAGAAGACCACAACGGTCTGACCAAGCATATGGGAGGTTTCGAGGTTTCCCAACAACCTATACCGGCATCTGGGTCTGCGGCTAAAGCTGTATGGCGACTCAGAAGACCACAACGGTCTGACCAAGCATATGGGAGGTTTAGAGGTTTCCCAACAAGCTATACCGGCATCTGGGTCTGCGGCTAAAGCTGTATGGCTTCAGTCTACTCAATAGCTCTCCAGGCCACCTTACAGTCTTGGGTGCCTCTAGCCATGGTTCCATCCTTCTGCAGTACCTCAATGTCCTACTGTTGTGTAGTCCCTCCCAGGAAGCCTCCTCTGCTGCTTCTTCCTGCAATGTCTCCCCCTTGGAGTGTGATGGGACTTTTTGTATGAACTTTTTTCTTCGTTTATATGATACTATCACTTGATTACTTTGAATACCACACACTCTTCTAGTGATCACAAAATATTCTTTATATGGTATGTTTTCATGATATATTGTGTTGCATTTACAATTTTTTTTGGCTTCATTAGTCCTTTTGTTATTTTGTCCACACGTCTCTTCACACATTGGTTATCCTTAGCGCTGCATTGTTTTTTATCACTGATATCTGAAGTTTGTGTCTGACTTTTTGATGCTGGCTGCTTTGGTATTTTAGGGTTAAATCCCTGTTTTTGCTCATTGCATATCAATTTTAATTAGGTTTATAAGGCTAATCCTTTATAGCTATCAATCATCTACTAGGTTTCTAGCGCAGCGTTAACCCTTTGGTTTTATATACATTTTTAAATTTAAACTCCTCATTGACAGTTGTCTTATGTGCACTACATTGAATTAATTGGAGACAAACCATAACAAGTAGTTAAATTTAATCCTAAAAGACAAGGACAAGTCAAATACCATATTTTCCGCTCCATAAGACGCACCCGACCATAAGACAAATCTAGGTTTTAGAGGAGGAAAACAAGAAAAAAAAAATTCTGAACCAAATGGTGTACTAAAATTTTTACCAGTGCCCAAGAAATGCAGCCTGACCTGTGCCAAAGAAATTCAGCCTTACAGTGCCATATATGCAGCCTGACCTGTGCCCAAGAAATGCAGCCTTACCAGTGCCATAAATTCAGCCTTACCAGTGCCATAAAATGCAGCCTTACCAGTCCCATAAATGCAGCCTTACCAGTGCCATAAATGCAGCCTTACCAGTGCAGTGCCATAAATGCAGGCTTACCAGTCCCATAAATGCAGCCTTACCAGCGCCAAAAATGTGGTCATAAGATAATATTGTCTGTAGCTTACAACACAGAATACATGTGCCCTGCTACATGTGGCTTGTAGCTGCATCCATGACACAGGAAGTACAAGCACAGGAAGAAGGGTGGAGCATTACATACAAAGGAAGTGTGTCATAACATAAGGGAAAAAGAACATGGTAAAACAAGTGCATTACCACAAAAGGTCACTAGATGGCAGCATGTGAACTTAATATAAAACGTCCATGGAAAATGGTTAGGGAACAATCTATATAAATTTTATGCCCCGTTGGGGCGGCACACTCCCCGTCTGGCATGGTAAATGTCACTATATGCATCAGAACAGTAGTTATGCAACTGCAAATAACAAACAGTGTAATTTGCTAGATGTCTTAAAGACCTGAAAGACATAAAAAGAACATGCATATACTGCAATAACAACTCTTAATTTAAGTATTCAAGTTATGTCAACTAAAGTTCAAGACACTTTCTCTTTGAAGTCACAAGTAGGATCCAGCAACGTAGGCAAACGAGTTCATTCTCCAAAGGGCAAGAGCAGAATGAGTTCCGTGATAGGCCTGATGAAAGTGTTTACAGTCCCTTGTCTTGAAACGTTCACCTTCACCTTACGTACCTTACCGTCATCACTAGGAACATTCTTTACAATAAGTCCCATGGGCCATTCGATTCTTTTAGCTTGCTGGTCCTTAAGCAGAACAAGATCTCCAACTCGTATGTTAGGGTTCAGCCGTTGCCATTTCCTGCGTCCTTGCTGAGTAGAAAAATACTCCATCTTCCAATGATACCAGAAGCAGTTGGCGAGATGTTGTACTCGCTTCCACTGGTCATAGCACAGATTTCCTGCTTTAAAGTTTCAAGGTGGAACAGGAACAGACCCAAGCTTCTGGGTAAGAAGAGTAGCTGGGGTAAGGATAGTTGGAGTCACTGGATCTTTGGACAATGGAACAAGTGGTCTTGAATTGATTATGGCAGATGCCTCTGCTAGGAAGGTGGTAAGAATCTTGTGGGTAAGTCTTGTGGAATTAAAGTCCATAACCAATATTTTATGTGCGATGCCTATCATTCTCTCCCATGAGTCACCCATGTGGGAGGAATGAGGAGGATTTAAAATCCATGTACAGCCTTTTTCAGCTAAAAAGTCTTGGATTGGCCTAGCTGTAACTCTCGCCAGGCTCAAACGAAATTAGTTCCACAGTCAGATCTTAGTGTCTTGACTGGTCCTCTGATGGCTAGGAATCATCTTAGAGCTTTGATGAAACTTGAGGCATCCATAGATTCTATTGTTTCAATGTGTACTGAATGCAAGTGAACAGCACTGCCCATCATTTGCTATTTGCTTGACCACCTCGAGTTCTGCCGGCTGCTACCATCCATGGCCCAAAGACATCCAGACCGACGTGAGTGAAAGGTGGGTCAGTACTTAAGCTGTCAGCTGGCAAATCTGACGTTTGCTGTTGCTGGTGTTTCCCTCTCAGTTTGCGGCACTGAACACAGCTGTGTAGTGTAGCTGTGATCTGTATTTTTGCTCCTATAATCCAAAGGCCTGCAGCTCTTATGGCACCCTCTGTGAAGTGTCTACCTTGGTGCTTAACCCCTTCATGGTAATGCCGTATGAGCAAAGTGGTGATGTGATGGCGAGCAGGTTTAATGAGAGGATTCTGTTCTTGCTCACTTAACTCAGCCTTGTTTAAACATCCACCAACCCTTAACATACCATCATTGTCAATGAATGGATTCAGGTTGGCAATTGGACTGATTTTTGCAATGTCCCTCTTGTCACGGATACATTTAATTTCTGAGCCAAAGACACTCTGTTGTACACTGCGTATTATGATCAATTCACCTTCATCAATGTCTTTTGCAGAAAGAAGCTTTTGGCACACGTGCCAACCTTGACAGTGAGCATCTGTGGGCTTTGTGTGGAAGCAATCTGCAATATGAACTAACCTTGTGATGGTGCGTACAAGCCCTCTCCACTTGGAGGAACGTTCAAAGCGTTGACAGCCCAAGACGAATCTTTGTTCAGTTTTGGTGACAAGGGTTTTAACTTCAGGACGAATCTCTGGATCCTTGTCAGGTTCTAGAAAACTGAAGAAATCAGCTTTGGTTACTTCTGGATGATCCAGCAGGAATTCAGGACCTGTTAACCAAGAAGAATTTGCAAAGACACTTGCAGACACTGGCCTGGTGGCATGATCTGCAGGGTTAATTTCAGATGGAACATAATGCCATTGTTCAGGTTTAGATTTTCCTGATTCTCCCTACGGTTGCTGACATAGACGTAGAAACGTTTAATCTGGTTGTATATGTAGCCCAGAACAACTTTGCTGTCTGTGTAGAATCTGACAACATCTATCTGAATGTCTAGCTCACGCAGTATGAAATCTGCTATTTCTACATCTAGCACAGTCCCACAAAGTTCAAGCCTGGGAATCGTGTATTCAGGCTTAGGTGCTAACTTAGCTTTCCCAAACAGAAACCCTGTGTGGGCTTGATTAGAAGAATCTCTTACCTTGAGATAAGCAACAGCTGCTATGGCCTCAGTAGATGCATCTGAGAAGATGTGAAGCTCTTTCCTCTGACTTGTGGCAAGGGAGGCAGAAGTATAGCAGCGTGGTATACGGATTCCATCTAAGGCATGTAGAGATTGTTTCCAGGACTCCCACTTTGAAAGCTGGTCTATTGGTAGTGTTCGTTGAAGTGAGTTGAATCTGGATAGAGCCTGTTCATGATTGTTTGGGAGTTTAACCTTTGCAGCACGAAGAGGTAATGGTGCAACCCAGCTGTTAGACTCATCCTGGAAGAACTCTTTGTCCATTATTTTGATGAACTCTCTGTTTTCGACTGACAAGGCTATTTTGTTGTCATCGCTTGTAGTACAAAACACTGTGGTACTTAGGTTGTCATCACAAAGGTTAGGAGTGACATCAGGTACTTGAATGATGTCAAGAGGCTTCTCTTTTACTTTGTAATGGTGAGGGCACTGTTTGAAGTGGGATGCACGTCCGTTTCCTAACATGTAAGTTTAGAAGGAGTGGAACTCGGATGACGTATGCATTCTATCCAAGCATACGTCGCCCATGATTACCCAGTCTAGATCGAGTTTTTGTTTGTAAGGGGCATCATCATCACCATTGCACTGCTTGTGTACTTTGTGTACTCTGAGAATGTCTCTTCCTAGCAAGATCAAGATTTCAGCATTCATGTCCATTGCAGGAATTTCATTAACAAGGTGCCTCAAGTGAGGATGGTGATATGAGGCTTCTGAAGTAGGAATTTCTTCCCTTTTGTCTGGTATCTGGTCACACTCGACTAATGTTTGTAGGGGTATGCCCTCTCCCTTATTGATACGAGAGACCATGAACCCATCGGCCCTTCTACCGAAGGTCTCTCCACAACCAGAACAGGTTCTGAGAGTATACAGTGACGCATGTCCCTCTATACCAAAGATCTCAAAGAATTTAGGCTTAACCAGGGATCTGCTGCTCTGTTCATCTATTATGGCATACATCCTAATAGCTTCCTCAGGTTGATCCTTTGGGTATATCTTGACTAGGCATATCTTAGCACAGCATTTGTGATCTAAGCCTTCTCCACAAACTTCTGTGCATGAAGAAGAAACATTAGCTGTGGCTGGAGCATGACCTTGTTGCTCCCCACCATGACTTGAGACAGGGCTGGAGGTAGGAGGCTGCTGCGAATTGTCTGAGGGTGGGCCCGGATGCATAGCTGTAACATGTCTGTTGCTACTGCATTCTGTGCACTTGATGACAACTTTACAGTCTTTAGCAAAATGTCCATAACAAGCACAGCACCTGTAGCATATTCCAAGTTTCTGAAGAATCTCCCTGCGCTCTTGTAACGCCTTTGCCCTAAGTCCACAACATTTCTTTAGGGGGTGAGGCTTCTTGTGAGTAGGGCACTGATGATTAGGCTCTTTATCTCTGTCACCCGAATCGCTCTGGTGAGCAGGAGAGGATACAGGTGGTGAGATGTCTGTCCTTTTAACAGATATTGCTCTATTAAAGTCTCTACGTTTAGGTGCTATGTTATCATACCTTGATGAAGATGATGATGATGATGAAGCAGGCAAGTTGGGTTCAATGAAGCTGAAGCTGGGATTGTTTCTGGTCCAGGCCTGATCATTGATGAACCTGCAAAAATATGCGAATGGAGGAAAAGATACGTTATAGTCTCTTTTGTACCTTAATCCCTGTTGTGCCCATTTCTCTTGCAGGCCATATGGCAGTTTAGACACCACTGGATTGACACCATGAGCAGTGTCCGGGAAGCTTAGTCCAGGTAGACGCGGGTCTGTCTTTGCCAACTCCAGCTCCGTGAGAAGATCACTCAGATCTTGGAGCTTGCGATAGTCTTTGTTCCCTATTTTTGAGATGTTTTACAATCTCTTGAATACAGCACTTTCTATGACTTCAGAGCTAGCATAGGCTTGCTCAAGTCTTGCCCATGCAGCAACAAGACCTGCATCCGGGTTGTCAACATGCACTGTTCTCTCTCTTGTCTTTTAACACGATCTGCAGATTCTGGCCCCAGCCATTTTATGGGCAAATCAAGTTCCTCCTTGGTAGTAAGGTTGAGATCAGCAATGGCAGCTTTAAAGGTTGATCTTCAGGCCCTGTAGCTCTCCGGACAGTCGTCAAACCTTGAGAGGGTAGTGTTAATGAGCTCACGACGTACCATATATCTGGTGAAGTCATTCAAGTCTAATCTCTCACTCTTCGGTGCCAAAGTAACTTGTGGAACCCCTTGGGTGTTAAAGTTCTCTGGTGAAGTAGGGTGAGGTTTACCAGGATGAAATGATGTTGCAAGAGCGTTTAACTGTGGTGTAGTCCCTAAGGCTTGTGCTGGCTGTGGCTTGAGCTATGGCTTGTCACTGGAAGTCACCTTGTTGTCAGCATGAGGTGATGCGGTTTGCTGCATAGATGCACTTGTGTTGTAGACTTGAAGAGGCTCAGGCATTTGGAGCTGAGAGGTCTCTGTGTTGAGAGTCAGAACAGTGTTGTTAGTAAGATGTACAGGAGATAACTCTGTATCATTGCAAACATTATGCTTTAGTACATATTCACTGATGCGTTCAACTGGGTCTTGCAATTCCACTGGGATGGACCAGTCTGAGTTAGCACTTTCTCCCATTGCTTGTTAGAGGACTCTCAGCATTGCTAGGGCAGTTGCTTCCTCCCTTTCCATTTGAAGAATCTTTCATTGGGAATCTGCCTCTGCTTGTTCAGCTTTCATCTTTGCCTTTTATGTCTTTAATTGGGAATCTGCCTCTGCTTGTTGAGCTTTTATCTTTGCCTTTTGTGTTGCCCTTTGTGTTTCTAGTTCTGCTTCCCTTCTGGCAAAGGAGCTTTGCACTTTTTTTGATTCCGCATCAGCACGGGCCTCTATTATCTTATCGCTTAATGTTGAACTTCTGGAGCAAGAGGATCTAGAAGAACGTGTAGTGTGCTTGGTTGATGTGGATCTGTGAGATCTAGTCTCCTGCAGTTGAGCAATGCAGAGTTCTGCCTTACACTGGGCATTTTGCACTAAGAGTTCCCTTTGTTGATTTAGTGCATCAGCCCTGGTCAGTTCTGCTGAAGAGTCTTCCATATTACAGTCCTTGCAAACAGCCGCTGGTAGTGTTCGTATGTGGCAGATAAGCGATCTATAGAGTCTCTTAGTTCAGCTGGTTGATCATTAAAGTGTGACAACACTGACATGCAGTGTGACGTTCTGTACCATAAGTCTGACAGATTGCTGGAGAACTCATCATTAGTGGTTTCATAATTTTCTCTGAGTTTCTGTGTAGGTTTTATTGTACGTTAGGTTCTTACACTCTGTTCGGCAATATCTGCAGAATCTGCTCCCTGTACATCTGAAGGTTCAGAGGCATGATGAATCTGTGCTGGTTCAGCCACAAAAGGGTGCTCAGACTCTTGTCTCGTGTGACCATGTGCTTCACAAGATGGCGGATGGCACTGAGCTTGATTGCAGATCAGGCGCACACATATACACAGCAGGCTGTGGGAATTGTATACATTTTTTGATTATTCTGACTCCGATTGTTTTGAAGCGACTATCCCTTGTGAGACCTCTATGCCTGGCCTGTATAAGATATAATCACTGAGGACAATCCTCATCAGATAGTTTGAACTCACCAAATATGGATTCCATCCACAAGATGCTTTTATTCTGAACATCAGGTAACAGCAGATGACAGGATACAAACAGATGAATAGGTTGTAGTATTTATGCGGTCAAAAGATGATATTGTCTGTAGCTTACAACACAGAATACATGAGCCCTGCTACATGTGGCTTGTAGCTGCATCCATGAAACAGGAAGTACAATCACAGGAAGAAGGGTGGAGCATTACATACAAAGGAAGTGTGTCATAACATAAGGGAAAAAGAACATGGTAAAAGTGCATTAACACAAAAGGTCACTAGATGGCAGCATGTCAACTAAATATAAAACGTCCATGGAAAATGGTTAAGGAACAATCTTTATAAATTCTATGCCCCGTTGGGGTGGCACACTCCCCTCAGATAGGGATTCGGACAGCAATAAAAACTTGACAGAAGGCCTAACCTTTCCCCACTCTATCCAAAAAAAAAAAAACAACAGGTTTTGCCTCAAGATACCCATCAATTATCTTACTCTATTACAGCAAATAAAACACTGCAACAGATGTGGGGGTAACTTAAACATTTCTGGCAGAGTTGGGGGTAAGCTCATCATCAGAAAAACAGTCTTTAAGATAGCTATGGCTGCTGAAACTCCAGAGCTGCCTAATCCTAGCATGAGTAACCTAAACCTTATGTCCCCCATCAGAGAGAGCTGCAAACACAATATGCCATGTAGAGTTCTGTATATAATCTCTCCCACTAATATAGAATGCTATAGCCATTTCTTGTGGGTGGAAAACCAAAATGATGCAAATTGGGATATGTTTACAAAAGGTTCAAGTTCTGGTGTATAAAATCACAGCTAGAGCATGAAATTATGGATTATAAAGTTAATTGCTTGCCCTTTACCTAACTTTTCCTTGCTTTTAACATTGCCGTAAAGGAATTTATCCCTCTCCAAAGCAGCATAATTGTTTTATTGCAAAAAGTGTTAAGCAGACTGAAATGGACAGTGAAGTGAGAAAAATTTGCAATTAAAATTATAGTACTGTATATTATAAAATGACTATATTACACATATGTAAATCCAATCACAGACTTTCATATACATTTGATGTGTAAATTCAAAATACATTTTCCATCTTTTTAAATCTGCAGCTTTCAATAAAATAATGTCTGGTGACTCTGCTATGAAGATCCATGCCTAGGCACTTCCGGTTATCGAGTGACAACGCACTGTCCCTGTCTCCCTGCTTAAGATGGAAACTAGAAGTGTTGTCAATATCAGGAAACCTACCCTGGGTACAGTCATGCAGAGGTCACTGGAGTCAATGCATGCAGACAGAATGTGGCTGCAAAATGGCAGTGGTAGATCAGCAGACTGGGATGCAACAAATAAGCAAACTAAATGCTGTTCAGTTAATATTTATACTAATTTAATGTACTGCACTAGTCATTCAAAATGTAAGTTCTGGAGAAAAACAGTTAAACATTTCATTTTAATACAGTATATCCCAGTTGTAAGAGTAAATAATTATTTATTTTACTTTAAGTAAATAAAATGTAAGTTACATAACTTTCTTGCTAGAAAGTTTCTCATTGAAGTGTTTACCACTGGTGTGAACAATTATCGTAGTTGAAAATTTAAAATGACGCATGTTTTTTATTTGAATATAGTATAAAATGGTTAAAGTTAGTCATTTTTGCATCACCTATGTTTCATTAGGGATTTCCATTTGCTTTCTCTCCTGCAGACACAACAGGAAGTGAAAGAATTTTTCTTCAAATGACATTTTGGACAGCCGTTACCAGAACAAGTGCCCCCATTGGATTTCCCCATTATTCTTGTCATGGTGACAATTCAGATATTAGATGTTCCCTCACTTTCGGTCCTTATGACTATAGTTAAAAAGACAAATAGAAAGAGAGTAATTTAACAGAAAAATAAAGTTTCAGGGGTTCTAACCGCTTTAACATTCTTTCCAAATGTAAAAGTTTTGACTTTAGATACATTTTATCTGGCTGTCATTTCTGTGGTCAAAAGGACCTTATTTCTGACAGCATTAATAAATTGCCAGCTTAAGCACTGGGGTATTAAATTCGATCCGTTCTGAAACAACATCCGTTCTAAATCAGTCAAGTTCGGTATGTTATTAGAACTAGAATAAGTTGAACCTTATTGTCATTGGTCTTTTTTCAGCCAACTTACTGTGTTTTTTTTTTTTAGTTAGATAAAAGTCTTTTTCATGTTATATCTAGATAGATGTAAAGGCTCTAAAAAAAAGCAAATAGAATTTGGTTTGATATCTTATGACAATTTATAACAAAGTGACACATATTGTATTGTGTTAAAATTGCTTGCAGATAGCTATTCATTGGTGTTACATTGACTGTACTTTTAATATGCCAACAATTCATTCACAGACAGATGCCTGTTTTAAGACCAGACATGATTCATATTTGTAATCTACAGTATTACCTATCTTCATAGCAATGTAATGTTAGAAAAAATATTTATTCTTTCTGTAAAAGAAACACTCATTATGATTCCTATGCTATACAGTCACATACAGGTGGAAAAACTAAAAAAATGCACCTGTGTGCCCCCACTTCTGCACATGTATGTACTTGTACTGATAGCTAGTATTTAGATCAGGAAAGAAACTTAGCTCTGAAGGCACCATAAGAAGTCTCTTTATTCTATAAATGTCAATAACATTAACACCCCTAAAAAAAACAAAAATACAATAAAATTGTATTCTTTAAAAGTGGCCCTTCAAGGCAGTCACCGCATTGATCACTCAAAGGGAATAAATGGTACTCAAAATACAAAAAGAAGAGGAGCACCAGAGTATCAGTAACTATGTAAATATAAACAAAGAAAAAAACGTTGCGCCAATGAAAAAGGTGATTGAAATAATTGCCAGCAGCAGTGTGAATGTGAGCTGACTAGCGTCACAGTAAGATAAAAAATGGTTAAACACCGTACTCAGTTAATGCAAATAACAAACGTAAGAACATCAACATGTTTATCAAAAGTTTACAAAATAGTTTACAATAATATATTAACAGTCCCACAATGTAAATATATCCAGGCGGATTTGGATAAAGTAGCAGTGACACTTTTTTGGCAGTATGGCCTTTTAGCATGGCCTGTTTAATTTATAAAAGCTGTGTGCCAGCTTCAGTAGCAGTACAAACACATGCGCTGGATTCATGTACTTTTTACTACCACGACTTTTAGAACCTGTCACTATGGCTTTAACAGATGTGCAGATAAGCAAACTGGCAGTAATTAAGGCCAACTCTGAGTTGGCATACAGAAACCTCAGTGCTCACATTTGGGCATATGTGGTGGAAAGTTGACATCAATGTTACAGCTTCCTATGCAGGGTTCCTAGTTGTTAGGATGTCAGTGGCCATCAGCTTCCTCACAACCAATCACTTATCTCCAGGCTCATTCATTTACTAGCTGGGAGAATCTTTGGCAGACAGCTGGAAGTAAACAAAGAGTCAGGGTGACATAAGTGGCCAAATATGGAATTGTCCAAATATGACTGTGGCAATAGCCGAATCTGGATAATGATGTCATAAGTATCAGCGGCCCTATATTTACTTTCAGCTGCCCACTGGGTGATCCCCAGCTGAGAGCTGATGAGGCTAGGGATGAGTTATCCATTGCTATGACATGTCCTAGCTAGCAAGGGGCTAAACACACATTGAAGATAGAGTGTCCATGGTGTGGACACTCCAGCCTCAATACTGCCCCTCCATGTGACAGATTCATGTACCTGTTTCATGTACACAAATCTGCCGCCCATACAAACATTTTTTGTGTGGTCTACAGCAGTGGTCATCAACCCTGTCCTCAGGGCCCACTAACAGGCCAGGTTTGCAAGATAACTGAAATACATCACAGGTGAGATCATTTGCTGCTCAGTGATTGCAGTATTCTAGTCTGCATCTCCCCAAGGTAATACATAAAACCTGGCCTGTTAGTGGGCCCTGAGGACAGGGTTGATGACCACTGGTCTACAGCACTCTTTATGAATACCCCAGCTACTGCTCACCTTGTCATATCGTTGAAGTAACACAAATGCAGCAAACAGAAATAGGACCACCAGCATGAAAGGGTTCAGTAATGAGAAGAATCAGTGATGAACCAATCTGTAGGTTTTCTCTCAGAACACGCTCATCCAATGATGAGAATGTTGCTGCCAAACAAGGTGAATGGTGTCTATCAGTTGGAATCACAGTAACACGCCAACAAGGAAAAACTCACCTGGATTTGTTGCTGTGTAAGTAAACCAATAACAGCAATAGCGCATTGTAAATTATTTGCCTTTAGGACTAGATGAACCACAGCACTCAAACTGATGAAGGTGAAATGAATTAACTTGCCATACAGAATTCCCAAAGTGTATATAATATATATATGTAGTAAAGATATATTCCACCGCGCTAAATCACTTGATACAGTATTACAGTACCAATAATGAAAAATGTGCTGCTACTTAAAAAATTAATACCAAATAAAATGTAAAGTTATAATCAATAAATGACTCACAGTAGCGCATAAAAAAACAAATTGTTATCAGTGTAAAATTATATTACTAAAAGTGCCATTAGTGTAGAACACTAGAAAAGTGAAGTCCATGAAATTTGAAAGTCTGTGCACAAAATATATTCAACAAATATATGAATCTTCACTGTGAAAAGTCCAATTATTCCGTCACCCCTGAGTGAGTATTTGCTGATGCCACTGCGTTGCTTTGATTTTATCGATGCATTTAATTTCTTCTCAAATGTGAGTGACCATTTTAGCATTTTAAATAAATGTTTTACATCTAAACGGAATCACACCATGTGGCCCAATTTTTTCTCCTTTTGCTATGTCACACTGAGAGGAACTGCTCACGAATTCCGGTTGCTATTCATATGGTGGACACTCACTGATGTCATAATCGTCACGGAACCACATCTGATTCGGTCTAGATTGGAAGTCGTGGTTGCTGTACCTCCTTGGGTGTGTTACACCAAAAGCTTGGGTGACTCATCATGCATACGCCTTGTTGGGTTCAAACTGTCTGGTAAGCCTCTTTCCTTACGGTGGTGGATTAACTACAGACAACCAGTTCACACTCATTTATAGTCACCATTTTGATGTCATACATGGACTATATGCACTTTATATAAACTTCAACAATATTGTGGTTTAATAATTTTACTGTATTTGCACTTATATATACCCCAATTTCCCATTGGGATAACTTCACTGTTTTTTTCATTGCAATAGCGCTGCACTATACTATCTTATTTGGTTTACTTTTTCACAGACTATCTGATGTGCTGGCAGCTACTATTTTTTGTTTAAGACAGCGTGGTTTCTTTCACATTTTTTTTTTATATACATTAGATCAATGCACCTTAAATCCATCACCAGAGTGATAAAGTTAACCCTTCTCCCTTTTGGAATCACACTCACCAGCCCAAACTGCCCCCCCCATTCTCATGTGAAGGCAAAAGCACTTTAATAGTTCAATCTCCACTTGAAAGCATCAAATTTTGTCTTTCCGCCCTATGTCAACAGAACTCATCCCATCGCATGTTTGCAGAAGAGAGGAAAAAAAAGGGCTCCAATAGGTGCATTATTTCCCACTACAAATCATTTTATCAAAATGAATTCCACTCACATTTAAAACACCTTTATTTTAACCAGCATTAAAATAAACAGGGTAGTCCAGCAACAGTCCAAACAACAATGTGACGAAGTCGGAAATGATGAAACGTGTCAGTTGGTGGCTACGCGTCAATTGGAAGTGACCTGTTAATGTCAGGAAGGACGGGTGGTGGGTCTATAAGCGACAGCCAGTACCAGTGTGGAGTTGGTGAGATTGTTTAATAAAATAATAAAATGATTTGTAGTGTGAAATAATGCATTATTGGAGCCCTTTTTCTCTTTCCTGCACACATGTGATGAGAGTTATAGGGTGGAAAGGCGAGATTTGATGCTTTTAAGTGAGAATGGGGGGCAATTTGGTCTGGTGAGAGTGATTCCAAAAGGGAGAAGGGTTCACTTTATCACTCTGGTGGTGGATTTGAGGTGCATTTATCTTCTGCAAATACTCACACAGGGGTGTGAGGAGGAATATTTGGACTTTTCACTGTGAAGATTCATACTGTATATTTATTGAAAATATTTTTTGCACGGACTTTCAAATTGCATGGACTTCACTTTTCTAGTGTTCCACGCTGATGACACTTTAGTACTGTAATATAATTTTACACTGATAACAATTTTTTTATGTGCTACTGTGAATCATTTATTAGTTTGAAAAATGATGATAACTTCACATTTTGTTTGTTAATAAATACAGCGGGTAAAATAAGTATTGACCATTTTTCTAAGTAAATACATTTCTGAAGGTACTATTGACATGAATTTTTAACCACGTGTCAGTAACAACCTTTGCAATCCATATATACAAAGAAACCAAAACAAATAAATTCAGAAAGTAAGGTATATAATATACACCGATCAGCTATAATATTATTATAATATTGAGTATGGCCCCCTTTTGCTAAAACAGCCCTGACCCATTAAGGCATGGAGACCAAAGTAAACTCCACATGAATGGCAGGACCCAAGATTTCCCAGCAGAACATTACCCAATGCATCACACTGCCTCTGCCAACTTGCCTTCTTATACCGCATCCTGGTGCCATCTCTTCCCCAGGTAAGTGATGCACACGCACCCAGCCATCCATATGATGTAAATGCTGGTTCACACCAGACGCAGTTCCGTGTGCTTTTTTTCTGCATTAAAAATGCATGCACAGTGTTTTCCATGTGTTCCAATGGCTCTAGTTCACACCATGTAGTCAGTTTCCGGTCAGTTTCCAGTACAGAAACTGACAGGAAGCTGACTGCATGGTGTAAACTAGAGCCATTGGAATACATGGAAAACACTGTGCATGCATTTTGTGCAAAAAAAAAGCGCACGGAACTGCATCTGGTGTGAACTGGCCCTAAAAGAAAATGTGATTCATCAGACCAGGCCACCTTCTTCCATTGCTCTGTAGTCCAGTTCTGATGTTCATGTGATCATTGTAGAGGCTTTTGGCTGTGGTCACCATGGGCTTCACAGCCCCATACACAACAAACTGCGATGCCTATTTATTTTCTGCTTTCACCACATCAACTTTATGGACAACATACAGAGGGGACGGAATGTATTCAGACCCCCTTAAATTTTTCACTCTTTGTTATATTGCAGCCATTTGCTAAAATCATTTAAGTTCATTTTTTTTCCTCATTAATGTACACACAGCACCCCATATTGACAGAAAACACAGAATTGTTGATATTTTTGCAGATTTATTAAAAAAGAAAAACTGAAATATCACATGGTCCCAAGTATTCAGGCCCTTTGCTGTGACACTCATATATTTAACTCAGGTGCTGTCCATTTCTTCTGATCATCCTTGAGATGGTTCTACACCTTCATTTGAGTCCAGCTGTGTTTGATTATACTGATTGGACTTGATTAGGAAAGCCACACACCTGTCTATAGAAGACCTTACAGCTCACGGTGCATGTCAGAGCAAATGAGAATTATGAGGTCAAAGGAACTGCCTGAAGTGCTCAGAGACAGAATTGTGGCAAGGCACAGATCTGGCCAAGGTTACAAAAAAATTTCTGCTGCATTTAAGGTTCCTAAGAGCACAGTGGCTTCCATAATCCTTAAATGGAAGACGTTTGGGACGATCAGAAGCCTTCCTAGAGCTGGCCGTCTGGTCAAACTGATCTATCGGGGGAGAAGAGCCTTGGTGCGAGAGGTAAAGAAGAACCCAAAGATCACTGTGGTTGAGCTCCAGAGATGCAGTCGGGAGATGGGAGAAAGTTGTAGAAAGTCAACCATCACACTCCACCAGTCGGGGCTTTATGGCCGAGTGGCCCGACGGAAGCCTCTCCTCAGTGCAAGACACATGAAAGCTGCATGGAGTTTGCTAAAAAACACCTGAAGAACTCCAAGATGGTGAGAAATAAGATTTCCTGGTCTGATGAGACCAAGATAGAACTTTTTGGCCTTAATTCTAAGCGATATGTGTGGAGAGAACCAGGCACTGCTCTTCACCTGTCCAATACAGGATATGCCACACCTGTGAGGTGGATGGATTATCTCGGCAGAGAAGAAATGCTCACTAACACAGATTTAGACAGATTTGTGAACAATATTTGAAAGAAATAGGCCTTTTGCATACATAGAGAAAGTCATAGATCTTTGAGTTCAGCTTATGATAAATATGGGGCAAACACAAAAGTGTTGCGTTTATAATTTTGCTCAGTGTATAATAATATGTGATGAGCTGAATTGCCCTGGGTTCGGTTCAAGCAGGGTTTGGATGCCGAACCAGAACCCCACTGAAATCTATGGGAGCTGGATCTGTCAAATAAATAAAGCCAATTTTCTGGGCGAATAGGCAAAGAGGTGGAAAGAAATAGCATGGTGGGGGCAGGTGGGCAGTGCCCTGGGGAACATGTACCAATGGAAAAAAATGTTTTAAATAATCCATTCGACCAGGAACAGTAATTTTTTAAATGCTTAAAGTAAAATATTCAAAATGTCCAATTCCTTTAACCACTTCAATATTGGGCACTTTTACCCCTTCCTGCCCAGGCCAATTTTCAGCTTTCAGTACTATCACACTTTGAATGACAATTGCACGGTCATGCAACACTGTACCCAAATTAACTTTTTATAATTTTTTTCACACAAATAGAGCTTTATTTTGGTTGTATTTAATGAAAAACAAATGATCAATCCTGATGTACTCGAGGCCTGAAACCACCAGGACAGTATAAATATTCCCCAAACTACACCTTTTTGAAAAAAAGAAAGTCCAACATATTTAGTAAGAGGCATGGGGAGATTTTTGAAGTTGTAATATTTTTGTCACAATTTTTGGGAAAATTAGGAATTTAAAAGAAATTCTTTTTTTTTTTTTCACATACTGTGCAGTACAGCGTTATCATTTAACAGGTGTGGCAGTGATCAGGGGCACTGACTGGTGACAGTATGTAAAAAAAAATAAAGTAAAACTTTTAATAATTCAATTTCTTATCACTTTTATTATTTTCGTTCTTTGTTTTACAATTTTTTTCACACTGTGACCAGAGCAATACAGTGTTAACAGTGTTACCATAGTAACACTGTAGTACTCTGAGAAAGTAAACCTTTTTTTTCTTTACACATTATGATTGCTTATACCAGTGAATTTCACTGGTATAAGCAACCATTTTTACTGAATTAAACTAAGTCATTCAGTGTATTTTGACTGTTCACAGCTAATCACATGGAACAGATGGGCTGTGATTGGCCCTGTCTGTACCTTGTGATCACTGTGACCAATCACAGCTAGCAACACAATTGTACACAATGGATGGCATTAAAGGAAGCCATTCATTGTTTACATTTGTCATGTGATCTGCTGTGATTGGTCACAGCGATCACATGGTACCAGCAGTGGGCTGGTACACTGATCAGTTAATGGCACAGCCGGTGACAGATCGCACCGCAGCACAGCCCAGCGTGAGGCGCTATCCGGGAGGACATTCACCTGGATTGACGAAAGTCCTTCCTGGCCGTCATTTTGCTATAGGCGAAGTGGGAACTGGTTAAATAACATGTCTGGAAGGTGTCCTAACCCTGCTTGTGAAGGGGCTTTACTCTGTGATGTACAGTAAGTGAAGCATTTGCACTGGCATTTACAAAAGAAAAAAGTTTTAAAATTGCTGGCAAATGACAGGTCATTGACAGCTTTGTTAAAAAAAAACAGCACACAGACCTGCCCCAAGGGTCTGTTATGTATTTTGGGGAACATTTCTTTGGGGGGTAGTCTGTGCGCTATTTTATTTTTTTATCCACTTCAATACCAGGCACTTTCATCTTCTTCCTGCCCATGCCAGTTTTCAGCTTTCAGTGCTGTCGCATTTTGAATGACAATTGTGCGGTCATACAAAACTGTACCCATATGACATTTTTTATCATTTTTGTGAGACAGAGCTTTCTTTTAGAGGTATTTAATCACTACTGTTTTTTTTAATTTGTAAACAAATGAAAAAAAAGACTGAAAATTTTGAAAAAAAACGTTTTTCTTAGCTTTTGTTGATGGGCACTGATTATCAGTGTAAAGAATGTACTGAGAGCCTTGCCAGTTATTGGCTCTCTTTTCTTCCCACAGACACAGCGTGTGAAGAAAGGACTGCCGATAAACTGCAAGTCTGTTTACATGTAATCAGCTGTGATTGGACACACCTGATCACATGGTCACATGGTAAAGGGCTGCTGTAATTGGCCCTTTACCCTGATCTGTGATCATGTGTGTCCAAAAAGGGTGCGCCCCAGGGGGTGGGGTTCTCGGAGGATGTCCATAGACGCATTTCCAGAATTAGAGAGCCACGCTGCAGCCGTCTTTCGCTATAGGGTGGTACTTAATTGGTTAAACAAAGACGCTATCAATGATTTGTCATTTGCCAGCAATTTAAATTGTATATTTTTTTTACTTTGTAAATGTAATTTTTGCAGAAATGCAGGGATTTTTTCAATATGAGTTAAAAAATTTGATTCCCTTACTTTATCAACAAGTATGCAACAAGGGAAGTCAGAAGTCCTCAACTGCATACATGTTCTTGAGAATCCCTCTCCGGTAAGCACTTTATTTACTTTCTCATTCCACATCCTTACAGATTGTTTAAGCCCGTAGATGCTCTTCTTAAGTTTACACACTAGGTTGTCTCCTTGCTCAAACCTTGGTGGATTCTCCATGTAGAAGTCTTCCTTAATGTCTCCATATAGGAAAGCAGTTTTAACGTCTAGGTGTTTGACTGTATGCCTTTCCTGGCTGCAATGCTAAGCACTCTGATGGGGGAGTGTTTTCCGATGGGAGCAAATGCTTCATCATAATTGTAGTGGTGCCTCCGTGGGGTCGATGCGTGTTTCAGCTCCACACATAGCCCTGCTTGGCCAGACATCCATTTCCGGCACACTTTCTCCAGTCAATGAACAGTCTTTTACTTGTTTTTGATGTTTTTATTAGGGGATTAAACTTGGATGGGGAAAAGGGACATAGGATGCCCGTATGATGAATCTTTCCTAGTTGAAATAAAGGTAGTTGAATATAAATTGGCAGTCTCTCCTACTTCACATCTCCTCCAGCACACTACTTGAGATCACTTGCTTTCCTCTACTGTCCAATTCTAGATTCCCGTCACCGTTGGCACATGGCTAGGCCTCACTCCGAATAAGTCCTAACATTTTCCTAGTAGCCATTTGCAGGCGGGAGTCTGCAATCCCCTTAGTTGTAGCAACCATTTTAGATAAAAAGAATAGTTGTGCTGATACTTGGTGGACTACTGATCCCAGAAAGACCGGTGCAAATCCTGCCAACCCTACTGGCTGCAGCGTCTTGACTTCACAACACCACAGTCTCTCCTTCTGGCTTCACATCCAAATCCTGGCATGTCTCTCCCAGAGCTTCTCATTCACCGACCCCAGCATTGATCTCTCCTGAATGACTTGCCTGGTAGTGCTCCCCACTGTCCTCCTCCTGCTCCTGTTCCAGGACACCTCTCAATGACCGTGTAGAGAGAGGCTCCCTCCCAGCTCCTGGCCTGAGTTCACCCCCCCCAGAAAGGGGGTTCCCTCAAAGGCCACAACAGTCTAACACTCCATCATTCAGTTCTTCTACCTGACAACTCCTCCCACAACAGGCTGATCAAATGTATATATAGGAGGCCTGCCCCCTGCCAACCATAGTTGGGGATTGGTCAGGGCTCTCAAATACACCCCTTGTCACTCCAGCCCTCTGACCTGCCTCCTTCCCAGAACCTTCTGGAAACAGAGGAGGCGCCAAAGAGCTAAAGTACAAGTCAGTCATCTACTGCTACACTAAACCACTCCCCTGCCCCCTGATCAAAAAGAAACAGGCCTAGCTCACAGCTAGGCCTGCCTAAATTTACTTGCACTGTCAGTACACACAAAAACCACTACTCTAGCAACCTACCTACCTAAGATAGAGGGTGCTACACTATCTTCACCGAATTTCTGGGAGTAACCCTTGGCAACCAGTCTGGCTTTGTATTTGTGGATATTCCCTTCTGCGTCTGACTTTACTTTGAAAGTCCACTTACTTCCTATAGTTTTGCGGTTAGGAGGGAGCTCTGTGAGTGTCCAGGTTTTATTTTCTTGAAGTGACTTTAATTCTTCTTCTGCTGCTTTTCTCCATTTATTGGTTTCACATTTTGGCAGTTTTTCTATGTCTTCCCAGGATGTTGGTTCAAGTATGCTGTGTGTCTTGACAGTGTATGACAGCTTGCAGGGTAGTATCCCCTTTGTAGTCTGAGTGGATCTTCTGATTTCGGGCAGTTCAGCAGGATTTTGTGGGGAACTTGATTTCGGCATTGTGAGTTCCACCTCTTTTTATGACTCCTGCACAGGTTCGCTTTGTTCAACCTTTTTTTATGGTTTTCTGGGTGTATTCACTTCACAGCTTTCAGGGATTGGTGTTTCTGATGATGGGCTCTCATCAAAATAAACGCTATTGAGTGTAGGATTCTGAAACCCTTGGCTCAATGTAGCCTACTAGAATGCCTTCTATGGCTCTATTTTCCAGTTTGGATCATTTTTCAAATTTAATATAGACATATATTTTACATCCAACACTCTGATGTTCCCTAAATTAGGCTTTCATTCATGCCACATTTCAAATGGAGTACTTTTAATGGCTCTTGAGGGTAATCTGTTCTGTAGGTAGGTTGCAGTCATGACTGCTTCTCCCCAGTACTTGTGAGGTAGGTTGGCATCCGACTACATGCATCTGATATAGGAAATGAATGGCCTCTATGGTAGATAAAGGATAAACATATTGAAAGCTAGTACCATCATCCAGGAATCTATAATATAAAGAAATTGGGAGCCTGGTCCCCAATCAGGCCACCAAAGGAACATAAGGGCATTTGGACTATTGCGGTATCATATCAAAATTAATAATAAGTAAAAAGGGACAAGTACCCTAAAAGACCAATACAAACACATACATAACAGAGACCCATGGAGAACCTTGCAGATGCAAGGACTGTGTGTATATATACACACAATGGCTAAGGACATGGAACACATGATTGGGTAAATCATGTGTTAAAAAATTGGTGGGTAGCCTATATAGTAATGGATTATGTCCAGCCAAACCAAAGGGCATCTGAAATAAATGGTTGCATAAGGACTAACTGTTGATACAGTAATATAATTGGGGTAATAATGTATAAAAAAGAAGCCGCCCCAACGGTAAAATAAACCAAAGGGGGTATAGACTGGGGGGTGGGAAAAAAAGGGGGGTGACAGGGTGGAGGGCGATAGGCTAGCCGATCCACTCCAAGCACTCCCTAATAGATCCCACTCAACAGAGTGCCGGGTGTGTTATCCACCCAATGAATATAGGAAATGAATGGCCTCTATGGTAGATAAAGGATAAATATTGAAAGCTAGTACCATCATCCAGGAATCTATAATATAAAGAAATTGGGAGCCTGGTCCCCAATCAGGCCACCAAAGGAACATGAGGGCATTTGGACTATTGCGGTACAATAAAAAATTAGTACAAAAAATAGATAATCAGCAATGATATAAAATTAGTACAGTTGATTTTATTGATGCAGAAAATAATCAACAGTTACACGATAAAACATGATAACAATACAGATATCTAACCAACAAAATCATTTAGCCCCGAGGGGGAATTATACAGTGGAACAATTGATCACAGAATTAATAATCCTCGACTAGTTTCGCGGACCATAGCCGCTTCATCAGGAGGGATTCTGTAGATAGGTTTAACTGTTTAATCAAAAAGAAAAACAAGACATGAGCAGTAAAACCTTGTAATAAAGCATCAATTTTAAGCTAGGTATTGGTAAGAAATTATTAAAGGGGGAGGGAGCAATTCTGCTTACCTATGTCCCCGCAGACATCAGGCGCAGGACCATGCCCCTGAAAATTGATCCCCCGCGGCGACCCAGGGGAGCTATAAACATGACGGATGAGGATCTGGATAATTAAAGTAAAAAATTAAGTGTACTGGAATTGCCAGACTAGAAACAAGATGGTATGTGGGATGTGAATGGTGAAGGAAGCGATTGTTGGGAAGGTGTGAGGTAATGGGATGAACATATTACACATAGGAAAAGAAGAAAAGAAGGGAGAAGAAAAGTGAAGGTGAAAGTGTATAAATAACGCTAAAGCAATAAAAATAAAGAGTAGAAGTAGATTGTGAAAGTAATCTAATAAGGTGTGTGAACAATGAAAGTGCAGGAAAACATGGAGGGCGGAAGAAGGGGGGGGGGGGGGAGGGAGGAGGGGAAGGAAAAAGGGAAAGAAGGAAAGGCAAGGGAGCAAGGAAGGGGAGGGGGGGGAGAGGGAGGGGAAGGGGTAAGGGGAGGAAAAAAAGGGGGGGAAGGAAAGAAGGGGGAAAGGAATGGGCTGCGGACAGGGGAAGGAGAAGGGGAGGGGGGGGAGAAGGGGAGGAAAGGGAAGGGAAGAGAAGAAAAGGTTGTGAATAAAAGTGGAGTGAGTAGGAGGCAAGAAGATACCTGGTACTGGTATAGGAATAAAATGTTGCTGGGAGGACACCACTCGAAGGGCAGAAGCCGAAGTGTGGCCATCAAGGGTAACGCTAGGGGCTACCGGCGGAGGGTGGGAACACATTAAATGGTAACCACCCAACCCGGGGCACCTATAGGGAAGGAAACGGTAACAGGTAAACAATAGTAGCAGTACCTCAAATTGAGGGACTGCAAGGGTAAAGATAGTTACGCTAGTGGTTGATGGGTAACTTACTAGAAGCTAGCTGCCACATGTAATCTCGGGTACGAGAGTCATGCATCTGATCATTTCTGTAAGAGTATGGTTTTTCCTTTCTGTTACACCGTTTTGTTCAGGAGTGCATGGTGTGGTTGTCTAGTGTACTATTCCTTGTCTCTTCAGGTATGAGGCAACTTCTTTGCTTACATACTGTCCTCCATTGTCGGTGCGTATTATTCCTGGTTTCTGTTGGAATTTGTTGCTAGACATGGCAACAAACTCTTGAAGTTTTCCTGATGTTTCATTCTTGTGTTAAATCAGATAAGCAGTTGTGTACCTGGAGTAATCATTAATGAAAATCACTAGATGTCTGTTCCCGCCTGACGTGGGAGTTTTCATTGGACCACATCACTGTGTATGAGCTGCAGGGGGTGGGTAGTTTTTCTTTGAGATGCCTGTGGAAGGGGAGCATGTGTGGCTTTTGCTTCAATACAGCATTTGCATTTCATGAGCACTTTGCAAGGCGCTATTGTCAAGTCTTCTGACAAGCCTCTCTTTATGATGTCCTGTATAGCTTCTGGACTTCTGTGCCCCAGCCGCCTGTGCTATAAGTGAATACATTTGCTGTGTAGGTCATTAGAGACTATATTGGCTTGCTGGTCTGTGGTGATGAGCCTGTATAGGTGATCATCCAGTTTTCCTTTTGCGAGGAATCGCTTATTTATGTGAATTGTGCATTCATCACCCTGGAACTTAACTGTGAAACTGTTGTTTGCAAGACTTTTCACTGATAGAAGGCTGCCTTCTAGTTCTGGAACATACAGCCCTTTAATTACAAGGATACTGTGCTTGCCTTGTGGTGTAATGCAGTTCAGGAAACCCTGGCCTCTACCTTTTTGATGTGATGTTTTTCACGCTTGCTAGGAAAACTGTCTTTTGCACTGTAATCAATGTTTGTGAAGCAATTGCAAACTTCACATCTGAACCACTTGCCATCTTTCAGTAGCTTGTATAGAGTACTCACTGACCTTGTAGAATTCTTTCCAGTGCCTGGCGGTGCCTGCTCGGTGCGCTGGGGTATCCTCTGCAATGCTTGGAGCCCATAACCTGTTAGCTGAGCATTGAAATTATGTGCTGGAAGCTCGTTGTTTGCCGAGTATGACTGTATTTTCAAAGAGGATATCTTTATTATGGAACAGGAAGAATGAGCATACAAATACACAGTGAGGAAAGACAAACACTTCCTCTCATTACATTACCATAGATAACACACTATAACACTGCAGTGCCACCTGCTGGTATAGACATATAATACATATGTATAGTTCACAGTATATAAAGCTACTATGCTGTTGTTCTTCCAACAAGCTATACCCTTTCTGATAGCCCTGGGCAATAGAAGTATCTCCTGACATGAGTTTCGGTGTGGTCCACCCTGAAATGTCCAGGAACCACATGCTCTACCAGCAGATATGTAGGGTCATGCCACTGGTCCTGGATGGAAGGCAAAGGCCCTTTTGCTGTGGAGGTTGTCCGCTTAGCAACTGGGCGAGAGGCACAGCAATGTGGGTGAATTTAGAGATAAAGAAGGAACGCAGTTCATCTTTCTTTTGCACTAGAACAACAGAGGCAGTCCAATGACTCTTCCTAATTATTCTGCTTTGCAGCATATTGCAGGTGGAATGTGCTGGTATTGCTCCCAAATAGAAGGGTATCCCTGATTGTATGGCTTTATGTCTTTGGCTTTGATACACCCATAATCCTCAGGACCAATATGTGTTTCTCCAGCAGCTGATGGAGCAAGTGCTGCTGGGACAGTGAATATTAGTGAATATAGCCAACTGGTCAAGCAACTGTTGGTATTGATCAACGTCCAGAGAGGACAGCTGCGTCTTGCAGTGGGGCACAGATGGTTTAGACCGCAGGTTGGTACACAGCAATGCAGTGTTTGGATACCACATAGAGATCTGTGATGATCATCTAGTTCAATGTTTCTCAACTCCAGTCCTCAAGGCGCACCAACAGGTCATGTTTTCAGGATTTCCACTATTTTGCACAGGTGATTTGATCAGTTTCACTGCCTTAGTAATTACTAAAGCTGTTTAATCTGAGGGAAATCCTGAAAACATGACCTGTTGGTGCGCCTTGAGGACTGGAGTTGAGAAACACTGATCTAGTTACGTAGCAGGATGAGGATTATTGCTAGGTTATATAGCTGAACCAGCACCCTACCTAGGTGATCTTTGGAAAAGGTTTAAACCGTCAACCATTCTCCTGCCATCTCTACGGGATTCAAACATAGCTAAAGCCCCTTGGTGCTTTCTGTGGGCACCAATGGGCAAACTTCCTGCTGTGAGGCTAGCAGTAACTTTTGTTTTGGCAGCGTTCAGACAACGCCCACTTGTTCCATCTGTCACTGACTCTCTGTGGTATGTCTCATAGGTCCTCGCTACGTTTTTTTTTTAAAATTGGGAAAACCAATTTTATTGAATTAATCTATGCACATGTACATCAATAAGGTTATACCGATATTCATTATATATACACATTAGTTCATCCTTTTGGTCATATTATGGACATCCAGTAATTGAGTCTTTTGTGAAATTATATCAAGGTACCCAAGCCTCTCCCCACTTCATAATCCAGAAACCTTTTCCCTTGCACTCCATCAGTTGACTGCAGTGCCTTAAGTGATTTTTGCGATATTCTCTATCCACTAAATGCAGGTTTCTCCATCCTCCAGCCATCTATTCAAAACTTTTGAGTACTTTTGTGCGCATCCTCTATGCGTATATATTAACTTTTTGTACAGAAGGGAATTGTTCACATCTCTCTTCCAATCTAGTACTGTAGGGGGGAAGGCCTGCATCCAGGTTCAAGCTATAGCCTTTCTAGCCACAAAAAGGGTTTCATATATAAATGTAGCTTGGAACTTGTCTATGTCTGCATCTGGTAGAAGGCCTAATATGCATAGCTTCGGGTCTAGTACTACCGGGGAGCCCATTACATTGTGCAAGAAAGTAATTACTTATGTCCAGTATGTTTGAATACTGGGGCATTCCCATATCAGGTGGTAAAACGTTCCTGGGTTACAAGTACATAAATGACATGCTGGACTACGTGTATCCTGGAACTTGGCCAACTTTTGTGGTGTTAAATATGCTTGATGAATAATGTATAGCTACGTCAGCCTGTCAGAGAGTTTAGGCAATGTTTTTTGGACATTTTCTAAAATTTCATCCCAGTCTGAGTCACTAATATCCCTTACTTCCTCCTCCCATCCTGTCTTTGCCTTTTGAATTACTGTCATCACTTTTGGAAGTCTAATTGTAGAATACAAATTGGAAATTAGTTTTTGGGGTTCTGCGCCCATGATTAAATCCAGTACTTGAGGGCGATCAAGGGTAATAACGGTGTTGAATTGTTGAATTGGGACCGTAATGCATGGCAAAGTTGTAAGTACCTAAATAGTAGGTGGTGTGGAAGAGAGTATTCTTCTTTGAGAGTGCGGAATGATATGGGCCCTGTAGTAGTCATTACCTGGTGGAGATATAATATTCCATATGAGGCCCAAATAGTCGGGTCTGGTATTTGTTGGAGTTCTAGCATGTGACTGTTTTTCCACAGCGGAGTGTGGGAGTGTATGTGCCCCAATTTTAACTTATGCAGAGTTATTACCCAATTTTTTTGGTGGTGTGAGAGCATACCATCATTGCATCGGGAAGGTCTCCTACGTACTTGTCCTCCCCGAAAGATAGCATGCAGTGGGGATGTAAGTGGGTTCTCTAGATTGTCAAACACCAGGGCTCTATAACGTTGCCTTTCAGTCGTATTAAAATAATACATATGTGATAGTTGTGAGGCTATATAGTATGCCTGCAAATCAGGGAGTGAGGTTACCCCCATAGAAGTGGGGTTTTAAGAGTGTGCCAGGCCAACTTGTGTCTTTCGTGCCCTCAAACAAATGTATTCAGAATAGCTTCCATCTTTTTAAACACATTTAGGGGGATATATAGGGGTGCGTGCCAAACCATATAAAGAATCTTGGGTAATAAGATCATCTTAATGATAGTTATACGTCGCATAACACCCAGGGGCAATTTGGACCAAACTTGCGTTTTGGATTTAATACATTAAGTGTGATATAATCTCCCAGGTTCCTCGTGACCGGTACCCCCAAATATTTAATTGAGTCAACTCTAGTTAATGGTAAGTCCGGGAATGTGAAGGGTGGGGGAAAATGGTCTATAGGGTGGATCTGAGATTTATCCCAATTTATTTGCAACCCAGAAAAACTTCCCATCTTCTCTATGATCTTTAGTGCTGCCTGTAGCAATGGTCCTTGGTCTGCCAGATCAACATATAGGCCTATTTTTTCGAGAGATGCGCCCAAGCGGAGTCCTTCTATTTCTGGCACTGCCTATATACCCCGTTTCCCCGAAAATAAGACCTAGCGTGGTTGTCGGTGATGGCTGCAATATAAGCCCTACCCCCCAAATAAGCCCTAGTTAAAGTCCTTGCAGGTCTTCTTTTCAGGGTAGGGCTTATTTTCGGGGAAACAGGGTAGGGCTTATTTGGGGGGTAGGGCTTATATTGCAGCCATCACCGACAATCACGCTAGGTCTTATTTTCAGGGAAACAGGGTAGCAATAGCTAGGGGTTCAGCTGCCAGTGCATAGAGAAGAGGAGAAAGTGGACACCCCTGCCTTGTGCCCCTCTCTAGAGGAAATTGGTCAGACAACCACCTGTTAACAAACACTTGTGCTTTTGTTGATTGATATAGAATCTGTATCCATTTGATGAAATTGGGCCCAAATCCAAACTCCTGTAGGCATTCCCATAAGTATGGCCGTTCTACCGAATCGAATGCCTTGGCAGTATCCAACGCCACTACCACCCTTGTACCGAAATGATCATGTTGGGCCTGAATGTTCATAAACAACCTTCTGATGTTCATGGCCGTGTTTTTTCCAGGCATGAAACCAGTCTGATCGGGGTGTATTAACGAGAGTATAACAGTGTTAAGTTGAGAGGCAAGTATCTTGGCCATAATTTTAATATCCACCTGTAGCAGGGGTATAGGATGGTATGATTCTGGATAGTGGGGTTTTTCCCTGGTTTGGGGAGGACTATTATTTGTACTTCTTGCATGAGGGAGGGAGTACTCCCTTGTCAAAGATATTTTGGTACAGATTTTTAAGTTTTGGAATAAGGGGTTCCAAGAAGGTGTTGTTGAATTCTAGAGGCAGGCCATCTAGGCCTGGAGCCTTAGATGGCCATCTGGGACAGTGCTTCTGTGACGTCATTTTGTGTTATAGGCGCTTGGAGTAATTTTACTTGTTCTGGGTTGAGTGTGGGCGGTTTATTGTTTAAATGCGCTAAGTACACAAGCAGTTTCCCTGCTCTTTCCCCATGTTCAAATATCCGCTGTTTACAGAAGAACACCTGTTGTCTGGCTTTCTCTATGTGCATTTGTGTGACTATTCTGGCTTGCAGTTTAACCCTTTGTAAATTATCAGGACTGGGGTCTAGACTATATTCTGTTTCTATCTCTCGCAGTTTGTCTGATGACATCTGCAAAATAAGCTTAGAGGACCATTTGAATCTGTTTATTTTAGATGATAAAATACTGCGTAGCTGTTCTTTAAATACATCCCATTCCCTGGCACTATTAGTTATATTACGATTATCATTTAGGATATATTTTAGTTCCTCTGAAATAGCTTCCAGGTTTGGTATGACCGACAGCAAAAATGGATTTAGTCTCCAGATGCGAGTGGGAGAGGATCTCAGTAAGGAAACCGTTATTCAGCATGGGGAATGGACAGATAGGCCCCCAGGGGCAAATCCTGACCCCGTTACTTTGGGAAGGAGAGTATTGGACACCAATATAAAATCAATCCTTGACATTGTATTGTGACTAAGCGAGTGGCATGTATATGCTCTTGTATTTGGGTTTTGATGCCTCCACGTCAGTCCAAACGTCAGTCCAAATTCTGCCATTATACGGCTAAGCCTGGTGCGTTGTGGCTCATTGGTGTGGGACCCTCCCGGCACCGTCCTGTCCAGCGTTGGGTTCATGGTCATGTTAAAGTCCCCCATCCACACCGCCGGCACCGTTGGGTTCAGGGCCATAAACGCCAGTCCCATCTCAATCACTTCGGATGAGAATGGGGGAGGGATATAACATGCCAGCACCAACCTGGGCTCCCACCCATGAGTGCATGAATAAACAAATATCTACCCTGCTGGTCTGTTTCCAACTTTATCAGTTCAAAAGGGGTGTTTGGCTATTAAAAGTGATATTCCCCTGGACTGGTTAGTGTGTGTGTGCTATGGTATATCCATCCCACCCAGGGTCTCTTTATAGCCGCCTGTAGGTGGCCTGTAATATGTGTTTCCACCAAGGCTATAACGTCGGCTTTTTGTGACTTGAGGAATGTCAGGGCAGCGGTACGCTTAACTTTGTCACGCATCCCCCTCACATTCCATGTTAGAAATTTAACTGATGTCATATTATCTCCGACGACCATGCAGATCTTATGACCCTGCTTTTGCATTCCCCATTTCAGATCTATTACATTTTTAATGTGCATATTAATATATAAACAGCATACAACAATGCGGTAGTTCCCGAAATGAAACCATATACTTTGAACATAACCCTTCCCTCCTAGCACCACACCTCCCCAACTCGGTGAGAGTGTCCTCGCTACGTTTTGCCAGAATGCCCGGTGGTCACACCCCCACTTGTGGCCATATAGTCTCTCTATTTCTGTCAGCAATCGAGATAAGTCCAAGACCTTAAGGACATTCATTCCCATGACCATGGGGACTGAAGAGACCACCGGACTGTGGGTGATCACTAACCCTACCAGCTCCTAGTTGAATACCTGCACTGTCATCCAGGTGACTCCTTCTACCATGACGGGTAAGTAGTTGGCCCCTTTCAGGAACAAATATGATGAGTCGAGCTGGTTCTGGGCCCCAAACCACTGTGCATAAAAATCATACTTCATAGTGGTAACTTCAGACCCTGTATCTATAAGACAATGGAACTTTTGCCCATTCACTAAAGCAGTGACCACAAAACAGAGCAACCATTGAACCATCCATTTTTGGCCATTTATGGGGAGTTCCCAGAGATCATCTCTCTGCCCCAGGAACCTTTAGCTTAACTGCTGGTGAGGAGTGCCCCTATTCTCAAGGTGGTCACAATCTCTGGCCAGATATCCAAAGCGCCCACACCGCCAACATCTCCAGTCTTTGTCAGCATTCCTTTGCAAAGGGTTGCCTTCTTTTGAAATTGGGCTAACTCCTGCTTGACCGTAGTCATCTCCTGTCGCATGAAGGCCATATTCTGTCAGCTCCTGGTTATCTGTCTGCAGAGCAGACAATGGGGAAGGGGGAAAAGCCTCCTCTCTAGGGTACATTAATTTACTTATCTTTGTCACCACAATAGTGGCTTATTTGTCCTCCTGTTGCTAGGCCACTGTTTCCACACACCGCATCTTTGAAGGTGAGGGAAGGTTGAGACCACACCCATTTCTCCAGGGCCCACCACATGGGGCCAGCGTTCACCCCTCCTATGCATTGGTCCCAAAATAGGTTGTCTAGAACGCCTATATCAGCACACTCCTAAAGATCACTTTTCTACAGACACTTTCATAAGTTCTGTAAGGCTACTGCAAAGTGAGTGAGGCATTCTCAGTCCTGTTGTCTGCGAATGAAGAATCTACGTCTCAGCTCAGTTAAGGTAACATTCTCTCCAAATATGCCTTCCAGTTGTGGAACTATTTGCTACAAGCTAGTCTGTTCCTCCCCCGGCAGTACCATGAAAGCTTGGCGGGCATCATCTTCCAGAGAGTTTTTTTTTTTTTTTTGTTTAATAAATTTTTATTAAAGAAAAATATAACATTGATACAATTATAACCCAAAATAGAGAACATTTCCATTTTTACAATAACACAAAGAAAGAAAAACAGTACTCACATACCGTACCAGATAGAATAATTCCGTAATTGTCTCTAGGAAAATACATAAAATCAACGTACTATCCGACTAGGCAAAGGATATAAACTATGTGAGAACCATGAATCAAACGTAATTGAATAAAAACATAATGCTTTGGTTTATTGAAAATAAACACTTAAAAGAGAGTATTGGGTAAGGAATGTAGAGAGAAAGAGAATAGAAAAAATAAAAAATAAAAAGGAATATAAGAGAAAAAAGTGAGGGGAGAAAGGTGAAAAGGGAGGAGAAGGGAGGTGGAAGGCTGCCGGCATGCAGGGCCATCTTCCAGAGAGTTAATAATCATCTCTACAATCAGCTTGATGGGCACTCGGTAGAGGCGTACTGTACTTTGCAGTGTCTCTTCCCACTCCATCAGCAAGACATTGGACCTGTTGAACTTTTGGGACTAGCTCTAAGGCCGCTTCTAAGGATGCCATAGTGGTCCGTAAACCCCATCTGTGCCAGCCTGTGTGAGGCATTTCCTGCCAACTACGTCAAGTTGTGGACAGGGCCAGTTGATTGGTACCTAAGATTGAGTAAGGGTACACAGAGACCAAGGAAAGCAGCACTGTTGCTATTTGGTTATTTAAAAGTGACAAACAACAAGTAGAAGACTGTGGCAAGGTGCTTACTCAACAGCTCCAAACAATATAGCAACGAATCCTGGATACCACAGGCAACTCAGGTACAAGGGTTTTCAGCAAAGATGGGTGGTACTTTAATAAAGCTTACATGATATGAGCAGTATCTGAGTGTAGGGGTGGCAGAGCAGCAGTGCAGGCACACTTAGTAGGCTGATAGAAAGATCCGTGTCCCAACTCTCTAGAGTCCCCAGATAGCAGCGGTATCCCTGCTCTGTCCTTCCTCGACAGGAACCTTTCCCTAGTGCTAAACCCTCTATCCCTAACCAGCGAGATCCTGTCCCTACACTACCGACTTTGCAAATGCACACCAACTGCAATGGGGACGGTGCTAGTTATTAGCATTGCTCTCACTAAATATGGCTGTCGGGGTCAACCAGGATTACAGCGTCCAATTGGACAGCTGCTCTCCTGATGACACCTACTGAGGCTTCAGAGGAACAAAGCTCCTTAAAACCTCTATTAACTTGGTACTGCAGCCTGCTAGACATCGCCACCTACAGAGAGGAGGATAAACTGCATCTGCCTACAAGCATAAACTCCTGTACGGGCAGACAGTTACTGTCTAGGTGCATTAAGAGTCAATAAACTATGAGGGCACTCATCAGCGAGAAGAGGTCAGCTGCTGCACAGTAACAAGTTATGTCCTAAATACGGCCCTAAATAGATGTAACATGTTACAAAAGGTGAACTTATTCTCTAAATCTTTTAGTAATAAGGACAATTAATCTCTTGTGTATCCCTAAGCTTGGACTCCACCACCCACAAATATGTTCACATCTAACAGATTTCCAGATTGAATGTCTTTTCTAATGTGTCCCTAGATCAGCCATTCTCAACCAGGGTTCCTTCAGAGGTGGCTAGGGGTTGCTTGAGCTGTGGTTGATTGACCTATTTGATGTTGCCTACATATTTTAAAGTGTCAATGCCATTTGGCAGAGCCTGCAGGACACCAATGTTCTTTTTACCATTTTAAGGGTGCATTTTGACCACCACTCTTAGGCGCATTCTTCCCACTGACCAGAAATGAAAAGAGGATTCTTCCCATTGACCAGCAATGAAAAGAGGATTTTTCCTATTGACCAGCGACGAAAAGAGGATTCTTCCCATTGACCAGCAATGACAAGAAGATTCTTGCTCCTGACCGCCAACGTAAGAAGCATTCATCTAATTGACCACAAATATAAGGAGCATTCTTCCCACTGGCCACCAATGTAAAGACCCATCTTGCAACTGACCATCAATGTAAGGGGCCAGTGTTCCTTCCAAGGGCCACCAATGTAAGTGACATTCTCCCCACCTACTGTCAATGTAAAGAGCGTTCTTCCCTCTGACCCCCCCAGTTGATTCCCCAGACTCAAACATAACCTTGTGGGTTTAAAGGTTGAGAAAGGCTGCCTTTGATAGTACAAGGGGTCTTTGAAAAGTTTCTGCACTTTTTTATATTTAATAGAGTTAAAAAAAAGTGCAGAAACTTTTTGAAGAACCCTCGTAGATAAACATCACAATTCTATTTTTGCAGAACAGAAAGAGCTCAACGATATACAAAGCATAATATTCTTTAGGGAAGACCTTGCTGAATCTAAACAGACTTTGAAATGTTCAAAGGAAACTTTCATGTATTTTAACCACTTCAATACCTGGTACTTTCACCCCCTTCCTGCCCAGGCCAATTTTCAGCTTTTAGCACTGTCACACTTTGAATGACAATTGCGCAGTCATGCAACACTATACCCATATTAAAATGTATATTTTTTTTCACACAAATAGAGCTTTCTTTTGGTGGTATTTAATCACCATTTGCTTTTTTCTATTTTTTTTAAGTGTTTTTCTTTATTTCTGTTATAAAATCTTGCAAATAAGTAATCCTTCTTCATAAATGTAGGGCAAAATGTATACTGCTACATTTCTTTGGTGAAAATAACCCAAATCAGTGTATATTGTTTAGTCTGTAGAAAAGTTATACATATATATATATATATATATATATATATATATATATATACATATATACACACACACACAATACTAAGGTGGGACACCTCTGCCGTATAGCCGATTTCCTTACACAGGATTACATCTGATGTAATCCTGTGTAAGGAAATCAGCTATACGGCAGAGGTGTCCCACCTTGGTATTCTATTATACTCCTATTGTGTTTTTACACCCCTCCATGATGGAATTGAATCCAGAAAATATGTTTTCGTTCTCACAAGAGGAGGCCACACAGATAGTTTCCTGAGTGTCCGGCTCCAGAGACTTTTTGACTGGGAATACCCCTATGCATAATACACGTTCATAGGAGAAACTACAGAAGAAATATATCTCATTGGAACTACATGGATTGACACTTCCTGAATATCATAGAATGCAGCGGATCCCAAAAGGATTACGGGTCAGACTGACCCCTACACTTTTCAGTGATAATGATGAGTAAAAAAACACATGTATGCAGATTTTGAATAAATGTTCCTTTGATTTAATGACTATTTCATATGTGCAAAAAGAACTGCAAACAGTATCGGAACAACTGAGTAAAGTGGAAGAGGATTTAAAATCTGTGGTTACATCAGAAGAATTTGTGAAATTGAAAGAGACTCTGGATACCAATATTGTCATATATTGTATGGATTCAGAAACAAAGAAACAGAACAAATTTGATCGAGATAGTGAAGACTATCAAAGGAATCAGGTCTACAGATGGCGCTTATACATTTGAGGAGGTTGGATGGAACAAGGGTTAACAAGTGAGATGGAGCTTCTGGTTCCTCATTAGCAGCCTCTACAGATACGGATTCTTCTCCTACAGGTTTTTTGGATCAAGCTCAGTGGGAAGGGAGAACCCGAATGCAGACAAGATCATACAATTTCAGAGAGGGGTTTACAGCCCTGTACCTACAATGGTGCAAATCGATACCGGGGGGACTTAGTTCACAATATCGCTACGAGAATGCTTTCCTCTGAGGAGGTAAGTGTCCTGAACAAGGGACTATCTTTTTGCCTGAAAGATTATTTGGATAAATTTGTGCTAGATCAAGATTTATCCAGACTTTTTTGTAGTATTAGATGGAAGGTCCAGTTTGAACATAAACTCTGCTTTGATATAGAGGTCCCTGCAGAAACTTTTAATTGTAAGAAATTGGGGCTGACAAATAAATCCAAGTCTGTTCCACCTACCACTTATGCACCAGTGAAAACCTTTGCACAAGAGGTTATGAGGATTGTATGGGATTTTGTATCTGGACTTGGACTATCGTGACCATAGATCTAACAAACTTTCCTTTAAAGAGAAATTGGCTCTAAAGGAGCTAAAACAGAGTGATGAAATAGTGTTGAAGCCAGCTAATAAGGGGGGGCTCAATTATGATTATGTACAGACAGATGTATGAGAAGGAAATTTATAGGCAACTATAAGATCATGAAGCATATAACAAACTAATGACCCCACTTGGAGTATACGCAAACAACTAGAGGGGATTCTAAAACAAGCCCTTAAGGAAGGGACAATCATATGTGATATGTATGAATATTTGTTGCCTGCTCATCCTATGGATTCCAGTTTTATATACCCTCCCGAAGATACACAAGGACAGAGAAAATCCTTCCAGACGTTCGATCGTAACGGGTAGAGACTATCTTAGTCCCTGTATCACAATTTTTAGACAAGATCCTCTTCCCTCGGATATGACAAACTAAATCATATTTTAGAAGATAGGACTGATGTAACAGACTTTAACGGTACCAGTGAGGGACAATCAGAGCAAAATCATGCTAAATATTTTTATTACAAATTTATTAAAAATGTTTTACAGGTAAAATCAATTCAAAATTGTAAACAATTATTCTGTAGTTGATCTCTGTTAATACAATGTCAAGTGGTTTACGCATTTCACATCTATGCTTCCTCAGGACCTTAAATTCTTGACTAAAAACAGAGATCCTGTTCAAAAAAAAAAAGAACACGAACAGTATTTACATGTTGATTAGGTGGGGGTGCAACACATTCATTTTGACATACCATCTAATTGGTTAAAAAGACGTGCACCGAGGGCCACTTACATATAGATAGGAGCCCTCAAGAATTGACATGCCAAGTCATAGGAGAGCAATCCGATAGCTAATGTCTTCAAGCAATATGTAAATAAATATATATATATAGAGAGCAAGAGATGACTGTATAGTTCTATTCTGAAAAAAAAACAATAGGCATGAAATTGGTAGGTTAAGGGATGGGGTAGATGCAGAGTTAATTATCAGCCTGAGATAATATAGTAGTTACTGAGGATGGAATCCCAAAAGGAAAAAAGGGGAAGGAAACAAAATCATATTAAGGATACCAATGAATTTTTGTACAAGTTGCTGTCATTACCTGAATATCAGGAGGATGACATCCTAGTAACATGGGATGTAAACAGCTTATATACAGTTGTGCTCATAAATTTACATACCCTGGCAGAATTTATGATTTCTTGGCCATTTTCAGAGAATATGAATGATAACACAAAAACTTTTCTTTCACTCATGGTTAGTGTTTGGCTGAAGCCATTTATTATCAATCAACTGTGTTTACTAGGGATGAGCTGAACACCCCCCCGGTTCGGTTCGCACCAGAATCTGCGAACGGACCGAAAATTCACGTGAACTTTAGAACCCCATTGAAGTCTATGGGACTCGAATGTTCAAAATCAAAAGTGCTAAATTTAAAGGCTAATTTGCATGGTATTGTCCTAAAAAGGGTTTGGAGACCCGGGTCCTGCCCCAGGGGACATGTATCAATGCAAAAAAAAGTTTTAAAAATCGGCTGTATTTTCAGGAGCAGTAATGGTTAAAGTGAAAAAAAAGTGAAACATTCCTTTAAATATCGTACCTGGGGGGTGTCTATAGTATGCCTGTAAAGTGGCGCATGTTTCCCGTGTTTAGAACAGTCCCTGCACAAAATGAAATTTTTAAAGGAATAAAAGTCATTTAAAACTGCTTGCAGCTTTAATGTAATGTCGGGTCCCGGCAATATGGATGAAAATCAGTGAGTCAAACGGCATGGGTACCCCCTCCAGTCCATTACCAGGCCCTTTGGGTCTTGTATGGATATTAAGGGGAACCCCGCACCCAAATTAAAAAAAAATTCCCATATTAACTCTCACAGGAGAGAATTTCCCTTCCTAGGGGTAGATTTCATCTCACTTCCTGTTGTCTCCTTCCGTTTGCAAGTAGGAGTCGTTTGCAAGTTGGATGTTTGAAGGTAGGGGCCTGCCCTATATACTCTGCAGAAATTGCAGCCTTAGGTGTTGGTGATGCCACAACACTGTAAGTCCTCACAGTTACTCTTGGTGGGCGCAGAAATGGGCCCTGCTGTGAAATATTAGATCAAGAATTGTAATTACATGTCCCTGTTGCACAGGGGCAGAAAAATTGGGCCTTAGGCACTGGTGCCACAACACTGCAACCCCTCACAGATACTCTAGTTGGAGCGCAGGAATGAGCCCTCCTGCAAAATATTGCATCAAAAATTGTAATTACACGCCCCTGTTAAACAGGGGCTGAAAAATTGGGCCTTAGGCACTGGTGCCACAACACTGCAACCCCTCACAGATACTCTAGTTGGAGCACAGGAACAAGCCCTGCTGCAAAGTATTGCATCAAAAATTGTAATTACACGCCCCTGTCAAACAAGTGCTGAAAAATTGGGCCTTAGCCATTGGTGGCGGCGCCCAGAACCAAAAATATTCTTACAAGCTATCAGCATGATCATTGAGGAGGAAGAGGATAGTCACTCAGCATAACAGGATAGTCACTCAGTATCAGCATAGGCAGTCTTGAAGGGATCTGACATTTTAAAAAAAATGATTCGGTTACATCAGCATCAGGTGCTTAGTAGCTGGTGGTGATCCAAGACTGATTCATTTTTAGGAAGGTCAGTTGATCAACTGAGTCGGTGGACAGGCGCACCCTGTGATCGGTTACAGAGCCTCCAGCAGCACTGAATGTGCGTTCCGAAAGAACACAGGATGCAGGACAGGCCAGTAGCTCAATTGCATACTGTGCAAGCAAAGGTGTCCAAGTCAGATCTTGCCCCTAGGTATTCCTGCACCATGTAAAACAGACGCTGGCGATGGTTGCTGGAACCGATCATACCTTGGGGCTGCGGACTAAAAAAATTGTCTGAACGCATCGGTCAGACGGCCACCTTCTCTACCGCTCATTCTTTGACTGACCAAAGCCTCAGCAACACGTTGTCCAGGAACAGGAGTTTGTAACCTCCCAGTCTCTGGGAATGCACTGCACAGACCTTTCTGCAAGGCCTCCCGAAGATGTTTCATCCTCTGCTCCCTCTGTGACGGCAAGATAAGGTCCGCAACCTTACCCTTGTAACGTGGATCAAGGAGGGTTGCCAGCCAGTATTGATCCCTCTCCTTGATACCACGAATACGAGCCCATGCTTCGTAGGTTTGCTGAGGCATTTGGTCCGGAGTCCTCTGGGTCACTAAGGACGACATGATCCGCAGCCACCTCCTCCCAGCCACGTACAAGTCCATGGGTTTCTTGGGACTGTAAATGATCCCTTAAAGACTGCTGCTGATGCTGAGTGCCAGGCTCCACCTCCATGCTGACACAATCCTCCTCTTCCTCCTCCTCATCCTCTTCCTGTGTGATCGGCGGGCACGTTGGAACACTGTCTGGATAAAGGGGGCCTTGAGAGCTAAGGAAGTCCTCCTCTTCCTGCCTCTGTTCTGCCTCAAGTGCCCTGTCCATTATTCCATGCAGCGTGTGCTCCAACAGGTGGACAAGGGGGACAGTGTCACTGATGCATGCACTGTCACTGCCCCTAGCCCCTTGAATGCCTACGGAGCACCGCTGGTTCCGAAGACACATCAGCACAGGAAGAGGCAATGGAGGAAGAAGAAGAGGAGGGGGTGGAGGAGAGAGGTGTGGCAGAATCACCACTAATAGTATTTTGGAGGCGTGGTGGCGGAACAACCTCCAACACTACTGCACCCTGTCCTGCATCCTTCCCAGCTGCCAGAAGAGTCACCCAGTGTGAGGTGAAAAGATAGGTAACGTCCCTGGAATGCCTGCTGGACCATAAGTCAGCGGTAATATGCACCTTACCGCTGACCGCCCTGTCCAGCGAGGCCAAGACATTGCCTTCCACATGCCGGTAGAGAGCCAGAATCGCCTTCCGTGAGAAAAAGTGGCGTTTGGGAACCTGCCACTGAGGAACCGCACATTGCACAAACTCACGGAAGGGGGCAGAGTCTACCAACTGAAAAGGCAGCAGTTGAAGTGCTAGCAATTTAGCCAAGCTAGCATTCAACCGCTGGGCATGTGGATGGCTGGGAGCGAACTTCTTTCGGCGGGGCAGGGAGATTTGCCTGGTACAATCTGACGTCGGTGTACCGATAGCAGATTGCCCCCAAGTACTTGGCTGTGACACACCTAATTCTACACTTTCATTCTCAGTGCAGGTCTCAGAGAGGACTGAAGGTATAGTGGGGTTGGAGATCCCAGCTGATGAGGAGCAAAGAGAGGTCCTCTTTGTTCTTTGGTGTGGGTCTTTTAGGTATGCTTGCCAACGAACTGCATGGCAGGTCGACATATGTCTGGTCAAGCATGTGGTGCCCAAGCGGTTGATATGTTGCAAATAGCAGCGGTGGGATCTGATGCACTCGTCTCAAAAAAGGCCCACACCAAAGAATTTTTGGAATAACGCGCAGAGACAGCAGCGCCCTGCACATGCAGAGCTCTGTGGTGTGATGCAGTCGGTGTGCTTCCCTTAAGCTGGCCCCTGGAGGGCATGCTGCCTCGTTGGTGATGTGCCTCCTCCTCCTATCAGGCACCCACGTGGAGTCAGTGACCTCATCATCCCCTCCCTCATCACTGGAGAAAAGCTGGCAGTATGCTGCAGATGGGGGAACATGAATGCCAGATTGCTGTCCTTTTTTGGGCACCCCCTCTCTCTGGGCTCACGTTACTGCCTTCCTCTAGCTGGGTACCATCATTGGAGCCTTCAAAATGCTGGGCATCCTCCTACCCAACACTGTGGTCAAACAGTTCGGGGGACTCCTCAGGAGGACATGGTGGGGCTAGGGAAGGAGTGACTGATGCCATTGAGCCGAGGGAAGAGGCCACGTTGGTACCCTAAGCCTGGGTGAGAGAGGATGAGGATGACTTGGTCATCCACTCTACCAAGTCTTCCGCATGTTGCGGCTCAACGCGGCCAGCTGCCCAAAAAAAGGGCAAGCGTGTCCCACGGCCACGTGCTGATGAGGATGCACCGTCTCCACGACCAGCACTGTTGCCTCTAGACACAGAGCCTGCTTGCACTCTTTTATTGGCTTGTGACTGTCTGCCTCTCCTTGTTGGCCTTCCAGACATACTAATGGCCTGCAGTGAGATGTAGCTGCACAAAGCTGGAATGTATATATGTATATATATCTATATATATATATATATACTGATACTGCAGCTAGCAGAATCAACTGCCTGCCTGTAGCATTATTAGTATGAGAACACCAGCAATTGTCTTCAGGTAGCTTTAGGTGCACACTGTGCAGAGGACACAGTACACTAACTGTAAATATTGTAGCTGCCTGCCTGTGGCATTAATAGGATCAGAACACCACCAATTTTATTCAGGTAGCTTTAGGTGCACACTGTGCAGCGATCACAGTACACTAACTGTAAATACTGTAGCTGCCTGTCTGTGGTATTAATAGGAGCGGAACAGCAGCAATTGTCTTCAGGTAGCTTTAGGTGCACACTGTGCAGAGGACACAGTACACTAACTATAAAAATACTGTAGCTGCCTGCCTGTGGTATTAATATAGGATCAGAACACCACCCATTTTATTCAGGTAGCTTTAGGTGCACACTGTGCAGAGGACACAGTACACTAACTGTAAATACTGTAGCTGTCTGCCTGTGGTATTAATAGGAGCAGAACAACAGCAATTGTCTCCAGGTAGCTTTAGGTGCACACTGTGCAGAGGATGCACTACATTAACTGTAAATACTGTAGCTGCCTGTGGTATTAATAGGATCAGAAGAACACCACCAATTTTATTCAGGTAGCTTTAGGTGCACACTGTGCAGAGGACACAGTACACTAACTGTAAATACTGTAGCTGCCTGTCTGTGGTATTAATAGGAGCAGAACAGCAGCAATTTTCTTCAGGTAGCTTTAGGTGCACACTGTGCAGAGGACGCACTACACTAATTTGTAAATACTGCAGCTGCCTGCAGTACTGTACTAATAGGATCAGAAGAACACCACCAATTTTCTTCAGGTAGCTTTAGGTGCACACTGTGCAGAGGACGCACTACAATAATTCCTAAATACTGCAGCTGCCTGCGGTACTGTACTAATAGGATCAGAAGAACACCACTAATTTTCTTCAGGTAGCTTTAGGTGCACACTGTGCAGAGGACGCACTACACTAACTTGTAAATACTGCAGCTGCCTGTGGTACTGTACTAATAGGATCAGAAGAACACCACCAATTTTCTTCAGGTAGCTTTAGGTGCACACTGTGCAGAGGACGCACTACACTAACTTGTAAATACTGCAGCTGCCTGCGGTACTGTACTAATAGGATCAGAAGAACACCACCAATTTTCTTCAGGTAGCTTTAGGTGCACACTGTGCAGAGGACGCACTACACTAAGTTGTAATTACTACAGCTGCCTGCGGTACTAATAGGATCAGAAGAACACCACCAATTTTCTTCAGGTAGCTTTAGGTGCACACTGTGCAGAGGACGCACTACACTAATTTGTAAATACTGCAGCTGCCTGCGGTACTGTACTAATAGGATCGGAAGAACACCACTAATTTTCTTCAGGTAGCTTTAGGTGCACACTGTCCTGAGGACACACTACACTAACTTGTAAATACTGCAGCTGTCTGCGGTACTGTACTAATAGGATCAGAAGAACACCACCAATTTTCTTAGGTAGCTTTAGGTGCACACTGTGCAGAGGACGCACTACACTAACTTGTAAATACTACAGCTGCCTGCGGTACTAATAGGATCAGAAAAACACCACCAATTTTCTTCAGGTAGCTTTAGGTGCACACTGTGCAGAGGACGCACTATACTAACTGTAAATACTGTAGCTGCCTGCGGTACTGTACTAATAGGATCAGAAGAACACCACTAATTTTCTTCAGGTAGCTTTAGGTGCACACTGTGCAGAAGACGCACTACACTAACTGTAAATACTGTAGCTAATAGGACTAATAGGATCAGAAGAACACCAGCAATTTTCTTCAGGTAGCTTTAAGTGCACACTGTGCAGAGGATGCACTACACTAATTTGTAAATACTGCAGCTGCCTGCGGTACTGTACTAATAGGATCAGAACACCACTAATTTTCTTCAGGTAGCTTTAGGTGCACACTGTGCAGAAGATGCACTACACTAACTGTAAATACTGTAGCTAATAGGACTAATAGGATAAGAAGAACACCAGCAATTTTCTTCAGGTAGCTGTAAATACTGTAAAAACACCTGCCTGTCAGTAGGAAGAGAATAACAGGAACGGATCTAGCTAAACTGAATACAGTGTATATATATATATATATATACACACACACACAACACCTAGGATGTATATATATATATATATATATATATATATATATATATATATATATATATACACACACACACACACACACAATACGCTGTAAGTGCAGCTAACTGACTCGCCTGCCTACTCTAACTTAAATCAAATGACACTGTCTCTCTGTCTATCTATCTCTCAACACGGGAACACGCTACACAGGGCCCCCCTGCAGGCGGCCCTTCAGGTCTGGTATGGATTTAAAGGGGAACCCTGTGCCAAATGTTTCTCTAAAATGGCGTGGGGTCGACGCATGAGAAGCCAACCTGTATACCAACCAGTATAACTGCGGCAGCTGGTCAGGAAGGGGTTAATAAAAGAATTGTCAAAAACTGTCTTTTGTGTTTTTTACTTTTTGACACTTTTTTTGGTGAATGGGTAGGGCTACAATGTACCTGATAACCATTCACATGGAGGGTCCAGCTTGTTAAAGGGGGCTTCCAGATTCCAATAAGCCCCCCGCCTGCAGACCCCCCACAACCACTGGGCAAGGGTTGTGTGGATGAGGCCCTTGTCCCCAACAACATGGGTCTGGTATGGATTTGGGGGGACCCCCACGCCAATTTTTTTAAAATTTTGGCATGGAGTTCCCCTTAAAATCCATACGAGACCTGAAGGGCCTGGTATGGATTTTGGGGGGGACCCCATGCTGTTTGTTTTTTTGGCATGGAGTTTCCCTTAATATTCATACCAGACCCAAAGGGCCTGGTATGAACCAGGGGGGGAGGGGACCCACGCTGTTTTGTTCCTTAATTACATTACAGCTGCGAGCAAGTTTAAATGACATTTTTTCCTTTAGAAATGTAATTTTGCGGGACTGTAAAACACATCACACAGATGTGCTACATTACAGGCAGACTAAGGGGACCCCCCTAGGCGCGCGCAGCCTATTGCATTAGGGTGTGTACCCCAAAGCTCAAACACACATACTTGGGGTGTGTGTGTGTGTATATATATATATATATATATATATATATATATATATATATATATATATACACATACACACACACTATATTGTCAAAAGTATTGGGACGCCTGCCTTTAAACACACATTACATTTGATTGCATCCCAGTCTTAGTTCATGGGGTTAAATATTGCGTTGGCACACCCTTTGCAGTTATAACAGCTTCAACTCTTCTGCTCTTCTGGGAAGGCTGTCCACAAGGTTTGGGAGTGTGTCTATGGGACTGTTTGACCATTCTTCCAGAAGCGCATTTGTGAGGTCAGGCACTGATGTTGTACAAGGAGCCCTGGCTCACAGTCTCCTAATTCATCCCAAATGTGTTCTATCGGGTTGAGGTCAGGACTTTGTGCAGGCCAGTCAAGTTCCTTCACCCCAAACTCGCTCATCCATGTCTTTATGGACCTTGCTTTGTGCACTGGTCCAAATCATTTGGTGGAGGGGGGGGATTATGATGTGGAGTTGTTTTCAGGGGCTGGGCTTGGCCCCTTAGTTCCAGTGAAGGGAACTTTTAAGGTGTCAGCATACCAAGACATTTTGGACAATTTCATGCTCCCGACTTTGTGGGAACAGTTTGGGGATGGCATCTTCCTGTTCCAACAGGACTTCGCAACAGTGCACAAAGCAAGGTCCGTAAAGACTTAGTAAGGGTGGTGGAAAATTAACTTTAAGTGTAAAAATTCACATTATAATAGTAACTAAAACATATAAAATGAAGTGTAACAATCTAAAAAAATAAAAATTCCAAAGTGCTATAATGGTGTTAACCTTCCAGCTAAAAAGTTGTTGCACTTGAAGTTAATCTGTATGGCAAATATCTATAGGAGGAGTTTCCACCATCCTTGCTAAGTTTCATTTTATATAGTATGTCTTATTTTCAGTTTGATGTGTAGTATATGTGAAGTTGTGTATCACAGAGACCGGTATTTTGGTAATATTGAAGTTACTGAGATTTCCATACATTAGAGGGTTCCACCATTACTGTTAAGTCATTGATCAATAAGTTAGCGCTGCACTTTTTTTTTTTGTGGTGTGGGAACACTAACAGTGCTTAGCGGCAGGCCTTTTATTGACACTTTTTTATTTTACCTCCAGTAGTTTATTGTAAATAGTAGTGTGGTCATTACCTATTATACTAAAGATTGGCATGTGGCATTAATAAATATCAACAGATTTCAGTTGTGCCCCACCAGGCACAACTGGACAATGTGCCTGGCTGCTGAGTTCATCGCCCCATCCCTGCACTCAGTGCACTGATAGGCACTGATTAGCAGCACTGTCGGGCACTCATAGGCAGGACTGATGGGCAGCAATGATTGACACTAATAGAAAGCACTGATAGGCAGCACTGATGGGCCCTGATTGGCAGCCCTAATGGCATTGAACGTCAATGATAGACAGCACTAATAGGCAGCATGGAGTGGCACTGATGGGCACTGACAGGTGGCAGTGAAGTACACTGACAGGTGGCACTGATTGCCAGCATTGGTTAGGACTGATAGACGACACTGATTGGCAGCACTGACAGAGGGGAGGGGGAGTTTTACACTGAGCACATAGTGTCATACACTAAGCGGCACAGTCATGTAATGTAACTGCCTGTAGGGAGAGATAGGAGCTGTGAAAAATCAGCAGCGATGTCAGGGGTGGGTGGGACCGAGCAGCTATCAAACACCAGCCAATCAGAAAATGGAAAAGGAAACACCATCCTGCTTAAGAAAGGATGCGGAGCCACATACATGTAGTGGCACACCCAAACCCCATCCCATTGGCTGGTGGTTAATACCTGCTCAGTCCTGCCCATCCCCGACATCACCGCTAAATTTTGACAGCTCCTCTCTCTCCCTGCATGCAGTTGTTACATTACATGACAGTGTTGTACACTAAGTGGCATGATCTGCTCAATAAAACTCCCCGTCTCCTCTGTCAGGAGGAGAAGATGCAATACTAAGCGGCACCCCTTCTCCATGCAGTATCATTGCTATAGTGAAGAGATCTTTAAGATCATTAAAAAACATTGGACACTACTGCAATGTGCATACCCTGAGATAGAACATTTTCAAGAAATACCATTAAAAGGCATATTGAAGGAACCAAACATTAAGGGACACGTTAGTCCATTCAGAGCATAAAGGTGTAAAAAAAAAAAAAATAGAAAAAAATACTTTATTGGGAAGCAAGAGAAGTGGATTGTATCCATGCCTCAGTTGTGTGCAGTGCAAATTGATGACGAAAGGGAATCGTTTTATACACCCGATAGATAAAAGAAAATATCATATCCACGGTTTTCTCACATGCAAGACATCATATGTAATCTATGCATTAATATGTCCATGTAAGTTAGTATATGTTGGAGAGACAACACAAAAAATCAAAGACCGAATATCACAACATCGGTCATCCATTAGGAATAACCAACCGGGTTCACCTGTTCCCAAACACTATATGGAACATGGACACAGTGATACAGATTTAGAGATACATGGGATAAAAGGGGATGGTGATAGGATCCTGGAGATGAAACAGAGGGAGAGGTCTAGTGGATAAAACAATTGAATGCTTTACACCCATATGGCTTAAACAAAGATTACGATCTATATCTGTTTTTGTGAAATATATATACTGTAGCCATGGGGAAGAGATTAAATCTTACGGTGTATACTGAACAGCGAAAAAAACAAGAATAGTCTCCACAGTTTTTTATGTGATATATTTCTAATGGGTTTACCCTTTTCTGTTTTGTATAGCAGAATTCTTGTTTATTCGTTCACACATCTTAGTATGTGGATCGACACGATAGAGATATAGGAAAGGTTTAAACAGTTTATATGGGTGCTGTTCAGAGGCCTCATGCACACTAGACGTTAAAAACATTATAAAAACACCAGTAGCTTTGCAGTGAGTTATTTAACGTTTTCAAACATTTTTGCAATAGCGTTTTTTCCGTGTTACTGTTTTTAGTGTTTTTTATTTTGTTTAATGGATCAAAAATGTCAAAAAATGCTGGCGAGTCACGTTTTTGAGCGTTTATCAGTGTTTTTTGACGTTAGCGTGTTTTTTACAGCTTAAAACTTCTGAAAAACTCCTCTCAGGCCCCAGCCAAAAACTGCTGATAACAGCCTAGAGGGTGCATGGACACATAGGCTAACATGATGGGGAGTTTTTTTGACTGTAGAAAAAAAAAATGTCTGAAGCCAAAAACAGCTGCTGTAAAAACTTCCAAAAATGTCCAGTGTGCATGAGGCCCGATTGTTATGATTAGCTCTAGGAATGGAATGGGTTGATTGAAGGGTTAACAAGCAGATTGGTGAAGGAATACACCTGTGTGAACTCTGATGCTCTGGTATGTGTAGCTCCATAGAGCTACAAACGTGGGTAAAAGATTTAGTATTATACATGCAACTTGATGAAGGACATGTGCTGTCTGAAACTGTGCAGTCGCTTGCAACTTTTACATGCATGAAGATTAAAGTAAAGGAATTCAACTTAACCACTTAAGGACCAAGCCTCTTTTTTAAATGTGTTGATTACAAGTTAAAAACTGCAAAAACCTCCAAACATTATACATTTTTTTCTAACACCCTAGAGAATAAAATGTCAGTCGTTGCAAAACTTTGTCACACCGTATTTGCGCAGCAGTCTTACAAGCGCACTTTTTTTTGGAAAAAATATACTTTGTTGAATTAAAAAAATAAGACAACAGTAAAGTTAGCCCAATTTTTTTTTATATTGTGAAAGATAATGTTACACCGAGTAAATTGATATCCAACATGTCACGCTTCAAAACTGCACCCGCTCGTGGAATGGCGACAAAATTTTACCCTTACAAATCTCCATAGGGGACGTTTAAAAAATTCTACATGTTTTGAGTTACAGAGGTCGTCTAGGGCTAGAATTATTGCTCTCGCTCTACTGATCACGGCGATACCTCACATGTGTGGTTTGAACACCGTTTTCATATGCGGCGCTACTCACGTATGCGTTCGCTTCTGCATGCTAGCACGGTGGGGCGCGTTTAAAAAAAAATTTTTCTTATTGATTTTACATTTTTTATTTTTACAAAAAAAAAATTTGTGTCACTTTTATTCCTATTACAACATCCCTTGTAATTGATAAAAAAAATTGAAAAAAAAAGCATGACAGGACCTCTTAAATATGAGATCTGGGGTCAAAAAGACCTCAGATCTCATATTTACACTAAAATGCAATAAAAAAAAAAAAAAATTGTCATTTAAAAAAAGAATTAAAAAAAAAATGGCCCTTTAAGAGCTACAGGCGGAAGTGACATTTTGATGTCACTTCCGCCCTGCAATGTCATGGAGACGGTGGGGGCCATCTTCCCCTCACTTGTCTCCATGCCCAGCTAATGAAAGCATCGGATCGCCTCCGCCGCTGCCAACGACTCTGGTAAGTGGCGGAGGGTACCGGAGTGCGGCGGGAGCCCCTCTCCCGCCGCCGATCAAAGTGATTTTGCCGCGAATCCACCGTAGAGACCACTTTTATCTTGAAGCGGACAGCCGGTCGAACAAGAGGATACTGGGTTTATGGCAGCTAGCTGCTGTCATAACAACGATATCCTCCTTCAAAGTCAGGCTGTATATTGGCGTGTGGCGGTCTGGAAATGGTGAAACTAAGATTGCATCTCCAATTTTTTGATATATACACACACACACACATAAAATATATAATTGAAAATTGATCATTTCTGATGTACTGGCGGCCATTTCCCATTTCCTGAGGCCTAAAAATACCAGGACAGTACAAATATCCCCCAAATGACCCCTTTTTGGAACGTAGACAGTCAAAGGTATTTAGTAAGAGTCATAGCGAGTGTTTTTAAGTTGTCATTTTTTGTTGCAATTTTTTTGGAAAATGAAGAAATTAAAAAAACAAAAATGTTCACATTTTTATTTTTACATACTGTCACCAGTACTGTGTCATTACATAACTGGTGTGGCAGTGATCAGGGACAATAAATAGTGACAGCATGTAAAAAAAAAAAAAAAAAAGTTTTACATTTTTTAATTTTCTTTTTTATTTAATTTTTTTTCAAGATTTTTTTTCTTACATACTGTGACCAGAGCAATACAGTGTTACCATAGAAACACTGTACTACTCTGGGGAGGAGATTGGGATTTGTTTTTATTTTTTTACACGCTATAATTTCTTATAACATTGAAATTCACTGTTCTAAGCAATCATTTTTTCTTAGTGAAATGCATTCATTTAGTGTTTACAATTGTGATTAGCTGAGACTGGCTAATCAGCTAATCACATGGTACAAATGGGCTGTGATTAGCCCTGTCTGCACCATGTGATCACTGTGACCAATTACAAAAAGTAACACAAATTTACATAATGAATGGCATGATTAGAAGCCATTCAGTGTGTACAAATGTTATGTGATCTGCTTCGATTGGTCACAACAAACACATGATATTGGCAGCGGGCTGGTGCACTGAATTGTCATCGGCTGTGTCCTACAGCGGGTGACAGATCGCACCGACGCGTGCTCTGGGTAGGACGTCATATGAAGTTCTCCCAGAATGAGAGAGCTCTCACCCGGCCTTCATTTGTTTATTAGGCTGAGAGGGTAGCAGTTTTCTTTTCATTTTGGATAGAGAGGGATGGTTATAACCCTTGTAAGGTTTATTTTTGCCAATTGGAAGATATACCTTTTACTTTCTGTCCCATAGCCAAAACAGGAAGTGAGAGGAAAGATCTGCAAATTAAGGGAATCTCTTGGGGCCCCCCAGCTCACTAGAACTAGTGCCCCCATTAGAAGACCCCCCCCATATTACTTTTCTGGGGACAACCCAAAATTTGGGATTTTCTTTTACTTTCAGTCTCAATGATAATGATAAACATGACAAATAGAGAGGGTGAATCTCTCTAATGGGGACATAAACAGTAATAAAAACTGACAGGTTCTAAAAAAAAAGTTTTGCCTTTAGTTATACTTTAAGTGAACACATATTTTGAATCATTATTGTAATGTTTACCTTAACATTTTTTATTTGACTTTCATATGCCTGCTTACCATATTTCCATAACTATATTACATATACAGGTTTGTAGATTCCCTAACACTGTCTGCATTTCTAGAGTTCGTCATCCCCACTGATTCACAACCATTGAGATAAAATCTCAGCAACAAAGAGTGCATTGTTTTCAATGACACAGACTTGCATGAGTGACTTTACTTGAGAGAGGGCGGTGAGATATGATTATTTTACAGCATTACAAAGCAGAAAGAAGAGGCTGTATAATGTAATACATGTGTAATTAACCACTTCAGCCCCGAAAGATTTTACCCTCTCCTTGACCAGAGCATTTTTTGCAATTCGGCACTGCGTTGCTTTAACTGACAATTGCGCAGTCGTGCGACAATGTACCCAAAACAAAATTGACGTCCTTTTTTTCTCACAAATAGAACTTTCTTTTGGTGGCATTTGATCACCTCTGCGGTTTTTATTTTTTGCGCTATAAACAAAAAAAGAGCGACAATTTTAAAAAAAATAAATATTTTTTACTTTTTGCTATAATAAATATCCCCCAAAAATATATAAAAAAAAACAAATTTTTTCCTCAGTTTAGGCCGATATGCATTCTTTTACATATTTTTGGTAAAAAAAAAAAAAATCACAATAAGCATATATTGATTGGTTTGCACAAAAGTTATAGCGTCTACAAAATAGGGGATAGTTTTATGGCATTTTTATTATTAGTTTTTATTTATTAGTAATGGCGGTGATCTGCGATTTTTATCATGACTGCGACATTATGGCGGACACATCGGACATTTTTGACACCATTGTCATTTATGCAGCGATCAGTGCTATAAAAATGCACTGATTACTGTGTAAATGACACTGGCAGGGAAGGGTTAAACACTAGGGGACGATCAAGGGGTTAAATGTCTTCTAGGAAGGTGTTCTAACTGTGGGAGGGATGGGTTTCCACTGACATGACAGCGATCACTACTCCCGATGACAGGGAGCAGTAGATCACTGTCACATCACACGGCAGAACGGGGAAATGCCTTGTTTACATTGGCATCTCCCCATTCTACCTCTCCACACCGCAATCGCGGGCCGCCAACGAACATTGAGTTCCCGGGACCCGCGCACCCTATAGGCGGCAAATTTAAAGGGATGTACAGGTACGTCCATTTTCCTGCCTGTGCCATTCTGCCGATGTACATCTGTGTGCGGCGGTCGGCAAGCGGTTAAAACATATGACTGCCCCATGTTCATATATATCTACAATTTCTAGGAAAAAAGTTTTGTCTGCAAAAATGAATTAAACAGAGATGTTGCCTTTTCAGGTAATAGAATGATGACAACAATACAGCCTCTGGCTAGTCCAATAAATGTCAACTTAGGACAAATAAATCTGTTATGGGCTGTGTTAGATGTCATAGTTTATAGACAGGTCATAAGTGAGATGACCCAAACCCTTTATTTGTACTGTGAAAGACGTATACAATGTAACACTCCAGGCAACTTAGGAGAATCATATTGGACTTGTAAAAGTAATATTTCCTGCTCTTCTAATAGTTCCCCAAGCCCCAATCTCTGTCACTGCTATATTAAACATTTCTGTAATGAAGTACTCTCCCGCTATGTTTGATTTATTGGCATTTTAGTGGACCAAATTAAATCCACTTGGAGAACAGAGTCAAGCTACAGGCCACCGTTGTGAAAGCCCGGCAATAATAAAAGAAGAAAATGAAGGAGAAACACGCAATTTATAACAGTGTCTAATGTAGCCTAGAGTAATGTTTATGCCGTGACAATACAATAAATATATGGTTGAACACGTACAGCAAAGTTTTCAGCAGAGAATATTTCCTATGTGCATTGTTTTCACTTACATTTGTTATTACTCACAGGATGCTACTAACAGCAGTATCTTCTGCTCTGTGTGCATAGATGGTAAAATGATGCAGTATAAATATGCAGGTAATTATAAAAGGAGTTCACACTCTACAACTAATAGAGCAAAGGTCTTTGCTGCTTGGCTTCCCCTGGGTAACATCATACACGTATAACAACTAACATTGAGCTATATAAAAGTAGAAGTAAACCCCAAATGAATTACATTAACTTTGCTAAAGCACTTTAACAATTGCCTTGTCTTAATTAAATATTTTTCACCTTTTTTATCCTTTGCTGCATCTTAGTACTACTGGTTTCCTTCATCCGTGTCCTGTCTACATAACATCGCTCTGACAATGACTGCATTGCATTTCTCAGGGTGATCTCCTGATGGTGACAACAGTGGATCTAGCCTGCCTTATGTGTGTTTAAACAACCACTTAAAGTGCTTCTAAAGGCTGGAGGTTTTTTTACCTTCATGCATGAAGGTAAAAAACAACCTTCAGTGTGCAGCTTCCCCCTCAGAACCCCCCTGCCCCAAGCCAATCTCTATCCAGCGATGACCAGAGGCTGTTCCGGGTCTCTTCCTCCTGATTGGCTGAGATGCAGCAGCAGAAGCCATTGACTCCCGCTGCGGTCAATTACAACCAGTGAGGCAGGAGCAGAGGATGGGGCTGAGCCACGCTCTCTGTCTCTTGTGGACGCAGAGAGTCGGTTCAGGAGTGAGCATGCACAAGTGTCCCCACAGCCAGCAGCTTGCTATGGGGGCACTCGAAAAGGGGGGGGGGGCAGAGCTCCAGCAGCAGACCTGAGAAGTGGAGGATCGGGCTGCTCTGTGCAAAACTGCTGCACAGAGCAGGTAAGCATACAACAAAGCAACACAATGTTATTATAAATGTAATTTTAATTTTAAAGGGGGTGAATCTTTTCTATACCCAATGTATATGTATGTATTTTTTTTTTTCATTTGCACAAAAGATTTTTTGCAGTATTTCGTGTTGTGGTGAACTGATGGAAAATTAGTGATTTATGGACTTACATTACCTTTTTTGTGCATATACAGTTAGGTCCATATATATTTTTTCAGGTATTTACTAAAACATTCAAGCTATAGTTATATAATGGATATGGGCTGAAAGTGCACACTCTCAGGTTTAATTTGAGGGTATGTACATTTAAATCAGAGGAAGGGTTTAGGAATTACAGCACTTAAGAATAGCCACCCCCCTTTTTCAAGGGACCAAAGGTAATTGGACAATTGAATCAAAGCTGTTTCATGGCCAGATGTGGGCTACTCCTTTGTTATTTCTTCATCAATTAAGCAGGTAAAAGGTCTGGAGTTGATTCTAATGCTGGCCATACACTATACAGAAAATCGGCCGAACCCATTTTTGAAAAAAGAACGTTCGACCGTGACCGCAAACGATCGTGCCATCATATAATGACCGATAAATTGTTCAGTGGACATGAATAAATAATTTTTTGTTCGTTTTTTTACATATACCTAGTGCAGACAGTTCGGACGGGAAACACATTAACCTTGCAATTTATCGTACGTTCGGCAGAAATTTTCCAAACTTCCCGTTCGTTTTTTCCCCACAAAAACGTCACAAACGATTATCGATTTGTGCCCATTAACTTGCCGAAAAACGAACGAAGTGTCTATACGAACGATTTTTCGGCCGATTTTTCGTATAGTGTATGGCCAGCATAAGTGTGGCATTTGGAATCTATTGCTATAAACCTACATCATGCGTTCAAAGGAGCTGTCCATGCAAGTGACAAATCAACAGTTTGGTACAAGGAAAGAGAAACATGCTGGTGAGCTCAGCAACATAAAAAGGCCATAGAAGACAATAGTGGTGGATGATCACAGGATCCTCTCTATGGTAAAGAAAAACCCATTTACAACATCCAGACAAGTGACGGACACTCTCCAGGAGGTGGGTGTATCATTGTCAAAGTCTACAATCAAGAGAAGACTTCATGAGAGCAAATACAGAGAGCGCTCACCACAAAATGCAAACCATTCATAAGCCTGAAGAATAGAAAAGACTTGAAAAGACTCGGCCAAAAAACATCTAAAAAAGCCAGACGAGTTCTGGAAAAGCATCCTTGATGGGAAGAAAAAGGTGTGGAGAAGGCTTGGAACAGCTCATGATCCAAAGCACACGTCATGAGAAAACATGGTAGAGGCAGTGTGATGGCATGGGCATGCATGTCTTCCAGTGGCACAGGGTCATTGGTGTTGTGACAGAAGACAGAAGCAGCTGGGTGAATTCTGCAGTGTATAGAGATAGATTCAGCCAAATGCAGAAACGTTGATTGGATGACACTTAACAGTAGAGATGGACAATGATCCAAGACGCACTGCAAAAGCAACCCAGGAGCTTTTGAAGGAAAAGAAGTGGAATATTCTGCAATGGCTGAGTTAATCACTTGATCTCAACCCAAATGAGCATGCATTTCACATGCTGAAGGCAAAACTAAAGGCAGAAAGACACACAAACCATGAAGTAGACAGCTACAGTTAGAGCCTGGCAAAGCATCAGAAAGGAGAAAACCCAGTCTTTGGTAATATCCATGGGTTGCAGACTTCAGGCAGTCATTGCCAGTAAAGGATTCTCAACAAAATAAAAAAAAAATTTTTTTTTTGAGACCTGAAAATAGGGGGAACTGTGTAGTAAAAAAGTTGCAGTTCCTAAAATTTGTACTTGATATTTATGTTCAACCCCTTGATTTAAACCTTAAAGTCTGCACTTCAAATTCATTTGGATTGTTTTGTTTTAATTTTATTCTGGGGGCATACAGAGAAAAAAGTATGAAAATTGTGCCTGTGTCCAAATATACATATCTAACTGTAGGTATTGTACTGCGGTCTATGTCCCCACTGGAAAGATTGTTCTGGAGACCATTGCCACTGGGACTGAAAGTGAAGGAAAATACAAACTTCCGAGTTGTAATCACAACAGTCTACCAGCAGTTTACGCTTGGGTTGCCTGCAGATTCCCATTAACTTCTATTATGATTTGCATTTTTTGGGCGTTTTCTGAAAGCGCACCAAAAGTCCTGCATGCTGAATCTTTGGTGAGCTTTCAGAACTTTCACCAAAAACGCAGGACATAAAAGTAGTAAAGAAGTCTACGGGATCCCGCGGTTAACCTGCACAAAAACTGTGGGTACACTGCACTGCATTGCATACTGCAGCCAAACCACAGCGCAATAATGTGAAAGGGAGATTTTCTTTCACCTTCTGTTGTATCTGCAGGGCATAAAATGAAAGGAATTCTCCACAATTTGACAAAGACAGAAAAAAAAAATAGTAGGAGTTTAACTATTTCCTACAAGTATCCAAAACTTAAAAAGGTTTTAGCTTTAGAAATACTTTGGAAGGCTGTATTTTCAGTAGAATTGTGTCCTATTCTCCCATCTCCATCAGTCTACAATCAACCAAATGATTAAAATCAAACAAGCAGCCCATACAGAAATCCTATACAGTCTGCATATTTAAAAAATGTCTTTATTTGTCCACCAAAATCAACCCAGTTTCTTTTTTAAAAACACAGTAAACCACTTCATCAGCTACAAAAGTAATCAGCTCAGTGGCATTAGGCAGGTTAAAAAACAGACAAAAACCTTAAAGCGATTGTAAAGTCTTGTTTTTTTTTTTCAATAAAAACAAACACATTATACCTGAAGCTGCAACAGAGTTCCAAAAAGCGCTTAGACCCAGGTTTATGTCTCAATGTATTTATATGAAAAAAGCGACTTGCGATGATGTCACTCGCTGCGCCGGAGGAGAGAGCAGATGCCGATGGAGTGGTTGGAGAGGATAGCACAGTCAAGACTTGACAAGGCGCAGGGGCGCAAAACATGTCATGATGACAGGACGTTACTGACCTGCCCCTGTGGAAGGCCTTGTCCTTTCTTTTTTTCTTATATGCAGTTTTTCTGGTCGCATGGACTGCGCCATGTTGTTGATACTACATGGTGAAAGGCTGAAGTAATTACTATATTATCTAAATAGTTGTATACTAATAGTGCGGTTGATCCGGGTACCACAATATTTTTTCATTTTTGACCTGCCCGTGTCATCCTCTCCAACCACTCCATCAGCATCTGCTCTGTCCTCCGGCGCATCGAGTGACGTCATCGTGAGTTGCCGCCCCTGCACGGCGTCACTGTGGGAAGATCTGCAACAGCACCTGGTTTACTACATCCATCTTCGGGATGGAACACGGCTCTCCTACCCTACCGGACCACCACTTACAACGGTGACAGTGACGGGCATAGAGACACATCCAGGACCTTTCCATCTGAGGACAGGCATGGCCACACAGCCATTGGGTCTTGTGGATAGAGACTGAGATCCTATGTATGTTCACCACATTGGTTATTCAATAAACTACCTACTACATGGAGCTTTTAGAGGCTATTATCCATTACGCAATCTTCAAGACCGTCTAAGCGCTTTTTGGAACTCTGTTGCAGCTTCTTATATGAAGCTCCTAACCTGGAGCTATTCCCAGCAGCTAAGATCTACAGGACTGTCCCCTTCCAACTCCTTCTCCAGTAGAGGTCTCCATAGCAGGGACCTAATCAATTATGTGGTTTTAAACATATTATACTTACCTGGCCTATGCAGTGGATTTGCACAGGGGAGCCCAGATCCTCCACTACTTGGGTCCCTCTTTGGCTCTCCTGGCCCCTCCCTCCTGTTGAGTGTCCCCACAGCAAGCAGCTTGCCATCAGGGCATCCGAGCCGAGTCACAGCTCTGTATGTCCATTCAGACACTGAGCCCCAGCTTGGCCCCGCTCCTCTATCTCCCGATTGGCTAAATGACTTTGACAGCCAATGGCGCCGCTGTTGTGTCTCAGCCAATCAGAAGGAACATTACGGACGGCTGAGGCTCATGGATTGATTTTAATAGCTGGTGAAGGGCTGTAAGATAACAGATATGGGTGGCATTAGAAGTTTGCTGCAGTCTGTCTATTATTCAACATGACCACTTACAGAGCTAGGAAACCTTTTAAAATCTTCACCTTTTCAGTTTTTAAGTTTAAAAATGTATATACATATGCTGTATACATAGTATTTTCAGAATACGTTCAGTGAAATTAGATTTTTATATTTGGGTGGACACATATGCTAGCCAGGAACATACCAACAGGAGCAGCGTGAGCAGAGGGCTTAACTGTTGCAGCTCCTTCACTGTCCTGGGGCAGGAAAATGAGCAAGCTTTATTTCTTAACTATGGTAGAGAAAAGTCAGGTCACCATCCTGGCACTGCTATCTGGCAGGGTTGTGTAAATCTTAGGACTGAACAGAAAGAAATACAAATCCTTTGACGGGTAAAACAGCATTCATTTATGTATTTCAAGATACTGATAACATCAGAGTTTTTGTTTTAGCGTTCATTTCAAACAGGAGATAAAGTACATGTAATGGGAAAAACATGGTTTACCACTGCTTTACTAGGAAAATGTTAAGTGCCTGGTTGGCACTGGTTCCAGTGCTTTCTCAAATGTAACAAAACTGGAAAAAGCATGCAGAAAGTAAATGAAGGTCTATTGTTATTTTTTTTTAACCGTTCTGTCGCCTATGGAACAAAATAAATGCAGTACCTTGTCCCTGTTGCTCAGTGCTTTCTAAGTAGGGGTGCAACGGATCACAAAAATTACGGTTCGGATCGTACCTCGGATCAGAGAATATCCACATCTCCCCCACATCTTGCTTGCAGTTGAGGCGGGTGATGATGACGTCAGCGCGACGCTCACCTAGGCCGCCGCCGGGTGTACCAAGATGGCAGCCGCTCCAGAGCTAGGCCGAAGCCGCCGCCTTTCCTAAGGCCGAGGAGCGCTCCGTGGATCGCGTGTGTGCCGATCCAAACAGGTTGACCCGTTCGGATCACGGATCGGTGACGATCCGTTACACCCCTATTTCTAAGTGTGGTTTAAAGGACCGACCTCCCCACACCTCCTGACGTGACCAATCCAACAACAGCTAGGATGGAGATGCTGATTCATAATTGCGTTCAAGTGTGGACAGGGAACATAGAAAACTGTTGTTTTCTATGTGTCCTCGTGGAACCCTGTGGTTCTAGTGCAGAAAAATGGAGATCTCCGTACAAGTACATACCCTTAGAAATAAAACCTACTTCAATGCTCAAAAAATATCCTTAGGAAAGACATAAAATATGTAAAATATTTAGCAAGAAATGTATAAACAGTAGCACTAATGACTATTCTATATGAAAGGACTCCTGTCTTGAGAACAATATGCTGTCACCTTCATCATTCTGAAATAGCTAGTTTTTGGCTGCCTCTTGCTGTTAAGTCCCTCACCTGTAGCGAGCATGCAACCAGTGAACCACTAATTATGCATACTTTTTCCAGGTTAGTGATTTAAATATTAAAACTACTTGGTCAATAATACAGTTGGACGACTAGCATTTCCGGATGGATTTGAGCACAAACAGCCCTTCATTCACCTTATGAAAGGTTTACTTTAAGCAGAACATAGAACACTATTGGGTGAATGTCCTTTTTTTTTTAAAAAACATATGGATTCTAAATTTCAAGAGGGTGTGTTATTACATAAGTATACCACACAACATGAAATATTGAGATATAAAATCAAATATCTTTATGGCCGTAAGTGCTGTATCTGGCAGAACATTTGTTTCTTTACAAATACTTGGAGGAGAACATCTGTCCCCAAGGACTCCAGGTACAGAATTTTCCTAGTATTAGAGACATTACATAGAAAGTTAAGGTCAAATGAGAGGAAAATCTACCACATTGCTCAAAAAATTTGATTACTTTGTTGATTGAATATTATGAACAGCAATTGAGTGTGATAAGTAGGGAAATTGATAGTTACTGAATCCTTATTGCCTTATAAACAGACGAGCCTGCATAAAAAGAGAAAATGAGCTTTGCCAGCCAACAGAAAATCTAAATAAATAAAATCCTCAGTAAGAAAGAGGGTAAGTTTGAAAGGGACAGTTATGCTTATGTCTTGTGGAAGTCCTATAAATGGAACAGTTCTGAACAGTTTAGATACTAGAAACAACACTATGGGAAATTCAACATTGTGAGAATGCAGTATTTCATAGTCGGATTCACAAGACAGTAGAAACCCTGTACGTTTGGTACACCAATATACCTACGGTACAATAGAGTTAGAGATTGGAAATTCAGAATCTTTTAGTCATAGTTGCTTTTAGGGCCGAAACAACTAATCAATTAAACAAAGAATCGATTATGAAAATAGTTGTCAGCAATTTTCATAATCAATTAGTTGGTCAACCGATTAGTTGGCCTGCATACAGAATGCATTATTTGTTTACATGTCAGGAAATACAGTGCTGCACACATACAGCTCAGTACACCATCCATACATATCAGTAAGTGCCGAGAACTTGTAAATGTGAAGAGCAATGCCTCATGGGACATGTAGTCCTGGGCAGGAAGTGAGTGGTTCTAAAGGCAGAAGTGTTTTTTACCTTGCTATTGGGGCCCTCTAAAGGCAGGAGAAGCCAGAAGCGTCGGTGAGGGACCCCAGAAAAGGAGAATCAGGGCTGCTCTGTGCATAACCATTACACAGAGAAGGTAAGTATAACATGCTTGTTGTTTAAAAAAAAAAAAAAAAATCACTTTAAAGATCAGCATCTGAACCCACAGAAGGTGGAGGCTGATAGATCAAAAGCAAACTGCATAGGTGTGAACCGAGCCTTATGCTGGCCATACACGTATCAATTTTTCGATGAGAATAATCATACAAAAAATCTTTGTACATTCGCTGAATGAAAGAATGTTGTTTGAAAATCTCACTTGCTTATAACATTCAGTTTTAAAATTAATGTCACTTCTGAACGAAAACCACATACACTATTTTTTTTTTTTTTGAAGGAAGACATTGTTTTTGTATGGCCAGCATAAGTGACAGCAGGCACAGGTAGCTTTCATCAAGAAACCTGCCTATGACAAGGGAGTCTGTCATACATAATAAATTACAGTTCTGTCTTAAAATCAGCAAAACATTCTTTCATTTTTTTTCTTTAAATAAAAAATTGGATCTGAGTCTGATGATATTTAGCAGACTCAACCTTTAATAGTATATACAGTATATCTCTTCTATCTGTTATTCTCATAGTGGATTGGAGATTTTGCTCCCTAACCATATAGTTGGTTAATTATATTTACCATTGCATATAGATATTTAAGAATAAATTGCCTTTTTTTTTTAAAAACTTTACATATTAACTAAATTATACACCACACTTTTTTTAAGGTTATTATCCGATTAATCAAAGCAATAATCGGCCAACTAATCGATTATGAAAATAATCGTTCTTTGCAGCCCTAGTTGCTTTGCATTTAAAGGCCTAAACAGGAGTTCATAAGAGATCATGCGTTCCAAAACCAATGACCTTTGATTTGAGATCACATTATGCAGTTAATTTCCATGAAGTTATCTTACTCCAAATTGGCACATTATAGAAAGAGAAGACGGTAACTTACTTCAGTGTAATGGCAATATGGTATGCTCAGCCTATTCTGCAAAATGTGCTTGGATCCTTACCTTTCCCAATAAATGCCATCAACGTTTATTTACCATGTATAAAAAAAGCCAACCTATTATTCCAACTTTATTTGACCCCAATATAGTCATGTCAGTAACTGTGACAAGCACAGGAATGGAGCATACTGTCACTTACACAAGAATGACCCTTTCACATAGGCTCCATCACTTTTGTCCAGGACATGTCATCAGTGGCAGTATGTAATAACACAAAGTAACCAATGGACTATACCAGACATCACTAAATGGCGGACCGTGGTCCGGTTCCGGCCAGTGTAGTCATACTACCCGCAGCCTCGCCAAATAGTTGCTTGTGTGTTCCACTCCGCTCCCCGCCGCTGGCTTGCCTGCCTGCTGCTATGTTCACAGCATGGCAGACGCGCCGTTCACGGGGTTGTCTGTCCTTTCGGTATCGGGTCGCTGCACTGCCCCTGCCCTCTGTCTGTCTTATTTACACAAGACGTGCAGCGCAGCCGCTCTAGACAAAGGGCAGGACTTTTTAAGTTAAGAAGCAGGTGATTGGTTGCTACGCAGCGGGGCGGTCCCAGTAATCAATCACTCACCTTTAACTTGAAAAGTCCCACCCGTTGTCCCGAGGGCGGCCGCGCTGCACCGCACGTCTTGTGTGAATAAGGTAGGGTTCCGTGGGGAGGGGGAAGTGCTGTGCTGTGAAGGTTATGAGGACAGGAGTCTGCTATCTAGGGGTGTCTGTGAGGGGGGGACCAGTCTGTTCTGTGATAGGGGGGACCAGTCTGTGATGGGGGGGGACCAGTCTGTGATGGGGGGGGACCAGTCTGTGATGGGGGGGGACCAGTCTGTGATGGGGTGGGACCAGTCTGTGATGGGGTGGGACCAGTCTGTGATGGGGGGGACCAGTCTGTGATGGGGGGGGACCAGTCTGTGATGGGGGGGGACCAGTCTGTGATGGGGGGGACCAGTCTGTGATGGGGGGGACCAGTCTGTGATGGGGGGGACCAGTCTGTGATGGGGGGGACCAGTCTGTGATGGGGGGGATCAGTCTGTGATGGGGGGGACCAGTCTGTGATGGGGGGGGATCAGTCTGTGATAGGGGGGAACCAGTCTGTGATAGGGGGGAACCAGTCTGTGATAGGGGGGAACCAGTCTGTGATAGGGGGGAACCAGTCTGTGATAGGGGGGAACCAGTCTGTGATAGGGGGGAACCAGTCTGTGATAGGGGGGAACCAGTCTGTGATAGGGGGGAACCAGTCTGTGATAGGGGGGAACCAGTCTGTGATAGGGGGGAACCAGTCTGTGATAGGGGGGAACCAGTCTGTGATAGGGGGGAACCAGTCTGTGATAGGGGGGGAACCAGTCTGTGATGGAGGTCTGAGATGAGGGGCCTGTGACGTGTACAGGAGGCTGCGATGTGGAGGATATCATGTGCAGTCCTAGCACCAATATGACACTCGGACCTCCGCTAGAAGAGAAATTTTCTGACCGGACCCCCGTGAATTTTAATTCACTACCCCTGGACTATACCAAAAGATCCCAAAGAGAAGTTTTATGAGTCTCTGTTGCAAGGGGCCCCTGTGTCCATTTGGTTCTGCTGCTGCATTTATGAACAAGTATCTAGAAATCAGAAAACGAAACAGAAGCGAGAGAGAAAAATGTATAGATGAAACACAGTGTAGGAGTAATACATACTTAGGTTGAAAATAAATATTAGATTAATAGTTATAAAAGGACTTTCTTCTTCAACGTTAATCTGCTATAAAGGAACTATGGACAGCACTGTGAACTAGGGGTCCTAGGTTCAGTTCTCACCCAGTATCCTACCAGCATCTGTACTATCTCTCTTTATGTGGGTCTCCTCCAGGTGATCTAGTGTCCACTCCCACAATTCAAAACACAGGCTTAATTGGCTTCCACCTAACCAATAAAATATATTTTACATATATATATATATATATATATATATATATATATATATATATATATATATATATATATATATATATCTTTTAAAAAGAATATTATATTGTAAGCTTTGTAGTTGTGAACTTATATGAATGATTCAGTGTAAAGCACTGAAACATAAGTGTTATATCAATAAACACAATAAAATAAATATGAAAAGTACTTTATGCTTACATGTAAGATAATGAGCAAGAGGGAAAAGCACTGTTTATCTCTGGCAACATGCTGTTATGAAAAATAGAAAATATGATGTGTGCTTCTTAGAGAAATCAAGTGAAGCAAAAAAAGAAAAAAAAACACCACAAATTAAAATGTGTAACATGAAAAAACACATTTTATTGCACTTAAGTTATAAGAAAATAAAATTTCTAAGTGAATCAAACCATAGACACAATCCCTTTAAACAATGTTTTCCTCCATCACATCAGGTTGTTACAGAACTGCAAAATGAACGAAATGGAATCTGATTATTTTAAAACCAGACTATAAATAATAAAACAAAAATATAGGATGAGGAGGAAAAAAAAAGTCTTCGAAACAAATCCAAAATATCGCATAGGATACAGTGTTAAACCACTTTTCACAGTTCAGCTTGAGTTGTGACTCTTGGAACATGAGGCAAATTATTTGACAATTGTATGGTCTTTATCTGCACGTCAAGCTTGCACCACAAAAAAAAAAACAAAAAAAACTATTCTCCATTTGCCTTCTCCGCTTCACTCGTTCAACATGCCCTATTTGACTGTAACAGCTGTCTACCCCTCGAATACTGTAATTTGTTGAGCCTAACCAGTAATATTTTTCTTGTTTGTTTTTAAAACATGTTTTTGTCAGTTGTAATGCATTTTGTTACATTCACCACAGCCTCACAACAAAAAGTTCCCAACAGAACAGGCTACAACAGCTTTGTTCCAAGGAATGTGTTTACATTTTGCTCAAAAACAAGAAAATAAGCTTTGCACACACTCATATTTCATTATTTTTCTTTTGCAAGCAAACTTCACTCTTAATTGTCTGAAACTGTCCCACTTACGGCCTCTTAGAGGCACCGTGGATACAAATTTCAGTGGCAAAAAGTCTTTTTCTGTATCCAAACTAGAAGAAATTTGGAATTCAGTCTGGGACTAAAACGTCACAGCAGTAAAATAATAATAAAAAAAAAAAAAAATTTTGCTTTTTTTCTCCTTTCATTTAGCAGCATAAATATGTTTGGCCACTGGGAATACAGTACAGCTGTGGGACAACAATCCCATTTATAAAGACCTACTTTGCTAGCACCAGCATCAAGATTTATATCCGTCTGAGAACATAAAGACAAGCTTGCCACCCCAGAGCAATGTATGCATTGAATAGTGTAGATGGAAGCAACAGTAAAGAGAGAAACAGAGGCTAATACTGTGATTGACTGACATTGGCAATAGTCGGCAAAAAAAAAATAAGTGACAGAACTATACAAAAACAATTCACAGTAAATTTTTTCAGCATTTCCAAAAAAGAGAAAATGACTTTGTTGCAACTGCTCTCTTGCAAATTCAACCAGCGATTTGTGAAGCTGTGAGTTAAGGTCTAGCTTTAAGGACAGTCTGCCGAATCTCATGTAGACTACGGGTGCTGCCTTGTGAACAAATTGAAGACGTTATTCAGAAATAATTGCACCTGGTTTCATTTTGAGAGTCCTCCTTTTCACAAAAGAAAAAGGTAGTCCACATCAAAACGTTTAGTCTTTGCTGTGACAAGATGTCTTCTCATCTGCCGTATGTAGGTCTGCTTCATGTTGCCCAAAGCTGAGATCCTGTTAACAGAGGCCAATGGATATTTTTGGAGGGAAGGACTAGGTAAGAAGTGGGAGGCCAAAAATAAAAAGGAGGGTGTTACATGGTCTATAAATTTGGACAAATTAATTTCCCCAGCCTTCACTTCATGTCCACATCAAAGTCCAGCACCAGCAGCTTTGTCTCCTCTGTCCCATTTCTACTTCCAACAGCGCAAACAAGCTTTGTGTTGGAGGCTCGAATTCGCCACACAACACCTCCACTTCCACCACTTTCTAATGTGACCAGGTTCCGAATAAATTCACCCGTTTTCAAGTCCCACAGTTTTACAGTCCCATCATCTGAGCTGGTTATTACAAAGTTCTTGTTAAACTGTAAACAGGTCACAGCACTTTGATGTTTGTTGGGACCTAGAAGACAATATGAAAAAGATATTATTATTTTTCGAGCATAAGCACAAAAAAAAAAAAAAAAAGTTTACACACCAACATCTGAATTACATAAAAATTCAAATCCGGAAATACTTGAAAGCTAGGATAAAAGAAACATGCAGAACCTCTAATGTATAGAAAGAAAGTAATCAGCTGTGTAAGCAAAAGCCCTTATGCAGAACCAGACACAGCTACTGATGACAGGTATTTGCGTGAAACATACGTAGACCTACACTGAGAAGGGCTAGAGGTCATGCCGCCATTCTCTGCAGGTTCGGTGGCCTCTTATGCAAGTTTGAAAGCGGCATTTGTTTTTCTATTGGTTGTTTTTATGCTGCATGTTTTTATTGTATATCTGGGAATATTAACTACTTCAGCCCCGGTAGGATTTACCCCCTTAATGACCAGGCAATTTTTTTGCGATGCGGCACTGCGTCGTTTTAACTGACAAGTGCGCGGTCATGCAACGCAGTACCCAAACAAAGTTGATGTCCTTTTTTACCCCATAAATAGAGCTTTTTTTTGTTGGTGGTATTTGATCACCTCTGCGGTTTTTATTTTTTACGCTATAAACAAAAAAAGGCAATTTTGAAAAAAAACAAAAAAAAAACAAAAAAAAAAAAAAACACAAAATTTGTTACTTTGCTATAAAATATTTCTAAAGAAATAAATAAAAAAAAAAAAAAAGTAAAAAAACAAATTTATTCATTAATTTAGGCCAATTTGTCAATTTCTCTGCTACATATTTTAGGTAAAAAAAAAATCCCAATAAGCGTATATTGATAGGTTTGTGCAAAAGTTAGCAGGTCTACAAAAGGGGGGCTAGATGTATGGCATTTTTTATTTCTTTTTTACTAGTAATGGCGGCGATCAGTGATTTTTAGCGGGACTGCGACATTGCGGTGGACAGATAGGACACCTAATGGACTTTTTTGGGAACCAGTGACACTACTACAATAATTAGTGCTAAAAATATGCACTGTTATTGTACTAATGACACTAGCAGGGAAGGGGTTAACATCAGGTGCGATCAAGAGATTAACTGTGTTCCCACTGTATGGGGGAAGGGCTCACTGAGACAACATAGAGAAAGACAGGATCTGTGTGATCTCCCTTTAGAACAGAGATTTGCCTTATTTACACAGGCAGATCCCCGTTCTTTCACTGCGGGGAACGACCCGCTGATTGGTTCCCCCCTGGCCAACGGGAGGGCACCCACAGATCGCCGTGTATGAGCCCGACTTACACCTATCGCGATTTGCGCAGCTGAGCCAACCTGCCGCAGTATAACTGCGGCGGCTGGTCTGCAAGTGGTTAAACTACTACACTATAAACATTGTTTTTGGTTCATGACACCATGTTGATAACTCTGGTACTATCTCCTGGTGGAGTGGAATAGAGCAGCCTGGTCCTGCCACCTGTGGAGCTAGAGTGGTGATGCCATTTACACAAAGCGCTTATTGCTGTTCTAGTAATAGGCAGCACATCCCTCTGGCGAGTGTCTATTTCTACCATTGGTGAAGGATTGGCACTACGGGTGTTTCCAAGCGTTGGGTGAAGGCTGAAGTGGAACACTTATATTTTACACCCATAACAATATGAACGGTTTATTTTTGTTGTTCTGACAAACTTCAGTTTATGGTTACATTTTTGTGGACAATTTTAATATTTTAGAGCTGCATTTTTGTTAGAATTTTGGTTATTGGTGTACAATATATCTACTCCTATTGCATGCGGCTGTTTAAATTTCACTGAAAGAGCGCTGACATTTTACTATTTTAACTTGGCAAATTCATTCTGAAAGCAGGAGTTTAGGGAATCCCACCTCACTGTATGTAATGCAGACACACAGGCCACATATACATAGGCTAATGCATGGATGCTCAACCTGTGGCCATGCAGCTGTTGGAGAAATACCCATCCCATAAGGCACTGCAAGGCTGACAGTTACAAACATGACTACCAAAGGCAGAGGTAGATGGCACTTGTAGTTCCACAACAGCTGGAGGGCCACAGGTTGATGATTTCAGTGAGACCAGAACAGTTATATTAAAAGTTTGAATTTCACCCACATCATTTTTAATAACTTTCCTAAGCAAAGGATATTTTAGATTTCAAACGTGTACATAGTGTGCTTAGGTATGGGGCAAACCTTAACATAGTTGAAAAAAAAAACATTTTAGAGCAACATCTGTGTGACCACCCTGAGTGGCATCTGCCACTTTGAAACCATAACCATTTCATAACACGAATGGTGTTTTTTAAACAGTGTGCTTGTAGATTTTATAAGACCAACAGCAGCAACTTTAGTGCTCTCGTTTCCTTTGCTCAGAAAACACAAACACAATTCCAGGGATCTTGGTCTAAAGTAATGAAGTGCTGTTCAAATGAACTAGCTTGGTAAACACTACATTTACAATATGGCACATATATGTGCACAAACTGCCAGGAGGCAATGGGATATCAAACACCTTCTGCAAAGAAAATTAATAACATGTTTGTGCAAACATTTCCAGCCTGGTCCTAAAATGTCATAGAAATATCTGTTTGCTATCTCAATAAAAAAGAATGCCATGTAATTACATAGGGCTGGATGAATTTTGCGATGCCATAATACAATTGTAATGATAGATTTTGGCTAGCAGACCATGAAGAATGCTCAGGAAATGTCATATCTACAGTCAGTCCTTGCCTGTATACAGAGGGTTAGTTGCACCTTACAAAACTGGCTGATTTAATTGGACTGCAAAGCAGCATAAGCTGTCTAGTCAAATAAATCATGCAAGTAGAATGGTGGCCATTTTCCTTGCTAAGAATAGGAACGCAGAGGACGATGAGACAATGGACCTTTTCTTTTCCTGCCATTTTTCTTCCTAAGCAAAATGAACTAGTTTACTGGACTTAAACAGTTTAAACAAAACAAATTGAAACTACAAGAATGTAATTTCTGTAGCACAGATTTGTCATTGTGTTTTCTAAGTGGAATGCATTATATATTGGTTTTGTGCACTAAGTAAAAAGTGGGAATGTTGACTACAACCCAAGAACAAAAAAGAGCATGCTACAGCAGGGTAACAGTTCCAGTGGAGATGATGCTTACTGTATAACAAGATTCAAGCTTTATCTTGCACTTCTCAGAAATATACATAAAAGGTCTGTACTGCCTCATGGCCACCAAATAACATGCAAACTTGCATTACCAACTTCCAAAACTTGAATAGGAATGGTTTCAATAGACATTAGAGACTGTTATCTGTAGAAGAGTTTATAAACTATGCCCATGTGCATTCCTTCTCCAGAATCATATGGATCAGAATTAAGGGTTAAATGGGCAAACCAGCTTATGTAAAGAAAGCGGGGAAATAACTTGATACTCAATTTATTTCTATGGAAAGGCCATCTAATATTGGCACACAGAGCTGCAACTATGTGGTACACAGGAGGCTGCACAGCAAAGATCTTGGAAGAGCAGGGGGTAGGTAAGCATAACACTTGATGGTTGAAGGGAAGCAAGAAAGGTAGCTTTTAAAAGATAAACATAATAAAACAACAAAATATACTTTAAGCTTTGTGCAATATCCCGCGTATACTGATCGAGTGAAGAGAACTTAGTCAACATACCTTGCAATGTTTGTAAACACTGTCCTGTTTTAATGTCCCATATTTTAACAGTAGAATCTGCATTTCCCGAGACAAGAATGTTATCCTTAAGTTCCATTCCACTGGTTAATGACTGGTGCCCAGTTAACGTGTGGATACAATTTCCAGTCTCCACATCCCAGACTCTTATTGAGGTATCCAAAGATCCACTGACTACATGGATTCCATCAAACTGCAATTGGGTAAAAAGCAGACATATATTTAAGCTTCATGTTTAGCAGAGGAAAAATTAATTCACAAAATCTCATGACAAAATACTGTGTGAGGTCTTTGTAGGTCAGTAGGTCCTAACATAACCCATGTATAAGGGAAAAACTTTTCATTTTTTTAAAGTTTGTTCTTCCCCTCTTTAGTGTAGCTTAAATATGCCCCTTATTTATGCTTGACCTTTGTTTTTCCAGTGTGTGTGACTTAACGCCACTGCTTTCTGCCTAATAAAGGGCTCCTGGTCACATTTATTTTGCCTAGTAGTTCACAACAGATCAGTGACATAATCCTTTTGTTGGAACAACCTGCCTGCATGTCTCAGCATGGTATCATGGGACATATTATTTTCATCTAGCCTTAGTGGGACACGTTGGATGTTATGTGGGACATATTGGATGTGATGTACCCCACCGGATTTGATCCTCCCACTGTCACCTGGGCAATGTAAACAAAGAAGGAGGCAGTGATGATGTCAGATGAAAGTTGATAAATCAAAAATAAAGGCATTCATGTTTAAAACTTACATAAGTGTTTGTTGTCCTTGGGCAAAGGGTGCTAAGGTTAAAAAGTAATGAAGATCCTAGAACTCAGCTGTGTAAAATATTCAAAATGGAGACTAGAAATACTGTATGTAGATATCGTACAATTTCAAACATAAGAAATCTTAACTTCCTTTATGCAGTTACCCACAAAACTTCCAGGTTCTAATTTTCAGTAAATGTCAACTTCTAGTTTTATTTTTATTATTTTTGTCAAAGCTTATTTGCAATGGCGTCCCTAGGGGGGGGCCCAGAGGGGGCCCTGACCCCCCCAACATTATGCTGTGCCCCACCATGTGCCCCCCCCCCCAATAAAAAAAAAATTATTATTATTTTTTTTTTTTTTTTTTTACAAAAAATCAATGTCTAAGAGGGAGAGAGTCCCCAGTCAGCTCCTGCAGGTGATTCCTCCCCCTCCCTCTGCTTGCTGACAATGCATAATGCGAGCGCTCACACAACCACGGCCGCCTGATCTGCTCCTTCCCCTGCATCCTTATTGGCAGGGAGAACAGCGAGTTGCAGGAAGGACTCCACCAGGACTCTCAGTTACTGAAAAAACAGACCGATTTCTTCAATCCTTACGACAGGAGAACCAGCCTGTAAATTCCAAGAGATGCCAGACCAGAGCAGTCAATAGCAGGGGCAGGACAGCAAGAGGAGGCTGGGAAACCCCACAGTGGCAGAACACCAGGGCCTGGTGGCAAGACAACCTTTGCAACCCTGATAGTTCTCCCACTGCTTTGGACCCTAATATTTTCTTGGTATGCTGGTGACATATATACCTTGTTTTCTGCCACCCTGGGGGACCCCAATACAGTAGGAAGGGAGCTCAATGCAGAACATGTGAAAGGGCCATTGTGGGGTCATAGTAAAGGGCCCCAGTATATATTTATATATCTATATATAGATATATCTATATATATCTATATATATAGATATATCTATATATAAATATACACAGGGCTTTTTTTCTCAAACAATAGGTGCTGGAACTTAACCACGGCCCTACAAAACCAATCCCTCTACACACACCCTCCAAATCACATCAAATAATGAGTTTGTTCAGTCAAATTTCACGAAAACAGTAGGAGGGTCTTAAAGGGGCATTAAATACCAGGATTGCATTACATAGAGAGTGCAGAGCTGTCACTTTTAAACACAGAAACCAGACTTCTGTGCTTACAAGTGATTGTGGTGAGCAGGCACCAAAGGGTCTGAGCCAGAGGTGGTGGAACTGAGTTCCACCAAGTTCCCCCTGAAAAAAAGCCATATATATATATATATATATATATATATATATATATATATATATATATATATATATATATACACACACACGCATTTTATAGTTGCCCCCCTACTTTTGTCCCTGTCCCCCCATGTGCCCCCCCTAATTATGAAAGCTAGAGACGCCACTGCTTATTTGAACAAGCTAAAGTTAAAAGCCAATTGGCTACCATGCACAGCTGCACCAGATTTTGCACTCTCCAGTTTTAGTAAATCAACCCCATAGTGGTAATAACCTCAAATCTAAATAAAACTTTAGACTATAGCTGTTTCAGTCTTTGAATGCAACCTCTCTGTTTCTAAAGCTGATAATAGGCAAGTTAGCGGACATGTGAACAGCTATCTATGTGGCTCCTAATCTTTTGTACGAATCCACATGGACATGACTATTATAGGAAAAGGAACCCCTTAAACTGTTTGCAGTTGTATTTTTATTCTGCACAGAGTATTGTTTTTTTGTTCAGCTGAAATGTACATATATGGTGGGGTTCATAATCTGTGCTGTGGTCATGACCTGGAATTTGTAAGTAGAACTTGGAAACTTCCATAATCCAAGAGAAACTAGCAAACGCAGCCAAACATATTATTTTACTGTGCACTTGTCTTTTTAACATAGAATATGTGAGTTGCAAATGGGAGGTTGGTCATGCATCTTTGATGAAATCTTAACATTCACTTCCTTACTTGCAGAGGTATAAAGCAAAACTGCATGACACCAAAAAGATGGACATTGGCCTGACTTGCTAGAAAAATGTAATTAGGTTAGAAGAAACTACTTTACGACATTCAGATAGAAATATGCAGCTAATTGGTGACCTAAAATGGCATAGCCAATCACAGCAAGAAATCTGATGCGTCTCATAACCAGAGGGCATTTCTAGAGACAGGATAAAAAGAGCACAGAGCCTGACGGTAAGGGCACATTATAATGAGCTCTGAGCAAAGTAAATACAAATCGGGGTGGCATTTGACCTACATGCATTTAAAACCCGAGCGTGCTAAGATGAATAAAATGAAGCTTTTTATTGCTCTGTAAGTCGAACAAGGAGCTAGAAGAAACAATACAGACAAAAGAAAAAAAAACAAAAAAATTCTCATGTAAATATATTGTTCATACCTGTAGAGAATAGACTCTGTTTGTGTGGCCTTGCAGTGTGTGTAAACAGGTTTCGGTCTCTGGATCCCAGACTTTCACCATGAAATCGTAAGCCCCGCTAACGACCCTCCGTCCATCGTACTGAACACAGCGGACAGCCGCTACATGCCCCATCAGAACATGTAAGCACTGGCCTGTTTCAATATCCCAGACTCGAAGGGTGGCATCTCGTGACCCGCTCACTACCCTGTAAAAGAGAGGACATATTGCAGCACATGTAACTGGAGTACATATGAAAATATCCTGCCTTCTTCTTATGAAAACAAACACAAGAGGAGAGGTATTTTCTCACATTACTGCTGACCTGGCTTTCATTTTTATTTCAGAGCAAATAACAGAAAAAACAGATTGTTAAAACAAATGAAACTGCAGATAAAACAGGTGTCAACTAGGGCTGGGGAAAAAATCTGCGGTAGCTTTCTGTACAAGTGCCTTTATCACATTAACATGTAAATATAAAGTACACCCCTAAGGTCTCTTTTTACACTAGGGGACCGATTTTGTCAGTTTTTCAGGCAGACCCAATTGGACCCTCCAGTCTTCTCTATGGAGCGGCGGGTGTCAACGACCATGTGTCCGCCGACATCCAATCAAAAAAACTGATGGATAGGGATCCGTTCCCCCTCCGTATGGCGAATCAGATTGCATGGCAGTTGGGTATAGACGGATAGCCAGTCTGTTTACATCCGACCGCCCATAGAGGAGAGCAGGCTGTGTTTGCCCTGCATAAGCGGAGTGGATACTGACCAGTCATCTGCCTGCTCAGCGGGGATCAGCAGACAGATCCACCACTGAGCAGGTGGACTCCAGCGGAGTGTGTGAGTAAGTGTGAGTGTGCGGTAGGGGCCTTAAAAAAATACTAAAGTCACATTTTTTTTTTTATTATTAAAATAACAAACATGTTATACTTACCTGCTCTGTGCAGTGGTTTTGCACAGGGCAGCCCGGATCCTCCTCGGGTCCCTCGCCCATGCTCCTGGCCCCTCCCTCCTGTTGAGTGCCCCCACAGCAAGCAGCTTGCTATGGGGGCACCCAAGCCGCAGCTCCATTGAGACGCGGAGCCATAGTTCGGCCCCGCCCCCTCTCTCTCCTGATTGGCTAACTACGTTTGATTGACAGCAGCAGGAGCCAATGGCCTACCAATCAGGTAGGAGAGTCCTGGACGGCCGAGGCACACGTGGACATCGCTGGATGGACATGGGGCTCAGGTAAGATTTAGGAGGGCTGCTGCACACAAAAGGCTTTTTATCATAATGCATAGAATGCATCAAGATAAAAAAAACCTTCTGCCTTTACAACCACTTTAAGCTGGGTACACACGATCTGAATACCGACCGACATTTGGACTGTGTACAGCTGCCCGTCTTCTGTGGAAAGGGCACGCTGGAAAACCAGCATTAGATCAGCGATGGCAGCCAATGACTGAAAACACGGCTCATTGTGTTCTGGCAAGGGAGGGGGGGCAGGCAGCAGAACAGTACAGTACAGTGGGGGAGATCACTGCACAAACACAGCTTTGTTACAACAGCGATCTCTCAGTTTTCTTTGCATTCAGCCCGCTGGGTTGGAAAAAAAAAATAAAAAATTAACATGTGCACCTAGGCCATACATGGTGCAAATATTACCCGTTTCAGCTGACATTCGAGTTGTGTAAGGGCAGGCTGATTGTACCAAGTTGATCGATCAACTTGGGTACAACCAGCATGCCGGGATTTACCGGAAATTATCTCCAGCGGCTGCTATAACCACTAGCAATAATCACTGCCTTATTACAGCGGGGGGCTCCCGCCGGGAGAAGAAAATGGCCGGCAAGAGGGATTCCCACATCAACACTGTCTTGTACGTAGTTGCAGGTATGGCTGGCCATAGATTAGAAGCTCCTTGAGGACGGGAACTGGTGTGAATGTACAATATGTAAAGCACTGCATAAATTGCCAGCGCTATATAAATATTTGTAATGAATGACTAAAGAAAGAAAGAAACACAGACAACAAACCTTTTCTCATGTAGATGCATGCATCGCACAGTGGAGGTATGTCCATAAAGCGTGTGTATACATTCCCCAGTTTCTGCATTCCATACTTTTAACGTCCGGTCTGTGGAACCGCTGATAATGATGTTATCTCTCATCTGAGATGACCAGACACCACCCGTATGTCCAACCAACGTTCTCAGACACTGTAAAGAGACAGCACAATCATTCACAAAATTAGGCTACAGAAATTCTGTTAAGTGTACTCAGTAATTCAATACATACTGTGTCGAAGAAAGAGCCAAAATATCAGATGAAGACAGAGCTTCCACACTTAATCATGTCAATGCACAGAGCCACAAAATTTTGCCCCTAGCATTGCTACTTTGTGCTATGAGGAATGTAGACATCTCCTAAATATTTTGAATGTGCTTTGGACTTTTGTTGCATTTTTGGAAGATCAAAAAAACACATATTTATTAATTTATTTTGTACTGGGATTTGAAGCATTCATAATTCATTGCATATAGTTTTACGAAAGAAAGAAAGAAAGAAAGAAAGAAAGAAAGAAAGAAAGAAAGAAAGAAAGAAAGAAAGAAAGAAAGAAAGAAAGAAAGAAAGAAAGAAAGAAAGAAAGAAAGAAAGAAAGAAAGAAAGAAAGAAAGAAAGAAAGAAAGAAAGAAAGAAAGAAAGAAAGAAAGAAAAGAAAGAAAGAAAGAAAGAAAGAAAAGAAAGAAAGAAAAGAAAATTAACTAGGACAGTTATAAATATGAGTATGGTAAGATCATGATTTAATTTCATTCCTTTAGAATGAAATGAGGTATGCAGGAAAAATAGTCTTTAAGATGCTATGCTGCTGACAAAGATAGTCAATGCATGTACATCTGGGTGTGTCATCTACGCTTGATCTTGTTAGGTAATCTATCAGTACATTGCAATTAAACCATTGTGTCTTAAAGTTGTTATTAAACTCATTCGTCCATCAACGCCCACTTAGCATATTATTGGGTACAGATCTCAAGTCAAACCAGCCCACTTACAGCTGAGACACAAACCTGTTGCCCAGCGACTTACTATCCAACATGCTTATTTATAACTGGGATTTGTGACTCATCAATATATTTTTGCTACAAATTTCATCATACATGACTGGTTTTAAAAGTCTCCTTTTGTAGTTTTAACTTCGTAATACAAAGATCGTGCAACAGCCTGGGAGTAGGCCTTGTGTGTAGTTATTAATCTTTTTTTATTACAGTCATTCAAAGCTTCTCTTTGTGTGCAACATAGGCAAGCAGAGAATCTGCAAGAGTGCTCAGCGATATGTAGCTTATTTACAATGCTAGGATAAGCCCACTCCTCCGCAGGCCTTCCCTACTCAGTGATTTCAAGGTAAATGCCCAAGGGTTAGACACACCAGCAATTTGCTCATCAGGCGAACATACAGGCCATATGGTGTCCACCCTAAAGCTAATCATACACTGCCAGCAGTCTAAATGAGAAAAAAAAAAAAAACACCAAAAAAATACAAAACAAACAAAAAAAAAAAAAAAACAACAGCACAATTCTGCCTGCCACACTATACAGAGCAGGTGAATGAATCTCCCCACTAGGGCTAATCTATTCTGACAGTTGGCCTCATCAAGTGTCAAAATACCTGAACAGCAGCAGCATTGATTAGATAAAGCTATAATAAAGCAAAAAAACTTTCAGCTGACTCAACAAAAGTTGATCCAATGCAACTGTCCAAAATTAGCACATTGTATGAACATATTAAAATTGAAGAAAAGCCTATCTATAACTTTTCTTAAAAATGTTCCATCCTCTGTCACCTCCCTACTGCCCTGTATAAAAAAACGATCTGTGTACCTACCTATTTTTAATCCACTCTGGTCTGACCACATGATCCTGCAGTTTCGACTCCCCTGTGTCAGTGAGCAGCTGCTACAGGGGAGAGAAAATGAGGGAGCCCAGACAACTGCTGGGCCATGGGAGCCTGTGGGTGACATTACAGTTCTGGGAATTCACAGCCACTGTTGAGTGCGCCATTACACAGGGGACCTGACACTGCAGGATCATGTGACTGGACCAGAGCAGATTAAAATACAGTGTATGCAGGATGGGTAGGAAGAAGGAAAGGGAGCATTTTTAAGAATAGCCACAGTTAGGTTTTTCTTCTACCTTAAAGTGGATGTAAACCCAATGTCATCCTTTCTAAACTACTGCCATAGGGGTTATCTATAAGGATATACATGCCTCCTGCATGTATCTTTACCTGTCAAATGTCTCCCCTCTGTCTGTTATGAGACCCGAAAAACTGCATATTCTGTGGGTGGGTCTGTTGTCTGGAGCTCGGTGGGTGGAGTTGTGATGTCAGTAGACTCCCCGCCCACCTCTACACTCCCCTTGTCAATATGCATTTTCTCCTGTGTATTTCTTACACTGAACTTCTGCTATGATCTCTAACATCCAGTGAAAAGACAGGAAAGTAACCACATGACTTCAGCATACCAAATCATGCTGAGGTGTGGAACAGCCAATCCTTGCAGAGCTGCTGAAGAAAGGAGTGGGGGAGGGAATTAAAAAATAATGCATGTCTTAGGCTAGTGCACGAGATGTAAATCACCTGTCACTCACAGCAAGGGGGAGGATTTGACAAAGTTTTTCTGTTTGTCAAGTTTTATCTCACTGAACAATAAAAGAGGATTGCTCAGAGCTGGATTAACTCTTTGTGGCAAGACTGGGCTCAAATGATAGGAAATCTTATACGCTACATTATGACAGAAAAAAAAGATTTCGGGTTTACATCCACTTTAATGAAGACAGGTTAAAAAAAAAAAAAAAAAAGCAAAATTCCTGTTTGTAACCTTAATAAAACAATTTCATATATTAAATATTGTAACTCATAGTACAACATTGCAGGTTTCTAAAATACAGCAGTATGACTGCACACTTGGGCTTTATGCACACTGGACGTTATAATAACGTTATAAAATGCCAGTAGATTTGCAGTGAGTTTTTCAACGTTTTTGCAATAGTGTTTTTCAGCGTTAGCGTTTTTATTCATTTAATTTTTTTTTCAATAGGATCAAAAACAGTAAAACAAAACAAAAAAACCCAAAAAACGGTGAGCCGCGTTTTTGAGAGTTTATCTGCATTTTTTTGACGTTAGAGCATTTTTACAGCTGAAAACCTCCTCTCAGAACCGACTAGTTTGGGGGGTTTTTTTACAGCCAAAAAACGTCCCAGTTAAAAACAACTGATAACAGCCTATGTGTGCATGGACACATAGAATAACATGCTGGAGAGTTTATTGACTGTAGAAAAAAACATCTGAAGCCAAAAACAGCTGCTGTAAAAACGTCCAAAAACGTCCAGTGTGCATGAGGCCTTAGAATTAAATTTAGAAAAAGAAATGAGAAATTGCACACACAAGCACTTTGATCTTCCAATCTTTTGCATTACGCAACACCAACAAACTAACAAAACATTACACTTCGCAATTAACCAGCTTTTAATTATTAATCTATTCAGAAAATTAACAACTGGAATTTGATTTGTTGCTATAAGCAAATTGTCTACGTTTTAGTTAAAGTTTTGTAAACAGAAGGTAAAGCAGTTTAAGATTGTATGCCATTTATATTAAAACCCTGAAGACCAAGAGCAGTTCCTGAAATGCTGTAGTGATAATACGAGGACTACTAAAATGGATTTAGAAATCATAAGCCAAACATATTTATAAAAATGCATCATTATCCTAATTTAAACTATGCTGCTGATTATTTGCTTGTGAGTGGAGAGACCAATTTTCACACATTTTTGTCAAAAATAATTTCTAGACTATCACCATATGCTGTACACTTATGCGACCATAACACTTCTTCAGTAACACTAACGGCTGCATGTATGGGAACACAGTAAAACTCTACCACAAAATGTCACTCACAGATTTACTGCCAGCAGGAGGATCAGATGCACAACTTTGATTATTGTAATAAAGGCTAAGGGTGTGACAAGTACCAGAGCCAATGCACAATTTAGGGAACTGGAGGTTTTTTTTATATTGGTTATAGAGGACTAATTAAACTGATCTCATAGAACATGAAAGACTTGAGTTTCTCTGCAATGAAATCAGGCACCTTCTGCACGCTCTTTCATGGGAGCAGCTCATGCCGAAGAATGTGGACAGACGGGGAGTAGCTGAATTCTCTATACCCCAAAGGCACTTTATTTTAAGCCTGCAAATAGGGTTTCACTGTTCATGCTAAAAATTAAGACCAAATGTTCCATCTGTATTTAAGAGCATGGCTTCTGAATATCATATATGGCGCAAACATAAATATTTGTATTATTGCGGATTGATAGCAGAAAAAAACGCCATTCACAATGGCTGGCTAACGATAAATTGGCTCCTATCATCTGTGCTATAATGCCAAATATTTCAGCACTGCTGGAATTTGCAGGCCAGATGACCCAGTTAACAAGCTGGCACATACAGCAATTTAAATACTGTAATCTCTCCTGTCAAAGCAGATTGCGAAATGGAGCAGAAACAATGTAGCAGCACATATCAGTGTTTGATCCCTACAGAAATAATTTTAGGTTCATATATTGAAAAAAAAATTAAAAAAAAAAAAAAAAAAAAAAATCAGGAAGCTGTACTACCTGGCTAAAAAAAAAAAAAAAAACCAACACATCCAAAAATGTCAGTGCCAAATATTCTTACCTACTGCTGCAAAACAGTTGGCCAGGCATGGAGAGGCAGATTGTGCTGGTAGTTTATGACTGGTAGGACAACAGTACAGAATGCCAAGGTCGAGTCATCACCAAATGACCAGACATGGCTGCTACTGAACCCATTTTAAACAGGTGCATTCAGGAAGGCCATTATCTCCTGCATAGCAATCCCATTTCCCTGGCAAAAATACAATAAATTGGTAAAGGCATGATAAATTACAGAGGCCAGCATCTTATGACTTTGTGAGCTTACCTTTCCAGTAACTGCTGACCAAACTTTTAAAGTGTTGTCATCAGATCCGCTAACTATTCGGTTACCACAAAACTGGAGGCATGTAATCACATGATCATCGTGACCTTTCAGCACCTAAGAAATAAAAGAAAGCTGGTTAGGAATCATACCACAAATGGAACTCAACACAAACCTGCTTTAACTCTGTAAACCGTAATGAACAGAGCCTTGAAATGGTTCCGAATGTGTGCTTCATCATTATTGTTTGTAATGTATGCTTGGCGTGCGTTTGTTATGTACAACACAGATTTAGAAGCAACTTGCCTGCAAGCTTATTAATACTTTGATTGAACCTTTGACTCTTTCCCTGCCCATGTTAAAACACTGATTACCTATAGGACAGAAAATAGTTATCATACATTACTGCATTCTATTACAAAAGCTGACGGTTTCAAAAAAAGTCTTAAAAGTTCAGTCAGGTCTTGGGTCTGTTAACTGAACCTGATCATGACAATTTCCTTCATATCTTTTTACAAGAATCTCTATTCACAGCCAGAATGTTAATAGCTGGGCATGGCTCAGGGTGCTGCCTCCGACTGTCCAAGAACGGATGGCCACTGTTAATCCCATTTTACCCTACAAGAAAGTGTTGCACGCTAATAGAGGGTGTCCTAACAAGTATCACAAAATATGGGATAAATGGCTGGAAACTGTTTCCACTTATGATGACTATGACCATGCTGATGCGTATACTATTACTACATGCCCAAAACACTTTAGGATGGCCTCATATGTTATATACTTTTTTTTATCTATGAACCGCTGTTTTTGCGATATATTTTATTCACCAGTTATGATTTTCCTGTGTTAATATAGAAATTGTTATTGCCTTAACCGTGTAACTGCATACACCCTGTTGTACAAATGCCACTTTGATAAACATCCAGACAGCACTTGCTTAACCATAAACTGATGAATTATACCACAACTGCTATAATGAATACCACTATTAAAGTAAAACCAATCATGCTGGATCCCGGCTTCTCAGCATCAACACACATAGACTGACATAGACTAATGTCAGTCTATGTGTGTTGATTTATTGAATGTTCCATACAAACAATGAAACACGCCACAGTTGCAGTAGCCAGAACAGAGGTAGACTAGTTTCGCACAGCTACACTATGCTTACTCATCAGTAACCACAGTGTAGCTGAGCGAAACTAGTCCACCTCTGTTCTGGCTACTGCAACCTTGGTGTGTGTCATTGTTTCTATGGAACATTCAATAAATGGACTTCAAGAACGTCAGTGTGCAGCCAATTTCTTTCCTTATTCAGTCTTCTATGGCAGGCGAGCCAGGGATTGCACCCATGTGAGGAGTCTCACACAATTCATTGTGCTTAAAGTTTCTCACCTGGAGCGGCAATTTTCCTCTGCTGTCTACTTATGTGTGTCGATGCTGAGAATCAGGGATCCAGAATTAATTAGCCTGCTACTGCATACAGAAACAAGGGGGGATAACTCGAAGGGAGTCACCAAGAGGACATCACAGTGGGATAGGTCCCCCCATAAAGACCTACAAGCCCAGTTGACTTCCCTTACTATACAGTAAGGGAGTCACCAACATCTGGTGAGTGCGGAGTGATTAAAACATTCAATGTGGTGGACACACAGGGAACATCCTGGGAACGAACCACTTTGCATTGCACAGAAAGATTTTCGCACTGTCACTTCATCTGTCACTTTTATAGTATTATGTTGGAACATTGATTTGTTTTACTATAATAGTGGTATTCACTAAAGCAGTTGTGGTATAATTCATTAATCTAGGGTTAAACAAGCGCTGTCTGAATATTTTCCTAACTGGTTCATCGGAATAGATAGCATAGACAGCGGCTGCTCATACTACCATTAGGCCCCTTTCACACGGGCGGCTGTTCTGCCGCTGTTAAAAGCATGTTTTGTTATTTTGTAATTCAGAGAATCCTGGCACAGCGTTCACTTGCAGTTGTATATTGCAACTAGCTGCGTTTACGTGCGTTTGGTTGCCTTGGAACATTATTGCCATTTCTGATGTACTTCCCGTTTTTCTTTCCTTGTTGCTGCTGTTATCTGCAGGTGAAATAGTACACTGCGATTACTTGCAAATATGTGCAGATAGCTGCAATAAATCGTTCCTGGACGCAGTAAAATTTATGTTTTCTTTCTGCACCAAACTATATGCAACGAAACCGTCGCTAAACGTAGTGTGTGAATGGGGCCATAGGAAAGCATTGTGTGCGTTTAGCTGCGGTAGATAACTTCATCTGTCCACAGCTAAAAGCTGAATTCTATCCGCCCGTGTGAAAGGGGCCTTAAAGTTGAACTTCATTCATTTTTTCATCTTTCTATTAAATCTTCTGCCCTTGTTGTTTTAACTTTCGATAGTAAAACATTTTTTTTTTCTGCCAGTAAATACCTTATACAGCCCACTTCCTGTTTCTTCTGTGGAAAAAAAGCCTATTCTTATGACATCATGCACAGCTCTCACTCTTGTGAGAATTTGCAAGGAAGGGAGGGGGGGATGAGTCCTAAGAGGGCCAATGAGAACTGCAGAGCTGGAGGTGTTCCCCTGTGTGTCTGTGTAAATCCAGGAAGTGAACAGGCAGCAGCTTCAGCTGCCCATAGTTAAAATGGTTGCAGCCAGACTCAGTGGTGGGAGATTTCTGCAGCATATTTGGTAAGTACAGAATCACAGTATATATAAAATAATATGCAAAGTGGTTGGAAAGAAGCTTCAGAATGACAAAGATATTTTTATTACAAATTATATGAGCAGACTGCAGTTCCTCTTTAATATTTTAGTTGTACACCTAGGCGCGGGTGCTTTAATTTTACTTTTATAAATGTCACTTTGTCATACTTCTGCTCTTCACTAATAGTTTGTTTAAAACAAAAAGTTCAGTCAACTTTCTTAAAGTCCTAGAACTGAAGAATTGAAAGGGTTGCAATGCTAGACTAACATATAGTAGTATCCTTTTTTACCCACATACACACAAACAAACAAAATATTAAAGCAAATACAAATTGGCAAACTTTACCTTTGGAGACTTAAGTTCACCTCGTCGCCAGTTAGTATCAATTCGGTGCTGCCTAATAAAAGCACTTTTCCATGGACTGTGTGTGAAACCTGGTTTTAGCACTTTTCTTCTTTTTATATGTAAAGGTTCATCAATACCTAAAAAAGTTATGAAGAAACATATATGCAAAGGAAACAAGAAATGGGCTCAAAATAAGATCCCCACAAGGTGTAATAAATGCTCTGTCATCTGAAATATAGGTAGATTCTTACCATCTTCTTTACATTTTTCCCTCCACAAAAGGTTGTCTTCGGCCAGAATTCGCCAGTACCGACACGTCTGTGCTGCTTGAAGGAGATCCTTAGGTTCCAGAAAGGATAGAACATACAACGCCAACTAGAAAAGATAAATTAAGGTGGGCACTAAAATCAATAAAAGAGATAAAAGTCTAAGACCCAAGCCTACCTATCCAATTTACCTAATAAAGAGTACTTTAATTACTTTCTAACTGCAACATATAACCACTTCAAGACAAAAAAAAAACAAGAGGCCCTTATAACAAAAACTGCACACCACCACCAAACGTAACTACAAATATAAGAACAAAGTGCGTGTGTATGGTAATACCCAATCTTGTAATGAGTGTGGTCTTTCAAAGTCATTTCTGACTTCCTCCAACAACATATAAGTGTCTAGTTAAAAAAAAAAAGGTTGGAAAATTGTGCAAAGCTGGTGCAGATGTCTAGGAATGTGGCAAAAAAAATAGTAACGTTAAATAGTAACTCTCCCAGACACATGCAGATGACCAGATTGTTGTCACTTGAAAGAAAAGTGAATGGGAACATCCTTATCAAGCTCTAGAATGTATAAAGAGCCTAAACGAGGTTTTGATTATAGATACTGCCTGATGATAAAGTCAAGTCATGAACTGGCTCACTAAACCTTTCATAGGAGACATTTAGCTTTGACTTCTAAGACCACCAGGTCTGATACAAAAAAAAAAAAAAAAAATTATATATATACACACACACACACAACACCATAATTGAAGTCAAAGCCTAATAATCTACACTTTGCGTCCACAGACTTGATTGTGTAAAATGATTGACTTTCCTCTATTCCTCGCCCTACTGAAATAGGTTTGGCTATGACTACGCAGCACCATTATTCTAAAACATTTGCAGGCTCCTTATGCTTGGCAAATGCAGAACTGCATATTGCACAGTTCCCCTTTAAATTATTTGGCATTTGCTTAACTGATGCACCTGCGTTTCAGCTCCCAGGAATTCAACCTCTTTTAACATCTGCTCAATGTCTCTCACTGCGGTTTGAAAGCTCACATTAAAATGCTGATTTTTCTGCACTTTTCACAGCATTAACATAGTGGTAATAGATATTGATATTAACAGGAAACATTTGTACAAGTCATTTCAATTGCAAATGAGTTGTTAGAAATATAAGGTGTTATAAATTAGACAAGCCTTTTTTGTCTACTACTGTATATTTTGGAAAAAAAAAAAAGACCATTCTTGTACAGCCAAATGTGATCTAGACTTTTCAAACACTGCCCCAGCTTTGTCCTTTATTGTTTTAAATCAGTGTACTGCCACATTGTATATACGCCACATTCTGTATTGCAGTATGGTGCAGTGCCAGATTGCAACAGCTGGCTGTGGTAAATGAGACACATCAAATCAGGGAGGAAATTACTTATTTCTAAGTGTAGTTCTCTAAAGACATTCAATTAAACTATTGCCAGAATATCCTCTTAAAACATCCCCCTTCATTAAACCATGAGCTTTAAACTATTGAATATGACCAAAATAAAATTAGAAACAATTGAACAGACTATATGTTTTCTAAAATTCTAAATTTCTAAAATTTTCCTCTAAAATAAACAAGGCATACAAAGTTACTGCTATAATCAAGACAGTAAACGACAAACTATTTTAAAGTTTAAAGTGGGAGTAAACTCCCATGGTTGATATCCATCTATAGGTAAACCTATAATAAGGCTTACCTATAGGGGTACAGTAAATATCTCCTAAACGTGCACCGTTTAGGAGATATTTAATTGTGAATGAGCCAGTGAACTCACTGGTGCATGCGCTCTGAAAGAACGGCATGCCCATGCTGTAAATAGAAGCTTCGACGCACATGCGCGGAAGCGACGTAATTGTGGCGCGGCCAATCAGATGGCGGGAGGACACAAAGATGGAGGGCTTTGTTTTAAGGTAAGTAGCACATTATAACTTTACCTTGCCGGTTAAAAAAAATAAAAATAAAAAAAAATAAAAGCATGGCAGTTCACTACCGCTTTAACTACTTCCGGACCAGCTGCCGCAGTTTTACTGTGGCAGGTTAGCTCGGCTGGGCAAATCAACATTACCTTACGTCGCTTTTTCTTTTGGCCACTAGGGGCGCATCCGCAGCCGATACGAGTGCCCGACGGGGGCGATGACAGAGCGAGAACCGGGATGTGTTTAGAGACAGATCGTGTGTTCATACTAAGTATGAACACCGATCACAGTTAGAACACACCTAGGGAACACAGTTAAAGTGACACTAAAGGTTCATTTTTTTTTTTTTTCAAATAATAAACATATCATACTTACTGTACCTCCACTGTGCAGCTCGTTTTACACAGAGTGGCCACGAACCTGCTCTTCTGGGGTCCCTCAGTGGCCCTCTCGGCTCCTCCCCGCATCAGATAACCCCCTAGGAGAAGCGCTCTTCTGGGCGGGGGGGAGGGTGTTATCTTGCGAGTGCGCTCCCGAGTCCAGCAAGGGCGTCCACAGACGCCACATGCTGGACTTGGCCCTGCCCCCTGGCTGCCGCGTCATTGGATTTGATTGACAGCAGCAGGAGCCAATGGCTGCGCTGCTATCAAACTATCCAATCAATAGCCGAGAACCCCCTAGCAGAGAGACTGCGCCTCCACATGGGGCAAGTTCGAGGGTTCAGGTAGAGTAAGTAAAGAGTAGAGAAGTAAAACGGGGGGTCACTGGCAGGTGTTTTTTCACCTTAAAGCATAGGATGCATTAAGGTGAAAAGCCACGAACCTTTACAACCCCTTTAACCCCTTGATCGCCCCTATTGTTAACCCCTTTACTGCCAGTGACACGGTAATCGGTGCATTTTTATAGCACTGATCGCTGTATAATTGTCAATGGTCCCAAAATGTGTCGAAAGTGTCCAATTTGTCCACCGCAATGTAAAAATCGCAGATCGTCACCATTACTAAAAAAAACCCCCAAAAATTATAAAGATGCCATAAATCGATCCCCTATTTTGTAGACGCTATAAATTTTGCGTAAACCAATCAATATACGCTTTTTTTTTTTTTTTTTACCAAAAATATGTAGAAGAATACATATCAGCCTAAACTGAGGAAAAAATTTGTTTTTTTGAAAAAAATGTGAGATATTTATTATAGCAAAAAGTAAGAGATATTGTGTTTTTTTTTCAAAATTGTCGCTCTTCTTTTGTTTATAGCGCAAAAAATAAAAACCACAGAGGTGATCAAATACCACAAAAAATGCAATTGTCAGTTAAAGCGACACAGTGCAGAATCGCAAAAAATGGCCTGGTCATTGAGCAGCCAAATCTTCTGGGGCTGAATTGGTTAAGAAAACACAAACATTGTTTTAAAAAATTGTACTGAGTGTGTTGATGAGAACAGAGTAGTAAATACCAGAATACACAAGTAAAAACAGACTATGTTGATTTACTAAAACTGGAGAGTGCAAAAGCCGGTGCAGCTCTCAATCAGCTTCTAACTTCAGTTTGTTCAATTAAGCTTTGACAGAAAAAGCCTGGAAGCTGATTGGTTTCTATGCAGAACTGCACCAAATTTTGCATGCTCCAGTTTTAGTTAACCAATCCCTGTAGGATGACATATGCGTATCAGCAATAGATGCAATTTGTTTGAAATTTCTATGCTTAGCTCATGTGAGGTATTAAACCACCCTTATTAAAGATCGAGAAATTACTTTAAAAAGCAGAGCTAAAAAACAAACTGTTTACAGCTGGCACTGGAACAATATATTGCTTCAAGTATCCAGAATGGCAGAATTGTAATGAATGTTATATATACTGCTGGAAACTGTTACATTTAGGTGGCTATGGCCTCATTATCACAGGTATATATATGCGTACTTTCTGCACTAAACGCAGGTTCTTGTTAACACAGCTAGCAGAAGATCCTGCAAAAAAAAATACACATCTAAAATACTTGCATTTAGACACGTTTATATGTGTATTGCATTTAGCCGTGTACAATTCTCCTTTCAGTCAAATAAATGGCTACACATTTACGTGCGTAAAATTTGCAGATCTGGGTGGTCCTGGAAGCAGGTGTCCTACTTTTTTTCTGCACAGCTAAACGCAGCGCACATTTTCACATGTACACGCAGCTATGTATATGGGCTCATTGAATACTATAGTGCTGTGTTTAGATGCATACAAAACTATCTGCTGAATGCATCTAAACGCAGCATTATTTCTGCCTGTGTGAATGAACTCTAAGGGAGAGATTGAGGAGCACTGCTAGATGAAAAGCATATCACAGGCAGTATATGGTGGCCAGACAGTGAACAATCTGACCACATTCATCTAACAAGCATAGTTGTGTGCATACAGCCAGCACTATCATATTAATCTAGGGGGAAAACAATGCGAAAGTCAACCTAGCTGGTGGTCATTCTACTTAGAGGCCTGTGGTACCCATATACACTTCCCACAATAAATAAGAGGGTCTGACATGCAATAAACATGCCTGAGTGATTTCCTAGGAGAGCATGTTATGCTGAATGCAGGCAAGTGGTCAAAGTATTTGCTTTGCCCTGGGCCTCGTCAAATATACTGCCTGTAGCATCATACAGGCTCTCATGTTTTTCTAATGGTTTACAGCAACTAGTCTTGGCAGGTAAAAATTATTTTTAATATTTGCTCTGCAAGGTTATTATAACAACTGGATATGCAAACACCAAATTAAAGACCTGAACAGTCCCCATTAATGGTCCATTCACACCTTAACCTTTTGTAGTTTGTGACTATGCTCACAATTTAGAATTCCATTGTTTGTAATCTTGACTGTTCACATTTCAACGCTTAGTCATGCTTAATCACTTGCCGACCGGCTCACACCTATATACGTTGGCAGAATGGCTCTCCTGCACAAACTGACGTACCTGTGCGTCAGTCTGCAAAAGCAGAATAGCGGGCGCACGCGCACTGAGGGGCGTGCCCGCGGGTCTCGCAGACTCGATGTCGGCCGGCGATCGCAGCAAGGAGAGGCAGAACAGGGAACTGCCTATGTAAAACAAGACATTTCCCTGTTATGCCTATTGACATTAGAGGTTTGCTGTTCCCTGTAATCGGGAACAGTGATCTCTGTCATGTTTTAGTAAGCCAATCCAACATACAGTTAGAACAAGCTGAGGGAACACACTTAACCCCTTGATCACCCCCTAGTGTTAACCAGTTCCCTGCCAGTGTAATTTTTCCATTGATAAGTGCATTTTTTATAGCACCGATCAAAGTAATAATGTCACTGGTCTCCAAAAAGTGTCATTTGGGGTCAGATTTGTCCGCCGCAATGTATCAGTCTCCCCCCCCCCCCCCCCCAAAAAAAAAAAAAAAAAAAAACGCAGATCGCTGCCATTACCAGTAAAAATAATAAAAATAATAAATAAATAAAAGTCACTAAATCTATCCCATAGTTTGTAGACTTGATAGCTTTTGCGCAAACCAATCAATATACGCCTATTGTGATTTTTTTAACCAAAAATATGTAGAAGAAAATATATCAGCCTAAACTGATGAATACGGTTGTTATAATATATATATATATATATATATATATATATCTTTTTTGGGTGGCGATATGTATTCTAGCAAAAAGTTAAAAAAAAAAATAAAAAATGTTATGCTCAAAAAATTGTCAGTCTTTGTTTGTTTATAGCACAAAAAATAAAAACTGCAGGGGTGATCAAATACCACCAAAAGAAAGCTCTATTTGTCGGGGAGGGGTTGAGACATCAATTTTGTTTGGGTACAGTGTCGCACGGCCACAGAATTGTCAGTTAAAGCGACGCAGCGCCGTATCGCAAAAAATGCTCTGGTCATTAAGGGGGTAAAACCTTCCGGGGCTGAAGTGGTTAAAGTGGTTGTAAACCCCATTGGTGAAATTTGAACTAGGCACATATATCTGTAGTGTTTACTTGTATCTCTCCAAAGCTCTAAGTGTCCTTCTGGTGCTTCTTTCCTCTATTATCAGAGTCACTTCTGACCAGTTCTCTGATGGGAGCTTAGAGGGAGAGCAGCACGGAACTTGTCTATTCAGAATACAGCTCTGCATGTTCCCTTTGTTCCAATCAGCTCTTACAGTTTAAGTTCAGTCTCTCCACCCTGCTGAAAGATGAAGAAAGACTTTTAACACGATCTTCACTTTTCGAAGAGTGTAGAAAGGGAAAAACAGCAGATATACAAGCAAAACTCATGTAGGAGGATTTGTTTTATTTCTGTGTATCATGTGAGGCTATTCACTTCACTGGGTATATGAGAGCGTTTACATCCACTTTAAGGGAAAAGTTATTTAAAAAAAAAAAAAATACACATTTTTTGCAGTAAAAACATATGCATTTACAATTTTTCTTTAGGATCCTGGAAAGCATTGCACTTATGATCAGCAGATCTCTGGTGCCCTGCAGGACACCATACGGAGCGTACAGGGAGAGGCAGTTTCACAACCGACAGGAAGATTCAATAGGCTAACAGCACTGTGGTAGCTCATTAACAACAACAACCCAATAGCCGCAAAGGATAATGGTAGTTGTAGTTCATTCATTCACAGAACTCTGAATGAATGCATGGCTGCATGGCTTCGCTCTTCTAAAAAAAAAAAAAAAAAAAAAAAAAAATAACAGCTGGTACGGGCAGCGTCTCCCCGTACTGTGGTCACACGTCCCCGAAGGCAAACTTTTGCTTTAAATGAATACATTCGCTATTTGTGAGAATAATGAGGCATTTTTGGCCTCACACATTTCTATGCGCAACATGCATATTCTTTCACGTTTTTGTGCCTGAAGAACTTCTTGCCTCCTATATAATTGATCTCCTGCCCTTACTCGGCACAGGAAACAAGTGGCCAAAGTTTGACACGTGCAAAAATACTTGCAAAGTTTTTTTTAAAAGCCCCCCCCACCACCACCCTTCAAGCTTAAAAAAATGATGGCACTTAGCATACCCTGCCTCTAAAATGCTACTAGCTTTATGATATAGCTGTATATTACAGTATTTAGGCAAAGAAACATAGGTAACATCAAAATCTCTGTGATTTAGGCTTCATGTACATGGGAATTTTTACAAACTCTCCTGAACGATTTAATCTAACAGATAGTAACCCATATTTAAAACGTCAGTTTAGCTACGTTTTGCAGCGTTTGTGTTTAGAAGCATTTTAAATATATATATATATATATATATATATATATATATATATATATATATATATATATATATCTCAATATCAAAATAGCCAAAAATGAAAAATGACTGTAAACGAAACATGGCTAAACACAAGTTACCGCGTTTAACGCTTGAAATGCCTGTAAACTCAGCTTCTGAACGCATTTTTTTTCGTTCCAAAAAAATGCCTCTAAACTCAACTGCCTAGAAACGACTGTAAACTGTGTTCATGTACTGATAAGATAATATAAAGGAGAGTTCAGGGGCATTTGGAAAAAAAAAAAAAACTCCCAACTGCTCCTAAATGTCCGTTTACCAGCAGCAGTGTACACCAGGCCTTAAACCTATAGGCTGGGTTCACACCTAATACCGATGCGGCTTCCAGCAGGGGTCCTGCGCGTCCCCGTTCACAGTTTCAGGTCTGATTTTAGCAGAATGTTTAGCCGAATTCGGACCTGAAATGGACCAAAAGACACACAGGGCTCCTGTGCAAATTCGCACCGGAGCCACAGCGGAGATATGTGAACCGGCTTCATAGAGAGCCGGTCAAAATCTCCAGCTATTGCATCAAATTTGCAATAGTGTGAACCCAGCCTTAAAGTTGCCATCCCTTTAAAACCGAACACAGGTTCTGTGGCTGATTAAGGTGTTAATTAAACTCACTTAGTGCCTTATATGCAATAAATAATCCTCTGAACATGTGTAATTTGAGTGTTCAATTTTAAAGGTATGAGGTGACAACCATACTGTGGTTAAGGTTTTCACTGGTTACATGCTGCCACACCAAATATTAGACATTTTAGACCACCGTTCTATAATTATTTGAGCAGTTTCTTCGGCCCAACGAGATCTTCAAAGAAAGAAAAAAATGCAGACCACGTTCATCTTAAGTGCCCACTTAAATTTGACGGTAAACATTCTAACAAAGTGTGACACTGCCACCATCATTGTATTGCTAATCAAAATTTCATCATGATTTGCTGTATAAGAGCACTAGATTAGGAAGTGAGGATCAAAAACCTGATCACATTATTAAGAAATATTCTCTTGGTGGAGGGCCACAAATGACAAGAAAAGCTTAACAAAAAGATCATGAAATAACTCGATTTTATAAATTTAACAATCAGTAAATCCAAGCAACGTTTATAAACGTATGAAGATCACGTAAAGCAGAATGATAAATCGAGCAATCTCTAATGAATGCAATATGGGAAACCCATCTTATAGCCATTGTATTAGGGAGAATAACTGTACTGCTGTATGGAGGAGCCTGCAATGCAGTGTGGATCAATGCTCTGTGCATGGGGAGAGGTTATGACAGGATACACAGCTCTACAATGCAGCACTCACCACAACACCTGGTATAAACAGAAACAAATGCAGCTATAGCAGCGTTATTTTACTGTGATTACAAAGATCTATAGATTGAGCAAAAGTAAAACATGAACTCAGCAGTAGTAAAACCTGTGTTAAGAATAAAGCTCGTATCTAAAACATATCTTCAAGCAAGACTTGGGACTTGCCATGATTGACAATCTGCTTTCACTCATAAGCGCACATTAATCATGGAATTACTGCGCTAAGTCACAAAGATGTGTCGGCTTGCATCGCTCTTAAGCACCAATTAACACAGCACAAGTGACTTTGCTGAATATCGTAATTAGCTTAGCAGCAGTTAAAGGTGGCAGATGAGGGCGGCTTGTGTTTATACAACTAGCTGTGCCCTCTAACAGCTGACAAATCTCACCTCTTTAGGCAGTAAAGATATAAAGTCCCTCTGAAACTGAGGCTCAATAACTTGCATCATATGCTTTACTTGAGTTGGTTCACAACTGTCTATAAGTTCATCCAGGGCCAGCAGCTTTTCCGGACCACTCCAGCTCTATAAAACAAAAATAGGGAGGTTCATTAGAGAAACAGACATCATTTAAAATTATTATAGGGTTATTTTGCCAGAAAATGTGCTTAGACTGGTTTCATAACATGTATGTTGCTTTTAGCACACCTTAAACACTCGCAGTGATGTGTATTGTTTATTGCATTGCTGTCCATTTCTCTTTTCATGGCAGGAGCCAACTTATTTGCATTGCTGCGCACTGTGCTGCCTTGTGATTCCATGCAGGATGTCCGCTGGACAACACATGCAGTATGAGTGAGCCTGGTGTGTCATTTCATAGTAAAACACATTCCTGCCAAAAAGAGTTATAGAAACTGTGAAAGTAAAAGAGGCTATTCTGTGTAAATACAAAGTGTACCCAGCATAGACTGAAGAGCTATACGTATTTCTTATACTTGCATAGTGCTGACTTTTTAGGCAAAATGCTTTACACCATTCATATAAACCCCAACCTTTCAGGAGTTTACGATGCAAGGTCATAAAAACAAAATGAAAACATTTGGGTCAGTTTAGGCAGAAACATAAAAACACATTAAATATTTTTGAACTGGATTGTGAAAGAAAACCCATTACATATGGGAGGGCATACAAAATTCACTCAGTGTTATCCGCTAAGAACCGAAGCCAAATATATGGCACTATAATGGGAGGGTACGAAAGGTACAGCCACCGTGCTACCCACAATAGTTTCTAGCGATGCACTGATACTGATATTGATACTAAGCATTTGTATTTGTACTCATGCAAATGCTCCAATAGTAAGATCGACACCTTTATGTCCAGGTTCATATATGTGCGGGGCTGGTTTCAGTGAGATTTGTAAAGAGAGTCTGGTGTATAATAATAATGGTGTGTAATAATAAAAAGAATAAAATAAAAAGAACCACATAACATTGATTTAGTATTAAATTAACATATTAGCTTATTTAATAATGTGACACATGACACTAAAAATAGGTATCACTAAATGGTATTGACGAGTACTTGAGAAAAAGTATCGGTACTTGGTCTTATAAAACTGGTATCGGTGCATCCCTAATAGTTTCATTGTGTTTTTTCCAGTCAGATATAAAAGGTGCCCCATTTACAGACAACACTACATACAATGTAAACAATGGGGCAAAGGTCCATCTGTTGCTTACAAATGGAGTATAAGAAGGGATCCCTAAACAGCCTTGTTTGCTGGCTGTGAAACTCAGAGGAACAAACACTATAGTCTATACATTTACTTATAGGCCATCAACTCTACAATAAGCTACATCACTATTCAATGGTGCAATGTACCAAGGTATGCCAAATACCGAATTATTGGCGGTTATTTACTATCTTTTCCACCCTCATAAAAGTGCAGGTATTACTATGTAATAAATAAATGAGCTCAGAAAATGAAGTGGCAGGTCAGAACACTGAATCAGAATTGGTCCAAATAAACATGATTTCTTGTTGCTCAAGTGCCATATATTGTTCATCATTACAGAATGCCAGCTCTATGTTAGAATGTGCCAGCAAATGGCAATACAATTGCTCATCTCTAATACATATTTGTGGATTAACAAAACTTTTGGAAAGTGCAGTTTAACTTGATTTCAAATCAATCACTTAAGAGAGTTTACAAAAAAATTGGATGTAAAGTATGTTCTCTCTCAATGTGGTCTTGATTTGGATGAGAGATAATCATACAACATATGGCCAACGCTCTGGGGGTATTTACATTCAGCAAGCAAGATTCAATAGTATGTGTAACTGTCATCCAGATTGTGGTATGCAGGGATCAGGCATTAGCCAAGTGTATAGTACATGTAAGATAAAAACACTACAAAAAGGAAGGGCAAAAAAAATGATTACTGGTATTTCAGATCATTCAGGAAGAAAACAGTTATGCTCAATTAAACTTAACAATTTTCTGGATACTGAAGTCTGAATTCAAGTTATGGCATTTAAAAACACACCTAATAATAAACATTGGAAGTCAATAGATTGCACCAGAGGCCATTTTATTGTCACTGGATCCCTGAAGTATTGCTTCATAAAGCCAAAACAATATAGTGAAGAATAAATAGGAGCCTCTTGGAAGCCTTTTATTAGTTTTGTAATAAGAGCAGCTTATATAATGAAAGTCATCTAAAGTTTTATTATTAAAGAACAACTCAGAGGCCTACACTCATTGTTTATATAGCCTGACTTGCAATGCAACTCATTGATAAGAGTTTGTAATGCTGAAGTTTACCTTCCTTTCAAATACCTGAAACTGCTAGACAGAAAAAGAACTACCGTATGTGGAATGCAAAACAAGGAAGCAATTAGACTTATTTTACAATTACGAACCTAGCAATTTTTAATTCCTCATCACAATCATGTTAAGTTTCTGTAAAGCCCCATTTTTTTTTTTTTAGATAGGTTTTTGCACTTCAGTTGTTTTATTTTTTGATTTTTGTGTCCAATTGGAGAAATTTTCCTTCATTTCTTTTCCTGGGGACATTACAGGTAATAAGAGGAAGGCTACCCAACGTGAGGGGTACTCCTATTTTACCATTGTCACTGGTATATTTGTCCCTATTGGATGATTTACCAACTGCTCTAGTGACAACTCTAAAATGTTTGATTTATCCTTACTTTTTTGTCCCAGTGTCAAAGGTTAGGACACCAGGAGAAATAGCGGAATGGATTTCTCACCAGGGGCCACAGCAATGAACAACACTGTCACCAGCATAGGAAGTCATGGGAAATGTATTTAACATGGGCACAACAGCAGTAAAAACACTGGTTATTGGTAGGGTGGGGGGAGGCTGCAACCTACGTTAGCTTTTTATTGCTTTGCCCTTTTGGAAATTTCGCCTTACTTCCTGCTACAGTGACAACTTTCACATTAAAAACAGGAAGAGAAGGGAAATCTCCCAAAAGAGACAGAAAACAAGTTACATGAGCTATGACTGTTCCCCATTTTATAAAATGGTAATGTTCTCACAAGAGATAAACTTAAAAAACATGTTAAAAATGTACCAGCAACGGTTTCTTTAAAGTGGTTGCACATCGTGTACAACCACTTTTACCTACAGGTAAGCCTATATTAAGGCTTACCTGTAGGTGCTGGAAATAGCTCCTAAACCTCCACAGTTTAGGAGATATTTACAATAAAGCCGTGCCCCGATGTCTACGGAGCATACGCAATTTAGAAAGGGCAGATCATGCCGCTTCTAAAGGGGCCATGCTTTGACTGGCCGCTCCTGCGTCACGCGACTCGGGCCAGTTAAAGAGCCGGAGTTCGCGGCCCCGGAAGGAAGAGGGGGGAAGATGGACGCTCGCTAATAGTGGGGACATCGGTGACATCGTAGGCTTCGGTTTCAGGTAAGTGACACATAATGGACTACTATGCTATGCATAGTAGCCAATTGTGCTTTACCTTTGCAGGGAAATAAAGAGCAAGTAAAACCCACCCTTTACCCTCCGCAAGATTTACCCCCCCCCATGACCATCCATTTTTTGCGATACGGCACTGCGTTATTTTAACTGACAATTGCGCAGTCATGCGGACACTGTACCCAAATAAAATGTATGTCCTTTTTTTCCCCCCCACAAATAGGGCTTTCTTTTGGTGGCATTTAATCACCTCTGCGGTTTTTATTCTTTGCACTATAAACAAAAATAGACTGACGATACTAAAAAAAAATAAAATTAAAAATTGTACTTTCTGCTATAAAACATATTCAATAAAAAAAAAAATAAATAAAAAAAAATAAGAGAATCAAAATTTCTTTATCAATTTAGGCCACTATGTACTCTGCTACACATTTTTGGTGTAGCAGAGAAAAGCAGAAAAAAAAATCCCAATACGTGTATATTGATTGGTTTGCACAAACGTTAGAGAAACTAGAGAATCTACAAACTACGGGATAACTTGCGATCAGCAAGTTATAGCGGGACTGCAATATTACGGCAGACAAATCGAACACTGAAACTTTTGACACTTTTTGGGGACCAGTGACACTAATACAGTGATCAGTGCTAAAAATATATGCACTGTCACTGTACTGGCGACACTGGCTGGGAAGAGGTTAACATCAGGGGTGATCAAAGGGTTAACCGGGAACACAGGATCCAGACCTTCTAATCTGCCTTGTTTAAATAGGCAGACCACAGTTCTCCCTCTGTACCGAAGGATCCGCGAGTGATGGTGGACACCAAATCCGCGGTACCCGATGATCAACCTCCACTGCGTATAATCACAGCGGGAGCCGGACGGGGAGCATGAGCGCTCCAGACCGCGTAAGGAAGGGTTATAAACCGTCAGATTATTTTTCGCCATCTGTGACCCATTGCGGAGATTTCTTTTCACTTCCTGTCCCAAAGCCAAACAGGAAGTGAGAAGAAATCCCTGCAAATTAAGGTAGTTCCTTGGTGTTCCCCAGTGTCCCCATTGGAAGATTTCCCTTTGATTACATTTCAGGGGACAACCAAACATTTGGGATTTTCTCTTACTTTCACTTTCAATAAAACAGGACAAATAGAGCGGGTGAACATACAGCAATAAAAACTGACAAGCATTCGAATCCCTCTGCACTACATCCAAAACTAAAAATAGGATTTGCCTGTATACTTTAAGAAAGCGCTGTGCCTAGCACAAAACATGTCAGAGTAGACATGGTGCATGCTGGCTATTTGAATAAGGGAAGAATGCTGTTTGCATTTGGGCATGTCGTATTCCTGTTGCTGGTACAATTGACTGCCTTGGTGAAGACGAACCAAGCCTGCACCTGAGATGAACTGTGGAGTGTGGAGCCCAACTTTGTCACGGATTTCCTTACATCGTTTTTATTTCAGACCTATCGATAGAGTACTTTGGATATAACTTTGGATAACCCTATTTATGACCTAGCAGATCACGCCAATTTAAAAAGCAAGCTTTTTGCTTGAGATTACAATATAGAGAGATATGCACACACACACACACAACATAACTCAATAGCACAGACTGATCTCCGTCAGGAACACAAACATTACAACTGAAAATGTTCCACATTTGCTAAATGTGTTTAATTTGCACTGAGCTCTGCTCATCAAAGGGTTTTAATTTGTTTAACAAACACAGACTCAATAGATGGGAACATAAATAATAGGAGAGGGCAAGCTGGCTTCTTCATGGCTTAGGGAACTCAAAAGTTAAAGAATAAAGCTGAACACCAATTGTTGCACAGACAATAAGGGCACAAAAGAAAGGCTCATGGCCAAACAGGTCATTTTCAAAGGAATACAAGATGTTGATAAAAAAATAAATAAAATAAACTAGTGGCACAACATCAAAAATAATCAAGACAATTGTGTAAATGTATTATGGCTCAAAATAAGAGAACACATTATGCTACATTATTCAGTAAACTTTCTGCAAAATGCACCATGCAAAAACTAAAGGATGCTTAAAGTCTCAGTAAAATATTATGGCCTGTGGTAAAAGCTCTCTTAGCCAATCAAGAAACTAGAACCAGCGGTAGAGCCTCAGAGGACCAGTCAACTAATAAAAAAGTTGAAACCATTCTATACTTGGGAGAATTTAAATGGCAATTCAATGACAAACCTATTTTCCTAGCCATAGAAAGTCCTTAGGCTCTCCAATAAACCTCTAAGAGCCCTTTCACACTGGGGCGGTTTGCAGGCGCTATTGCACTAATAATAGCGCCTGCAAACCGACCCGAAAGTGCCGCTACTTTCATTCCAGTGTGAAAGCCCCGAGGGCTTTCACACTGGAGCGATGCGCTGGCAGAACGGTAAAAAAAGTCCTGCCAGCAGCATCTTCGGAGCGGCGAAGGAGCGGTGTGTATACCGCTCCTGCCCATTGAAATCAATGGGACGGCGCGGCTATACCGCCGGCAAAGCGCCTCTGCAGAGGCGCTTTGCGGTGGTATTTAACCCTTTCTCGGCCGCTAGCGGGGGGTAAAACCGCCCCGCTAGCGGCCGCATACAGACGGTAAAACTACGCTAATAATAGCAGCGTTTTACCGCTGACGCCGCTCCCGTCCCAGTGTGAAAGGGCTCTTAAAGATTTGGTAAATGTTTACTTATTTGTGGTGAAGCATCCATAAAGCAATGAATATGACATTCACCTAACTTTTACTGCTAGTGTATCTCCATGGTGTGTTTCCGAATGGCAATAAATTCACTTGCAGCACTCACTGCTTTAGAAATCTGCTTCTTAAAGACTATCTCTGCGCAAAACTGAACCTTCTCATTTCTTTGCTTTTGCTCATCAACATGCTTCTTGTCGGCACATGAACTGACTGGCTCCTTGTACTGCTTCTTCCTCTAACACTCCAGCCCTGCTGTACAGTGACTGCAACATAATTATACAAGGTCAAATTCAGATGCTTACCTATCTGTATTCAAAAATACATTTAATGATGTATTGATGATTCTATACAGTGGATATAAAAAGGTCTACACATCCCTGTTAAAATGTCAGGTTTCTGTGATGTAAAGAAATGAGACAAAGGAAAATAATCTCAAAACTTTTTCTACCTTTAATGTGACCTATAAACTGTATAACACAATTGAAAAACAAACTAAAATCTTTTTTTTTTTTTGGGGGGGGGGGGGGGGGGGGGTAAAAATAAAAAAAAAATAAAATAAAGTGGTTGCATAAGTGTGCACACCCTCTTATAACTGGGGATGTAGCTGTGTTCAGAATTAAGCAATCACATTCAAACTGATGTTAAATAGGAGTCAGTACACACCTGCCATCACTTAACCACTTTAGCCCAGAGGCTCTTTTTGATCTTTTTTTACTTACTTAGAACCCCAAACATTATAATATATTTGTGTATATATATATATATATATATATATATATATATATATATATATCTCCAGATACCCTAGAGAATAAAATGGCGGTCATTGCAATACTATGTCACACTGTATTTGCGTATTTCTGTATTTTGTCTAACAAGCGCAATTTTTTGGGGAAAAAATACTTTTTTAATTAAAAAAAAAAAAAGACAGCAGTAAAGTTGGCCCAATTTTTTTCTATATTGTGAAAGATAATGTTACGCCGAGTAAATGGATACCCGCTTCCAAATTGCACCCGCATGTGGAATGGCGACAAACTTTGGCCCTTAAAAATCTCCATTGGCGATGTTTAAAATTTTTTACACATTACCAGTTTTGAGTTACAGAGATGGTCTTGGGCTAGAATTATTGCTCCTGCTCTAACGATCGCAACAATACCTCACATGTGAGGTTTGAAAACAGTTTTCATACAACTTGTGTATGAGTTCGCTTCTGCGTGCGAGCTTACCGGGAAGGGGTGCTTTAAATTTTTTTTTTCTTATTTTACTTTTTTTTTTTTTTTACTGTCCTTTAAAAAAAAAAAATTAAAAAAAATGTTTGGGTCACTTTCATTCCTATTACAAGGAATGTTAATATCCCTTGAGGAAAAAAAAAAAAAAAAAAAAAAAAAACATGAGAGGACCTCCTAAATGTGAGATCGGACATCAAAAATACCTCAGATCTAACATTTAGACTTAAATGCAATAAAAAAAAAAAAAAAAAAATTCCTTTAAGACCATTGGGGTCTTAAAAGGGACATTAGATGTCAAACGTTAATTTCGCCATCTAATGTTATGTTATATTATGGAGCCGAGTAGGGGCCATTTTTCCCTCGCTCGGCATCCAGACTCAGAGGGGAAAGGACGTGATATTCTCTGCTGCTACCGAGCTAGCTGCTGCCATTACCCCGGTATTTAACGTCAAAGTACCGACGTACAGGTACAGCGATTTGCGTGAAGTGGTTAAAGTGCCTCGGATTCCCCACAAAAAGTTCAGCTGTTCTAGTAGGTCTTTACTGACATTTTCTTAGTCGCATCCTACAGCAAAAGCTATGGTCCGCAGAGAGCTTCCAAAGCATCAGAGGAATTGCATTGTTAAAAGGTATCAGTCAGGAAAAGGGTACAAAAGAATTTCCAAGGCATTAGATATACCATGGAACACAGTGAAGACAATCAAGTGGAGAAAATATGGCACAACAGTGACATTACCAAGAACTGGACGTCCCTCCAAAATTGATGAAAAGATGAGAAGAAAACTGGTCAGGGAGGCTGCCAAGAGGCCTACAGCAACATTAAAGGAGCTGCAGAAATATCTGGCAAGTACTGGCTGTGTGGTACATGTGACAACAATCTCCCATATTCTTCATATGTCTGGGCTATGGGGTAGAGTGGCAAGATGGAAGCCTTTTCTTAAGAAAAAAAAACCCAAAACCAGCTAAATTTTGCAAAAACACATCTGAAGTCTCCCAAAAGCATGTGGGAAAATGTGTTATGGGCTGATGAAACTAAAGTTGAACTTTTTGGCCATAATTCCAAAAGATATGTTTGGTGCAAAATAAACACTGCACACCACCAAAAGAACACCATACCCACAGTGAAGCATGGTGGTGGCAGAATCATGCTTTAGGGCTGTTTTTCCTCAGCTGGAACAGGGGCCTTAGTTAAGGTAGTGGGAATTATGAACAGTTCCAAATACCAGTCAATGTTAGCACAAAACCTTCAGGTTCTGCTAGAAAGCTGAAAATGAAGAGGAACTTAATTTTTCAGCATGACAACGACCCAAAGCATACATCCAAATCAACAAAGAAATGGCTTCACCAGTAGATTAAAGTTTTGGAATGGCCCAGACCTTAATCTGATTGAAAATCTGTGGGGTGATCTGAAGAGGGCTGTGCACAGGAGATGCCCTTGCAATCTGACAGATTTGGAGTGTTTTTGCAAAGAGTGGGCAAATATTGCCAAGTCCAGATGTGCCATGCTGATAGACTCATACCCAAAAATAAAAATAAAATAAATACAATCAAAAGGTGCTTCAACAAAATATTAGTGTGCAAACTTATGCAACCATATTGTATTTTATTTTTTTTCCCTTCACCTAAAAGATTTCAGTTTGTTGTGCAATCGAGTTGTACAGTTTATAGCTCACATTAAAGAGGTGGAAAAAGTTCTGAAATAATTTATCTTTATTTCATTTGTTTACATCACAGAAACCTGACATTTTAACAGGGGTGTGTAGACTTTTTATATCCACTGTAGCTGCATTTATTTGTGCCTATTAGATCTGCCTAGTATCACTTTAAGGAAAACCTGTACCAAGAGGAAAATGGAAGCTACCATTGATGAACCTTTGAAAATGATCATTGCCTTGCTGACTGGGTTCAATATTTGGGGTCACTGTCCTTGAAAAAACATGGAGATCAAGGGTCTCCAAACTACAGCTGCCAGCCCAAATCTGGCTTCTTGTGAGATCTAATTCGGCACTCTGATGGGCCCAAGCTTATTTAGAATGTGTTTATTTTGTTATACTGGCATTTTTCTCTGTCACTATAAATGCTTCCTGATTACCAAAAAAGTCAGAGTAAAATATACTGATTGATATGAATTTGATTAGTTCATTTATAAAACTGATTGTTTTTTTGGGCCATGAATATATGCAAAACATACAACATGGCCCTTGATGTGCATATTTGTTTCCAGGTCCATGCCTCAAAAAGTCCTGAAGCCATTGGATTAGTATGACAGCCAGGCTATGAACATTTTTAGGAGAGGCTGCCAATCTGTATTTTCTCTCATTACAGATTTAATTTAAGTGACACAGAACTGACAAAGGGCTGCAAACGCCCTCCTGGCCTTTGTGATAATACATAAAGAGGAGTAACATATCACACACCATAGAAATATTGGTCTTTAAATAAGCCAGAATTTTAAGATTTAAGTACCAGACTGAATAACGTTACACACTTTTCAACACAGAAAGGAATATATCCTATTATTGTCTATTTATAGTGGATTTTCCTTGTCAGAAGATGTTACGGTATTCAAACTGCAGAGCTATAGTTAGGATTTGACAGCATGGAGATAGTCTGCTCTCAATAAGCATTTGAACAATAGAAAGTTTTTTTTCTGTTACTGTATTTTTCATGGGAACACTGTCCCTGTTTGCAACATGAATGCCCATTAATCCCCAAATGCAGTGCTCGATTATCTTCTGTAATGTAAATTTGCATACCACAGCTCCACCAAATGACCTGAATGAATGGGAACCAGTAATTATTGCTAGAGGGTGAGAGAATCGCGGAGAATGCAAGTCAAGACTCTTTATGCAGAGTAGCCGTTAAGGACAATTCACACAAGTAAAAACACTAGTCTTATGGTGGAAGAGTGGTAGAACACCTGGCACATAGCCCAGATGCTTAGGATAATTACCTGAACACCCATCCTTTAAGATAACATGTTGGGGCTTGATAACTCAAACCATTCATCTCCATCATAGCTTCCCATTTGCTTTTCCACTCATGAAAGCCTTTTATTTTCCCAGGAGGGAAACAATTATCTTAGATAAAAGAATGTATCCTTCATGGTAACATGAATGGAAAACACAGAGATGACGTGGATGGCTGACTTATCGCTGCTTTTGCCTTCAAGCTGTAGATGTTCAGGATTGATGTCCTCAAACAGGTAGCTGCAATTCAGCATATGGTGATCTTTCACACCAAATGTCTGATAGCTTCAACAGACTGGTTACAGCAACACTTAGAAATACAAAATTATTTACAGATATCCCCTGGTTACAAGTCCTGTTAGCATAATATAAAAAGTTCTTAAACTGTCTAGTAAAATATTATTAGTGTGGTCAATGCGCAGATAGAGTTTATAACAGGCAAACGCTACTGGGCCTATTGTATACTCTGTGTGTTATACCATCAAAGCACCCAACAGAAGTAACATTTGCAAATAAAACCGGTTTATACCATGGCAAAGAGTAATGGTCAAAACCTGCTCAGAACTACTCTAAACAACTCTAGTTGGTTGCTCCAGGTTACCCAACCTTGTACAACATAACTGATCATTTCATTCTCTAATTCTATAAACCTGTGGATGATGGTAAAACCTTAGATTAAGGCCTCGTTCACACAGGCAGAATAAAAACATTGCTTTTAGACCTTGTTCACACAGGGCGTACATAAATCATGGCCCCATACAAAAAATTAAGGGTCTGGTACAGCGCCTTGCAAAAGTATTCAACCCCCTTGGCTTTTTACTTATTTTGTTACATCACAGTCTTTAGTCCAATGTTTTTTTAATCTGAATTACTGTATATGTGATGGATCAGAACACAATAGTCTAAGTTGAAGTAAAATTAGAAAAATACATACATAAAACGTAAAAATGTTTCTGAAAAAAAAAAAGGTAATTGGCATGTGCGTATGTATTCACCCCCTTTGTTACGAAGCCCATAAAAAGCTCTGGTGCAACCAATTACCTTCAGAAGTCACATAATTAGTGAAATGATGTCCTCCTGTGTTGAAAGGCCCCAGAGGCTGCAACACCTAAGCAAGAGGCACCACTAACAAAACACTGTCATGAAGATCAAGGAACTCTCCAAACAAGTAAGGGACAATGTTGTTGAGAAGTACAAGTCAGAGTTAGGCTATAAAAAATTATCCAAATCTTTGATGATCCCTAGGAGCACCATCAAATCTATCATAACCAAATGGAAAGAACATGGCACAAAAGCAAACCTGCCAAGAGACGGTCTCACACCAAAACTCATGGAGGAGCTGAAGAGTGCCACAGCAGAGACTGGAGTATCTGAACATAGCAAGACAATAAGCGTACGCTCCATAGAGTTGGGTTTTATGGCAGAGTGGCCAAAAGAAAGCCATTGCTTTCAGCAAAAAACAAAATGGCACGTTTTGAGTTTGCGGAAAGGCATGTGGGAGACTCCCAAAATGTATGGAGGAAGGTACTCTGGTTTGATGAGACTAAATTTTAACTTTTTGGCCAAAGAAAACATTATGTCTGGTGCAAACCCAACACATCACCCAAAGAACACCATCCCCACGGTGAAACATGGTGGTGGCAGCATCATGCTGTGGGAATGTTTTTCACTAGCTGGGATTGGGGAACTGGTCGGGGTTGAGGGAAAGATGGATGGTGCTAAATACAATGATATTCTTGAGCAAAACCTGTACCACTCTGTGTGTGGTTTGAGGCTAGGACGGAGGTTCACCTTCAAGCAGGACAAAGACCCCAAACACACTGCTAAAGCAACACTTAAGTGGTTTAAGGGGAAACATGTAAATGTGTTGGAATGGCCTAGTCAAAGCCCAGACCTCAATCCAATAGAAAATCTGTGGTCAGACTTAAAGACTGCTGTTCACAAGTGCAAACCATCCAACTTGAAGGAGCTGGAGCAGTTTTGCAAAGAGGAATGGGAAAAATCCCAGTGTAAGATGTGGCAAGCTCAGAAACCTATCAAAAGCGACTTGGAGCTGTGATAGCTGTAAAATGTGGCTCTACAAAGTATTGACTTTAGGGGAGTGAATTGACTTTTCACATTGACATTTTTCTGTTATTTTGTCTTATTTGTTATTTGCTTCACAATAAAAAAAAAAAAAATTTCAAAGTTATGGGCATGTTCTATAAATTAAATGATGCAAATCCTCAAACAATCCATGTTAATACCAGGTTGCAAGGCAACAAAACACGAAAAATGCTATAGGGGTTGAATACTTTTGCAAGGCACTGTAGGTCCTCATCTGCTGTCAGCCGCTATGAGTTCTGGCAGAGAAAGAGCTCGTCTCAGCTCCACAGAAGTTGAAGAAAAAAAAATGTCCTAGGAGTGGTACCATCATACAAAACCCCCATGTAAGGAGTAGAAGCAGCCTAGACTCCGTTGAGGCCACACCACCGACGCATTTCATCCAGCCTATGGGGTTTAGTCATGGGGAATAGAAACCGTACCTCATGGGGGGCTGTGTTTATGTGCAGAGGGATGCAAGGGTGTTCCATGCATCCCCCTGCAGGCAATCCCATTGCTGTCAATAGGGATGCAACAGCTGCACGAACACAGCTATTGCTCACATGACATCCATGTGGGTGCACAGCCTCAAATGCGCCCTGGGCATGTTCAGGGCCATGATCATGGGTTTTACATTAAGAGCACTGTGTCTGTGCAGATGCTGCTTCTCAATTGACAGTAATGGGATTGTCTGCACGAGGATACAGAAACACCTCTGCATCCCTGTGGAGGTAAACACAGCCCTCCACAGGGGTATGGTTATGTATGTCCCATCTGAATGATAACTGATATTTTTCTTTTTTCTGCTCATGAACACAGCTCTATTTTAGCTAATGTGTTCATGCACATTGTGCGATTTAGTTTGTACTTCGGAGCTGCATTCATAAAAAGAAAAAAAATGCCTTAAAGTGGATGTAAACCCAATGTCATCCTTTCTAAACTACTGCCATAGGGGTTATCTATAAGGATATACATGCCTCCTGCATGTATCTTTACCTGTCAAATGTCTCCCCTCTGTCTGTTATGAGAGCCGAAAAACTGCATTCTGTGGGTGGGTCTGTTGTCTGGAGCTCGGTGGGTGGAGTCGTGATGTCAGTAGACTCCCCGCCCACCTCTACACTCCCCTGTGTATTTCTAACGCTGAACTTCTGCTATGATCTCTAACATCCAGTGAAAAGACAGGAAAGTAACCACATGACTTCGGCATGCCAAATCATGCTGAGGTGTGGAACAGCCAATCCTTGCAGAGCTGCTGAAGAAAGGAGTAGGGGTGGGAATTAAAAAATACTGCATGTGTCTTAGGCTAGTGCACGAGATATGTAAATCACCTGTCACTCACAGCAAGGGGGAGGATTTGACAAAGTTTTTCTCAGTTTGTCAAGAATTATCTCACTGAACAATAAAAGAGGATTGCTCAGAGATGAATTAACTCTGTGTGGCAAGACTGGGCTCAAAACATAGGAAATCTTATACTCTACAGTATGATAACAAAAAAAAAAATGTTTCGGGTTTGCATCCACTTTAAACCTGCATTCAGAAAAGCGCTTACTGCCATAACTAATGCACATATGCGCATAAACAAATTCCAGTGGCCATATTTAATATTTTAGCCAACAGAAGGATTTTACACGCACACACTTCTAAACATATACACCTGTAAAAGTGCATACATGTACAGAATTACCACCAAAAAAAAATATTTTTTTTGGGGAGCTTCTGGCAGAAAGATTCCATGTAGATAGGAGTATTTTAAAAAGACTATGTACATAAAGAAAATCAATTATGCTGAAGTTGCGCACAAAAAAAAGGCCTTCCAATATCAGGAGTACCATCAAACCTCCAAAGACCAAAAAAAAAAAAAGGGGGGGGTACGAAAATTTCCCATAATGAAATCGGATTATTTGCATCATGTTACATAAGGATAAAGAGTGACAATAAATTATTCTTTTAGTTTTATTCACTACCAGTCTTCTGCAAAGACAAACAAACCTTCTCCCTGTAGTTGGCAATTTTGCAGTGACCTTCTTTATATACTCTCTCAGTCAAAAGTGCAAAAAATGTGTTTGCTTTCATTCAGTTTACAAAAGGAGCGTTGCTTTGATGGCTCGGATTCTTAACACAGAACACAGTGAGGTATAAATACAGAGAATGTGCCATAGGAACATGTCCATTTAACCCTTCAGGAAGAAAGTTATGACTTGTAAAATACAAGCACTAGGCCCAACAACCAGACAGTAGACAAAAGACAGGGTAGCCCATATACACATTGTTAAAGTGAATACACAAATGTTTTCCACAGACTTTCTGCAGCAAACTATAGAGAATTCACAAAACTTGCCTTTAAAATGCAAACAACTGTCCTAATCCGAAAAGGCTTCTATAGACATTTTCCAGAATCTGTGTATCTTTGCCTAGTAAATATTATAGTTATGTATTAGGCATTGGCTAACAGTGTTCACTCACACTTGCAGTATTTACCGTGTCTGCACACAGTTCACCCCCTGCTTCAGTTTGTTTGTGTAGCGCCAGTGCCCTGTATCATTCCCAGAAAAGGATAACAATACCGTGCCTGGGACCACTTGGAAGAGGTGGTCCCAGGCACGGTTCACTGGTGGCCCAGTTTGCACTCGCACTGAAGTGCCTGTGCACAGAACGCTCCATAGATCACTGAGTACAGAAGCAGGGACCACTGTCTTCTGGATTAGGGGGGGGGGGGAGTGGAGACAATCAAACTCAGGCATGGTTCAGTTCAACCATGCCCGGTGTTAATGCACCATCAAATGCAGAATGTAATAATTGGCAGTCAATAGCTTATATTAGGTCTAAAAAGAGTTACCAAGTGAAAAAAAAATATTTTCCTTTTTTACATAAACTAGTTTCATTGTCACTGCTCCGCATGTGTTAAATCACCATATAGGAGTGTTAAACTTGTCCAAACAAACAAATGAACCCCAGGAATACCTGCATATGTTTCAACAGGAATGGAGATTAGATAAATGTCTCCCTTATCTGCCCCACACTCTAACAAAGATGACAAGACCACAGAATGATGGATAAATGTCTCATCATTTGTTGCCTGCAGCCACAGCAAAATGTCACACTATTAATGAATCAAGTTAGTTCTATATACAAAAGAGCATTTAGGGTGAGAAAAGGCCAATTCTAGGCAGTGTTGTGGAGTAACCCGGCTCTGCGAAAACAAGGTGAAGGAAAAATGGAATAGCCGCACTAAACTTATTATGAAAAAAAAAAAAAACTTACCCAACAGTGATATTGTGAATCCCACAGAGAAATGTATCCACATGAAGAAATGGTTTCAGAATCGCTGCTACATATAAATAACTCCAACATATAGAGAAAACTCTGCTTCCACCTACATATATTACTATCTCTGCAAGTAACCATCAGATACAAAGAAGAGTGGCACTAGAATACTGGATTCTTTTTATCGTCACTTGTGATTAAATACAGCATGAAATTGTTGGCAAGTCACAATTTTTATGATAATAAAAGCACTTCTTATGGTGCTAGTTGTAATGCTCACAGGCCTAAAAGATAGCTGCAATTTATCTACCGGTAAAGTCATATTCTATTTTTTAACCACTTTATGACCTGCATGGTAAACCTCCTTCCTGTCCAGGCCATTTTTAGTTTTCAGCACCGTCATAGTTTGAATGACAATTACTCAGTCACCTTAACCCCTTTCCACCACCTCCCAGTCCTTTAAGAGGATTTAAATGTGAGGAGACGGAGATAGGCTTTCAGAACTTGTGACTGCTGTGATTGTCACAACGAGCACATAATTGGAAGCTCCTGATCACAAGTATGCATCAGGAGCTGCACTCAGCACGGAATAGCTGCTCCCCATCGATGCATACATGTAGCCACTCGGGGTTAAAGCCAACACGCCCAGCGGCCAAATATATGTGTACAGCTTATGGCTAAGCTGGCCCAAACGGTTTCCTCTACAGAATGATGTGGCCGCTGGGTGTGCTGTATTGAAAGAACACAAAGCTTTCTCGGATTGGCCAGGGTGAAGAATATGACATCATCCACATGTCTTTCCACCTAAGCCAATCAGAGGTAGCATTGTATTTGCTGATAAAAATACAAGGCTCTTTATATCCAACAGCAGATGGGAAGTTGCCTGCACAGTGCCGCTAATGAAACTACAGTCCATTAAAGCATACCCTGCACCCACACCATTTTTTAAAGGAAATAGTTATTTTGGGCCAGTTTGTGACCTAGTTGGTCGCTCTAGACAACATCCTAAGTTTTATTTTCTATGTGTTCTTATAACACTTAGGCATACCATGTATATCTCTACAGTGACCTTCACCTTCACTTCACTAAGTGTACCTGCTCATGCTGCTTGACATACTCTAGAAAAGCAATCTTCATTTTTATGATGTCCAACACTGCAGAGAGATGATAACCTATGCCTCAAATGCCTACACTTCAAAGGGCTCATATGGCAGAGTGTGAAGCTTCAGGTAAGTAGTATTCGTAGCAGTCTGTCCATAGGGGGCAACGGGCGCCGCCCCCCCCCATTCATGCGCTCCGGCCCCCTAATCTACATGTGGGGCGCAGAATGCATGGATTTCAATGGAGTTTCTTCTTTAAACCGCTTGCCGACCAGCGCACACTGATGTACGTCGGCAGAATGGCATTGGCAGGCAAAAGGGCGTACAGGTACGTCCCCCCTTTAAGAAGCTGTGTCGTCTCAGTGACCGCGGGTCCCGCGGACTCAATGTACGCCATGTACCCGCGATCGTGTGACGGAGAGGAAGAACGGGGAGATGCTTATGTAAACAAAGCATTCCCCATTCTGCCTAGTGACAGGACTGTGATCGAGAGCAGTGATCGCTGTCCTATGTGTTCAAGCCCAGCCCCCTCAGAGTTAGAATCACTCCCTAGGACACACATAACCCCTTCACTGCCCCCTAGCGGTTAACCCCTTCTCTGCCAGTGTCATTTACACAGTAATCAATGCATTTTTAATTGCACTGATCGCTGTATAAAGGACAATGGTCCCAAAAATGTTTGTCCGATGTGTCCACCATAATCGCAAAAAATGCCATAAGACTATCCCCTATTTTGTAGACGCTATAAATTTTGCACAAACCAATCAATATACGCTTATTGCGTTTTTTTTTTTTTTTTTTTTACAAAAAATACGTAGAATACATATCGGCCTAAACTGAGGAAAAAATGTTGTTTTGTATATTTTTTGGGGATATTTATTATAGAAAAAAGTAAAAAATACTGTGTTTTTTCAAAATTGTCGCTTTTTTTTGTTTATAGCGCAAAAAATAAAAACGCAGATGCGATCAAATACCACCAAAAGAAAGCTCTATCTGTGGGGAAAAAAAGGACGTCAATTTTTTGGGTACAATGTGGCACGCTATTGTCAATTAAAACGACGCAGTGCCGAATCGCAAAAAACGCTCTGGTCTTTGGTCAGCCAAATGGTCTGGGGATGAAGTTGTTAAGCACATAATTAGAGCCTGAGGCTCTAACTGGCTTCAAAAAAGGGTCTGGGCCCAGAGCACTGCGCCCCGAGCCCCCCCCACTTGTGTGACATTAGAGAATATTTGCTCTCATCTTCCTGAAACTCCTTGCGGCCAAACAGGAAGCAGTTCCTGAGCCCAGATTGGCGGATCGCCGCATTCCCGGATTTTAATGAGAGAAGAGACCCCATTGATCTCAAATGTCATAAACCTGCCCTGGGGTTCAGCATTTGTGTACACTGAGTCACACATGCACAGCTCAGCATACTTTTACAGCATGGTTCTAAACTGAGATGATGTGACTCCTATGCGCACGTGCAGGAGTGACGTCAAAGTTTCCTAACCAATCCTGTGGCCGGACATATGAAACCGAGGCAAACCGAATGAAGGTGGAAGCGCTCTTGACTGACTTGAGCGCTGAGAGTGCAGCGCTGGAGGGGATTGCTTGCCAGATAAGTGTGCCTTAATATGCTAATCTGCGTTGGACATTATGGCTAAAAGCTCATGGGGACCATTTTTCTATTTATTTTTTGCAGATTTGGTTCAGGTTTAGTTTTTCTGTAAACTACAGTAGTCAGGGCTGCCATAGAAGAACTGTGCAGATGGCTTGGCTGAATAAGTGCTGTAGGTGATTTCATACATATGTCTGGCACACTGGAATCCTAAACGTTCATACTCAAGGCTGGTCCAATAAAGCTGATTAGAATAAACTTAGCAAAGGAGATAAACAACACAATATTGTAACACATTTGGCAACTTCATTAAAATTACCTGAAACATTTTCAGCCATTCTTGAAGACCAGTGGGTGGTTGCACTGATGTAATTCTACGTCTTTGCTGACCTTGTCCATTTGCCGCCCGTAGGTCACCAAATGTCGTAGGCGTTGCTGAACATGGCACAAGACCTGTAGTACTACAAACACAAAAAAAACATGAATTAATAAATCTGGTCTAGTGAAAATTGCAGACATCATAAAAGGGAGTTTCCACTTTGAACAAGCAGAAAAGCCCTGCACTCATTTGCTCCTGTGGACAGAATCGCAGGTCTGTCTGGAGGGTGGATTTAAGCCCCTATATGCTGGCTGGGGTGGTCACAGCTTTCTAGCCAGTATTCACCACACAAGTATGTCTCAGAAGATCCTTTGATTCATTGCTATGAATGAAGACTGAGTTTCTGTGACAAAAACTAGAGATTTGATTGACAAGGGTCAAAAGTGGGAAGAATTAGGCTAGTAGGCTTTTTTTTTTTTAATGAGGAAATTCAAGATAATATTCTGACTACATTTACAGAGAATACATAATCCTTTTATACAAGCCTCAGAAACTTACTGCCCATCATTCCTAATCCATGTAAAAGCAAAAACTATAGCCAGTTTTGGTGAAAGTGACCAACTTTCAACCATATTTTTAGATAGTGGAGGGAATCCACATAAAGATGGGCACAAGCTATGGTCAATTTGGGTGGAAGCCATTTAACTGTTATCAAACTTCTGGAACATGGGAGGAGACCATCTGAAGGTGGGCACAGGCTAGGGTCCATTTAGAAGTCAGATGATTAACCTATCACTATGTTTTTGGATTGTGGGAATAAAGTAGAGCACAAGAACAAACAGGTAATGTAGGTCTACCATGATCATCTCCCTTTACCATAAGCATTATTAAACAGTAATTCTGATCACAGTTTAACCAGTTAAGGACCAGCAGGTTGGCTCTCCTGGACAAATCGCCGTCATCGTAAGTCGGCTGCTTTAAGATCACTAGGGGGGCGCGCCCGCAGCGTGACACCGGAGCCGATGCGCGTGGCCGCGATATCCGCCGGCCACCCGCGATTGCTCCTGAGAGACAGAACGGGGATCTGCAAAGTAAACAGACAGATCTCTGTTCAGACAGATCTCTGTAAACTGCCCCCACAGTTAGAAACACCTCCCTAGGGAACACTTAAACCCTTGATTGCCCTAGTGTTAACCCCTTCTCTGCCAGTGACATTTATACAGTAATCAGTGGCTATTTTTAGCTCTGGTCGTTGTATATATGTCAATGGTCCCAAAAAAGTGTCAAAAGTTTCCGATCTGTCCACCACAATGTCGCAGTCCTGCTAAAAATCGCTGATCACCTCCATTACTAGTAAAAAAAATAAATAAATAATAATAAAAATGCCATAAATCTATCCCCTATTTTGTAGACACTATAACTTTTGCGCAAACCAATATACACTTATGGCAATTTTTTTTACCAAAAATATGTAGAATAATACATAACAGCCTAAACTGATGAAGAAAATTGTTTTTTTTTTTTTACATTTTTTTTGGAGGGGGGGGGGGGGGGGGGAGGATTATTTAGTATAGCAAAAAGTTAAAACTATTGTTTTTTCTTTCAAAATTGGCGCTCTTTTTTTGTTTATAGCGCAAAAAAAAAAAACAAAACAAAAAAAAAACCGCAGAGGTGGTCAAATACTACCAAAAGAAAGCTCTACTTGTGGGGGAAAAAAAAGGACATCAATTTTGTTAGGGTGCAATGTCGCACGACCACGCAATTGTCAGTTAAAGCGACGCAGTGCCGTTTTGCAAAAAATGGCCTGGTCATTAAGATGGCAAATCCTTCCTGTCCTTAAGTGGTTAAACGATAGAAACGTAATTTCCATAATTTTTAAATGTCTACAAATGTATGCTTTCCTGACAAATGTTCTCCTCACAGCATAATTTGCAAATCTGCATTAACCATGTCTAATTTACACACACACACTTTATTTACTTGCAGACCGAGAAAAGCTGTCTTGATAGAGGCAGTTTAAATTGTCACTCAAACTCAGGGCACTGGGCGAGGATGTCACGCTTCTCAAGCATGTAATCAATTTCCCAAGCATGTACATTTATAGTGAACATTCCCAACGGGCATGTACTCAACTCCTCACTAATTCAACACTTTGCCCTATGCTATTCACAGCAGATTGTCAGATATACTGCAACACGGGAAAGGGTTAAAAGCAAAGCCAATTCAACTGATGACTAGCATTTTGCCTCTTGCTTCAAAGTTTATTTCTGCAATCCATTTCATCATCGATTTCACACACAGCGGATGCGCAACATTAGATTTATATGTAAACATACAAAGTGTGTTTGCACAAACTGAATTCAGCATTATGTGATCACCACTTACGGTCTTCATATCTTGATGCATTTGCAATTGCCACCTTTTGATTTTGCAGGTGATTAGCACCAATGGAATCCTCTGAGGGTAGGCAATCCCAACTGACACATTTATATACTCCCACTGCAATAATATGTTTGCATTTAAGTAAAGTTTAAGAGGTTAAGAGAGAGGTACACTCTGGGGTTAAGATTTCTATAAGGCTTCTGGCTTTAAAGCTTTAATGAATTATACTATACTGATTGCTCCTCTGGGAAATCAGCTGGCAAAAGTGTTGCAAGATGTAAATAAGCCTTTAAACTGCAGGTGACATAGTATTGGATAAAAAGAGGGAAGGAGGAAAAAAAAAAAAAAAAAAAAAAGCAAACACTGAAAAAGCTTTATGAACAGCAAATTTGCAGTTTATCTGATACAACACAATGATGGGAATTTACTAAGACGAGAGCAGACAGAATCTAGAACAGTCATGCATGGCAACCAATCCGCTTCTAGCTTTCATTTTCAAAGCTGATCTGAACAAACTGAGGCTAGAAGCTGATTGGTTCCTTTGCACAGCTGCTCCAGTTTTAGTAAATCCCCCCCACCACCACCACCACCACAATGTATATTTGTGAAGGACTGAGCTGACCAACACTAAAACGCAAGAGCCACTTGCATAGTTAAACCAGCATTGTGTGGGTTAAGTGAAATATTCTGTATTGGTTCTTGCCACTGCAGGGAACTGTAAGGCCATGCAAATTTCAGAGTGAAGTGATTAAGTGTGACTGTAGAGGACAACTGTGCGAAGTGGCAGTGACAGTGGGAAGCGGCAGAGGGAAAAAGGCATCAAACAATAGCTCAGTCTTCTTTCAACTGTAGGTGCAGCTTTAGACTCTTGAATGCAAATTTGCACCTTGAATTTTGAAGTCACACGGAATTTATTGTTGAGGCTGCACATCAATGGCTTGGCTAGTAGATCTTTAGGACAGAAAGGTGAAAAAGAACCTGCCAAATATGAAGTGTTGGGAAGATGAAGGCACCTGCAGTAAAGGAGCCCTTATTTAGCACTAGCTTGACTGTCACTGGTCAAATCTCTGCATGCAGCATGATCTTCTCAAAGAAATCCACCCACTGCAGGCAATTTCCAATTAATGTAGTCACTAGCTAAACGTCATGTAGATCGCTGGAAAGGTTTTACAAGGAGTTGCATTTTCTGCATGGTTATAATGGAAAACACAGAGTTAAAGTAGTGCCATTCTTATTGCAGTGACTTGGTATGATAAACAGTACTGACAGAAATAATAACAGCATATCAGAATTTAGCTTAGTTTTCAAATACAAGATCTTCTAAAAGTAACAGCGGACAGTGTTTTTTTCTCAAACAACTCTGCTTACTTGTAAACTTGGGATTTTTTTTTTAGTTTTTAACAGAGCCACCAATTAATCTACTATTATTCACAACTAGAATCTACCCTCTGGAGCAGTAATGAAAGCAAAGCTGTGTTCAAATTCGAGAAGAAGCTGAGCAGCTGGTGAGGCAGGATGTACACTCCAGTCATGACCAAAGCCGCTATTATTGAATTCAATTACCTTGTGTACTCTGAGCCTTTGCAGGGTTTCTTCCCCAAAGAGAAAGAGCGGACCTCGGATCCATGGTCCAACTTTCTCTTCATCTGAAAATAAAGAGATAAAAAAAAAATAGGCATAAAACTGTGTCCAACAACCATGAAAGAAAGGTAAATGCACTGGGGACAGAGTATTCAAATATTAATTGCATTTTATTACCGCAAAGAAAAATACTTTCCCACATATCATTATATCACTAATGTAGATTATATCAAAATACCACCAATAACATAAATACACAATCAATTAAACATCAAAATGTTTATAACAAAAGTATGAAACTAAAAGCTTCAGCATTAAATGCAGCAATTTTTGAACAGCTTTGTATACAATAAAGTAATAAACCATTATGTATCATAATAAAGATACAACAAAACTACAAAGTATCATTTGTAGGGGCTCACCCAAATATCACATTTGTTCCTCTATGCAGTGTACTGGCTACTTCAGACAATCCTTCTATTGTACTATAGCTGTAATAGCCACATTCAGAATACCTGTTGCATGTTTTTAAACCACAGTAGGCAAAATAGGGTTTATATATTTAAATTTCCAGGCTAATTTCTACTTTAAACATAAAAAGATACAGATGTATAGCAGTGGTCTACTGAGATATCTAAGGGTTCATTTTTTTAAAAGCAATTTAGAATTTGCATATCAAATAATTTTTGAATGAAAAAAAAAAAAAAAAAAAAGTGTGCCCTCCTTTTATATGGATGTGACCTGCCATACTGTGGGAAGAGCGACTGCTGCGAGGACTCATGTTTAACTGCGCTTTGCCACCATGAGGTCCTTCTTCCAGAGATGAAAGTCTTGTTTTACAATGATGCAGCCTCATCACTCATTTTACATCAACAAGTGTCAGAAATTAGCTGGTGACTTCTTGAACAAGTACCACCACTGGGATCAGACAGGTTCCCACCACAAAGGTCTGCAAAAGTAATTACTGTTCCAAGTCATTAAATCAGGGATGTGCTCAGGACAACCCCAGGGACCAAGATGATCTAGCAGGTTTCCCACATGATACAGCGTTTTGTTTTAAGACACAGAAGCACATCTGCTTCAAATGTTATGTGAACAACTCAAAGAATTTACAGTTGCAAAATAATAATCAAAGTGGCAAAAGACTAACAATCAGGTGCTATATATGTTCATAACACGGGACTTACTAACCTACATGGTGATGTTAAAATATACATAAAGTGATGACGCACAGCACAGACGTAGCTATCGTACTGCAGTATATTTCACTTTAGGGCATTAAAAATTAAATCAACTGAGCAGTAATCAAAGCTTTACTTTAGGTATTTTAGATCTCTGAATACAGATGGAATTGCCCTGTAAAGTTACTAAACGGAATCCACCACATTGGCAGACACTGAAAAACTGATGAAAATTAGCATTCAGCACCATGCTCTCCTGCCGGTTAACCTTGTCGGGAAGGGGCAACTAAAACCTGTGGACTGAAACTTCTCCAGCCCTAGATCCATCTTACTCCTGGAAAAGCCATATGCCACTCTGGTGCCAAACAAAGGCGCTGCCCATGCAGAGAAAAAAAACAGACCCTTCAGCATCCTAGGGTCATTATGTACACACACACAAAGAGCAGATCTCACCCTTCTCTACCCAAAAGAAGATGATTTACTTCTCAACAACTTGTCCTTCTCCATCACCCCTTCCTAGTCACCAGAAGCAGAAGCACAATAAAGAGTGGATGACAGATGCAGGCAATGCGTTATTTTAACCTTGCCAGGAAATCTTACCAGACTTGTCGGCAAATAGCTGGAGAAACGCTCCCATCCTGGAAGTTTACAATACTGCAAAGCTGCAGAAGGCATTTTTTATTAAGGCACGCTTCCCCGAATTGTGATCATCTATTCAGATCCTGGCCAGCATGAGTCCTTGGCACGTAGAAGCAGGATGGTACCTCCACACCCCGGGCAGCGATCGGACAAGTGGGATGCAGATGAAGGTGACCAGACGATGAGAACACACCAGAGAGGAGCCAGCTTCCAGGGGAAATCTCATGCCAATGGATGTGTTCTGATCTGCATTGGGAATGCCATCTGCAGAACCAGGAGGGGAGGATGCTGGGTCTGTCTAATCAAACACCATCTCATCACCTTATTCTGCATCCCCATTACCTCTCCCCTTCATCACATCCAATGCAGACTTTCTCCTGTACTCAGCACATCCAGGCAGCACTTACTTTATAAAAGATCATTTTTAAAGTGCCGTAGAACCCCATGATTCCGGGAGGTGGGTGAGTGTCGGTGTATTCCCTGATCAGCGGCTGCGTGTGATGAATCGTTGTGCAGAGAAGATCCCGTGTCCAGGTAGGTCAGGCACACAGTCTGATGTGGACATGCTCGGACACGTTACCAGAATAAGAGAGCAGGCGGCTGGCAGCTCCAACTCCACACAGCAGCAGCGATCACACTGACAGAGTCAGGAGCCCCGCTGAGAGCAACTCCAGAGACTGAGCACGGGGGAGGGCGGAGCAGTACGGGGACTAGAGGAGGAGGAGGGGTGGGGGCAGTACACCGAGGAACCCCGCACTACCTCCGATACACTGATCTCTTCCAGCACTACACAGCGGGGATCACAACTCCCCCTCCTACAAGGAGCCGCAATGGTGCAGTCTGAGCTTCAGCTACACAGCCCACACATCAATTATATGGAGATTCGGGGAGGAGGGAGGAACGGAGGAGGGCTGAGGACACACATAGCCTGACATCGGCCCGGGGCTACCCAACATCATCACCCTCCTCCTACACTGACAGCACAGCGTGTACTCCGATCTCTGTCCGCATCATCCGCAACGCCCAGACACTCCAACACCTGAGTCTTGTCATCATAGACAGAGAGAGATCTTCCCCGATCACCTCCTTCATTGTACACATCTCATCATCTGTCACACTGTTCCCCTACATCACTTACTACACACCCTTCACATTGCTCCCCTACATTACCTACTACACACCCATCACACTGCTCCCCTACATCACCTACTACATATCCATCACACTGCTCCCCTACATCACCTACTACACACCCATCACACTGCTCCCCTACATCACCTACTACACATCCATCACACTGCTCCCCTACATCACCTACTACACACCCATCACATTGCTCCCCTACATTACCTACTACACATCCATCACATTGCTCCCCTACATTACCTACTACACACCCATCACACTGCTCCCCTACATCACCTACTACACACCCATCACACTGCTCCCCTACATTACCTACTACACATCCATCACATTGCTCCCCTACATCACCTACTACACATCCATCACACTGCTCCCCTACATTACCTACTACACATCCATCACATTGCTCCCCTACATTACCTACTACACACCCATCACACTGCTCCCCTACATCACCTACTACACACCCATCACATTGCTCCCCTACATTACCTACTACACATCCATCACATTGCTCCCCTACATTACCTACTACACACCCATCACACTGCTCCCCTACATCACCTACTACACACCCATCACATTGCTCCCCTACATTACCTACTACACATCCATCACATTGCTCCCCTACATTACCTACTACACACCCATCACACTGCTCCCCTACATCACCTACTACACACCCATCACACTGCTCCCCTACATCACCTACTACACACCCATCACACTGCTCCCCTACATCACCTACTACACACCCATCACACTGCTCCCTACATCACCTACTACACACCCATCACACTGCTCCCTACATCACCTACTACACACCCATCACACTGCTCCCTACATCACCTACTACACACCCATCACACTGCTCCCCTACATCACCTACTACACACCCATCACACTGCTCCCCTACATCACCTACTACACACCCATCACACTGCTCCCCTACATCACCTACTACACACCCATCACACTGCTCCCCTACATCACCTACTACACACCCATCACACTGCTCCCCTACATTACCTACTACACACCCTTCACATTGCTCCCCTACATCACCTACTACACACCCATCACACTGCTCCCCTACATCACCTACTACACACCCATCACACTGCTCCCCTACATTACCTACTACACACCCTTCACATTGCTCCCCTACTACACACCCATCACACTGCTCCCCTACATCACTTACTACACACCCATCACACTGCTCCCCTACATTACCTACTACACACCCATCACACTGCTCCCCTACATCACTTACTACACACCCATCACACTGCTCCCCTACATTACCTACTACACACCCATCACACTGCTCCCCTACATCACCTACTACACACCCTTCACATTGCTCCCCTACATTACCTACTACACACCCATCACACTGCTCCCCTACATTACCTACTACACACCCATCACACTGCTCCCCTACATCACTTACTACACACCCATCACACTGCTCCCCTACATTACCTACTACACACCCATCACACTGCTCCCCTACATCACTTACTACACACCCATCACACTGCTCCCCTACATTACCTACTACACACCCATCACACTGCTCCCTACATCACCTACTACACACCCATCACACTGCTCCCTACATTACCTACTACATATCCATCACATTGCTCCCCTACATTACCTACTACACACCCATCACATTGCTCCCCTACATTACCTACTACATATCCATCACACTGCTCCCTACATCACCTACTACACACCCATCACACTGCTCCCCTACATCACCTACTACACACCCTTCACATTGCTCCCCTACATTACCTACTACACACCCATCACACTGCTCCCCTACATTACCTACTACACACCCATCACACTGCTCCCCTACATCACTTACTACACACCCATCACACTGCTCCCCTACATTACCTACTACACACCCATCACACTGCTCCCCTACATCACTTACTACACACCCATCACACTGCTCCCCTACATTACCTACTACACACCCATCACACTGCTCCCCTACATCACCTACTACACACCCTTCACATTGCTCCCCTACATTACCTACTACACACCCATCACACTGCTCCCCTACATTACCTACTACACACCCATCACACTGCTCCCCTACATCACTTACTACACACCCATCACACTGCTCCCCTACATTACCTACTACACACCCATCACACTGCTCCCCTACATCACTTACTACACACCCATCACACTGCTCCCCTACATTACCTACTACACACCCATCACACTGCTCCCTACATCACCTACTACACACCCATCACACTGCTCCCTACATCACCTACTACACACCCATCACACTGCTCCCTACATCACCTACTACACACCCATCACACTGCTCCCTACATCACCTACTACACACCCATCACACTGCTCCCTACATCACCTACTACACACCCATCACACTGCTCCCTACATCACCTACTACACACCCATCACACTGCTCCCTACATCACCTACTACACACCCATCACACTGCTCCCTACATCACCTACTACACACCCATCACACTGCTCCCCTACATCACCTACTACACACCCATCACACTGCTCCCCTACATCACCTACTACACACCCATCACACTGCTCCCCTACATTACCTACTACTCTCCCATCACACTGCTCCCCTACATTACCTACTACTCTCCCATCACACTGCTCCCCTACATCACCTACTACACACCCATCACACTGCTCCCCTACATTACCTACTACACACCCATCACACTGCTCCCCTACATCACCTACTACACACCCATCACACTGCTCCCTACATCACCTACTACACACCCATCACACTGCTCCCTACATCACCTACTACACACCCATCACCTACTACACACCCATCACACTGCTCCCCTACATCACCTACTACACACCCATCACACTGCTCCCCTACATTACCTACTACACACCCATCACACTGCTCCCCTACATCACCTACTACACCACCCATCACACTGCTCCCCTACATTACCTACTACATATCCATCACACTGCTCCCCTACATCACCTACTACACACCCATCACACTGCTCCCCTACATCACCTACTACATATCCATCACATTGCTCCCCTACATTACCTACTACACACCCATCACATTGCTCCCCTACATTACCTACTACATATCCATCACACTGCTCCCTACATCACCTACTACACACCCATCACACTGCTCCCCTACATCACCTACTACACACCCATCACACTGCTCCCCTACATCACCTACTACACACCCATCACACTGCTCCCCTACATTACCTACTACACACCCATCACACTGCTCCCCTACATTACCTACTACACACCCATCACACTGCTCCCCTACATTACCTACTACACACCCATCACACTGCTCCCCTACATCACCTACTACACACCCATCACACTGCTCCCTACATCACCTACTACACACCCATCACACTGCTCCCCTACATCACCTACTACACACCCATCACACTGCTCCCCTACATTACCTACTACACACCCATCACCTACTACACACCCATCACACTGCTCCCCTACATCACCTACTACACACCCATCACACTGCTCCCCTACATCACCTACTACACACCCATCACACTGCTCCCCTACATTACCTACTACACACTCATCACACTGCTCCCCTACATCACCTACTACACACCCATCACACTGCTCCCCCTACATCACCTACTACACACCCATCACACTGCTCCCCTACATCACCTACTACACACCCATCACACTGCTCCCCTACATTACCTACTACACACCCATCACACTGCTCCCCTACATCACCTACTACACCACCCATCACACTGCTCCCCTACATTACCTACTACATATCCATCACACTGCTCCCCTACATCACCTACTACACACCCATCACACTGCTCCCCTACATTACCTACTACACACCCATTACACTGCTCCCGTACATTACCTACTACACACCCATCACACTGCTCCCCCCACATTACCTACTACACACCAATCACACTGCTCCCCATACATTACCTATTACACACCCATCACACTGCTCCCCCTACACTCCCATCACACTGCTCCCCTACATTACCTACTACACACCCATCACACTGCTCCCCTACACACCCATCACACTGCTCCCCTACATTACCTACTACACACCCCCATCACACTGCTCCCATACACACCCATCACACAGTTCCCCATACATTACCTACTACACACTCATCATACTGCTCCCCATACATCACCTACACTCCCATCACACTGCTCTACATACGTTACCTACTACACACTTATCACACCGCTGCCCTACATTACCTACTACTCTCCCATTACACTGCTCCCCTACATTACCTACACTCCCATCGCACTGCTCCCCATACCTTACCTACTACACACCCATCCCACTGCTTCCCTACATTATCTACTACACACCCATCACATTGCTCCCCTACACCTCCACCACACCACCCACTATTTCCATCTCTCCCATCACACTGCACCCCTACATTACCTACTACTCCCCCATCACATTGCACCCCTACATTACCTACTACTCTCCCATCACACTGCACCCCTACACTCCCACTACTACACACCCATCACACCACTCCCCTACATCACCTACACTCCCATCACACCCACTACTTCCATCTGTCCCATCACACTGCTCCCCTACATTACCTACACTCCCATCACACCCACTACGTCCATGTCTCCCATCACACTGCTCCCCTACATTACCTACTACACTCCCATCACACTGCTCCCCTACATTACCTATACTCCCATTACACCCACTTCTTCCATCTCGCCCATCACACTGCTCCCCTACATTACCTACTACTCTCCCATCACACTGCACCATTACACTCCCACTACTTCCATCTCTCCCATCTCCCCTACATCACTTACACCCCCATCACACTACTCCCCTAGATTACCTACAGTCCCATCACATTGCTCCCCTACATTACCTACTACACTCCCATCACACTGCTCCTCTACATTACCTATTACTCTCATATCACACTGCACACCCTTACACTCCCACTACTTCCATCTCTCCCGTCACACCGCTCCCCTACATTACATACACTCCCATCTCACCCACTACTTCCATATCTTAGATCAAACCCACAAACATGTACATATCCACTACCGAAAATGCTACTTGCTAGGCCATCATCATCATCCAATGCAGTGTTGCTAACCTTCCACAGCATTTTTTACTGACAACCTGAAAAAAGACAGAACTATTAAAGTGGGAGTAAATTCCCATGCATAATTTGCACCTATAGGTAAGCCTATAAGGTACTGTAAATGTCTCCTAAAGGTCGTGTACCGTTTAGGAGATATTTACTGTACATGCAGCTGGTGACGTCACCGGCACATGTGCTCTAAAGGAACAGTCCTGTGCCATAAACAGCAGCTCCTGCGCATGCGTGGCGTCATGGCTCTAGCCACTCAGACAGCCCAAGTCTGCAAACCCCAAAGGAAGACCGGGTGAAGCTGGAAGCCTTGTCAGTGGTGACAGCTAATCACTGAAAGGCTTCATTCTATGGTAAGTTTCACATAATGTGCTCATATGCGATGCATACCAGCACATTATGGCTTTACCTTGCAGGTACAAAAAAAAACCAAAACAGCAGTTTACTACTGCTTTAAAGGAGTTGTAAAGGCAGGTTTTTTTTTATCTTAATGTATTCTATGCATTAAGATAAAAAAAACCTGTGTGTAGCAGCCCCCCTAATTACCTACCCGAACCCCTTCTCTCTTCAGCAATGTCCACGGTTCCCTCAGCCATCTAGGACACTCCTCCTGAGATAGAGCAGTGGCACCATTGGCTCCTGTGGCTGTCAAAGTCAGTCAGCCAATCAAGGAGAGAGGGGATGGGGGCAGGTCGGAACTCCGTTTCTGAATAGATACACAGAGCTCTGACTTGGCTTGGGTAGTCAAGTTGAGGGGCAGTCAAAGGAGGAAGAGGCTAGGAACAGCAAAGAGGGACCCGAGAAGAGGAGGATCTGGGCTGCTCTGTGCAAAACCAACTGCATAGGGGAGGTAAGTATAACATGTTTGTTGTAAAAAAAAGTCTTGTTCCTATAAGGCATGAATCACAGCATAGTGCTGTTGCAGTGTAATTTGTCCCTTTCTATGTTCTAAAATACCTGGTTGATCCTGCCTGTTCCTGTGTCCCCCTATGTGTACTGCCCACAGTAATCATGGCTGCTGAGCTAGGATACCATGGTCAGTTTACGTGCCTCTGTCATCCTGTAGTCTCTCCGTCCCTTCTAGTCAGTTCTGTCTGTGTGTGAGAGCTGATCTGCTAGATAGATTTATGTCATTTTTATTAATATTTTTTTTTACTAGTAATGGCGGCAATCTGCAATTTTTGGGACCATTGACATTTATACAGCGATCAGAGCTAAAACTAACCACGATTAATGTATAAATGTCACTTGCATGGAAGGGGTTAACACTAGGGGGCGATCAAGGGGTAAAATGTGTTCCCTAGGTGTGTTCTAACTGTAGGGGGGATAGGACTGACAGGGGAAGGAGACTGATCGGTGTTCCTACTTAGTAGGAACACACAATCAGTCTCCTCTCCTCTGAGAGAACCGGGATTTGTGTGTTTACATTGGTGGATGTTGGGCACGAGCATCAGTGGCAGGCGCGTGCTTGCTATGACGTCTTAAAAGGAGAGACTTATAGCTATGGCGATTTGCGCAGCCGTACCAACTTGTCACAGGTTAACTGCGGAGGCTGGTCGGCTAGCGGTTAAATTATAATCCTAAATACCTCCTTTCGCAGCACCGCTCTGCAGTCACGTGACCTCCCTCTGCTGGCCAGCTGACATCAACATCAGTGGGAATCTCAGCTCCTCCCGCTTCTCTCCGTAGATTGGGGTAGGAGAGCAAATGGGGATCACGTGAACACAGAGAGGCAGTATGAGAAAAGCCATTTAGAAAAATAATCTTCAAAAAAAGAAAAAACCCCACACAGTACATTATATCTTCATAAAACAGAGCGGCTATGTGTCTTAACCACTTTAACTACCTCCCGCTCACTGTATAGACAAAATGACAGTGGGCGGGATCCTTTCTTGTTCTGGGATGTCATATGAAGCCGCAGCTCTTTCCCATGTGATCAGCTCTGTCTAATTACAGCTGATCACATGTAAACACAGAAATGACATTCATCGGCTCTCTTCACCTCACACAGAGGCGGAGGAGAACAGATCAGCGGCATCCCCCCACAGGGGAGACCTATACAGATAATCAGGGCACTGATCAGTGCAGCCTCAACATTGCCCATCAGTGATGCCAGTCAGTGCCACCAATCAGTGCCGCCTATCCATGTGTATTACATTACAAATTTTGTGGCACTGCTAATTTTTGGGCGCTTTTTAGTACACTGGCAGCCCATTATTTTTGATGGGGCAGGACAATGTAACGCAAACATTTAACTACACCCTTCAAGGAAACCTTTATTTTAGGACAGCTGTAGGCTGTTATTGCTGAACATTCCTATGGGAAATGTTAGATGCCTGGCTGCCATGATGATCTATTATGGGCTTATCAACCTGGAACAAGCATGATGATCAGGAGTTTATACTTCACTCTGCCCCAACATGTTGCATACTTATTCCAGATAAGTCACTCCAAGTAGCCAGAAACAACTAGGCAAGTAGCAAATTTCTAGTTATCAGTGGCAGCCTTCAGGAATTATGCAAGGAAAATAACTACATTTAAAAGATAAGGATGTGACTGTGGTGAAAGCTGTAGTCTACTACCCACTCTTCATGGTCACAGATTCCAATGGTGGGATGAATAAACACTATATACTACATTTACAATGCCTTCCATTTCACTGTCAAGGACACCAGATATACAAAAATGTACTATGCAGCTCTATAAGCACTTACGCTCATTTGTATAGTGTGTAAATCCGCTCATTCAAACCTCCAGATCCAGCTATGTTATGCCAATATTGTAGAAATAAAATCATGTCCAACAATATCTATTCTATAAAGAAATGTATTTCAAAAATATATTTTCATATTCCAAAGCTCTCCCTAGCAACCAGATGTGCGGCATCTCACAATAAAACAGAACAAAAAAAGGCAATAAATCTCACATAAATTAGGATGTAGGGACAGACTGAAAGAAAAGAAGTAAAAATTGGGATTAAAGTTATGTAAATGCTAACATTTAAAAAAAAAAAAAAAATATATAGACAAAACATGTCATACTTACAAAACCATTACACAGAGCAGCCCTGAACCTCCCTGTTCTCAGATCCCCCACCAGCACTTAAGGCTCCTCCTCTTTTTGGTGTTGCCCCAGAACAGGCCACTTTGGTCCTCGTCCCTGAGCTGCACTGTGTGCGTCTATAGACAATGCAGCTCAGTCCCGCTCCCTCCTCACGGCAATTGAATGACAGCAGCAGGAGCCAATGGCTCCCACTGCTGCCCGAGTCCCTGTGAGAAGAGGAAGAGGGGAGAGAAGACCACAAAAGGACACCAAGGCTTTAGAACCTCTTTACTGACCAATTAGAAATCTTGTTTACATTTTTTATAAACCTAAAAGGCAAAACCTGACTGGTTGCTAAAGTTTTATAGCTCGGATTACAGTGGCTTAGTCGTTAGCACTGCTGCCTTGCACTGGGGTCCTTGCTTTTGAGTCCCAGTCAGGACATTATCTGCATGGAGTTTGCATGTTCTCACTGTGACTGTGTGGGTTTCCTCCCAAACTCCACTGACATGCTGGTAGGGTATTCGGCTTCTAGCATATTCTACTGAATGAGCCCAAGATGGTTGCCTCACCATCTGACCCAACAAAGGATAAAGTGCTTTGAGTCCCCAGGGGGAAAAGAGCTATATAAATACAAATGAAAATGAATGTATTATGTAAGATTTTGTTAAAGTATAAAAGGCAAAACTATTTATTTTTTAGTTTTGGATAGGATGGAGAGGGATTAGAACACCTGTCAATTTTAGTTGCTGTCTGTTCCCCCAGTTAGAGAGATTCACCTTCTCTATTCGTCCAATTTACCACGATCATCGAAAGTGAAAGTAAAAGAAGATCCCAAATTTGGGATTGACATCGAAACAGTAATAGAGAAGAAATCTTCCAGTGGGGACACTAGTTTTAGACTGATTTCTGATGTGATAGCAATCCACAAAATAAAATATGAACTACATCTCACGTTTTCGGGTATCAATTGTATCTAGTTTTCCGGTTGTTACCTAAATGCCAACGTTGACTAAAGGTCATCATATATGTACAGGGATTACAACAGTCTGGTTGTAACTAATGCGTTTGTATTTACCAAAGCTATGTATACGATTACCCTCTCCGTATTTGTCCTATTTATCATTACATCTGAAAGTCAAAGTAAAAGAAAATCCCAAATTTTGGGTTGACACAAACAGAAACAGAGGGGGAAATCTTCCAGTGAGAAGTTCTGGTGACACCCTGGTAATTCCCTCACTCAGGAGAAAATTTCTCGCACTTCCTGTTTTGGCTATGGGACAGGAAGTGAAGTAAAGTCTCCCCTTTGGGATACAGAAGGCAAAAAAACTGACAGTTTTGTCATGGTCATCTAACAATAATAACATTTGGCCTTTAGTTACACTTAAGGAGCTCTCCTTCAATATACCCCAATTGTGGACCCAGACAAGTCAACATCGGAACAAGAATGCAGGATCCACCCATCCTCAAATGACTAATGTACTGTAGGGACCTGTAGCCATCATCCCAATTTGGTTGGCATATTGGGGTGACCTATGTGTGGTATCCTCAGAAAGTGGGAAAAAAAGGCCATCATTCCATCATTTCATTTCATATACTGCACAAATTCCAGCACTCCTTTCCTACATGTAAAAATCATCATTTTGTTTGCTAGAAATATACTCAGTACCCCCAAAGATTATATATATATTTTTAGCAGAAACCCTAGGAAATAAAATGGCTGTCACTGCAACTTTTTATGTCACATGGTATTTGTGCAGCAATTTTTTTAACTTTTTTTTTCTTTCGAAAAAAATCACAACACTTTCATGAATAAAAAAAAACAGTAAGGTTAGCCCAATTATTTTGTATAAATGTGACAGATGTTATGCCAAGTAAATAGATATCTCACATTGCATGCTTTAAAATTGCGCACACTCCTGGTATGGCGCCGAACTTCGGTATTTAAAAATCTCCATATGTGACGCTTTAACATGTTTTTACAGGTTACATATTTAGAGTTACAGAGGAGGTCTTTGGCTAGAATTATTTCTCTTGCTCTAGTGTTAGCGGTGATACCTCACATGTATGGTTTAAACATAGTTTACATATGTGGGTACGATCTACGTATGCATTCGCTTCTGCGTGAGAGCTCACGGGGGATGCTTAATTTTTTTATTTTTTTTAATGGTTTATTTTATTTACATTTTTTATTTTTACACTCTCCCTTTAAAAACATTTTTTTATCACTTTTATTCCTATTACAAGGAATGTAAACATCCCTTGTAATAGGAATAGCGCGTGACAGGTCCTCTTTATCTATAAGACCTCACATCTCTCCTCCAGGCTGGAAAGACAGATTAAAAAAAAAAAAAAAAAAGAGAGAAAAAAAGAAGGATCTCAGGCTTTCCTGCCGTGTCCTTGGCTTTGTTAACTTCCGCCGGTCCGGACGTAATGTCATAACGTCTCGCCCTTGCTTCCGAGAGTCAAAGAGATTGCTGGGGACCATCTGTCCCTCGGTTTTCTCTATGGCTTCCTTCTGGCGCCAGGGGCTTCCTTCACTGGCTCGCCCATTGCAGCACCGGGAGGGCGGTAGGAGCCTCCCGCCACCGGTAAGAATGATCAAGCAGCTGAACAGCCACTATGATTGTTCTTATGATATAAGGAATCGCCGGCTGAAATAAATGAAATCTGGATGATGCCTACAGCTTCAGGCATCATTCAAATATCACCACTAAAAGCCCAGGATGTCATATGAAGGCCTGCGATATGGAAGTGGATAATCATATGTTGCAAAATCAGAAGTAACCATTGTCTCTGATGATTATTAGCAATTATCTTGGGAGACTAGAAACTGAGTAATCCATTTCAGAAGTTTGATTCTTCTTCAGAGATTGGATAACCAGGGAGTGTCTGAAATGGTGTCAGAATGCCAACAGACAAGTGACTGATTTCTGATCTGATAGTAATCGACAAGATGAAATACCAATTGTATCTCAAGTTTTCAGGTATCAAAGTCCTCAAAATTTCCACTCGCTTACTCGCATTTGGTGAGTGGAATTTAGTGGAGGGCGAGTGTGGAGCAGGGGCAGACTGGGCGAACAGTTTCCTGGCTGATAGCTTCTGGCAGAAGCGGTGTGGCCATCAGAGCGGCCTGGAGGGGGTCCTCCCTGTCCTGTTAAAAAGGCTGCACCACTCCTGCCAGAAGCGATCAGCCAGGAAACTGTCAGAAGGATCGGGTAGCCGGATGACACAGGGCGAGGATCTCCGCTGAGACGCGGCTTGTATATGAATAGCCAGCCGCTGGCAAACAAAGTCTCGCCTCCTGGATCGGCATTGGACCAGTGCGCTGTCCAATTGAGTAGCAGGTCTAGGAGGCGGGGACTTTGACAGCAGCTGGCTATTCATATAGAAGCCACGTCTCAGCAGGAGATCCCCGCTCTGTGTGATCCAGCTGGCAGATTCTCCTGCTTCCTCCCTGATGCATTGCTGGGCACTGATGGCCACTGATCAGGCGGCACTGATAGCCTCTGAGGCGGCACGGATAAGCTGCAGTTATGGGGCTGCACTGACAAGCTGCAGTGATTGGCACTGATGAGGCTGCACTGATGGGACTAAACTGATGGGCACTGATAAGCTTTATGTTAATATTGTTAAAGAAGTTTTTAATATTTATTTTTGGAACTTAATTCTGCATAAAACATTTAACAGTGTAATTACATGAGATAATTTACGAGGGCGTGTTTAGGGGTGGGCTTAGGGGCGGGGCAACTGGTGATGAGTAACTCTTAAGGCCTGGCTAGTGGCTCTGGACTTGAAATTTTGAGCCCTGTCAAATATATCTAATGTTTTCAGGTTATCTAAAATGCAAACATTGACCAAAAGGCATCATACATGTACAGAGATTATATTGTCTGGTCGTAAAAAACTGCCTTTTTTATCTACCATAACTATGTAATATTCGGACCTACCTAGACAGTCCATTGGTATCCAATCTGGCCAGCCCTTGTAGTGGTACATGAGTTTTTGTTTTCTCAGATTTACTAAAATGTTGCAAAATGACATATAACTGCAGCACACCACAATAAAATAAATGAGTACATTTTTAAAATGCATGTCTGAAAAACTGAAGCTAAATTGCCCTGTCTATGCATTGGGACTGTGCATATGCCCACTGCAGCCCAACACATAGTATGAATCAGCCCTACTCTTTTTATACTAAATGACTGTAGTTAAAAAGCTGTACGCTTCCTCTGGCAATCTTAATCTAGCACCTTTAGCAGTGTGGTATACTATAATTAATACTGTCTATTTCCACTAAATGAAAGACCAGATCAAATTACACATGCTGTCACTTAAGAGGAGTCTTCTTTGAGCAATGAAAGGTACATAAAACTGTGGAATAAAAATCCAGTAAATGTGTTACAGGAATGCTTTTTATCTTGAACTCTCAGAAAAAAACAAAAAACAAAAAAAAAAAAAAAAAACACAGAAACTATACATTTAAGTGAGAAGCACAATGCAGTATCAGACAGGGTGATCTGTTCTATGTGGAGGCTGCCCCTGCCTTGGGCTAGTAAACACAGCCTTCTTATTGGTATCATGTAACTATACTATTGAGGGACTGCTGAAAACATTTTATTGTGGATGCAACAAAAGAATTCAGATAACCAACATACTATTTTCTGCAGAGCTGCCAAACTTTAGTCTACTTTCATCCAGCACATCGTGTATGCACAGGATGTTAACATAAAGACATTACCATCTCTGTTATTTCATTGCTTTACAGGCTCATGCTCTTCTTTACTGGGAAGAATAGGCCACCTAGCACGTACTGCTAATTCTTGCCCTTGGGATGCTCTCAGCCTCATGGGAGATGGCTCAGAACGCTCACACCATGGAAAAGGAATGCCAAGCATGTGGAGGTCACACCACACTCTTTGAAGCCTAGGTAACCTATTATCATTAACCTTGTGGTGTGTAGGTTGCAAGCAGTGAGGTCCCTGTCCACTGTAGGGAAAAAGGCAGTGCTGTCTAACCCTAAACAGGTGTTGCCAGTCCAGTGAGTTTCACAGAGTCAGCGCATGTGGTCAGATCTAATGATTTATTTCTCTGTAACAAAAGTTAAACATTTCAATGGTTTTAGTATAATATGTTAAATGGCTTCACTGATCACTGGAGTATTAACAACATACTTTTCCTTCATCTTGGTACTGCATAACCTTGGCAAACGGTTACCATGAAACAGCATAGCAATGCAGTGATGACTCCATGTTCATTTCTTTATACTAAAAGATGCCGTAAAATACATGCAATGTAGTGTCATATCAATTTAGGGAGTCCTTTATTATGTTCTTCAAGAAACTATCTTCAAGGACTATTATACTTCTACTACACTACTTTTGCAAATGCTATATAGACTATAAACTGCAAGAATGTGTCATTTTACAGCACAGATACTTCATACATCCATCCAATCACTTTCCAAAGCTTGCCGCCTCAACTCCCGCAACATCTCCAAACTACGTCCCTTTCTAACCAAGGAAACCACAAAGCTCCTGATTCACTCCCTGATTATCTCTCGCCTTGACTACTGCAACTCACTCCTCATTGGCTTACCTTTAAATAGACTATCCCCCCTTCAGTCCATCATGAATGCTGCTGCCAGACTCATCCACCTTACAAACCGCCCAGTGTCTGCTACCCCTCTCTGCCAATCCCTCCATTGGCTACCACTTGCCCAACGGATTAAATTCAAAATACTAACATTAAGTTACAAAGCCATCCACAACTCTGACCCCAGCTACATCACTAGATTAGTCTCAAAATACCAACCAAATGGCCCTCTTCGTTCCTCCCAAGACCTCCTGCTCTGTAGCTCCCTCATCACCTCCTCCCATATCCACCTCCAGGACTTCTCCCGAGCCTCGCCCATCCTCTGGAATTCCCTACCCCAATCTGTCAGACTGTCTCCAAATTTATCCACTTTTAGGCGATCCCTGAAAACTTTCCTCTTCAGAGAAGCCTATCCTGCCTCCATCTAACAACTGCACTATTTTCTCCAGTAGCTCATCCCCCACAACTATTACCCTTTTGTATAACTTGACCCTCCCTCCTAGATTGTAAGCTCTAACTAGCAGGGCCCTCTGATTCCTCCTGTATTGAATTGTATTGTAATTGTACTGTCTGCCCTAATGTTGTAAAGCGCTGCATAAACTGTCAGCGCTATATACTGTATAAAAATATTACATGATATACTTCGGTTTCATTTACTTCAAACTGCTGCTCTGTATCCAATGGCTTTATTTCTTTGTCTCCTAAGATATGATGTCTTCTAAGATATTTGTTAAATAAAATACAAAAAAAGCAGGGCTGGTCACAGCTCTGATGCAGCAACAAATGGGAGATCAATCTCCCAGAGCTCAAGGAACACCCGACAACTTCTGATTGAACTATCCTAGGTTTCCAATGAACACTGGTTTAAAGTGGCTGCCATAGAGCAACATGTAGTAATAAAACAATAAACTAATTGTAAAAAGTGGAGAGACAAGTAGGGCAAGACAGAAGGAGAAGGGATTTAGAAGTAGGAAAGGGGTGTGGGAAGGCAGAAGAAGGACTTGACAGCTAGTATTTTTAGGAAGGGGGCAGCAACGACAGGCCCCTCATTTTCTCAGTGTTTTCCTTTAAACTTCTAACAAATAATAACTTCATCCAAAAGAAACAAACCCCAAAAAAGATACTATGTAAAGCATAAAGCTCTGGCTAGAGGTACACTTTAAATTGCAGAATGTGACTAGCTGCTATGCAGCAGTTTTATATTTCACCTAAATAGTAGGGGAAAAAATGTAAAGAATTCAGTATGATAAACATTTTCTGTGTAGTAGAAGACTGATGTACTTCCCCTAACAGAGTGAAAACTTATTTTAGGAACTATATATTCATATAAATGTGCAACACATATCTCCACCAAAAGGTCTACCAGCTTTCTGCTCTTCAATAATGACTCATTGTTTCCTAAAATAAAAATCCCAGATGGGCATTCATATCTACCCACTCCACTACAGTCCTTATTATACCAGTCTTAATGATAAAACAGTATTTTTTCTGCATTCTACTTCTAACGGACAGAATACTCTACCATGGGACAAACAACAAATCTGCTATAGAATGTTCAATCAATGGCACAGATTTATAGACCATATCCTATCTTGTGGTTTTACCCAAGGAGTAAAGTAGTTACACTGAATGCAGAGTCCATTAAAAAACAGAGGCAATGTGAATGGAAAAAGCTGGGGATTGCTTGAAAATGTCCAACAAGATACACAAATATTTAACTGGTTTTCTTACAAGCATTTAAAATTCTCAGAATGATGTAGCATTATGTACTAACAGAAGTAATCCAATACCCTATACATCAGGTGTCAAACACAAGGCCCGCGGGCCGAATCCGGCCCTCCAGGCCATTTCATGTGGCCCTCACACCTCTCCTGCAGCTACTGGAGAGCTCCAGCCCTCCTCTGGTCCTCCTCCAAACCCCTACTTTCAAGCAATGCATCCAGCTTCTTCCCAGCAGCAGTATAAGGAAAAGGGGTGCACTGTGATGTTAGGGAGAGTAGGAGACTCACCTTCTGATGTTAGGTGGCTCTTGACATCTAATGTAAGGGGAGGGGATGTGCTGGACATCTAATCTTACAAATACAACCGGCCCTTTTGAGGACAATCATAATGCTGAATCGGCCCACGAGGAAATGGAGTTTGACACCCCTGCCCTATACAAATCAATATTGAAAATCAGGCCAAATCTTCTCAAAAGTCATCAGATGGCAACAATGTTCTCACCTTTCCCCATCCATCCATCCATGTTTAGAGTGAGTGAGTGTGTGTGTGTGTGTGTGTGTGTGTGTTGGGGTTAATCTTACCCCACTTTTGTACAGATAGATTTAACCACTTGCCTACCAGGCCAATTCTGACATTTCTCTCCTACATGTAAAAATCATAATGTTTTTACTAGAAAATTACATAGAACCGCCAAACATTATATATGGTTTTTTATCAGAGACCCTAGAGAATACAATGGCGGTATTTGCGCAGTAATTTTTCAAATGCGTTTTTTTGGGGAAAAAAAACAGTTTTGGGCTTTAAAAAAAACAAAACAAGAAAGTTAGCCCAATGTTTTTGCATAATGTGAAAGATGAAGTTATGCTGAGTAAATAGATACCCAACATGTCACGCTTCAATATTGCACACGCTCATGGAATGGTGCCAAACTTGGCTATTTAAAAATCTTCTTAGGCGACGCTTTAAAAATTTTTACTGGTTACATGTTTTGAGTTACAGAGGACTAGGGCCAAAATTATTGCTCTCACTCTAACATTCGCGGTGGCACCTCACATGTATGGTTTGAACACCATTTTAATATGTGGGAGGGACTTATGTATGCGTTCGCTTCTGCGTGCGAGCTCACCGGGACAGGGGCGCTTTAAAAAAATGTTTATTTTTTGTTAATTTTACTTTTTTTATTTTAGCTTGACACTTTTTTTCCCCAAAAATTTTTTTTGATCACTTTTGTTTCTATTACAAGGAATAGTAAACATCCTGTAATAGGAATAAGCATGACAGGTGCTCTTTACAGTGAGATGTGGGGTCAATAAGACCCCACATCTCACCTCTAGGCTTAGAAGCCTGAAATTAAAAAAAAAAAACGATCACCGATTCCCAGCCGAAGCAGGGCCCTTTTTTTGAATACAGAGGCCAGGCGTGATGTCATAACATCGCACCCGGCCTCCGAACGATCATAGAGACTCCGGCGACCATCTGGTCCACCGGAAATCTCTATGCTAAACATCTGGGGCTGGCAGATCCTGTGACCGACTCACCGATCGTAGCGGTGGGTCGGTACAAGCACCGGAGGGTGGCGGGAGGGGGGGGGGCGTCCCCTCTCGCCTCCCGTAAGAACGATCAAGCGGCGTAATAGCCGCTATGATCGTTCTTATGGTGCGCAGATTCGCCGGCTCTAAAAGACGATATCTGGATGATGTCTGTAGCTACAGGCATCATTCAGATATTCCTGCTCAAAGCCGAGGACGTCATTTGGCGTACGGTGGGCGGTAAGCGGTTAAATAAATACACACACATACACAGTGCTGTGGAAAAGCTTTAGGCAGGTGAGAAAAAAATGCTATAAATTAACCACTTCATGCAAATCGTCATACCCGTACGTCGGTAATTTGATGCTAAATACTATGGTTATGGCAGTAGCTTGCTGCCATAAACCTGGGATTTTTGGGAACGGCGTGTGTTTCTCTTTGGGATAAAAGGTGGTCTCCGTGGTGCATTCGCAGCGAGATCACCTCTATCGGCAGCGGGAGAGGTGCCCCCCGCCGTGCTCTGGTCATCTCCACCACTTACCAGACCTGCCGGTAGCGGCGGAGGCGATCGCGTCCTCTCCCGTGGATGCCTGGCTGCTGAGGGGAAGATGGCCCCTGCTCGGCTCCATGGCATGGGAGGGCTGAAGCGACGTCAAACGTCCGCCCATAGCTCTTAAAAGGGACTTTTTTTTTTTTTCAAATGACTTTTTATTTTATAATTGCATTTTAGTGTAAATATGAGATCTGAGCTCTTTTTGACCCCAGATCTCATATTTAAGAGGTCCTGTCATGCTGTTTTTCTATTACAAGGGATGTTTACACTGAGGTATCGCCATGATTGTTAGAGCGAGAGCAATAATTCTAGCCCTAGACCTCCTCTAACTCAAAACTGGAAACCTGTAGAAATGTTGCCCGCATTCCTTCCATGAATATCACTTCTGGTCAGACTTCTCCGGTCAGTAGAAGGGTGTACCTGGGTCCCACTGGTTTCTGCCAGTTCTCTGCTGTTGGCACTGCAGGACATCTTCAGATGTCGAAGGGCAGCAAGCATGTTGCATCTTTCATATGCTGCATCAAGCTTCCTTGGCCAACCACTGTGTATACAATCCTCAACATTGACCGTTTCTTTGTGCTTCCTAAAAAGAGTTTGTACAGCACACCCTTGTGTCTTGTTGCTGTACTCACTCTTGCCATGGTGTGTGCCCTGGGACATGAAATTGTATAGCACAACCTCACCTTAGTAGCAGAGTTTGGCTGTTCCTCACCCAGGTTTAAGCCTCCTACACAGCTGTTTCTGTTTCAACCTACATATGAAACTGATGATCATTGACATCGGCTTGGTATAATTTAATCATGCACCTGACTCTAATTCTACAAAATTCCTGACTTTGTGCAAGTGTAAGAGCTGATGCTGATTTGAAACCAAAGGGTATACACACCACATATTGATTTGATTTAGCTCTTTCTTCTGTTTGCTCTTTTTACATTTTTTAAATTGATAAAAATAATCAAAATATATATTTTTGAAAGCATTCTTAGTTTACAGCTGCTCTTCTTCACCCCTGTCTAAAACATTTGCACATGACTATACAATATAATAATAATAATATATATATATATATATATATATATATATATATATATATATATATCTTTACTGCATACTTTTTATGTATATGCTGGTAGTTTTGGAAAAGCAGGGTAGATAATGACATTCTTTTATCCTTCTATACGAAAGACTTTAAGGAGAAGTAAAACATTTAATTATTGTGAATTTCTTCCTCTTCTATTTAATGTACTCAGTGCTTTCTTCCCAACTGTCTGGCTCTCAGTCTTTAATTAAGCTCAGGAAATGACAGAGTATGTGTCAATATAAACCACTTTTGCTTTGGTGACTTGGCCCTCTGACTTCACAGGCTGTAATTCTGTCTATGATTACCACACATATGATCTTAGACATTGTTATTATGTGCAGTTTCTACTTGCTAATTGTTAGAACAAAAACAGAAAATTTGGTGAAATTCTGTGTATTTTACTCCTGCAGTAAAATACACACATTTATCTAAGCCCTTTTGTAGAAAAAGTGGGGACATGTTAGAATGTAGGGTTGCCCCGATACCGGTACTGAGCATTTGCCCAAGTACTTGTACTCGGGCAAATGCTCCCGATGCTTCCCCCGATACCTAGAAGACAGCTGTGATCGGCGCGTGGGGGAGTTACAAGATTCTCCCCCAGCGGCTTTCAGCGGCTTTAGTGACATACAACGGTGATCGGTCACCGCTGACTGTCACTGCATCCTCCTCCATGCCCCCTCCTTTCCTCTGTCCCCCTCTGCTGTCCCCCTCCTTCCTTGTCCCCCTCCTCTGTCCCCTCAGTTCTGCTGTGCCTCTCTGCTGTCCCCCTCCATTCCCCCTCTCCTTCTCTGTCCCCCTCCGCTCTGCTGTGCCTCTCCGCTGTCCCCCTCCGTTCCGCCGTTCCTCTCTCCTTCTCTGTGCCTCTCCGCTGTCCCCCTCCGTTCCTCTCTCCTTCTCTGTGCCTCTCTGCTGTCCCCCTCCGTTCCTCTCTCCTTCTCTGTGCCTCTCCGCTGTCCCCCTCCGTTCCTCTCCGCTGTCCCCCTCCGTTCCGCCGTTCCCCTCTCCGCTCTCCCCCTCTGTTGTGCTGTCCTCCTCCTCCTTCCTTTGTGAATGGATAGAGTCAGCTGACTCTGTCCATTCACATAACTGAAACATTGTAATCTCCTGTGATTACGATGTGTCAGTTTATGAATGGAGAGGAGCCGCTGTCTACTCCTCATTCATTTTCAGTGCAGCTGAGGCTGCAGAGAAAGGGACTGGGGAATCTCTAGCCTCTGTCTCTTTTTCTGTCTTAAGGGGGAGATATCAGAGGTCTGTTAAGATCCCTAATATCTCACCAAGGCCCCCCAACAGGGCTGATTAAAAAAAAAAAAAAAAAAAAAAAAAAAAACACACATTGCAATTAAGAATAAAAAAAATATTATTGTAAAAAATAAAAATTGTAAATAAAAAAAACAAAAAAAAAAACCACACACATACACCGTTCACCCCCCCCCCCCCAAAAAGAAAGCACCGTTAAAAAAAAAAAAAAAAAACACTGTCACGTGACATTCAAAAAAAAGTATCGGTAATCGGTATCGGCGAGTACTTGAAAAAAGTATCGGTACTTGTACTCAGTCCTAAAAAAGTGGTATCGGGACAACCCTATTAGTATGTCTGTTAAGACTTTCTTTCTAAGAGCCTCCCCTTGGAAAGATTTTCAGTTACTTGATGAGTGTCAGTAAAGGGAACTCTCCTCAACAGGAAACAGGATACAGCTATAGATAGTAGAGTGGGGAAGGATTAAGGCCTGGTTCACACCTATGCATTTTTTAGTGTGTTTTCAGTTTTGCAGAAATACACTACAGTCCATTTAACATGGTTTCCTATGGATGTAGTTTATAGTGCATTTTATGGAAAGAGCCAGGTACTTTTTTCTGTTTTTTGGTTCCGTAGACTTCAACGGATCAAAAACGTGTATTGAAAAATTCAAAATGCACCTGGAATAGAGCTGCACGATTCTGGTTAAAATAAGAATCACAATTTTTTTGCTTAGAATAAAGATCACGATTCTCTCATGATTCTCGGCTTAACATCTTCTTTCACATTACACAAAAAAAAAGGGTTAACTTTACTGTTTAGTTTTTTTAAATTCATTAACCACTTCAGCCCTGGACCATTTGGCTGGCAAAAGACCAGAGCACTTTTTGCGATTTGGCACTGCGTCGCTTTAACTGACAATTGCGCGGTCGTGCAACATGGCTCCCAAACAAAATTGACTTTCTTTTTTTCCCACAAATAGAGCTTTCTTTTGGTGGTATTTGATCACACCTGCGGTTTTTATTTTTTGCACTATAAACAAAACAAATAGCGCCAATTTTGAAAAACGCATTATTTTTACTTTTTGCTATAATAAATATCCCAAAAAAATAAATATAAAAAAATTTTTTTTCCCCTCAGTTTAGGCCGATACGTATTCTTCCACATATTTTTGGTAAAAAAATAAATAAATAAATAAATAAGCGTTTGGTTTGCGCAAAAGTTATAGCGTCTACAAAATAGGGCATAGTTTTATGGCATTTTTATTAATTTTTTTACTAGTAATGGCGGCGATCTGCGATTTTTATCGTGACTGCGACATTATGGCAGACAGATCGGACACTTTTGGGACCACATTTATACAGCGATCAGTGCGATTAAAAATGCATTGATTACTGTGTAAATGTGACTAGCAGTGAAGGGGTTAACCACTAAGGGGCGCTGTAGGGGTTAAGTGTGTCCTAGGGAGTGATTCTAACTGTGGGGTTACAGCTGTAATCGGGGAGCTGATCACAGCTCCCCAATTACAGGGAGCTATGATCAGTGCCCTGTCACTAGGCAGAACGGGGAAATGATTGTTTACATCAACATTTCCCCGTTCTCCCTCTCCATGAGACGATTGCGGGTATCCCCGCGGACATAGAGTCTGCGGGACCCGCAATGACACAGAACTCACGGCGCGCGCCCCGAGCCGCTTCTTAAAGAGCAGCGTACAGGTACGTTAATATGCCTGTACATGCTCTTCTGCCAACGTATATCGGCACGACAAGCAGTTAAAGTGTATTTTTTTTTTTTTAAATTGCGTTTTAAAAACCGCTGTGCAAATACGGTGTGACATAAAATATTGCAACAACCACCATTTTATTCCTTAGGGTCTCTGCTAAATAATAAAAAAATATATATCATGTTTGGTGTTCCAAGAAATTTTCTAGCAGAAAATAATGATTTTTATTTGTAAGCAATAAATGTCAGAAAAGGTTTGGTCTTTAAATGGTTAAACTTTCTTCATTTACACGCAAAGAACGAAAAGATACTTTGTTTCTACTTATTCCCATGTTGTGATAAAACTTGGCAGGCTGCCTGGATTTTTTTTTACAGCTGTGAGAACTCTCTATACTTGTTAGAAAGAATGACATGCTAGTTTTAAGATCGTGAAGGGAAAAAGATTGCGATTTTGATTTGTAACGATTAGTCGTGCAGCTCTAACCTGGAGTGTGCAAACTGCAACCTGCATAGGTGTGAATCAGACCTAAAACCCTTGTCAAGTTTTGCCTGCTCTTTGTGTCCTACTGGGGAGATTTCCACTCAGTTTCTCTTCCGGTAAGAGATGTAGGAAGAACTGATGCAGGTGGAATTTTCCTCACCAGGGACACAGACTGCAATAAGGGCCTGACAGAGGTTTTAATCCTTACCCACTCTATACAAAACTAAAAAAGGGTGGTTTGGCAGGAGAGGAGCTTTATAAAACCTGTAATTATGGGGATATTTTAAATGTCCTTATGCGAAAGGCACCTTTCACACGGGTGCCTCCATTCTGCGCGATCACTCCACTGATACCCGCTCAGCAGCCGGATGACAGGTCCGTCTCTACCCACTTTGCAGAGCGAAGATGGACAGAGTCCTGCTCTCATTTATGGGGAGATCGGATGAAAACAGACCGCTTATCCGTTTTCATCCAATCCCATCTGATCCGATCCACCAGACGGATGGAAAATAGGACCTCCATTACATGTCACCGCTGACATCCGCTGCTCCATAGAGGTGAATGGTCGGACTGAAAATCTGACAGGCGGACCTGATTGGACAGGCTGTGTGAAAGGGGCTTAGGCTGGGTTCACACTGGTGCGACACGACAGCCGTCCTACTTTGGATCCGACTTTGCCCTGCGACATGAAGCCGGCATGTGTCCGACTTTCAATGAACGAGGATCCGACTTGGATCCCCGCCAATGCCGGCACTGTGTTTGGTATGAATCTTTAGGGGGGAACTCCGCGCCAAATTTTAAATAAAAAACCGGCATGGGTTCCCCCTCCAGAGGCATACCAGGCCCTTGGGTCTGGTATGGACCTTGAAGGGAACCCCCTACGCCGAAAAAACGGCGTGGGGGGTCGCCCCCAATCCATACCAGACCCTTATCCGAGCACGCAGCCCGGCCGGACAGGAATGGGGGTGGGGACGAGCGAGCGCCCCCCCCCCTCCTGAACCGTACCAGGCCGCATGCCCTCAACATGGGGGGTGGTGCCTTGGGGGAGGGGGGCGCGCTGCGGCCCCCCCACCCCAAAGCACCTTGTCCCCATGTCGATGAGGACAAGGGCCTCTTCCCGACAACCCTGGCCGTTGGTTGTCGGGGTCTGCGGGCGGGGGGCTTATCGGAATCCGGGAGCCCCCTTTAATAAGGGAGCCCCCAGATCCCGGCCCCCCCACCCTATGTGAATGAGTATGGGGTACAGCGTACCCCTACCCATTCACCTAGGAAAAAAGTGTCAATTTAAAAAAAAACACTACACAGATTTTTAAAGCATTTTATTAGACAGCTCCGGGGGTCTTCTTCCGACTTCGGGGGTCTCTCCGGTTCTTCTCCACGCTCTCCGGATCTTCTGCCGGGCTCCTCCGCTCTCTTCTGCTCTTTTGCCGCTCTTTTGCTAAAGCGGAGGAGCCCGGTCTTCGGTCTTCAATCTTCTGCCTTCTGCCTTCTGCCCTCTTCTCCTGATGTTGACACGACGCTCTCTGGGGCTAGAATGCTCTCTGTGCGCTCTGCTCTGACTTATATAGGCGGTGACCCCGCCCCCTTATGCCGTCACAGTCCCTGGGCATGCTGGGACTGTGACGTTTTAGGGGGCGTGGTCATCACCCGATGACCATGCCCCCTAAAACGTCACAGTCCCAGCATGCCCAGGGACTGTGACGGCATAAGGGGGCGGGGTCACCGCCTATATAAGTCAGAGCAGAGCGCACAGAGAGCATTCTAGCCCCAGAGAGCGTCGTGTCAACATCAGGAGAAGAGGGCAGAAGGCAGAAGGCAGAAGGCAGAAGATTGAAGACCGGGCTCCTCCGCTTTAGCAAAAGAGCGGCAAAAGAGCAGAAGAGAGCGGAGGAGCCCGGCAGAAGATCCGGAGAGCGTGGAGAAGAACCGGAGAGACCCCCGAAGTCGGAAGAAGACCCCCGGAGCTGTCTAATAAAATGCTTTAAAAATCTGTGTAGTGTTTTTTTTTAAATTGACACTTTTTTCCTAGGTGAATGGGTAGGGGTACGCTGTACCCCATACTCATTCACATAGGGTGGGGGGCCGGGATCTGGGGGCTCCCTTATTAAAGGGGGCTCCCGGATTCCGATAAGCCCCCCGCCCGCAGACCCCGACAACCAACGGCCAGGGTTGTCGGGAAGAGGCCCTTGTCCTCATCGACATGGGTACAAGGTGCTTTGGGGTGGGGGGGCCGCAGCGCGCCCCCCTCCCCCAAGGCACCACCCCCCATGTTGAGGGCATGCGGCCTGGTACGGTTCAGGAGGGGGGGGGGCGCTCGCTCGTCCCCACCCCCATTCCTGTCCGGCCGGGCTGCGTGCTCGGATAAGGGTCTGGTATGGATTGGGGGGACCCCCACGCCGCTTTTTCGGCGTAGGGGGTTCCCCTCAAGGTCCATACCAGACCCAAGGGCCTGGTATGCTCTTGGAGGGGGAACCCATGCCGGATTTTTATCTAAAATTTGGCGCGGAGTTCCCCCTCAAGATCATCTGAGCACAAGTCGCGTGCCGAAGTCGGATCATGCGAGACGGCAATCCGACTTTGATCCGACTTCAATGATAGTCAATAGGCTGAAGTAGGATCAAAGTCGGACCAAAGTAGTACAGGGAGCATTTCTAAAGTCGGAACGACTTGTGTCGGACCAGTTAGGACGGCTCCCATAGGGAAACATTAAATTTCACACGTCATGCGACATGAGCTCCCAATGTCGGAGCGTTTGTCGGACCAATGTGAACCCAGCCTTAAGGAGCAAGTCCAGGAATTTTTTTTTAAACTGGCACAGCTGAAATAAGGTACCTCTAATGAGGATGATGCAGAGTCTTCATTCATCTCAGATATTACACACAATGCTCTTCTTCTAGCTCTGCTACTGATCAGTACGGCTGATGTACATGGCAGATATCATGTCATTTATGCTCCTCTCCATCTCCCTTGTCCATTCACAAAACTACATTGTATTTAGTTAACAAAACACAGAGCATTTTGTAAATGAATAAAGAGCGTAAATGATAAGATCCCCACGTTGTACAAGAGCTGGAATGATCAGTCGTAGCGTGTATATTATCCACAATAGATCAAATAGTCATTTCTAATGTAAACTGAGGCCTTAACATGCTTTTCATTATAGGCACATTATTTTATTTGTACGGTTTACAAAAAAAAAAAAAAAAAAATACAGGAGTTCTGTTCTAAATAGTAAAACAATTCAATACTTTTTAAGAAAATGACTTGGAACAAGCATGCAGCAAGTTAGAGCAATGTCAGGATTTCGCATTTACAGTTGTGCTCATAAGTTTACATACCCTGGCAGAATTTATGATTTCTTGGCCATTTTTCAGAGAATATCAATGATAAAACAAAAACTTTTCTTTCACTCATGGTTAGTCTTTGGGTGAAGCCATTTATTATCAATCAACTGTGTTTACCCTTTTAAATCATAACGGAAACAGAAACTACCCAAATGACCCTGATCAAAAGTTTACATACCTTGGTGGGGTTTGAATGGCTATTAAAAAAGGTAACCATCCTCACCTGTGGTCAAGAAATCATAAATTCTGCCAGGGTATGTAAACTTATGAGCACAACTGTATATACTTGTTTTGGGTTAGTAGTAGTGAAGTAGTTGCTTCTGCATACCAACCAGACCCATATCATTTTATCATCATCAAGGCAGAACCTCCTCAATTTGTTCCAGTACAGGTTTACTTTAATGACTAAAATATTTCAACCCTCTACAGCAGGAGTGCTCAACCTTTTGAAGAGAAGGCCACAGATTTGGTATCGGTTCACGGGCCAAAATGAACTATGGGGTTTTACCGCCCCCAAACCACAAATGTATATGAGCCCTTACTGTCCTGAGCCCCCTATAAGGCTGTTTTCACACTGATGGGTGCAGCATAGTACACCTGCGGATTTTGCCTGCAATGAGCCATAGACTTCCATTACATCTTCCAGGTGTGGTGCACTTTCTGAAAGTGCGCCAAACCTGCAGGATCTAAAAGAAGTCCTTGGCTGAGTGCAGCTAACCCACAGGAAAGCACTGTGCTGCACCTGCGGATCAGTGTGTAAGCAGCTGCCTAATAGACCCGCCATCCCAGAGCATGGGCTTCCCTGGTTTGAGGTCATGGGCCACATCAGAGGGCTCCACATGGGCCACAGGTTGAGCACCCCTGCTCTAGAAGGAGTACAGGTTTTCCCCAGAAGCATGTGGAGTTCACCACTGAGAATACATAATTATTTTATTGTTGACCATCACACTGCTACATCTGTTAGGGTTGCTTTTAGACACAGTTGGCACTACTCTGACCAAGAAGAAAGTCCAGTGTCTACCTAATTGACACACAAGTCACAATACTTGGCTGAAGGAACATTTAACACATTAAAAAGGTACATAAAGTTACTTGGAGGGCACTTCTAAAAGACTTGTACAAGTTTTCTCATGTTCATGCCCAGCAATATGAAACGGGGGAACTGATCTTATGAAAGTCATTTCAAAAAAGCCGAAAGTACAAAGTGAAAGAAAAAAAAGAGGTTACTTTGAGCTTTTATGCTGGCTCATATGTATATTGCAGCAGCAGAAAATTAGTTTACTACTATACGGTATTATCTGCAGGGAGGACTGAAAATCTCACACTTTCATATACTTTCTGCATACTATTTTACTGACTGGGTGTATCAATTACAAACTGCAACACCTCAATTGAAATGGGGTAATGGGTACATTTTCTAATTAATACAAGGAGTAACGTAGCCACACACAAGGAAAACCTAACAACCTATATATTTATGTTTATATTATGGCAGAGCTAAGCTTGGAAATAAGTATACACGTGTCATTTTCTGTATCCAGAAGAAGACTTGTAACCCTGAGAGCCAAATCACACACTTTATAATCAGTTACAGTAAACTGTGTTTTTTTTCTTTTGAGATAAAGGTTTTACATTATTAAATAAAAGTTGATCATTTTATTCACCCCTGTCAGTGTTAAGTGGTTTGTCTCATCCTTGTAAAGCAATACATTCTGCTGGAGCACTGGAGGAAAACAACAGACATGCTGGCTGGATTACCAGATGAAAATAGAATGCCTAAAAAAGAAAACTAATGCAACCATCACATCTTTGAATTGGTAAGTTGAAATATCATAAATGTTTGCTTTTGAGTTTAATACTGCTTTAAGGCAATGCCGAATTAAAGAGGAAGTAAACCCTCCTGCAAAAAAAAAAAAAATTAAACACACCTTGCAAGATAAAGGCATAATGAGCTAGTACGCATAGCATACTAGCTCATTATGAATTACTTACCCGAGAACGAAGCCCTCGCAGCCGTCCTTGTCTCCCCTTCAGGCCGCCGACATGTCGCCCAGGGCTTGTTTCTGGGTATCACGGCTCCGGCGTTGTGATTGGCCGGAGCCGCGATGACGTCACTCCCACGCGTGCGCGTGGGAGCCACCACGGACAGCACAGTACAACTGAAGTTGTACGTATGTGCCGTTGCTTCAGTTGGCTTAAGTGCGCATGTGCCACATTGCAGCTACAGGCAAGCCTAATTATAGGCTTGCCTGTAGTTTAAAGTAGTTGTAAAGGGTTTACAACCACTTTAAGAGCTGCATAAAGTGGGTACACTGCAAAGGCGTGAATGGGCTCTTTAAGCCCTAAATTGCAATACTGCAGGCTTTCCTATTAAAATTCTGAATAGGAAAACTAAGCTCTGTTCCGGTGTGCTGTGTGAAGGGGGGTGTGTCCCTTCTCTCCAATATTTTATTTCCCTCAGATTACCTGTGTTCATCAATAGCTTGATGAGGTAGAAGTCCTGGAAAATCACATTTAACGCAGTTCAATATATTATTTATTCAATATATTAGGGTGGTCTGGTAATAATAGAATGTCTTACAATCTGATTTCAGGTACATGTCACACTGCAAATATACAATGATTTCTTCAGCACCAGTCAAGACAGGAAAGTAAATTCCACATACAAGAAATATCACATGCACCTGGAACCAAAGCTGAGTCTGTGTCCACAAACACTGAAAAATTGCAGCTAATGCTTCAATAAACAGAAAAATATATTGCTTTTAACAGAGAAAATGAATTGTAGAGGTGCATAGGAATTCATAGGAACTGACAAGTCCCTTCTGCTTGTCCAGAATTCCTACAAACCCAAAATTGATGAGTACCTGTTACCTGCATCAGCCCCCCACTCAATGAATGCACTTACACCAGGCACTAAACCATCTTTTCCAGGTCTCATTGACACCCAACAGACACCCCTTCATACAATTTAATAAATGTATACTTTATTTTTTTTTTAAATGACCAAAAATCATCATAGTAGCCCTTTAAGTCAGTTAAGATCAGTTTAATGAAAATAATCTTAAAAACTTGATTCCACGTGCAATTAGTAATACTACATATGTATATCCGTATATAATAACATACATATATTGGACAGCTATTTTCACTTATTACATACAAATGTTCTGCTGTATGAGAAAGCACCATAGAAAGGGCTCGGGGCCCCTTATTTCTTCTTCTGCTATAGTTTTTTTTTTTTTTACCATTAGCAATGAAATGATGTCCCTGCTGACTGCAATGGGAGGAGCCATTCATCTAAGAGTTCTGGTCTATCCCATCACCCACCCACAAGCTGTGGCTGGCTAAGCAGTGTTCAGTGACAAGCCCACAATCCCATGCACATTTATGCCCCCACATTCACTCCCAGTGGTGGCTACAATTCCCATTGTATGATGGAATTGCAGTTTTTTTCCATTGGCCCAATGCAGTAAAGGGAAGTGATGTCAGGTATCCAACGCCTGCCCAGAGTATAGATTTAAGCAGTTTGGAAGAATCATTGCAGTTGTTAAACTACCTTCTGACAGCTAAGATACTGTATATGAAAAAGTTGCATTTGTTTTTTTTAATAAAATACTTCTTTTCAAATTTTTCTCATCCTTCCACATGCTGCTGATCGCCTGAAGCCTGCGTGCAGCCACTTCATGTCTATATGCATGCACTCCAGCAATGTTTGCATGGCATTTCCCAGGGCGGGCTTTCTCTTGGTGAAAACAGTAGAACATGCCTGTGGAATTTATTGAACGGCCACCTGTAATCTTCGTTGGAAGCATGTGTGACAGTACAGGAGAGCAACTGGAAGGCAGGGACAGAGTGCTGTCACCCTATAATAGGAAGTGTCTGAACAAAGTAAACAGAGGAAGAACCCCTCTTCGATAGCGGTTACTGAAACAAGTGTCCCCAGTGGAGGGTGTCCTCCACTACTCCTGTTCAGATGGCTTTACCTTCACTTTCATGCTCAGTGACATTGTTGATTAGGACATTTGGAGATAGTGAATCTCCCTAATGAGGACACAGACCACTATATGAATATAGAAAGGGATGGTCAGCACTCAGGATAACTTCCAAAAAATAGTATTCCTTTATTGAATAGAAATGTAAAAACAGCCTGGCTGTATGTACAGCATTGAACGTCTTTTCAATAAAGCAATACGATTTTTTGGATATCATCCTGAGTGCCCATCATTTCTTTCCTTACTCTGGTACGTTGGAGGTGTTGGCAGCCTCAAGGTCTGAGTACCGGGTGGCGTGGTTAGGTGGGAAGGTTGTAGCGCCTACACACCTGTTTCCCACAGACAGCTATAAACCTGGCAGTAATTCTAACCCCTCTCCAGTCTATCCAAATCTGATTTAAAAAAAAAAAAAGTTTGCCTTCAGTTATACTTTAAGTTAAAACTGTAATAACAACTCAAAAAATGTGCTTGCTGAAAATACACTATACCACCTCTAAAGGGAAAACTGTAGGCAAGCCCAGGCATATATACAGACGCACTGACAAGTCTCTTCTGTACCCACCCATCTATCCTGTGTTCAGGTTAGTCACGGTCACAGCAGATGGTACTGGGGCACAAAGGTAAGTATAGGAATCCCCCTCCATCCTGACACTCCAAGCTATGAATCACAGCTGGAGTACAGCACACTATTACTCTCTCTACATGACATGGCAAGTATAGAACAGTATGAGCCACTTTCTGTGTCATAATCAATACAATAGCCTTTTTGCCATTCGAATCTGTGCTGTCATCTACACACAATTTCAAAAACAAAGAAACTCATCAAGCCAATTTAGAAAGACAATTTTGATCTCTTAACCATATGTCTACCAGAGCAATTTTTTTGCTTGAAATTCCTTTAATTGCTTCAAACCCTTAGAACATATTCATATATCCTTGGGTTGAAGTGATTATACCAGGATGCACCTGCAGGCATCATCCCAGGATCAAAATTTTCAGGCCAGCATTGAAATTTCTTATAGAAGTGATCCGAGCAGCTATACAGCTACTCTATCGCCTCAGCAGGGCATGAAAGTGAAGCCCCACCTCCCACTGCCTTTACCGGGCTCTCCCGATCGGGAAGCCATGTACTGCCGCTGGGTCCCGGCTCCCCCCTGTAATGTAAGAAACCAGAAGCGACGAAGAGTCCATAACTTACGATATCAGTTTGAGGTTTACAAGCCTTTACCAGCTTGTAAAGCATCTGATCAAACCAATAGAGCAAGAGCAATAAAATCTAGCACCAGACCTCCTGTGTAACTCTAAACCAGGGGGTCTCAAACTGGCGGCCCTCCAGCTGTTGCGGAACTACAAGTCCCATCGTGCCTCTGCCTACGGGAGTCATGCTTGTAACTGTCAGTCTTACAATGCCTCATGGGAATTGTAATTCTGCAACAGCTGGAGGGCCACCAGTTTGAGACCCCTGCTCTAAACTGATAACCCATAAAGACATTTAAAGCGTCACCTATGGAGATTTTTAGGTACTGTAGTTTGGTGCCATTCCACAGACCTACACAATTTTAAAGTGTGACAAGTTAGGTATCTAATTACTCGGTGTAACATCATCTTTTAGATTTGATGGAAATTGGGCATTACAGTATATTGTTTTTCTGTGCACTAAAATTCATTAAAATGCATTTTTCCCCCTAAAAATTCGCATTTTAAAAATAGCTGCGCAAATATCGTGCAACATAAAAGATTGCAACAAACACCATTTTATTCTTCAGGGTGTCTGCTTTCAAAAAATATATAAAACTTAGGTTCTAGTAATTTTCTTACATGTATGATAAAAATGTCAGAATTGGCAGTTAAACCACAAAAAATTATATATATTTTGAAAGCAGAGACCCTGGAGAATAAAATGGTGGCAGTTGCTATTTTTTTCTCCAATGCATATTGTCAGGAAACAATACACTAAATCTAATTTTAGTGCAAACACAATATTAAGTAAATAGATACCAAACATTCCATGCTTGCACTGCACACACCTGGAAAAACGCAAAAACAAATATGGTATGCAAACTTTACCATAGACAACGCTTTAAAAGCCTTTACAGGTTACCCGTTTAACATTAACCATGAATGCTCCTAAAATGAATGCTCTCACTCTGACATTCGCCACAATAACTCGCGAGTGGTGCAATTTATGCAGGTTGCTGGATTCCCTCCTGCTGCGCTATTGTATTATGACAGTGGGAGGCTTCCCAGCTGTCAAAATACAATGATCACTGTTGGCAGTTATAGCTGCTGGCAGCAACAGTATGGAATTAAAAAAAAAAGCGGACAGTCCGGTTGCACTGAACCAACAACCAGCCTGCCCATAGATAGATTGAATCCATCTATAGCCAGCTTAAGAGCATAGAGAACGGTTAGAATGGTAAGTTATCCTGCTTATTTCTTTTGGTCTGTCTGAGGACCATAGAATATAATTCTTTTTTTTATTTGGAGACACAACAGGAAGTGAGGGAATTCCTTCTTAGAAAGTAGTCACCAGAACAGGCATCCACATTAAATACTTAAATAATTACCTTTTATCCCAGTTCCATTGAGAAGTGTAAAATGCTGCATTTCCCATCACGTTCTGCCCCGTTGACAGTGATCACTACAACAATTAGGAAAGATGACATACCCCCAGGGGGGTCATGGGCAACTATAAAAATCTGAGTTTTTGACAATTCCCCAATCTATTCAAAATATAAAAAAGGTATGGGCTTGAGAGAAGCTTAACAACATGCTGTAAATACTACGTGAAGCTCTAATGAGCAAACAATCTTATCTTCGTACAATCATTTACAAGATACTCCACTCCCTCCCTATTAAAATATTATAAGGACTTAATAAGGGGGGGGGGGTGTCACATAAGTCCAGCAAATTCACCATGTTAAGGTCTTACTCCTACATTTGAAAGGCATACAACTTTTATGTCTTCTATAGGAGAAGGAAATAATTTATGTGTTTAATGATTTACACATTTGAACATTTTTAACAAATCAAACCTTAAGATCTAAAACCTAATAGGCGCACGGCTCAATAAATGAACGCCAGAAATGGAATGAGAACTAATGTACATCTGTACACTGAATGGCTGTCACAAGGCAGAGCGCTGTATTTACAACAGTCAGCTGTTTTATTTGACAGGTTACATAAACGTTTATTCATTTACCTTTACATGTTTATTATTTTCCATCCTGGTGTTCTTTACATAGCAACAGAATCAGGGGAATTCCCTGCGAGTCATAAAACAATAACAAAAGGATATGTGGTCACCAATCAGGAAAAGCTTCGGAAAAGGCCAACTGTTAAAGATCGCTCATAGGATATTAATAGTACACTTTTATAATGCTCAGTTCTGCCACCTATGAACGTAGTCAAAGAAAAAAAAAAAAAAAAAAGAAGAAAAGCAAGTTCAGTTTTTGAGTTTATGGGCATTTCTCAATACTCCTGTGATCCCTTCCTAAGACCCCTTTCACACTGGGGAGCTTTGCAGGTGCTACAGCGCTGAAAATAGTACCTGCAAATGCCGCTGCTTTGTCTCCAATGTGAAAGCCCCGAGGGCTTTCACACTGGAGCGGTGCGCTAGCAGGACGGGAAACAAAGTCCTGCTAGCAGCATCTTTGAAGCGGTGTGTATACTGCTCCTGCCCATTGAAATCAATGGGGCACCGCGGCTATCCTCAACCGCCCCGCTAGCGGCCGAATCCCGTCGCTAAAAGGACGGTAAAGTGCCGCTAAAAATAACGCCGCTTTACCGCCAACGCACCTTCCGCCCCAGTGTGAAAGAAGATCTAAATTCAGCTGAAAGTATTAATGTAATGTGCTAATAGTGACTTGTCCCATCTACTTGGGGGCTTCCTTGTGCATAGCAGAATTGTTTCCCATAGGCTAAAATAAACCTATTTGATAGCTTCAGATCATTTAGAGTACATCCCAGAAAACTGTTCCTTTAGGATGTTTTTTTTCAGATTACAGTCATTCCAGCATAACATCCATACACAAGACCTGTTTCAACATGTCTATAATTTACCAACCTTCATTTTAGCAGTTGAGTTATACCACATGGACCAGAATAAAGTTAAAGTGAATCTCTAGCACAAATTTTCTTTTTTTTCTTAGTTTTGTTTTGGATAGTGAAAGGAAAAATAAGAAGCCCTGTCATTTTTGTTTTTGCAGTCTGTGTCACGCTGGGAAATATCACTTCACAGAGGCAATAGGAAAACAGTGGAAAAATCCCTAAAGTAAGGGGACATTTTTTCTTAGGCAACGGTCATGAAAACCATGCAGCACACAGTATATAAATATCCTAGAGAGTAAGGTCCCTTTCACACTGGGGCGGTTTGCAGGCGTTATTGTGCTAAAAATACCGTCTGCAAACTGCCTCTAAACAGCCTCCGCTGTTTGTTCAGTGTGAAAGCCCGAGGGCTTTCACACTGAAGCGGTGCACTGGCAGGAGAAGAAAAAAATCTCCTGTCAGCCGCATCTTTGGAGTGGTGAAGGAGTGGTGTATTCACCGCTCCTGCCCATTGAAATCAATGGGACAGCGCGGCTATACTGCGGCAATACCGCGGCTATAGCCACGCTATATGAGTGGTTTTAACCCTTTTTCGGCCGCCAGCGGGGGGTTAAAACCGCACCGCTAGCGGCCGAATACCGTGGTAAAACAGCGCTAAAAATACCGCCCCAGTGTGAAAGGGGCCTAAATGAAGATTTATGTGAATTTATATACAGCACTAAATCCATAGCTGGTACAGTTTAAGTTCAGCTTTGCAAAAAGTACACTATGTTGTCCCATATGGATATAGCAGCATAGCGTGATAAAAAGAGATGCACCAAAACATATCGGCCAAAAATGGCATTATCTGCACTTTGCCGATAACAGAAAAAAGTGCCGATAATGGCACTGAAAACGCACACAATTTTTCTGCGATTTTACCACTTACTCTGCTTATGGTGTTTTTTTCATAGGCCATGTGACTCAAAAACGGAATCAAAAACGTAACACGGGTGCGTTATTGAGGTGTTCTTGCTGCCTTTCAATGCATTTTAATGGGGAGGTGCGTTTTTTTAGGTGAGCAAAAATGCAGCAAGCAGGATTTTTAACACCACAATGGAAGTGCACGGGACCAGTGTCAAGAAATACATAGAATTTAAAAGGGATTCATTTATCTTGAACTTTTCTTGCACTAAAGGTGCCAATAATGGCTGACAAAAAAATTCATATTCATTTAAATTCATAATATTAATTAAAAAGTTGAATAGAATACAATTATATATAATAATAGATATATATTTTTAAAAACTGTCATTTTTGGTTTTTGGGCCAAGTGCATCCAACATTTTCGGTTTTGGCACCAAAATTTCTATTCGGCATTTGCTCCATCCTGAGTTATTGTAAGGTCGGAGCAGCCAGACACCAGATTACCCCCTAGCAACGAAAGAGGGAGTACCATCCTGTTCTTTCGGTCCGCACCAGAGCAGTGTGTACTCATAACAGGAGAGAGTACATACTGTGAGGCCCAAAAGAACAGGATGGTACTCCCTCCCATGGCACATAACTCTGTCGGAACAAAACTCATTCTGGGAAGAGGTGAATTCACATTGGGAATTCTACCGCCTGTAATGTGTGGCCAGTGGCGGAACTACCCATCTGCCTTAAAATTCTCAGCTGTACATTCCACCTATGACAAGCTTATGGTTAAATTATTGATAAAATGTACATTCATGTAAAGAAACACTTTTTTTGGTAGTTCTATAAAATTGGTTGATGGATTGTACATCACAGGAGTGAAACATAAAAGGCGATCAGTGCCGATTTGTTCAATGACCTCATGAAAGTCTGGCACAAGTTCCTGTCTTCCTCCAGCAACATGAAATATAAGAGCAGAAAACACAGAAGCCTTCTTTTAAGTAGTCTAAGAGATTTCATTTTAAATTAACTCATCACAACATGCAGGCAACTTCCAAGACCAACGGGATTTCAAAGACTCGCATGACTGTTTGACATCACACGGGAATCGAAAGCGTGATTAGAAAAGCATGGCAAAACACTAATCTCCAGTGCTGTCAACTTCATTCTTAAACATGATCAGTATGGAATTGTCTGAAAGCATGCGTTCTTTACTGGAATATTCTGCATACTCTTCCTGCTATGCCATAAAACATCAATGAACCGGGGATCTTCAAAGGCAGGAAATGCCTCAATATTTTATGAGAGCACTATAGAGGGAATCCAGCCAGATTCAAAGTTTATGAATGAAGGTTTTCAGCCTTAAAAAAAAGTAGTATAAAACAGTATGCAGTGCTTGTAAATATTAGTACTGAACAGTCTGTGTGTGGTTCTATTCTCTTCAGCTCCTAAGAATGTACTCCATGCACAAGACAATTATATCATTACTAAAACTGCTTTATATTTAACGAGACAGAAGTAGAGTCTTGGTCAATAAGCGGATAACAAAAAATAATTATTGCCATAAATTGCATAGTGAAGAAGCAAAGACTCAGGACTCAAAGCCTAAACATGCATTCAAACAAATGAAAGTTTATTCTATCTATGGTATCCATTATGATCAGCTACAGTTAACATCTTTGGATTCTATGGTTGTCTGTGGCCGCTTGGTTAATTTTCTCCACACACTGTCTTCTATAGAAAAGTGGCGCATCAAAATTGTGTATACTGCCCAATGTTGTTCTCAATGCGCACTGACAGTCAATACTGATGCAAAGTGGGGGGAGGGGGGCAGAGAATCGGAGCATTGCGTGTATAAGGCATGTATAAAAGTCATGTTAGTGGTCCACGGGATTCAAAATTCTGAGTTTAGTGGTCCATGAGGTCCGAAAGGTTGGCAGCCACTGCTCTAGACACCCAGGACATTGCTATTAGCTGCACTCCGCCTTTTCACTCTCTGAAATTATAGTTTCATACATCATTCTAAATGATCCAAAAGGAAAATTTGGACATTGCACTTTTTACAAGAAAAATAGGAAGTTCTGAGCACACCAAAGCACTATGGGGGTTATTTACGAAAGGCAAATCCACTTTGCACTGAAAGTGCACTTGGAAGTGCAGTCGCTTTAAATCTGAGGGGTAGATCTGAAATTAGGGGAAGCTCTGCTGATTTTATCATCCAATCATGTACAAGCTAAAATGCTGTTTTTTTATTTTCCTTGCATGTCCCCCTCGGATCTACAGCGACTGCACTTCCAAGTGCACTTTCAGTGCAAAGTGGATTTTCCTTTAGTAAATAACCCCCAATGTGTCATCAGGACACAATTCGGGGGAAGCTCACCAGCAGGGACACAGAGAATGTAACTCATTTCCACTGTTCAAAACTAAACATTTTTGGTGGGTTCTCCATCACAACACCAGAAAATGACTAGCAGCTTCAGGTAGATGGCTAAGGCCCCTTTCACACGGATGTACCGTTGGGGTCTGCCTATCAGTTTTTTTAGGCGGACCCGATCGACCATCTATTGCTCTCTATGGAGCAGCAGATGTCAATGGACAGTCGATCTGTTTCCATCCTACAACCCAGAGAGGAGAGCGGGCTGTGTCAGTGTCCGCTCTGCATCAGCGGCTCGGACACAGACCTGTGATCCGTCTGCTCAGCAGGGATCAGCAGAAAGATTCCCGGCTGAGCAGGCAGATCTGGTGGTGGACTCCGCCAGTCTGAAAGGGGTCTAAAACATTCAGCTTTCCAGTTTTGCAAATGTTTTGTTCTAGACACACCCTAAAGATTAGCATGTAGAGTATAAAAAATCAACCAGGTTTCTCCAGAGGTAGCTAGGGGTTCCTTGAGCAATTTCTGCCTCTCCGATAAGTTCCCACCGACACAACTGAACTTGTAACTATCTGTAAGGGGATAATCCTTCCCAATAACCACAAGGTTAAGGTTTCCTACTGACCATCACACTAATGTATCATGAGTTGTACATATAAAGTGACGGAAAGTGACTTCAAGGGTTCCTCTCTGTTGACAAGCTGGTCTAAAATATTTCAGGTCATTCAAGGGCATGTCAAAACAACAACTTAAAAGTAATATTTTCCACAAATATAAAAGGGGATGATTTTAGGAAGCATCCAACATGATATAAATAGAAACTTATGGTACAATCCATTGTTTATTTTGGTAGTTTGCTACCAATCAGGAAGTTTCCACCACAAACTGCAAGTGATGGCACAAGTTTTGATCCAACATACACTTTGGCTTAAGTGTCTATTTTCACTATACTGTATATTCAATCTACCCATCCACTCAATAAAGGGCTATATGCAGAATATGCAGCCAAGTCACATTATGGTCTCTCTTACAGTGCTAGTGCAGAAAAAATTACAGAACGAGAAGGCAGCCTGTTGAGGTGCTGACCTTTCAAGCCAGGACAGTGATCCTGCCTGAATGGGTTAATTAATATTCTATAAAGGGCTTCAAAGGGCCTCTTCAGCTCTGAAGCCAGGGGGTTGACCTAAGACTTTTTCAGAATGATTTTTAATGCAGTCTGTTATCAGGATAGAGGGGGAGAAAAGCAGCTCGAATACATGTCCCATCTGCCAGTGTCCCATTTGCAAGACAGCTTCTTATACTTGCAGACAGTGCAGCTTTCGCCTGCTACCCGCTCTATTCTACTAGGCAGCTGTATGGTAATGAGCATCAGCAGCTGAAAAATAGTGCACAGTAAGAAAGCTGGGGTGAAATAGACAGAACGCCTTTAATCAAAGCAACACAAATCTTCCAGATTAGTTTCTTAGCACTAAGGTCTTACAAAAACTGAATAAGAATTTGTCACACCCAAATGAAAAACAAAAATACATCCATATATGTTATATTTTTTTTTAGATGTACGGAAATATATAAAAAAACTTCCAAGTTAATCTATATCACCAAAAACAACTATCGAGGACAGTAAACCAAGGAGTAAATTCAGATAAACCAGATGCGGCATGTAAATCTATTTGAATAAGTGAAGTCAGATCCTCCATATGGAAAACATAAAAATATTTGGTGCCACTTCACGAAGCTAGAACAGAGTTTTTAATGTACAGTCATATATAGTTCACAATCCCAATGTTTTGAGATTCATAAGCTTTCATAAGTCAATCCATTCGATTAGGGTCACACTTCAACGTCTGAAATGGTGTATCTTTAAAGGGGTTGTAAAGGTTCGTGTTTTTTCACCTCAATGCATCCTATGCATTAAGGTGAAAAACACCTCGCTGTTATGAGCCCCCCAGCCTCCCCGTTTTACTTACCTGAGCCCATTCACCTGTTGTGCACGTCCCTGGCGCCCTCTTCTCCACTGAGCATGGGCGTAGATTGGATAGATTGATAGCAGCGCAGCCATTGGCCCGCGCTGCTGTCAATCACATCCAATGACACTGCCGCCGGGGGGGGGGGGGGGATAAGACAGAGTCATACACTTGGTATCTATGGACGCCAACGGTATGACACGGGAGCACACCCGCAAGCTAACCCCCTCGGGAAATAGCTTCCCCGAGGGGGTTAGCTTTAGTGGGGAGGAGCCGAGACAGCCACCGTGTGACCCCAGAACAGGAGGATCGGGGTGACTCTGTGCAAAACTAACTGCACAGTGCAGGTAAGTATAAGATGTCTGTCATTAAAAAAAGAAACAAACCTATACAACCAATTTAGACCATTTTTTGTGCACTACCATTGATATCTATGGGGCCAGAAACACACCGGTTTGACAAGCCCCATAGCAAACAATGGTAATCCTATTGTTGTGCATTAACGCACATGAGGTAATGTACATTAAATCGCACAAATGTGAACAGGGCCTAAAATTGTAGAAATTCCAGACTTCACACTATAGGTTAGATCATGTCATGATACTAAATAAGTCGAAGAGTCCATGCACACTGGCTTAAAAAAACGTCAGTGCTCTTTCTTGGCAAAAAAAAAAAAAAAAAAAAAGAAAAAAGAAAAACAGTTCATTTTGAGTGTTTTTTTTGTATGAGCAATTAAGGGTTTTTTTTGCTCTCAAAAACGCAAAACAGAAGAGCTTTTTTTTCTGCCTCTAAACACTGAGCTTAAAAAAACTGGCCTCTAAACAACCTAATGTGCATGGAAACATAGGATAATATTAGATGCTTCTACAGGCCAAATACCTCTAGGAGCAGCATAGTGTGCATGGACCCTAAAGCCTCGTACACACGGTACGATTGTTGGCCAACCGAGTGTCTGATTTTTGTCTTAAGGGCGTGTGCCGGTTCTTGTCTTGCATACTAACGGTACACAATTGTCGGTCGACAACACGGTACGAGGAATCTCAGCTCTTGAGCGCCACCCTTTCGGCCCCTTCTGCTAATTTCGTGTTTGGTGAGCATTGATTCCGAGCATGCATGTTTGTACTTTCGACTTTTGTGTGACGGATTGTGTACTGACCATACGAAAATCTGACGTCAATCCGGTGTCGGCCGAAAATTTACTAGCCTGCCATCCAACATTTGTTGGCCAAAAGTTGGCAAAAAATTGTCAAAAGGAGCGCACTAACGGTAAGATTTTAGGACAAGAGTCAGTCAACAGACAATCACCTGCAAACAATCGTACTGTGTGTATGAATGAGGCTTAAGACCCAATAAACACTATACAACTTTTGTTGTCCGATTTCCTTTAGATTTACCAAAACCATGTAGTGCAAGGGCCTGTCTGATTGCATACAAATTGAAACTCTTAAGGTTTGACCTCATTGGTTTTGGTAAATCTGAAGGAAAAAAATCTACAGAAAATTGTACAGTGTGTATCCATAGAGTGTATTCAGTAACAACTTCATGAAAAAGTATTTATTTCACTGTACCATGCTATGAATGATTTTCACTGGCTACTTAATACAGTCATAAACCATGTTAGAAAAATGGCAGTCCTTTCTTAGAAAATTCTTTTTAATGGCTTTGATTCCCCATGCTTTCCCAGTTTCTGTGGGAAGGTCTGAGAAGGGAAGAAAAATGTCTGCTTCCATGATACAATGGAAGTCTATTATGCGTTATGTAAAAGAGTCATCATTCAGCACAATGTAGTGATGAGGGTGAGTGACTACTACAGACTTCATTTAAAAAATCCTCCTATTTAACCCTTTGATATGAAATATCATAATTGAAAGAATCTATTGCCAAAACTGAAAAATCATACACATTTCCATTGTATTCCACTTATTTCTAGCCCATTCCTATTCATCTGAACAAACTCTGTAAATTTACTATTGGAAAAATCCCACATATTTATTTTTTGAATTCTGTGACACATTAACTATGCACAGTGAATATGCACTGCTGTGTCACATATTTCACAGAGCCTGCCTTCTGAACTACAGAGGTGCTGAAGTGGAGGAGTTTCAGAAGGTGGAGTCAGTACAGAAAAAACTATGTGCAGGCAGCAAGGTACCATGGGATATGTAGTCCTTATAAATGAAAAGTAATCCAAAGGAAAGAACAGAGGAGAAGCTGTGAAGCATGCAGGGAATCTAGGAAGTTATGGAAAAGGATGAGCAGCTGATAGACGGCACAAGATGACAGTATATTTTTCAAGTAAGCTTATTTTGGATTGTCAAATATAACTATCGTTTGTCTTACTATTAAAATGCTGACATTATAAAATAAAAGTGTTTGCTGTGACTATAGATTTCCTTTAAACTACTGTCCAGTTTTTTTCAGTTGGACCAGAGTCGCTTTGACAACTGTGAAAAAGCAATAACTTTTTCCATACAACTGTTAAGCTGAAATGCAAGTCGCTGTGTTCTGCTGCAACCTAATGATGTAACAACCCTGCCTTCACCTTCACAGATTTCACGCCCTTCCCAGTCATTATAAAAGGTTTGTCAAGCATATCCTACAGACTATTACATGTTTATTTCATCCTTGAGCAGAGGCTTTAAAATAAGTCAAAGCTTGGCTGCATTTTACTGCCATCTCTACATTTATCAAGTGGCAGGCATTATCTACAGTACTGTGCAAATAGGGAAGATTACAGATTACTAGTGCAACAGTGCTTGGATAGTAACAACTACCATGTGTACAGATGCATTTAGAGAACCGATAGCTACACTGTTTATGAGGAAAAATGTCAGAACCAAATAGAAGGCAATAGTAATCAAGTTTTGGCATCTTCCAGTAGGTCAGCAACAAAAAATCTTTTTTTTTTTTTTTTTTTGAACATCCCATCCATACCATTTACATGTCACTAATTTATACACTGCTGACACCCACTAAGGCTGGCCATACATTATACAATTTTCTTGTACAACTTTCCTTTAGATTTACCAAAACCATATAATATGAGATCAAACCTGAACACTTTCAATTTGTATGCAATCAGGCAGGCCCTTTTCTACTACATAGTTGAAGGTAAATCTAAAGAAATTGAAATAAGAAAATTGTATGGTGTATGGCCAGCTTAAGGAATCACATCAGTCCCTGCCTCTTAAGGGCTTAAAGTGATACTAAACACGCACTGTTTAATCTACATTGTCCCTTCTATTTCTGTATGTGAATGATGGCACTGTAATTATTTTAATAAAAAAAGAAAATCCAAGTACCTTATTCCTAATTAATATACAGCTGTCAGATGACCAAGATCTTTCTCAGCCTGTCTGCAGGGAAACATAAGCAGGGGGAGCTTCTAGTCCTCTGCTGCTTGTCATACGTTAAAAAAAAAAAAAAAAAACAGCCTTTGCAATACAGAGTAAAAAAAAAACAAAAAATAATATCAATAAATGGTTTAAAATTGTCATTGAAATATAAATTTGGAATTAAATCTTTTTTTTTGCAAAAACATGGTGTGGTCAGATTTCTGCCAGTCACAGTCTGCGTCTTACAATAAGAGGGAGATGAAGCCTCCATTAATGTACATGTAATATCCCAACCCCATTGTATTTAGCTGGTTAGTGGGAATGGAGGGGGGAGGAAGGGAGTGGGCTGTCATTTTCCACTGTGTATATGCCTAAATGTCAGACTCTATAGCAGTGATGGCAAACCTTGGCACCCCAGATGTTTTGGAACTACATTTTTTCCCATGATGCTCATCTACACTGCAGAGTGCATGTTGAAAGTCAATTTGAACAGAATTTCTAGTTTCTACATGCTAATGGTAACATGTACTAAAAATATTTCCCAAAGATGGAGGAAATGAAGAAATACAATATGGAACCTCTGTGTCTGCAAACACCAAGGCAACCTTTATCATCTATAATTGAACACCTGTTTTTCCTTACTTTCTTTATAACGTCTTGAAACAGGTTTAGTACTCTGTATCATTAAACAGTCCACCCACACCATCAACAAGTCTAGAGATGGAAGGAGACAGATGCCCCTCGTACCCAACCTCAAAGTTTGACCTTTTGACTGAAATATTTGAGCCGCTAAATTTAGAGGAAGCTAGTTTCTATGCATCGGACATTAAAATGACAAAAAATGTACACACATGATATACATTCAGTTATAGAACACATTTAGCAAACACTGAAAGGCCCCTAAAGCAGACAGCTTAATGGACAGGTGCTTTTACATATTTTGGTTTACCTTTGAGATGCTGACAGGAATACAGTACTTGGTTTGAAGCACAAAATCCTGTAAACAATGTACTGGAGTGCCAATATTAACCACAAAAAGACCAAATATGTCATCTGAGAGTTTGTTATGCAAACTTTGGAATTAACCAATTATAAACTTAATTACTGCTGAAGATAATCTAAAATAGCAGAAGAATGGGGTTTCATTTATTTCTACTGAAAATGTATCTCTATTAGAATATAATATATAGATCACGATTCTCGGCTTAACATCATCTTTCACATTATACAAAAAAATTGGGCTAACTTTACTGTTAAGTTTTCTTTTAATTCATTGAAGTGTAATTTTTCCCCAAAAAATTTTGTTTAAAAGACTGCTGCCCAAATACAGTGTAACATAAAAAATTGCCATTTTATTCTCTAGGATCTCTGCTATATATAGATAGATATATATCTATCTATAGATATCTATATATAGTTTTAGGGTTCTAAGTATTTTTCCAGCAAAAAATACTGATTTTAACTTGTAAGCAACAAGTGTCAGAAAAAGGCTTAATCTTTAACCACTTAAGGACCAGGCCTATTTTTCATAATTGTTATTTACAAGTTAAAATAATTTTTTTGCTAGAAAATTACTTAGAAAAACAAAACATATATTTTTTTTTCAGACACCCTAGAGAATAAAATGGCGGTCATTGCAATACTTTAAGTCACATCGTATTTGTGCAGTGGTCTTACAAGCGCATTTTTTTTTTTTTTTTTGGAAAAAATACACTTTTTTGAATTAAAAAAGTAGACAACAGTAAAGTTAGCGCAATTTTTTCTATATTGTGAAAGATAATGTTACGCCAAGTAAATTGATACCCAACATGTCATGGTTCAAAATTGCGCCCGCTCCTGGAATGGCGAAAAACTTGGGCAATTAAAAATCTCCATAGGCAACGTTTAAGGCTCAGTTAACACCTAGGCGTTTTTCTGCTGTAAGCCTCAGCTAAAAAAATGCCCAACAAGACAAACCCCCCCCCCCCCCCCCAGTTAGAATCACTCCCTAAGGCACACTTAACCCCTACAGCCCCACCTAGTGGTTAACCCCTTCACTGCCAGTCACATTTTACACAGTAATCAATGCATTTTTAATTGCACTGATTGCTGTATAAATGTGAATGGTCCCAAAATAGCGCCAAAAGATCTGTCTGCCATAATGTCGCAGTCACGATAAAAATTGCTGATCGCCGCCATTACTAGTAAAAAAAAAATAAAATAATAAAAATGCCATAAAACTATCCCCTATTTTGTAGACACTATAACTTTTGCGCAAATCAATCAATAAATGCTTATTGCGATTTTTTTTTACCAAAAATTATGTAGAAGAATACGCATCGGCCTAAACTGAGGAAAAAAAATGTTTTTTTATATATTTTTTGGGGATATTTGTTACAGCTAAAAGTAAAAAATAATGTGTTTCACTGTATTGCTCATCATTATGCAGCTGTGCTCTTAGCAAAAAATAAATAATAAATGCACATCTTTTTGCAGCTAAAAAAAAATTGCTAAATTGTTTTTACTAAGAGCCTGAAAAGCAATGCATCCGCGATCAGCAGATCACTGGTGCAATGCAGGACTCCTGTAGTCTGTCAGTGTAACTAGAAGTAGAAATGTAGCCTTCAATAGCGATCGGGCTGACTTAATACATAGTAGTAGTAGTACCAAGAAACAGAAACATTGTAGCAATTATAATAACAGCTAATTTTGTCATCACATTTACTCTAGAGCAGGGGTAGGCAACCTTAGAGAGATGGAGATCTACTTGAACACTACTGATGAAGTCAAAGATGAAGTCAAAGATCACTGGGCACAGTGTCCTGTTAGGGCCGGTTCACACCAGAACGTGATGCCAGAAAGGCATGTTCCATGTGTGTTTCCTGAATCATGTTCAAAACGCACAGCCTTTGTGATCTACTGTGGGGGATGATACAATGTTAACCCCAAATGTTGATCGTAAACGCTGTGAACACAAAAAAAAGTATTACAAACGATCGCAGGGATCGGGAGTGCGTTACGCTCAGAATGCAGGGATTTGACATGAAGGTGGTAGAGGACACTGTTATGGGGGTAGCCCTGTACATAGCAATGTCCACTGCCACCTTTACAGCACCCCCCCCCCTCCCAACACGCACACAGTAGTGTCCTCTTCCCTCCCATAGCCTTCTACCTGCACACAGAAGACAAAGAGGCACAGTTCTGGACAGGGGGCAGGAGCTGGCAGAGTGACTTTTCAGATTAACATGCCGGCGATTGGTTGTTTAGGACCTAGCAACCAAAAACCTGCAGGTAACTTGGCCAGCTCCTCACCCCATCCTGAGCTATGCTGCCTCTTGCTCCCCGTTGTTCACTGATGACAGAGGCAGAGGAGGGGGAGAGAGGAGGACAGAAAGCATGGCAGGGGAGGCTGAGGGCAGAGAAAGAAGGCGGGGTCAGCGGCGCAAACCTGTTCCCCGGTCTACCTGTCACCTACCTGCGGTCGACACGTAGCCCTCAATCGACAGGTTGCCAATCCTGGCTCTAGAGTATAAGATTGTTACAATTCTTAAAAAAAAAAAAAAAAAATCTTTCTAGTTTGTATGCTGACAAAGACCTGTATCGTGTCATTAAAAATGGTTGTAATTTCTTGTGTAGAAGAGGCTCTACACTGGGCATTATGCTATCACCCAGTTACAAATTACAAATATTTATAGGAAACACGTCGGAATGAGCCCTGCTGTTGCCATTGCGTTACTTTGACTGATATTAGAATATTCCTCTAAACGCATTTTATTCAAGGAAATGTGAGTACTCCTGCTTTTTAAATAAATTTGTTTGCATCAACAGTTTTACACTATGTGGTGCATTTGTCTCTTTTTTGGTTACACCGTATGAATGTTTGGGGAAGACATTATCCATCCTTGAATCTGCCGGTCCTGACCTATATATATCCAGGGACAGAGGGATCATCCCCTATTGTGTCCAGGATCAAGTGACGGGAAAGCTCCATTCATTGGTGTTTATACACCTCCAGCCTTGTTGACTCATTGGACATATGCCTTATTGAGTCCACATGTTCCGGTAAGCCTTCTCAAAGTTGGTGGTGGCTGTCTCCTCTAAACATATGATCTTTGTGGGACTTCTGCTGAAGACATTGGGACTTACCCGCCTCTTTATGGACTTCATATGAATACCCGTTATTCCACTCATGTGGATTCAATTGGATTATTTTTTCACTTCCTTCTTTTCTTTATGTGGTTAATTTTTATGTGATATATTTAAAAATATATATATATTTATTTATTTTATTTCTCACGTTAGCGCTACACATTTCTTTTCTCATTTCAAAATACAAATATGATTATCCACTACAGGATCGTACATGTGGACAAAATACCTGTAGGTAGTGTCATAAGCACAAGAAAAGCACCTCAGTAATCTTTTTCAACCCAGAAAATATATGCCTTTAAACAATACATAAATTGTTATTCTAGATCAGTGGTTTATGTAGTTCAATGCAGTGCTTGTAACATATAATATGTAGGGAGCACTATACATCCTCAAAGGGTTAGGATCTTGGATCATTTAAATGACACAGTTAATCTAAATGCCGAAAACATTTCAAATGTGTCAAAACACGGGACCCACTGATATTGGGGTACTTTGATGTAGTAGTGGGCTTAGCACTATATGGCCATATGGAGTAACTAAATCCCCATATTTTTTGAATATGCTCAGGTATTTTTCAAAAGCCTTGCAAGAGTTGAATGTCATTTTTGTATGTGTGCGCTGTAATCTTTTTTTCTGTCTGTATGGTCGTATGGAAGCACCATCTTTAATGCATTTTTAGGGTGTGCCACCCAAATCTTTGTCTAATTTTATTTAAGAGCACGCCGAGTTGCCAGCCTTCCCTGATTGAGACCGTCAGTGTAAGCTGTCTATGTGTACCTCATACGGGTAGGCAGTTACACACTGCCAGGAAGAAACAATGAACTACCTAAAGCACTCAACAGTGCCCTGGTAGTTCCTTAAAAACTTCAAGCAGACACTCACAAACACTGTCAGTACTTGTAGTCCTTTCATTCACAGACCTCTGAATAAATGATGCGGCTGGGTGGGCTTAGCCCTGCACAGCTGCATTTTATTTTTAAAATTGTGACAGCGAGTTCAGGGAGAAGATCTCCGGCTTGCTCTCACTAGAGGTGGCGACTGCAGGAATGGAAACATGTTACACCTTTAAAATGAGTGGAACACATACATGTTCCCAAAGGTAAAGTTATCCTTTAATGATTCACATATCCTTACAAGAGTCACCATGCACTCAAATGCTGTTCCATTCAATTCACAGAGACAGTGATAATTTTCCTAGTACATGTATGAAGTGATTCCTAAATGGCTCCAGAGCTCCTCTGGTAGTTGGGAAGTCTCTACAATTGGCACTGGCATTTCTGGTAAATTTAAGCATGTCTTGTTTCTGATGCTTCCAGCTAATAAATCAGATCTGATTACATGGGATAATGTGATATACTGGATTCCTCTACAGGAATCTGTTAAGAGTGTTGTCTCACATTCTCATGGTAAACAGTATTCAGAACTTGCACATCTACCCCAGACAAACAAGAAAGTAACTAGCCTACACTTGCTCCATAATGACTTAATCTTGCCTCTGGCCTATTTTATGGCCGTCTTATTTTAGCTCAAAGAAAACTAGAGTACATGAATTAAAATTCTCAGGTTAGACCACCTCCTCCTCCTCCCCCCTCTTCCCAGTAACTATTCTTCTCAATTTCCTTTCAACTAGCTCTGGAAGGTTTTACCCACTTCCTGACCAGGCCATTTGTTTGCAATACGGCACTGAGTCTCTCTGACAATTGTCTAGTTGTGCGACATTGTACATAAAACAAAATTTATGTCATTTTTTTTCCCCACAATTAGAGCCGTCTTTTGGTTGTATTTGATCACCTTGGCAGTTTTTATCTTTTGCGCTATAAAGAAAAAAAAAAAAGAAAAAGAAAAAAAAAAAACAGACAATTTTGAAAAAAAAAAAAAAAAAAATTCTACCTTCTGCTATAATACAAATTCAAAAAAAAAAAAAAATGTAAAAAAAACAAATTTCTTCAACAATTTAGGCTAATATGTATTCTTCTACATATTTTTGGTAAATAAAAATCCCAATAAGCTCTTATTGTATTTTTTTGCGCAAAAGTTATAGCGTCTACAAAATACGGGATAGATTTAGGGACTTTATTTTTAATTCTCTTACTGGTAATGGGTCTGCGATTTTTAGCGGGTCTGCGACATTGCGGCGGACAAATCTGACCCCAAGTGACACATTTTGGGGACCAGTGACATCAATACAGTGATTGGTGCTATAAAAAAAAAATGCACCGATCCCTGTATAAATGACACTGGCAGGGAAGGGGTTAACACTAGAGAGCAATCAAGGGGTTAAATGTGTTCCCTGGGAGGTGTTGCCAACTGTGGGGGGAGTGGAATCACTGGAGGAAGAGAGAGATGTGATTCAGCTTAGCTGAAACACGATCTCACACTTTCCCTCCCTGACAAATCCACGGTGTGCTTTGTTTACATCAGCATACCACTGCTCCGTGTCTCTTCTGAACATTTGGTGGGTCACGGCTGCCGGACCCGCTGATTGGCTCCCGCTGTGTCTAATCACAGTGGGAGCGGCGCACCCCCTAAACCATGTGCACAGAATCATGTACAAGTATGTGATTTTGTGCACCCGGGCCGCCCCGCCACAGTAAATGTACGTGGGGCGGTCTGAAAGCAGTTAAAGCACTGAAAACCTGCATACAGCTCAAACAAAACAGCTAGAAATGGCAGTTTCACATATTGTGTTAACGTTCATTAGGTCTTTGGCGACTGTTTTATGAAAGAGTTCAATTTGTTCAATTTTAATTAAAAAAACTGAAATTCATGCCACTAATGAAATGGATGCAAGTGCTATGCATGATTAGTAATTATCAGGGCATCTCAGGAAAAGGTAGCCAAAAAAAAAACGCACAACTTGTCTTTTTAATTGTTAGTGGAAGTATATTTTTGCAGGCTCCTGGACTGAAGGGCTCATAAATCGTATGCAATTTTTTTATCACTAGTAGTTATGATGCAACGTTTCAGCATAGCAAATTATTCCTAATTTATCATTTAAAAAACATCTTCTAAAACTTATGGAAAACCATCTTGCCAATATATTTTATAGCCATGAAATGACTAGCTGAGGCTCTTTTTACTGTTACATATAGTTAGTCAGGTTGAAAAAAAGACACAAGTCCATCCAGTTCAACCATAAAAAAAACAAACAAAAAAAAAATATATATCAAAAATATATATACTGCAGGGCTGAGACAACTAATCGATTATGAAAATAGTTGTCAACTATTTTCATAATCGATTAATCGGCCAGCCGATTATTTGGCCTGCATACAGAATGCATTATTTGTTTACATATCAGGAAATACAGTGCAGCACACATACAACTCAGTACACCATCCATACATGTCAGGAAGTGCATGTGAACTTGTGAATGTGTGAGGAGCAATGCCTCATGGAACATGTAGTCCTGGGCAGGAAGTGAGTGGGTCTAAAAGCAGAAGTTTTTTTACCTTGCTATAGGGGCACACTATACTATAATTTGCAGCTTGCTATTGGGGCACTCTAAAGGCAGGAGGAGCCATAGGCATCGGTGGGGGACCCCAGAAGAGAAGAATCGGGGCTGCTCTGTGCAAAACCATTACACAGAGCAGGTAAGTATACCATGTTTGTTTTTAAAAAAAAATGACTTTAAAGACTGTGCAGGGAAGATCAGCATCTGAACCCAGAGAAGGTGGAGGCTGATAGACTGGAGGTAATAGAAAGCATTACTATTACATTTAAACTTTTACATGGAGGCAAGCCACATTACGTCGGAGCAGGGCACATTACATGGGAGCAGGGCACATTACATGTGCCCCAGTGTGAATGGGGTCTAAATAAAAAATGTGATCTCTGAGTCTGATGATACTTACCAGATTCAACCTCCAATAGTATATACAGTATATCTCTTCTGTCTGTTATTCTCAGAGGGGATTAGAGATTTTGCTCCCTAACCATATAGTTGATTATTTATATTTACCACTGCATATAGATTTTGAAGAATAAATTGCCTTTTTTTAAACTTTACATATTAAATTATACACCACACTTTTTGTAAGGTTATTATCCGATTGATCGATTAATCGAAACAATAATTGGCCAACTAATCGATTATCAAAATAATCGTTAGTTGCAGCCCTAATATACTGTTCTAGTTAAAAGGACTAAAATGAAAAAAAACATGGCAAAACAAGGCGTGTCACAGTAGCACGTCACATTTGTGCTAAGGGAAGCAAATCGGTACACAGACTCCGACCCCCAACACATACATAAAAAATCCCTTGAAGGTGCAAACCGGTACAAGTAGAAAACACATGACCTAACAGTATGACCTAACAGTAGAGGTCGGCCGATATTTGGCTTTTTTTACTTAATCGGCATCGGCCAATTGTGCTGATAAAAAAAGCCAATTATAACTTCAGCGGGACTTGCAAATGACTTCTGTAATGGAAGTCAATGCAAGTTTCCCGAGGTTATCTGTGGAGAGGATTCTCTCCTCCCTGGGCAGCCTGCCAAGTCTGATAAGAAGATACATTGTATCTCTTCAGGTTCTTTTATCAATGAGCTGAACTCCTTGTGGAGGAGTTCTCAGTTTAACCATTTAAAGACTAAATCTTTTCTGACACTTGTTGCTTACAAGTAAAAATCCTGTATTTTCTGATAGAAAATCACTTAGAACCCCCAAACATTATATATATATATATATATATATATATATATATATATATATATATATATATATATTTAGCAGAGACCCTAGGGAATAAAATAGCGGTTGTTGCAATATTTTATGTCACACGGTATTTGCGCAGCGGTCTTTCAAACGCAATTTAAAAAAAAAAATACAATAATGAAATAAAAAAAATAAATAAGCAGTAAAGTTAGCTCATTTTTTTCGTCCAAAAGTTTTGATCACCTGTTTTTGTGTATTTAATATTTAAGATATAGTTATTTTTTATTTTAATCTAAATTATACATACAAGTGAACTGATTGGAGGTTTGTTTTGTTTAATAAATGTTTAAATGTAAAAAAAATTTCTGTATCACTTATTAATTAAAGGTTGCTTTCACACTGGAGCAGGCAGGAGTTGACGGTAAAACGCTGTTAGTTTTAGTGGCGCTTTACCGTCATTTTAGCGGCGCTATTCGGCTGCTATCGGGGCGCTTATAACCCAGCTAGCGGCCAAGGAAGGGGTTAAGTGCGCCCATGAAGCGCTGCTGCCAAAACGCTTTGCAGGCGCTTCGGCAGCGGTGCGTATTCATTTCAATGGGCAGGAGTGGTGGTATACACCGCTCCAAAGATGCTGCTTGCAGGATTTTTTTTTAACATCCTGCCAGAGCATCGCCTCAGTGTGAAAGCACTCGGGATATCACACAGACTGCAGGGGAGCCGTTTTACAGGCACTTTACAGGTGCTATTTTTAGTCCAAAAGCGCCTAAAAAACGCCCCATTGTGAAAGGGGTCAACGGCCCAAAAAAATCGGCATCATATATCGGCCATCGGCCACCGCGATTTCTAAATATCGGCCAGAGAAAAACCCATATCGGTCGACCTCTACCTAACAGTCAGCCATGCGAACTTATGATTAAAAAAATGACACCCGTTTCTTGCAGGTCTACTTCAACCATATGAAAAAAACTTTAGAAAGTTTATGGTAATGTATGGAATATTCATATACACACAAGTCTCAAAATTGCAGGTAGACACCCAGATGCTATTGTGCTGCAACTTTGAAAAGGACTTGCTAAGCTATTGCTAGACATGCCAGGTTTGCACAATTGCATGACTCCAGATCAACTTTCTTTGCAAATATTTGGCAGGTCTGCTGCAAATTCTGGTTCAGTTATGTTGTGCACGTCATCCCACCACTGTGGCTGAATTTTCATGCAGGAGCTCTTGCTGTAGACTCACCACTGCAACTTTGCTACAAATTAGAAAAGTATCAACTAGAACTTGTGCTGCAAGTGCTCTGCAAGTATATACCTTGCCAGTGAAAATGTGCAGAAAGTTAACAGACTTACAATTCAACACTACCACAAATTTGTGGCAAGTTGTCCTTGCTATCTGGGCATCTGTTTTGAGAGGAGCTACCCTTTAACCTGCTAACATCATAAAAGAGCATAACTGACTCATAAGAATACCCTGGGCTGGTGCAAGGATTTTTGACACCCTATACAAAAACTCATTTTGCAGCCCCCATCGGCTCCGCCCCTGACTCCACCCCCATTGTCCTGCCCATGTATACGGTGGAGGTGGTGGAGATTTTTGCGGCGCCTCTCCACCTAGTTCCTCAGCCATGGTCCGCAGACCAGCACCTGCGCCTCTGGACCAAGCCTGCAGACAAATAGTGGCAACACCGGCTCACTTCCTCACGCCAGCCGTGGTCAGCAGGTATATGGACAGGCTAGGGCAGTATACAGACAGGCAGCCTCACCTATGTCTGCATTGCAGAAGGCCTGCTGTGGGTGCACAAGGGAGCAGCTGCAGGCGTCAGCCAGGCAATCTGAGGACCAGAGCAGGAATAAAAAGGACCATAGGTTAACTGGGGCTGACCACATTCTCAAAGCCGCATGTAGATCCCAGGGAAAGCAGATCGGTGTCCTGGGCACTGTGTAGGCCTCACCTGGCGCTCAGGGGATCAGATGACTCCTCCTGGGTGCTCCACCAGGACCCTCCATATTGGGTGATGGGAAGATGGAAAGGACGGGGGGGGGTGGATACTGTAGATATGAGCCACCTGTCATCCCAGGAGGAGGGGGAGGGGAGGACAGATAGCCGATCCGGGCAACTTCCCTCATTCCTGGGGAGACACAGGGAGAGGTGTCCCTATTGGACTGTCTATAGAGAAGGAGCTTCTCACGACCGGAAGTGCCCTTTCCTTCTCAGGCTGTCCCACACAGCTGGCCAATGAGGGTATAATTAAAATAAGCTAAAATGGTGAAATGGTCTATTGCCATGATACCGACATGTCATGGATTGTTCTTGTGCCGAATAAAGCTGGCCATACATTATACCATTTTCTTGTAATATTTTCCTTTAGGTATAACCAAAACCATATAATACGAGCGTAAACTTTTTAAAATTTATATGCAATCAGGCTGACCCTTGCACTACATCGTTGAAGGTACATCTAAAAGGAAATTGAACAAAAAAACTGTATAATGTATGGCCAGCTTAAGGGAGTTTAGCATGGCTTTGTATTTATGTGAAAGCCTGACAACCGTAAATCAATTTTAGCTGGCCAGTGCTTCAATGCGAAAGAAATGGAATCTTTTTTGGAGGATAAAAATAAGCCCACTTCTGACAAAGCAGTAATTGGTATGCAAACCAACCAGATTAGGTGCAGGTAACCCTGTATTGTTGCCCCCTACCATAGTGAAGAGGATGTACTAAATTTTAACCCCTTCGTCTCAATGCAAACTGGAAAAATGGAGCAGACATTGAGGTAGTTCAACACAATAATAAAATAAAATAAAAGCCCCCTCTTCTCTCAGGGGGTTAAAATAAACCAAAAAACACACCCAATGACTTTGTGTCATGATGCATGTCCTCTGAAGTGAAAATCCTCATTAAGAATTACCATTTGTAAGCAAAAGCCAAGTCTAAATTTTCTTCAGAGATTTCCTTCTAGAGATTCATTGCTGTAAAAACGTACATGGGATTCTGGGATGCTCCTACACGTTTCCCACACTTCAGTCATCAATTCAAATGGTAAAATAAAGGAACCCGTTCCTGAGATCTCTTCATAAAATGATAAGACTTGTGAATGCAGGCTGGTATTGGGAACAGAAAGACACACGAGTGTGCCTTCCTACTATACTATGGGCTTATCAGTGAAAAATTATAACATTTATTTAAAAAAAATGAAAATGCTCAAAATAATGTGCATGTGGTCTAGCATGGAAAAAAATGGCACACGTTTTAATTCAAACGTCATGTGACCATTTACCCCACTCCGATTTAAATTTTTATAAGTTTATCACTTAAAACTTCTCAAACCAAGAACCCCCGATCTATCACCCATATTTTCAGTATCAAATATTTCAGACGTAATTAGAATCCACGTTGGTAAAAAATAACTATACTCAAACTATTAAAAAAATCCTTTCCCACCAGCACCAGTCAAAAGCAAGTATATTAAATATATAAAGCACCCATGTTTGCTTCCCATTAAGACCATACTGTGCAATTTTTTTTTTTGGGGGGGGGGGGGTGTTTACGTTCTCTGGATCAACTGCTGCTTTAGGGTCCTGTGGATGCATGTGCTTACTTACATTTTTTTTGGCATAAATTGACTTTATCAACTTTACATTCACCCATTTCTTTTTTTAGCTTGCCAAACTACATAAAATTGCAAAGTTGACAATCTTATTCTTACTTTTCTGACATGCTGACTGAAGGCTGAATAACAAAAAAAAACCTGCTAAACATGCCTAAGAAGCAAAATCTGAATTTTGTTGGTAAATGCTATAACATATTACTATAGAAATCATATGGAAACTATATATATCTATAGATATAGATCTATATCTATCTCTATCTATCTCTCTATATATCTCCCATACATTTTATATATATTTATAGCACTGAATTTGTCACAACCGTTATTACCAAGTAAACGGTCATGAATACTTTTTACCCTGTTTTGCACATTTCATCTTTTTGATGGTTTCTAAATATGGAGAAACTGAGGAGTAACCCTGAAAAGATGAATCTGCCAGGCTGTTCATTTTGTTGCTCCGCAGAGTGCAATTCAAGGACTCTTCTCTAATGATCCATGACCAAAGTGCCCAGCACTGAATACTCTATGTTTGTCACTGAAATGTTCAGTTGGCTTAAAAATATACCTTGAGAAGTTTCCAAGAAATGTTTACTTGCAAAACTAGAGCTATAAGTGGAAGATGAGCATTTACGTGGGTGAAAGATTTCACATTGCTTCCAATATATTGTGCTCAAGGGAAAGTGGTGCAGAAAGTGCTTTTTTGTCAAAGCACAATTATTGCTTGTTCTCGTACAAGATTAGAAAAATGAAGCAGACATTCAACATCAGATGCATCAATTATTGCTTCTTTCCCCTCTCCTCCTTGAAATGCTTCCCATTTAATTTGGCGTATGTACCAGATGTTACTGAGGTCAATATGATGACACTGCTACCATATGTGGTGTTAAGTGGGTGTGCATATATTAACTGAAGCATCCAAAGCCTTTCTGGAAATAAGCATAATTACATTACGTTTCTGTCCCAGAGTATATGCAAACAGAATGTCACATGGCCAAATAATAGAACAAAATAAGCTTGTTGGATTTGACTTCTATACAAAACAATTACATTAATGATGGACAGGGCCACTGAACATAAAACGTGAGAAAAAAAAAACAAAAAAAAAACAAACCACTACAACATGAGGAATAGCAACTATGAAAACGTTGAGTACAGATGTACACATCTTTACAAATACAGGGGCGCTTGATACATTGTGTAACCTATGGTTTTATGTAAGCTTGCATGTTGTCGTAGACTTTCACCCCCTTTAAAAAGTTTATACAGTTTTCCTCCTCCCCACTTCCTGTTCCCTAATCAGACATTGACTGTTTTCTCCCCTAAATATGTGCATCTCAGTAGGCTTCAGGGCATTCCCAGCACATAATTGCATGTCATGAGGGGCCAGCTGCAAGAACTCAGAAGACATAAATGGTCACCTGATGGCGTCAGATGGCAGTGCGGAACTTGGCGTACCATCAGTGGAGCAGCAGGTTACACCAAACAACGCTGGATTCACTAGCCATGTGTCCATGTTTTTTTTTTTTTTTTTAGGGCAACCCAACAGTCAAGGTAAGAGGGGAAGAAATAAACACAAAGGGAGGTGAAGATCCTCTTTAAGCAAAGAAGAAATCAAAACAGAAATTCACAGTTTTCTTCAATGAACTACCAGGACAGCTGTACATTTATAACAAAATTATATTTTTAAAAATCTCGTCCTGATAAATGACTTAACTCCGTCATAAGCAGGGCTATTTTGTGGTTATATTCATAAAGCTTTAAGTGGTTTGAATTTGTTTTGATGTTTCTGTGGCATAAAGGCCCAAGTCTGCCTATTGATAGTAAGGGGCAAAAGGAGGCACTTTTTTTATGACAAAGAGGTGCTTTGGCAACATTGCTTTGTCAAGTATTTGCTGTCAGCTATACTTGATCTTCTATCAGGACCTTCCAAAGGCTCTTGCTATACTGGAGGCAGAAGAGATTCCAACACCATAGGATACTCTGACAGAGTTGTAGGTGAATTATTCCTATAGTGAAGAGGGGGTTATGTTGTCTGGGCATCCACAACGGCTCATCTACTGATATTTTAAAATATATAATTAGGGAGGGAGGTTGTGACCTTGGTCTTAAAGTGATTGCAAATCTCAGACATGAAATATGAACAAAGCATATCCCCCATAAACAAATATTTAAAAAATACAGCGCTAGGTGAATAAATGGAAAAACAAAATCAGTGATACAAAAGCAGCGGCTCAAAGCAAGACACACCCTAGTAACAGAAATTATAAGGAGCTGTGCTAAAAAAATTACATGAATATACATATTGTACCTAAACTTATATTTAAAAAATTTGCATGTGGACTCAAATATAAATTGTCCATGAACAGTCTGTTAACACAAACAAGTGCATGTAACTTGATTAGTTAAACCGATGAACAGTCCCAAAACACCCCAACAGATGTGTGCACCTCCGCCAGAGTGCGTGCTTACCGGAAGGCAAGCTAATCGTGCTTGCCGCTATCAACCCAGCCAGGGCCTTTATCCTGGGGATATTGGGATACCAGCTCACAGAGGGATTCTTTAGGTAGACAGGACACACACCAGGAACCAAGGCAACTCGACTGTCCAACGGTTATAGGCGTGAACCAGGCAGGTATACCCAAAAATGAGAAAAGCTCATCATAGCATCAATCAGGAACACATAGGATTTACTGAGGTTAAAGGTTGCACTTACATATAAAGCATGAAAAAGTATCATCAATAAAAAAATCCGGCCGACTAACAAACACCCGTCCTCCCTTTTGGGAAGAGTGATGTGCTGACGTCAATGCGTGGTGGTCCCGAGAGGACAGGTGTTAGTTAGCTGGCCGGCTTTTTATATTGATGCTACTTTTTCATACTTTATATGCAAGTGCAACCTTTAACCTCAATAAATCCTATGTGTTTCTGCAGAGTCTAACTTCAGCCTTTTTCTGATGCTCAGACAAGCTTTATAATTCAACACTTTGAACAGATGTAGAGAAGAGAGGGATAGGCTGCAGATAGACAGGTACAACTTATGTAGATATGTTAAATCTCTATGTATTACTTAAAGCAAGGCACAAAAAATAGGGAACAAAGCCAGAATGTTGTGCGGCTTCTTTTTTACCAACAAAGTGTAGATATATATATAGAGATATCTCTCTCTCTCTCTCTCTCTCTATATATATATCTCTATATATATATATATATATATATATATATATATATATATCTCTATATAAAATCAAGCACAGTTTAGAATGCTAGAAATTGGAATACACTGCAATTTACAATGTAGAACCATACTTTTTTTGTTAATAACGAGTAAAACATGCATTTTTCACATTAAATACTATTCAATTTTCATCTATTTATAAACCACATATTTTCTCTTAACTGGTATTTTAAGCTTTGCTTTCCTGAACTCTTTCTGTAAACGAAATAATTCAAAGAGGGAATAAAACAGGGAAAATACTGTACATTCATGGTTACTTTATGAAGGAGCAAATATGCCAAAACCTCCAATTGGACTGTTCAAGTAATTTTACAGCATCTGAAATCGCAATGCAAAAGGTAAATGCTACACTGTAACATCCCCAAGAATGCAGCAATTTGTATTTCAAAGAATCTCACACAACAGAAATGAATCATCTCCAAAAGCACAGGTCTCTCAATTTAGTGTAATGGAGCACAGAGAAACTGGCTGAGAGAATGAATGCAGCATGACCAAACACAAAAAAATGTACATAAAACACAAATGACAAGAATATGCATGTCAAGGCAGATGTAACAACGTAAGCAAGTTTTCTTTGCACTAATGACTATGGTTGCGAGCTGTAACAGATTAACTGTTCTTCTGTACTCCCAAAAAGCAGAAAATCATTAAAAAATATATATATATTGGTATGTATGCGTCTTCTCAAGACATGCCTGCAACATTTCCTTTTAAGATCAGAACCTGAAAATTACATAATCCCATACAAAATGTACAATTGCTTTAGGCTTCAAATAAGATTTAGAATTTTAGACCATCTTATTTGTAGCTTATACAACGTTAGCTCAACATTAGTTCTACATTAAGTCGTGTGTCAACACTAGTTTAAAGGCAAAGTGTTTTGGCCCTGTAAAGTGCACTTGTTGCAACAGGACCGTCCTCCAGGCGTGACGTCACTTCCGTGTTCCACAGTGCTTATGGAAGTCCTCCTCTAAATCCAAAGAATGGTGACCCGGCTTGCACCGTCAGACACCACAAGTGGCGGCTGGTTACTGACCTGGAATCTGGGCGATTCCTCTGTTGACACTAGATATGCACATTCTTATGGAAGACATGTGAGTGTTTATTTGGCTGCTCCATTAAAAGTTCTTATAAATATTGAACTTCGAGGCGAGTGGGAGTGCTTCTGATCTCAGCTTGCTACCTGTATAAAAGACCTGTCCACAGAAGCAATCTGATTCCAATCTCTCCACTATGGCCAAGACCATAGAGCTGTCCAAGGATGTCAGGGACAAGATTGTAGACCTACACAAGGCTAGAATGGGCTACATGGCCATCGTCAAGCATCTTGGTGAGAGGGTGACAACATTGGTGCGATTATTCTCAAATAGAAGAACCACAAAATAACTGTCAATCTCTCAGTCTGGGGCTCCATGCAAGATTTCACCTTGTGGAGTTTCAATGATCATGGGAACGGTGAGGAATCAGCATGAACTACAGAGGAGAATCTTGTCAATGATTTCAAGGCAGCTGGGACCATAGTCACCAAGAAAACAATTGGTAATGAAGGACTGAAATCCTGCAGTGCCCGCAAGGTCCCCCTGCTCAAGAAGGCACACGTACAGGCACCGCCTGAAGTTTGCTAATGAACATCTGAATGATTTAGAGGAGAACTGGGTGAAAGTGTTGTGGTTAGAGGACACCAAAACCAAGCTATTTGGCATCAATTCGTCGTGTTTGGAGGAGGAGGAATGCTGCCTATGACCCCAAGAACACCATCCCCACCATTAAACATGGAGGTGGAAACAATTATGCTTTGGAGGTGTTTTTCTGCTAAGGGGACAGGACAACTTCACTGCATCAAAGGGAAGATGGACGGGGCCATGTAGCGTCAAATCTTGGGTGAGAACCTCCTTCCCTCAGCCAGGGAAATGAAAATGGGTCATGGATGGGTATTTCAGCATGACAAAAACCCAAAACACTGGACCAGGGCAATAAAGGAGTGGCTCAAGAAGAAGCACATTAAGGTCCTGGAGTGGCCTAGCCAGTCTCCAGACCTTAATCCCATAGAAAATATGTGGAGGGAGCTGAAAGTTCAAGTTACCAAATGTCAGCCTCGAACCCTTAATGACATGTAGAGGATCTGCAAAGAGGAGTGGGACAAGATCCCTTCTGAAATGTGTGCAAACCTGGTGGCCAACCACAAAAAGTCTGACCTCTGATTGCCAACAAGGGTTTTGCCACCAATTACTAAGTCATGCTTTGCAATGGGGTCAAATACTTATTTCACTCATTGAAATGCAAATCAATGTATAACTTTCTGAAATGCGTTTTTCTGGATATTTTTGTTGCTATTCTGTCTCTCACTGTTTAAATAAACCTACCATTAAAATTATAGACCGATCATTTCTTTGTCAGTGGGCAAACATACAAAATCAGGAGGGGATCAAATACTTTTTTTCCCTCACTGTAGTGGGGCTTAGTCCCGGCATAGCTTTCCCCACACTGCATTTGATTGACAGGAGCATGAGCGAATGGCTCCTGCTGCTGCCCGAGTCCCTGTGTGCAAAGGAAGAGAGGGGAGAAGAAATGCAGCACAGCACTGGCCCTCATCTCCCCTCTCTCGCAGGGAAGGGGGAGGACAGAAACTTATAAAAACTTTTTCAGCCTAATGCAGAGAATGCATTAAATTAAAAAACATTTTGGCTTTAGAACCACTTTAAGGGATTTTATCATAAATATATTTTTTTAATTGTTGGGCTTTCAGCTTTAAAACCTAGCAATGAACCTCTATTTTTACATAAAACATAAGGTAAAAGAAAAACCTACAGAGCTTATACAATCAACATGGTACCAAAATATTTTGTAAAGTTACAACAAGAACTTTTCTTCTAACCTCAGACACTGAAACTAGTATAAAGAAAATCTATAACAGACATATTAAGGTTCAGTCAGGACAGCACGATATACAATATGGATGGCCTTGCAATGTTGTGACCAGAACATTTCCGAATCAATTGATAACATCAGCTGCATTTCATCTTTCTAAGTTGGAGCCAGCAGGTTGTGAACTACTTAACGCCTTTCTCTTTAAAGGAATCCTATTATTAGCAGAGTCATGACGGTGCGCTATGTATCCGCTCCGTGGAGTTGCTGTAAGCTACTCTAATGTTTCCTCTGTTATGCACTCGTGATTTCAAGTTAAGGACTTGAAAGAAAAACATTCCTCCTGCCACAACAGGCCCTGTTCAGTCATCACTGAGTGGCATTTCCTAAAAATGAATATTGCACAGGCTAAAAGGGCTAGTTGTATAAGCATTTTATATATAACCATCTCTCTCTCTATATATATATATATATATATATACACACACACACATCATATTTCCCTTAAGAAAAAAAAAAAAAAAAGGCTCTGGTCTAACCTTACCATTGCTCTAGCGTGGTGATAGACAAACCCCCTCACCTAGAGTGAGGAGCAGAAAAGGTAGGCGAGAGTCAGTAATCACTTAAGTGGGCACTGTTCGCACAACAGCGTGCCCACATTTTCTTGGCACAAAGAGCGCCACACAAAAACATAAAAATCAGAAAGAACGTGCAGGCTCTTTGGTATGTTTTTTTGTTTCAAATCACAGATCTGCATTAAAGAAAGTTACTTCAGTTTTAAAATGGTCATTTAGGATTTGCATGCATCAACTCCCCAACAATTTGCCATTTCAAAAGAAGAAAACCTTGTAAAGAAAAGACCGGTTTATTTAAGTCAGTGACCACATTTTTCAAGGTCGCAGTGACTTGTGCTTCTGAAAATTTCTGCACGACTTTTTTTTCCAATTTGAAGCTGGTCTCAGTTGCTTTATGTTCTTTTATTTAAATCTGTAGGAGGCATTGGGGGCTGAATATAATGTGACTCATAGTGACTAGTACCCTACAATACAATCTTAAAAGGCCACGATGTAAATGTCATTTTCATAAAGAAAGATGAGGTAGAGTAGAGTAGAGATGGAAGCATGCTGATCATTAGTATACAGGTAATTAGTTATATTTTCATCAGTACATAGAGCATATTAAAAAATAAGCTTGCAGCCTTATAAAAGGCATTTTGGTCCACTGGACGCAATATGCCCACACATAAAATGTAACAATTTCTTCATTAAAACAAATAATTACTATATTTAATGAAGATAACATAAAAAAAAAAAAGTCAAAAAAAAAAAAAAAGTCAGTTTCCATAGGATTTACAGCAAGCATACAAATCAGCTACATAGGGTAAGAATACTTGTATGGTAGGTTTTACATGAAAAAAAGCACACACAAAACACAGAAGTTATACAACTGCTTTGTACACATCCCCAATATCAGAAGCAGAGAGAGACACACTCTGATGTTTAAAGAACTATAAAAATTCCATTCAATTTACACTAATTTCATTTAATATAGGACATGAGACAGTAAGGCATTTGTTGTTTGGTGATCTTCTATAAATGGCTGTCTCCCTCAATAGTAAGACTGCTGCATTTCTCCCCATTTACAGCTAGAATAGTCAGGCTTCTTACGATGTTTCAGAAGATGGTGGCAGGATCTTATGACATCATTCTACACTAAAGCTAGCCACAAATGGATCAAAATTTGACCAGTTCAGCAGGGACCAGCTGAATTTTGAACCATCTATGGCTGATCCTGTTCAAGAGGAGTTGTTCTAATGATTGACCCCCCCTCCAATGGGACTGCTGGCAATTTTTTTGATTGATCAGTTTCAGCGCTAATTAGTGTATGCCAACAGTGGGACTGCTCCATTCAGCGAGGGGGACTCCCCCCACATCCACCTTATATGTGTGGATGGGGGAATCTATTCATTTTTTTTTTTTTGCGTTCAGAGTAGAGTCAGCCATAGAGGAACTGGCCGTGATTTGATCCATGTTTGGGCAGGCTGAATGTACCCAAGTTGATTAAATCAACCTGCCTGTCAGATTTTACATGCGAATATTGCTAGCAGTTGTTATGCGGTTCCTGGCTCTCATCAGCTGTGCTGCAGGTACATGGGCAGATAGGAAATATGCTAATAAAGGAAAAAAATAAACTCATCAGCCTTCAGCTGTTGGTACACTGTCCTATTACAGGTTGGGGGCAGGGAGCTCCTCCAAACCATACAGCTTAAAGTCAAAATGATTTATATTGTTTTGCTATGTAGCATCAAGGGCATAACTAAAGTATAATGACATGTATCCCGTGGTCAGCTGGTTGCCATATAGTAAAGAAATCTCCCCACAGCACCAATATTCTGGAGCTGCTGGGGTTGACATCAGCCACTGCGAGGGTGAAAGAGTTGCACCGCTCTCATGCCCCCTCTATGCATAAAATGCACTGTCTATGCATAGTATTCTTACCCAGAATGCAGTTTCAGGTTGTTAAATGGCAAACACACATGATTATAAACAACTACTTTATTAAACATGCATTAGGCCCCTTTACACTGGAGTGCACCAGCGGATCCGTACCCTCAGCAGGGGATCTCTCCGCTAATCCCCGCTGAGCAGGCGGATGACATGAGGTCTGTGTCCACTCCACTAATGCAGAGCAGACACAGACCGCTGTCCTCTATGGGCTATCGGATGGAAAGAGACTTCCTGTTCATTTCCATCCGACTGTCATCCAATCCGATGGTCCGATCGTGTCCGTCAGTGTGAAAGAGGAGCTAAAAACACAGGCTTAAAGTTAAGACGTGAATAATAAACTAAAGGCTCAAAATGAGACAGTTGACCATATGATTTAATACAGAACCCGTTAATGTAACACAGGCTGGGAAATTGGTTATAATCTACAACACTATCTGGACTATAACCAATTCCCCCTGCCTATGTAACATTAAAGGGTTCTGCAGTACATCATACGGTAAACTGGCTCTTAGTCTTTGGTTGTTGTTCACATCTTAACTATAAGCCTGTGTTTTCTGTGTGTTTTTTTGGTTAACATGTTTAAAAAAAAGCAGTTCTTTTTTTTTTCCATCGTGTGTGTTTATGCCCTTTAACATTCCTTCCACTCTATTTTTTATCTAGATTTCCCAGAATGCAAAGTTTCTGTGACTGGAAGAGGTGAACCCCATCATTCATCTGCCCATCCTCCATTCACAGAACACTTCGTAGTCTGGGAAGGTACAGTATGGGCGCTGCATAGTCAAAACAAAAAAAGAAATGAAATGAAAGGAAACTTCTGCTTTAACTACAGTACATTGGCAAAAAGTGAAAAGTAGTGTGGTAAAAGTCTGTAAATCTCACAAATGGCTGGCAAAATTGAGTAAAAGAAAAGTAAAAGAGCAGCAGAATGTTATAGCGGTGTTCCACCCGCAAATTTTTTTTTTTTAAGTCAGCAGCTACAAACACTGTAGCTGCTGACTTTCAATAGTGACACTAACCTTTCCAGGGAGCCCGCAATGTCGCCCCCCTAGGCTGATCTGCTCATCGGTTCAGGTTCCACCATTCTGATTAAGGTAAACAGGCAGTGGAGCCTTGCGGCTTCGCTGCCCGTTTCCTACTGCAAATGCGCAAGTCGCCCTGCGTTTTGTGAATGGCCAGTTGTCTTCTGGGACACACACGTGTGTGTGTGTGTGTGTGTGTATATGTGTGTGTGTGTGTGTGTGTGTGTGTGTGTGTGTGTGTGTGTGTGTGTGTGTGTGTGTGTGTGTGTGTGTGTGTGTGTGTGGGGGGGGGGGGGGGGGGGGGGGGGGGTTGGGCTCGCTGAAGAAGAGGATATGAAGTCAGATGGATCGGAAGTACAGGCTGTACTAACCAAAGACAAGCACTGGAGAGGTGGTCTTTCATTTAAGACCACCTCTCAAAAGTGGATGGAACTCCGCTTTAAGAAATCTGTGCAGCTGATTAAAAACAAAATTCATTTTCCACTTAAAACAATGGAGGTTTCACAGGACTAAAAATATAAAGTTTCTTTGCTTAATTAGGTCTAACACAGTCATGACTCTAAACTAAACTCTAAAATAAATTACTTTACTAAATTACTTTACCAGGTAATTCCCATAAAACTGCTTTTAGATATGAGAAAGTGAGATCACTTAAGGCTTCATTGTACACGGGACATTTTTACAAACTCTCCTGAACGATTTAACTTGACAGATAGTAACCCACGTTTACAAGCGTTTAAAAAAAATTTTTTTTTTTTTTCAAAATAGCCAAAAATGAAAAACGCCTATAAACAAAATGTGGCTAAACGTGAGTTACGTGTTTGGCGCTTGAAATGCCTCTAAACTCAGCTTCTGAACTCATTTTTTTGCGTTCCAAAAAAAAGCCACTAAACTACGTCCCTTTACTAGAAGCAGTGCACATGAGGCCTTACAGATCTTTATGGCTCTCTGGGACTTCAGTGGTAAGATCTCCATAATGAGCTCCCAAGGACTGCTTATCTGCTACTGCAGAAACTGGTGTCTCAATCTCCTCTTTGGAGTCATTCATTTACTACACATTACAGATAATGCAAAATGAGACAGTGTAGCAAAAGTGAAACTTAAAGCTGGGGAGAAGCATAGCACGTGTGAAACAAAGACATAGCTATCCACTGTAGATAACGCAGAGCACGGGTAAATTAAAACAGCCCCAGTGTGAGTGCACCCTAAAAGTACACAGCTTCAGAAACGGATTCACAACTTCCAGTACAGTACTTCTAGATCAAAAAGATATGGTGCTACAGCCCAATCAGAAAAACGAATCCCTCCGTGCCAACAGGTGCAGGATCCACAGCTGCAAGCATAATCATCTAAAATGTATAAAAAAAAAAGTCAAAAAGGCTGAAACGCGTCAACTGCTGTAATGAAGTTATGTCTTTTGTGGATTATTAATAAAAAGATTTTTTAAGAGCAATGCATGGCATTGCGGATTTCTTTTTTAGATGACAAGTAAATCTGCGGCTTATGTTATAAAGAAATATAAAGTATCCAATTGTCTTCTTTGTGTACGTTGAATTTATTATATGTAATCATTCGTTAAGACCCTTTTCCATGTCTGATGGGTTACTATAAAACAGCTCCAGTGCAATAAAAAAAAAAAATGTAGGGGCCCATTCACACTATTGCCCCGTATTATTGAATGTTGTGTTAAAGCAGCCTATTCATTTGCATAGGCTGCCTAACGCATTAAAAATAAAAAAAAAGGTATTTGGCGCATTTGTCTGTCAGCAAGGTGCGTTGGGTTGCTAGTCAGAATAAACAACACTGCATCGCGATAACATACATTTTACTGCAGAGAAATGTGTGAATGAGCCTTAAAATCACTTTACAAACAGAACTTTTGTGTGCCTTTTTGGCATTTGCCTAAAGATTAACAGGATTATTAGCCCACTGATAGAACCCTGAGATGGATCAATCTACAACAGAGATGACAATCAGTCAAGGTTTAGGAGATAAACATGGGTGCATCATTTAAATGCTGTAATGAAAAAGCTAATATGATTTGCATTTGACATTTAAATAGTAGATATGAAATTTCAATGTAAACATTAAAAAGTCACGCAACAGCTTCTCAGATGCATAATAAATAGATGAACTGGTTCGCTTTGGTCCCTTTAGTTTGTTTAATTGCCAAGACTATTTACAGGATATTGTTCAACTAGAGGAGTGTTCCATACGTTTTTATTTTGCAGTATATTTTTATGAGATGAAGCAGGAATGCGCAGAAACATGAAGGTAACCAGAAGTCAACAGTTTGGCTTTGAAACACACAGCTCTCAAGTACAATGACCTCCCTAGGCTAGAACACTAACCCATGTATTGACTGTGAGAAATCCTCCAGTCCCATGTCTATGAAAATGAAAAGCACCCATGGCAACTATCCAAAACAAGAACTACCAAGTAAAAATCTTGTGCCTTGCCTTGTTTGGCGTACAATGCAAACGCTGACAAGTGCCTTTTACAGGAGACAGGCTGCCAATCTACCTTAAAATTACAGGCAGCGCTCAATGGTGGAAAGCCTTTTTGTTTATTTTTTTTTCAATAGAAACACATTTTCCTGCTTTTGACATGGACTAATGGCTCCTAGATTGGACGGACGAAACCTACAGACTATTTATTATATTAAATATGTCCAATCAGCTAGTGGGAGGCTGAGGTTTCATCAGGTCACCCTGAACTACTACACTGGATGCCAAATTAAAATGGTTATAAAGCCTAAACATTTCTTACCTTATGTATTCCTTGCATTAAAGGATAAATTCACCTTTGGGAACATGTTACATGTTCCACTCATTTTTTATGAACGTGTTACCACTCCTGCAGCCTCTCGCTGATCCCCCCACTCATTGAGCCAGCAGGCCGGGGATATTCTGCTATCATGGCCGGGGGGGCTCTTCCCACACCGCTGCGTCATTCATTCACATAGATCTGTAAATGAATGAACTACAAGTACTAACAGCCTTTATGGCAATTGCAACGCGGTAGTACGGCAATTAGAGGATTTAATTAGGTGTGAGGCGGCAACACTGTGCCCAGTGATCTTTGACTTCTCTCATGTTGTTCAGGTAGATCTCCACCTTTTTAAAGGTTCTCTACCCCTGCTATAGACACAGATAGCAGGGCTTGGTCTCGCTCCCTGCTCCATGAGAGTTTAAATTCTCAATTACCTACACACGGCGCTAGTGATCGCTCTAGGTCAGGGGTCTCAAATCTTTCCAAAGGGCCAGTTTACGGTCCTTCAAACCTTGGGAGGCAGGCCATTGACATCGTCCCGGTATTAGTGGGAGCAAACAATGCCTCAGCTTTGGTGTCATTGGAAGGAACTGTTCCCTATTATTGGTGTCACTGATAGGAATTGTGCTCCATCTTAGGTGTCATTGGGTGGAATTGTGCCCCATCCTTGGTGTCAGTGGATGAAATAGTGCCCCAAGAGCCGGATAAAAGCAAAAAAGGGTCACAGTATTGAAATCACTGCTCTAGGTAGTTTATTGAATCTTCCTGTCATTGTGTAACTGCCTGCCAGTATGAGGTACAAGCAGACAACAACACTGACAATCTGAAGGAGCCTGAGATTGCACCCACTGTCTGCTGAGCGTGGAGGTGCAATGCTTTACAGGCTCAAAAATAAATGCACTTTTTTGCCTGCAAAAAAAATTTTTTTTTTTTGTTTTTTTTAATAGAAAGGTAAACTTCTCCTTTAAGGGTAAGAATGTTTAGGTAGTAGCAGCCCCCCCCATATTTACCTGAGCCCTCAGTCAATCTAGTGCTGTGCCCTTCTACAGCGGCTCTAGCCCCTGACTCCCTGGTCTAACAGGCTTTGCTAAGGCAGTGGGAGCCATTCATGAGGGAGCAGGGGGCGAGACCAAGCCCTGATATCTGTGTCTATAGCAGGGGTAGGGAACCCCCTTATCGCCAGAACTAGTCTGCTGCTGACTGTACTCACTGAGAAGGCTTTACAATAAATAAGCTTGATGTTATAGAGTTGCCGGCTGCTTCTTTTTCTTGTGAATGAGTCCTTGAATTCGGCAGCGGCACTCTTAGGGCTAATTGGGGGGTTGTAAAACCGTGCTGTTGAGTCAGGAATTTACCGCCCCCAATCCCTACCCCCTGCATTCAGAAAGTGCACCAAGCCCACAGCAGATCATTGAAGTGTATGGCTAAGCACAGGAAAGCTGCAGGTATAATGCACTGCAACCCCAGTGTGGGTAAACCGCAGTGCATCCGTGTGAAAGCAGCTCTATACTATTATGCCCAGAGTACTGCTTTACACTGACCTGAAGATCTCTTTCCTGCTGCTGGCACCACTCTGGAGACAGCTAGCCAGGATCTGAGACGGAGTGCAGTTGGTATTACTCCGCATGGGACAGGAGCCAGAACAGAGGAGGCATCAGCTTAGCGGCTCTTGCTCCAGGTAGTAGGATCTTGTACCTTGTTAGACAGCGTTGGAGAGGTAGCAAAAAATGAGCAGGGATTTTATATAGTTTTTCTAAGCTGTAATAGTCTGTGGGTAAGAGCTGTGTGTGCATTCAGTAATAGGGCTATCAAAAGTGCAAACATGGCCATGCTCCTTTCTGAATGGGACAGATGTCACTTTTGTCAGGAAAGAAAAAACAACATTTTTACGATCTCTATGGGTAGGCAGATGTGAGTCTGTGTTTATCTGATTCTTCCAGTAGCTAAGACAGGTGATTAAACAATAGTAATAAGAGTATTATTACCAAAATCCATTAGGGGTACGATCACATCATAAGGTAGTGCACTCCATTGCGCTCATTGTCAGGTGTTGAGGCAAGTTGCATTAGCAGGCCTACCAAAATGAATGCACTGTAAGCGCCACCTCGATGCATGATTTTTGAGTGCAGCATTAGTGTTTTGTGCTTTGCAGCATGCTGTAGATCAGTGCTATGATGTAATAACTTTCAATTGCAAGACAGAAAGGGCTGAACTATCTGATCTAAAATGAGCTACATCTATCAGGTAAAACTAATGGCTCTGAAATGTGAAGGTACACAAACATTAAACCAAATTTAGCAGCAGCCGGCAGAAATAAAAAAGCTGATTTGTAAAGGTAGTAAACAGGAATTCAGATGTAGTATCTTGTATGGCAAGGAACCACAGAGCCCAGTGCACAGAATGCAGAAATATAAATAGCAATGAGAAGCCTAGGAGTTTTGCCAGATTTATTAGTTACTTTGGCAACCGTGACTGTATTCTGCATCATGATACACTGAGCCACAAAATGCCTTCTAGTAAGAATTAGAGGCCTGATTGTATGTTTTGTGCGCTCTCTGTCCGAGGACTACCTTGCAAGCTGCAGTTTCACACATGTGAAAGACCTTATGACATTCGGATTGGCAAAAAGCAGTGTGTGGAATGTGATTCAGCTTGGGAAAGCACAAGAGCTGCACACATTTGAGAGTAGGAGTCCTGAGACAGGAGCCAATATATCGGAAGAGAACTGAAACATGTAGAGCAGCTGTGAAGTCTGTTTCACTAATGATAAAAATGAGCCCTCAGTGGGTAAAAAGGGACAAGACCGCCAACATTTCCCAGTAGTCGCCAAATCCTTGAAGGCATCCCATACGTTACTGCAATTTTCATCCTGAGAGTAGAAGAATCTTTACAGAAGAAACAAATAGGAAACAAAGAATATCTTTTTTTTTCAGACCGGAGAAGTGATATTCCAGCATCTACGGTAAACTTTTTTTTTGTAAAGAACTCATTTATCCCTAAGTCTTAACTCAGCATCTTTTGCTATAAGCTGAGCTTTACTAAAGCAGTACTGAACCCAAAAGACATTTATTATATTACAGATTACCAATTCATAGATGTGATGGTTGTATTAGTTTCATTTTTTTGGTTTCTTCTATTTTCATCTGGTGATCCAGTCAGTCTGTTTTTCAACACAACAAACTCTTACAATTACAGGAATGAGACAAACCAAGTAACACTGAAATGAGTGCTTAAAATGACTAGCTTTTGTTTGCTGTAACAAAGGCCGGCCATACACCATTCAAATCTTGGCCGGTTCAGCAGGAACCGGCCAAGATCTGAATCGTTAATAAGCAGGCTGAATGTACCGAGTTGATCTAATCGATCAACTTAGATACAACCAGCCTGCTGGATTAGCTTCTGATTATTGCAAGCGGCTGCTATAGCCGCTAGCGATAATCACTGTCTTCTCCCAGTGGGGAAGGCTTCCCCCACCAAGAGAAGACAATTGCTTATTTCCCTGTCAACACTGTCTCTGTTGATGGGGGAATCGCACAAATTTCTTTGCTACAACCCATGGTTGTACAGAAATTGGCACTGTGTATGGCTGGCCTAAGTATTAGCTGGAGTTAGGCTCCAATATGTTACTGTATTTAAATCTGATAACACCTCTAACACTCCCCTCCCCATCCAGAAATACTGGCCAGATTACTAGATTAAAACAGAGGGGAAAAACACAGAACAGAAAGCGAATGCAGCCACCAAATCTAGTGATTGCTGCAATATTTTTATATATAGAAATTTAAAATCAAATTAAGTGTCCATGAACCACCACTTAATTTGATTCTAAATTTCTTTGGAAATGATATGGACATGTATTTTAGTGTTTCAGCATATATGTTTCTTATGAATTCCACTCATGATTTTTTTTTCATATGTACATTTGAGTACTCAGAGCGCAGTAAGACATTTATTTGATTTCTTTAACACATTATTAGACTTTTGGTCTCACTACCAGCTGCTCCCAAAAAGTTAATACACTTATTCACGTTGATTATTGTCCAGGGTACGTGGCTTATAGGTTTCTCCTATTTTTTTTTTTTTAATAAAGTACTAAACACTAAAATAAAATAATATATGCAATAATCTCAGCAATAATAATAATTTAAGGCTTTAAGAAACCATAGCTAAAACTGTTCTTATATGATGGGTTGGACAGACCAGATTAAACTTGCCCTGAAATCACAGGCTCCCACTTGCATTCAATGATTCCTCTCAACATTGCCCAGAAAATGCTAATATGCCAGTTATGCTGATACAGTGATGTCAGCAATTTCTGTCCTCCTCTAGTCAAGGCTGTACGTTACTGATGCCCAGGAGTTTAAAATCTACCAAGATGTGACTTCAAATTGAAATGAGTTAAGTATAATAAGGCTTAGAATATAATAAGGCTTAGAATATAATAAGGCTTAGAAAGGCCTAGAATAAGGCTTACCTATAGGTACTGTAAATATCTCCTATTCGTGCGCCGTTTGGGAGATACCATTTTGCGCCGATGAGGTCATCGGCGCATGCGCTGTGAAGAAACGTCCTCCTGTGCCGCTTCTTGACAAGCGAGTGCCATGACTGGCGGCTCCCCGAAAGCATGCGCGGGAGCGACGTCATGTGACTCGAGCCAAAGTCTGCAGCCTGGGAGGAAGAGGGGCGAACATTGATGCGGCCTGCAGCGGGGATGGCACGGGCTTCATTTGCAGGTGAGTGCCACATGTGCTAGTATGCGATGCATACTAGCACATTATGCTTTTACTTTGCAGGGGCAAAGGTAGGAAGTAAAAGCCATCAGTGTTTACTTCCTCTTTAAACTCAAGCAGTAATAAATCTAAAAACTAACAATTAGTATATTGCAGCTTACCAAATCTAAGATGTGATGCCTGCATTTGTTTTCTTTTTTAGGCCTTCTTTCCCTCACCTGGTGATCCTTCCAGTAAGTCTGTTTTTCAACAGAACAGAATTAAAGGGTTGAGACAAACCATTTAACACTGAAAGGGGTGCTTACGATGGCCAGCTTTTATTTATGTAAAACCTTTATCCCAAAGGGTAAAAAACAGTTGGCTATAACTGCTTTTGGATTCTGTTTGATAAATCTAAATCTGCTAGTGCTTCCAGCAATACCCTCCCCCCAGAATGACAACGCTGCTCTCCAAAGCCACTCTAATACAGGTGTGTCACTGGCCAGATCACCAGGTGAAAACAGGATAAAAAAAGCCTTAAAAATGTAAGATTAATGCAGTCAGCACATCTAATAATCAAAACTAATTTTTCATTTCCGGTTTAATATTGCTTTAATTTGACAAAAATTTTGAAGCTCCACAACACAGTGGCTGCAATCTGTATTGTGACCAAAGGCACTAGTAATTCTGAAAAAACTATGTTAGGATGAATAAAACATTTTGCATATTTTTAACTGTGCTCATGTTTCAGTATAACTAGGTCTGTTTTGGTCTTATTTTTTCAAAAATTGAGATACCTCAGTGAATATCCCACAAAGCATTACATGTTGCCATAATTTAAGACCCATTATAAAAGACACTTGTCAAGGTAAGTGCATTTCTCTTTAAATCACTCTACAAGCATCCATGTTTGCACTATTGTATCTGATATTCTAAAAAAATCATAAACATATCCTGAATTTTAGTTGAAATAATTTGCTTGGACTCAAGGTTAAAAGGGTAAAGTTTAGGCATTACACAGAGTAAAAAAAAAAACAAAACAAAAAAAAACAACTATTTTAGACAAAAACCGAAACTGACAAAACATGGATATATTCCCTTTTTCAAAAACAGTTCAATGAGCTGTGTTCATGTCAAGACCTCTGTACTTGTAAACTAATACAGACGCCCATGGGCAGTTTCAGTCTAGAGAAGCAAATATCTCATTTCTGACCCTCTGGCAGAAGAAGGCCTTAACTTAAAGGAAATCAGTAGCTTCAGATTAACCCCTTACTGGCAATTAACTCATTTGGAGCACATTTATTTTAATATGCTGTAAGACACTTGGGAGCAAATTTAAAAGAATTTAATCTGAACCATACATTTATTGCAGGTGAATCTTTCAGTTGGCACGTTTCAAACATAACGATTGATTTACCACTAGTGAATGTTTGGTGAAATACAAATTCATGTCTTTATAAATATGCTGCATAGTCAACGTATTAATAAAACATTTCCGGTGTGGGTTAGGATTATTAGCTTTTTTAACAAATTATAAATTCATGGCAGTCACCTAACTCTATAAGATGTCAGTTTAAATTTACTCAAGGTTTAGGAATGAGTCTATGGGAATGTTTGACCATTCTTCCAAAAATGCATTTGTAAAGTCAGGCACTGATGTGGACGAGAAGGCCTGGCTTCATCCCAAAGGATTTTTTTATCGGGTTGAGGCGAGAACTCTGTGCAGACCAGTCAAGTTCCTCCACCCCAAACTCGCTCATTCATGTCTTTATGGACCTTACTTTGTGCACTGATGCGCAGTCAGATTGGAACAGGAAGGGGCCATCCCCAAACTGTTCCCACAAAGCTGGGAGCATGAAATTGTCCAAAATGTCTTGGTATACTGACACATTAGGAGTTCCCTTCACTGGAACTAAGGGGCCAAGTCCAACCCCTGAAAAACAACCCCACACCATAATCCCCCTCCACCAAATGATTTGGACCAGTGCACAAACAAGGTCCATAAAGACTTGAGTGAGTATGGGGTGGAGGAACTTCACTGGCCTGCACAGAAACCTGATCTCAACCTGATAGAACACCTTTGGAATGAACTAGAGCCGAGACTGTGAACCAGGTTTTTCTTCCACATCAGTGCCTGATCTCACAAATGCGCTTCTGGAAGAATGATCAAACATTCCCATAGACACACTCTTAAAACTTGTGGACAGCCACAGTTGAAGCTGTTATAGCTGCAAAGGGTGGGCCAACTTAATATTGAACCCTACAGACTAAGACACCATTAAAGTTCATGTGCGTGTAAAGGCAGGCGTCCCATTACTTTTGGTAATATAGTGTGTGTATGTATGTATATATATATATATATATATATATATATATATATATATATATATATATATATATATATATATATATATATATATATATATATTTATAGAGAGAGAGAGAGAGATCAATATATTTTTTATTATTATTTAGCTTAAGAAAATTAATAAAAGGCCTCCCCACCTAAGGCTGGCCATACACTTCTAGATGAAGGAATCTGCTGGATGGTAAGCAATCCATCTGCTGGGAGGCTCCCAGAATACACACACAGCAGCTGCATCTGATTAGCACCTTCAATCTTTCAATAGAAAATGTTATGCGGCATGAGGTTTCCAGGCCCTCCCACAAAGCCACCGCTCAGGCAGGTCCGGACCGATGAGAGAATGGACAAATTGAAATCCTTCAAGGAAAAAGAGCCCCAGGTGCTGGCTGATAATGAGTTGAGCAGAGATAGGCAAAGTGATCTGGATAGCCGCACACCGGACTGGAAAACAAGTACCTTTATTAATAAAAAACTGGATCATAGAATGCACAAGACATTGCAGCAGGGACGTACAGGGATCAGCTGACGCGTTTCGCACTTATGGTGCTTACTCATAGCTGCTGTAATGTCTTGTGCATTCTATGATCCAGTTTTTTCTATTAATAAAGGCACTTGTTATCCAGTCCGGTGTGTTGCTATCCAGATCACTTTGCCTATCTCTGCTCAGTTTTAAAAATTCCAGTTGGCTTAGCGTCATAGTGATCCAACGGTTTCAGTACTTTCTGGTTCATTGATCACACATATACAGACCAGGAGTTCTAACTTCTGTTTGACTTTGTAATTTGAATCTCTCTTCCAGGAAAAAAATACCAAAAACAAGATAACCTGACAGTTAGCATTCTTAGAAGGCCAGTCTATTTCTCCCAAGTTTAACTTACATCAAGCATGTCAAGCACAAAAGTGATGATCTGCAGAGGCATTCATTTTCAAAGAGTCATATTTACAGGAAGAAGAAAACCTTTTTTTACCCATTATGGATAGACTAGAGAATGGTTGAAACCACCCAGGTTTCTCATCACTTCTTGTTACAATATGAAGGGATTTGAAATCCCTCCAAAGTGAAGAAATGGTGAGAGTTGTCACCAGAACGAGGGTACCCATTAGAAAGTTTCCTCTTTTTACTGTACAGACTTTTTATTGGTTTTCAATATTTTTTAAATACACAAAGGATGCATGGAGAGTGAGGTTAGGTTACAAGGCGTTCAAGGCAAAAACAGTACAGGTGCTGCAATCAGTTCAGTAGAAGTATTGAATCAAAGTACAAATATGGAACATCAATAAAAAAAATTGTGACGTATGCAGGCCATACATGGGTCAAATTCTGAATAAATTTTCTTTTGAAAATCAGAAATTTTGTGCGTTTTGTGATCCGATGGTGCCACTATTGATTTTGAAATTTGACCAACCAAGCCTTCAATTTCACCTCATGTTGCTACAGAAAAGAATTTTCATTGCCAGGAATCTTCTTTTCTTTCCAGGAAATTTCTTTTCCTGCACCCATGCGCATTTCTTTTTCAATTATATTTCTCGGACAATTCTCCCATCATTGATTAGACAATCATTCCTTTTCCAAAAAATTTCCAACATGCACGATCACTCAAATTTGATAGGCACATGAAAATTAACTGTTGCTGCAGTCCACTAATTGTGTAAAATTCAAAATGAAAATTCTTAGTTAAGATTTTCTTAAGAAAATTCTTTCAGAATTCGACCCATGAATTGGCGGCCTTAGGAGTAACTGTGAGAAAGAAAATAAAAGAAAGCAAAAGAAAGCAAAAAGTAGTGACAAGAAAAGGAGAAAAGCATGGGATAAAGGTTAGATGAAGAGACAGGGCCAATAACGGAAAAACATTGGGTCTGCCACCCCTTTAAAAAGTCAAGAGGTCGAGATCAAATCCCTCAGGTTGAAAATGTGATGTCCATGAACGGCAGGTGGAGAGAAACTTGTCCATTTTGTTGTGAAGTTTAGCCTCTATTTTATTGTATAAAAGAAATAAGTTAACTCTGGATTTGGTCTCTCCCAAGGAAAAAGTGGACATTTTCCAATCCTTGCAAAACCATGCAATATCAGCTTAAAGCTGTATTTAGGAATGCCAGAGACTTTCCGCTCTTTCTGTTCTGGTGGCAGCTTAAAATTTTGCATTCTCTCTAACTTTCAATCATAGTGACAATGGTCTCAAAGATAAATAGAAAAAAGTGAATATTCCTAACAAGGAAACAGGGATACATAAAATCAATAAGAACTTGCCCAGGGTTCTAAACCCTGGTATCTAAACTACTTTACTTTTGGATTTAGATACACTTTAAGCTTAAAGTAAAAATTTAAACTAAACACATTTTATGCAAAAAAAAAAAAAAAAGAGCCCAGAAAAAGTGGGGCTCCAAACAATTTAAATTGTTAAACAAGCTGAGGACCACAAAAAAGGAGGGAGACGCATGCAGTCCAAAATCATCAGTTTGACATGCCTGCTTTAAAGCGGTTGTATACCCGCACAAGTAAAAAAAAAAAAAAAAAAAAAAAAGACAACAAAAAAACCCCCTATAAGGCAAAGGCATAGTGAGCTAGTATGCACCACATACTAGCTCATTATAAAATACTTACCTTAAAACAAGGTCCCCGTATCACAGCCCAGTCCACGCCGAGGGCAAAATGTCAGCCCGGGTTGTTTCTTCCAGGTTGGCGCGGGAGTCTTCTTCCCGGCAGGGTCTGCCGGACCTTCAGCGGGGCATTCACAGCGCATGTGTGCCACTGATGTCACTGTACAGGCTTGAGAGATATTCATTTTACCTACAGGTAAGCCTTATTACAGGCTTACCTGTAGGTAAAAATTAAAAATAAGGGTTTACAACAGCTTTAACTAAAAAGAGAATAACACAAACTACAGACATGCTAGTAGGTTTATTGGCTCATGTCCCAATTTCCCCTGGTATGTGAATGGCCATGTGAAATAGGGACCTTGGATAGTGAGCTTCTTGAGGGCAGGGACTGATGTAAATGTACAATACATAAAGAGATTTGTAAATGTGCCAGTGCTATATGCAATGAATAAATAAATATAATGCAACAGGTTTCAGTATGTCAGCATAGTCAGTCCAGGAAAAAATGGTTGCTGTGGATTACCTCACTTTGCATGAATCTTTTTGTGTTATTAGAGCATATCTTGAACATGGCAGAAAGGTTACAATACTAAACCTATAAAGACAAGGTAAAATTGATATGTTTGTAAGAATGTTTACATTAGGTCCCTCCTTTCAATGTCACCTTGCTATTCAATAAACCAAAGACTTCATAACCGACTGAGTGGCCTATAGAGTGCTCTTGTTTCTATTCTCAATATGGCTCAGGGAGCATAATGAGCAGAATTACCCTGAGTGCTCCAGACGCCGTTTAGTTACAGATCAGAGCTCAGAGGAATTAGGAACAAAAGAAACCCAAAGGAAAAATGAAATGACATTACAACGAATGAGGACATTTAACAAATAACAAGCCAGTTGGTGCATATTAGAGAGAAGAAACATACATCTGAACAATGATAACATTTCACACATTCAACTGCAAACATTAATGAAACAACACAGTATACCAGTAAGCAGCTGTTAAAAAACTTTTACACCAGATTCAATTAACATATTAGCATCTTGACAAAAAAAAAAAAAAATGTTATTCACTAGTACCCGTTGTTTTGAGATATAATTATCAGATCTCACGTTCAGTTCTGAAGTACCACTGGTTCAACTCAAGGACTTCATTCTAATAACCTGTTCTTCTAGAGCTTCTCGAGAACTCCTGAAAAACCACTATAGTAATAATGTGCTTATGTCTTAAAAACTGTATTAAACACCATATGTAATGGCACTAAATAAAGGGCCATTAGTATATCAAACACTGTCTATTTTATATGCAGGAGCAACAACATAACACTATGGGAGCAGATGGTCACAGTGTCTACGCTTCTGGCATGTAGTCGTAAAGTCATTCTGGCTAGATTATTTCAGTTCTTTCTAGACAGATGTAAAAAAAGACAAGCTACTGTACAGAAAATTACAAAGTTATATGACCAGCTCACAAGAAACCATATACTCGTTTCGCTCAAAGATCACTCACAATATTTATTACCTTGATAGACGGTTAGGTAATTTTCACCAAAGAACTCTTAGACCCCTTTAACACTGGAGGCGCTTTTCAGGTGTTTTAGTGCAAAAAAAAAATAGCACCTGAAAAGCGCCTCTCAAGCCACCCCAGTGTGAAAGGCTGAGTGCTTTCACACTGCCATGATGCGCTTGCAGTACAGGAAAAAAAAAAAAAAAAAAGTCCTACAAGCAGCATCTTTGGGGCGGTCCTCCACCGCGCCCCCATTGAAATGAATGGGCAGCGCTGTCGAAGCTCCTGCAAAGCGGTCGCTATTAACCCTTTCCCCGGCCGCTTTGCAGGAGCTTCGACAAGGCTGAGTGCTTTCACACTGGCATGATGCGCTTGCAGTACAGGAAAAAAAAAAAAAGTCCTACAAGCAGCATCTTTGGGGCGGTCCTCCACCGCGCCCCCATTGAAATGAATGGGCAGCGCTGTCGAAGCTCCTGCAAAGCGGTCGCTATTAACCCTTTCCCCGGCCGCTAGCGGGGGTTAAAAACACTGCTGTAACAGATTGCAGATCTGACTGTACAGTCATGGCCAAAAACATTGTCACCCCTGCATGCCTGTCAGATAATGCACCACTTCGCCACAAAATTGTTGCAATTACAAAAGTTTAGGCTTCCTCATGTTTATTTCTTTTGTTTGTATTGGTAGGACACAAAAAAGTGAAGCAACAAAAAGACAAATCTGACACATTATATGCAAAACTCCAAAAATGCACTGCACAAAATTATTATATAACTGAAATCAATCTCTTCCTGTAACCATCAATGAAGTTCTTGTACCTCTCTACTGGAATTTAGGCCCACTCTTCTTTCGCTAACTGCTCCAGGTCTCTTAGATTGGAAGGTTTTCTTTTCCCAACTGCTGTTTTGCGCCTCTCTCCACAGGTGCTCTTTGGGATTTAGATCTGGACTCATTGCTGGCCTGTTCAGTACTCCCCAGCACTTTAACTATTTCTGGGTGCTTTTTGAAGTTTTCTTTTTGGCCTTTGTTCTACTTTAAGACCCTTCACCTCTGACGGAGACCCATCTTAGACATTGGGCCCTATATTTCACCCTAGAATTCTTTGGTAGTCTTCAGATTTCATAGTGCCATGAACACGGTCAAGACATTCAGTGCCAGAAGCAGCAAAGCAAACCCAAAACATCAGTGACCCTCCACCATGTGTGATTGTAGGGACTGTATTCTTTTCTTTAAAGGCCTTGTTTCTTTTTCTGAAAAAAAGTAGAATGAAGAGCTTTACCAAAAAGCTGTAATTTTGTTTTGTCTGTCCACAGCACATTCTCCCAAAAGGATTTTGGCTTCCTCAGGTAAGTTTTGTCAAACTCTTTGATCATTTTTTCTCTTTCTGTCCAGGGAGATTAGCCACAGTGCCATGGGCTTTAAACGTCTTAACAACATGGAGCACAGTGGACAGAGGAACATTAAGATCTCTGGAGATGGACTTATAACCTTGAGATTGTGCATGCCTTTCCACAATTTTTGTTCTCAAATCCTTGCTGTTCTTTCTCTTCTACAAGAAGAAAGGTTGAGTCCATTTTTTTTACCATTTTAACTGGTTGCCGTTGAGATTTCTATATTGCCAGCACCTGTTACTTGATACAGGTGAGTTTAATTACAAATTACAGGAGCATCACAAACTTGGAATGCAATTATTTCTTACAACTTTGATTAGGTGCCCATAATTTTGTTCAGTCCATTTTTTGGAGTTTTGCGTGAAATGTGTCAGTGTCAGATTTGGCTTTTTGTTTCTCCACTTTTTTTGTGTCATACGAAGACAAACAAAAAAAACGTGAGAATGCCTAAACATTTGTAACTGCAACAATTTTCTTACAGAAATGCAGGGCTACCAATATTTTTGGCTATAACTGTATATCTAAGATACACTATACACAGCACAAGTGTTGCAAAAGATGAAAGCATTGCATGCATTCATAAGTCTGCATGGGTTAACTGGTCAAAAACGAGCATTGGTATAACAGAGAGATATTTAAACATATCCCAAATTGTTAAAGCCCAACTCCAGGATATTAGCAACCATACCATCCTCCTCCAACTACTGATATGAAGAAAAAAAAAACACTTATCCAAATAACCATCTTAGTTATCTGAAGTTGTGGCACGATCCTTCTTTTATTTACTTCCTGGAGACCTTCTTCAGGTGTTCATATCACTAGCTGTAGGATGTGGACACATACTATCTGCCAGGTCCTGTCTCATGGACTCCAGAGGTTGGAGAACCCATGAGGGCAGTACGGGGGTCGATGCCTAAGAACATAACTAGCGGGCAATGCCTGACCCCCCAGGGTAAGAAATCAGCTGCGACTTTGATCCATTACAATGCAGGATGGCTTAGGAAGAGATGTTTGGAATCAAGACTGTGGAGCAAAGTAATCAATGCACAATGCACTATTTAAATTTCATTCTTGACTGGATTTGGGCTTTAAAGTGGTATTAAACCCAAAAGCAAACATCCATTATATTGCAGCTTACCAATTCTTAGATGTGATGGCTGCATTTGTTTTCTTTCTTAGGCTATTTCTATTTTCATCTGGTGATCGACTGAACTCTTCACATTAAAAGAAGTTTACTGTCTAATTCTCTTATCAATATATAGCCATATATCTCAGCAAGACCCTCAGATGATTCTGTACAAGAATAAGAGGGCCACTTCTCATATGGTTACATTTTCTGTGACCACTTGTCCACAGCAGGTTATCACACGTTATTTGCTGTAGGCCAGTAAATAATGGAGCCACAGTTGAGAACTTCTGTGCAAAATGCCGTGTGGCAGGGGTGAAGCTGGAACGCAGTTTAGGTTGTGAGAGAACCTGTTGCTTCCTGGAACGAATGGACTGTTATTTGATGTATAATCCTTTTGCCCTCTACTATGGAACATTTTAAACTTGACTTTTATTGAACAAGATATACTTTACTATGCAGGCTCTTTCTCCTTATGTCAGAGCCTGAAATACCCCAGGAAGGATCGCACCCCGGAGGTGGCGTATCATCACCCTGATCACCATACTAAGCTTGTTTGACCCGCAACGCAGTACTGCTTGAGGGTCCATTGGATCTGGTGAGTTCAACCATAAGGGGGGTTGTGGATCCTGTTTTCACTTGTTTGCAGCATCTTATGACTTTTCAGCACAACACCACTTCTGAAAGGACCTTTTCAATTTGAACTTCATATATGTTTATTTTCACTGGCTACATGCTTGATAGCAATTTGTATATTTGCACAATTTGAGTGTTTTTTGCACTTGTATTTATGCACAGCATTTGCACTTTAACATATCCACTTAGGCTTGTTTGCGCTGTGGTATTTATACCCATTTTCTCGCACGCAGAAGTAGGTTCAAAATAAAAATCTGAACATTGTGCATATTCATTGTCGGAAAGCAGGTTCTTTATTCCTAGAGAGAAGCTTGAAACGCTTTTAGTATCAAATTAATACATCCATTATAGGAAAATTACTACCACAAACTTTGGGTGCTAAGGAGGACACCAACAAACAGGGTAAAATAAAGAAGATTTCTTTTTCTGCTAGTTGGAATGTATTGGAAAGTGAACAATATTCACTGCTGACAGAAAGAGGAAGCACTCTGTGGCTTCAAGCAACAAATGCTCAGTTTCCAACCTGATGCTTCGCTCTATACAAAAAAAGATCAACTAAAAAGAAAATATTTCTATTCCCTTTCTAGAGGTCATGAACCAGCTGCCAGTCATTATACCAACAAACAGAACACTAAGGCCACATTAACAGTTCACGTGGGCATGAACCCGCGTTCCCACTTAAACAATTTTTCTGTGTTTTTTTTGCAAACATGCCAAAGAAGCTCCAGAGCCGTGTCTCACATGGGATATCACACATTTTTTTTTAAGCGCACTTTTTGGCACATTTGTAGCAGATTTGCCATGCGGCAAAACGGGTTTGCAACTGTGTTTGGGGTGCCATTACCAATTTATGGCAGCGCAAGCGCAATGCATATTTGCAACACGTTTCTGAAACATGTGGCACAACACACATTACCTGTGCATTTTGCTATGCGTTCAGGTAAAGTGAAGTGTGAATGTGGCCTAAGCCAAAGACAGAGAAATATTTCCAGAACAATTTTTTTTTTTCATACATCATAAAAAAAACAAGACATAATGATTACAATAAATGAGTCTGTTAACTACAAAAGCTCACAAAAACCCCTCTCAGGCTTAATGTACACGGGACGCTTTGAAACCTCTCCTGAACGATTTAACTTGACACATAGTAACTGACGTTTAAAAACGTCTTTTTTGCCGTGTTTAGCCGTGTTTGCGTTTAGAAGTGTTTTTTTTTCAAATAGTTAAAAATGTATCTCCAATAAAAACACCTGCAAACAAAACACAGCTAAACGCGAGTTACCGACTATAAACAACCCTGGGTACATGTACTGATAAGATAACAGAGGAGAGTTCTGGGGCAACTAAAAAAAAACGCCCAACTGCTCCTAAACATCCGTTTACCAGCAGCAGTGTACATGAAGCCTCAATGTCATTAACCACTTGCCGACCGCTGATACGCGTTGGCACAATGGCAGCGGTGGGCAAATAGGCGTACCTGTATGTCCCCTTTAATTGGTGGGACTAGCGGGTGCACGCCTGCCGTGTACAGCATGGCCGTGCCCGCGGGACCGGCGGCCATTTTTCACGGAGCCGCAGAACGGGGAAATACCTATGTAAACAAGGCATTTCCCTGTTCTGCCTTCAGACATGACAGAGATCACTGCTCCCTTTCATCGGGAACAGTGATCGCTGTCATGTGAGTTGAAGCCCATCCCCCCCACAGTTAGAATCACTCCCTAGGACACACTTAGCCCCTTTATCACCCCCTAGTGTTTAACCCCTTCCCTGCCAGTGTCATTTACACAGTAATCAGTGCATATTTATAGCACTGATCGCTGTATAAATGACAATGGTCCCAAAATAGTGTCAAAAGTGTCCGATGTGTCCGCCATAATGTCGCAGTCATGATAAATATCGCAGATCGCCACGATTACTAATAAAAAAAATTTATAATAAAAATGCCATAAAACTATCCCCTATTTTGTAGACGCTATAACTTTTGCGCAAACCAATCAATATACACTTACGGCGTTTTTTTTAACCAAAAATATGTAGAATAATACAAATCGACCTAAACTGAGGAAGAAATTAGGTTTTTTTAATATATTTTTGGGGGATATTCATTATAGCAAAAAGTAAAAAAAAATAGCTTTTTTTTCAAAATTGTCGCTCTTTGTTTATAGCGCAAAAGATAAAAACCGCAGGTGATCAAATACCACCAAAAGGAAAAAAAGGATATCAATTTTGGTTGGATGCCACGTCGCACAACTGCGCAATTGTCAGTTAAAGCGACGCAGTGCCAAATTGCAAAAAGTGCTCTGGTCAGGAAGGGGGTAAAATCTTTCGGGGCTGAAGTGGTTAATAAATACCAGCTACATGCTGTTATAATCATCTTTAGATTATACAGTCAAATTTATTAATAGACCTCACCACACACACACACATATTACAATCTGATTGTATAATCTCCTTTTGATCCCCCAACAGCTAAATAATTCAAGGGCCTGCCTGACTGAATTCAAATTGATTGGATAAGTATATGTAGGTTCTCATTTTTTGCAACATTTTGGGAAATGTATGTGGTGAGCTATAGGCCCCTTTCACATGGGCCGGGTCAGGTTTTCTCAGCAGGGGATCTGTCTGTTGATTCCCTGCTGAACGCAGCGTGTGGATGACAGGCCCATGTCCGCTCCACTTATGCAGAGCAAACACAATATTCCCTATGCACACATTCATGAAAATGGCTATTCAGTAATAATGGGTGCTGTAATGAACACAGGTTGGGAACCGTAGACAATCCAAGTGAGAAATGTCACCAGCACACCAAGGATTCCTCAAAAAAAGGATCCAAGCTTTATTTTTGTAGCCACATGGTCCACAAAAGGCAACGCTTCGGAGCCATGCAAAGCCCCTTCGCCAGGAAAGTGCCCCGTGGGCTCCGAAACGTTGCCTTATTTGTACCATGTGATCACAAAAATAAAGCTTGCACCCTTTTTTTGAGGACTATTTGGTGTGGTGTTGACATGTCTTCACTTGTGCAGAGCAGACACGGACACAACCTGCTCTGCGGGCAGTCAGATGTGAATAGGCCGGCTGTCCGTTTACACCCGTCTGCCTTCCGATCTTGCCAGAAGTAGGGTCCTCTTCCGTTTGTTTTTGCCAAATCGGATCAAATTGAATGTAGGAGAATGTAAATGGACACAAGTCCTTTTATATCAAACAGCCCATAGAGGAGAATGGAAGGTCCGATCAGGTCCGCCTGAAAAAACTGACCTAATCGGACCGCTTGTTTGAAAAGGGCCTATAGCAAATATGTTATAACATAAATACTGCTTTAGGACCATTTGGCTGGTGGTACCCAGACCCCTGTCATTAGGACATTCATCTAGGCCGGGTATGGACATTACTCACTGTGAACCTATCTACTTCCCTGGGAGCCAGTTACATCACAGTTTCGAAAGCTGCAGGTCTGCACTACTGTTTGTGATGTGATCCTTCTTCAATTAAAAAATGTTTGTACCTAATTGAAGATAGGTGGTGTGTTGGCGAGTATATACATTGCGTCAATGCATGCTCCAGTATCCAGCTGGTGGTTACTACAGTGATAAGCTAGTCAGATCAAGCAACAAGTCTGTCAGTGTCCAAGTTAGCCTAGGGCTACAATGGCAAGTATATCTCTGCTACTAGGGTTCAGTTTTCTCATTAGTATCAAAAAGATTTTAGTGTGCTGCAAATAAACTGACAGCAAATAAGTAGTCCGACATCTCAAAAACAAAAAAGATTTATTCACCGGTGTGGTGCAAGCCCAAATGTTCCAATGCTAAATTTATTCTAATGACTTGTGGACTGAGCACTTTTCAGAGCTAGCTTATCTATGTAGCATCCCACTCTACATCTGGAGACTAAAGCCCCTTTCACACGATCGTTCAGGTCCGCCTGTCAGTTTTGACGGCGGACCTGAACGGGCGCTCCATGTTAGCCTATGGAGCGACGGATGTCAGCGGAGACATGTCTGTTGACATCCAACCCCGTCCGATACGCTAAAAGCAGACGGATGGCCCTCCGTCCAGGTTCGTCGCTGGCAGATCGGGTGAGATCTGATGAAAACGGACATGCTGTCCGTTTTCATCCAATCCCTCCATAGGCAACAGCGGCGCCTGACAAGCCCCTCCCCGCTCAGTGAGCAGAGAGGGACCTGTCATGCGCCGGCTCAGTGGAGATCAACGGACTGAGTCCGCCCCGTGTGAAAGGGGCCTAAAGGCCCAGCTTCAGGTCTGGACAAGGTGAAGGGGGGGTCAAGGTGCCCAAAGACATTACAGGATGTTGGCTCAATTGAGTTACCCTCAGTTCAGGAAATGATCATATTATTGATATAGCGCCAACAGTTTGCACAGCGCTTTACAATGTTAGGGTAGACGGTACAGTTACAATACTATTCTTTTTTGTAAGCCATCCCTGTTCCCCCCCACCTTGCTTTTTGGGGAAGGACAAAGCGACGGTGACCAGGGTATTCTCCCAATCTCTACTGTTTATTTACAATGAGACATTTCAACATCTCAGCATTCCATAAATACATATATCATCTGATACAAACTGCATGAGTACAAGCAATCTCTATAGTATTTCAAACAAGTCTAAACCACTGTGATGATACAGTACTTCAGATAGAAAATTATATAATACAGCTCCAATGAATACACAGCTACCAGCAGACCTTTTAAATCTGAGGAGATAAACAGGAGACCTCTAGTGGTTATAAAGTGAAAACACAAAAACTGCTTAATCATTGCGAATATGGATGGAATCATAATATGTCAATAGAAAACATATGCATAACCCCTTTCAGCAGCACAAACTCATCTTCCTGCTTTGAGAATTTACAGGAGCTGTGAATATAGTGCAAAACACTAAACTATCTTTTACATATTTAATATTTTATTTGATACAAGCCTCAAAGATAGGATCAAACTAGAATTGTTTTCTTTAGCTGTCTGGCATCTTGGATTTGAACAGAAGCATTTCAGCACACTGGGACAATCCTACTACCAATGCTACCAATACTGTTTGGAGAAAAATGCTGCAAATAACTGAGAGCAGTTATCAAAACTTCACTGTATTTTCTGATACCCTATATACTACCAAGACCGTGAATCATACATACACGCACGTCATTTAACTATATTCCTGAATAGAAAGAATAGCATCAGACGTGTTACTCAACAAGTATTCAGCTCGATAAACCTATTTTCCATTCTATTGCTATCGAATGACAGACAGGGACTTAAAATGACAATCAGAGGGTATCCACACCTCTAAACATGTACTACACTCACATCATCCCTGTATGCAAAACATCTGCCAGCACTGCAGGAAATGTCCTGATCTTACAGTAATCTTTGTAGAGCACTCAGCCAGCGCCATAAAAGATGACACTGCCATAAATTATATATATATATTTAAAAAAAAAAAAATATATATATATATATATATATATATATATATATATATATATATATATATATATATATATATATATATATATATATATACACACACACACACACATATACATACACACATACACATATACATACACGCATATACATACTGTATCTCACAAAAGTGAGTACACCCCTCACATTTTTTTGTAAATATTTTATTATATCTTTTCATGTGACAACACTGAAGAAATGACACTTAGCTACAATTTAAAGTAGTGAGTGTACAGCTTGTATAACAGTGTAAATTTGCTGTCCCCTCCAAATAACCCAACACACAGCCATTAACGTCTAAACCGCTGGCAACAAAAGTGAGTACACCCCTAAGTGAAAATGTCCAAATTGAGCCCAAAGTGTCAATATTTTGTGTGGCCATCATTATTTTCTAGCACTGCCCAGTCGCCGAAGGGTGGGGATCAAACTCCGCTTCATTATGTCACAGTACATATTGCCATTTATGGTTCCCTCAGTGAACTGTAGCTCCCCAGTGCTGGCAGCACTTATGTAGCCGCAGACCATGACACTCCCACCACCATGCTTGACTGTAGGCAAGACATACTTGACTTTGTACTCCTCACCTGGTTGCCGCCACACACGCTTGACACCATCGGAACCAAATAAGTTTATCTTGGTCTCATCAGACCACAGAACATGGTTCCAGTAATCCATGTCCTTAGTCTGCTTGTCTTCAGCAAACTGTTTGCGGGCTTTCTTGTGCATCATCTTTAGAAGAGGCTTCCTTCTGGGACGACAATCATGCAGACAAATTTGATGCAGTGTGTGGCGCATGGTCTGAGCTCTGACAGGCTGACCCCCCCACCCCTTCTACCTCTGCAGCAATGCTGGCAGCAATCATACATCGATTTCCTAGAGACAACCTCTGGATAGGACGCTGAGCACGTGCACTCAACTTCTTTGGTCGACCATGGCGAGGCCTGTTCTGAATGGAACCTGTCCTATCAGACCGCTGTATGTTCTTGGCCACCGTGCTGTAGCTCAGTTTTATGTCAGTCTTGGCAATCTTCTTTTAGCCTATGCCATCTTTATGTAGAGCAACAATTCTTTTTTTCAGATCCTTAGAGAGAGTTCTTTCTCTGCCATTAGGTGCCATGTTAAACTTTCAGTGACCAGTATGAGAGATTGAGAGCAATAACACCAAATTTAACACACCTGCTCCCCATTCACACCTGAGACCTTGTAACACTAACGAGTCACATGATACTAGGGAGGGAAAATGGCTAATTGGGCCCAATTTGGACATTTTCACTTAGGGGTGTACTCCCTTTTGCTGCCAGCGGTTCAGACGTTAATGGCAGTGTGTTGAGTTATTTTGGGGGACAGCAAATTCACACTGTTATACAAGCTGTACACTCACTACTTTACATTGTAGCAAAGTGCCATCTCTTCAGTGTTGTCACATTAAAAGGTATCAAAATATTTACAAAAATGTGAGGGGTGTACTCACTATTGTGAGATACTGTACATACATATATACACACATACACAGGTGCATCTCAAAAAATTAGAATATCATGAAAAACTTAATTTATTTCAGTAATTCAATTCAAAAAGTGAAACTCATATTTTATATAATTGCGTTACACGTGGCATGATATATTTCAAACATTTCCTTCTTTTAATTTTGACGATTATGGCTGTCATGGACTTTGGGCTGCAGGAGAACCATGAAGTGCAGAACTCTGTGTTATAATGTGTTCTTAAGTTATCCAGAGTTGGTCACTAATTGCTTCGGTCACTGACCTGGTCACTCTCCATCAACTTGGCAATTAGTGTTGCCTTTGATTTGTTGCTGGCGTTCTGTCCCCTTGATTCCAGCAGCTCCTTTAGTGTGCTTCGGTTAAGGCTGGAGTAGCAAAGATCCATTCGACAAGGTCCTGTTGGTGGATTGGATGTTCCAGGCACAAGAAAGCATCCCATCGCTGCCAACCAAATGTGACGGACTCCGGACACCCTGTTGGGTATTTCTGCCAAGAAGCAGCTTCCCAAGTCCTGGAACACGAGAGCAATGGATCTGGGTATAGAAACCCCAAGGAACAAACACCAGTCTTGGAGTACACCAGAAAATGAACTGCTTTATGTTTAGAAAAACACTGAATTTATACAGCAAACCATTAGATAAGGGCTACTCCCATTATCTCAGACAAAGGTCACCTTACACAGTAGAGCTAGTCCTATTATTATAACAATGACCACCTTAGACAGTCCGGCTCCCCCCATAGGACTAACTTGCCTAAGAAGCCACAAGCAATTAGTGACCAGCTCTGGATAACTTAAAGCGGGGGTCCACCTATCTATTGTTTTTTTTGTTTTTGAGTTCATTCACAAACTTTTCTTCTTAGCATTACATACTCACATATTGTGTGTAATATGTCCGTCTGTGTCAGATTTCGTCGGAAAGAATAACTTTAATTTTATTATTCACTGCACGCGGTTTCCATCTTCATTGTGGGCATTTGAAGCCCACAAGCATTTCCTGGATATGGTGAATGCTGTGCTCCCAGCATTCACCGCTCGTTCCCGCACATGCTCAGTGACATCCTGGGAAGCCTGAGACTAGCTCCCAGGAGTCTGGGAGAGGCTAGAAACACGCCTACTCCCATGGGAGGAGAACCAGGAAGTGCAAATTAGAATAGAAAAATAAAAGGTAATTACAGCGATTTAAAAATTTTTAAACGGCATGTCAGCATCTAGGCAAGGAAGAGAATACATACAGATATTGTTCAAAATTTGGGTGGAACCCCGCTTTAAGAACACATTATAACAGAGTTCTCCTGCAGCCCAAAGTCTGTGACAATGGCTTACAGCTAATGAAAACCCAAAATTCAGTATATCAGAAAATTAGAATATTACAGGAGACTAATTAAAAAAAAAAAAAAAAAAAAAGATTTTTAAACAGAAATTATTATTAAAAAGTATGTCCATGTACAGTATAGTATGCACTCAATTCTTGGTCAGGGCTCCTTTTGCATGAATTACTGCATTAATGCAGCGTGGCATGGAGGCAATCAGCCTGTGGCACTGCTAAGGTGTTATGGAAGCCCAGGTTCCTTTAAATAGCAGCCTTCAGCTGGTCTGCATTGTTGGGTCAGGTGTCTCATCTGCCTCCTGACAATACCCCACAGATTCTCTATGGGGTTTAGGTCAGGCAGGTTTGCTGGCCAATTAAGCACAGTGATGACATGATCATTAAACCAGTTATTGGTACTTTTGGCAGTGTGAGCAGATGCCAAGTCCTGCTGTTAAATGAAATCAGATCTCCACAAAGCTAGTCAGCAGAGGGAAGCATTAAGTGCTCTTGAACTTCCTGGTAGAGGGCTGCACTAACTTTGGACTTGATAAAACACAAGGGGCCAACACCAGCAGATGGCATGGCTCCCCAAATCATCAATGACTGTGGAAAATGTTAAATTTAATTTGGAAATCAAGGTCCAAGAGTGGAGAGGCACAGAATACAAGCTGCATGAGGTCCAGTGTGAAGTTTCCACAGTCCGTGATGATTTGGGGAGGCATGTCATCTGCTGGTGTTGGTCCACTGTGCTTTATCAAGTCCACAGTCAGCGCAGCCCTCTATCAGGAAATACTAGAACACGTCATGCTTCCCTCGGCTGACCAGCTTTATAGAAATGCTGATTTCATTTTCCAGCAGGACTTGGCACCTGCCCACACTGCCAAAAGTACCAATACCTGGTTTAATGATCATGGTAACACTGTGGTTGATTAGCCAGCAAACTCGCCTGACCTAAGCCTCATAGAGAATTCTGTGGGGTATTGTCAAGAGGAAGATGAGGCACACCAGACCCAACAATAGACACAAGCTGAAGGCCGCTATCAAAGCGGCCTAGACTTTCATAACACCTCAGCAACGCCACAACAGGCTGATCGCATCCATGCCACACTGCATTGATGCGGTAATTCATGCAAAAGGAGCCCCGACCAAGTATTGCGTGCATACTACACTGTACATGGACACCATTTTCGGTAAGCCAACATTTCTGTATTAAAAATCCTTTTTTAATTGGTCTTATGTAATATTCTACTTTTCTGAGATACTGAATTCTTGGTTTACACTAGCTGTAAGCCATAATCATCAAAATGAAAAGAAAGAAACACTTGAAATATATCACTCTGTGTGTAATGCATCTATATAAAATATATGACTTTCACTTTTTGAATTGAATTACGGAAATAAATTAAACTTTTTGAGAATATCTAATTTTTTGAGAGGCACCTGTATATATATTTTAGGGAACAAACTTTCTACTTTTTATATGTATGCTATGACATAGGGAAACAGACTTCTGGGTATTGTGATTTCAGTACTGTTTTAAATCTGCGCCATTCATATCCAGACAACTAAATGTCTTTGCAGGCATTAATGCACTTAAAGTGGTTGTTACCCCAACATTTCATATTCCTGATATGTGCCTGCTGTACCATGTACTAGTATGGAAAAGTATGCTTTGTATTGCTTCATTTGTGTGAAATCCCCAGTGTTCCTGCCAGCCCCTCTGATTTCCTATTAAAAACTGACCACACTAAGCAGGCAAGCACACTGTGGTCAGTTCTCTAACTGTGCTGGGAACTCAGCATGCTCTCCTCCAATTATCAGACTTGTCCTGACATGCCCCCCTGCACAGCCTTTCATTGGGAAGCTCAGAGTGCTGCTGCTTCTACTCTCCCAGCTCTTATGCAGCTAAAAACAGAAGGAATGTGGTCACTTATAAAAAATAGGGGGAAAAAAAGTGTTTATATATTTTTTTTTATATCTATACACAAATATTTTGCCTTTCATTTTTAATTTTAACTGAATGGGTTGCTTTACAAGGTGATCGTTTACAATCACTTTAAGTATTGGCCCTGAAAGTTATCAACTCAATGATGCTAGTGGTACTTCAGTTTTAAGGGTTAGCTAAATTCATAATGTACAGTTAGTCAAAGGTTAGGAACTTGCATTGAAATGTAATGTCAAACACTAAGGGCCCTATTGAACAACAGTAAATGTAACTTTTAGCCAACTTTCATTTAATGGTGAATCAATAATTAACATTTATGACTGAGAACCATGCTATTACATGCCCACTGATCGCTCACAGTATTCATGATGGGGTGAAGCTGGGCAAAATTGTCTCTGGCTCTCAGCCATGTACTAAAAGGTGGAGCAACCTCTCAGACAGCCAGACGGATCACAGCTAAATTGTATAGATCCTTCCTGCGCCTGGTGCAGCTCTGTCCATTCAGCTGATAGCAGGCAATAGTCTGCTATTCGCCAACTCTGGGTCAGGGGAGCATGAAAGTAAATGTACATCTGTTACCCTAAATAGAAGTACAGCCAAAAAAAGCTTTGGCCTTCTCTTTAGCAAGTTAAATCTTTACCCAAAACTAAATTGATAATCAGAATTCCAGCCAAAAAATAACGAGATAAAAATGAATAGCCTGTTAAAAGATTTAATAGCAAAATCAGCTTTAGCTGCAATATTCAGTTTCAAGCAAGAGATTTTTCTTGCAGTAGGCTTCACTACCACTAGGTGTCTTTAGTCTAATAGCCACCTAATAGCTAAACTCATTCAACCCACTTCCTCTGAGTGTAGGCATTACCGACCAGAATTCAAGACAAATTGATTTTTCAGGCTATTGTTTAGGCACAATTAACATTTCAAAATGTTTCCTATAGCATAGAAAATCTTGCCCTCTTTCAGTTAAAAAGGAGTTCCACCCAAAATTGGAACTTCCGCTTTAAGCACTCCTTGCCCCCTTACATGCCACATTTGGCATGTCATTTCACCCTACCTGGGGTACCTGGTTTTCACAGGTACTTCCTTATACAACATTGGTCTAATATTTCAAACCCTGCTGCCTAAAAACCCCACCTGGGGAAATCCTTTTCCTATTTTTTGCCTTCACAGGTACTTCCTGTCCCACTTCCTCCTTCCATTGCTAGGCCACCTGGGCAACTCCTCCTCTCCCCCTAGGCAGCCCCTCCCTCTCTGCAATCTTCTGGGACACATCACAGGTCCCAGAAGATTGCCTGGCCACTAGCAGAGTGCAGTGCGGCTCACATCTGGCTGTGAAGCCACAATCTGTCACAACCGGGCGCCCACAGTAGTAATGCAGGCGCCGCAGAGAGGAGGGGGAGAGGAGCGAGGCTTCGGGTGCCCACATCGCTGGACCGTGGGACAGGTGAGTGTCTGTTTATTAAAAGTCAGCAGCTACACTTTTTGTAGTTGCTGACTTTTACCAAACTGAAAAAAAGACAAACTCCGCTTTGAGGTCCACTTTAATCAGGATGATAATGAATTGGGGTCTTCAGATGGGTCATACGACTGACTGTGTAGTGTGGAAAATGTGTGGCTATTAACCACTTAACAAGCGGCCCATAGCCGAATGAAGGCTACAGGGTGGTTGCCTGACTCTGGGAGGGCGTACAGTGACGTCCTCCCAAAATTCCGCTCTTGCGCGCTCCCTGGGGCGCACACCCGAGAACATCCATGACCGCCGGGTCCAGAGGACCCAGCGCAGCACAGATCCCGGTAAATGGCCGCTAATCACGGCCGTTTACCATGTGATCGCTCCGTCAAATAACGGAGCGATCACATGTAAACAAACCGGCGTCCTCTCCTCCCCTCTCTGTACCAAGGGGGGAGGGATCGGATGGCAGCAGCGCTGTGGGCTGGATGTATAGTGCCCACAGCGCTGCTCTGTGACAACTGCCATCCATCCATCCATGCTCAGCCATCCCTCAATGCTCTGCAATACCCCGCAATACTGTGCAATACCCCGCAATACTCGGCGATACCCTGCAATACCTTGCCATACTCAGCCTCTGTATGTGGCCAGGCTGTGGAAGTCTCACACATGTGGTATCGCCGTACTCAGGAGGAGTAGGAGAATCTATTTTGGGGTGTCATTTTTGGTATGTACATGCTATGTGTTAGAAATATTGTATAAATGGACAACTTTGTGTTAAAAAAAAAAAATGTGTTTTAACCACTTCCCGCCCGCCGGCCGTCATAAGACGTCCTTGACTTTGTGAGGATATATCTGAATGATGGCTGCAACTACAGGCATCATTCAGATATCAGCTTTTTCAGCCAGCGATTCCCTACACCATAAGAATGATCAGCGCCGCCCTCTGGTGCTTCTATCGACTCACCGCTACGATCGAAGCCAGGATCTTTTTTTTTTTTTATTTTTTTTTTTTTATTTCAGGCTTTCCAACCTAGAGGTGAGATGTGGGGTCTTATTGATCCTATCTATTGAAATTAGATAGGCCATCAGTACTTCAGGTGTGATCAATTTTCAGAGATTGGCACCATAGCTTTTGGACTCTATAACTTTCACAAAGACCAAATAATATCCACCGATTTGGATTATTTTTACCAAAGATATGTAGCGGTATAAATTTTGGCCAAAATATTTGAAGAAAAATTACTAATTTGCAAAATTTTTTAACAGAAAGGAAGAAAAATGCATTTTTTTACGGATTTTTCGGTCTTTTTTCTTTTATAGTGCAAAAAATAAAGAACCCAGCGGTGATTCAACACCACCAAAAGAAAGCTCTATTTGTGTGAAAAAAAAGGACAAAAATTTCATATAGGTACAGTGTTGCATGACTGAGTAATTGTCATTCTCAATGTGAGAGCACCAAAAGCTGAAAATTGGTCTGGTTATTAAGGGGGTTTAAGTGCCCAGTGGTCAAGTGGTTAAAAGATTGGCTGTACAGAATTAGCAACCTTTTGGCAGGTGAAACAGTAAGCAAATATGCATTTCAACTGTGCATTTAGCTATTTTCTTGGAGTTTTTCTTTAAATGCAGTCTTCGTTATTTCTTGTAGAGCTGCAAAAGCTTTGAAACAAAATTTATCATAAAACTCTCTTCATATATCACTAAAAAGAATTATGCTACTCATGTATTTTATTTGAAGCTATTTGTATATTATGACATTTTCAAATAAATGAACATTATTAAATTCAGCATTTCACATGAAAGAAATACATTTCAAACTTGTGTCTTTATTAGGAATTCCATAGCTTATTGGGTTCACTTGCTTTTGTATTGTCATTAAACAGGCCGAGTGAGTCACTACATATCATACAACACAGTACGTGTTTGACAGGTTGATTGCAAAGCTGAATTTCCACTAGTAAATTGAAATTCACCATATGCGTGTATTTCATTATTCATTAATGGATCATCTTGAAAGCAATCAGAGATCAGCAGACAAGCCTGCAGAAGTGTTTGATATTGGTTGTTTACAATACAGAAATGACATGCACACGCATAGATGTAGGTCACTCTGGACATACTTGAAAAGCCTTTTACTGATCTAAGGAGGCAGGAGCGTTTGGTCCAAGACACTGCATAGAATAAGAATATGGGAAGCTTGTAATCAAAAGAAATGGTGAGAAGGGGTTTTGGATTCAAACTATTTCTGAAAGATTAATTCCGATTTCCCAAGTAGTAGCAACTTCTTATCATGGCAGATCTGTGCAATTACTGTGTTGCTCACTGTTCTCCTAAGGGAACACTGGCAAGGAATAAAATCTGTTCCTGAGGACCTGCAGGCAAGAAACAAACCCCTGCTACACTATCAAGATGGCCACCTCCTCAGAGACACAGTGTGGAGCTTGGCATGGTAAGCTAGACAAAGGGTAAAGGTCAGAGAGTGACCACATCCAGTGCTATTGACTAGCCCTTAGTCTTTTTTGGGCACAGCTTCCAGAGTTCAGAATAACAAAAAGGAGGGTTTTCTGGATAATAAAAGGTAACAGCAGGTATATTGTGTTATCTGTTCCAAGGCAAACCAAAAAAAAAAATTGTACACAAGACCTAAAAAACAGCAGATAAAACACCTGCATAGTGTGGTCAACCCCTTGGCAGTCTATGCAAGCCATCACAACCAGTTAAGAGATATCGGTAATTGAACTTTGTCTCTTTACCTTGTAACGCTAAGGCTTCAAGTGAAGTGGGCGCGATTTCAAAGTAGCATCAATGTGAATCAGGGCTCAATGTCTATTTACCAGCAGCAGTGTACATGAGGCCTAAATATGCCTATCTCTGCAGATAAGGAAGCTTTAAAAGTACTTTTTCATTAGGCCACACAGGATAACAAGAATTGTTGTACACAGGAAGTCAAGCATTTATCATGCTAAATGTCCAATTGGTGTCTTCTAATTGTGATACTTCATGTTGTAGGTGACATTGACAGTACTGCCAGATTGTGAACTTAAATACTGAATGTAACTTTGCAAGACTGGCTGAGTAAGGCATTTTGAATTTAATTTCATTGATCAACCTCTTGATTGCTCAAGTAGCAGACAGCTGAGCAATAATGTAGAGAAATCCAATTCAAGGAGATTAATGGCCATCAACCCAATTCTGTCTTTAGGGGAAAATTATACAGTCCTGTGAGAATGATGCCCTATGCAAACAATAAAAACATGTATTTGACAATTACACCCTTATTCTAAATGACTGTATTAAAAAATGCATTAAAGTGTAAAAACACACACACACACATTAAGTAAAAAAAATAAAGAAGAAATAAGAAAAAGAAAAAAAAATAGACCACCACCACTATACTAGATGAGTACAGTTTACCAAGAAAATGCACCATTTTAATGCATGAACTGTGCAAAAAACATCATTTCATTTTGCGCCTTTTAAAAAAAAAAAAACAAATGTTTGAAAAGAAATACGCTAGCGCCACCTTGTGTTCTAAGGGAAGTAAGCTAAAACACAATTTGACTGCACATGTAAAGGCAGTTCAGAATGATTATTATTAATCATTATGCTGGTTAATTTGATTTCTGGTTAAATACCAACTTTAATTTTTTTTTTATATCCCATATAAGTGGCCTACAAAAGGGTAATATGTGAAATAAATGAATATACGGAATATACAGTAATAAAACTATGTACCTGTTCAAAGCAAAAGGATGCACTGCTGCGTGCCCCCCCCCCCCCCAATGAATGTGGCATGAAGACTGAATACTACATACTACTGTATCTTATGGTACTGGTCCTCTATCATTGGTCATCAATGGAATCAGGGTACAAGCACCAGCATGAAACGCTTGTGTTAGAGGCAATAGCCGCAGAGATGTGTCAGTATGTGGAAGCACCACAGTTTTCAGCAGAGTCACTGGCCAGCGTCTCTCCACGCTATGTTTGTGAAAAAGTCTCAGTAAATGCAGGGTTGAGTGTCTTCTACTTGATCTAGCGTTTTACCTATTAATTTGATCTGCTGTGATAAAATTAAAGCCCTCTCCCTTCTCAGGTGTTTTTTTTTTTTTCTAATAACATTTTTTGTAAAATAGAATGCCTCAAATGATCCCCACCCAGAAAACTTTTTTATTTAAGAAATTATTTAAGATAATGTTTGCGCATTATCCCTGCGTAGTTAGTTAAGCAAAACAGCCAAGGTGATTTAAAATAAAAATCGCACATTCTGTACAAAACTCAAAGAATTTTCTCTATCCCTGGGCTCCAGGAGTAGGGATCTCTGAAGTGGTGACACCACTTCCTGTTGGGATTTTTAGTCTTCTTATGTGGTGACAACCACTATCATGCCCTGGGAGTCTGAATAAGTGGCAGCGTGGGCGGGACTGTGGGCTGGTATTGGATGAATTAGACTTCTGGCTTGTCCAATCTACCAATGTCTCTGACTTCTGGTCTGATCCACTCACTGTACAGCAAAGTTAAAGGAATAAGCCAGGAGTCTGCCCACTGCAGGAAGAGTTCACTTTACTTAGACAGTAAACAGTCCTCAGACAATATACAGTCTGAATGGGTGGCAATGTGGACACGTATGGGATGAATCAGACTCCTGGCCTATGGTGTAGAGTGGGTAAATCAGACTGGGAGTGTCAAACCATCATGTCCACCCATTGTAGCGAGCTGTGCGGTAATCACCTCACTGCGTGTTTACTGAGAACTACAGGGGGAAATGTGAAAGAACGGTGGCCAGAGGGATAGAGGGCACAGAAGCCACCAATTTAATGAACAGGATATGAGGGGAACAAAGGGTTCCTAAGAAAATAAAGGCGTAAAAAAGCTTTAAGCATACTTTTTGAATCTTTTGTAACGCCTTAAGAAAAGATTGGCAGATTTCTTTAAGAAATGAGGAAACTATTCCAATTTCTTGTCATGTAAATTTATGTCTTTAAATCAAGAAACCATGATAATTCACAAGGAGTTGCATTGGATAGCAATCACAACATGCTAGACTACTTTAAACAGCATCTGATTTATATGGTACTTAAGTAGTATGATCATTTATAGTCATCATTAGCTTAACAAAAGGTCATGTTGATAATGCAAAACATTCAAGGGGCTGAAGGGCTAAAGTGAATTATGGGAATGATGATTGCACTGTCACAAAGTCAAGAGAAAGCGATTATACATTTCTGGTAACTGCAGCATCATTATGCCAAGTAGAGAACACTGTCAACATACATAGCCGCTGACATTTTCGGGCTTTTCTTTCAAATTTTTCTTTTGCATTTCCCTGTTAAAGCTATATAAAAAGCAGAACAGATCTTGTTGGGTCACGCATGTTGATGATGAGGATAATGCGGACTGGGCACCCCAAAAAAGCTGTGTGAGTGGGCCCAGGACAGCCATGTTGTTTGAAAATCATAGTCAGCCATGACATTTCTTTTTAGTTTTATTTGTTTAGGAGGCAAGGCCGTTCTGCATGAAGACCTTTGAAACCCCTTGGTGTCTTCCAGTGTCCACCTGAGGGACATAACCATTCATCCCCTTACCTCTCCTCTCCCCCTGCTCTTCTTTCCACTCCTATTCCTTTCTTTTTTTTTTTTTTTTTTATTATTATTTACAAATCACCACCCTTTCACACACCGTCACACATCCCCATGCAAAACCCTCCTCACCTGTCCCCTACCCTCCATACACATTTGTCTAGAATCTTCCCCTACATCTTCTCCTAGAACAAAAATGGAAGAAACAACCCAGGACATGTTCTATTCCCTCCTGATTCTTTCCAGATACAAGAGATCAGATTATCCACTTACCGACCAGCCACTGTATATATACGTCATTACTTTGAAGATGGATATCTCGGTAACGGCAGCAGCTGCTGACACAACCGAGGTATCCATCTTTAGGGCCGGCGGTTCTGTATACGATAATGGTAGTCTCTGCGGCATTCGCTGCGAGATCAGTTATCGGCAGCGGGAGAGGTGCCACCCCCCCCCCCGCACCCTCCGCCGCTTACCGGAGCCGCCAGTAGCGGCGGAGGTGATCGGGACCTGTCACTTCCTCAGTATGGAGATAAGTGAGGCTAAGATGGCCCCACCCGTCTCCATACCATAGGATGGCTGAAGCGACCTCATTACGTCAGCTCCGCCCACTTGTCTTAAAGGCACAATTTTTTTTGTGTCTTTTTTTAACGACTTTTTTTTTTTTTTTGCATTAAAGTCTAAATATGAGATCTGAGGACTTTTTTACCCCAGATCTCATATTTAAGAGGACCTGTCATGCTTTTTTTATATTATAATGGGAATAAAAGTGATTTAAATAAAAAAAAAAAAAAGCAGTGAAAAAATAAAATAAAGTAAAATAAATAAGAAAAAAAAAATTTTTTAAAAGCGCCCTGTCCCGACGAGCTCGCGCACAGAAGCGAACGCATACGTGAGTAGCGCCCGCATATGAAAACGGTGGTCAAACCACACGTGAGGTGTCGCCGCGACCGGTAGAGCAAGAGCAATAATTCTAGTCCTAGACCTCCTCTGTAACACAAAACATGCAACCTGTAGAATTTTTTTAAACGTTGCCTATGGAGATTTTTAAGGGTAAAAGTTTGACGCCATTCCACGAGCGGGCGCAATTTTGAAGCATGACATGTTGGGTATCAATTTACTTGGCGTAACATTATATTTCACAATATAAATAAAAATTGGGCTAACTTTACTGTTGTCTTATTTTTTTATTCAGAAAAGTGAATTTTTTCCAAAAAAAGTGCGCTTATAAGACCGCTGCGCAAATACAGTGCAAAAAAAAGTATTGCAATGACCGCCATTTTATTCTCTAGGGTGTTCGAAAAAAAAACATATATAATGTTTGGGGGTTCTAAGTAATTTTCTAGCAAAAAAAACTATTTTAAACATGTAAACACCTAAAATCCAAAACGAGGCTGGTCCTTAAGTGGTTATACATGGTTTATTTTAATGAAAATATCCACAGGAATCCACTATTTCATTCAAAAGTTTAATCATTAATTTTACTCATTCAATGTACAACCAGTTCCTATGTTCTTACCTCGCTGTATACCATATTTTTGTACATTTCTTCCAGTTTTAGAAATGAAAAAAATAAGGAAAAAGCTCCCAAATATTTTTATTACGTATTACGCTTTATTCTGGAGTTTAGACTTCAGGAGTCCAAAGATCTCTGTGAACAGTGGGAGATAAAAGTCATAACCAAATTATCCACCAGAGGTCTTTTTTTTTTTTTCTTTAAACAGCTTTGGCTATAAGAATCATCATGATTTTTTGCACATTTTTCCCCTAAAATTAGAAAGGATTGCAGCCAGAAGCTCCAGGCACCATATTTTCTTAAACACGGTTTGATTAAGGTTTTTGTTTTTGCTGTCTCCCACATACATGAGATCATCAGTTAGATCTGAAGACAATTGTCTCATGTATACAGACAACCTACTGTTAGTACTAAGTTACTTCCCCAGGAAAAGGGAATTCATGAGAAATGTCCTTAATGTGGTGCTTTGTGGTAATCCATGCAAATTACTTGGTACCTAACATCGTTGTAGGCATCAAGAAGAGAGCTTTGAAGATATTTTAGTTAAATGCTCTTTTTGCTCTTCCTTTTAACCACTTAAGGACCGAGCCTCTTTTTGAGATGTCGTTGCAATATTTTGTCACGCCGTATTTTCGCAGCGGTCTTACAAGCGCAATTTTTTGGAAAAAAATTTTGGAAAAAATACACTTTTTTGAATTAAAAAATAAGACAACAGTAAAGTTAGCCCAATTTTTTTTATATTGTGAAAGATAATATTACACTGAGTAAATTGATACTCAACATGTCGCACTTCAAAATTGCGCCAGCTCGTGGAATGGCGACAAACTTTTACCCTTAAAAATCTCCATAGCCGACGTTTAAAAAATTCTACAGGTTGCGTGTTTTAAGTTACAGAGGAGGTCTAGAGCTAGAATTATTACTCTCGCTCTACCGATTGTGTGGTTTGAACACCATTTTCACCTGCGGGCGCTTCTCACGCATTTAAAAAAAAAAAAATTCTCATTTATTTTACCTTTTATTTTTGCACTGTTTAAAAAAAAAAAAAATGTCACTTTTATTCCTATTACAAGAAATGTAAACATCAGGGTGCCGTGAGGTGGCTCTGTGGCTTACGCATGCATTTGCAAATGCGTGCGGACTAAACCCCTGTTTTTAACGCGTACTGTTAGACAGGTCAATTTGGTTGTCTGCGAGCTGGTGGTAAGTAGGCTTTGGTTTTTTCCTGGGCATTCCCCAGGCTTTGTTTGCAAGAAATGTAAACATCCCTTGTAATAGAAAAAAAAGCATGACAGGTCCTGACAGGCACGGCAGTATGTAAACAGTAAAAAAGGGAGGACAGACCATATTGGCCCCATAAAGAATGAGGAAGGACATCTGGTTACAAAGGATGGGGAGATGGCGAAAGTATTGAATTTATTCTTCTCCTCAGTCTTCACGAGTGAATCGGGGGGCTTCAGTAACCAAAACTGCAGTGTTTATCCTCATGACACAACACAGGAAGCACCTACATGGTTAACAGAGGACGGAATTAAAATTAGACTTGAGAAACTTAACATTAATAAATCACCGGGACCAGATGGCTTGCATCCGAGGGTACTTAGGGAACTCAGTCAAGTGATTGCCAGACCGTTGTTCTTAATTTTTACAGATAGTCTACTGACTGGAATGGTACCAGCTGATTGGAGAAAAGCCAATGTAGCACCAATATTTAAAAAGGGCCCAAAATACATCCCTGGGAATTACAGACCAGTTAGCCTAACATCAATAGTATGTAAGCTCTTGGAGGGGATGATAAGGGACTATATACAAGATTTTAGTAAAAAGAACGGTATCATTAGCAGTAATCAGCATGGATTCATGAAGAATCGTTCTTGCCAAACCAATCTATTAACCTTCTATGAGGAGGTGAGTTGCCATCTAGATAAAGGAAGGCCCGTAGACGTGGTGTATCTGGATTTTGCAAAAGCATTTGACACAGTTCCCCATAAACGTTTACTGTACAAAATAAGGTCCGTTGGCATGGACCATAGGGTGAGTACATGGATTGAAAACTGGCTACAAGGGCGAGTTCAGAGGGTGGTGATAAATGGGGAGTACTCAGAATGGTCAGGGGTGGGTAGTGGGGTTCCCCAGGGTTCTGTGCTGAGACCAATCCTATTTAATTTGTTCATAAACGACCTGGAGGATGGGATAAACAGTTCAATCTCTGTATTTGCAGACGATACTAAGCTAAGCAGGGCAATAACTTCTCCGCAGGATGTGGAAACCTTGCAAAAAGACCCAAACAAATTAATGGGGTGGGCGACTACATGGCAAATGAGGTTCAATGTAGAAAAATGTAAAATAATGCATTTGGGTGGCAAAAATATCAATGCAATCTATAAACTGGGGGGAGAACCTCTGGGGGAATCTAGGATAGAAAAGGACCTGGGGGTCCTAGTAGATGATAGGCTCAGCAATGGCATGCAATGCCAAGCTGTTGCTAATAAAGCAAACAGAATATTGGCATGCAATAAAAGGGGGATCAACGCCAGAGATAAAATAATTCTCCCACTCTACAAGGCTCTGGTCCGGCCGCACCTGGAGTATGCTGTCCAGTTCTGGGCACCAGTCCTCAGGAAGGATGTACTGGAAATGGAGCGAGTACAAATAAGGGCAACAAAGCTAATAAAATGTTTGGAGGATCTTAGTTATGAAGAAAGGTTGCGAGCACTGAACTTATTCTCTCTGGAGAAGAGACACTTGAGAGGGGATATGATTTCAATTTACAAATACCGTACTGGTGACCCCACAATAGGGATAAAACTTTTTCGCAGAAGAGAGTTTAATAAGACTCGTGGCCACTCATTACAATTAGAAGAAAAGAGGTTTAACCTTAAACTACGTAGAGGGTTCTTTACTGTAAGAGCGGCAAGGATGTGGAATTCCCTTCCACAGGCGGTGGTCTCACCTGAATGACCGCAACATACAGGGATATACAATGTAATACTGACACATAATCACACACATAGGTTGGACTTGATGGACTTGAGTCTTTTTTCAACCTCACCTATGATGTAACTATGTAAGGTCCTCTTAAATATGAGATCTGGGGTCAAAAAGACCTCAGATCTCATATTTACATTAAAATGCAATCAAAAAATAAAAATAAAAAACTGATATTTAAATTTTTTTTTTTTTTTTTAAATGTACTGTTTTGACGTTGCTTCTGACCTGCAATGTTATGGAGACGGGTGGGGGCCCTCTTTCCCTCACTCATCTCCATGCCCAGCAAGGGTGAAGATCCTATAGCCTCCGCCACTGCCGATGGCTTTGGTAAGCGGCGGAGGGCACCAGAGCGCGGCGGGAGGGGGATGCCTTCTCCCACCGCCGATAAAAATGATCTCGTGGTGAATGCACAGCAGAGACCACTCTCATCGGAAAGCGGACCGCCACCCGAAGAAGAGGATACCAGGTTATGCCAACTAGCTGCTGCCATAACGATATTCCTCTTCAAAGTAAGGACGTATATCGGCGTGCGGCGGTCCGGAAGTGTTTAAAGTTTTTCCAAGCTTGTGGAGAGAAGTCTATTTCCTGCATTAATTACATAATTCTTCAAGACTGGAAATAGTCAATGCAACAACCAGAATAGAAACATTATAACCGCTTACTTAGAATGTAGAGAATAGTATGGAAAGAAGGAACATATTTAAACACAAAATAGCAGGGAGGAAAATGTTAGTTTGCCTACGAGGGCATCAGCTTATTAAATCCATCTTCAAAATGTCAAGATTAGGGTTGCAAACCATACATCTGAAACACCCTGCTTTGGAGCCTTTACCAATTTCTAGTCTTTCTTGCTAATTAACTTAAATAAGGTTGCTGGATTTATCTTGGCGATATGAGAAATCCATTAAGAGATCTTTAGAGTAGAGCTGCAGCCTCTTTAAAATGAGACACAGCTTCTCAATGCAGATGCTACATCAAAATGTTTTTGGATTCACCATCTTTCCAGTTAATATCTTGTTTGCCTGCATAGAATAGGACATTCTGGCTAACAGTTACGATCTGATACTTCACCCATTTTAGTGTATTTAAAAGACTGAAAATTAGTGTTTTAGAAGACTCCCATTTACATACCTGTTGTTGGGTTTATTTTTTGTCCTACACGGGCTTAATAAGCCAAAAAGCAAGCATTTCCACAATTTCCCTCCAGACCAGACAACGCTGACTCGTGCCATGGTGTTTCATATAAAGTGAAAATTTTAATGACAGGTCCACTTTAACCACCTCCAAACTGGGCTAATTCTGATTTTGCAAAATTTGTGTCACCGGCGCAAAAAATAAGTACGTGTATTATTTGTCTATAAGTCTATAACCACTAAAGCCCCGGACCATTTGGCTGGCAAAAGACCAGAGCGTTTATTGCGATTCTGGACTGCGTCGCTTTAACTGACAATTGCGTGGTCCTTTGACATGGCTCCTAAACAAAATTGACGTCCTTTTTCCCCCACAAATAGAGCTTTCTTTTGGTGGTATTTGATCACCTCTGCGGTTTTTATTTTTTGCACTATAAACAAAAAAATAGCGACAATTTTGGAAAAAAAAACGCATTATTTTTTACTAAAATAACACCAAAAAATATATTAAAAAAAACATCATTTTTCCTCAGTTTAGGCCGATACGTATCCTACATATTTTTGGTTAAAAAAAAAAAAAAAATCGCAATAAGCGTTTATTGATTGGTTTGTGCAAAAGTTATAGCGTCTACAAAATAGGGGATAGTTTTATGGCATTTTTATTAATAATCTTATTTTTTACTAGTAATGGCGGTGATCAGCGATTTTTATCGTGACTGCGACATTATGGCGGACAGATCGGACACTTTTGGCGCTATTTTGGGACCATTCGCATTTATACACCGATCAGTGCGATTAAAAATGCATTGATTACTGTGTAAATGTGACTGGCTGAAGGGGTTAACCACTAGGGGGCGCTGTAGGGGTTAAGTGTGTCCTAGGGAGTGATTCTAACTTTGGGGGGAGGGGCTATGTGTGACACGACACTGATCACCGCTCCCGATTACAGGGAGCGGTGATCAGTGTCACTGGGCAGAACGGGGAAATGCTTGTTTACATCAGCAATTCCCCGTTGTTCCTCTCCATGAGACGATCGCGGGTATCCCCGCGAACATCCAGTCTGCGTGACCCACAATCACACTCCCGGAGCTCGCGGCGGGCGCGCGCCCACAAACCGCTTTTTAAAGGGCAATGTACAGGAACGTTAATATGCCTGTACGTGCCCTTCTGCCAACGTATATCGGCGTGAGCCGGTTGGCAAGCGGTTAAATTTGTGTGTCGGATATAAAAGCCTTGATTTATTCCTGTATCAACCACTCCTCTCATTAGAATGTATCCGGGAGTTCCCAACTGGTATGGCAATATTCATTCCATAGATCTCCACATAAGGTAATCTTAAAATCGCATAAGAAACAAACAGCCATCATTGCGCAACATTCTATAATTTATTCCATCAAAAAATGTGTCAAATATTGCACTCACAAAGTATAGTGCCTTAGGACCAGCACTGAGTCTTTCCAGCAATACGTTTGGAGCCTGTGTATCGCAGTTCCGTCTCCAGGAACCGGCATGCAGTACAAGCCTTGATTTTATGCGGGTTAAGGACCGGAAGTGACGTCGGCGTTACCCAGAAGCCCCTGGTTGATCCAGGCATGAATCAAGGCTTTTATATTTTTGGTCTCTGGTGAGTGTTCATTTTAGAAGGTTGTGGTGAATGACGGATTGGTGGAAGTTAATTCAATACGAATTCAGATCTGTGCACGTGGATTTTGAATACCCATTTTTGAAGAGGAGCACTGGGACTTCCTTTTCTATATATACACAAGTTTTATTTGATTACATAGTGGTATATTGTATATACAGTTTACACAGCATGTTCCGTGGTTAATATTAATCACTAATGACTGCTATATTGATGGATGTAAATTAGTATTCACTGCCACAGGTATGTGGTAAGAATTATTTTGGGGTTAGCACAGTTCTCAAATATATTAAAAAACATTAATTCTGACATTGCTCTCATACATGTAAAGATAAGCCTTTTGTTTGCTAGAAAATTACTAAGAACTCCCAAAAATTACATATTTTTTAGGCAGAGGCCCTGCAGAAAAAATGGTTGCTGTTGCAATGTTTTATGTCACACGAGATGTGTGCAGTGGTTAATCAAACGCACATCAGGGAAAAATACACTTCAATGAATATTAGTACATACAAAACACAATATAATACCCAATTTTTGGGTAAAATATAAAAGACAATGTTATGCCAAGTAAAGAGATACCGAATATGCCACACAATTGCTCAGGCCCATGGAATAGCGACAAACTATAGTACATAAATTATCCATAGGTGACTTCACAAACCTTTACAGGTTACCAGATTAAAGTTACACAGAGGCCTCATGCTAGAATTATTGTTCTCATTCTGATGTTCGCAGTGATACCTCACTTGTGGTGCAATCACTGTTAACATGCACGTGGGAATGGTGGCGAAATAAAGTCTCTGATTAAAATTTTATTTTATACATTGTACCTTTAAGTTTTTTTTTTACAAACTTTATTGCCATCACAAAAGATGATCATCCCTTTTGATAGCACAGGCCATGATAGTCTTCTTTATGCACTCCAAAACAAGGGATCAAACTGAGATATGATTGACTGGCTGCTTTACAAGCCGTCAATCGATTGTAAACAAACAAACCGAAACAAAAAGTCCCCTATGTGATATAATATGTGATTGTTTGTGATGAGATCTCTTTAAGGAGACACTGCAGATGTTTCACCTGCCGTTCACTAAGGCTTTAAGTACACGGGATGTTTAACCTCTCCTGAACGATTGAATTCGACAGCTAGAAACCGGCGTCTAAAAACGTTAGTTTAGCCACACGTTTGTGTTTAGAAGCATTTGTGTAAAAAAAAAAAAAAAAAAAAAAAATTTTTTTTTTTGTTAACCAATTCCCGACCAGCCACCGCAGTTATACTGCGGCAGGTTGGCTCCCCTGTGCAAGCCGTCGTAGCTATAAGTCGGCTCGCGGGGTCGGGATAGCAGGCGTGTGACCGCTGCACAGCAGAGGTGCCGATGCTTGTGGCCGATGGTCGCGATGACCGCCGGCCACGAGTGATCGTGAGCAGGAGACACAGAACAAGGACGAGTGTGTGTGTAAACACACATTTCCCTGTTCTGAGAGGAGTGACATTTTGTGTGTTCCTATTAGCTAGGAACCACGATCCGTAACTTCCTCTAGTCAGTCCCCTCCCCCTTCGGTTAGAATCACCTCCCAGGGAACACAGTTAACCCCTTGATTGCCCCCTAGTGTTAACCCCTTCACTGCCAGTGACATTTTTACAGTAATCAATGCATTTTTATAGCATTGATCGCTGTATAAATGCCAATGGTCCCAAAAATGTGTCAAAATTGTCCGATGTGTCCGCCATAATGTCGCAGTCACGATAAAAATCGCAGATCGCCATTACTAGTAAAAAAAAAAAAAAAAAAAAAAAAAAAATAATAATAAGTAATAATAAAAATAATAAAACTGCTATAAATCTATCCCCTATTTTTTAGACGCAATAACTTTTGTGCAAACCAAACGCTTATTGTGATTTTTTTTACCAAAAATATGTATTAGAATACCTATCGGCCTAAACTGAGACAAAATTTGCTGAGAAAAATTAAAAAAAAAAAAAAAAAAAATGGGGATATTTATTATAGCAAAAAGTACAAAATAGTGTTTTTTTTTTTTTTAAATTGTCGCTCTTTTTTGTTTATAGCGCAAAAAATAAAAAACGCAGAGGCAATCAAATACCACTAAAAGAAAGCTCTATTGTACATGTACTGATAAGATAACACAGAAGAGAGGTCAGGGGCAGTTAAACAAAATTCCCAACTGCTCCTAAACGTTCGTTTACCAGAGGCCTAAAACTAAGAGTACAGACTGCACGTCATTTACATGTTTTTTTTTATAGCTAGGGGAGATCAGCGAATGGATAATCACTGGCAGCAACCACAGATGGGAAGCCAGGGTGGGGGGGTTAGGGGAATGTTGGGTACAGTTCCAGGGGCAACAGAAAGTGATCAGATGGCTGTACAGCCACCAGATTGCTTTTTACTGAGCATAAGATGTCCTTCAAGGCTGAATGACACCCAGGAGCGAGCATCACCATGGTGTGCCCTTCATTTACAGTGTACAATTAAAAAATAATGGCCAAAGCTTTTTTGGTCATACTTCCCTTCTGGGTCATAAAAGAGAACTTGTTTCTACACTCCTGTGACCCAAATTCAGCTGATGGGACATTGCAGCCATATAAATGAGTATATATGTTTGTGCTTTTGCTATTCCACACTTGTCCTTTAAGTTATTATGTCAACAACCCAACAGAATGATGTAGTTTGCCATCAGAATAAATTTTGTGCTGTGCAACTTAAAGCGGGGGTCCACCTATCTATCGTTTTTTTTTTTTTTTAGTTCATTCACAAAATTTTCTTCTCAGCATTACATACTCACATATTGTGTGTAATATGTCCGCCTGTGTCAGATTTCGTCGGAAAGAATAACTTATATTATTCACTGCAGGCGGTTTCCATCTTCATTGTGGGCATTTGAAGCCCACAAGCATTTATTTCCTGGATGTGGTGAATGCTGTGCTCCCAGCATTTACCGCTCGTTCCCGCACATGCTCAGTGGCATCCTGGGAAGCCTGATACTAGCTCCCAGGAGTCTGGGAGAGGCTAGAAACACGCCTACTCCCACGGGAGGAGAACCAGGAAGTGCAAAGAAGAATAGAAAAATAAAAGGTAATTACGGCGATTTAATTTTTTTTTAAACGGCATGTCAGCATCTAGGCAAGGAAGAGAATACATACAGATATTGTTCAAAATTTGGGTGGAACCCTGCTTTAATACTGTACAACTTAAAAACACTTATAAGACTTTTGCCCAATTGCAGATAAAGATTTTTGCAGCTATCATCCGGTCTGCCAGATTTGGTTGTTTTTTATATCTATGACTTGGTTCTGTCAAACCCTGTTGTGTCCATTATGGGAGGTTTTCGCTTTCATGGTTGAATTTAATTTTTTTTTTTTTTTTTTTAATGTTAAAGTGGATCCTTTAGTTAAATGAACCAAAACCGAACAGTGAAGATTTGCTATATTAGAAGGAAAATATAAAAATGTTAATTTTGCACTAGCAGTACCCTGAAAAATGTACCCTTTTCCATGAATTCCTCTTGAAAAATAGTAGTGCACTTCCTGACATGTGGCTGTGCCTTGGCACTCCAATAATGTGAGATCATCTAAGGCCCTGCTGGTTCTGACTATGAGGTCTAGTGATGTCTCTACTTTATTGCTCACTGTTCTACTTGCTAAAAGGAGTTTTGGAGAGGAAACTATAGGGAAAGGATCTTCCTTCTTCTGCGTCATTCACTGTGTGGATCTGTGCTTTTTGTATTACACATTATTTGCATGCATTCATTTACTTAAAGTGTTACTAAATCCAGGACCCTGCATTTACTATATTTGGTCTCCCACAATACACAGAACGTGGAAATGCAATTATTTTAGTAAATATAAATTTTCAAATACCTTTTCTCATCAGCAGTATATAGCAGTCTTATGACTTCTATCAGTGTCTGGTTAAAGCTTGTAAGAGGAATTTTCATTTTGCTATGAGGCTGCAGGACCCTGAACAAAGCGGATTGGCCCTGTGCTGATCACATGCACCCTCCCAAGAAAAAAAAAAGAAAGACTCTCTAGCAATACACAACAAATTGAGCATGTGCAGAGTGACTCCAAAAGCACGGTCTTATTAAGGAATGGATTGGGGACAGTGGAAGGGGAGGATCAAACAGCCTTTTTACACAATGCAGGAGGATTAAACCCCATAGCTTCCACAGTTAGAACAACAAGCATGCTTTACTGCATATACAGACTGATTTTACTGTTGTGGGTTTAGTAACACTTTAAAGCGGGGTTCCACCCAAATTTTGAACAATATCTGTATGTATTCTCTTCCTTGCCTAGATGCTGATACGCTGTTTAAAAAAATTTAAATCGCCGTAATTACCTTTTATTTTTCTATTCTTCTTTGCACTTCCTGGTTCTCCTCCCGTGGGAGTAGGCGTGTTACTAGCCTCTCCCAGACTCCTGGGAGCTAGTCTCAGGCTTCCCAGGATGCCACTGAGCATGTGCGGGAATGAGCGGTGAATGCTGGGAGCACAGCATTCACCACATCCAGGAAATAAATGCTTGTGGGCTTCAAATGCCCACAATGAAGATGGAAACCGCCTGCAGTGAATAATATAACTTATTCTTTCCGACGAAATCTGATACAGGCGGACATATTACACACAATATGTGAGTATGTAATGCTGAGAAGAAAAGTTTGTGAATGAACTAAAAAAAAAAAAAAAAAAAAATGATAGATAGGTGGACCCCCGCTTTAACTTGGGAAAAGAAAACCTAAAGCTAGGACAACTTTAAAGATGATTCAATAGGAGGTGTACCAGGGAACAACAAAAACTTCCAAGCAGAGAACAGAATTGGGAATTAGGGAACTAAGATCTGATTGCTGGAGTATACAGAAATGTATGTGTAAGAAGCAAGGGGCTAGCTCAGCTGACTCTGCTCCACCAGTAACTAAAATCTGCCCTTCAGTGGACTGACAAGTTGTGGGACATATTTATAAAGCAGTGAATGTGACATTCGCCAAACATTTCCAGAAGGTTAATCATTCCCTATAATTTAAAAAAACCCTATGTGCCAGGTAGATTTACCAGCAGGGAATCCTGTATATATGCCCATATATTGTGAGTCAATACAAAACTCAAGAAAACCTAAATAATTTTACATTTTGTTGCTGTATACGCACATTCTGCTGACTACCTCTCCACCTAAAACTAGAAGGCTTTAATAAACGAATATCATATTGCTGTTAGTTGCAACATCTAGAATAGAAGCTGGGTGCTTCGATGAAATGAAGTACAAAATGGAGTTGGCAGACTCCGTGCCCTATGCCCATGTATAGTCATCGGCTTGATGGACGCTCAATATAAGTAATACACGAGATGTACACAAGCTGAACAGAACGATCTCATAACCTAAATCATACTGCTGGCACCAAATTACTACTTCTATAATGAAAGCATTAGTTGGCCTCTGATGGATCCTAGATTCGACCGGTGTGCCCCTGGAATAGTTCATGAATTCGCTCAACAGGGAAAATAAGTGCGTAACACTTTATAAGGAATTACTGACTGGCAGCCATATTTAAACCAAACCAACAAAAATATAGTACAATATCTTATTTGTAAGAATTAAATCACAAATCTAGACTCAATGAGAGAAATTAACACAGTTGCTTATCAAATCAAATATAAATATATATTAACAAAACGTTAGCAAAAATCTTTAGGTCTGTTGTGTGACCAAATCAGCTGCTTGGGTTTTGTTCCGTCATTGGGGCAAATTGTGACTGTCTGCCCATTTCCTGTGCTGCAAATAGACTACTAATTTAGCAAATAAATTCAACTTAATGGGCGCAGAACTTGTTAGAAACATTACGGGCATTTTTTAAACGTGTACAGATGTTTGGTTGCTAATTTACTACACAAACTGCTTACAGAGAACAAATCTGTTCTTGAATTAGAAATAAAATAAACTACAGATAAGCTACGGAAACATTAAGATTGTTTTGAAAAATGTACTATACGCGCTATACGTAACTATTTCTTTAGAAGAAAAAAATGGCTACAAATAAATGATTCAATAGTAACCTAACAAATCGTCTATAGGGCCTATGTATAAACAGGGGCCGAAACGTACTGGCACACAATAACCTTACTTTGTAAAGTTACAACACTACAGCTCAAGGGGTAACCTTTCCGAATATTGAAAATGACAGTACAAAGCCACAGACGAAGCACTCAGGATTATCTATATTTAAACTATATCTCGAGCGTTGCATAGCGACTTGCTATTTTTATTTATGCGAGCTCTAAAGTGGTTAACCAGAGTGCTTGGTAAGCTTGTGAAATTTGTAAAGCGTTTACATTCAGCAAAATAATTGCAAGACAAACCTGCTGTAAAATCTGTCTGCAGCCTAGAACACCTAAATGAATGGCTAGCAGTATCAAAGCACATCTTTGACAATAACTGATAAACTGCACAAAATTGAAATGAATACTGCTGGGTCTGTATTCAGGAAGTGATATCTCAGAAAAAGGAGAACATTTTCTTCTGAATCAGAAATACTAACATACTCGCGGTTAGACAGTTTCCAGAATAAAAGCCAAATACTCACCCGTCTGCGGCAAAAAGGCAGGCCGTGGGCTATGATGCTGATACAAAAGGTTTTCATCACGGTTTGGTGTGGCAAACTTTCTTTAGTGCTTGTGAGATCAATGGGGACCAAATCATAATTTAGGGTAGCTTTATCAGACTTGGACATCCTTGAGTGACTCTTGCTCGCTGATACTAACATACAGAAACGTTCATATTCACCATCTGATGGCTTCCTGTACAGAAGAGCCCAAAGTGGCTCTCGAAAATCCCAAGGCCTTCTCTTCCTGTCTTTCAAGTTGTCCCTGTGCTGTTCTGACCTATGTGTGGCTTGCTGAAGTACATGCTGTCCGAGTATAGCAAGGAATTATAAACTCCAAATGGGGAGCAGACTGCTCCTGTCATTCAGGCAGCTGCCAGTCCCTCCCATAGCAAGAGAGGAGCAATTACTGTACAGTATAATGCAGTCTGCCCCTTCACTAGTCACACTGCAAAGTTTGCATTCCACAAGTGGTCCTGCAACTCAGGACACTAACATTTATAAAAGGGAGGCAGGTGGTGAGATCTGAATTTGTACACGACCCAAAAAAAAAAAAAAAAAAGTTTAACAATAGGAAATATTTTAGGACTTATTTTTTTCAGCTTTTTGTTTAAAGAATTTATATGGTACAACAAAGAGTTGTTATTGTAAATTTTGCTTTTATTACGTAAGAGAAGAATACTGACACATCAATTTATCTGATGAGTGAATGTCCGTCCTTGGTATGAAGGAAGAGTAGGTGGAAGACAGACATAAAATAAAATTCCAACTTCATTTAGACAGAAAAAAGAAATGTATTTTATCCTCTGCTGCCCTCTGGTGGTACAATCTAAAAACACAGAAATTACCTGTTTTAAATAACAGGCTGAAATCGCCAGGCATCATTATCTGTAGTTATTTCATAGAAATAGCCAGCGACTGATCAATAATTGCAGATTGTCGCATACTTGTGTTATTTAATGATACCTGTATACAGTGTATAATTTTATGCATTACACCTATATTTAAAGTAGAATAGGCAAAACTTTTTTTTTTTCTTATTGTGAAAAGAATAAGGGATGGAAAAAAAAAAAAAATCAGCAAATTGAGGGAATCCCTTGGAGACTTTAAGGTCACCAGAACTAGAGTCCCCATTGGAAGATTTCCCCTCTATTACTTTTCTGGGGACAACCCTACATTTGGGATTTTCTTTTACTTTCACTTTTGATGATAATGGTAAATATGACAAATAGAGAGAGGGAGAATCTCCCTAACGGGGGGCACAGACGCAGCAGAAACTTGACAGGGGTTCTACATCCTCTCCCCATAAGTTTTGCCTCTAAAGTTTCTTCACAATTATTGTATAAAATCTCAATTGTCTATATGTAAATGCTGGAACAAGAGTAGAGAACTCTGGTATTCAATAAAAGATCCATTTATTAAAGACCTGTGTAAGTATTTAAAGTATGCAGTTTTGGGTTAGACGCTGGCATTTTGGGACATTTCTGAAATGCTTGCATTAAGTGCCTGTTCCAAGGATCTGTGAGGTGGCTCTGCTGATCTGAACAGCTGCTGAAGATACAAGAAGAAAGACAGCAAGCTGACAGTTGTTCCCGGAAGAATGTAGCTGCTCATTAGCCGCTTGTGCTGTGGTAGCACCTTTTTTTCTGGACTATGTGAAGAATGGCGAAGCACAACAGGTAGGTTAAACATTCCATGGATGCCACATTACGTGGCCCTAGATTAACATATCTCAGGAAAGACGTTGTGGTTTACATACATGTTTTCTGAGATAGCAGAAGTCAATATCTGCAGAAAAGCACCTCACTAAGAATAGATTACGCCCAAAATAAGAGCAGGGTGATAGAGGGTAAAACCATCACAACAAAATATACGCATTGCGTTCCAACATCATGACGACGGGTATGCACATTAGACCGACAGTATAAAAGGCAAAAAGTACTTAAAGTGGTAGTAAATGCTGGAGATTAAAAAAAAAGGTCCAGTCCTACTTCAAGATAGTGTTATAACGTGCTAGTATGCATTGTTTACTAGCACATTATGAGAGACTTTGCTTAAAACAAAGCCCTTCAGCGACACGCTGTCACCGCTGTTCCACCACGTCTTCCTTCAGTGTTCAGCTGCTTGAATGGCTAAGCCACGATAACGTCACTCCTGTACATGAATCATGACTGTGGCACAGGGCTCTGAAGGGACAGCATGAGAATGCCGACCTTTTACAGTGCATGCGTTTGTCACCATCTACTATTAAGGTGCACGTTTAGGAGATTTTAATTTCACCTACAGTTAAGCTTTATTATAAGCTTACCTGATGGTGAAAGTAGCAGAAACAAGTTTACTCACACTTTAAAGTGCTTGTAAACCCACTTTTTAGACTTTAACCTATAGGTAAGCCTAGAATAAGGCTTACCCATAGGTAGTGGAAATATCTCCTAAACGTGCGCCGTTTAGGAGATATTTCACTTGTAGTCCGCCGGAAATTCCAACGGCACATGCGCAGGGAAGAAGCTAAACAAAGTGCCGTTTCTTCCCTAGCCTATGCCGTTAGTCGCGGCTCCCGTGCGCATGCGTGGGAGTGACGTCACAGGGCTTTGGCGAATCACAGAGCCGGAGTCCGCGGCCCAGAAGGAAGAGGGCCAGAAGATGGACGCTGCCCACACATGGGACATTGCTGGATTCTTTTGCAGGTAAGTGGCACATAATGGGCTAGTATGCATTATGCTTTTCATTTGCAGGCTGCAGCAGCGAGAAAAAGAGGAAGTAAAACCCATCAGGGTTTACTTCCTCTTTAAAGAATATGTAAGCCCAACATTTCAAATTCCTGATATGTGCCTGCCGTACCATGTACTTGTATGAAAAAGTAACCAGTTCTCTTTATATTTCTTCATTTGTGTGAAATCTCCGATGTCTCTGCCAATCCCTCTGCTGTCCTATTAAAAAATGATCACACAGCATGGTCAGTTCTCTAGCTATGCTGGGAACTCAGTCTGCCCCCCCCCCCCTGCATAGCCTTTCACTGGGAAGATCAGTGTGCTGCTGTTGCTCCTCCCCTCGGCTCTTATGCATGTGATCGCTTATAAAAATTAAAAAGGGGGGGGGGGGAGTATTTACAACGTTTTTTTTCTACTTATACACAAACGTTTTGCCTTTCATTTCTATTTTAAACTGAATGTCCCACAAATAGAGCTTTCTTTTGGTGGTATTTGATCACCTTTGCAGTTTTTATTTTGTGCACTATAAACAAAAAAAAGACCAACAATTAAAAAAAAATATATATATATTATATATATATATATATATATATATCTATATATCTATATATATTTTACTCTCTGCTATAATACATATCCAAAAGAAAAAAAAAATGTAAAAAAAAACTAAATTTCTTCATCAATTTAGGTCAACATGTATTCTTCTACATATTTTTGGTTAAAAAAACAATAAGCGTATAATGATTGGTTTGCGCAAAAGTTATAGTGTCAACAAACTATGGGATATTTTTATGGCATTTTTATTTTTTATTTTTTTTTTACTAGCAATAGCGGTGATCAGCAATTCTTAGCGGGACTGCGACATTGTGGCAGACAGATCGGACAACTGACACTTTTTTGGGACCAGTAACATTTAAAAAGCGATCAGTGCTATAAAAATACACTGATTACTTTTTAAATGACACTGGCAGGGAAGGAGATAACACTAGGGGGCGTACAAATGGTTAAATGTGTTCCCTGGGAGGTGTTTCTAACTGTGGGAGGGAGTGTTACACTGGTGGAAAAGAGAGATCGTGATTCAGCCTAACAAACGCGATCTCTCAGTTTTCCTCCCTGAGAGATAAGCGGTGTGCTTTATTTACATCGGCACACCACTGATCCGTCTCTCCTGTGAACGATCGGCGGGTCGTGGCGGCCGGACCCGCTGCTTCCAGTTTGTAAAGCGGCATACCCCCTAAACCACGTGCATGAAAACACGTACAGGTACGTGATTTTGCGCACTCGGGCCACCCGGCCGCAGTTAATATACGTGGAGTGGTCCGGAAGCGGTTAAAGGCCAAGTTCACCTTCAGTGACATGTTACTGGGGGGGGTGGGGGGGGGGGTTGGTGTTAGGTGCTGTTTAGTAACATGTTGTTAAATAGCCCCTGCCCACTCCCCCACCCCATATCGCATGACAGCAGGCACCCCCGCACATGTTAAACAGTGTAGCTGTTTGGGGCTCCGCCCACACAGCCATGCCATTCATTCACAGGAGTCTGTGAATGAATGAACAAGTCCTCTCTGTCACACTGCAGCATAGGGCTTGGAGGTTCTCAGTGAATTGCGAGGGTACTGGTGAATGCTCTTGTAGATTACTGACACTTCCTACAGCTTGCAAACAGAAGTATGGGCAGGAAGCTGTAGGCAAGGTCTTCAGGAGCCTGACACTACACCTGGGATCTGCTGATCACGGGTAAAATTCTCTGAAGACTACAGAGGGGAAAAGAAAAAAAAAAATGTAAACACGCAATTATGTTCATAGTCCAAGAAAAAGTGAAAACCAAGTCATCTGCTTTTTGTCAGCAAGCATATAGCCCAGAGCAAATAGGGCATTTACACCATCACAGAGCCTTGGAAACTCTTAGGCTACATGCCCACGGATGTTTTAAAAAACGAGCTGCAAAGCTAATACCGACGCTAGGAAAAAAGCGGCGTTAAAAACAATATTTTTTTTGCGTTGTGCATTGGCGTCAATATTAGCCATGCTAGCTTTCAGCCGCGTTTCTCTGTCTCTATTCAAAATCAATGGAGCCCATGAATTTGAATAGAAGTCTCACCAGAAGTTGGATCAAGATGATCCGACTTGCGGTGCAGACTTGTGTGCTGAGAATCTTGAAGGGGAACCCAGACAAAATTTTGCGTGAGGTTCCCCCCAAGATCCATTCCAGGCCTTTATCCGAGCATGCAGCCCGGCAGGTCAGAAAAGGGGGGGGGGGGGACGAGCTAGCACTACCCCCCTCCTGGACCACCATACCAGGCCACATGCCCTCAAAATGGGGGGTGGGTGCTTTGGGGCAGAGGGGGCCCCTGTGGCCCCCCCCCACCCCAAAGCACCTTGTCCCCATGTTGATGAGGACAAGGGTCTCTTCCGGACAATCTTTGCCCAGTGGTTGTCGGGGTTGGCGTGCGGGGAGTAATAGTGATCTGGAAATCCCCTTTAAGAAGGGGCCCCCAGATCACGGCCCCCCACCCAAGGTGAATGAGTATGGGGTACATCGTACCTCTACCCATTCACCTAAATAAAAAAGTGTCAAAATAAAGAAAACTACACAGTTTTTTTTTAAAACAGCTCCGGCTCTTCTCCCCTCTCTCCGCTATTTTCTGCTCTCTTGCTGGGTCTTCTCCGATATTTTCTGCTCTTTTGCTGGGTCTACTCCGCTATCTTCTGCTCTTTTTGCTTGGTCTTCTCTGCTATCTTCTCTTCTTTTGCTGCCCCATACTCATTCACCTAGGGTGGGGAGCCATGATCTGGGGGGCTCCCAGATCACTATAAGTCCCCGCCCGCAAACCCCGAAAACCACAGGGCAAGGGTTGTCGGGAAGAGACCCTTGTCCTCATCAACATGGGCACAAGGTGCTTTGGGATGTTTACATTCCTTGTAATAGGAATAAAAGTGATCAAAAAAATAAAAATTTAAATTAAAGTGTAAAAATAAAAAAAATTAAGTAAAATAAAAATAATAATAAAAATGTTTTTAAAAAACGTCCCTGTCCCCAGTAGGTCGCGCTCAGAAGCGAACGCACATGCAAGTCCCGCCCACATATGTAAATGCCATTCAAACCACACATGTCAGGTATCACCGCGTGCGTTAGGGCATGTGAAACAATTCTAGCACTAGACCATCTCTAATGCTAAACTGGTAATCTGTAAAAATGTTCAAAGCGTCGCCTATGGAGATTTTTAAGGACCGTATATACTCGAGTATAAGTTGATCCGAGTAGAAGTCGAGGCTCCTAATTTACCACAAAAAACTGGGAAAAACCTATTGACCCGAGTATAAGAGGAGGGTGAGAAATGCAGCAGCTACTGTAAGTGAAAAAAGAGGGTCAACAATGCCCATCTGCAGCTGCATGCCTCCCTGTGTCCTGTGCAGCCTACCTGTGTCCTGTGTCCTGTGTCCTGTGTCCGTGTCCTGTGTCCTGTGTCTGTGTCCTGTGTCCTGTGTCTGTGTCCTGTGTCCGTGCATGTGTCCTGTGTCCGTGCATGTGTCCTGTGTCCGTGCATGTGTCCTGTGTCCGTGCATGTGTCCTGTGTCCGTGCATGTGTCCTGTGTCCGTGCATGTGTCCTGTGTCCGTGCATGTGTCCTGTGCATGTGTCCTGTACATGTGTATGTGTCCCTGTGTCCTGTACATGTGTATGTGTCCCTGTGTCCTGTGCATGTGTCCCTGTATCCTGTGCATGTGTCCCTGTGCAGCCTACCTGTGTCCTGTGCAACCTCCCTGTGGCGATCTCCATCCTCCGATCAGCGTGTGATAATACACTTCGGCGGCCATTCCACTGTTCAAAAGCCGCGCCTCCACCTCGTCTGTGATAGGCACAACACTCAGCAGTCAGCGGTCAGCCTATCACGGATATTCTCTCATTCTCATACCACGGACGAGGATGAGAGAATGTCCGTGATAGGCTGTACACTCTGACAGCTGGGAAATGGGGTGTTCAGCCTATCACAGACGAGCAGGAGGCACGGCTTTTGAAAGCTGGAATAGCCTCCGAACGGTATTATCACACGCTGGCTGCTGTCTGCCTGCATTACACGCTGATCATGCAGACAGACGGTGGTGACTCGAGTATAAGTCGAGGGGGGCACTTTCAGCCCAAAAAAAAGGGCTGAAAAATTCGACTTATATTCGAGTATATATGGTACCGAAGTTTGGTGTCATTCCACGAGTGTGCGCAATTTTTAAGTGTGACATGTTAGGTATCTATTTACTCAGCATAACATCATCGTTCACATTATACAAAAAAATTGGGTTAACTTTACTGGTTTTTTTTCTTATTTTTTTAATTCATGAAACAGTTTTTTTTTTTTTTTTAAAAAGGCGTTTGAAATATTATTGCGCAAATACCGTGCGAGATAAAAAGTTGCAATGACTGCCATTTTATTCCCCAGGGTGTCTGCTAAAAAAACATATATAATGTTTGGGGGTTCTGAGTAATTTTCTAGCAAAAAAAAATGATTTTTACATGTAGCAGAGAAGTGCCAGAATAGGCCCGGTATGGAAATGGTTAAAGAAGATTTTTCCTCGCTTCCTCTCCCATTAATAGGTGGTCATTAGGATAGGAAGTGAGGGAAATTCTCCATATTGCATCTACAGAAAAGTGAGAAAGGGTTAAAACCTCATACATTTTTGATTACAGTCTAGGTCCCCAATGAGAAGATTTCCACACTTTATGTCCTAGTAAAAAGCAGTCTTTAGGACAAGAAATAAGGGGAATCTCCGCCACTGGGACAGAGCAATAAAAAAACAGATTAACAACCCTTCCCCACAATGCAAAACTAAAGAAATGTTATTTGACCAGTTGAGTTTGAGTGGCTACAATAACAGTACTTGCTCACAAGTATTAATGAGAGGCACTTCAGTTGTGCAAGGTACAGCTAGATGGTGAACGTGCTCGGTACCTGGTGTTCCTAACAGTATAGTGAATAGAAGAGACTACTCTAAGGCCATCTACACATAATAGAAACGCAGCCCAGGTATGTTCCAGATGCTATTCTGCATGTGCGTTTTTGATGCAGTCCAGTGCAATTTTTCCCCCTCTTTTTTCTTAACCTTAAATAAGGAAATGTGTGTTCCAATGTGTTTTTGATGCGCTTTTCCACCTTCCAGTACAGACAAAATGCAGCATGTTCTACTTTTTCTCTCGAACTGGAAAGCACTGGTGTTTACCATGCCATTGAAAACCCTAAAACCTACTTTCTATAAATTTTTGAGGCAGAAAAAAAACACACTGGACTGCATGTGGTGTGAACTGGTCCTTAAAGCGGTAGTAAAGCCTGCTTTGTTATGTTTACCTACAGGTAAGCCTATAATAAAGCTTGCCTGTAGGTGAAATGAATATCTCCTAAACATGCACCATTTAAGGAGATAGTCACCCTGCATACAGTCAGTGACATCACTGGTGCATGCTGTCTGGAGGTCCGGCATACCTTGCTGGAACTTCAGAGCTTCGTGCCGGAACTGAGAGCTCTTGCGCATCATCACGGCTCCGGGCCAATAACACAACCGGAACCATGAACCCGGAAGAACGGGGGGTAAAGGTCAGCTCTCTCAGCAGTGACCCCAGGAGGAAAGTATTCCATAATGATGCAAAATTGTGTTTTTTTTTTTTTTTTACCAGCCGCAGTTTACAACCGCTTTAAGGCTCCAGCACAAAAGCAGAAAAAAAATGGCACTGCTGATTAACGCAGTTGCATGTTGCATGTTATTTAATGTGGTCATGCGCATTATGCACATATTTGAGTGCATCTTTCAGGGAAAAATAACATGCCCCAAAGCTGCGCTTGGTGAGGCGTTCATAGGCATACACTAGTCCATATGCGTGTAAATTTATTGTAGTGGCTAGAATAAATATTGTAGCCAACAGAAGGAGTTTACACTCAAATACACAAATGCCATATGCCTGTAAACATGCATAAATACATGCAAATTAATACAATAATACAATATTAGAGACATTTTTTCCTGCCAACCTTTAGCAGCTCATCTAGAGCATACCTGTGTGTATGAGGCCTAAAGGGTGGCTGAACAAGAACCTGTACAACCTTGCTCAGCACTAGTTTAGTAGATACAGGACAGTACATCATCCCAGACTGACTACGTTTTTTCCTCCAAAGGCAAGCATTATGACTGCCAACATTTGGGACAGGCAATCAAGTCATGTTACTCAGAATTGTGTGCAGCTGCTAGAAGAGGCGCTCCGAGAATGCAGCAGTGCCTAGGGAGGATCAAAGTTGCTTTTCAAACACCTCTAAACCCTCAAAAATCAACTACCTTATGCTGTAGCTCTACATATCAGCAAACTATAAAAAGGGGACAACACGTTTAAGTTTCACAGTGAAGCCTCAAAAAATACTGTTTCAAGTGTATAAGCAATTATGTCACACCAACAACACAGAGTTTAGTAGTGATAAAGTCAGTAAGCTCATAGCAATGAAAATGTTCATTTTAGGTGTACTTTAAACATAGGCTTTGAAATGGGTTTTTATTTTTGTTCCCATGAACACATCAGGTCAAACTTAAAGCAGAACTAAACCCATTGATTTAACAGACACCTTTACATTAAATCCATGCCTTGAATGAGCCCCAGTTAAGGCCCATATCACACAGCAATGGACAGCTGCCACACACTAAACTGCAGCGGGTTTAGTAACATTTCAGGTGCACTGAGCAGGCAGTAGGGGGCAGTGTGGTACGTGGTTCAAATCATAACATGACTTCTTTCTTTTTACACCTTTTTTGTACAAATGTTCTTGAAGTGAAATCATGTCTTGTGCCATGCGATGAAAAGCAGCATGCCTGCATGTTATCGCAGCTCAGTGCACTGCACCTCCAGGGTGTGTTGCAGAAGGAAAAGGACACAGAAAACAATTGTTTTAGGTGTGTCCTAGTGGTCACCTGTGTTCTTTAAGTGTGGTCACCGCAGTATGTGCTAGCAGGGCCTTATGGTTAGTATTTAGCACTCAAAAGAACTGTTAAGTCATAAAAAGCAGCTGCTGTCATAGCTGATAACATGTGCAGCACCATAGCAACTGCAGACCAAACATAAGCTAAGGTGGCAATTTCCTTGGTTATACAGAAAAGGACCGGAGGATTTAAAAAATATATTGTCTGTCTAAAAGCACACAAATTAAAGGTCGCGATACCTATTTACTTGTACAGGCACTAACCTTAAAGCTAACATTTCCCCCTCGGCGTGTCCTCCGGGTTCGTCACTCCCGCTCATGCGCACGGGAGTCTTCTTTCCAGCGAGGACCGGCAGCACCCGCCAGACCTTTAGAGCGCATGCGCCACTGATGTCAGCGGCTGCATGCAAGGTGAATATCTCCTAAACCGTATAGGTTTAGGAGATATTGATTTTACCTACAGGTAAGCCTTATTATATAGTCCAGTACATTTTTATAAATGTAAAAATAGGGTATACAACTACTATAAAGGGCAAACTGAGGCATGCCCTACTTCGTGTATAAGCAAACAATGCATCTAGCTGGTTTCTGTGCACACTAAATTGCTTTCGGACTGCATAAAAACATTGTACAGATTAGATTTAGTCAGATAAGCTGTGTCCCCACACAAAGCAGTCAGTCTAAATGAATAAATTGCATTTTGACCTGTATGTAATATGCATGAAGCAGGATAATAAGCTGTACCGGCTTATTTAAAGTTCACCTTTCCAAGCAAAATATTCACTTTCATAAAAAGATGAAAGTCTTTGCTAATGTCTTTTCTACCCAAGCAATCCCAATGTACTTATCTCTCACCTAGTCCATGGCACCCTTGAATCTGCATCCTCTCTTTTCAAAACTTTCTGAAGCATTCTGAGCCCTGGCTTCCTGTAGCATCATGTGACCATCCAGGAAACTTCATATCCCATCATGCACTAACATTGCATCACAGCAATTGGTCAGCGATGGCGAACCTTGGCACCCCAGATGTTGTGGAACAATATTTCCCATGATGCTCATGCACTCTGCAGTGTAGGTGAGCATCATGGTAGTTCCATAACATCTGGGGAGCCAAGGTTCGCCATCACTGGAATAGGGTGTGTTTTATCCCTCTGGACCACGCCTCCCTCATTATTGGTTTTAGAAAGCACTGCACCCTGGGCTAATCTGAGGCAGTGAAGAGGGAGGCGGGAACAATTTCCTAGAGGAGGAGGGCACGGTCAGGGTGTGTTTTAATGAGATCAGCTGCTGTAGAACATCTTCAATCTAACGGTTCTGGCGTCAAGCAGGATGGATACCAAGAAGACATGGAAGAGATTTCTATAGAAGAAAGCAGAGGCTGCAGTGATGCCTGCTCCAGAACACAGACTGCTTTTTCTTTTCTACAGCAGTACATTTAATGGAACACTATATTGTCAAAAGTACTGTGATGCCTGCCTTTACATGCACATGAACTTTAAAGGAGAAGTCCAGTCAAAGCTCGTTTGGCTGAGCTTCTCCTATGGATCACAGGAGTGCAATTCGTTTTGCACTCCTGTGACCCGGTTTCAGCAGAGAGCGGGCTGAAATCCGCTCTCTGCTGACGTCATGGATATCAGTCCAGGCACCGCGTCATTACAATAAAGTCTGGATCCGCCAGGTGCCTTGACTGACACCCGTCTCAGCCTCTCAGCGACCCCCTCACAGCTCAGTGAGTGTGGAGGAGCAGATCAGAGAGCTGCTGAGTGATTGGGACCCCTGTACATGTATGCATGTTCTTGGCCCCTATCCTTTTCACCCCCATGGGGAGAATTTTTCATTTAGAGTATTTAACAATTAAATTGTATTGTATTTCCTTGTATCATGATATGATTACTTAAAAGTTTGTTATTCCATCTAGATGGCATGTATAGAAAGTCTATATTGATAACTCCTGATGAAGAGGACTTTGTCCAAGAAACAGGTTGAGCTGTAAATGTGACTATCATGTGCAACGAACGCGACTTTTTTTTTTTTTTTTTAACACAATTGTATTTTTTTGCAATCAATTGTTATATGAACTGAACTTGTTTGAATCTTATCAATTTTGCATAAATTTGATTTTACCAAAATATACTGTGCCTTAAAAGTCCCATACCCTTACCATTTTTTTTTTTTTTAAAATCTTTTTATTGGTGTTATAAACACGTACAGATATCCAACATACAACAGAAAGAAAGCAGGAAAGGTGGCCCACTCACGGGACACTTAAGTATACACTGTGAAAGAATCAAACCCAATAAAGTGCATGTCACCTTTAAGTAGAAAAGGTGAGGTTCCCTTTTATTTGTGCGATCATGTTCAGCGGAATTACCAACTTTTTTGCCCCCACATATGGCAAAATAACAAGTAAAAAAAACTCCCAAGAACAGTATATTGTGGAAAAATAATTTCTGTTTAGCATTTCAACTAAGGACTACTGCACGTTCAAACACAGAAAATCTTAATTATGCCGTGGATGGCTCCGCTAACCTTTAGATCACACTTTCTGGTACATGTGTCTTTGTAGAGGGGTAAGCTCCTATTCACCAGCTGTTTCCAGAAAGTGCTCGTTGGTGGGCCCGATTTCTTCCAGTGAAGTGTGATGGCTTTTATAGCCTAGAAAAAGAGTAAACCCACCATAGTACGCCCAGCCACCGTGGGGATCATCTGCTCAACGAGTCCCAACAGGCAAAACGACATAGAAGACTGTAAGGAAATATCACTGACCAAGCGTATGCAGGATAACAATTGCTCCCAAAACCCAGTAATAACTGGGCAGGTCCAGAAAATGTGGGTAAACTCTTGCGGAGTTCTCCCACATCTCCAGCACTCCAGAGGGAAGCAGGAACTCATTTTATGTAACCTGTATGGGGTACAATAGGGCCGGTGGATCAGCTTAAACTGTATCAAGCGGTCTCTGAGGGAAACTAAGGACCGGAATGTTAAGTCCTAGATATCATTCCAGTCATCACAGTCACGTTCCGGGATGTCTTGGAGTCAGCGGGATAGAGCTTCTCCATGACTAGTAGTGAAAATCTAAGGAGATGGGAGTATATCTAGGAAGTTGTTTTTTTTATACAGTCAAACCTGAGGACATCTTCCAGAGAGGCTTGTATGAGCTGCAGGTCAGAGTGGGAGAATTGGCAGCTGAAGGCATGGGAGAGTTGAAGATATTGAAAGAAATATGATTCTGGGATATTAAATTTAGAACATAGGAGAGATAGAGGAACAGGGAGTTGTCTACTATTTGGGAAATAATTTTTATATTAAATTTAGTCCAGGCTAAGGCTCTGGTAACGTGTAGATGTGGTCTAAATTGGGATTACACCATAGTGCAGCATTTGGGGAATGTGCTCTTTTGGGATACTGTTCAAGTTTCAGACCAGCTTCCCATGCCCAGAGAGTGGTGGTCATAGACAGGGTTAGTGCATAGGGAGCACGAAGGCCACGGAAAAGTAAACATTTTAAAGGCCTCCAGTGACTGTACCATGGCTGCTTCAAGTAGCACCACAGAGTTGGTAGTATTGGGGTTCAGCCACCACACCGCAGTAACCAATTGAGCGGCCAAGTAGTATATATAAAAGTCTGGGAATGCCAGGCCACCCTGGGAGGCCGGGCGCATCAATGTGGACCACCAGTATCTTGGAGACTGAGGGCCCCAGATAAAGGAAGAAAACAACTGGTTGAGCCGGGTGAAAAAAAGATTTTGGAATCAACTGTGGCGAATGTCTGAAAAGGTAGGTGAGTTTCGGGAAAACCTTCATTTTGATCAGGTTGATGCATCACAATAACGATAGGGGCAGGGACTCCCATGCCTTCAGCTTCTGGATTATCAGAGACAGATTTAGGGTTATGTAGTCTGTGCCTGTCTAGATATTTCCACCTCAAGGTACCTGAATTGTTCTACCCATAGAAGTGGAAGATCCGGGGGAGCCCCCCTCGAGCTGCTGGATCAATGGGAAATAAAAGTGATTTGCACCAGTTCATTCACCCGTAGTCCCGTAAGGGGGGCAAACGCATTTAAAACCTGGAGAGCACCCTCCAGCGATGGTCCTGCATCATTTAGAAAAAGCAGGAGGTTGCCCGCATACAGCGCCACCCTCTCCTCCAGCCAGCCAATCCGCAGCCCCTTAATACGTGGGGAAGTACGGAGAGAGCCTCTGCTACCAGCTCGATGGCGAATAGAGCTGGAGAGAGAGGGCAGCCCTGTCGGGTACAGCTTAAGCGGTTTTAATGCAGCATTCATACAGCAAAAAGTATTCCAGCTGCAGCAAGAAGCCAGTGGATTCCTGCAGCTAGACATACAGATGGATGTAGACAGTTGTAGTCGCTTAGCCTGAACAAAGCAATGACCGGCTGACAGCGGCCCTACCTGTCCTCCGGGGTTCAGATGTAATCACACATGGAGCAATTACCTGTTAGGGACAGATGATCACCCATTGACACAAACAGCTTGTACCGAGGAGCAATCATTTGTCCCTAAACACAGGTAACTGTTGGCTGTACAACTAAATCTGAACAACGGTTGCAGCCACTATAAGACGATCGTTGCTTTTTATAAGCTCAGAGGCCATCCACCTGTATATTCAACTGTACAAAAAAAAAAAAAACTGGATTCTTTCTACAGCTGGAATATTTTTGCTGTGTGAATATGACCCAAGTCTCCTCTACACCCTACAGGAATCAGTGAAGGGAGTAAAGAGTTTAACGGTATAAAATTGCCCTTGTCAATGTTCTTAACACAAGATGCCATGTCCTAGCAGGCAGATAACATATTCAGTGAGGTGATTATTCCATCACAATGACATAACACCAAATTAACCTTAGACAGCACCAATTGTTGGCTGCTGTACATTGCACTGGACAGTACTGCTCTTTACGTTTTCAAGTTCAGACCATTTACCTGTATTTTGTTCTGTCTGTAGTCATTTCGGGATAACTCCTCAATTGCATACAGCTGAAATAGTAAGTGTTGAAAGCAGGCTGTGTTTCACTGGCCACCCAGAAAAACAGAGCCCATAACAACCTACTGAGTAAGATAAAAATGGAAATGTTTACTTCTCAGTTTTGAGCAATGGAGGGTCTACTGCTTGGGATCTCAGATATATCATTTAGCTTTTAGTATTGGGTACAGTTTGCTACCATATTTCAAACTTAGTGCCAAGTAGGACTGGCCATCAGCAATGCTTAAACATCTGATCTGTAGTATTACACAAAATGAAAAAGAAGGCATAAAGGGAAGGTAGATATTGAACTGGTTTCTTTAATTGATAAAAGGTTTACATGCATTTTAGTGTCACGATTAAAATTAAATTCAGTTAAACATAAATGAATATGTAATTTATAACTGACCAAAAAGAAGGCAAGCCGAAAAGCCGTAACAATGCCGCCATCTTACATATACAGTGTGACTGATTCTTCTGATAGTCTATCCTTCAATTTTATCTGGTCCCCCAATCACCGGTCTCCATTTACTTTTAAGAGTGGACCATTGGCCTGCAGGATCCCAAAAGAGCCACCCTTACCTGCATGCTTCCAGGGATAGGACTACCGCCCTATATGTGGATCTTAATTACACCGACATGGACACCAAACAGAAGGCATACCTCTGCATTGAAGTGATTAACAGTGTCTCCCAAGGCAACTGAGGAGGAGCATGGGCAAGTGTTTTTGTTGTTCTTTTGGGATGACAATGCCCGTCAGCGCAGGCAGCATGCTTATAACAGCCAGTGGGGATTGCATGTGCTGTGGCAGTATGGCTAATGGGATATGTAATTCTTAGGACAGTGATCCCATGACTTTTATTTAACCACTTAACAACCGGCCCATAGCCGAATGACGGCTACAGGGCGGTTGCTTAACTCTGGGAGGGCATACTATGATGTCGTTGATCGCGGCCATTTACCATGTGATCTCTCCGTCAAATGACGGATGTTCACTTGTAAACAAACCGGTGTCATGCCGGTTCCTCTTTCCCATCTGTGTACCAATCGGTACAGTGTGAGAGGAGAGGGGGAAAGATCGGATGGCAGCAGCGCTGTGGGCTGCATCTGTAGTCCCCACAGCGTTGCTCTGTGACACAGAGCCACAATCCATCCATCCATGCTCAGCCATCCCTCCATGCAATACTCTGCAATATCCTGTGCAATACCCTGTGCAATACCCTGTGCAATACCCTGTGCAATACCCTGTGCAATACCCTGCCTCTGTATGTGGACAGGCTGTGGAAGTCTCACACATGTGATATCGCCGTACTTAGGAGGAGTAGGAGAATCTATTCTGGGGTGTAATTTTTGGTATGTACATGCTATGTGTTAGAAATATTGTATATATGGACGACTTTGTGTTAAAAAAAAAAAAAAATGTGTTTTAACCACTTCCCGCCCGCCAGCCAGCCATCATATGACGTCCTTGACTTTGTGCGGGGATATCTGAATGATGGGTGAATCTACAGGCATCATTTAGATATCAGCTTTTTCAGCCGGCGATTCCCTACACCAAAAGAATGATCATAGCAGCTGTTCCACTGCTTGGTCGTTCTTACGGGAGGCGAGAGGGGTCGACCTTCCCGCCGCCCTCCGGTGCTTCTACTGACTCACCGCTACGATTGAAGCCAGGATTGTTTTTTTTTTTAATTATTTCAGGCTTCCCAGCCTAGAGGTGAGATGTGGGGTCTTATTGACCCCATATCTCACTGTAAAGAGGACATGTCATGCCATATTCCTATTACAAGCGATGTTACATTCCTTGTAATAGGAATAAAAGTGATCAAAAAATTAATTTTTTGGAAAAAAGTGTCAAACTAAACTAAATAAAGTAAAATGAACAATGAAAAAAAATATAAAATTTTTAAAGCGCCCCTGTCCCCGTGTGCTCGCATGCAGAAGCGAACGCATACGTAAGTCCCACCCACATATGAAAACGGTGTTCAAACCACACATGTGAGGTATCGCTGCGAACGTTAGGGCGAGAGCAATAATCTTGGCCCTAGACCTTCTCTGTAACTCAAAACATTTAACCAGAAAATTTTTTTAAAGCGTCGCCTATGGGGATTTTTAAGTAGCGAAGTTTAGCGCCATTTTACGAGCATGTGCAATTTTGAAGGGTGACATGTTAGGTATCTATTTACTCGGCATAACTTCATCTTTCACATTATGTAAAAATATTGGGCTAACTTTACTGTTTTTTTTTTTTTAAAGCACAAAACTGTTTTGTTTTTTTTTCCCAAAAAAAAGGTGTTCGAAAAATTGCTGCACAAATACCGTGCGAGATAAAAAGTTGCAACGACTGCCATTGTATTTTCTAGGGTCTTTGCTAAAAAAACATATATAATGTTTTGGGGTTCTATGTAATTTTCTAGCAAATAAATGATGATTTTTACACATAGGAGAGAAATGTCAGAATTGGCCTGGGTGCTCCAGAACGCCTGAAGGTGCTCCCTGCATGTTGAGCCTCTGCATGTGGCCACACTGTGTAAATGTTTCACACATGTGGTATCTCCGTACTCGGGAGTAATAGCAGAATGTGTTTTGGGGTGTAATTTGTGGTATGCATATGCGGTGTGTGAGAAATAACCTGCTAATATGACAATTTTGTGAAAAAAAAAAAAAAAAAAAGAAAAAAAAAAATCTTGATTTTGCAAAGAATTGTGGGAAAAAAATGACAACTTCAAAAAACTCACCATGCATCTTTCTAAATACCTTGGAATGTCTTCTTTCCAAAAATGGGTCATTTGGGGGGTATTTGTACTTTTCTGGCATGTTAGGGTCTCAAGAAATGAGATTGGTTGTCAGTAATTCAGGTGTGATCAATTTTCAGATATTGGCACCATAGCTTTTGGACTCTATAACTTTCACAAAGACCAAATAATATCCACCGATTTGGGTTATTTTTACCAATGATATGTAGCAGTATAAATTTTGGCCAAAACATATTAAGAAAAATTACTAATTTGCTAAATTTTATAACAGAAACAAAAAAAGAAACCTTTTTTTAACGGAATTTTCAGTCTTTTTTCTTTTATAGCGCAAAAAATAAAAAACCCAGCAGTGATTAAATACCACCAAAAGAAAGCTCTATTTGTGTGGAAAAAGGACAAAAATTTCATATAGGTACAGTGTTGCATGACTGAGTAATTGTCATTCCAAATGTGAGAGCACTGAAAGCTGAAAATTGGTCTGGTTATTAAGGGGGTTTAAGTGCCCATTGGTTAATTAAGCATGTCCAATGAGCAGGGAAGTGGCACACATGAAGCTGGAGGACAAGACTACAAAAAGGATAAAATGTAAAGATTTCTACAGTTTAAAAAAAAAATCACTTTGTGATCCAATTCAAATGTATTTGTTTCAATCTCAATGTGTTTTTTGTAAAAAAAAAAAAAAGATGACGTGAATATTAGTTTACGTAAAACACTCAACTAGGTATTCAGCTGTCTGGCTGGAGTTCCACTTTAAAGAGCTGCTTTCCACTCTCTGCTGAATTGCGCAGGTCTCGAGTGGACAATGTCAGTGTTTGTTTTTTCTTTAATTATTTTTACAGTTTCACCTTTAAATATTTATTCATTACTTTTTTTTTTTAATCAGCCCTGTTAGGGGGTGACATTTAAGGGGTCTAAACTGACCCCTGACATCTCCCCTTTGAAACAGGGAAAGGGACTGAGGACACAGATTCCCCGGTACCTTTCTCTGCAGCCTCAGGTGCACGGACAATGAATGGAGAGAAGACAGAGGCTCCTCTCCATTCAAAAACTGAGACATCGAAAACACCGATTACGATGCTTAGTTATGAATGAACAGAGCCAGCAATCACGCCAGTAAATTGCAGATTTACTGGCTCCTTCCTCGGCTCTCCATCCTGACAGATCCAGGACAAGGGGGACCAGAGGAGGACACGGAGGACCCGGGGAGCAGAGAGGGAGGAGGACACCGCAGAGAGGGAGGAGGACACAGGGAGCCGAGGCGCAGAGAGGGAGGAGGACACAGGGAGCCGAAGCGCAGAGAGGGAGGGGGACATAGGGAGCCGAGGCACAGAGAGGGAGGACGACACAGGGAACCGGGGACCTGGAGAGAGGGAGGAGGATCCAGAGGAGGACACAGGGGGACAGTTGGGGGTTATCAGTGTGGTGGTGGGAGGGGAGTTAAAAGCACCGATCTCCCTGTATAACTTTTACTAAAGCACCTGACAGCCGCGGGAGGGAGAAGAGGATAAGCGGCTGTCAGTAAAGCTATACAGGGAGAGCGGTGCTTTTAACTGCCTCCACCACAGCACCGATCACCTATGAGGCTGCCAGCCCCCCTGCTGAGCTTGAGGACGCCTGGTCCGAAACAACAGGTATCCGATCAGGCATTTGCACGAGTACCGATACTTGTGCAAATGCTTGGTATCGGCACCGATACTAGTATCGGTGCACCCCTACTAAAAGGAACATTTTTAAAAACAGAAAGGTTCTATTTGTTTTAGAGACAAATACAGATTACATAGTGTGAATTTACACATCAATTGCCCTTTCAATGGCTACGTACTATATGTGTAGAGACATAGCAAGAAAACACATGAAAGTGCAAGAAAATACAGCTGTCTAGTATGTATGCCCTCTAGTGGTGAAAGTGAATAATGCACTGTTGGTTTTACTACGCCAAAATAATAGAATTATACAAACTAAGGCTGCAACTAATTATGTTTAATTTCTACATTGTAAATGACAACCATATCATAAAACAAATAAAGAAAAGCATTTTACAGGCTATTCGGCCTCGTGCACACAGACCTATAAAAAAAATACTCTAAGTATGATACCAGAAAAAAAAAAAACGCCTCTAATGAAGCATTTGCATGAGCATATTCCATTGACATTCATATAATGACTCATTCTATTGGCTAAAATATTAGCCACTAAAATAAAATTACACGCTTATATGGTGCGTATATGCATGTACAGGCCTAATTACGCTGGAAAACTCCTCTCTGAACACAGGTTTAGTACATTTCTATGCCTCTGGATGCAGCTCTAAAATATGCCTGTAAATGAAATACTGTGTGCATAGGCACATAAGGAAACAGAAATGAAACAGGAACATTCGGTCATTCAGAGGGCCGCAGCCCACAAACCAGGAAGGAAGACCGGGTAAAGATAGAAGCCCTGTCAGCTGTAACAGTGCACTGTTGGAGGGCTTTGTTTTACAGGGAAGTTATTTATAATGTGCAAAGATGTAATGCATTCCACTGCAAGGGGGGCAGAAGGTTTTTTTCTTAAATTAGGATTTACTATTGCTTAAAGCAGCCCACAGATTATGCCATTTTTTGCCAAAGAAAATTGCTTGATAGAACACAGTCAGTGTTGATGGAGGAATCACAATGATCACTTCTGACAGCTATAGTTGCCAGCAGTGGTTGAATGAATAAACTCTGATAAGCTGATTGTACTAAAGTCAATCGATGGAATGACTGCAGTACACCCAGCCTGCCCATAGATATTTTGGCTGGTCCATGCTGAACCAGCCGAGATTCGATCCATCTATGGCCGGCTTTAGAATCAGTGTTACTTCCTCTCTCCTAAAATGATTTTCCTCCTGCCACCATCCTAAGGCTAATCTAGGCAGTAGCAGCAGATGGCAATCTGTGTTTACTTCGCTCACACAGTAAAAGCCAATGTCATCTAGCATCTCCAGCATCCCTTTAGAGCAAGGGTCTTCAAACTATGGCCCTCCAGTTGTTCAAGAACTACAATTCCCATCATGCCTAGCCATGTCGGTGAATGTCAGAGTTTTACAATGCCTCATGGGATGTGTAGTTCCGCAACAGCTGGAGGGCCGTAGTTTGCGTTTCCCTGCTTTAGAGGGTGTAGGATTTTTGAGAGGCGAAGCTGTAATAAAATAATTCTGGCAGTAGATATCAATGAGAGAGGCCGGAGTTAAGCTGGCCATACACTATATCGGTGATGGCGAACCTTGGCACACCAGATGTTTTGGAACTACATTTCCCATGATGCTCATGTACTCTGCAGTGTAGTTGAGCATCATGGGAAATGTAGTTCCAAAACATCTGGGGTGCCAAGGTTCGCCAGCACTGCACTATACAATTTAAGTATTCAATTTCCTTTAGATTTACCTTCAACTATGTAGGGCAAAAGCTGGCCTTGTTGCATACAAATTAAAAGTGTTTAGGTTTGACCTCCTATTATATGGTTTTAGTAAATCTAAAGAAAAATTGTACTAGAAAATTGTATAATGTCTGGCCAGTCTTAGCTTAACATTTTAGAAATCTTGTATCTTAAAACATTAATAACAGAAATTAAGTAATCTCTTCTTGCTGAATAAAACTTTGTAAAAGTCAGTTCTTTTTGCAATCAAATTGGAATTGAGAGATATGCCTTTGCATTTGATAAGTTTGTAGTGTAAAAAAAAGACCGGTGTCCATTTTTCCTAGCAGCAGAAGTTGTCCCAACTCACTTAGGATAATAAAAGGGCATATTTTGCAGTAACATACAGAATACCTCCACTCCTCCAGTAACAGTGTCTTCAACTTTATTACTGAGTTAAAGAGCTCTTCATTCTTAGAAAAAAAAATTTCCATTGCCTCAGTAGTTTTGAAATCATTCCAAAGTAAACAAAATGATATATTCTAGATGTGACCTTATGGGAAGACACATTATCTGTACAGAGAATATCTCCTCTTGCAAGTTTCCATAAGAAAAAACAAACATAGATAAAATGTAAAAAAAAAAATTGAAATCCACTCATGAAACAAAACACATCGAGGAGCATTTACTAAGACTGGAGCAGCTGTGCACTGCAACCATTCAGATCCTAGTTTTCATTTTCAAAACTTGACTTAACAAGTTGAAGTTTGAAGCCGATTGGTTATTATTCACTTCTGCTCCTGAGTCTGCCTGCTCCAGTTTTAAAAATGTCCACACTGTCCACAAAAGGTGGTGCACAATTCTTTTTTTGCAGCCTTGTGCATAAAATTTACAGTCCCTTTGGTTTCTTTAGTGCTCTTCCTCACACAGAAATCCAGAAAAAGTGATTCACACCATGGTATGAAGTAAAGTAGAGATAGCTTTTTTTCCCCCCCATATATTAAAACGTGCAAAAGTTAGGAGCTTTGCTGTACCAGTGCAGCGTTTCAAGGCCCTGAACTGAACTTGTCAAACAAAAATGCAAAAGAAAAGCCAGAGCTTCCCACACTGCCTGGATCGGAAGACTGGCTAAACACAATTACAACAAATCCACTGGCAGCTGTTATACTTTCGTTGATAAACCTGAACTGCAGAATTTTTTGCCCGATTACTGACATTCTTCCATATTTTGTTGCTACAGAAGAACTGCTACCACTGTAGTGCCAGAGAAACCCTGTTTCAACTTCATCATTCATCCCAGAAGTATCAAACTACAACAGGTACTACTGAGAATTTCAGAAAAAGGAGGCAGGCCAGGCTACAAAGCAGAGAGACCATAGAAGCCAGATGGCACAGGCTGGTGTACTGATAACTGCAGCTGTTAAAGTGCTCAAAGGGTGGCACAGGCTTGTGTAGATTTTGAATACTTTTTAGCTGGGAGGACAATACAGAACAAAATCGGAGGTATAAACTGGGTACCAAGGCCAGTTTATATTGACCTACAGGTTTGGAAGGTTGACAAGCCATAAAACAAGTCTACAGATGGGATACAATGTGCTACTTTGGGTAAATAGAACAAAACACATGTTTTGTTTCTAGCTACTGAGCATTTAAGACATTTGATAAGGGTAAAATACCAAAAGACACCTATCAGCTGCAACTGATAAAAGATAGAAAGAGAACAATTATCCTATATTAAATGAGAAGTTTGGGAATACAAAAAAAAAAGAAACAATCATACTCACCTAAATGGCTGCAGCACCGATCCCAGCTGTCCCCCGCTGGCTCTACACTGAGAACTCAGCAATCAAACACTGGATGATCACTCAGTTCTTGGCCTTCAGTAAGCAGAGTCACCAGCTGTTAGCGGCTCTCTGCTCTGTCCCTCCAGAGCTCACCGAAGCGCTGGGCTGCGGAGGCAGCGGCTCACTCAGTCTCCCAAAGGCCCAGTCAGCAGCTGCCCCAGGCATCTGGGTGGGTCCCGGCTTTAAAGTGAGTGACGTCAGCCGACCGTGGCCTATAGCTGAAAACAGGCAGAACGACTTGCACTCCTGTGATCAATAGCAGAAGTATGGCCATAGTTAGCAAAAGTTAGCCATACTACTTTAAATACAAGGAGAAAAAAATAATGCTCAAACAAAACAAAAAAAAAAAAAAAAACTATGGTTAATCGAACATGTGAACAAATAATGGAACTACACAACAGCCAAAAGAAAAGGCCTTCTGCCGCTACCGTTAGTGGTAATTTATGCCAGAGACTTTTAGCTCAACAATCCCAAAATATAGAAAAACCGCAACCACCTTGCCAAATTCCTGCCAGCCAAGTTCAAAGAATTAGCTTAGATGAGGGCACACATCACAAGGAATGGTTTCTAATAGGCTTGTATTTTCAGATAGACTGCAGCTTCTTGTGAGGTACCAGGTAGATCCTAAACAACTCATAAAACAGAACAGAAGCACGATCCCAATAAAATATACAGAGAGTTTATTGAAATGCAAAACAAAGCACACTTATATCAGTGGCTTCCAGGGATAAGCAGGATTCAGGGTGTATCAAAGCAACTACACAGGATCCTATGGCCACAGCTAGACCTGCCACCTTAGAACCTCATGACACTGACAGCATGAGGATGAAGGGCAGGTGACACGTTTGATAAATTTGTGTTTTTACTCTGAAACGCATTACCAGCCCTTCATCCCCAAGCTGTCAGTGTCATGAGATTCCAAGGTGGCGGGTCTAGCTGCAACCATTGACTGTTTTCATCTGTCTTCCCATGGATTCCCTCGTGCCGGCCATAGGATCCTGTGTGGTTGCCTCTGTGATACACCTTGAATCCTGCTTATCCCTGGAAGCCTCTGATGTAAGTGTGCTTTGTTTTGCATTTTAATAAACTACTCTCTATATTTCATTGGGATCGAGCTTCTGTTTTTCGGTTTTCTAAATCTCACAATGTAAACTTTTTTTTAGGCAGTAACTTCTGCAGTGCACATTGCTTCCTCATGTGTTATATAGAATGTCCTCTTTTTAAAGGTCTTTAACATGGTTTCATGGGTACCGTCAGTTTTAATGAAGATTGTAATCATAGGAAATTGCGTCTGACAAGATAATAATACTGTCTGGATTTATAAACAAAAGTCAGACAGCAACAAATGCTTCATAATCAAACACATCTTAAATCCTGCACAAGCCTAACTATAATGAAGCCAGTGGTACTCTAAGAGGGCTTTCAGGAAACCTGCATTGTTAGCACGTCAAGCCTGTTACATCCAAGCGATTCTCCTGTGTAATCAGACCCTATGTAATTCACACCAACCACTGCAGACCAAAGCCGCAAATGACAAGAAAACTGCCTGACCTGGCATCCACTCGGATCCACCGATCTGAAAGGCTAAGTAATACAAGGGTAAATGTCAGGAGAGATACAAGGACACCATAGCTTCCAAAAGCATTGTTACATAGCACCCATACACAAGGCAAGTATGTTTGCCCATACAAACGATTAAAGGGTTTGGAAAACCAGCATTAAAATACATGTATGAATGCAAAGCATGTAGCCTGCCATGACCTTCTCATGCTCAGACAGCATTTTTTTCATGCTTTCCCATCCTGTTGAGTTGTGCCATTTCACTTCTATTCTAGGAGATTGATTTTCTTCCACCAGAAGTGAACTTCAGAAGTAAAACTTTATGTATTTACTATTTTCTGCGACTGTTTTGCTCCTGCAGTTTACAAATTCCCTAGCGAAAAATAGAGAGCAAGTATAGTCTCCCCATTAGTTTGGTTGTATAGAATATACAGAAATCAAGATCCACAATCCCACAGCTTCTGAAGGACGAAAAACACAAAAAGTGCACACTGCCATAGACAAAAAATTACATTTATAATCACCACACTTATGTTGTGTTGATAACTACAAATCCATCTGCTGGGATGACATTAAGGTCCCTTTCACATGTGCAGACCGTTCAGATCCGCCTGTCAGTTTTTTCAGGCGGATCTTAACGGTCGCTCCATATATCTCTATGGAGCGACGGATATCAGCGGTGGCATGTCCGCTGACATCCAATCCGCCCCAATTCGATCTGCTCCGCAAAATCTAGACGGATGGATGTCCTATTTTCCATCTGTCTGGCGGATCGGATGAAAACGGACAGGTGGTCCCATAATCATCCGATCCCCCCATAGAGGAGAGCGGTCTCTCTGACAGGTCCGTTCCCTGCATAGTGTGCAGAGACAAACTTGTCATCCGCTCGCTCAGCGGGGATCAACGGAGCGATCCTCGATGAGCAAGTGGATGGCTAAATACGGATCCGCAGGTCTGAAGGCGGCCTTATGCCCCGTAACATTGACATTGATCGAACATTCCGACAACAAAATCCATGGATTTTTTTCAAGGGATGTTGGCTCAAAAACTTGTCTTGCATACACACGGTCACACAAATCTTGTCGGAAATTCCGAACGTCAAGAACACAGTGATGTACAACACTCACGACGAGCCGAGAAAAATGAAGTTCAATAGCCAGTGCAGCTCTTCTGCTTGATTCTGAGCACGCGTGGCACTTTGTGCGTTGGAATTGTCTACACACGATCGGAATTTACACAAACGGATTTTGTTGTCGGAAAATTTGAGAACCAGATCTCAAATTTTGTGCGACGGAAATTCCGATGGAAACTGTCCGGAATTTCCGACAAAAAGCTCCGATCGCACATTTTACGTCGGAAAGTCCGACCGTGTGTACGGGGCATTAAAGTGAAACATGTAACATGATCCAGCTCCTGCCACCTCTCAGTGTGACAGCGGACAGGGGATCTTCTCCATGCACCCATTGTCACGATTAAAAAAACAGTGCGGCCGTGCGGGGCTCCAGCCACATCATTCATTCACAGTTTCCTGTGAATGAATGAACTTCAAGTACCATCAGCCACCGTGACAGACAGCTTGAAGTTCTGAATGAGCTGCCCGTGTAGCTCATTCACAAACCCTGCAGCTTTCAACCTGACAGCCTATATGGCGGAACGAGCTGAAAGCTGCAGGGCTTGTATGAAGAAGCCTGACGTTGCAGCCCTAATCAACTGATCACAGGCACAATGCTTTCCAGACTCCTGCAGAAAACATAATCAATGCATTTTTTTTTTTTATCTGCTTTATAACAAATGGAACAGTTTTGTTCCTTTTGGGATCAAGGTTTTACATAAACAAATAAAAGTGGATCACTGTGTGCACCCCTATCAATATTAAACGATATGTATCAACCCTCCAACTGCTACATCTGCAAGAAAGCTTTTTCTGTTGAAAAACAACAGACTTACTGGCAGGATCACCGGGTGAAAAAAAAGCAAAGAAAGCCTAAAAAAGAAAACAAATCCAGCCATCAAATCTAAGAATTGCAATAAGTTAAATATTTGCTGGTGGAACTCCATCCAGCAAAACAAAAAGTAATACAGTACGTTAACAGCTGGACCTGTCAAAATATTTGTAATTCTGTTCAGCCCCTCTTGTGAGCACAGTGAGAATAATGCCACAATTAAATCAATGCAGCATCATCTCCCTGCCTCCAGCTGGACAATAAATGAGTATCACTGCTGCTGGGGACTTCCTTGTGTTTACTTCTTGTAAGCATCTGATCTACCTTTCTGCTCAGCCCTAGATATCTTGATCAATGTCAGAATGATAACACCCACTTACTTCTCTCTGATGTGCAGGGAATATGGAAGGTGTATAAACAATGGTTGTAGGTTCTATATTATCAGGACCTAAAAATACATTTTCAAGCCATTTATAACCTTAGTAAATGTTATGCTTTTCTATTTCTCTGTAATCTCATGATAAGATTTTCACACCACAAGAAGCAGGGTGCTGGTCATTCATACAGTGAAACTTTTCTCTATTTTCCACTAGATGTAACTTCTTATGAGATAAAAGACATCACTAGACAACTACCCTTAAGGATGCCTTTTATTAGTGTTGCAGATAAAATGCTAATATATCATTGGATGGAAAGCATGAAAGCTATAATTCCATTTGAATCTGCTAAAGACCCTAAAGTCAAACTCCAGGAAACCTGTGTCTGTGCTGTAAGGGTTAACTGCTTGTTTTTTTACCCCAATGCACTGTATGCATTAAAGTAAAAAAGCTCCCCAACCCCTCCTTATACAGTGGGGAAAATAATTGTTTAATTCCCTGCAGATTTTGTAAGTTTGTCTATAATTTTTTTATCATAGGTGTATTTTAAAATTACATAGTTACATAGTAGGTGAGGTTGAAAAAAGACACAAGTCCATCAAGTCCAACCTATGTGTGTGATTATATGTCAGTATTACATTGTATATCCCTGTATGTTGTGGTCATTCAGGTGCTTATCTAATAGTTTCTTGAAGCTATCAATGCTCCCTGCTGAGACCACCGCCTGTGGAAGGGAATTCCACATCCTTGCCGCTCTTACAGTAAAGAACCCTCTACGTAGTTTAAGGTTAAACCTCTTTTCTTCTAATTGTAATGAGTGGCCACGAGTTATTAAACTCTCTTCTGCGAAAAAGTTTTATCCCTATTGTGGGGTCACCAGTACGGTATTTGTAAATTGAAATCATATCCCCTCTCAAGCGTCTCTTCTCCAGAGAGAATAAGTTCAGTGCTCGCAACCTTTCCCCATAACTAAGATCCTCCAGACCCTTTATTAGCTTTGTTGCCAAAATGATGGAGACAGAATATCAACCAAAAAAAAAACACGATACAATTGTTACATATTGAGTTGCAGTTCAGTGAGTAAAATAAGTATTTGATCCCCAAGCAAAACGTGACTTAGACCCCTTTCACACTGGGGCGCTTTGCAGGCGCTTCAGCGCTAAAAATAGCGCCTGCAAAGTGCCCTGGAAGAGCCGTTGCTGTGTCTCCAGTGTGAAAGCCCCGAGGGGACGGTAAAAAAAAAAAGTCCTGCTAGCAGCATCTTTGGAGCAGTGTATACACCGCTTCTTTCCATTGAAATCAATGGGGCAGTGCGGCTAAACCGCCGGCAAAGCACTGCTGTGTAGGTTTTAACCCTTTCTCGGCCGCTAGCAGGGGGGTAAAGCCGACCCAATAGCAGCCGAATATCACCGCTAAAAATAGCGCCGTTTAACCGCCAACGCTGCCCCCGCCCCAGTATGAAAGGGGCCTTAGTACTTGGTGGAGAAACCCTTGTTGGCAAGCACAGAGGTAAGACGTTTCTTGTAGTTGGTTACCAGGTTTGCACACATCTCAGGGGGGATTTTGATCTACTCATCTTTACAGATTTTCTCTAAATCCTTAAAGTGGATGTAAACCCGAAATTTTTATTTTTTTTTATCATACTGTAGAGTATAAGATTTCCTATCATTTGAGCCCAGTCTTGCCACACAGTTAATCCATCTCTGAGCAATCTTCTTTTATTGTTCAGTGAGATAAATCTTGACAAACTGAGAAAAACTTTGTCACATCCTCCCCCTTGCTGTGAGTGACAGATGATTTACATCTCGTGCACTAGCCTAAGACACGGACATTATTTTTTAATTCCCACCCCCACTCCTTTCTTCAGCAGCTCTGCAAGGATTGGCTGTTCCACACTTCAGCATGATTTGGCATGCTGAAGTCATGTGGTTACTTTCCTGTCTTTTCACTGGATGTTAGACATCATAGCAGAAGTTCAGCGTAAGAAATACAAAGGAGAAAATGCATATTGACAAGGGGAGTGTAGAGGTGGGCAGGGAGTCAACTGACACCACGACTCCACACACCGAGCTGCAGACAACAGACCCACCCACAGAATATGCAGTTTTTCAGGTCAAAGACCAGACGGGGGGGGCGGGGGGGGAGACATTTGACAGGTAAGGATACATGCAGGAGGCATGTATATCCTTATAGATAACCCCTATGGCAGTAGTTTAGAAAGGATGACATTGGGTTTACATCTACTTTAAGGTTTCTTGTCAACTCGAAGTTTCAGCTCACTCCATAAATTTTCTATAGGGTTAAGGTCTGGAGACTGGCTGGGCCACTCCATGATCCTAATGTGCTTCTTCTCGAAACACTCCTTAGTTGCTTTGGCGGTATGTTTTGGGTCATTGTCATGCTGAAAGACCCATCCACAACCTATCTTCAGTGAGGGAAGAAGGTTTTCATCCAAGAGTTTACAATACATGACCCCTTCCATTGGCCCCTCAATGAGGCAAAGCCGGCCTGTACCTTTAGTAGAGAAACAACTGCAAAGCAGAAGGTTTCCTCCTCCGTGTTTGACTCTTAGGATGGTTTTCTTAGGGTCATAGTAATATTTTTTTTTCCTCCAAATACGGCGAGTCGAGTTAATGTCAAGGAGCTCAATTCTGAGTCAGAAAAGGATTGAGAGAAAGTGCTGTGGTCAGATAAGACCAAAATTGAGCCTTGGCATTACATTAACTTGACTTGCCATTTTTGGAGGAAAAAAAATGCTGACCATGACCCAAAGAACACCATCCCTACAGTCAAGCACGGAGGTGGAAACATTATGCTTGATGTTCCTCTACTAAAGGTACAGGCAGACTTTGCCGCATTGAGGGGCCAATGGACTTGGCCATGAATTGTAAAAACTTGGATGAGAACCTTCTTCCCTCAGCCAGAACACTGAAGATGGCCCAATTGCCAAGATTCCAGCATGACAATCAAGAAGCACATTAAGGTCATGGAGTGGCCTAGCCAGTCTCCAGACCTTAATACTATAGAACATTTATGGAGGGAGCTAAGACTTTAAAGTTACCAAGCAACAGCCAAGAAACCTTAAGGAATTAGGAGAAGTTTTGTAAAGAAGAGTGGATCAAAATCTCTCCTGAGATGTGTGCAAACCTGGTAACAAACTACAAGAAATGTCTTACACCTCTGCTTGCCAAAAAAAGGTTTCTTCACCAAGTACTAAGACATGTTTTGCTTGGGGTCAAATACTTATTTACTCACTGAACTGCAACTCAATTTATAACATTTGTATCATATGTTTTTACTGGATTTTTGATTGATATGCTGTCTTTATCATTTAAAATACAACTATCTGCAGGGGATCAAATAATTATTTTCCCTACTGTACTTACTTGAGCCCGATCTCGATCCAGCAATGTGAACAAGAGCAGCGGCTCCCTCAAGCTCTATCCCTCCTCATAGGTTCAGAGGCAGCAGCGGGAGCCATTGGCTGCTGTCAATTTCAGCCAGTGAGAAGTGATCGGGGTGGGGCCAAACCGAGCAACGTGTAAATTATTATAATACAGTTTTGTTCGCTTATGTGCCAATTACAGAATTAACAATTGATTTCCACGTAATGTCCGTTCCAGCAAACTCACTCATCTGAAAGATAAAAATCTAAACAAAGCCAAAAAATGCTCTGTTTCAGTTGTAATAAAATTCCCCATGCTTTGTACCAAAAACAGATATTTAGTACACTTAGAAAAAGAACAATTTTCACTTTTGTTACATTATAAGATACCTTCATTAACAGTTCAAAGAGCAATATTGTGTTATCAAACGCAAACCATAAACGTGGGTCTGTTTTTACTATGCTATGCACACTGGAATACACCCTACTTAATTCCATTAACATTTTAAAGGAACCAAAAGGCAGCAACCCTAGGGACAACCAACAGCAGCTGTGATTTCTGCCCCCTGCAACAGCCACAGTACATGGAGACCTAGAAGCACAATCCTTTTCCGCTCTACGTAGATATATTCACTCTTATGTTGGCCACAAAACTACACAAAAAATTGTTCATTTTTCATTGTTCATTAACGCCATGAGAGCAAATGATAGTGCTATCAAGTAATGACCGAATTTAGATCGATAAATAATTTAAGGGACATAAATGAAACAGTTTTTTGTCCATTTTGTCACATGTGCGCAGTGCAAACAGTTCAATTTTTAAAGGGGCGAAAACACATTAAGCTTTCAATTTTTTGAACGTTTAGCAGAATTTTCCAACCTGTTCCCTTGATTTTTTTTGGCTCTGAAAAGTCAAAAACAATTTTCTATTTGTGCCCATTAACAGGACAAAAAAAAACAAAGGACAGATTTTCGAATAAATTTTTGGCTAGCGTATGGCCAGCATTATTAGGCCCTGTTCACATACAGTGCAGCAGAAACACGGGTTCCCGCCTCTTGATTTTAAAATCGTAATTCACAAGTGTTTCCGTGTGTTGCGCTTAGGCCAGCCCATTCACTTTATTGGACTGCCCTATGTGCATTTGTCACGCCAAGGAAGCTCAGGGACCAAATTTAAGCTCTGAGCCAGGCAAAGGTTTTGTTATTTTTTTTTTTAGTCTATTAAACTTAAACCACTATTCATAAATTGATGGCTGACAAATATGTATGAATTAGCAAGCACGCTGGCGCATTAAGCAGACATCAAATTCAAGTAATGAGAAAAAAACATAAGCCACAAAAAACTACTGAGGTTCTTGGAAGAACTACTTCATCATTAATTTCTATAAACATAATAATACTTCTCATGAAAAACTTTGTGAGAAAAAAAAAAAGTTTGCATGCCTACCTTTGACAATAGTAAGGTATGAAAACAAAAAAAACATTTGTTTAAAAACTGAAATGAAATGTAAAATATGCCAGCTATACATAAACAGCACTCACCTTTGTCTTTGTATGGAAAAGAGTGGACTTTTGGTGAAGAGTTATGTCCATTATACTGTTTGAATTTGGGATGTCTCTGCTATTTCTGCGTTCATCCTCTCTACTACTGCCATCGGACTGATCAAAGTCATCACTGTCCTGATCCATTTCCTCCTCATCATCTTCATCCACATCACAAACATGATCCTCATCCTCCTCCTCATCCTCTGCTGGCTCATGTTCTTCAGGTTGGTCCACAGACTCCTGATCTGCTATAACGCAGCTGTTATTATTTTCTTCCAACTGTCCGTGCTGGGAATCGCTTCTATCCACACTACCAGGGCCATCCACATCTCCATTTACCACTATATGCTGATCCTCCTCCTGCTGCTGTGAATTCTGTTGCTCATCCTCCTCCTCTACTCTGTTCATTTGCTCCTCATCTGCTTGGCTGGAGGAAGCATTACCTCGCACAGAGCCTCCAGTACGTCGCCTCTTGCTGCCCACAGACAGCAGTTCCTGATTCATTTCCAAAAGCCAGCTTGCTACTTCATGGACATTCAGTAGACTGTGTGAAGCGACAAACGCTTTCACATTCTGAAATACATAAAAATAATAAAAAGTTTCACTCGCATCAAACAAATCAATAAAAAAATACAATCATTACAACTTATTAATAAGTCACCAATAGTTTAAGCTGCAACTTTGAAACTAAAATTATTATTATACAGGATTTGTATAGTGCCAACAGTTTACAGAGCACTTTAAAACACAGTTTAGTACAGTAGGAATAAGAGGGCCCTAGATTATTAGAGATTACAGTGGGAAAAGTAATTGAGGTTTTGTACTCACAAATTGCACCAGGTACATGGGCCTGGTGCTCACAAAATACTTCTAAGCATTGGCCCAGTAGAAATGGATTAGAAGACAGTACCTGAATACATACAAGCACTTACTGAATTTGTTATCTGACTTAGCTGCACGATGTATGGAAAATAAACACATTGCAGAACTGTCAGACATTGATACTTCAGTACTATTTCTATGACTTCCTCAAGTTCAATGTGACCCTTGACTGTGGAACTGGTGTTAAAAAAGGCAAGCAGAGAGCAAATGACTAGTTAATGGTATTGCTTGTGAGCTCCCTGAAACTGAACTTCTTTGCACTGCCATGTCAAAGATGCCCCACCGATAACTGGTAAACTGACAGCTGGGGGTGAATATTCAAAAAGCAGCAGGAAAGAAGCAGGAAACAAAGATTCGCCAAACGCATAAAGCAGATATGTAAGTTAGGTCCCTTTCACAAGGGCTGTCCGATCGGGTCCGTCTGTCAGTTTTTCAGGTGGACCTAATCAGACCCTCCAGTCTCCTCTATGGAGCGGTTGATGTCAACGGACACGTCCGCTGACGCCCACCGCCATCCGATCCTTTCTGCCAAAAACAGGCAGATGGTGGTCCTAGCACTATACCGTCTTTGACTGTTTAAATATAGAGCACCAAACAGGTTCACTTTATATGCTATGTACATATCCATTAAACTGCCTTTCTGCCAAGGGGAAAGAATGAGTAACATACACCTCAATGTAGCAGACAATAGCTCAGGGTATTGCAAGCAAATACAGGGGATCCCCAGGTTACAAACAAGTTAGGGACTGTAGGTTTGTTCTTAAGTTGAATCCGTTTGTAAGTCAGAACAGGTACATTTTTTAAGTGTAGCTCCAGCCAAAAAAATTTTTTTTAAGCTTTTTGGATAGCATAGGGAAGGGTTAACACCCCTGTAACATTTGTTTTGCTGTGTCTGCCCCTGTTCAGAAGATTTCACCTCACTTTCTGTCCCAATGACAGTTGGATTTTGAAAATTTTGGGTTGTTGTGGAAACAAGGATTGGTGATAAAGCATCAGTGGAGGTACCTTTTCCCCATAATAGCTCTTACAGGAGTGAATTTCCCTTCCTAAGGGTAGATTTCCTCTCACTTCCTGTTGTCTCCCTCCGTTTGTAAGTAGGAGTCGTTTCTAAGTCGGATGTTTGTAACTAGGGGACCCCCTGTACTTTACTTTTACTTCAATTAAAGAAAACAAACCTTTCTGTTCAGATTCTTAAAGAGCAATCATCAGTGAGAGATCAGAATGTTGTCCCAATAGGACTTCAAGCGGCATTAAACCCAAAACCAAAAATTGAATATATTGCAGCTTACCTATCATTAGATGTGGTGGCTGCATTACTTATCTTTTTTTTTAGGCCTTTTCCCCTGGCTATCTGGCCAGTAACACACCTCCTGTATCAGGCTCCATTTACACCTATGCAGTTTGCTTTTGAGTGTTTCTACAGTGCTCTTTGTAATTTTTTACTGCAATTTTGCCGCAATTTGCATTTTTTATTTTTTGGGGGGTCAAATTTGTTATTGGGCAGATTAAGAAATGACAAATGCACATCACTGTAAAAATATAATTAAAACTTGCTTTCCTGCAGCTTCTCCATTGAAGTCTATTGAACCAAAAAAAGCACCGATTGGGATTTTAAAAAGTCCCTGACCGTTTCCAAAAACACAGAGGCACAAAAATGCATTGATGTGAACATGTTCCATAGGAACCCATGTTAAAAATAATGTCCTGCATTTTTGCAAAAAGCCAAAAGCATGAAAAAACCGAATTGGTGTGAACAGAGCCTTAGAGTGCCCCCCACACTGGAGTACAGGGGAACCTTTGGACAGCAGCATTGTCAGTTTGGAGGGAGGAGAGTGTTGGATGCACTAGCAGATTTAGATACACTATCAAATTGAAGGAAAACTGCAGCTTACACAAGCACTTACAGCAACAGTTTTTTTTCTTGCGAGTAGGGTTTTACATGAAGAAATAAAAGCTGGTCATTGTAAGCACCTGTCAGTGGTAAATGGTTTGTCTCAACCCTCTAGTGATACATTAGCAAAACAGCTTGTACTGTTGAAAAAAAAAAAAAAGGCTTGCTGACCGAACCACCAGTTGAAAATAAAATAAAGAAAACTTAAAAAAGAAAACTAATGCGGCCATCACATCTAAGAATTGGTAAGTTGCAATATAATACAGGTTTGCTTTTGGGTTTAATACTGCTTTCAGATCACATTCTGCTTTGCTGCTGAAGAGGCTCTTGCCCACCACTGGAGGGAGCATGTGGGTTATCGCAGACGGACTGCTATTTCAGTCTAATCATTGCAAAGCTAAATTTTCCAAGAACTCATCCTGACGGTAGCCCAAAGCAGTTCCATCAGCAGCATATCAAAATGTAAAAAGAAGCAGGGAGATAGCATTATGTGTAAATGTTAAACAAGTGTACATTCCCCTAAATTCTGTGATCTCTTTTCACAGGACAATCTCCTGGTGAATCTCCCCCTAATGAAGACCCAGACCGCAATAAAAACTGCCAGGTGTTCTAAACCCTCTTCTCCCCTCTATCCAAAACTACAAAAACATTTTGTCTTTAGTTATAAAGTGTACGCATAGCCCAATATAGAAGAATCTAACTCCGGGTCACGTTTTCATTGTTTTCCTCACCCAACAGTTACGAGAACTCCAAAATGTTATAGTACATTCAAAAAACAAATAGGTAAGGGGACATTTCCCATAGGTCACAACTATCAAGAGATATGCAATACTAAACAAAACCATTTTGACAATATAAACACACCCAGTTCCCACTGGGTGCGGCTCTTAAATCGAGCTACTTCAGTGCGATTTCAAAGCCGCCGATCAGTGAGACTTCTGTGCTACTTCATACACAGATGTCAATGTGAGTCACATATGAAAATCGCACAAAAATGGTGCAGGAACCTTTTTCAAAGTTGCTGCGACTCACATTGCACTGATTTGAATGTTCCCATAGCAGGAAATAGGGAGCGACTTGTCATGCGAGTTTGATCGGTCACAAGCTACACCCGGTGTGAATAGGGGTTCATTTTCACTGGATAAAAAAAAAACAAAAACAAACAAACAAAAAAAAAACCAAACGGATAAATCACAGGCTCAAAAACATACAGTATGTAAAACTGAAAGTGTGCAAAAGAATGTTTACAATGTATTTTACATAACTCTAAAAAGGAGCACAGAAGGTAACAATGTACACACATACATAACACATCACAAACTATCTTATTACATACAAATACGCCATCAACAATGTGCTTTTTATAAAGTCACACATGGCATTGCCTGACAGCCTCTGACAAAGCAATTACAACATTCTTTCAGAGGACCAGTAAGTTAGCAAAATATCTGAATCAGTTCACTACCTAAAATAGTAACACATCATCTCGGGCTCCCTTGGTTCTTCTAGCTGAAAGATCTGGGAAAGCACAATAAAACTCAATGCATTCCTGAAATTCTATGCTACATGCTAAATACAAATCAACCCAAGAATGCTTGGACTTTTTTTTTTTTTTGTTGGCTGAGCAAAACACACTGGCAGACAATCATGAAGACATTATAATTACTTAGACACAAACGCTAATTCGATTTTTTTTTAATTGGATATCAGATAATATTAATATATTTTTAAAAGGCAATTTTGTAAAAATATCTGTCATTGAGACCCACTGTGATTTACCTTTTGCATCAAGTCACTGCAATAAATCCCTTCTAACAAGGAATATTTTTGTGCGAACATACATTATTTTGTTCAATGCAACTACTTGAACTCCAGGGATTTCTTCAGACCCATATAAAGCGAAGCCTAATAGCAAAATCATCTACTACTGTTTGGCTAATACAGCTATATGAAGGTGAATATACTAACTCTGAGCAGCAAAACATCTTTCACAATGATGTGGTGCGATTTTCCTGCACTACATGTGCAGTGTACCCGCAGGTTTCAGGAGTGTTACCTGTGCTGTGCCACAGACTACTATTGCATCTGCCACGTTTGGTGCATTTTCTGAAAGCGCAGCAAAATTCCTGCATGCAGGACTGATAAAAACTCTGTGGGTTCAGCAGGGATCTCCAATTGACTTCTGTCAAAGGGAGGGGGAGCCTAAAGCCAGCTTTAGCCATGCGTCTGGCAAAGTCTATATGGGAAAATCTCCTTTGTACAACTGTGAAATTTAGGGACACAAAACATTGTTTGCTCGCCAAATACAAAAGTCAAAAGCAATTAAAAAAATATTAAATAAAAGCCTGAGGCTGTCATGGGGCAAACATATCACAATTCAGATCCCTTTGGAAATTTGAGAAGTAAAACTTCTAAATTAGGTTCTCAAGAGCAGATTGATAGAGGGGTAGTCAGCACTGGGACTTGCATCGCTGCATTTTGTACTGTGACATAAAGGCTGTATAATAATTACAGGAAAGTTTATAGTTATGAGGTACTAAGAAATATGATTTTTTGAAACATAAAAATGATGATGATAGTGTGACTTGTTGATAAAGGTAGTAAATTGTGGAGAAAGCCAAACTGCAGGAATTCAGCCACTTTATAAAATTTGCTGGATTAGTAGGGGTTAAGTCAATCGAGGTGCATTCCATCTCATCAATTTATCGCTTTAATTCACTACTGACATTCTAACTGAGCGTCAGGAGTCCAGCTAGTGCTATACTTTTGGCACTCCAACGCTGAACCTTCTGGTCTCAGCTCCTGCAGCTGCAGAGTAGCATGCAGCCGCTGTGCCCACCCCTTCCCTCCTCCTGCCCAGTCACAGAGTGCTTTGTATTATATGAATTCATTCACAAAATAAAAAGGCTGTGAACAAATATATTCAAAATAAAACACAACAACAATCACATGTACACACGTATTCACAGGCTTTGCCATAACACTCAAAATTGAGCTCAGGTGCATCCTGCTTCCACTAATCATCCTTGAGATGCTTCTAAAACTTGATTGGAGTCCACCAAGGTCCCACAGAGTTAACAGTGCATGTCAGGGCAGAAACCAAGCCATGAAATCCAAGGAATCGTCTGTAGACCTCTAAGACAGGATTGTATCGAGGCACAGATCAATAGAAGGGTACAGAAAATTTTCTGCAGCATTGAATGTCCCAATGAGCACAGTGGGCTCCATCATCTGTAAAAGAAATAAGTTTGGAACCACCAGGACTCTTCCTAGAGCGGGGCACCTGGCCAAACTGAGTGATCGGGGGAGAAGGGCCTAAGTCAGGGAGGTGACCAAGAACCCAATGGTCACACTGACAGAGCTCCAGCATTTCTCTGTGGAGAGAGGAGAACCTTCCAGAAGCAAAACCATCTCTGCAGCACTCCACCAATCAGGCCTGTATGGTAGAGTGGCCACACGGAGGCCCCTCCTCAGTAAAAAGGCACATGAAAGCCCACCTGGAGTTTGCCAAAAGGCACTTGAAGAACTCTTAGACCATGAGAAACAAAATTCTCTGGTCTGATGAAACGAAGGTTGAACTCTTTTGCCTGAATAACAAGCGGCATGTCTGGAGGAAACCAGGCACCGCTCATCACCTGGCCAATACCATCCCTGCAGTGAAGCATGGTAGTGGCAGCACCATGCTGTGCAGATGTTCTTCAGCGGCAGGAACTGGGAGAGTAGTCAGGATCGAGGGAAAGATGAATGCAGCAATGTACAGAGACATCCTTGATGAATACCGGTTCCACAGCATTCTGGACCTCATACTGAGGTGAAGGTTCATCTTCCAATAGGAAGAGTCCTGGTGGTTCCAAACTTCTTCCATTTACGGATGATGGAGGCCACTGTGCTCAATGGGACCTTCAATGCTGCAGAAAATTTTCTGTACCCTTCCCCAGATCTGTGCCAAGATACAATTCTGTCTCGGAGGTCTAAGACAATTCCTTGAAGTTCATGGCTTGGTTTGTGCTCAGACATGCACTGTTAACTGTGGGACCTTATATAGACAGGTGTGTGCCTTTCCAAATCATGTCTAATCAGCTGACTTTACCACAAGTGGACTCAAATCAAGTTGTAGAAACATCTCAAGGATGATCAGTGGAAACAGGATGCACCTAAACGCAATTTTAAGTGTCATGGCAAAGGCTGTAAATACTAATGCTGGCCATACACTATACGAAAAATCAACCGAAAAATAGTTCATATAGACACTTCGTTCGTTTTTTCGGCAAGTTAATGGGCACAAATCGATAATCGTTTGCGACGTTTTTGTGGAAAAAAAACGAACGGCAAGTTTGGAAAATGTCTGCCGAACGTATGATAAATTGTCCACTGAACGATTTATCAGTCATTACATGATGGCACAATCGTTTTCGGTCATGGTCGAATGTTCGTTTTTCGAAAATGTGTTTGGCCGATTTTTTGTATAGTGTATGGCCAGCATTAAAGAGGAAGTAAAGGCAGGAAAAGAAAAAAAAAAAACACACCCTGTAAGGCAAATGAATAATGAGCTAGTATGCATAGCATACTAGCTCATTATGAATAACTTACCTGAGATGGAAGCCCCCAGAGCAGTGAGGGAGCCGCCACTGGCATGAGTGTGCATGCGCCGTAGACATCGGTGCCAGTCTTTTGCAATTATCTCCTAAACCGTGTAGGTTTAGGAGATATTTGTTGCACCTACAGGTAAGCCTTAATCTAGGCTTACCTGTAGGTAAAAGTGGTCCCAGAGGGTTTACAACCACTTTAAGTATATGTGATTATTTTTTTTATTTCTAATAAAATGCAAAGATTTCAAACAATCTTCTTTCACGTTATCATTTTACAAAGCAGCTGAATTCCTGAAATGTAGCTTAAAATCAACAGTATATGAATTTCAAACCTGATTAGAATAAACTAAGGTCTATCCTCAGGAAAAAATGTAAATGGGAAAAAACAGGCAGACTTTGTACCACTAGAGCATTTTTTATAGTCAAGTCTTTTATGTTTCTACGTATTGGAATAGAAATGGAAACTCGTCCATAGGTCACCTGGCTGTGACTGCCTTTGTTATTTCACAGACCTGGAACAAACATGCATCATCAGATGCAAATTGCTGCAAAGAATAGAAGCCAATTTATCATCAGCAGGATAGCCATTCAACTAGCATTTTAAGAATGAGGCGCCAGTAAGAACAATACTCTTCCTCAAAGCAATATCTTATGATGCAATTTTGATGCAGGAGATTAAATTTTTTTTAATTCTTTTTTAGTACCCCTGTACCCAGACACTGTATGAAGAGCTAAGGACCTGGCACCAGTACATAACACATATTATTCTTTAAGTGTGAATGTTTTAAAAACACTGCTGTATATAGTTTGTGAATATATGTAGGCAGACACACCAGTTTTAGCTTGTTACTTAGGCAAGCTGTGCCTGTAGCTTACCCATGATGTACAGATATTCTGCCTCACAGCTCCTGTTCCAAGAAAGTCTATGTGCAAAGTTCAGAAAACAGATGACTCTTCACAGGGCTAATGGAGCTTATCACAGAAGTCTGTAACTACAGTCAGGTCCATAAATATTGGGACATTGACACAATTCTAATCTTTTTGGCTCTATATACCACCACAATGCATTTGAAACAAACAAACAAGATGTGCTTTAACTGCAGACTTTCAGCTTTAATTTGAGGGTATTTACATCCAAATCAGGTGAACGGTGTAGGAATTACAACAGTCTGTATATGTGTCTCCCACTTTTTAAGGGACCAAAAGGAATGGGATATATTAACAATCATCCATCAAACTTTCACTTTTTAATACTTGGTTGCAAATCTTTTGCAGTCAATTACAGCCTGAAGTCTGGAACGCATAGACATTACCAGACACTGGGTTTCATCCCCGGTGCTGTTCTGCCAGGCCTTGTTCTTGTGGCATTTTCCCTTCAGGTTTGTCTTCAGCAAGTGAAATGCATGCTCAGTCGGATTCAGGTCAGGTGATTGACTTGGCCATTGCATAACATTCTACTTCTCTCCCTTAAAAACTCTTTGGTTGCTTTCGCAGTATGCTTCGGGTCATTGTCCACCTGCACTGTGAAGCGCCGTCCAATGAGTTCTGAAGCATTTTGCTGTATATGAGCAGATAATATTGCCCGGAAATACTTCAGAATTCATCCTGCTGCTTTTGTCAGCAGTCACACATCATCAATAAATACAAGAGAACCAGTTCTATTGGCAGCCATATATGCCCACGCCATGACACTACCACCACCATGCTTCACTGATGAGGTGGTATGCTTTGGATCATGAGCAGTTCCTTTCCTTCTCCTTACTCCTTCTCCTTCCTTTCATACTCTTCTCTTCCCATCACTTTGGTACAAGTTGATCTTGGTCTCATCTGTCCATAGTTTTAGATGTTGTTTGGCAAACTCTAATCTAGCCTTCCTGTTTTTGAGGCTCACCAATGATTTACATCTTGTGGTGAACCCTCTGTATTCACTCTGGTGAAGTCTTCTCTTGATTGTTGACTTTGACACACATACACCTACCTCCTGGAGAGTGTTCTTGATCTGGCCAACTGTTGTGAAGGGTGTTTTCTTCACCAGGGAAAGAATTCTTCGGTCATCCACCACAGTTGTTTTCCGTGGTCTTCCGGGTCTTTTGGTGTTGCTGAGCTCACCAATGCGTTCTTTCTTTCTAAGGATGTTCCAAACAGTTGATTTGGCCACACCTAATGTTTTTGCTATTTCTCTGATGGGTTTGTTTTGTTTTTTTCAGCCTAATGATGGCTTGCTTCACTGGTAGTGACAGCTCAATGGATCTCATATTGAGAGTTGACAGCAACAGATTCCAAATGCAAATAGCACACTTGAAATGAACTGTGGACCTTTTATCTGCCCCTTGTAAATGGGATAATGAGGGAATAACACACCTGGCCATGGAACAGCTGAGCAGCCAATTGTCCCATTACTTTTGGTCCCTTAAAAAGTGGAAGGCACATATACAAACTGTTGTAATTCCTACACCGTTCACCTGATTTGCATGTAACTACCCTCAAATTAAAGCTGAAAGTCTGCAGTTAAAGCACATCTTGTTTGTTTCATTTCAAATCCATTGTGGTGGTGTACAGAGCCAAAAAGATTATAAATGTGTCGATATCCTAATATTTATGGACCTGACCGTATGTGCCTTGCTTATACAGGTTCACTTTAATGTAGACCTCCATGGGCATATACAGTTCTCATAAGTATACATACCCTGGAAGAATTTATGATTTCTTGGCCATTTTTCAGAGAATATGAATGATAACACAAAAACTTTTCTTTCACTCATGGCTAGTGTTTGTCTGAAGCCATTTATTGTCAATCGACTGTGTTTACTCTTTTTAGATCATAATGACAACAGAAGCTACCCAAATTACCCTGATCAAAAGTTTACATACCCTGGTGATTTTGGCCTGATAACATGCACACAAGTTGACACAAAGGGGTTTGAATGGCTATTAAAAAGGTAGCCATCCTCACCTGTGATTCGTTTACTTGCAGTGTGTGTGTGTGTGTGTGTGTGTGTGTGTGTGTGTGTGTGTGTGTGTGTGTACATAAAAGATCAATGAGTTTCTGGACTCCTGACAGACCCTTGCATCTTTCACCCAGTGTGCACTGATGTTTCTGCATTCTGAGTCATGGGGAAAGCAAAAGAATTGTCAAAGGATCTGCGGGAAAAGCAAGTTGAACTGTGTAAAACAGGAAAGGGATATAAAAAGATATCCAAGAAATTGAGAATGCCAATCAGCAGTGTTCAAACTCTAATCATGAAGTGGAAAATGAGGGGTTCTGTTGAAACCAAACCACAGTCAGGTAGACCAACTAAATTTTCAGCCACAACTGGCAGGAAAATTGTTTGGGATGCAAAGAAAAACCCACAAATAACTTCAGGTGAAATGCAGGACTCTCTGAAAATGTGGTGTGGCCGTTTGCAGAAGCAAAATAAGGAGGCACTTGAAGAAAGATGGGCTGCATGGTCGGGTTGCCAAAAGAAACCTATTACTACGCAAATGCCATAAAGTATCCGGCTTACAATACGTCAAACAGCACAGAGACAAAACTCAAACCTTCTGGCACAAAGACATTTGGAGTGATAAGACCAAAATTGAGCTTTTTGGCCACAACCATAAACACTACATTTGAAGAGGAGTCAACAAGGCCTATGATGAAAGGTACACCATTCCTACTGTGAAACACGGAGGTGGATCGCTGATGTTTTGGGGATGTGTGAGCTACAAAGGCACAGGAAATTTGGTCAAAATTGATGGCAAGATGAATGCAATATGTTATAAAAAAATACTGGAGGAACATTTGCATTCATCAGCTGGAAGCTGCGCATAGGACGTACTTGGACATTCCAACATGACAATGATCCAAAACACAAGGCCAAGTTGACCTGTCATTGGCTACAGCAGAATAAAGTGAAGGTTCTGGAGTGGCCATCTCAGTCTCCTGACCTCAATATCATTGAGCCACTCTGAGGAGATCTCAAACGTGCAGTTCATGCAAGACAGTAGAGCTACATGATTTTGGCCAAAATGAGAATCACAATTTTTTTGCTTAGAATAAAAAGATCACGATTTATGATTCTCGCGACGTAAAATCTTTCACATTAAACAAAAAAAAAAAAAAAAATGGACTAACTTTACTAGTTAGTTTTTTTTTTTTTTAATTCATTAAAGTAATTTTTCCCAAAAAAATTGCATTTGAAAGACTGCTGCGCAAATAGAGTGTGACATAAAATATTGCAACCACCATTTTATTCTCCAGGGTGTCTACTAAAATTATATATAATGTTTGGGGGTTCCAAGTAATTTTCTAGCAAAAAAAAATGATTTTAACTTGAAACCAACAAATGTCAGAAAAAGGTTTAGTGTTTAAGTGGTTAAACTTTTTTTTACTTACAAAGTATTTTCCATTGACACATTGTTACAATGTTTCTAGTAAAGTGGATGTAAACCCAATGTCATCCTTTCTAAACTACTGCCATAGGGGTTATCTATAAGGATATACATGCCTCCTGCATGTATCTTTACCTGTCAAATGTCTCCCCTCTGTCTGTTATTAGACCCGAAAAACTGCAGATTCTGTGGGTGGGTCTGTTGTCTGGAGCTCGGTGGGTGGAGTCGTGATGTCAGTAGACTCCCTGCCCACCTCTACACTCCCCTTGTCAATATGCATTTTCTCCTGTGTATTTCTTACACTGAACTTCTGCTATGATCTCTAACATCCAGTGAAAAGACAGGAAAGTAACCACATGACTTCAGCATGCCAAATCATGGTGAGGTGTGGAACAGCCAATCCTTGCAGAGATGCTGAAGAAAGGAGTGGGAGGGAATTACAAAATACTGCATGTGTCTTAGGCTAGTGCACGAGATGTAAATCACCTGTCACTCATAGCAAGGGGGAGGATGTGACAAAGTTTTTCTCAGTTTGTCAAGATTTATCTCACTGAACAATAAAAGAGGATTGCTCAGAGATGGATTAACTGTGTGGCAAGACTGGGCTCAAATGATAGGAAATCTTATACTCTACAGTATGATATATAAAAAATAATAATAATTCGGGTTTATATCCACTTTAAGTTCAACTGCTAAAGAAAGTTTTGATTCTTGGCAGACTTCCCAGTTTTTCTCTTCCTTTCTTTTGAGGGCTGTGGCTTCAGAAGAGCAGAGAGAATTCTCTGCATAGAAAGAATTGGGAAACACTTTAGTCAAAATCGCGATAACGATTCTTGACGACTAATCGTGCAGCTCTACAAGACAGCCCAAGAATTTACAGGAACTGGAGGCTTTTTGCCAAGACAAATGGGCAGCTTTACCATCTGAGAAGATAAAGAGCCTCATCCACAAATACCACAAAATACTTCAAGCTGTCATTGATGTTAAAGGGGGCAATACACGGTATTAATAACTGGGGTATGTAAACTTTTGATCAGGGTCATTTGAGTATAGTTTCTTTTGTCATTATGATTGAAATAGAGTAAACACGGTTGATTGATAATAAATGGCTTCAGCCAAACCCCAACAATGAGTGAAAGAAAAGTTTGTGTCATCATTTATATATGTTCTGAAAAATGGCCAAGAAATCATAAATTCTGCCAGGGTATGTAAACTTATGACCACAGCTGTATACTTATCTACCGATCGCTCTGACCAGTTTAACTGCCAGGAGCATAAGGAAAGCCCTGTGTGAGCTAAAAGCCACATCTTTTACAAAGCGATCTATGGATTACTCCTGTGTGAAGACACTGATTGGTCAGGTACCATTAGATCTTACAAAGTCAAAAATCATACTAAGCCAGTGAGTCAAATTATGAAAGCCAAAGGGGCTTATTTACTAAAGGCAAATCCACTTTGCACTACCAGTGCACTTTGAAGTTCAGTCGTTGTAGACCTGAGGGTGACATGCAAGGAAAATAAAAAACAGCATTTTTGCTTGTACATGATTGGACAATAAAATCAGTAGAGCTTCCCCTTATTTAAAATCTTCCCCTCAGATCTAAAGCGACTGCACGTCTAATTGCACTTGCAGTGCAAAGTGGATTTGCCTTTAGTAAATCAAACCCAAAGTGTCATAACGACAGTAACATTTGCAGTCGCTTTGAAACCTGGAGCATGATGGTAAATCTGAAACCAGCACAGTGGTGTAGTGGGTAGCACTCTTGCCTAGCAGTAAAAAGGGTCGCTGGTTCGAATCCCAACCATGACATGACCTGCCTGGAGTTTGCATGTTCTCCCTGTGCCTGCGTGGGTTTCCTCCGGGTACTCTGGTTTCCTCCCACACTCCAAAGACATGCTGGTAGATTAATTGGCTTCTGTCTAAAATTGGCCCTAGTATATGAATGTGAGTTAGGGACCTTAGATTGTAAGCGCCTTCAGGGTAGGGACTGATGTGAATGTACAATGTATATGTAAAAGCGCTGCGTAAATAGACAGCACTATATAAGTACCTTAAATAATAATTTCATGGTAAATCTGAAACCTGGGTTGCCCTTTCCCAACTTCTACACTTCGGCTCACAAAGCCCCACTGTCTTTTTCTCCTGAAGACAAGGTGCGTATCCTCAAACAAAACTTGTTCTAATGCTCATCGCCAGATGCTACTATAAACAGGAACCAATTGCATGTGTATTCAGCAATGGTGAAGGAATGACACCCTGCCGTGTCTCCATCCTTTCTGTAGGGTGGAGCGTTGGAAGGGTGTGTCCACTTTTGCAATTAGGTGAAGTACTGGAGTTGTTTTATACTTCCCTTATAACCAGTGAAGCAACCCATCACAGTGAAGGGCATACAGGAAGGTGCAAGAGGTGGATATTAGAACGGACCAGGATTTGGGGCTTCCAATGAAGGCACATGCACGCACCTCTAGGTGTTTGCTGTATACTAATGTAATCAATACAGCAAATTTGACAAAATTACTTGTTTGCGTCAAGCATGTATACTATTTAGATCCTTGATGCAAAGATGGCAAGTTCACAGAATATTTACAAATGCATATCTGAAATAAATAATCAAAATACATAACAGCAAGCAAATGAAAAGTTAACTTTTTTTTTTACAATAATTGCAAATTTTACAATAATTTAAAATGACTGCACACTAAAGTTACATGACAGATTCTCCAACATGACATTGACTACATAAAACAGACAGGACAAAAATTTACCAAGAGATGGTCCTTTTTGTTAAACGGTAATCTAAAAATGGGTCAATAAAGAAGTCATTGCATACCACTTTACATTAATTATGAAGCCAGACAGTCTGCAATGATCACCAGTAATACCTAATCATCAGTTCACCTATTCTCATGGTGAAATGCATCAATCACATAATGAAGATTAACAACATAATTGTTTTTCTAAATGCGCGTTTAAAGGAACATCAACTCCAACAGTTGTTCACTAGATGCTTCATAAAGCAAGCAAACCTGTGTGATGTACACAGGGTTAGGGGTAACAAAAGACTGGGATGTATACTGTAATTTCATCAATTGCAAAAGACAGCTATAATCAACAAAGACAAATAAGACCACATGATGCATCTCCGGAAACCTGCAGGTCACCCTTTCTCAGACATACATTCATTTCTATAATTAGCAAGCATTTTAAAGTGGATAGCATATAAATAAAAGTAATACGAAACTATGCTGAACAGAAAGCAGCAGCTTTCATCCTAGCAACAAAATTGTGGAATGTGACACCTAGAAGAACAATAGAGAGTATGGCTAAATCATTTATTAGCACACAATGTGGGAAACTATTCTCACTAGTTCCATTAGCAGATGAGCTTACAATCTCATTTTCCTACCATAATCATTTTGAAATTCATTGAAGATGGCATTCCCAGTGTGAACTCATGACAGAAGCCTGCTGCAAGACTACACTCAGTCACCTTGTAGCTTGTTTTATTTTTAACTTAGTACTATAAATGTACCCAAACAATATAGTTTTACACATGAAAAACGAAAGTCTTACCCAAGTTTTAATTTTGGGAACCTTGCTGGAAGAAAATGTTTCGGGCATGTAGCAAGAAATAAAGCTTGCCTAGAGGTGGCCACAGACCACCAATGATAGCCTGGTGGTATAAAAATAGCCCAGCGGGAGAGTTTCATTAGCAGTTTCATGTGTCCAGGAACAGGATTAGAAACTTTATATTTCAATGTTTATAAACCAGTTTGGTTCATCATGCCTAATGTAATCGTGTGGTTTTGGATACAGAATGCAAGGGTTAGAACCTCCATAAACGGTTGCAATGTCCACTTTAGGTTTCTCCTCACTCTACTTGATGGATGGCTGTCAGGCAGAACAAGTGAGGAAAAAATACATCCATCTCCTTCCCATTTACTATTTGATAGTTAGCAGAGAAGAAATCTCTCACATAGACAAATCCAGCAATAAAAAGTATTTTCCAGTAGACTCAAAAGGTTTAAAACTACTGGCAGTATGTTATTGCCGTCCATGTCCCTGTGAGAGAAATGTGCCCACATTTCCTCTAAATGGTATAAGACCAAATTTGAAAAGGAGAGCAATATCTTCTATGGTGACAGACAGCATCTAAAACATCTGAACCAACCACCTGTGCATACTGACTCCAATCACCAAATTGATGATCAGGGTGTTTGGCCAACATTGGCATTGTTATGCTTCATGTACACGAGACGTTTTTACAACCTCTCCTGAACTATTTAACTTGACAAACAGTAACCCACGTTTAAAACGTCAGTTTTGCCGCGTTTACATGCCCTGTTTGCATTTTAAAAACAAAAAAATAAATATTTTTTTTCCCCCAAAATAGCCAAAAATGAAAATAACGCCTGTAAACGAGACGCGGCAAAACGCGTGTACCGCATTTAGAAGCGTTTGGCGCTTCTAATGCCTCTAAACTCAGCTATTGAACCCATTTTTTTTTTTTACGTTCCAAAAAATGCCTCTAAACTCAACTGCCTAGAAACGACTATAAATGACCCTGGGTACATGTACTGATAAGATAATAGAGGAGAATTCAGATGCAGTTGAAAAAATGCCCAACTGCTCCTAAACGTCCATTTAGCAGCAGCAGTGTACATGAGGCCTTAGGAGGCTAGGAGGAGTTACTACCTTGCTGTACATGCGACTTTAAGCTCCATGTTTGTGAGTGTAACCCTTTTAACTTGATATCGCATTTTTAGCATTAAACAGTATTACACTATGGCAGCCTTGCACTCTCTTTTCTTTGTACATTTCACATTAAGTCCGCCACCCAGTGGATTTTTGAGAGAGCCGCAGCACCTGGAGCAAAGAGAACTTTCTTTATGTTGACTGTTACAATTTGTGTGTTGCTTATGGGGACAGCGCTGGTTTGGTTTTCTTGTGTACATGAGGCCTTAGACATCGGTGATCCAAAAAGGCCAACACCTTTGTTCAAATATAGCCTATTTTTACTGCAGTTCTATGAAAACAGATGCTTCAGAGACACACAGGTCTCTTATCAAGATGACAAAACATGGCAACAACTCACTTGTATGTAGTTAAAGGAGAAGTCCAGCCTGAGCTTTTTAGGCTGGGCTTCTCCTATGGGTCACAGGAGTGCAATTCGTTTTGCACTCCCGTGACCAGTTTTAAACGGAGAGCGGTCTGAAGTCCGCTCTCCACTGACGTCACTGCCATCAGTCGAGGCAGCGCGTCATCCCGACTTCCAAGTCTGGATCCGCCAGCTGCCTTGGATGGTGGCATTCTCAGCGAGCCACTAAGACTGCCTCTCCCCGCCCTCCACAGCTCATTCACGGAGGTAAGTATGAATAAAAAAAAACAAACAAACATACTTCTCGTAAAATAGGAACCTTTCCTCTATTTTTGAGTTTAGGGACTTTGGTCCATCATCGGTGGTTGTGTGTACATACCGTACATATAAAATGTATATACACGCTATATACATGTGAGATGTTGCCATGTTTCATCACCTTGATGACAGAAGACCTGCATGTCTCTGAAATGTAAAATGATTAATGTGACTATAGTAAAAATGTACTACATTTTCACAAATATGTGTTGGCCTTTTCTGGTTAAGAGCTTCTAAAGCTTGACAGGCGTATTAATCCTCTATGGTAAAATCCAATACTTCAGAAGAGTTGTTCCGGGCCCCCACGAAAAAATTAAAAGTCAGCAGATACAAATACTATAGCTGCGGACTTGATAATAGGACACTTACCTGTCCAGGGTTCCCACGATGTTGGCATCCCAGCCAATTTTCGGATTGGCTCTCAGGTGCTGCCGCCGCCATTTGTAGTAAGGGAACCCAGCAGTTTAGCCTTTGAACTTGACAGCTGGTTGCCTATTTTGCATGCGCGAAGCGCTTTCTAATTGGCCTGGCAGAAGGGAGGAGGAGGGGGCCCAAACTTCAGAGGGACGGCGCCGTCTCCTGGAAGTGCAGACAGGTACCTGTCAAAAAAAAGGTACCCGTTCCCCCCCTCCCCATGAAAGGTGCCAAATGTGGCACCGGGAGGGGAGTCAATTAAGCAGAGGTTTCACTTATGGGTGGAACTCCGCTTTAAGGGTAAAAGTAAAAAAGCTATTGATCCTGACAGGAATCACAGTGTCTGATAACTACCTCGGACAGGAACTGTGTAACTGGGCAGAATCAACAGCTAAAAAAAGATTTAAAAAAATAAATAACCAAAGAACTCTTCCATTATTATTGCAGTCCACGTTGATTGTGAAATGATGGGGGCAGTGGCCTCATTTGAAAAAAAAAAAAAAAAAAAGACATTTCCAATCTCAACTTCTTGCCCCACTGAATTGACCTGTCCAACAGTATGCATTAAAAACAGGGGTTTAGTCTGCACACATCTGCCTCATTTGGCCTTGCAGCAAACATATGAGTTGGCCAAAACACAGGAAAATGGGTGAAGATATCTTGCCCTGGATACTGCAAGAAATATAGCTACAGAAATCAGAGTAGTCATACCACATCCTTCAGAGTGTCATATGAACATGCCTACCATGATCAACTCAAACCCTTTACTGGTGCCCACATCGCTACCTAAACAGTGACCATCCACTTAAATCTATTGATATTGCTAGCCAAAATATGATTCAACCAATCAACCAGGAGCAAAACTGAAATACCACATTTGAGTTTAGTTATCTTTTACTACGCCTATAAAGCACAGAGACTGAATTACTTTATGAGTTGCAGATCTACAATTTTGAGGAAAACAAAGCAGAGGAGGAAGCAGTGACCATATGACTAATACATCTCTTGCCGTAAGCAAGAACCATCTAATTAACTGCAGTTGTTAGCTCTGGTTGCAATAAACAAAATACATCCACTCCATATCATCCAATTACCTCTTTGTGTGATGTCATTCAAAACTGAAATAAAATGTAAGATTCTTTCATGTAAGATATAGGAAAAATATTTACAGTTCATTTCCCACAAAGTCATAAACAATCCCAAATTCTGACATCCTACACTTGACAGCCCATGGACATACAGTATGTCACAAAAGTGAGTACAACCCTCACATTTTTGTAAATATCTTATATCTTTTCATGTGACAACACTGAATAAATTACACTTAGCAGCAATGTAAATTAGTGAGTGTACAGCTTGTATAACAGTGTAAATTTGCTGTCTCCTCAAAATAAGTCAACACACAGCCAATAATGTCTAAACCGCTGGCAACAAAAGCAAGTACACCCCTACGTGAAAATGTCCAAATTGGGACCAATTAGCCATTTTCCCTCCCCAGTGTCATGTGACTTGGTGTTACAAAGTCTCAGGTGTGAATGGGGAACAGGTGTGTTAAATTTGGTGTTATTGCTCTCACTCTCTCATACTGGTCACTGGAAGTTCAACATGGCACCTCAGGGCAAAGAACTGAGGAACTGAAGAAAATAATTATTTCTCTACATAGATGCCCTAGGCCCTGAAAATGAGCTGCAGCACGGTGGCCAAGACCATACAGCGGTTTAACAGGAAAGATTCCACTCAGAACAACCCTCGCAATGGTCGACCAAAGGAGTTGAGTGCGCGTGCTCAGCGTAATATTTAGAGGTTGTCTTTGGGAAATAGATGTATGATTGCTGCAGAGATTGAAGGGGTGGGGTCAGCCTGTCAGAGCTCAGACCACACTCTGCATACTGCATCAAATTGGTCTGCATGACTGCTGTCCCAGAAGGAAGCCTCTTCTAAAGATGATGCACAAGAAATCCCGCAAACAGTTTGCTGTAGACAAGCATACTAAGGACATGGATTACTGGAACCATGTCCTGTGGTCTGATGAGACCAAGATAAACGTATTTGGTTCAGATGGTATCAAGCGTGTATGGCAGCAACCAGGTGAGGAGTACAAAGACAAGTAGGTCTTGCCTACAGTCAAGCATGGTGGTGGGAGTGTCATGGTCTGGGGCTGCACTAGTGCTGCCAGCACTGGGGAGCTACAGTTCATTGAGGGAACCATGAATGCCAACATGTACTGTGACATACTGAAGCAGAGCATCATCCTCTCCCCTCGGAGACTGGGCCGCAGGGCAGTATTCCAACATAACGACCCCAAACACCTCCAAGACAACCCTGCCTTGCTAAAGAAACTGAGGGTGAGGGTAAGGGTGATGGACAGGCCAAGCATGTCTCCAGATCTAAACCCTATTGAGCATCTGTGGGGCATCCTCAAACAGAAGGTGGAGTAGTGCAAGGTCTATAACATCCACCAGCTCCGTGAACGTCGTCATGGAGGAGTGGAAGAGGACTCCAGTGGCAACCTGTGAAGCTTTGCTGAACTTAATGCCCAAGAGGGTTAAGGCAGTGCTGGAAAATCATGGTGGCCACACAAAATATTGACACTTTGGGCCCAATTTGGACATTTTTACTTAGCAGTGTACTCACTTTTGTTGCCAGCGGTTTAGACATTAATGGCCATTTGTGGAGTTATTTTGAGGGGACAGCAAATTTACACTGTTATACAAGCTGTACACTCACTACTTTACATTGTAGCAAAGTGTAATTTCTTCAGTGTTGTCACATCAAAAGATATAATAAAATATTTATAAAAATGTGAGGGGTGTACTCACTTTTGTGAGATACTATAAGCACAGTTCTAAATTTTCCAAAAGCCAACCTGTTCAGACAAGAAACTTCTTCAGCTTCAGCATCAGATGGCTTCATGGTATCCAAGCTGTATTTCAACACTAGGTTAGTATGTATTGCCAAAAAGCAGGAATACAATTACTGTCAACAATCCCCTCTAAATGCCTCTCTTTCAGCATATGGATTCTCATGCTATTATTCACGCTTATCCAATCCTCAGAGTGCTTTTCCCAAAGGTGGGCAGGGCATGCAAGCAGATTAACATGACTAATCTAAGGTCATCCTCATGTATTTAACAAACAGTTAAGTGACCATAACACATGGAGGACTTGTTTGGGACATTATATCCTATTTATTTACAGCTACATTTACCTTTAAAAGGTAACCTGTTCTTTGTTTCTGGCTTTGCCTTACACAGAGGCAGAGTTTGCAGGCATAACGAAGGCAATATGGATGCACGCACGTACGTAATTAAAAACTATACACAGAAAGTCTGTACCTTCTAAGTTCCTCCCAACTATGGTAGCATAGGAAGCAAGATTACCCTTCTTGGAAACTTTAGTCAAGACAAAAAGGGAATAAATTTTTTGAAAGTTAGACATTGTGGCTAGGTAAACCCTTACTGCTCTGACCACATCCTGGCAAAGTAGTAAAGCCTATCTGACATGCTTTGGGGCAGAGGGAAGGGAGAATAACCACCTCATTGAGGTGAAAGGAAGAGACCAACTTGGGAAAGGTTTGGGTCTTAGGACCACCTTAACTCTATGAAGAGAAGTTTCTTTACAGGAAAGCTACCAACTTGGAAATAAGCCTGGCCAAGCTAATGGCCACCAAAAAGGCCACTTTACCACTGAGATCCTCCAATAGGATATCCTGGATTGGTTCAAAGTAAGGTTTCTAAAGAACCTAAAAATACCCTGGACAAAGTGGGGGATTAACACGAGCCTCATCTTGTATAAAAGTCTTAAAGTGGTTGTTACCCACTTCTATGAAAAGCTCCCATCCCCTCTGTAATATAACAATAAGTGCCCCTGTGCCTGTGTTATAAAAAAAAATGCTGATCTGTACCTATATCACAGTGCCTCCCAGCAATCAGGTGACTCCTCGGCTTTCTCTTCTGCCTGACAGCTCCAGCGGGCGGGGCGAGTACTGCCGCTGACGTCAGCCGGGGAGGACAGAGAGCCGAGGAGTCATAGGCACAGATAAGCATATTTTTTTATATAACACAGGAACGGGGGCAGTTCTTGTTATATTACAGAGGGGATAGGAGCTTTATATAAATTATGAGAGCAACAGGAGCAGAGGTGGTGGGGGTTGACAGCAGCAGACAGGGGCGGGGGGACAGAGCAGGGCTGCAAATGATGGAGGCACATGAACTGACCACGGTGTCAGGGATAAGCAGCCGTGATACACCGTGGTCAGCTTACAAGGGGGAAGGCATAGCCAGGCAGGATCAGCCAGGTTTTTTTTTTAGGTGTTACAGGGGGTCAGACTACACAGCACAAGCACTGTGCTGTATAACATGCTTTAAGGGAACAGGATCTGTTTTTTTCTTTTGGGTTAACAAATGCTTTAACCGCTTCAGCACCGGAAGATTTTACCCCCTTCCTGACCAGAGCACTTTTTGCGATTTGGCACTTTGTCACTTTAACTGACAATTGCACGGTTGTGCGACGTTGCACCCAAACAAAATTTTTTCCCCACAAAGAGCTTTCTTTTGGTGGTATTTGATCACCTCTGCGTTTTTTGTTTTTTTTTGCGCTATAAACAAAAAAAGAGCGACAATTTTGAAAAAAATGCAATATAATTACTTTTTGCTATAATAAATATCCCCCAAAAATATATAAAAAAAACTTTTTTTCCTCAGTTTAGTCCGATATGTATTCTTCTACATATTTTTTTTTTTTAACCAAAATCGCAATAAGTGTATATTGATTGGTTTGCGCAAAAGTTATAGCGTCTACAAAATAGGGGATAGTTTTATGGCATTTTTATTATTATTTTTTTTTTTTTACTAGTAACGGCAGCGATCTGCTATTTTTATCGGGATTGCGACATTATGGCAGACACGGACAATTTTGACACTTTTTGGGACCATTGGCATTTATACAGCGATCAGTGCAATAAAAATGCATTGATTACTGTAAAAATGTCACTGGCAAGGAAGGGGTTAACACTAGGGGGCGATCAAGGGGTTGTGTTCTCTAGTGTGTGTTCTAACTGAAGGGGGGAGGGGACTGTGTAGGTGAGATGACAGATCACTGTTCATACTCTGTATGAACAGACGATCTGTCTCTACTCCCCTCAAAGAACCGGGAACAGTGTTTATACACACAGATCCCGGTTCTCGGTGTGCCCCGCCGCGCACTCGCATCTGCTCCATGGGCGAACATGGGGCGGGCGCGCCCATAGTGGTCACAGGGTGAAACAACGTTACATACCATCGTTTTGCCCAGCCGTGCCATTATGCCGCATGACAACTGCGGCGGCTGGTCGGCAAGTTAACAAGACTGTGTAAAGCCAAAGGTCTTTGATACAGAATGGATAGGACACAAACCTGTCCCTTTAGTGTACTAAGAGACAGATTCTGGTCTAGACTAGAGAATGGCCAGGATGCGAGGAATAGAATATTCCCAAGTGTTAAGGTGTCTGCTTTTGCCCCTAGCCAAACTAGACCTTCCGAATGCGATGGTAGATCTTACAAGTAGTAGATTTTCTCGCCTTCAGGAAGGTGGGAGTTGCTAAATCAGCCCCCATCTTTTAAAACATGGGTTACATTTATGCCAGAAAAGCAGGGCGGAACAGAGGGCCTTGTGAGAGGAGGTCTGGTGTTTGGAAGAGGCTCAGGCTTGTCCACCAGGAGTCTGCATATGGCTGTGTACAGAGCTCTCCTCCTGGGCTGTTCTGGGGTGAGAAAAATCACAGGAAGAAGCTTCCCTTCTGCCTTGCGGAGTAATTGAGTGACAAGCTTCACTGGAGGGAAAGAATAAACCAGACTGAATGGGTTTCAAGAAATTACCAGGACATCCACCACAAAGGCAAGGGGATACACTTAGTATTCATCATTTGCCAACTTCCTAGCATTTAGATATCTCACCATTTTCCTTATGCTATATTTAACGTGGACATTTTACTTAAAGCGGACCTTCAGTAATTTGTTTCAACTTTCCATCTATTAAATCTTCTGCCCTTGTTGTTTTAATGTTGGATAGTAAAACATTTTTTTTTCTGCCAGCAAATACCTTATACAGCCCACTTCCTCTATGTCTGGTTATTAGCCTAGGCCTTAGTTACCTAATGCACAACTCACTCTCACTCACTCTCGTGAGTTTGCCAGGAAAGGAGGGGGGATGAGTCTTAAGAGGGCCAATGACAGCTCCAGGCTGTAGAGCTGGAGGTGTGCCTCTGTGTAAATCCAGGAAGTGAACAGGCAGCAGCTTCAGCTGCCCACAGTTAAAATGGCTGCAGCCAGACTTGACGGAGGCAGATTTCTGCAGCATATTTGGAAAGTACAGAATCACAGTATATATAAAATATGCAAAGTGGTTGGAGGGAACTTCAGAATGGCAAAGATGTTTTTATTACAAATTATGTGAGCAGACTGCAGTTGTTCTTTAATAATCAACTATGTGGCCCACCCCCTCAGAATCTGAGAGGCAATTGCTTCCTGCAACCCCTCTAAGCCAGTAAAACCAAGAACTTTGTAATACTGTATAAACCCCCCCTCAAAAAACGTTGTGGACTTCCTGGTCCCTGTATGGACTATTCCTGCATAGACCTCCAAACTATACAGGATCAACATAGCATTAATCAATCACTGCATCTCCAATATTCTGCATGTCTTTTGCCTTGTTATTCTATGTACGCAATATGAGGCTTTTTATTATAATTTCTAACCCATCTCTTCCCCGTCCTGCTCCTCTCACTGCTTCTATTCCTTAACCAACTCTCTATCCCTGGGCATACATACATACAAGCTTACATATTGGATCCCTTAACATTCAAGGCCTAAATGACCCCAAAAATGGTCAGAGAGTCTATGTTATATGCATAAACAAACTAAAATTGTGTTTCTAAAAGAAACTCATTTTAATGCCTACTCAGTTTCCTTTATGGACTGGAAGGAGAAATCTACATTAGTGTTGCATCGAAAATTATCAGCTGAAAATAGGGTTTTCATGGTTAATGGCTGCCAAAAACGCCCGCGATTTTACCTTGGTTATGGTGCATTTTTCATAGGTCTTGTGACTGCATCAAAAACGCAAAACGGGTGCATGTTTGATGCAGTCTTGCTGCGTTTTTAATGCGTTTCAATGAGGTGGTGTGTTTTTGGTGCAGTTTGCCAAATAAGCACCAAAAATGCAGCAAGTAGGACTTTTAACACCACTTCAAAAAGGTGCCGATAATGGCCGACAAATTCATATTCATATAAATTCATGATATTAATTATAAGTTGAATATAATACATTTATAAAAATACATATATTCTTTAAAAAACATCTATTTCAGTTTCGGCCAAGTGCATCCTGAATTTTCGGTTTCGGTGCACCACTAGTCTTCATTGGTGTTCATGCCTCGTTACAATTTCAACTACCTCAGGAGGTTAGCAATCTGGAGGGCAGATACCCGCTAGTGAAATGTCAATATATGGACAACCTCACACACCAATGAATATTTAACCCCCCTACTTAATTATCTTGCAAGTTCACTAATGAATTCTGGCTTGAATGGGGCTAAAACCCAAATTGCATTCCCTACACCTTATTATTGATTATATCTTATACTCAGCTCCTCACCACTCCTATAGTAGAACAGATTATTTCCTAACCTCTCATCGAGAGTACTGAATTGAAAGCTATTCATTGGCCAAAAATACTGGTCAGGTCAAACTATTTTAAACTTTTTTATTCTTATACCCAACACATCCAAACTGCATCTTACCTGTAGACTCACTTGGGGAGATTTACTAAAATTGGAGCACTCAGAATCTGTTGCAGCTGTACATGGTAGCCAACCAGCTTCTAACTTCAGATTTGACAAAAAAAACATGGAAGACAATTGGTTTATATGCAGAGCAGCACCAGATTTTGCACTCTACAGTTTTAGGAAATAGACCCACTGAGTCCATCTTATAAGACTCATGACACACTGGTAGTGGCAGTTATTTCATTCAGTCTCAACTTTGAGGCCTCATGCACACTGGACGTTAAAATAGCATTATAAAAACGCTAGTAGCTTTCCAGTGAGTTTTTTATGTTAAGTTTTTGCAATAGCGTTTTTTTTTCCTCAATGGATAAAATACGTTAAAAAAACGCTAGTGAGCTGCGTTTGAGCGCTTATCTGTGTTTTTTGACGTCAGATCATTTTTACAGCTGAAAACAGCTGAAAAACTCCTCACAGAACCCACAAGTTTTGGGGTTTTTTAAAGCCGAAAACTGCTAACAGCCTATGTGTGCAGGGACATGATAACATGATGGGGACTTTAGGAAATTGACTGCAGGAAAAAAAAACATCTGTAGCCAAAAACAGCTGCTGTAAAAATGTCCAAAAACATCCAGTGTGCATGAAGCCTGACAGATCATGCCAATGACTCTACCCCTTTTCCCAAAAAATTGGAAGCCCTGAAATAATGACCTATGGGTTTATCTTATAGCACAAGAGGCCCCATCCTATCATGCTTAAACTTCTCCTCAAAAGACCAGAGCTACAAACTCTCTTGGATCAAATTTCCATTCATCTCAAAGACTGTTTCTTTAGAACCCTTCATGACCATGGAAACAAGCACAGTAAATTCTTAAGGCCTGTACACACGATCTGACTTTTTGTCAGACTAATTTGCAAACATGCAAATTAGCTGTTTTGGAGCAACATCCGACCGTGTGTACGCTCCATCGGACAAACTTTTTCTGTTTCCATCGGACTTTTGTTGGCTGTGCGAACGGACAAACTTTCCGGCAACAAAAGTCCAATGGAGCAAAGTCCGATCGTGTGTACACAAAAGCATCGGACTTTAGTACAAACTACAGTACGCGGCCGCGAGAATGTTTCCCGCGCGAACCCATCGCGCTGGTTCTCGGCAGCAGGGTACTGTACATCTCACGCTGGCTGCAATAGGAAAAACACATTTTCCTATTGCGGCGAGCGCGAGAGGGAATTCCCCTCTGGTGGCATACCAGGCCCTTAGGTCTGGTATGGATTTTAAGGGGAACCCCCTACGCCGAAAAAACAGCATAGGGGTCCCCCAAAATCCATACCAGACCCTTATCCGAGCACGCAGCCCGGCCGGTCAGGAAAGAGGGTGGGGATGAGCGAGCGCCCCCCCCCTCCTGAGCCATACCAGGCCGAGGGGGGGGGTGCTATGGGGGAGGGGGCGCCCTGCGGCCCCCCCACCCTAAAGCACCTTGTCCCCATGTTGATGAGGACAAGGGCCTCTTCCCAACAACCCTGGCCGTTGGTTGTCGGGGTCGGCGGGCGGGGGGGGCTTATCGGAATCCGGGAGCCCCCTTTAATAAGGGGGCCCCAAGATCCCGGCCCCCCCCCACCCAATGTGAATGAGCATGGGGTACATCGTACCCCTACCCATTCACCTAGGGGAAAAAAAGTGTCAATAAAAAAATAAAAAAAAAACACACTATACAGGTTTTAAAAGTAATTTATTAGGCAGCTTCGGGGGTCTTCTGCCGACTTCGGGGGTCTCTCAGGCCTCTTCTCCCTCTCTCTGGTGTCGTCTCCTCGCTCTCTGGTTCTTCTCCGGTGCCTTCTTCCTTCTGCCGGGCTCCTCCGCTATCTTCTGCTTTTTTGCCGCTCTTTTGCTAGCAGAGGAGCCCAGTCTTTTCAGACGTCTTCTTCCCTCTTCTCTTCCAGAGATGTTGACACGACGCTCTCTCCGGCTGTAATGCTGTCTGTGCGCTCTGCTATGACTTATATAGGCGGTGACCCCGCCCCCCTATGACATCACAGTCCTGGGGCGTGCTGGGACGGTGAGGTCATAAGGGGGCGTGGTCACATGACCACGCTCGCTCGTCCCCACCCCCTTAACCGACCAGGCTGCGTGCTCGGATAAGGGTCTGGTATGGATTTTGGGGGGACCCCCACGCTGTTTTTTCGGCGTAGGGGGGTTCCCCTTAAAATACATTTGGCCTGGAGTAACCCCTCCAGATTCATACCAAACAAAGTGCCTGGCATTGGTGGGGATCCAACTCGGATCCCTGCACCAGTGTGAAACCGGCTCGCAAGGTGTCAATCTCACCAATAAAAGTGGCGAGATTGACACAATATCAGACAACAATACAGAACTTGACCAAAGGGTGGCGGTAAAGAGCTGAAAAACCACGTGATTTGGTGAAAGTTGGCTGGAAAAGTCCTGCCGTTTGTATGCAAGACAAACTTCTGGCCAACGCCCTTTGTACAAAAATCCAAGGGAAAGTTTGTACAAATTCCTATCGTGTGTATGGGGCTTTAGCCAGAACTATCCATCTCAGACAAAAACCAATGTACAAACTTGTGCAGGTCTTCAGACAGTACTGCCGCCTTTCACAAGTATTACTGAAACCTGTTTAACAAAATCTCACGCATCATTCCCCAGCTCACCACATCCCCATCCCTGTATTTAGGATTACAGGGGGTCCCCGGGTTACAAACAAGTTAGGGACTGTAGGTTAGTTTTTAAGTTGAAGCTGTTTATAAGTCGGAACAGGTAAATTTTTTAAGAGTAGCTCCAGCCAAAAAAACTTTTTTTAAAGCTTTTTGGATAGCATAGGGAAGGGTTAACACCCCTGTAACATTTGTTTTGCTGTGTGCGCCCCTGTTCAGAAGATTTCACCTCACTTTCTGTCCCAATGACAATTGGATTTTGAAAATTTTGGGTTGTTGTGGAAACAAGGATTGGTGATAAAGCATCAGTGGAGGTACCTTTTCCCCACAATAGCTCTTACAGGAGTGAATTTCCCTTCCTAGGGGTAGATTTCCTCTCACTTCCTGTTGTCTCCCTCCGTTTGTAAGTAGGAGTTGTTTGTAAGTCAGATGTTTGTAACTTGGGGAGCCCCTGTATTTAAATTTCATAAAACTTTCTACCCTTCCCCAGCAGGTCATAGAGGCCCACACCGTTTTCCACCTTAGCAATCCTGCACAACATCTATTCATTACCTACTTGTAAAAGCCCAGGCCCAGTACACCTTTAGTCACATCTCAGCCACCTGCCATTTCTCAACACAAGAGCAGGAAGCACGCATTTCCCTGATACTAAAAGAACAGAAGAACTCCACCCTACGCTAAAGCAACCACCCAATAGCTCATCAATTTGGATTTCAGGGTATTTGTGAAGATTAACACTAACCGAATTCAAACCTATATCTCTTCTCTTAACGATACTGAGCAAGTGGGCTTTGGCTCCTTTATCGAAGCCCATGACACAACAAGCCACACAATATGCCTTATGTAACATGCCGACAAACACAACCAGCACTTAATATTTATCTGTTAATGCTGAAAAGGTGTTTTACTGCTTGAGCTGAGATTTCCTGATAGCTACCTTACAACTAAGCAGCATTCCCTCTTTTCTTTTAGAGGAAATCGTTGAATTATAAAAAAAAAAAAAAAAACCCGACCTGTGTTTACATCAATTGCCTTCTGTCTAATCCCCTGTTCATCCTCATGGGACTCGCCAAGGCTGCCATCTCTCCCTGTTCCTCTAATTATTAGCAGTGAAACATCTTGCTAGTGCTATTAGAGGTAATGAGCCAACATCTCCTTGTGAGTGGACACCATCACAAAACTGGGCTCTACAGATGACATGCTGCTGTATGTTTCAAACCCCAGGATAGTGTTCCCTTCCATACTGCAAGAATTTCATACATTCTGTCTATTGAGCAACTTTAATGTGAACAGCAGCAGTAACACTGAAAATGGCGCTTTCCCAAGCTTGACAACAGCCATCTTCCTCATTCCCATTTCAAGGGGCCCAGGGATAGTGTAACTACCTTGGGGGACACATACCCCGAGACCTTTCCAGACTCTATATCTTAAATAGAATATTGTTGCTACAAAATATGCTACAGATGCTTAAAAAGTGACACTAAACAATACATCCTTATTGCCCATTAACAACCCATACACATACACTACTTAATAGTCCTGTATTCTACTTTTCAAGAAACCATTTCTTACATCCTCCATGAGCTCCCAAATCTCTCCTTCACGCCTCCCCCCTCACTTTAGTTTATTTTAAATTAGCAGTGTTTAGCCATCATGTGCACTCCTCTATGCACACTACAAATTCCATAATCCATAGTCCATCTTGTGAGCTAACATAGGGTAAGACCATGGGGAATTAACATAGCCACCCTCTTACAGGAAGTCAGAACATCAGAGCAAAAAGAAAAGAAAAAAAAAAAAAAAAAGATTTTGGAGACTTGGATGTGGCTGAGAGCAACAGCAGCTACTTCTTTTTTAATTAGGAAGACATAATCGAATACAATTTTTTTTTAAAGTAGAGTTTTGCATCATATTATGTGCTGGTGGAATGTGTGGAAATTTTGCCCGGTTTCTCATAACATATATTAGATGCAAGCTGTGGGTTAAATACGGAGTCTGCCCTGACTCCTCTTCTACTATATGAGCTACCATGGATATTGTTTTGTACTGAAATTGTTCAATAAATGTCTTATTGAAAAATAGTAGTTATTCCCGCATTAATGTTGAAGTGACACTAAACAATATCCTTATTCTCCACAAATAATCCATACACAGCCATTATTTAATGGTCCTGTAACCCATTTTTCACGAAATTCTTTCTTACTGTGTTTTTCCGCCTTCTTGCATCATCAATCGTGAGCTCCAAGACCTCTTTTTCCAGCCCACTTCCGCTTGTTTGGAAGAAGCAATACGTGTTAGTTCCGATCATGTGCACTGCTCTATGCCCACTACAAATCCCATAGTCCCTTGACCACCTCAGGAGGGAGCAAGAGAGGGTGGCTATATTGCTACATACAGTGAGGCTACGGAGAAAAAAAACATAGCCAATCTCTAACAGTAGGAATTTGGAAGAGGCGAAGAGCAATAGAAGGTACTTTTTGAGTAAAGCCCCTTTTCACATACACACATCCGTTTTGACGGACTCTGCTTGCTCAGCAGGGATCGATCCGATGACCTCCTCTGAGCCGGCGGATGACAGGTCCGTCTCTGCAGACTGTGCAGGGACGGAGCTGTCAGAGCACTGCTCTCCTCTATGGGGGGAGAAGAGAACGGGTTAAGGGCCACAGGGCCCTAATTCGGACTTTACAGGCAAGCTGGACAATGATATAATACAAAAATATATTTTATTAACAATAAGTCACATCAAACAGGGCAAGTAAAAAAAGTATTAAAAACATACGATAGGCATATGATAGTAATGAGTATTTAGTGTAAACAAGAGAGTTGACACCAAATAAACGGCTCCTCTATGAGGTCCGTTTTCATCCGATCCGCCAGACGGATGGAAAATAGGGTTTCCATCCGTCTGGATTCAGCAGAGCGGATGGGATGTCAGCGGACATGTCACCGCTGACATCTGTCGCTCCATAGACCTTCATGGAGCGGCCGTTTAGGTCCGCCTAAAAAAAACTGACAGGCAGACCTTAACAGTCCACATGTGTGAAAGGGGCCTTAAGAATACATACTTGAATTTTATTTAATAAACTAGGAGTTTAGAGTCACTTTAATGTTCACTACAGGTTCACCTACAATTGGATTGGAGACTACAAAAACAGCTACAAAGCCCACAGCTACTGTCTTGTCATTAAGCAATACAGTATCCACACATTTGCTAATAGTTCACTTGGGCTGGGGTCCACTGTCCTTTTAGTAACTGAAATAGAGTTGCAAATATCCAAGGGAAATACACAGAATACTGCATTTTGATGAGTCTTAACATTTCATTTAGCCCCTCTCTGCAAGTCCTACTATATACATACATACATACATAGTCTCGCTACTGTAGGTCTTCATTCAGTTTTTTTTCTCCCAAATGGGTGAAACAACAGCTGCAAGAACAAGCCCTCAGACACTGCTTTTTCCCCCTCTTTACATTTCTCATGAATATGAACACAGGCAGCTCAGGCAAAGAAATATATTCAAAGCGCATTGCTGCGAGCTCTGCAATCCCATAATTACTGCATGTCACAGATGCACTTTTCTGCAGATAGGTACACAATTAGACACTCTGGTGCAAATGGCATGCTGAACAAGAGCTATGATTGCAAGGAGTTGTCAGCATAGCCGCGGTTGGTATAATAATGGAAACACACAGGTCCAAAAAGAAGCGTGTGAGAGTGTGACAAGAAAAATAAAAAAAATAAAGTAAGCAAGCCAATCAAATAACTATTTGATTAGCTTGTTTATTTTATTTTTTCTTGCTTATTGTGGGTGCTTGTGCATGGTGGGCACAAATTAAAAGTAATGAACCAGCATAATGAATAGCAGAAACATTTCTTTGTGTTGTAATTTTCACAGATGTATTTGTGGACAGACACACCTCTCTCTCTCTCATAGAACAGGTATCAACAGCCTCAGTAAAATTTCCTAGCGCCATTTTATATATTATAGTCCAGGATTGCTGCACTTTAATCACTTCAATACTGGGCACTTTTACTCCCTTCCTGCCCAGGGCAATTTTCAGCTTTCAGCGCGGTCACACTTTGAATGACAAAAACCACTGTACCCAAATGAAATTTGTATCTTTTTTTGAGAGAGATAGGGCTTTCTTTTGGTGGTATTTAATCACCACTGTTTTTTTTTTTTAAATGTATTATTTTCTAAACAAACTAAAAAAAAAGACCAAAACTATTAAGGGAAAAAAAAAAAAGTTTTAGTTTATGTTATAAAATGTAAATAAACCATTTTTTTCTCCTTCACTGATGCGCGCTGATGGGCACAATAGGCTGCAATGATGAGGTGGCACTAATATGCGGCACTGACAGGCATCACTGATGGCCACCGATTGGCATCACTGATAATCATTCTACTGATTAGTGCAGATGTCCCCACTGAGGAAAGCTGCTTATTGGCTCTCTTGTGCTGTCAGCAGGCACTTCCTATTTACACTGTGATCAGCTGCGATTGGACACAGCTGATCACATGGTAAAGAGCCAATAGCATAGGCCAGTAAAGGCGAATCTGTGGCACGCATGCCACAGCTGGCACGCAGAGCCCTCACTGTGGTTACGCCAGGATACCAGGAAGAAGAGCGCACAATGACCACGCACACTGACCAGCCATCCAAACAAGATGTAACTCTCCACACCGCACCACCGATTGAATTACATCTCCCAGAAGGCTCTGCCTGGGGCGACGTTTTCAGGGTGGCAGTGGACAAAAGGAAGCGGCTCCCACATGGCTTTGGAGCCAGTGGTGACAAGTCCGGGGTGGGCGTGGACGAGAGGAAGCGGCTCCCATGCTGCCCCAGAGCCAGCAGTGACGTGTCCAGGGTGGGTGGGAATGAGATGCGGGGTTGGAGGTCACACAGACACTGTACGCCAGAGTCTGATGAGATTTTTAATGTGGACACATTATACTGCTGGTACCAATATGCGCATACCAACATCTCCACCACTAACCCCTCCCCATGGCTGCCAACATATGCAGACAGCAGCAACAGGTGGCTGCCACAAGATCACTAAGGCTGGGTTTACACCTATGTGAATTGGACTTTCTCCGCATCCAATTCGCATAGCGGGAGATAATGACCGGCTCTATGGATCCGGTTCACACATCTCTACAGCGGCTCCGGTGTGAATTGCACAGGAGTCCTCCTGGTCTGTTTCAGGTCCGAATTCAGCCCAAAACTTGGGCTGAAATTGGACCTGAAGACGGTGAATGGAGACGCACCGGACCCCTGCGTGCTCATATGTGAGGCCAGCCTCGTTTTGGAATTTAGGTGTTTACATGTTTAAAACAGTTTTTTTGCTAGAGAATTACTTAGAGCCCCCAAACATTATATATTTTTTAACACCCTAGAGAATAAAATGGCGGCCATTGCAATACTTTTTTTCACACCGTATTTGCGCAGCGGTCTTACAAGCACACTTTTTTTGGAAAAAAATTCACTTTTTTTTTTTTTTAACATGTTTTTATTGATTTTGCAGAAATAAGTTGACAGGTACATAAAGAGGTGAATGATTTCACAAAAAGATGCGAGAGTGCGGGCGCAGCCGCAGTGGTTGCGTGTTAAAACATTACAGTCACATTTGCATTCTTTAGGCAAGGTGCAAGGGATAGGTATAGTAGTTATCATACATTGTGTGATACATTTAATTTATCGTGCAAGGCTAACATACTCTAACTATATTGTAGGGCAAAGATAAGCGGATGTCTATGTATGCGATTGTGGATGTGTGGCTCAGTATCAGCTCCGTGGTTACAGGGTATAATGTATCTCGTTCATTGGTGTGTTTGTGGGTGTGTGGAGTAAAGATCAATAATGGAAGGGGAAAATAAAAATAAAAATAAACATAAGAATAAGAGAGAAACAACGGAGGATGGGTGGGGGTGGAACGGGTATGTGGGAAAGAAAGGATGGTAAGCCTGTGGGGTGACACTGGGTTAGTAAGTTTTCATGAACGGGCAGTATTCTAGTGCAGCTTGTTGGGGTGGATAGGACGCTTGTGGTGTATAAAAAGAGGGGGTGGGGAGGTAAGGGGGGTGGTGTGTGGCTACGTCAGGATGTCGATAAAAGGATACTACTGTAGAGTTTGCTACTCTCTGGGACGGTCAGTTAGGTCATTGACATTTTGTAATCGTTCGTAGTGGTGAAATGTATCCAGCATGTCCATGTTTTTGTGAACTTAGTCTGTGTGTCTTTGGATTGGTGAATGAGGTCTTCCATGACCTTTGTTTGTTGAATGTGGTGAAACCAGTCTTTTATGGTAGGTGGTTCCGTGGATCGACATTTACGGGGAATACACATTTTTGCAGCATTCACTAAATGCATAGGTAAAGAATGATTGTATGCCGGTATTCGTGTCTTAGAGTGATGTAGAAGGAACATTTGGGGTTCAAAGTCTAGGGAATAAGTGGTTATTCATGTGATCAGTTCCTGGACTTTCACCCAGAAAGGTTGGAGTTTGGAGCAAGACCACCAGATGTGTAACAGGGAACCTGTGTCCGTTTTACACCTCCAGCATGTAGAGGGTATTGTTCGGTTGAATTGGTGTAGAAGGTGTGGTGTGCGATACCATCTAAAGAATATTTTGTATGCGTTTTCTTGGACTTGCACGTTCATTGAACCCTTGTGAATCAAGGTGTATATGTTAGCCCATTCTTGGTCGTTCAACTGAATGGAGAGATCTTGTTCCCATTGGCGGTTGGTCCAGTGTTTTGTAGGGTTGCGATCGATAAACAGGAGGCTATAGGTTTGTGAGATCAGGTGGGTGAGTGTGCCCTCGGTTAGACAGAGGTTTTCGAATGGGGATGTGGGTCGGGACCATTCCGGTGCAGGAGAAGGTTTCTTGAAGAAGTTCCGTAATTGCACATACGTCCAGAATGGAAACTTGGCTATGTGTAGTTTTGAAGCTAATTTAGTTTGGGATAGGAGGCTGTCTCCCTCAAAGAATTGATTCGCTCTGATAGTTTGATGGGGCCAAATGTCTGCTAGGAAGGAGGTATGCATGCCTGGTGGGAATTCAGGGTTGAGACGTATCGGTGTCATCGGGCCTTTGATTGAGGAAATGTTGTGTTTAGTACATGCAGTGCAGAACGCTAGTAACGTAGGGTAGATCAGCGGATGTTGAGAGTGTGCATGGGGTAGGAATGGGGGAACGAGCCACGGTGTGTGATGGATGGGTATATGTGAAAATGATTGTTCTATTTGAATCCAGGCTGTTTGGTGTTGACATTCCAATCGATGATCCTTGCCATGTGACAAGCTATTTGATATTTGTGTATGTCAGGTAGCCCTATTCCCCCTAAAAGTTTGGGGATGGTCAATCTCTTGAAGCTAAATCGTGGGCGTGTTTTCCCCCAAATGAAGGTTGTGCAAGCTTTTTGGTATATGGAGAAGAATGAGGGCAGTAGTTTAATAGGGATTGTTTGCAGGATATATAAAATTCTAGGTAGGATATTCATTTTGATAATTGCGGCCCTGCCGAACCAGGAGAATTGTCCCGATGACCACTTAGTTAGGTCCAGTTGTATTTTTTGTAGAAGAGGGGAGTGATTTTGAGCATATAGGTTCGACAGGGAGGTTGGTATTTGAATGCCTAAATATGGGATTGAATGTTTGTTCCAAGTGAATGGGAAATTCTGTTTACATTGTTGACATAAGTCTGAGGGTAGGGAGATATTGAGAGCGGTAGATTTTGACAAATTAATTTGGAGATTGGAAAGGGTGTGGAAGGTTTTGAAGTCTGTAAGCATATTTGGGATTGTTGTAAGCGGGTCCGTAAGAAATAGGAGGATGTCGTCGGCAAATGCCGTTAATTTATATGTGTGATGTTTGATTTGAATCCCCTTAATGTCGGGGTTAGCATTGATACGTCTGAGGAAAGGTTCTAGGGTAAGGATAAAGATTAAAGGGGATAGCGGGCATCCCTGTCTTGTGCCATTCGACACGAGGAAGGCATCCAACAGGTGGCCGTTAACTTGGACTTTTGCTGTGGGGTTAGAGTAAAGTGCCGAAATGTAGTTTAGCATCGTTTGGGGAAGGCCTGTGGCCTTGAGGGTCTCCCTCATGTAGTCCCAAGCCACTCTGTCGAATGCCTTCTCCGCGTCGAGCGAGAGCATGAAGCCTTTAGTTTTGGTAGACGTGAGCCAATGGTGTATGTTAATCGCTTTGAGAGTGTTGTCTCTCGCTTCCCTACCGGGGACAAAGCCCACTTGGTCAAGATCAATAAGGTGGGGGATTAGTGGCAGGAGTCTGTTGGCTAAGGTTTTTGCATACCATTTAAGGTCTACGTTAAGCAGTGATATAGGTCTGTAGTTGGTGACTAGTGAATGGTCTTTGGTTTGGGGATCACTGCTACATGAGCTGAAAATTCACTTTTTTGAATAACATTTTTTTTTATATTGTGAAAGATAATATTACGCCGAGTAAATTGATACCCAACATGTCATGTTTCAAAATTGCGCCCGCTCGTGGAATGGCGTCAAACCTTTACCCTCAAAAATCTCCTTAGGCGACATTTAAAAAATTCTACAGGTTGCATGTTTTGGTTTACAGAGAATGTCTAGGGCTAGAATTATTCCTCTCGCTCTACCGATCGCGGTGATACCTCACATGTGTGGTTTGACCACCGTTTTCGTATGCGTTCGCTTCGGCTCGAGCTCATCGGGACGGGGCGCTTTAAATTTTTTTTTTTTTCTTATTTTACTTAATTTTTTTTATTTTTTCACTGTTTTTTAAAAAATTAATAAATAAATTGGGTCACTTTTATTCCTATTACAAGGAATGTAAACATCCCTTGTAATAGAAAAAAAGCACAACAGGTCCTCTTAAACATGAGATCTGGGGTCAAAAAGACCTCAGATCTCATATTTGGACTAAAAAAAACAAAAAAAAAACAAAAAAGTCATATGAAAAAAATGACAACAGAAAAATGTGCCTTTAAGACGTATGGGCGGAAGTGACATTTTGACGTCGCTTCCGCCCTCCTATGGTATGGAGATGGGTGGGGGCCATCTTCCCCTCACTCGTCTCCATACACACACACGGAAAGGTCCCGATCGCCTCCCCCGCTACCGATGGCTCCGGTAAGCGGCGGAGGGCGGTGGCACCTCTCCCGCCGCTGATAACTGTGATCTCACGGCGAATCCGCCGCAGAGACCACCATTATCGTAAACAGAACCGCCGGCTCTAAAGATGGATACCTCAGTGGCAGATGGCCGATGTATATCTACATGAGCCGGTCGGTAAGTGGTTAAAAGCGAAGTTCACCTTTTTTTTTCTAAATTCCAGCTTCCCTATGTACCAATATAGCATTCATGTACTTTTTTTGCAAAAATATCAAAGCTTTCCATAAAATCTACACACACGTACCTTACTGTCCTCCATCCATGATTCAAATTGCATCTATTGCTTCTGCCTTACGTCCTTACAGAATTTAGGTCATGACACAGGAAGGAGTTGACCAGCTGATCTCGTTAGCACACACCCTGCATCATCCACCCTCCCATTCCCAGCTGCACTTTTTTTAAATGAAATGCAATCAATCAGTGATCACCCTTCTCACTAAATACACAATATACAATCAGATTGTATAGTGTATGGTTATTTTTATACAAGTACATAGAAGGGAGTGGAAAGAAACACTCAGCTGTCAAGCCCCGTTCACAGCTCTGCATAGCGGGAATTAGCATTCCCCCATGCGTTTTTTTTTTTTTTTTAATCGAGGGGGGGGGTGTTTTAGAGCATTTTCACTCATCACACATAGGGCAGCCCATCCACCTGAACGTGCAGCCCTACGCACAGCAATCGCCCCAAAGAAGCTTCAGAACTTTATTTTTTTAGAGTTTGTACAATCTTTAATAGATTAACCAAATGTATATAATAGGAGGAAACATCTATCTAGCCAATCCCTCTGTATCCAAACAGGCAGGCCCTTGCACTACATAATTGGTGGCAGAGCTAAAGGAGATCGTACAATCAGATTGTATAGTGTATGGCCACCTTTATACACCTAAAATTACTAGTTGCACTTTCAGTGCCATTAATTTTGAACACACCAAACACAGAAGCAAATACACATTTTGGTATGTGAAAAGATGAATGGCAAATGCTGCAAGACACACAGTAAAAAACACGCAACCCACAAAACGTAAACATGTCCCATAAGCCACATATAGCACAGCACATTGAAATCAACGGGCTGCCCTACGCGCGTCACAGGAAAAACGAGACACAAAACGTCCGCTCCCACTATGCTAGATGTGAATGGGGCCTGACAGTGAAATTGGTGCGATAACACAAGAAAAATGAGGCTACATTCACATCTGTGCGTTTCCTTGCATTTCAGAAATGTACTGCACCAAAAATCGCCGTAAAAAACGCACCAAGCTTTGCTCTAAAAAATAGTCCTGAAGCTTCTCCGGGACGATTTTGCGTGTAGGGCTGCACATTCAGGTGGATGGGCTGCCTTATGTGTGATGAGTGAAAATGCTCCAAAACACCTCCCCACCTCGCTAAAAAAAAACAAAAAAAAACAAAACAACGCGCATGTGGGAATGCGAGTTCCCGCTATGCAGAGATGTGAACGGGGATTGACAGCTGAGTATTTGTCAACTTCCTCCTATGTACTTGTATAAAGATGGCCATACACTATGCAATCTGATTGTACATTATGTATATAGTAAGAAGGGTGATCACTGATTGATTGCATTTCATTTAAAAAATGTGCCACTGGGAATGGGAGGGTGGATGATGCAGAGTGTGTGATAATGAGATCAGCTTGTCAACTCCTGCGTCATGACCTAAAGTCTGAAAGGACATAAGACAGAAGCAATAGATATGTTTTGAACCATGGATGGAGGACAGTAAGGTACGTGTGTGTAGATTTTATGGAAAGCTTTGATATTTTTTACAAAAAAAGTACATGAATGCTATATTAGTACATAGAGGAGCTGGAATTTAGAGAGAAAAAAAAAAGGTGAACTTAGCCTTTAAGGTCTCTGACATGCATGCTGTGACTTAAAGTGATTGTAAAGGCTTTTTTGTTATTAAAAAAAAAAAAACACGTTAATACTTACCTCCTCTGTGCAGTTGGTTTTGCACAGAGCAGCCTGGATCCTCCTCTTCTCGGGTCTCTCTTTGCTGCTCCTAGCCCCTCCCTCTTTTGAGTGTCCCTCAGCCATCAGCTTGCTACATGGGGGCACCCAAGCCGAGTCAGAGCTCCGTGTATCCATTCAAACACAGAGCCCCGACCTGGCCCCACCCCCTTTCTCCCCTGATTGGCTGACTTACTTTGACAACCGCGGGAGCCAATAGTGCCGCTGCTCTGTCTCAGCCAATCAGGAGGGGTGTACTGGATAGCTGAGGGGATCGCGGACATCGCTGGAGAGAGAGGGGGCTCAGGTAGGTAATTGGGATTGCTGAGGGGGCTGCTACACACAGAACTTTTTTTATCTTTATCTTTTTTATCTTTACAACTCCTTTGGTTGTTAAGCCACTGAGTCTTCTTTCCACAATTCATAGTAACATTAAATGATGTGCCCTAGTGTATGTGATATTTAAAAATAAGCCGCTGTATACCTTTTTCATAGCACCGCCCGGCAAAAAAAAAAAAAAAAAGTTGGTTTTGTGTTGCAGTTTGGGCATTCAGGCTCTAAAAACGTTGGCCATCACTGGCATAGGCTCTTTACCTTGATTGGAGATGTGGTGTGTTCGAGAGACACACAGCACCACCAATTGCTGCGCTGGGTGCTGGACCAACTTCCAGTCAGAACAATGAAACCCCCACCCAGCCGTCATTTTGCTACAGGCTACGCGGGAAGTGGGTAAAGTTTTATTTAACCGCTTCCCGACCAACCACCGCAGTTATACTGTGGCAGGTTGGCTCCCCTGCGCGAGCCGTCGTAGCTATACATCGGCTCGAGGGGTCGGGAGAGCAGGCGCGAACAGGCGCCCGCTGCACAGCGGGGTGCCGATGCTTGTGGTCGACGGTCACGATGACTGTCGGCCACAAGCGATCATGAGCAGGAGACACAGAACAGGGACGAGTGTGTGTAAACACACACTTCCCAGTTCTGTTCTGACAGATCGTGTGTAGCTATTAGCTAGGAACCACGATCCGTCACTTCCCCTAGTCAGTCCCCTTCAGTTAGAATCACCTCCCAGGGAACACAGTTAACCCCTTGATCGCCCCCTAGTGTTAACCCCTTCACTGCCAGTGACATTTTTACAATAATCAATGCATTTTTATAGAATTGATCGCTGTATTAATGCCAGTGGTCCCAAAAATGTGTCAAAATTGTCCGATGTGTCCTCCATAATGTCGCAGTCATGATAAAAATTACAGATCGTCGCCATTACTAGGAAAAAATAAATAAATAAATAAAAAAGCTATAAATCTATCCCCTATTTTGTAGACGCTATAACTTTTGCGCAAAACAATCAGTATACGCCTATTGCGATTTTTTTTACCAAAAATATGTAGAATTATACACATCGGAATTATACACATCGGCCTAAACTGATAAAAAAAATTTCTTATTGGGGTTATTTATTATAGCAAAAAGTACAAAAAGTACAAAATAATGCATTTTTTTCAAAAATGTCGCTTTTTTTTTTGTTTATAGCGCAAACAATAAAAACCGCAGAGGCGATCAAAAACCACCAAAAGAAAGCTCTATTTGTGGGAAAAAATACGTCAATTTTGTTTGGGTGCAACGTCGCACGACCGCGCATTTGTCAGTTAAAGCGACGCAGTGCTGAATCGCAAAAAGTGCTCTGGTCAGGAAGGGGTAAATTCTTCTGGGGCTGAAGTGGTTAAATAACTATAGCAAATTAAACAAAAAATCAAGTTCCATCACTGCTACAATTTTGGGCTGGACATATTAGTGCCCTTCCTCAGACAGTAAATAGAAACATACGCAAAAGAAACCAATTGAATTAATACATAATTACATTACTCAATACTGTCACATATCAAATCTTGATTCTCAGAGAGAGCTAACGGATAATATTCCTTCCCCATCAATAGATGAAAAAAGGGTCCGGAACGTCAAATCTAAAACGATACTTGATATATGAATAGATAGATATATACCAGAAAGACGTTCCTATAATTACTATGTATAAAAAGATGTAAATTTAAATCTGAGTACGCCTGGCTGTAAAGTACCCAAACGATATATATCCAATGCACCTCCTGTTTTTTTAACCACTTAAAGACCAGCCTCGTTTTGGATTTTAGGTGTTTACATGTTTTAAAAAGGTTTTTTTGCTAGAAAATTACTTAGAACCCCCAAACATTATATATGTTTTTTCTTCTAACACCCTAGAGAATAAAATGGCAGTCATTGCAATACTTTTTTTTGCACCGTATTTGCGCAGCGGTCTTAAAAGCGCAAATACGTTTTTTTTGGAAAAAATTCACTTTTTTGAATAAAAAAATAAGACAACAGTAAAGTTAGCCCAATTTTTTTTTATATTGTGAAATATAATGTTAAGCCAAGTAAATTGATACCCAACATGTCACGCTTGAAAATTGCGCCCGCTCGTGGAATGGCGTCAAACTTTTACCCTCAAAAATCTCCATAGGTGACGTTTAAAAAAATTCTACAGGTTGCATATTTTGCGGTACAGAGGAGGTCTAGGGCTAGAATTATTGCTCTCGCTCTACCGGTCGCGGTGATACCTAACATGTGTGGTTTGACCACCGTTTTCATATGCGGGCGCTACTCGCGTATGCGTTCGCTTCTGCGCGCGAGCTCGTCGGGACGGGGGGGGTTTTAAAAAAAAATATATATATTTTTCATTATTTTATTTATTTTTACACTTTTTTTTTTACATTTAAAAAAAAAAAAAAATTGTGTCACTTTTATTCCTATTACAAGGAATGTAAACATCCTTTGTAATAGAAAAAAGCATGACAGGCCTCAAATATGAGATCTGGGGCCAAAAAGTCCTCACATCTCTTATTTACACTAAAATGCAATAAAAAAAAAAAAAAAAAAGTCATTTAAAAAAATGACATTTGAAAAAATGTGCCTTTAAGAGGCGTGGGCGGAAGTGACGCTTTGACGTCGCTTCCGCCCAGCAGTGTCATGGAGATGAGTGGGCGCCATCTTAGCCTCACTCGACTCCAGGCACAGGACGGAGACAGATGTGATCACCTCCGCCGCTACCGACAGCTCCGGTAAGAGGCAGAGGGCACCGGATCGCAGTGGGAGGGGGGGGGGCCCTCTCCCGCCACTGATAAAAGTGATGTCGCTGCGAATCCGCCGCAGGGACCACTTTTATCTGAAAGCCAGCCGCTGCACGAAAACGGGGATACCGGGGTTATGGTAGCTAGCTGCTGCCATAACAACGATATCCCCGTTCAAAGTTTGGACGTACATCGTCGTGCGCCGGTCGGTAAGTGGTTAAATTGAATTCACCATCTCCTCCTTGTCTGTTGCAGGGAATGCCAATTACCATAAATTTAAGTTGTTCCACAGTATGTCGCTTCTCTAAAAAAATGCCTAGGTATAGGTATTTGGACCAATTTGGCTTAAATAGAATACATAAGTCTTGCAAGCCTATCCTTAATTTCTTGTGTAGTTACCCCTACATATAACAAATCACATGGGCATTTGATGATATAAATATTTAAAAAAAGAACCGCGCTAAAAATAAAACCTAATAAAGCAGCAACCCTCCTGCGAGATAGACAAACGCACGCCTCATGTACACTGCTGCTGGTAAACCGACGTTCAGAGGCAGTTGGATGCTTTTTTCAGCTGCCCCTGAACTCGTTCAATGTTATCTTATACATGTACACAGGTTAGCTTAATGTCGTTTTTAGGCAGTTGCGTTTAGAGGCTTTTCTTTGAGGCAAAAAAATGAGTTCAGACGCCGAAGTTTACGACGCAAAATGCGTCTAAACGCAGCACTAGCGTTTAGCCACATTTTCGCTTAGAAGCGTTTATAAAAGGTGCCCTATATTTTTTTTTACAAAACTTAAAAATTATAGCAAATGATGAAAAATCACTAAAAAAAAAAAAAAAAAATGTAAAAACTTGTAATTGCTTACAATGCTTCATAGACCATTTATATACCCCTAATGAGCCCATGATCCAATCCAACACACCACTAGCATTGCTGTTAGCCAAAGTAGAATTGGAATTTGACCTATATGTTGTTAGATTTGAACCAGATGACCCCACCATTGAGCTTCACCCCGGGCTTGATCAAACATAGTTGCATGAAATGTAATATCTGGCTTTTTTAATTTCCTCACATATGCTTATTATGGGATCCATAGTAAAAGCACGGAAATTGAGGTAGATACAAGTACACTACTGCTCTCTCAGCTGCTGCTACTCTCTGGTCTCACAGAATGGCTGTTAAATAGTACTGTTTTTTGTGCTTTGTGAGGGTCTTATGATGTTATCTTAAATAAATGCTCCTAGACGTGAACGCGGCTAAACGCGACTAAACGTGGCATGCTAAACATGGCTAACGGGCATTTTTAAAAGCATTTTTAAACGCCGGTTTCAAGCTGTCAAAAAAATCTTTCAGAGGAGGGTTGCCTAAGCGTCCCGTGTACATTAATCTTAAATAGATAAAATAATTAATAGAGCTGCGCTACTCTCAAACAAATATAATAACAAAATAAATTGTTCTAATCAAACCTGACTTCCATATCAGAACAACTAGCCAATAAATCATTATAAAACAGTGAAACATAGTCTAGGTGAAATATAATGTCCTTCCAAACTACTAGTGTCCACCACCACATAAACCACAAAAAATGCTCGCTTACCAGCTGGTGGGGACCTCCCATTACGGAAGGTCACAATCGTTTGTGGCTTGTACCCAGCCAGGGCCTTTCCAGTGAAAGGGATATCTCACCAAGCCTGTAATCGAAAGACCAGGGCATGGATGTACCTATTATTCTGTGGTCCAAAAAAGGAAGTGGAGGGTACAGTAGGTCAAAATTTGTCAGATCTGACCAAGTGGTTATATAAAGACCTTCTTTTCTATATACCGGTAAAGGTGGCATATTAAATTCTGGTATTTGTGGACAATTAGCAACTTGGTACAGACCAGTAAGTTTTAATAACAAATACCAAAATTCTTGATGAGAAGGAAAGATACTGTGACACAAACGGTAGTCTTGTTTTGGGGACTGTAGCCGTTATGGAACTTGGATTGATCTTTTATTTTATTCGCTATAGTTATCTAAATAAATCTTTAAAGTGCAGCAATCTTAGACTATTTCTCTTAATATATATATCTATATCTATCTATCTCTACTTTTGTACGCGCATCTGTGTGGGGGTTGGGGGCGTGCTTGAGTGCAATTAATTTTAATTTTTTCACAAGAAATCTAAATTTTTATACATGAAATCTTTTTTACCCCAAAGCAGAGGACTGCAAGGCCAACCAGCCAAGAACTGATATTTTTCAAAAATGTGCATCTTTCATTGTATGTAACCATTTTCAATGTGAAGTTTAAAAGCCTATATTTTGCCTTCCCTGGTTCCTTTATTCCCCCCTCATCAACATGGTAATTACAGCGGGAGTCCAGGATCGATCTAACTAAGCCTAAAACTGCTCCCACCCCCCTCCCAAATACTATTCTAACTACCTTGTAAAAAGAAAGCAGCTTATACTTACCTATTCTGAGGGCCCTGTGATCACATGATTGTCTTCCAGGGGTGACTTCATGAAAGAGACAACCAACAACAGATACCCCATAGTAAACCTATGGGTGAAGTCACCGCAAAAGTATTGCAGCCGTTGTCGGCGATCTCTCCTCTTCCCTGAAGCCGGCCACTGGATCGATCACATGGCTTAACCGAAGCGCCCTCAGAATAGATAAGCATCTTCCTTTTACGGTGTAGTTAGAACAGATTTTAGAAAGAGGGTAGGGGCAGTTTTAGGGTTAGTTTAATTAATCCAGAACTTCCACTTTAAGAAAGAAAAAAAAAAAAAACGTTACATTTTCAAACACATACCTTATTTCAGACCCACTTAAAAAAAAAAAAAATCACTGGGTCTGTGTTACTCATGTAATGCAGGCTGATCACGATTGTTGAGAGGGGCCAGTATTGTGCTGTATATAGCCTTCTAAAATCATCACAGCACCCTGAGTTGGTACTCCACTCAAAAGCCCTCAGCTCTGATGCTCTAGTTCTTGTGGATATTATGCAAATATTTAAAGTGCTTTAAAATAGCCCTAGGCTGGAGGAGTGGCCATTTCTAGACAAGCTGTTTGCACATGCAGACTTGACATGGGTAACACCCACATTGGATCTTGAGCATCCATGACCGAAATCCAATGAATGAAAAGGGTGGTCCAGGGACAGTAAGGCTGGGTAGGAAAGGGCTAGACTCTAAGACTATAGTCCAGCCAGGAAATGAGGCAGGATCTACCTGACTTCCTGCAGCTGTTAATGAGCACTATGAGAGAGTATAGAGTACAGTGAATTTAGAGTAAACAACTTGAGTACTGGAGAGGAGCCTGTACAACTGTGCAAGATTGAAGGTAAAGCTGGAGTTCAGCTTTAAGCAGTAACAAGAGTACAGCATCTTTCGGCATATGTAGTTTCCAGATAGACTGGTAACAATCTGAAAGTCACTACAAACATAACAACAAAGTTACATTTCATAAAATAAAATGAAGGGTGCTCATCAAAATCTGATCTATCAAGTACTCGGGTCTTAATATATGTATACAGAAGTTATCCTGAAAGCGAAGGCTTTAGTGAAAGGCAGGTCAACAGCAATGTAAACATTCATTAGAGTGCACACACTCATTCCAAGCAAAGCTACTGCATCTTTGGGCTGCCAGTAAATCAACGATCCTATTACAAAATCAATTACTGCAGTGCATTTTTAACCGTACAGTATCTAGCGATTGCCACAGGATACCAGATACTTATTTTATTTTACAAGGTCAAGAAATCTGCCCGACCCCAAACCTTACACGCTGAAACCTTAAGTTCATATTATCCATTTTGACTTTTATCAGTATAGAAAGCAGGATGGTTTACCTTTGGCTGGCTTAGACATTCGAAGGAGAGCCTCTGCAAAGGGTCTGATGGATAGCTGCAAGAAAGCAAATCGGAGCAGCAGGTCGAGCGGCCCAGCCTCTTCATTAAAGAAGAAATGATGCTGCAGCCACAGCCACACATTGACTTGCTCAGAAGACGACTTCTTTCCTTAAGAAATAACCACTGCTATTGTCCCACATGCACTCTCGACTAGCTGGCTGCCTCATTACGTAGCTCCCTGGCTGAAATTAGCTCTGATCAATAGGTGGGGGTAAATGAACAGAAAGAAAAAAAAAAAAAAATGAACAACCCCTTACAGGTTGTTGAAAGATAAGCCGGTCACCAAAGTGCTTCTGTAAGCACTACAATGGCAGAATCCTTAGTACAGTATCAAGGTTCAAGCTAAAGCATCATTTCTTGTAGTAGTCAAGTCTTTCTCTAGTTGTTCAATGTGAACTGTCACAGTCTCTCATGAAGAAATGTACACTTGTGAGCACAGCAGGCATCCTGATCTGAATTATCTGGCAAAAGAGCTGTCCTGTTCAGATGTTATAGCTCTGCAACCTATCCAACCTGTTTCCCTTTCAGTGATGGTGCTCTCTAAGCCACAGCCAACAGGAATCAGCCACACCCCTTTCAGCTGTCCCCAAGTACCCTGTTCAAGAATGATCGGCACCTGAAAGCAATCGCTGCTTACACTGCCTTCCGTAGTCGGAAAACAGGGAACGGTTCACCCTGTGTGCTCATTTATTTGCAATCACAGCAGTTGACTTTTGCTGAATCCAGTGGTTAGGTGGGACCTGACAATTACACACAGCATGCGTGATTCCGGCCTCTCCACTGAGCTGCTTATCAATTTGCGTTAATAATTTGGAGAGCACAGTAAATGCATCAATAGCTTCTACACAACCTTCGATCACAGTTCACACACACGAGATTAGAAACAGGCATAGCTGCACACATTTTTTGCTCTACTATCTTAACAAAAAAAAAATGAACATATAAAAAAAAAATGAAAAAAAAAATATTGCTTTGAAAAAATGCCCTGCCTTATGGTGAATAGTTTGACATTTTTGGTTTAAAAAAATAATAATAATATTTAAAAACACATCTCTCATACTTTTAGGTACAAGCAATAGGTTTCCTCAGTTTAGAAGCACAAATTTGAAATATAGCATTCTGTTCTAACAGAAGAGGATCACAACACAATTCCAGTGGGTTAACCATCGCAGAAAGGGAATGAAAAGGACAAAATAAATAGCAATTTTCATATGACCAAAGCGTATTGTAAGAGAATAGCATCACCTTGCTGTGCCCTTTTGTTATTAAAATGAGTTCATATCCGTCTTTAGAGTAACTACAGCCAGGGCAAGCAGAGGTGACGACGAACTGAAACACTGTACCAATTGGTACGCTGGATGCAAACAAGCAAAATAATGCAGTAACCTTTTACTCGCCTGCTGGAGGTACTGTCTGCTGCATAGAATTTTAAATCCTCATTCATCTGCAGATGCAATTCAGCTGCTTTTGCCAAGGACTTGGCTTTTCTCTCTCTTTCACTTCCCTGTGCTGCTTCCACAGGAGCCGCTCAAGAAAAGTGCCGATTATGTGAAAAATTTAAAGTAATACCAGGTGAAATAACTTGGATGTAAGGAGGTGGTTAACCAACTATATAGAAACAGCAGTGGATTGGAACTGTTCTTGTCGCTAACACAAGGTTATGAATCGGAGATGTGCCTCTTTTCTTGTCTTGCACTGTGCCAATACAGGAAACCAGTGGAAACATGGTTCCATTAAAGTGCATGGATTAAACACATTTACACATGGAAATCTCACAGCAGTACCATCTGTTTATGCTCAAAAGCAGCAAAAAAAAAACCATTGTCCACATGTCAAATATTAATGTAGGTGAAAAACATATAGCTAGGAATATAATATTGTTACAGTGATGCATAAGTGCTAAAAGTCAAACATATGGATACTAAAAAAAACAAAAAAAAAAACACCAATATATTCTTGCCAAAATATTTTCCTTGCCTTTATGATATTTCATGTTTTCCCCTTCCAAAACAGCACCAAGCACATTAGTCACATGCAATGGTGTATATCCCATCTCTTGCAGGCTGACGATTCTTGTATATCCCATCTCCTGCAGGCTGACGATTCTTGTATATCCCATCTCCTGCAGGCTGACGATTCTTGTATATCCCATCTCCTGCAGGCTGACGATTCTTGTATATCCCATCTCCTGCAGGCTGACGATTCTTGTATATCACATCTCTCGCAGGCTGACGATTCTTGTATATCCCATCTCCTGCAGGCTGACGATTCTTGTATATCCCATCTCTCGCAGGCTGACGATTCTTGTACATCCCATCTCCTGCAGGCTGACGATTCTTGTATATCCCATCTCTTGCAGGCTGACGATTCTTGTATATCCCATCTCCTGCAGGCTGACGATTCTTGTATATCCCATCTCCTGCAGGCTGACGATTCTTGTATATCCCATCTCCTGCAGGCTGACGATTCTTGTATATCACATCTCCTGTAGGCTGACGATTCTTGTATATCCCATCTCCTGCAGGCTGACGATTCTTGTATATCCCATCTCCTGCAGGCTGACGATTCTTGTATATCCCATCTCCTGCAGGCTGACGATTCTTGTATATCACATCTCCTGCAGGCTGACGATTCTTGTATATCACATCTCCTGCAGGCTGACGATTCTTGTATATCACATCTCCTGCAGGCTGACGATTCTTGTATATCCCATCTCCTGCAGGCTGACGATTCTTGTATATCACATCTCCTGCAGGCTGACGATTCTTGTATATCCCGTCTCCTGCAGGCTGACGATTCTTGTATATCCCATCTCCTGCAGGCTGACGATTCTTGTACATCCCATCTCCTGCAGGCTGACGATTCTTGTACATCCCATCTCCTGCAGGCTGACGATTCTTGTACATCCCATCTCCTGCAGGCTGACGATCCTTGTACAGTTGTGCTCATAAGTTTACATACCCTGGCAGAATTTATGATTTCTTGGCCATTTTTCAGAGAATATGAATGAGAACACAAACATTTCTTTCACTCATGGTTAGTGCTTGGCTTTAGCCATTTATTATTAATCAACTGTGTTTACTCTTTTTAAATCATAATCACAACAGAAATTACTAAAATGAACCTGATCAAAAGTTTACATACCCTGGTGAATTTGGCCTGATAACATGCACACAAGTTGACACAAAGGGGTTTGAATGGCTATTAAAAGGTAACCATCCTCACCAGTGATCTGTTTGCTTGTAATTAGTGTGTGTGTGTGTATAAAAGGTCAATGAGTTTCTGGACTCCTGACAGACCCTTGCATCTTTCATCCAGTGCTGCATTGATGTTTCTGGATTCTGAGTCATGGGGAAAGCAAAGGAATTGTCAAAGGATCTGCAGGAAAAGGTAGTTGAACTGTATAAACCAGAAAGGGATATAAAAAAAAGATATCGAAAGAATTGAGAATGCCAATCAGCAGTGTTCAAACTCTAATCAAGAAGTGGAAAATTAGGGGTTCTGATTAAACCAAACTACAGTCAGGTATAACTTCAGGTGAAATACAGGACTCTCTGAAAACATGTATTGTGGCTGTTTCAAGATGCACAATAAGGAGGCACTTGAAGAAAAATGGGCTGCATGATTGAGTCGCCAGAAGAAAGCCATTACTATGTAAATGTCACAAAGTATCCAGCTTACAATAAACAGCACAGAGACAAGCCTCAAACCTTCTGGCACAAAGTCATTTGGAGTGATGAGTAGGGCTGGGGAAAAAATCGATTTAAATCTTGAATCGAGTTTACAATTACTATACCAGAACCCCACGGCCAGAGTGGTGGCAAATGGATGGCCGTCTCAAAAGTTCGACCTCCACAGAGGCACGAGACAGGGCTGTCCTTTGTCCCCACTACTGTATGCTCTGGCTGCGGAACCACTGGCCATCTCTATCCGGACAGACCCAGAGATCATAGGATTAAAAACTGGAACCCTCACAGAAAAAATCAGCATGTACGCTGATGACACATTACTGTATCTGGCAGACCCAGGTCCTTCCCTCCACCGGGCTCTTCAGACAATTGAACGATTTGGGAAATTCTCGGGCCTCAAAATAAATTGGGGGAAATCCCAAGTTTTACCAATAGACACTTTCCCACCCACGGAATTCCAAGCCACCCTACCATTACAAAGAGTAGACACAATTAAATACTTAGGAATAAATACCTCCAAAAATCCAGCAGACTATATAACACTTAACATTAAACCATTATATTCCCTTATTAAAACCAAAACACAATCGTGGACTAGACTACCCTTAGGAGTATGGGGCCGCATCAACCTTATAAAAATGATACTACTCCCTAAAATACTATATATACTCTGGCATACCCCAACATACATACCTCTAAAACACTTTAAAATAATGGAGTCCCTTCTCAAGCCCTTTGTGTGGGGGAAAAATAGACACAAGATTACATGGCAAACCCTCAAAAACCCAACGGACATGGGAGGTACAGCACTTCCAGACCTTAATCATTACTATATTGCGTCCCAACTCTCCCAACTTTACCATATAGATAAGGTGGACAGTGAAAGATTCCGGATGCTACTCTGCCCACACTGGGCCCAAGGAATCTCAGATTCCATATATGCTATCACCATGGGCACTAGGACCAATGAAGGTAACACACACAAAACATCCCTGTTGTACCAATACAGACGCATCTGGGAACTCGCAAACAACAAACTCAATATACCCAGACATAACGACTTCACCCCCTTATGGTGTAACAGAGACCTACCAGAGCTCCACAATATCCATGACTCGAGACCCTGGATGGAGAGGGGTATACTCTACTTGCACCATGTCTGGTCAAGCGGAACCCTAAAAAGTTTTGACACCCTTAAAGAGGAATTCCATCTGGCCAGCAATATGGTATTCAGATTCCTCCAATTGAGACATGCATTACAGGCACAATTTCCACAACCCCCAATACAGTCAGCCCCCAATCCTCTAATAGCAATCATAAAAGACATAGACCCAAAAAAATTAATCTCCTGTTTCTATAACATGCTCACTATCCCAATAGCCACAAAAATAGCATACGGCCTCAAATCCCGCTGGGAGAGAGATCTGGGTAACCTAGAAGATGAGGAATGGGAAGAAGCATTGGACACATGTAAAGAAGTATCTCCCAAACTATCAGACAGGTTGACACAATTAAATATAATACACCGTACATACCTAACCCCACATAGGATAGCCAGATATAAACACAACTGCTCAACATTGTGCCCGATGTGTGGGTCCACGGAGAGTTCGTTCTACCATCTCCTCTGGGCATGCCCACAGATACAGGGCCTATGGAAACAGATAGTGACCTTCCTTCACGACAACATGGGCTCACCTGTGACACTGGACCCCAAACAATGCCTGTTAGGTATATTCCCGAACCCACTGGAAAAATACACCAAGGTATTTATACAGGAGACCCTGTTCTCATGCAGAAAGATAATAGCCAGGAAATGGATGCGTCCCTTACCACCCGAGACTAAAGAATGGAAAGCAGAGGTAAATGGGACACTCCCATACAAACGGGTGATATACATCAATAGAGGGTGCCCAGACAAATACTATAGAATATGGGATCGATGGCTACAGGACTCGGAAACCTGCTCATGACCACTGCAAATTTCTTTGCACTGGAGAAATACCTCCCCTCAATGAAAATACTATAATCATACCCTATATTAAACGATAATATCAATAGAGAACATCAAAAGAAACGTATTACAGACCATTCATGTATGTAACCATCTTTATTCTATGTACAATTACATTGCAATGTATACATGTATAAATATGTGCAAATGATATGACTTGTATGCATTCTGATTCACAATAAAAAACTTTGTTGGAAAAAAAAAAAAAAAAAAAAAATCTTGAATCGAGTTGAGAGGTCAAATAGATTCAAAATTTAAGCAAATCGATTTTTTTAGATTTTTTTTTTCACCGTGCCGGTCCTGAGGAGCTGCGGGCAGGAGTTTTTAGGCGAGGCCGCAGCTTCGGCCTAGTCCGCAAGGCCGGACGCCGCGGACTAGGCCGAAGCCGCGGCCTCGCCTAAAAACTACTGCCGCAGCTCCTCAGGACCGGCGTGGTGTCCAAAAAAAAAAAAAAACTCGATTTGAATTGTGAATCGTGTTTAAGAAAATCTCAGATTTTTTTTTTTTTTTTTGGAAAGTCTCCCAGCCCTAGTGATAAGACCAAAATTTAGCTTTTTGGCTACAACCATAAACACTACATTTGGAGAGGAGTCAACAAGGCCTATGATGAAAGGTACACCATTCCTACTGTGAAACGGAGGTGGATCGCTGATGTTTTGGGGATGTGTGAGCTACAAAAGCACAGGAAATTTGGTCAAAATTGTTGGCAAGATGAATGCAGTATGTTATCAAAAAATACTGGAGGAACATTTGCATTCATCAGTCAAGAAGCTGCGCATGGGACGTACTTGGACATTCAAACATGACAATGATCCAAAACACAAGGCCAAGACGACCTGTCATTGGCTACAGCAGAATAAAGTGAAGGTTCTGGAGTGGCCATCTCAGTCTCCTGACCTCAATATCAATGAGCTACTCTGGGGAGATCTCAAACAGGCAGTTCATGCAAGACAGCCCAAGAATTTGCAGGAACTGGAGGCTTTTTGCTAAGACAAATGGGCAGCTTTACCATCTGAGAAGATAAAGAGCCTCATTCACAAATACCACAAAAGACTTTAATCTGTCATTGATGTTAAAGGGGGCAATACACTGTATTAAGAACTGGGGTATGTAAACTTTTGATCAGGGTCATTTGGGTAGTTTCTGTTGTGATTATGATTTAAAGAGTAAAACACAGTTGATTGATAATAAATGGCTTCAGCCAAACACTAACAATGAGTGAAAGAAAATTTTTTTGTGTTATTCATATTCTCTGAAAAATGGCCAAGAAATCATAAATTCTGCCAGGGTATGTAAACTTATGAGCCCAACTGTATATACCATCTCCTGCAGGCTGCTGCTTCTTTTCAAAATACTCCCGTCCAGGCCTCCAGATATTTCCCTGAGCAGCTCTCTTCTAAAAACTATGGGTTGACAGTAAACGCTAGCGCAAAAATTTGGGCCGATCACCCGCCCCTTTCTGATCGCTTTGGCTTTTTGAGGCCTCGCACCACTACTCGCCCAAAATGCAATATAAAAATCAATATGAATGGGCAGTGGAGTGCGGTCATTCATAAGGCCTCCTCCACTCACAGAAGGAGTTGCTGGCCCATCACTGGAAGATAGCCAATCAAGGCAATATCTGTGTAGCCAAGCAGGAAGCAGTAGCTTGCAGGAGAAGAAATACATAATACATAGCAAATATAAAAAAAAAATCTAAAATTACTACCTGGCCTTTAATTCCCAGGTAGACTATCAGCATGGAGATTATTTATTTTCTCAATGTTTGGCTCCTTTCAAGTGCTTTATTCTTTGTCTAACTGAAAAACATACTGCCAGATAACTTTTACTTCCAAAATCACCAATAGGTAGGGGGTGGAGTTACCTTTCACTGCCAATGATCACCAGTTTGTGAGTGTGTGTTGGTGCATACTGCGGACTCAGTGCTGGGGGATATTATTGCGTACACACACACACACCATGGCCATCTTCCTGGTTTAAATCTTTTCTGAATTTTGATGTTATGCCTGTTTAAATTTGCTTAAAGTGATACTAAAGTCTGTTATTTTTAAAGAATAAAACAAAACAAAACAAAATATGTTATAGTTACCTGCTCCGTAAAATGGTTTTGCACAAAGCAGCCCAGATACTCTTCTCGGGTCCCTCTTCGGTGCTCCTGGCCCCTCCCTCCTGTCAAGTGCCCCCACAGCAAGCAGCTTGCTATGGAGGCACCCGAGCCAAGGCTCAGTTTATTCATTCAGACACTTAGCCGTGGGTCGGCCCCACCCCTCTCTCTCCTGATTGGCTGACTTTGATTGACAGCACTGGGAGCCAGTGGCCCTGCTCCTGTGTCTCAGCCAATCAGGAGGGAGAGTCCCGAACGGCTGAGGCATTCGTGCACATCGCTGGATAGAGATGGGGATCAGGTAAGTATTAGGGGGGCTGCTACACACAGGTGTTTTTTTTATCTAAATGCATAGAATGCATTAAGGTAAAAACCTTCTGCCTTTACAACCACTTTAAGTGCGAGTATGATGGAGTTCTTTTTATATAATGCTTTAGTGTCTTTAACACTACACCATGAGGTAATTCGGTTTTCTGATATATATGTTATGGCAATCTGACTTCTGGAGTGCTTATCCATGAGGGGAGACCGCAATTAATCCAGAACTTCTATGAAGCATGTAAAAATCTGACCGTGTTTAGTGTTTAATTGAGTGTCCTCTGACAGCTTATATTTAGGTGGTCCACATTTGAGGGTAAGAGGTTCTGTGTGCTGTGGTGCAGGTGGAGGACTCTTATCAATCTTTTGTGACATTATACACACATCTGGAGGTGCATTCCATGTTCCTAACTGCACTGGATTTTACATGGACTTTACTGGAGGACTTCTGCCTGTATATTAGGAAGTGCTGCATAATATTACCATTTACTGTTTGAACAGCTGCTTAACCACTTGCCGACCAGTCGCCACAGTTTTACTGCAGCAGAATGGCACGGCTGGGCGAAATGGCTTTATGTTACATCGCTTTCCCCTGTGGCCACTAGGGGCGCGCGCCCGCTGCTCGCCCCCAGACCCAATGCGAGTGCCCAGCGGTCAAGATCACCGCCGGGCTCCTGCGATCGTTGGTTACACACCGAGAACCGGGTAAACACACAGTTTCCGGTTCTCTGTGGGTAGAAGAGACTGATCGTCTGCTCATACAGAGTATGACAGCGATCTGTCATCAACCCTACACAGTCCTCTCCCCCTTAACGATTAACCCCTTGATCGCCCCCTAGTGTTAACCCCTTCCCTGCCAGTGACATTTTTACAGCACTTATCTCTGTATAAATGCCAATGGTCCCAAAAATGTGTCAAAAGTGTCCGACATAATGTCGCAGTCCCGATAAAAAAAAAAAAAAATCGCAGAAAAAAAAAAAAAAAGTAATAATAAAAATGCCATAAAACTATCCCCTATTTTGTAGACGCTATAACTTTTGCACAAACCAATCAATATACACTTATTGCGATTTTAACAAAAATATGTAGAAGAATACATATCGGCCTAAACTGAGGAAAAAAAATTTTTTTAATATATTTTTGGGGGATATTTATTATAGCAAAAAGTAAAAAATATTGTGTTTTTTTTTTTCAAAATTTACGCTCTTTTTTTGTTTATAGCGCAAAAAATAAAAACCGCAGAGGTGATCAAATACCACCAAAAGAAAGCTCTATTTGTGGAAAAAAAGGACATCAACTTTGTTTGGGTGCAACGTCGCACGACCGCGCAATTGTCAGTTAAAGCGACGCAGTGCCGAATTGCAAAAAGTGCTCTGGTCAGGAAGGAGGTAAAATCTTCCGGTCACCCTGCATGGAAGCAATGGTCTCTCTGCAGAGATCTGACAGACCCCCTGCTGTGTCAGACCAACAGCTCTGCAATCAACAAAGCTCACGCTCCTTGCTAATTGGAAGACGCTAGCTCTATGGAGAGCATGTTGGACCTTTGCAGAAATATCTTCCACACACACACAGAGCAAGGATCATTCTCTACATTAAGCTGGAAGTGGACAGTTTTTAAAGCTATAATGAATCAAAAAAAAAAAAAAACTACTGTAAGACTTTGCACACTTAATGTATCTGGAATGCTTTTAACCAGTTTAAACTGAACAGTCAGTGGGACTTTAAAGTGATCTAAGCCTTTAATTTTTATTTAAACAAACATGTTATACTTACCTGCTAAGTGCAACGCAGCTTGTTAACCACTTCCATAACGAGCCTATTACTTGGAACTCCCAAACATTATGTTTTCTTTTTAGCAGAGAACCTAGGGAATAAAATGGTGGTTGTTGCAACTTAAAGGGGTTGTAAAGGTTTATTTTTATTTTTTTTTTTTAAACAAACATACCATACTTACCTCCACTGTGCAGTTCGTTTTGCACAGAGTGGCCCCGATCCTCGTCTTCTGGGGTCCCTCGGTGGCTGTCTCGGCTCCTCCCCGCAAGAGCTCTTCAATAGGATGCATTAAGGTGAAAAAACACGAAGATTTGCATACCCCTTAAGTCACATGGTATTTGTGCAACAATTTTTTTGGGTCTCATGAATTAAAATAAAAAACAAACTAAAGTTAGCCCGATTTTTTTTTGTATAATGTAGAAGATGTTACGCTGAGTTAACAGATACCCAACATGTTATGCTTTAAAATTGCGCACACTCGTGGAATGGCTCCAAACTTCGGTACTTAAAAATCTCCATAGGCGACGCTTTGAAAATCTTTACAGGTTACTTGTTTAGAGTTACAGAGGAGGTCTTGGGCTAGGATCAATGCTCTCACTCTAACATTCGCGGTGATACCCGACGTGTGCTTTGAACGCCAATTACATAAGCCGGCGCAACGAACGTATGCGTTCGCTTCCGCATGCGAGTGCTTTAAAAAATAAAATAAATAAAAATGTATTGTTCATTTTAGTTTTATTTATTTTTAACACTTTCCTTTTAAATTGTCTTTTTTGATCACTTTTATTCCTATTACAAGGAATGTAAACATCCCTTGTAATAGGAATAGGACATGACAGGTCTTTAAATCCCCAGATCTCGCCTCTAGGCTGGAAAGCCTGAAATAAAAAAAAATGTAAAAAACGATCTCAGCTTTCTAGCTGATGCAACAGCAGTGTTTACATCTGCTGAGGCCGGATGTGACGTCATAACGTCGCATCCAGCCTCCAAATGTCAGAGACTGCCGGGGACCATCTGGTATACTCTATGGTAATCGGCTGCCACCGGAGGACACTGCCTGTAAAAACAATCAATCAGCTGAACAGGCGCTATAATTGATTTTACATGATAGGGAATCGCCGGCAGAAAAAGATATCTGAAATCATTCAGATTTAACCACCTCTTGGACATCATATGACATCCACCTAAGGAGAAGTGAAGGGTACTAGTGCAAGCTCACTCCCAAGCCCCGCTGCCTGTCCAAATACGCAGAAAGTTGGGCTTTGCCCTGCCCCCACTCCCTCATAGAATTTAATTGAAAGCAGCAGCAGCCAATGGCTCCCGATATCAATCTGCCCTGTGATGTCACTGCTCTGGTGCAATACACTGGATCGAGATCAAGCCCAGGTAAGTATAAGGGGGTACTGGGGTGTTCCTGGACACAGAAGGCAGGGTGGATAAAAATCAATGGATTTTTTTATTGTTTTTGTCTGATTTTTTTTTTTTTTTTATTTATAATCTGATTTTTTTTAATTTTGAAACAAATTTATTTTAATAAATGCTTTTGGAGGAAAAATAACTAAAAACTAAACTAAATCTAAAGATAGTTTTCCACTTAAGATACATTAATGATTTAGTTTATTGAGCATGAATTGGAGCTTAGTTATGTAGCATGAGCCTGTATATTCTGCAAGAGTTACATTTTTGGTAAACTCATTCTATGAATCCAAGCTCTGCAAACTGAGAGAACATGCACTGTATTGATGAATTCACACAATTTCACAGTAACCATGAGATAAAACAACGTTCAGGAATATTCCTTTATTCCATTGTTTTTCAAATCTATGTACACTATAACCTGTCAGATTGAATCGGGTTCTGATATCGCTGTTTTACTAACCTGACAGCTTATTCTAAAATCGGAAACCTTCATTTTGTTTGGAACTTCCTTACATATAAAGAGCACCTATCATTTCAGATCCATCATGGCAGCGCCTGTTAGCGGGCATCCACTCATCTGCTGTCGCTACATCCCTCAACTTGTTGTGTCACTGCCGCATCACCAGCCGTCCCATTAAAGTGAACGGCACTGCCGGTGAGTAAACAGAGGGTCAGAGAAGAAGCTGCTGACAGCCGCCGTACAGGGAGGACAGCTGCTCTTTAAAAATGATGATTTAAATCAACTTGATTTATATAAGTACCTTAAATAATAATAAATGCTGTAGAACCTGCGTACAATACACTGTGAAGGAGTATACTATTGAAAAAACAAAAAAAAAAAAAAAACAGTGTTTGGAACAGGTATGACATGATGTGATAAACTTAGGCTATCCTTAAAGCGGAGTTCCAACTATGTCAATTTTTTTTTTTTGTACAAATATATTATTGAAAATGCTATTATTTATATGACTCACTGTCATAAGCGATCGACGTCCGCTCAATTGTCGATTTATATCAAACGATGTCTTTGATTTTTTTTTATCCCTGGCATGTTCCATTTTGCTTGTGGGCATGTGAAGCCCACAAGCACTATCTTTCTGGTTGCGCTGCTGCTGGACCAGCATGCACTGCCCCGTTCTCGCGCATGCACAGTAATGCACCGTAGCGGCACTTTAAAGTATACAGGTTGCCATAACAACGGGTGGTGGCGGCAGCGGAAGTGCCCACCCCGTTGTTATGGCAACCTAGCCCTCGGCGCAGCCCACTGACTCCTGGGAAATGATGACACACATCTCCCAGGAGCAGTAGCGAGCGGAGGCGCCGAGGGAAGTGACGTCAGGAGCCGAGGTGATGAAGGAGACAGATTTCGAGGGACCACATAGCAACAGGTATAAAAAGGCAAGTAAAAAAAAAAAAAAAAAATATTCTCCAAATGTTTTTTTTTAATTTATTTCATGCACATTAAAGTGGAGTTACACCCAAAAATGGTATTTCCACTTTTTGGATCCCTCCCCTCCGGTGTCACATTTGGCACCTTTCAGGTGGGAGGAGGGAGCAGATACCTGTCTAATACAGGTATTTGCTCCCACTTCCTGGTGATCTATGCCACTTCCGGCGCCTACCCCGTCCTCCCCCGCTGTATTCTGGGAGACACACAGGTCCCAGAACACAGCAGGGACCTGAGCGGACACGCATCGCGACTCGCACATGCGCAGTAGGGAACCAGGAAGTGAAGCCACACGGCTTCACTTCCCTATTCCCTTACCGAGGATGGCACCGGCAGGAGCCGAGAGCCGAAGGACAGATCGGCTTCAGCTGCCGACAGTGCGGGCTCCCTGGACAGGTAAGTGTCTATATATTAAAAGTCAGCAGCTGCAGTATTTGTAGCTGCTGGCTTTTAATATTTTTTTTTCAGCGGCCCTCCACTTTAATTACATTATTTTATTTTTATTTTTTGAGGTGGAACTCCACTTTAAATATTTTATGTATCTACATCAGTAACGGATATAAACAGAACTTAGGCCCCTTTCACACTTATACGACTTCAAAGTCGAGCGATTTTACCGCGATTTTGCGGCCGCAATTTTACTGCGATTTGGGAGCAGTACTACTTTGTACGACTTTGCCACATTTTTGGCATTAACAAATGAAAACATACAGTAGTTGGTATGAATCATAAGGGGGAACTCCACGCCAAGTTTTAAATAAAAAAAACTGGCGTGGGTTCCCCCCCAGGGGCATACCAGGCCCTTAGGTCTGGTATGGATTGTAAGGGGAACCCCCTACGCCGAAAAATCGGCGTGGGGTTCCCCCCAAAATCCATACCAGATCCTTATCCGAGCACGCAGCCTGGCCGGTCGGGAATGGGGGTGGGGACGAGCGAGCGTCCCCCCCCTCCTGGACCGTACCAGGCCGTGTGCCCTCAACATGGGGGGTGGGTGCTTTGGGGCATGGGGGGCACCCTGCGGGCCCCCCCACCCCAAAGCACCTTGTCCCCATGTTAATGAGGACAAGGGCCTCTTCCCGACAACCCTGGCCGTTGGTTGTCGGGGTCTGCGGGCAGGGGGCTTATCGGAATCTGGGAGCGCCCTTTAATAAGGGGGCCCCCAGATCCCGGCCCCCCACCCTATGTGAACGAGTATGGGGTACATGGTACCCCTACCTATTCACCTAGGGAAAAAAGTGTCAATAAAAAACACAGTACACAGGTTTTAAAGTAATTTATTAGGCAGCTCCGGGGTCTTCTTCCGACTTCGGGGGTCCTCTTCCGACTTCGGGGGTCTCTCCGGCGTCTTCTCCCGGTGTCCGCATCTTCTGCCGTTCTTTTGCCAGCAGTGGCCCGGACTTCTGGATCGTCTTCTTCCCTCTTCTCTTCCAGAGATGTTGACACGACGCTCTCTCCAGCTGCAATGGTCTCTGAACACTCCGCAACGGACTTATATAGGCGGTGACCCCGCCCCCTTATGCCGTCACAGTCCCTGGGCATGCTGGGACTGTGACATTTTAGGAGGTGTGGTCACCGGGTGATGGCGGTGACCACGCCCCCTTATGACGGCAGTCCCAGCATGCCCCGGGACAGTGACCTCATAAGGGGGCGGGGTCACCGCCTATATAAGTCCATTGCGGAGCGTTCAGAGACCATTCCAGCTGGAGTGAGCGTCGTGTCAACATCTCTGGAAGAAAAGAAGAAGGCAGAAGTCCAGGCTACCGCTAGCAATTGAGCCGCAGAAGATAGCGGAGGAGCTGGCAGAAGATCAGGACACTGGGAGGAGACGCCGGAGAGACCCCCGAAGTCGGAAGAAGACCCCCGAAGTCAGCAGAAGACCCCGGAGCTGCCTAATAAATTACTTTAAAAACCTGTGTACTGTGTTTTTTATTGACACTTACCATGTACCCGATACTCATTCACATAGGGTGGGGGGCCGGGATCTGGGGGCCCCCTTATTAAAGGGGGCTCCCGGATTCCGATAAGCCCCCTGCCCGCAGACCCCGACAACCAACAGCCAGGGTTGTCGGGAAGAGGCCCTTGTCCTCATCAACATGGGGACAAGGTGCTTTGGGGAGAGGGCCCCGCAGGGTGCCCCCATGCCCCAAAGCACCCACCCCCCATGTTGAGGGCATGCGGCCTGGTACGGTCCAGGAGGGGGTGGGGGGGCGCTCGCTCGTCCCCACCCCCATTCATGACCGGCCGGGCTGCGTGCTCGGATAAGGGTCTGGTATGGATTTTGGGGGGGACCCCACGCCGATTTTTTGGCGTAGGGGGTTTCCCTTACAATCCATACCAGACCTAAGGGCCTGGTATGCCCCTGGTGGGGAACCCACGCCAGTTTTTTTATTTAAAACTTGGCGTGGAGTTCCCCCTCAGGATTCATACCAGACAGCTGCCAGCACTGCCTGTTGCTCATCGTGAAAGGAAAAAGGTTTTCCTTTCCCGATCAGCGAGCCAGGCTTGTGCTTACCTAAAGTCGTGCCAATATGAATGGTAGTCATTGAAAATCATGGAGAATGACTTGTCATACGATTTTGCAGTACAAAATCGTGGGACAAGTCGTATAAGTGTGAAAGGGGCCTTACTGTTTACATTATGTTAGGCACCTGTAATTGATGCATAACAAATTGTTTACTGTTAACCCTGTATGATGTTTCTGGCCACTGTGGCTTTTCAAATCTAGAGGTTTAAAATAGCAAATTTGAAAATAACAGAAAGCAGCAGGGGGGTACTCTGAAAAAAATAATGAGTACATGTCCATCTTACGTAAAATAGCTGACCTACCTTTAAGTTCACATAATTGTACTTACAACATGTGTGTAGCTGTATGCCTGGAGTCCTGCGTTCATCTGTGTTAGGGCTCAGGTGCAGCATACAGTCTGCCATTAAAATGAATGGCTCACTGCTGCTATAATCATGCATACAGTGGTGCCATCCTAAACACGGGTACAGCATAGAAGCGTAGGCAAAAAAAAAAAAGAAAACCTTAGAAGTCCCATAATTAGATGATTGCAAAAGGTCCACCTGTGTGCAGTTAAAGTGTCACATAATCCGTCAGATGATGCTAGTATAACTACACTTGTTCTAAATCCCCTGAGATTGCAACACTACACAAACATGAAGACCATGTAGACTTCCAAACAGGTCAGAGGCGAAGTTGATAGGTATAGATCAGGGTTGACTTCTAAAAAGATATCCCATACTTTGAACATCCCATGGAGCACTATTAAAACAAAATGGAAAGAATATGGAACCACTACAAACCAGAGAAAAGAAAAGCGCACACCAAAACTCACAGACCAGACAAGTAAGGCATTAATCTGAGATGTAACAAAAATACCAAAGATAACACTGAAGAAGCTGTAAAGATCCATAGTGGAGATCCGAGTATCTGCTCATAGGACCACTTAAAGCTGTTCACTCCACGGAGTGGCGCTTTACAGAAGAGTGGCCAAAAAAAGGCTTTTGCTGAAGGGCAAACCTTCCAACCTGCAAAAGATGTGAATTGATCTTGTAATTTCATGGTGTCATTTCTTGCCATGTATGCTCAGCTTATAGTAAATGAAGGCCTCATTCGCATGGGCATACTTATCTCTACATCAGTGCAAAGTGCCGTCTTTGTCCATGCAGAATGCACAGGTATTTGATCACCTCTGCGGTTTTTATTTTTTGCGCTATAAACAAAAAAAAAAAAGAGCGACAAAATAATTTTTTTTTTTTTTTTACTTTCCCCTATAGAACACACCCTATAAAATTTTTTTTAAAAAATCTAATACATTTCTTCATCAATTTAGGCCAATATGTATTCTGCTACATATATTTTTGGTTAAAAAAAATCCCAAAAATCATATATGGATTGGTTTTTGAAAAAGTTATAGCGTCTACAAACTATGGGATATTTTTATTGCCTATTTATTTATTTTTTTACTGGTAATGGCAGCGATCAGTGATTTTTAGCAGGACTGCGACATTGCGGCAGGAAAATCAGACACCTGACACTTTTTGGGCACCAGTGACATTATTACAGTGATCAGTGCTAAAAATATGCACTGTTACCTTACTGACAGGAAAGGAATTAAAACCAGGGGCAATCAAAGGGTTAAGCGTGTAACTAGGAGGTGCTTGCTAACTGTGTGGGGGCTGGACTGACTAGATGAACACAGAGTTTAGCAGGAACAGAATGTCCGTGTCCTCCCCTGTCAGAACGGCAACCTGCCTTGTTTACATAGGCAGGTCTCCGTTCTGCCTCACTGGGGAAACAATCGTGGGTGGCCAGCAGACATTAAGTATGCCAGACCTGATGATTGACTCCCCCTCTGTCCAATGGGCGCACACACACGCTCACAGTATCTATTGCAGGGTATGATGTCCAGGTACGTGATTTTGTGTAATAGAGCCGCCCTGTCGCAGTATACATGGTCTTTAAGTGGTTAAAGCGGTATGAAAAACAGACATACTGGCTGGATCATGAGGTGAGAATAAAATAAAGGCTAAAAAGAGAAAACAAATGCAGTCACCCCATCTAATAATTTGTAAGTTGCAATATAATAAAGGTTTGCTTTTGGGTTTATTACCACTTTTAAAGAAAAAAAAAAAAAAAAAGAAAAAAATAAGAACAAGCGATTACAGTTTACCAAATAGCAAGTGGGAGACACCCCAAATACACGGAAGAAAGTTTTTTTGATAAGATCGAAATTTTACTTTTATGCTATAATGGGAAACATTATTTGTGGCGCAAATGCAGCACTTACATTAACTCTGAAAACATGGTGGTGGCAGCATCATGCTGTGGGAGTGGTAAGGATTGAAGGAAAACTGGATGGCACTAAATTCAGGAAAAAAAACCCTGTTTCGGTCTGCTAGAAATAGCACCTACAAAGTCATAGGTATGCTGTGTACATCACATGGAAAAAAGTCCCCCAAAATCTCTATTTAAGGCTCCATGAACATTAGTTTATTTTTAAACTCCTCTGAGCTACTTTTTGTTTTTGTTTTCTGCCCCTAGAAGCAAATAGTGTTATCCTATGTGTCCATGCACATTATCGGGAGCTAGCAAGTGGTGAGTCGGCTATAATTGAGCATTATTGGGTTGTGCCACATCCAATAATATAGAAAAGAAACAAAATCCCCTTGTGGTGGACTTTTAAGGCCTTAAAAGTCCACCACAAAGGGATTTTGTTTCTTTTCACTATTGGGAGCTAAAAGCATTTTTCATGCTTCAGCTTCTAGGAGAAGAAAAAAAAAAAAAAGTGTATTTTTGGAAGCGATTTGAAAGCAGAAAAGCTGCTAAGCACCGTTCAGTTTTTTTAATTTTTCTTAGCCAGCGGCCCGCCAGCATACTTAACAAGAGTTTATATAGCTGGTTGTTAAAGTGGAGTTCCACCCCAAAAAAAAAAAAAAAAAATTTGGTAATGTGTTTAAAAAAAAAAAAACATTTGGAGAAAAATTTTTTTTTTTTACTCACCTCTAAATGGCTGTTGCTAGGGGGTCCCTCGTCGTCTGCCTCCTTTGGTGCCTGGGCTGGTGACATCACTTCCCTCGGCGCAGGAAGGGAGATCGCCTCTCCACCCTCCCTCTTGTCAATCATCTGGGACACGTGACAGGTCACAGATGATTACGGGGCCAGTGACGGCACGCGGCTTGCGCAGTGGGTGACCGGCTGTGAAGCCACAGTCGGGCGCCCACAGTTAAAATGCCGATGCCGCCGAGCGGAGGGGGGGGGGAGCAGGGCTTCGATCCCCCGCATCGCTGGACACTGGGACAGGTAAGTGACCGATTAAAAGTCAGCAGCGGCAGTATTTGTAGCTGCTGACTTTTAATTTTTTTTTTTTTAATTAAATGGGAACCCCACTTTAGGGAGCGGACCGGCAAGCCGGCTGCCGCACCCTTAACTACAGATGACTCATCAGCTGTTAGCGGGGCTTCCCCGACAGCTGAAAGTAGACAAAGCAATTGCCAGCAATAAAAATGAAGAAACCCCCACCCCCCAAATCCATACCAAGCGCTTTTGGGGCTGGTACAAATTTTAAGGGGGAAACCCAAGCCAAAAAAAAAAACCAACAACTGCGCGGGCCCACCTCCCCCAAATCCATTCCAGACTCATCCAAGCATGCAGCCTGACAGAGGGGGGGGGGGGGGGGGGAGACGACAAGTAAGCACCCACCCCCCTCCTGAACCACATACCAGGTCACATGCCTCAACATGAGAGGGTGCTTTTTCGGCCGGCGTTCACTGTGATCGATCTACACAGGGGACATAGTTTTTGATTTTTTATTAAAGGACAGTCAAAAACTGTGTGTGCGTTTTTATTTACATTTTGACCCTTTTTTCTTGAATGAGTAGGGGTACAATGTACTCAATACTCATTCACATAAGGGGGCAGGGATTTGAGGACCCCCTGGTTAAAGAGGGCCAATGTGTCACCTCCCCCCGCACCCTCACAACTAGCAGCCCAGGGTTGTGAGGAAGAAGCAATTGTCCTCATCAACATGGGGGCAAGGTGCTTTGGAAAGGGGGGGGTCTGGTATGGATTTTAACAATTTTTATTGCTAACAATTGTTTAGATGATATTCAGCTGTCAGTGAGGAACCCCACTAACAGCCAATAAGTCATCTGCTGTGAAAAATGTGGTGAACGGCTTGCCGGCCTGCTCCTCAGCAACCAGCTATTCACTGGTTAAGGACATCTGTGGCCTCTCGCTCTTTAACAAAAACTCAACAGCTCCTACACATTTTTGAAAAGGCTCCTAAATGCTGCTAAAATGCTAAATATTAGTGTGTTTTGGGTGTCTAGTGTGCATGGAGCCTTAATTCCAGGTAATAATGCAATAAAACTGGAGAAACACCAAAAAAGGTGAATACTTTCACAAGGCACTATATGCGCACTGTTAGTGCTTATGCATTAATGGGGCGCTTTTGGTGTGGTTTTTAAAGGACGCAGGACTCAAAAACTGCATAAAAAATGCTTAGTGGGGGCATTTTTTTAGCTCCCCAAACATGCTCCAAAGTTGCTGCTTGCAGGATTTTTTTCACCACAATAAAAGCGCCCCACTACAGTGTGAAAACATTGATTTTTAAAGAGAAGCATTTTTCCGGAGTTTCTCAAGCTTCTTTTTCTTTTTTTTTTTAAACACAAAAGCGCTTGAAAAACTCCTTGGTGTGAAAGGGCCTTTAAACTGGACAAAAACCGCTGAAAGGTAAAAAAACAGTCCATAAAGGCACTGCATCCTTTTTTCTATAATGGTTCTTTAATTCACATTAATGAAAACCTCTAATATTTTTAAGGGAATGTTTGACATTGACAAGTTTATACTATAAATGTTAAGGGAGGAAGAGGTGCGTTTACCCTGGCTAGCCAATACTGGTTGATTTTCACAACACTGTAGACCAGGCAGACCGATTACATTTCTGGGCCATCTAATCAAGGATTTGCTTTAAAAAGTGCCAGTTGGGAAGAGTTAGTGTTCCTGGAGAAATCAGCACTAGAGCACAGGAAGGAAATATGAAGAGCAAAAGTATGTAATCTATTATTTATAACCTGGATTGTGTGTGTCAGCTACTTTATTGTAATATTGATTAAGAGGATGTATATACATGGGGCTAATGATATACACACCGGAGGTATGTGCCATCAAGAAAGAAAATACATCTGGATGAGAAATAATGGATAAAAGAAATCAGAAACCAGTATTTTAGGTTACTGAATCTGCCACTGCTTCCATATCTCACCTGTTATTTAAACAACAGAAAATACTATCAAAGACAGTTTATATTCCTTTATAACGTTATTCCTCTGAACAACTGATAATCACAGTATTCCTTCAAGGAGACACTCTTAAAATAAAGCTAACAAAAAAAGAAGAGTCCATTTTACCAGTGCTATCCCTAATGCCCATATATTTGTTGTGTGTAAAACTGCCAGATGAAATGAGATCTAGGCATCATTGCTGTGAGACAGAGCAGTGCTCTCCTCCAGGGAAATAAGCACAGCAGGGCTGAACAGCTTTTCCTCATCACAATAAGTTATTTTTCTGCTTTAGACACTGGAATGAATTCCAGATATTTCAGGTTGTGATATCCTTCAGTGAGATATAATGAGATTTCCTCAAAGGCTACTCTCGTACAAAAGAGCCTCACACCCAGAAAATACATTTGGAGATCCATGCAATCTAGCAACACATCTGCAAAGGTGCAGAAAGCATTAGAAAGGTGCCCTAGAATTAGCTCATGCAACAATGAACATCAGCAAGAGATTTAGTGTCATCTGAGCTGAACGACAACAGAGAACACAGCGGTCATGTGAAGGCAACAGACATGTTTATACAGAAGGTTATGAAAGGACATATCCCATTCATTACTGTGTGACTCCTCCAAGATACATTCACACTATAGCAACGCTTATGGTGCTGCAAAGTAGCTGTACAATATGGATTTGTAATTCACAAGGGGGACAGCCATCCATTCAAAGATGTAAACACAAAGGTGTAATAGATTAAAGACAGTGGCACTAGTACTTCTAAGAATACACATAAACATCTCAGCTTGAGCAACATCACTATTGAGACTTCATGGACCCCTGCGATTCTGTCACTAATTTACAATGACTTTTAACTAAGTATAACAAAGAATGCACAACGTCAACCAATTTCAATATACTGCACATTTTTTAGCTATATTTATCATATGCAAGCTTTGGACACTGAACACTAAGGCAGGCTACAGATGGTAAAAATTTCCTTCCTGCAACCACGGGTTGCAGAAAAGAAATTTGTACGATTCCCCCATCAAAACAGACAAGGGAATCCCTCCTGCCAAGTCTTCTCCTGGCTAGGGGGTGGAGGAAGCCGACCCCGCATGGAGAAGACAGTGATTATCGCTGGCGCTTATAGCAGCATCTTGCGATAATCGCAAGTGAATCCGGCAGGCTGGTTGTACCCAAGTTGATTGATCGATCAACTTGGTACATTTAGCCTGCCCATAAATGGTTCGAATCAATATTCGAACCGTCTATGGCCGGCCTATGGCTTCATGTACAGTTGCCACGCCTTTTCCCACAGCCATTAAACACAGAAAAATCATGCTGCGATTTTATGCTTTCCGACAACCAGCGGTCAAAATGTTCCTATCCAGAACACGATTCTTCTGCATTCAGGAGGGAGAGGTTGAACCTCTCCTAACCACAGCAGCTCCTAAACTCAGCTAAAAGCCAGTGTGTACATTGACAGAGTTGTGTTTTGGAACTTTGGCAAAAAAATGCCAAAAGCTCCATTAATAAAAACAGTAGTGCGTTACCTACAGAGTGTAGGGTTCAGGAGTACATATGTCACAGGCCAGTTAAACAGAAATTATTTCACACCCCGCCCCCCCCAAGTACACAGCTCTTTTTCTTCTATTTGATCACCTGGCATTTTGTAAATTTAAATAAACAATTAAAAAAATATAATTTTGAAAGCATTCTTTCTTTACAGCATTTCTTCGCACCTGCCTAAAACTTTTGCACAGTACTGTATACAAGTATAGATCAGATAGGTGTACTTCCGCTTGCTGCCAAATACCATACACTGAGTGAAAATACAGTAAAACCTTGGTTTGAGAGTATTTTGCAAGACACGCAAAATTTCATAAATTTTGACTTGATATACAAGCGATGTCTTGATATTCAAATAGAGTCATGTTACAACTGAGTATAAAAGAACAGAGGTGCCCCTAAGTGTAGCAATATGGTTACATTTAATGAAGGTACAACATTTAGCAAGTCACATGGTTGATGATTAAAACAGGCACATCTAAGTATGCAGGCATCCAGGGTAAAGCTGTCCACATAGACAATCCATCAACGTCATCCCTTCCACGCTGCGCTCCACAAGCACTTCAAGCCTCGCTTTCAAATCGCTGTACTGCAGGGTAGTCTTCCCCGTCACGATTGCAGACTGACAGCAGTGAGAGAAGGTGGTGCAGAGGATCGTCTATGTAGACAACTTTACCCCAGATGCCTGCATACTTAGATGTGCCTCTTAATCATCAACCATGTGAGTTGCTAAATGTTAGACCTTCATTAAATGTAATCATATTCCTACACTTAGAGGCGCCTCTCTTCTCTTTTATACTCTGTAGCTCCGGCTGGATTTTGCTTCTAATCTGTGGAGGTTTCCATTTGTGGATGGACATTTGATGGTTATACAACCTATCACATTGCTATAATCTTTTTATATAGACTATAAACTGAAGGACTTGTGAATAAATGGTTGTGAAACGAATCATCTGAGTTACCATTATTTCTTATGGGGAAATTTGCTTTGATATACAAGTGCTTTGGATTACAAGCATGTTTCCGGAACAAATGATGCTCGAAATGCAAGGTTTTACTGTATAAACTTTAGAAATCATTGTGTGATGAGCTGTAGATCGTATAAACATTATGTCAAACTATGCCGCTAAAACCATAAAGCATTACCTAAAGGTAGTACTGAAAACACCATACAGATCCACATCTTTAAAGATAAAACACACATAAAAATACCTATTTTATAATGTACAACCCACAAAGAACAAAGTTAAATTACAGCAAGGGTATTTTAACAGACCATTTGCGTATACAATATAAAACGCCTCTTATTTTTAGACTGTGGTTATTGATTGAACAACAAAGAGCAGCAGGGATGTCCACCTGGCAGCTCACAAAAGCTTTTAACTGGTCACCAGACGGCTAAAGAAGTGAACATTTAATACGGGGTTGTGGTAATGACAGGTGGCTAACACACACACACACAAACCAGCTACTTGGAAATTTACACACTTACCATGTATCTCAGCATATATATGCTACTTCATTCCCAAAATATAGTAATTTAAAAATATGTAAATAACATTTCCCCAAGATTATCCTTAGCACTTTGTCCAGGAAACCAATTCTGTAGTAACCTTCATTTCCAGTATTTTGCATGCAATGACTGGCAGGTGGTTGTTTCCTTGGCAACCAAGGAAATCCATGCTACAGCTCAACAACTATACGTTATCAAGTGTTTATGGGGCATAGACTTTCCATTCTTAGAAACAGAAACCTGTATTAGCTGCCTGGCCAACTCTTACTTAAATACAGTCACTGGTTAGAAACATGTATGTAACATGTGAACTCAAAACTCCAGATATGCGTGCTCCTAGATTTCCAACTCAAACAGTATTAAAACCACTTGGCCAGACAACTAAAACGTTCAAACAAAGAACGCTCAGAAATGGTAGCATATGAAGACCAATTATCACATTTCCTTACTTCTTGCCCTCCTGCCAAAGCCTTTACTCGAGACTTAATTCAAACGGGAATGCATTTCCTCCACTGCCCGTTAGGCACTCGGTATCTCTTATTTAAAATCTCGTTAATGCTCCCCTAGGGACTTTAAGCTGCCATATATACTCAAATGGTTAACATATCTTCAAATGACTCTCTCAACACAACAGATTGATCAAATATTCTTTAACATACAAGGCTTCCATATGAACCAAACACCAGGAAACAAATTTTAAGATGCTGACGAGGTGGTATCTTGCTCTTCTTAGGCTTCACAAAATTTTCCCACAGTCCTCAGGCCTCAGTTGGGAGGCCATCTGAGACATCCTGCATATTTTCTCAACATGTGACAAGCTCCGAGAGTTCTGGTCTACGATTAGGCATAGAACACAAAAATTTACTGACATTCCAATTCCCTTGGAATCACCCCTGTTTCTCTTGCACCACAACACCATACCCAAAAAGACCTACAAACGCTCAGTGTTACCCTACCTGCTTGTTACAACCACAAGCTGTATTCCCCATTGCTGGAAACAAAAGGCAACCACCCTATATTGCCCTACGGTTAGCCATGGTTGAGGAATTTAAAAGAATGGAGGACCTTGTCTTAAAGTCCTGAAAAATGGTTCTACTGGTATGAATTTATGTTCAAAGCTGAATATAAAGACATTATTGAGCGGCCCGAAGACTCTCGCCTTCCTTGAGTGGTGTGGGCCCAAGGAGAGATGGAAAACTTATTCTGTCCACCTCTTCTTTCCCTCCCATCCATTCTTTTGCCCTCTCCCAACCCCACCACGTTTTTTTCTCCCTCTTTCCACCCCCATTCTAGATTCTTTATACCTTAAAGTGGTTGTAAAGGCAGAAGGTTTATGTTAATGCATTCTATGCATTAAGATAAAACGCCTTCTGTGTGCAGCAGCCCTCCTCAGCCCCCCCCCCAATACTTGCCTAAGGTCCCTCTCTGTCCAGCTATGTCTACGAGTGTGTCAGCCGTCAGATATTCTCCCTCCTGATTGGCTGAGACACAGCAACCGTGCCATTGGCTCCTGCTACTGTCAAAGTAAGCTAGCCAATCAGTGGAGAGAGAGGGCGGGCTTGGTCAGGACTCAGTGCCTGAATGGACACAGGGAGCTGTGACTCGGCTCAGGTGCCCCCATAGCAAGCTGCTTGCTGTGGGGGCACTGAACAGGAGGGAGGGGCCAGGATCACAGAAGAGGGACACGAGAAGAAGAGGAGGATCCAGACTGCTCTGTGCAAAACCACTGCAACAGAGCAGGTAAGTATAACAGGTTTGTAATTTTTATAGGGGAAAAAAAAAAAAAAACGAGCCTTTACAATCACTCAGACACAAACGTCAGAGGATGTTAGCCATTCGATTTGTTGTCATCTCCTTGGTCTTATAATAAAAAAACGGAAGTACATGCCTAATTTACAAGTAGATCTCTATCAATGTCTATTGCAGAGAAGTATATCACTAATATTGGGTTCACCTGACTGCTCGGATTTGGGCCTCCTTGTGTACATCCCTTTTTATATGTGATGTGTCAATACACTATGCAGATTCAAAACCTGTTCTACTCTGTACCTACCTTGTTTATAAAGAATAAAAACAAAAAAAGAAAGGGTTGCATATATATTTCCCTTAGTAAAATTTTCCTGTAAAGCAAATTTGTCAGAGACCTGAAAAACACAAACTGATTATAACAGATGAAACAGTACATAAGCAGAAGTCTCTCTCTCAAGCACAGCATGCAAAATTCTCAATAGATCCAGAGACTGAGGCAACAAAACGTATATAGAAATGTCACCTTTTCCTGTAAAAGTCTTCGAGAAGATGTTATTGGGCAGATTACTTATTTCAGAAGAATGTCACCTGATGTGCAGCTCGGTTTTTCTGGGGGGCCTATTCACATTGTTGCTTTAGGTTAATGAGATGTTCTGAATGGCTTTCTTCAAAGCAACCTATCGACAAAGTCCCTGCAGCCCATGAAAATGTGCAGAACTGCAAGAAAGTGCGTTATGAGGTGGTGCACTGCCAGAAATTGCACGTGCACCTTTTTTTGGTGCATTCTGGTGAATTAGGCAGAAAAGAAATCTTCCAATGGGGGCACTTGCTCCAGTGATAACTGTCTAGGGTGAAGTCAAACACCTTTACTAACTATCCCAATCAACACACCTTACTTTCACCAGGGGCCAAGGTTGTAAAGCAGCCATATGGCTGCTTAAACAAAATAACTATACATTCGGAAAGCCCAGCTGTGTTTTAAAATCTGCAATGTGCTTAAATACACACTACATTTGTTTCCTCTCTCCCTCTAGAGAGGGAAAGATATACACAGGTGTTGCATAAAACCAGATACCTATGACTGACTCACACCAGTAAAGGGCTGTGTCCATACAAACGATCACTTCTGCGTCATCTTCTGAATGCTGCCAAATATTGCATCTACCTTAGGTGGAGGGATCTGCAACCTACGCCCATTGGGTTCTGGCTACGCAAGGTGGAGGAATTGAAATCAATAGAGGATCACGTACTGATGAACCAAAACAAATGTGCGGTGTATACTAAAACGTGGACTATATGGAACAGGCTTATATATTCTTTATGAGGAAAAGCTCTTCTAACTGGCTGGCTGCTCTGGCCCTTCTTACGTCAGAGGTGAATGAAATCCATCCATTTTATTCCACTCAACACCTCCCTGCCCCCCCCCCCCCCCGCCTTTTTTTCCCCCTCCCTTCCTTTCCCGTTTTCCCTCTTTCAGATTAAAAAAAAAAAAAATTCAAAGTGGTACAGCGGTATCCTTCACTGTCGATAATCATTATGATTTCTGTAAAGTGTCATTTCCCAGAGTCCTCAGTTTTCAGGGATAACCATCATCTTCAAGGATCGCATGCTGGAAGCCGATAATTGGATGCACCCATCTGGGTGGTTTATTGCTTTTCATTGTAATCTGGGTATTCTGTTTTGCTGCAATGTTTTTTCTGGGCTACACCCCTTAAAATCGCATTGGGCCTTGCTCTTTTTAATTTATGAATCACTGCAATGTTGTACGTGATTGGACACTGCTGTCTTATAATAAAATATTTTGGCGAGAGCTGTATCCACTCTATACTATATCCAGTACAAAGGCAAACCTGTCACGCATGTGCAATTTGAATTTAAGTAAACAGTAAATGATATTCTGTTTAACGATTCAACGGTCACACCAGTGGTCTGATACTGCAAAAGCAGTTATTCTTAGTTTAGCAGGGAAGCACAACAAGCAGAAGATAATGAATAGAATGGATGTGCTGAAAACCCAGGATAGATTGTTACTGGCTGGCAGAACGCGAACTTCCTCATGAATGAACGTCACATATAGGGATTAGTGTTTATTCCGGAAACCTTAGGAAATGGGAGGAGAGGCGCACTGTCAAGCTTATCACAAGAATAGCAAGTTCAAAAACATTGACATACCAACTGGACTTTTTTTATTTCCTGTGAAGTATTGTAACAGGCAGTAAATTAGAAAGCTTTGTTGCATATTCTATTACGCATTAAAATAGGGAAATAAATGTTTTAGAAAGAGCAGAAAAATAAACACTTTTTCTGAAAGTCCCGCCATACATTTCTATTGCCACGGCTTACACTTTCACTTTTTAACACAGGCATTCTAATATCAATAGAAACAATAGTTATTTTTGCCAATGCAATATAAGCCAATATTTAAAAAAAAAAAAATCTCCTTTTATGCTGTGACTTCTGCCTATCTGCTGGCCATTTCATTCCACTGAAAGGCCTCAGGGGTCAGAATGATAACCACACTTTTCAGTCATTGTGAGAAGTATAAATACAAAGTTGTACAGATCCTGAAGTGCTTTCTGGGTCACAAATTCTGAGGGAATTTACCACTTTAAATGAATGAATCTCTCAGGTGATTTATAGGAGTCAATATTTCCAAGCACAGAGGAACGAAAGGAGAGGAACTGGCTACATTCTAAACTAAATTGGAGCTACAAAGGTGTTCCATGTTTGAATAGGGACAAAAAAAAAAAAAAAAAAATGTTATAACAGATGGTCACAAAAAAAAAAAAAAAAAAGCAAGATGTTCACAAGGCAGTCATCCTCAAGCTCAGGCATTAAGGGTTTGTCTGATATTGACTCCTTTTTTAGATACATTTACATATGATCAGGACTTGTAGCAACATTTTCGGATAGTTAAATGGAAAGTCCACTTTGCTGTAAACCTACCGTATATACTCAAATATAAGTCGACCTGAATATAAGCCAAGGCACCTCATTTTACCACAAAAAAACTGGGAAAACTTATTGACTCGAGTATAAACCGAGGGTGAGAAATGCAGCAGCTATTGTAAGTGGAAAAGAGGGTCAACAATGCCCATTTGCATGCCTCACTGTGCCCATCTGCCTGCTGCCTCACTGTGCCCATCTGCCTGCCGCCTCACTGTGCCCATCTGCATGCCTCCTCACTGTGCCCATCTGCATGCCTCCTCACTGTGCCCATTTGCCTGCCGCCTCACGTACCTTCATCTCCAGCGCTGTGACATGCAGTCTAGTCGGCTGCCAGTGTAACAAAGCCTTGCCTCCACCTCCTCCCTCGTTCATGACGGAACACTGATTCAGTTCTTCCAAGCAGTGAGTCAGAGTCCCGCCTATCACAGGCGAGGACAAGGAGAAGGCGGGGCTTTGTTACAGTCAGTCTAGTCGACAGCAGGGCAGTGTAACAAAGCCCCGCCTCCTCCTCGCCTGTGATAGGCGGGACTCTGACTGCTTGGAAGAACTGAATCAGTGTTCTGTCACGGACAAGGATGCGGTGGAGGCGGGGCTTTGTTACACTGGCTGCCGACTAGACAGACGCATGTCACAGTGCCGGGAGATCAGGCGCATGAGGCTGCAGATGGACACAGACTTGGGTATAAGCCGAGGGGGGCATTTTCAGCACAAAAAAATGTGCTAAAAAACTCGGCTTATACTCAAGTATGTATGGCAAGTTAAATTTCCCCAAATCTGAGTTCATGTTGGATTAGAAAAATGTGGTTTAAACACAAAAAGCCATAAACTGGCACTGGAGATGTATGCAACAGCTGAGATGCTCATATATAAAGTATACCAAATTATACATCTCCACTTTGGTAAGGGACTTTCATTACATACCACATAACTTATCACTAGAAGAATGTGCAGCTTTAAAATTGTTGACCGAAGAAAAGAACTTGTGAAGACAATAGATAAGGGGGCTCACTAGTTATCATGGATCTGGCCACACATGACTGAGAAATAAACACACAAGTTGTGAATTCCTTGGCTTACAAGAAAAGAAAATCAATCCCTCTTGGGGTATAACATTCAAGATTAAGGCTGTGTTCACACTATTGCGAACTGGATGCGGGTTTCTCTGCATCCAATTTGCATGTCAGGAGACTGTGACCGGCTCTCAATGGAGCCGGTTCACACAGCTCCAGGACAGCTGCGGAGCGAATTGAACAGGAGTCCTGTGCGTGTTTGGCTCAGTTTCAGGTCCGAAGGCAGCCAAAAATTCGATCTAAAACGGTGAACAGGGACGCACCAGACCCCTGCTGTGAGCGGCTCCACACAGTAGTGCGAACCAAGCCTAAGAGGTGTTGTTCAGCAAATAGACTCTCAGAAATTAGTGTGAAGATTTGCCACCATTCCTAAATAGTACAAAAAGAACCTCCTATAATGGGATTTTAAGGGCAAAATTATTAGCAAAAGATTAAAAAAGAATAGATTTTTATTTATACAAAATTTAAAAGGACAAAATTTGTACAAAAAACATGTGCACAAACAAGTACAGTTGAAGTGTGTTACAGAAATGACAAAAAATTATTAAATCCAGAGGTGTTGTTGAAAGGACATCTAATGGGTATTATTTACCAACCAGTCATCCTCGGATACCCCATACTATCCACTTGAAGGCCAGGCCTTCTCTGGCACTTTTTATTTACATGTAAAAATCTGCATATTTTTGCTAGAAAATTGCTTAGAACCCCAAGACATTAAATATTTTCTTTAAAGCAGAGGCCCTAGAGAATAAAATCTTGGGTGTTGCATTTTTTTTATGTCACTAGGTATTTGGTCAGCAGTTTTTAAAACGCAATTATACTTATATGAATTTAAAAAAAAACACACAATAGAACGCCCAATTGCTTGGTAGCATATATATGTTGATGTTAGGCTGAGTAAATCGTTACCAAACATGTTATGCTTTAAAGCGGCAGTAAGCCTGCAGCTGCTGGGAAAAAAAAATTCCCGCAAGGCAATGGCATAATGTGCTAGTATGCATCGCAAACTGGCACATTATGAGAAACTAACCTTAGAACAAAGCCCTCCAGTGCCGCCATGTCACCGCTGAGAGGACTATTATCTTCCCCCATCTTCCATCCGGGTTCGCGGCCTCCGGCTACATGAGTGGCCGGGGGGGCAATGACATCACTCCCAATGCATGCTTTTTAAAAGCCTTTACAGGTTGCCACTTTAGATTTACAGAAAAGGTCTGGTACTAGAATTACTGCCCACAATCTGACATTCACGGTGACACTTCACATGTGTGGGGAGATTGTTGTTTGCACACGTGCAGGACCAATGCATGTGTTTGCCTTTGCGCATTAGCATACGGCGACAGGTGCTTTTTAAAAAAACAAAAAAAAAATGTATTTTATTTTTACACTGTTGTTTTAAATTAATTTTTTTTATCATCACTTTTTTTGTTATCACAGGGGAAATAAACATACCCTGTGATAGCAAAAGGCAGTGACAAGTACTCTTTATGGAGGGATTGGTGGTCCAAAAGACCCCAAATCAATCCTCTGCCCTTAAAAGCATTTGATCACACCAGCCACGTCATTCAATCACAGTCCTCTGTAAATGGGAAGCTACAAGTCCAGAGAGCCTTTGTGGCTGTCAGCTTGTGGTTTCAATGAGTTACCATGGTGTTGTTGAGCACTTTGATAGTTCATTCATTCTTCCTGTCAGTGTTTTTCTGTCTGCCCATTCGAGGTAAGAGCAGACCGATACACTGAGGATGTTTGCAGAAGTCCTGTATGGCACTGGCAATCTGCTGATCACCAGTGAAATGCTTTCTAGGCTCCAAGTAAAAAAAATAATAAAATTTAAAAAAAAAAAAAATAAATAATGCACATCTTTTTACAAGTGAACTTATCCATTAACAAAGACCAGTTGCTACTTTCTCTCCTTGGGCAAGGTGACTGGTCTTGTTCCCACCCCTCCTGTAGTTTTCTGCAGGCAGTCTGTAGTGGGTGGAGCCTGCTGGGACCCTCCCACAACTCTGCTCTCTGCACAACACAGCGATGATGTCACTAGTACGTTTACATGGTAATATCATGGGTTTCAAAAGATTATGGTACACAAAGTCAATGCATATCCTTTGTGGCCATTAAGAAACATAACACCATGAATATTTTTGTTCCAAGAGATCAGCTTTAAGGACTAAGCCATAATATAATACATTTTTGATTTTTGGGTTTAGACATGCTTTAAAATTTTTCTTCTTGGATTTGGATTTCCCTCAAGAAAACTGACAGGTCACGGCATGAAATAACAGCAGTCCACTGTTTTTATTAGAAAACTCACTAGCCAAACTCTATTCCATTATATTCTTCTGGTAAAATAAGCTAAAATAAGGCAAACTATTAGAATGCAAGACCATACATTAGGCAGCATATACAGCAAATACTTTTGGAATTATACTATGAGATGAAGAGTGGTGCTGAATAAATCCATGTACATAGCAGCATGATGTTTGTTAATGTAAATCAGAGCACAAAGTCAGTGGCAGTGAAGTGTTATCTGCAGCGCACACACAGACTGCAGTAGCAGTATGCCACAGGACCGATTATTTACATATCCATGCACATTCTTAGGAAGCAGAAAGCACAGATCCTCAGCATAGACACACAAACCTGTGCAGCCACAACGTAATTGATAACTATCCATGAATAAGCTCCAACAGTTACAATTCAGCACTTTTTCTATATTCATCTATTCTATATTTACTCTAATACTCCCCCTTCCATCACAAATGCAAAAGCTCCTTCTATGTTTTCCCTTTTTCTTTATGCAGTCGGTTTTAAAAAGGACAGACAAAAAAAAAACGTTAAATGTAATGACAAAACGAAAGTGGAAAAGGCCCATAAAAGGAGTAAAAAAGACCTGTGCAGATGTAACGCATTTGAATTCTCAGGACTATTTATTTGTATTTCCAGAACCAACAGTTGTCTGCTTCCTAAAATCATTCTGGGGAACACCTGTTCATGGTATCAGGATTTTTAGCCTAAGGCTTCATGCACACGAGACGCTGGTGCAAACTCTGCTGAACACGTTTTTAAAAGCTGAAACGCCCGTTTTGCCGCATTTGCATGCCGCGTTTGCGTCTAAAGCGTCTGCAGAGCAGAGAATGACATTTTGCGACCCAACTTTGTGGCCCCATATCTCAGGGCCACTTGGTGCTAGGAACCCCAAATTTGGTGTGCTAACACAGTGGAACTAGCACTACAACATATCAAAAATTGTGGTTCCTAGCACTAAGTGGCCCCAAGATGTAATTTTGCTGCACAAAAGTGCTTGACATTTTGTGACCTGAATTTGGGGCCCTGTATCTAGGGACCACTTGGTGCTAAGAACCCCAAATTTGGTTATGTTGTAGTGCCAGTTCCACTGTGTTAGCACACCAAATTTGGGGTTCCTAGCACCAAGTGGACCCAAGATATGGGGCCCCAAATTCGGGTCACAAAATGTCATTCTCTGCTGCAGAAAAGTGCTTGACATTTTGTGACCCGACTTTGGGGCCCCGTATCTCGGGGCCACTTGGTGCTAGGAACCCCAAATGCAAATTGCAAAATGTCATTCTCTGCTGCAGTTTACCATATATTTCTGTGTTTTCTGGTCCAAAAAATAGGGTTCCTTTAAAAACACTTAAACGCAAACGCGGTAACGGCGTTTAGCGTCTGAAACGTGGAAAACTTTTGCATCTGAACCCATTTTTTTGCTTCTGGAAAAACGAGGTGAAAACACATCTGCCTAAAAACGCCAAAAAACGAGACTGTGTACATGGACACATAGGATAACATTGAATGAGTTCAGGAGCAGTTGAAAAAAGTGTCCAACTGCCTCTGAATGCGCGTTTAACAGCGTCTCGTGTGCATGAGGCCTAAGGCAGGCCATACATGATTAATTTTCTACCGTTCAACCAGCAGGCTGAATGAAATAAAATTAATCGATTCCCCCATCCACGCCTTCAAGCTAAATGGGGGAATCCCTCAGGTGGAGCTATTGTAATCTAATAGCAGGGAGGCCTCCCTGCCGTAAGAACACACTCATCAGCACTCATATATTCGGCAGCACTGAATGAGTGAAATTTTTTCCAACAGGTTGGCCATAGATGGATGACAATCAGCCGATGCTTGCTGAACCCTCCAAATTTGGATCCCTCAAAGGGCGGTTTAAGCAAGTTCAAAAATATTGCAGACTAGATGTAAAAATTAAAACTCTGATAGAGTAACATTTAAAGCATCAAAGCGGCGCGCCCATCAGTCAATTGAAACGAAACTGACAGGCTAGTACAAAATCACTACTGTGTACATAAAGATTTTGAAGCGAACAAAACTAGAAATAAAACAAGAGTCTCTAGTGGATATATAGGGTTTAAACAGCAGTTTGTTGTTGATGAGTGCACCGTTCACCAAACACTTTTCCACCGCATGCTCCACACACCCGCAAGGGATTCAAACTCGCCAAAACCCAGAGATTATCAAGCCCCAATCAACATCCTGTGGTCTGTTAATGTGGATATCCTCATAGGGCAGCTCAAAAATTATCTCCGAAAACCACATGCATGTAAGAGACACTCCACATAGTCTAATTCCGTTTTAAAAATGTATTCGCAAACTCAAGTATATAAAATCCAATGAAACGTAACGCAGCAACAATCCAACAGTGGTAATGTGGCTCAAGGTTGGTTACTAAAAGAGCTTACTTTATCCACTTTCCCTGGGATTTGAGAGGACGGGTATAGTCCGGTGTAGTCCGTATTGGTCTCAGCATCCAGCACTTCCTCCTTCCTGTTTGCTTCCCTGGGTCTTAGAACGCACAACGTCGTGACTTAATTTCCGGGCGCCGTGAGGTCACGCCCTGACGCCGCTTTCGTCATCACGACTTTATCAAAGGGCATTCAAAAATATAGCTGAGGAATAAGCATAGTAGCTACAATGAACAAACTAGCCAGTTAACCCGGCCACACTTGGGTAAAATATATCAATCAAGAGTGGCACAATATTATTTACCCACTTCGGCCCCAGAAGGTTTTACCCCCTTAATGACCAGGCAAATTTTTTTTGCGATACGCACTGCGTTACTTTAAGTGACAATTGTGCGGTGTGCTGTTCCCAAATAAAATGTATGTCCTATTTTCCCCACAAATAGAGCTTTCTTCTGGTGGTATTTGATCACCTCTGCATGTTTTTTTTTTTTTTTTTTTTGCGCTATAAACAAAACAAGGACAATTTTGAAAATAAAAACTATTTTGTACTTTCTGCTATCCAATAAAAAAAAAAAAAAAAAAAGTAAAAAATCTAATTTCTTCATCAATTTAGGCCAACATGTATTCTGCTACATTTTTTTGGTAAAAAAAATCCAAATAAAGCGTATATTGATTGGTTAGCGCAAACGTTATAACGTCTACAAAATAGGTGGATATATTTATGGCAAGTTGATTTTTTTGATTTTTTACTTATAATTGCGGCAGACAGATAGGACACCTAGCTGAGAGTTTGACACTTTTTTGGGAACCAGTGACATTATTACAATGATCAGTGCTAAAAATCTGCACTGACACTGTATAAATGACACTGGAAGGGAAAGGGTTAACATCAGGGGCGATCAAAGGATTAAGAGTATTCCCTAATGGTGCTTTCTTGCTGTGGGGGGGTGGGCTCACTGCATGGACACTGATCAGTGTTCCCGATAAGCACAAACAATAGATCACAGTGTCCATGCCTGACAGCACTGCAGTCTGCTTGTTTACATCGGCAGACCACCACTCTGTCTCTGTGGGGAGCAATCCCGGGTGGCCGGCAGATATGGCATTCGCTGAGCCTGCTGGATGGCCAATCAGCGAGCGAGCCACCCCCCCCCCAGTGGCTATTGACAAAATCAGGTACGTGATTTTGCGCAATAGAGCCACCTTGCCGCAGTATATGTACGACAGGTGGTCAGGAACTGGTTAATCTCCAAACAAAATTCAAGGTAAATATTTTGTCTTAAACTCCAAATGAACTTATATATGCTTTCCAGAAGTCAACTTGTTACAAAAAAGGCAGTTTATGATTTTTGGGGGCTGCCTTTATGCTATATTCACACCGAAGTGTCCCGTTTTTCGCATTTGAGGTTTTTTTTGGAGCAGAAGTTCACATTTTTGCAGCTTTTCGCAGGCATATTTTCAGGCGTTTTTCAATTAAAAGGTGTGGAGTGGTGCTAAAAAAGGGGTGGACAGCTATTACTTGAGGACAAAACTCATGACAAAACGCTTGAAAAAATATATCATGTTTTTATGCATTTACATTGAAGTGGGCAAAAACACTAAATTCTGCCTGAAAAGTGTTCTTTGAGTCACAGGCGTTTTGCTACAAGCGACAGGACGCTCAGATGTGAACAAAAGCTATTGAAAACAATAGGTTTTTGATTGTTGAGCATTTTTGAGCTACAAGCTGCAAAATGCTCAAATGTGAACAGGGCCTTAGGCTGCATTCACACCTGAGCATTTTCAGCTCGTAAAACGCTCATCGCTCATCTCAAAAGTTCCAAAATGTCCAACAAACAAAATCCCATGAATTTAAATGGCCCTAAGCATTCTGTCACCTGAAGCAAAATGTTTGAAGCTCAAAAAAGTACTTTTTAGGCAGATTACAAGCATTTTACTGCTTTTTACATTGGTGACCATTAGACCTCAAAACGCAGGTGCAAAAACCTGCCCTAAAAAAAAACAACTATACGCTCAGGTGTGAATGCAGCACTTTTAGTACTGAACACTTTCAGAGACTGGACATTCTGGAAGTTATTTTGAACTTATGACAACGGTCTTGAATTGCTCTTCCAAATATGTTACAGGATTACGGCACACAATCCATAATGAATGAGTACCTTGAGAAAAAAAGATAATCATTGACTAAAATCTGATATTATGGGAGCAGGCAAGCTCTTTGTGGCAGAAAAGACATTGCAATGTCTCTATTGCAATAAAAATAAACCCACCTGCTTGCTCATAGTCTTCTGTAAAATGACACTGAGCTACGCATGTTCCGTTCAGTTTATATTATGGCATTGTGCCTGTGTATGGAGAAGAACGCACTCCAGTGGGGGAGTATCATCATCTCACGCAAGACCATCAAGATAGCCAAAAACAGGCACCCATTAGATGCCGGAAACAGCAAGGGACCTCGCAGGCATCGGACCATTCATCCAAAAGCAGAACTAGATGGCATTGTGAGTTTTTTCAGCCAGTCTATGTATAACAGAGCTTTAGAGCCCTTTCACACTGTGCCGCCTAGGGCGTCAGCGGTAAAGCAGTGCTATTTTTAGCGCCACTTTACCGTCGTTTTTGCGTCACTATTGGGCCGCTAGCGGGTGGGTTTTAAACCACCCGCTAGCGGCCAAAAAGGGGTTAAATCCGCCCACAAAACACCGCCGCAGCGGCATTTTGCCGGCGGTATAGCAGCGCTGCCCCATTGATTCCAATCACCCCGCTCCTTCACCACTCCGAAGAAGCTGCTGGCGGGACTTTTTCTGACGCCCTGCCAGCGCAACGCCCCAGTGTGAAAGCCATCAGGCTTTCACACTGGAGTGAATAGAGCAGCCGTTTTAGGGCGGTTTGCAGGCGCTACTTTTAACTCTATAGCGCCTGCAAAACTCCCTCAGTGTGAAAGGGGTCTTAAGGTTTAATTCGGACTCTGCTGTTCACTCACAGAGCTTGGAAATTTAAGATTCCCATAGACACTAGGTGACAATTTCCCAACCCTTTACACTCAGCAATGTCATGTCTACACAATTTTTGCATATACTGAAGAATAATATTTTAAGGTCCCATTCACACTACAAAGTCCAGTGTCTCAACATTGCAGTTCGTTGTAGGGTTGGGGTGGCATTCATAATTAATGACACTGCAATGCACCAACATAGATATGGTGCATTACCACAACAGTCTAGTTTGCATAGGCCCCTAAAGGCCATTGGGCTTATGACATTTACAAACACATCAAGGTAACTTTTCAGCCAACTTTAAAAAATTGATATAATAGATGAGCATCTTAATAAGACACAATGTATGGGGATAGGGACAATTGTAGACACTCACTCAGGTTGAACTGGATGGACTGGTGTCTTTATTCAACCTTACTAAGATAAAACTATGATACAAAATCAACCAACTTTTAAAAAGGGTTGCAGCAATACCGTTTTTTTTACCGATACTTTTGGTCAAATACTGGCCAATGCCAAGTACCAATACCTTTGCGGTGCGATTTGAGCCCATGCAAAATGAATAGGCTCAAATTGCACTGCAAAGAATAACACGTGATTTGAACAAGAACACTGTGCAATTTTGGTCTGAATTGCATGCGGTTTCCCGAACCACTCCTGGGTGAATGCAGGCTGAAGTCATTCTGCTCAACCCTATCTTTAACCCTTTCATGATATGAAAGGACCAACAGGGACAATTGCGGGGTCAGAATGGGCATTGTCAAGCTTTACCTTTATAGATACAGTATCTCACAAAATTGAGTACACCCCTCATATTTTTGTATATATTTTCTATATCTTTACATGTGACAACACTGAAGAAATTACACTTTACTACAATGTAAAGTAGTGAGTGTACAGCTTGTATAACAGCGTAAATTTGCTGTCCCCTCAAAATAACTCAACACACAGCCATTAATGCATAAACCACTGGCAACAAAAGTGAGTACACCCCTAAGTGAAAATGTCCAAACAGGGCCCAATTAGCCATTTTTCCCCTCCCCGATGTCACGTGACTCGTTAATGTTACAAGGTCTCAGGTGTAAATGGGGAGCAGGTGTGTTAAATCTGGCGTTATCGCTCTCACTCTCTCATACTTTTTACAAGTAAAAAAGGCGCAGTACAAAAGTACCTCAGTCAACTGTTCCTATTAGTCCAAGGGCAAGATCCACACATGTATAAAACCATAAACATAGGTGGAAAGTCAGTCTATCAAGGCAGCCACCATAAAGGAACGGAAGCCAAATCCAATGTGCTAGGAAAAAAAACAAGTAAAAGGGGCGCCACTGAGTATGTATCAAACACAATTTTAATAATAAAAAGCAATATCCACTCACATGTAGAGCTGAAATGTTGAGTTCAGGTACATCTCCAAACAGGAGAGAGAGAGGAGGACTACAGGTAGCAGCGAGTCTATATGTACTGGCATCACATCTCGTCCACCGGGGATGGGCTGCAGTAAGCTAACATGGTAGTCCAAGTGGCACACCAAAAAGGAGGAGATCACAAAGGAGCCATCAGAAATGGTGTGGGTTCCGGGAAAGGGAAGATCAGGGCGTCAGAGCCAGTCTTCAGCTGTGTTGCGGTGTCGAGCAATGCCTCGTCCGGCATCCGTGATGGAGAGATAGCACAGCCGTGTGGTCTGACGGCTCCTTTGTGATCTCCTCCTTTTTGGTGTGCCACTTGGACTATCATGTTAGCTTACTGCAGCCCATCCCCGGTGGACGAGATGTGATGCCAGTACATATAGACTCGCTGCTACCTGAAGTTCTCCTCTCTCTCTCTCCTGTTTGGAGATGTACCTGAACTCAACATTTCAGCTCTACGTGTGAGTGGATATTGCTTTTTATTATTAAAATTGTGTTTGATACATACTCAGTGGCGGCCCTTTTCCTTGTTTTTTTCCACTCTCTCATACTGGTCACTGGAAGTTCGACACGGCACCTCATGGCAAAGAACTCTCTGAGGATCTGAAAAAAAGAATTGTTGCTCTACATAAAGATAGCCTAGGCTATAAGAAGATTGGCAAGACCCTGAAACTGAGCTGCAGCACAGTGGCCAAGACCATACAGCGGTTTAACAGGACAGGTTCCACTCAAAACAGGCCTCCCCATGGTCAACCAAAGTTGTTGAGTGCACATGCTCAGCGTCATATCCAGAGGTTGTCTTTGGGAAATAGACGTATAAGTGCTGCCAGAATTGCTGCAGAGGTTGAAGGGGTGGGGGGTTAGCCTATCAGTGCTCAGACCATACGCCGCAAACTGCATCAAATTGGTCTGCATGGCTGTCGTCCCAGAAGGAAGCCTCTTCTCAAGATGATGCACAAGAAAGCCTGCAAACAGTTTGCTGAAGACAAGCAGACTAGGGACATGGATTACTGGAATCATATCCTGTGGTCTGATGAGACCAAGATAAACTTATTTGGTTCAGATGGTGTCAAGCGTGTGTGACAGCAACCAGGTGAGGAATACAAAGACAAGTGTGTCTTGCCTACAGTAAAGCATGATGGTGGGAGTGTCATGGTCTGGGGCTGCATGAGTGCTGCCAGCACTGGGGAGCTACAGTTCATTGAGAGAACCATGAATGCCAACATGTACTGTGACATACTGAAGAAGAGCATGATCCCCTCCCTTCAGAGACTGGGCCGCGGGCCAGTATTCCAACATAACGACACCAAACACACCTCCAAGACGATCAATGCCTTGCAAAAGAAGCTGAGGGTAAAGGTGATGGACTGGCCAAGCATGTCTCTAGACCTAAACCATATTGAGCATCTGTGGGGCATCTTCAAAAACGGAAGGTGGAGGAGCGCAAGGTCTCTAACATCCACCAGCTCGGTGATGTCATCATGGAGGAGTGGAAGAGGATTCCAGTGGCAATCTGTGAAGCTCTGATGAACTCCATGCCCGAGAGGGTTAAGGCAGTGCTGGAAAATAATGGTGGCTACACAAAATATTGACACTTTGGTCCCAATTTGGACATTTTCACTTAGGGGTGTACTCAGTTTTGTTGCCAGCGGTTTAGACATTAATGACTGTGTTGAGTTATTTTGAGGGGGACAGCAAATTTCCACTGTTATACAAGCTGTACACTCACTACTTTACATTGCAGCAAAGTGTCATTTCTTCAGTGTTGTCAAGGCTTAACATTTCCAAAGTCTTCTATGCATTAGAGCTGTATGATTCTGGCCAAAATGAGAATCACGATTTTTTTTACTTAGAATAAAAAGATCACGATTCTCGCAACGTAATTTTTCCTCTCAAGTATCCCCCTACTTATCTCAGGTGTCCCCCTTTTCCTACGCTCTCTCTCTCTAGTGATCTCCCTCCCCGTCAGGTGCCCCCAATCCCAGGATCCCCCCCTCTATCTTAGGTGTCCCCCTTGCTCTCTCAGGTGTCCCCCCTCCCCCTCTGTCAGGTTTCATCTCACCTGCTGCTGGATCTTGTCGTCCTCTGTCATCACCCAGTGTATTGTGGCCCCGAAGGGACACACCTGGCATAGCAGGCAGAGCCCCCCGAGCAGAGATACCCCCATTCAGGGGATCCGGGCGGTGAAGGTCAGGGCTCCGGTCTCAGGGGGGCTGTACAGCCCGCTCCTGCTCTCTGCCATGTTTCCCGCTGACATCACATGCTCGGGCGCACACAGGTGACGTTAGACGTTTCACACTGGCTCCGACGGCTTCCCCTCTGCTCCGAAACAGGCGCACGCTTTGAATAGTCAGAATCATAGAATCGTTCAAATCCTGAGTTGCGATCGTGGCGGGTGGAGAATCGCGATAACGATTCTCCGCGATTAATCGTGCAGCTCTACTATGCAACTATCCTTGCTTGTCCTGCCAGGAGCACACTGAGGCCCATGAGAAGCTGCACAGCTGCCACTAAAAACTCTTGCCTGATCACTTACTACTCCACAAGGGGAAAAATACCTATTATTGCAATAAAAAGAGGCAATTGATGATAAAACACATGTATATTAAAGTGCAGCCTTTCTTTAAATCTTGATAAAGAAATCTCTGTACCAAAGTCCATTCTTATAATACAGAAATAGCAAAGTGGTCCCTTTTCAGTTTTTGACGCATTAAAAAGAAATCAGTCGGGAGTAAGACTCTGTAACTGGATGTAGGGCACAAAATTACAGAGTGGTGGGATTTGGCCCCTGCAGCCCATATAATACTTCAACTAACCAGTCTCCCTTAAAGTGGTTCTAAAGGCATATATTTTTTTTACCATCATGCATTCCCTGCATTAAAGAAAAATATATTTAGGCATCAGTATCAGAAAGCCCCTCCTCCAGATAAAAAAAAAAAAAATGCCCACGAAGACTTCTGGGATGTATGACAGCACTTTTGTCTAGGCCAAAATCCAGGAAGCAACTGTAGAAACATTAAAAAAAAAAAAAAGTTTAGAACAATTAAATACCTTCCTATTTACTACTACTTGCAGCATAAGAACCAACCAAAAATAGTTTATGTTAATTGAGAGAGTTTAGTTCCCCTTTATTATGTCCTTAAATCAAAGATGTAAAATAAACTCATGTTTTGTATAAACGATGGAAGGAGATTTCACATTGCAGTTGATGACTGCTTCAGTCTAGGAATAGGTGGCTATTTGAAAAATTCCATACAAGGAAGCAAAGGCTCAGGAATGAAATTAGAAACTGTTCAATGGACTGCTATTTATTAAAAAAAAAAAAAATCCATAAATATGGGCTTTTGTCCAGCAAAAACAGATCTAAGTTAATGTGCATTCTTTGCATAAATGGACAATTTGGAGCCAGTTGGTGCAGAAACTTCAAGACATCTGTTAGACGCCACAGAATAAATTTACAAAGAAAACAGAAAGACAAAGCGAAACAAAAAAAATATGATTACAATGTAAACACTGGTTACTAGAACACTAACTGCCAATGTAACACAAAACGCACTACAAATATGACCTCAAATAATGCCGACTATCTTCAAACCATTCTCAGTCATATTGCCCATAAATAAATAAGCCTTATTCTAGAAATGGCTCTAAAACTTTGGTCAATTAGGATTAATATTATAGAAATTCTAGGCTTAGATATGTTGTGTTTTAATATGTTTATTGGTTTTGAGAATAAACACGAGAATACAAAGGCAAGCTTGTAAATCGCCCACACGTGGCTAAATAATGGGTAGACATTACAATTGAGCAACGAAGATCACAATTATGCTAACCAAAAATTACAAAAAAATAAATAAATAAATAAAGAAAAGTGGGTCATAGACAAGGGGGAGAGAAAGAGGAAGGGGCCAATTCAGACTCGGAAGCCCCAAAGGGAGCAACCAGACAGGGCACAAACAGGTCAGATGGAGAGAGGGGAACTCGTAAGAGATCAAAGGTTCCCAAACATTGAAAATTTGGTATGTGAATCATTCACAATACTGGACATTCACTCATGAAGCATCATGGCGGTCATACAAGTCTTCACCCCCTGGAAGGCTATGCATTGGGTCTTCCAGGCTTAAGCTATGGTCTGTTCAGCCACAATCAAAAGATATGTGGCCAGCTTCTGCTGTGATGCTTTTAAGCCAGGTATTGACAGTAATAAGACTAACTTAGCATTCCTATGAACCGTAGATGGAAAAGGGTCTGAAGCAAGCCAAAAACCCTAGACCAGAACCCCACTAGCCTTGGGCAGGACCCCGCTGTCCACAGTTGCAGAAAAAAAACATTACGTTTGGATATTTTATACATGGTTGCATTGGCCCTGCTTGGACCATACCTGGCTTGCCTCAGGCGCAAGATGGGACAGCTACCTGGTAAAACTTTGAAAAAGTATGAACAGAAGACCAGGTAGTGTTCTTCTTACAGAAATGGACAGAGGCTTGATGCCTAAAGGCCAAGGATATGTCAACAGAACTGGTGGAGTGTGAGCGCAAAAGCTCAAGCAGAAGTTTTTGTTCTAGAGCATGGGCTCTAGCAATAAAATAACTTATCCACCCTGCAATGATGGATTCCGAAGCGAGGTGTCCTTTGAATACCCGAAAAAAGAACAAATAGGGAAAATGTTTGTCTGATAGAAGCAGTAGCTTTTGGGTACACTTTAATGGCTCTGACTAGGTCCAGATAATGTAGAGATATTTCCTTTAAATGCTTAGAAGTAGAGCACAAGAATGGCAGAACAGTGATGGAAAGCTGAAAATACCTTTGTATGTACATGTACTTTGTTTGTAAAGTACGAGGAAGAGCTCTTTACAGGAAAGGACCGCTAGTTCAGAGACATGCCTGAAAGATAAGATGGCTACTTTGGGGGCCTGACACAAGAAACATCTTGAATAAATGTTTTTTTATAAATGGAAGAAAAGCCAAAGGCCATTGAAAAGTGATGGATAAGGCCGAAAACTTGCCCCTTCAGGGTGCTGAAGTTAGATTCAGATCAAGACCTGTTTGTAGGTAGGCCAAGATGCGAGGCACAGAGTAATCTCTGGGATTAAAATGTTTGTGCTCTCACTAGTCAATGTAAGATTTCCACATACAGCAGCAAGGTCGGAATCACAGACTCAGAAATAGTCTGACATTGCACCAATGATCTGCTGATTGGGGGTGCAATGCTCTTTAGACTCCTAAGAATTTTTTTTATTATTTTAAATGTGTATTTTCTTTTGCCCGCAGCAAAAGTTTTTTTTTTTTTCAAGTCAACTTGAAATTTGGACCACTCAGCAGTGACCAGCTGAATTTCAATCAGAGTAAAGCTGTCGATCATTTGACCGACTTCTCACGACAGAACACGCTGGAAAAACTTTTGTTGATCAGCTAATACACTGCAGCTGTTGATCAGTGTATTCTGACAGGGGTGGGACCTGCTGTCAGTATACAATGTCCCAGCTGGGGATTCCTCCATCCTCCTCATTTGTGTGGATGAAGGAATGTGTTAGTCATGCCTGGTACACAGATTGTTTTTTTTTCATTCTACCCAGCTGGCTGAACAAACTAAAAGTGACAGATCACTAATAGCGGTAATGGACAGTAATGGCGGTGATCAGTGTTTTTTAGCAGGATTGTGTCATTGTGGTGGACAGATCGGACACCTGATATTTTTGACACTTTTTTGGGAACCAGTGATATTACAGTAATCAGTGCTAAAAATATGCACTGCTATTGTAATGACACTGGCAGGGAAGGGGTTAAATGTGTTCCCCGTTTGTGTTTTCTAACTGTATGGGGGACTGTTTGACTAGGGAAACACACAGATCAGTCTTCCTGCATAGCAGAAAGACAGGATTTGAGTGATCTCCCCTGCCAGAACGGAGATCTGCCTTGTTTACACAGGCAGATCCCTGTTCTGTCACTGTGGGGAACAATCGCGGGTGATCAACGGTCAGAGTCCTCTTGACCTGCTGCTTGGCTCCCCCGCTGGCCAATGGGAGCGAGCACGCTTCCACAAAAGCGAGCTCACGAGCCGACATACAGCTACGGCAACACACGGGATCTTGCCAACCTGCCGCAATAGAATGACGGCGGCTGGTCGGCAATCGGTTAATAAATGCAAATCCACTGTTCACTGGAAGTGCACTGTAGATCTGAGGGGGACCAGCCACAAAAATAAGAAACAGCATTTTTTGCTTGCACATGATTGGATGACAGAAAATCAGCAGACTTTCACTCATTTTGTAGTGCACAGTGGATTTGCCTTTAGTAAAGTCAACCCCTACGTCTCTTCTGCAGTAAAAAATCTAGCCGTCCACACTTTGTTATTCAGTTAACAATCCACTTTAAAGAAAAATCTGTTAAAATACAGCACAAACTACTTTAGGCTCATACACACTATAAGAAAATCAGGTGAACATTTTTGTCCAAAGAATTTTCGTACGATTTGCGTACAGTATGTACATAACTTAACAGCCAATTCCGAATCTTCGTAGGAAAATTTACAAAGAGTCAAACTCCATTTTTCTCGTACGGGAACAGAACGAACTATTTTCATTTAATATGTACTGTTTTTGTACAAGAAAAATAAGAAAAGAAAGACTGTGCATAATCAGAAACAATAAACAACAAAAAAAAGCATTTGTCGTACGAGAATATTCGTCAGAATTTTCATACAAATTTTCTTTTATCGGTTCAGATATTCAGATGCTACTAGCATGCCAATAAGTGATTAAACATACTAATAATGTAACCTTTTGTTACATTACGAAACGTCAAAAACCCCTTATGTAGAATCTTGCTTGGCATGTTTCTGTCCACGGTTTAAACCAGAAACGTCTTTTCAAGAAGAAAGAGTGAATTGTATAGAGGAAACAGTACAGTGACTAACTGGATACTGTCATAAGAACTTCAAAAAATGAAAGCCCTTTGTAAGAATTATTTAGTAAACATTCATTTTATTTACTCCAAAATGTTTCAGTAAAAAAAAAAAAAAAAGAAGGGGGATCTATAGTCAAAGCATGCACCTCTATTTTATAAAATCAGGCTTGTAATAACAATACTATCAAAAGTTTGACGAGCCTAATTTAGATTTACAATTTTAGGTTTTGAGTACTGCCTGTCTGCTAGCCATCTTCATTCAAAACTTCCCTACATGCTTTGCAGCTTCTCCTCTGCTCATTACTTTGGTTTACTTAAAAATTTAAAAAGGACTGCATATCATATGGTAGCATGCTGCCTGCAATAAATGATGTGTTATGCTTCCTTTACTGACTGTGCCTTTTAAAAAAACTCATCCTCTTCATCTCTTTAGTTCAGAATGCAGGCTTATGATGAAGCAGTGCGTGTTCACAGGGCACAATGAATATGTGTCATAGAATTTAAGTAAATGTGTAGAATTGTTCACAACATAAGTTTACAAACTTCAAGATCATTCTGATTAATACAAATAGGCTAGACAAAAAAAAAAAATGAAACTCAATATAGAAATAAATACATTATTTTTTTTTTAATTTTGAACATAGATACACTTTCGCACCTAATATCTGAAATCCATTTCACAATTTTCAGTATATCATCCAAAATTAAGGTCAATGCTTATTTCACTTAAACTGAAGCGTAGAAAGAAAAGTCTCCTTGGGAAGATGTCCCAAGACATCTAAAAGGGACATCAACATCACCTTGTCCCTATGCAAAACCAGTTTGGACACTAGCCACACAGAGGTAATGCTAATAAAACTACCTTGTGGGTGAGAGAAGAAAGAAACATGTCTATAATAGATTCAAGCAGCAGATTATAAACAACAAAAAGAGCCAGATACAAATTCCATCAAGTCGTGGGGAACGGATGAAGGGAGCTAAATTGGGAGACCCTCTGTACAAAGATTTTTCCCAAAGTGAGCAGTCAATGGTCTCAAAGGATTAAAAAAGAAGTTCAGAGCAAACTAAAAAAGTGTCAGAACAAGGAAGACAATTCAAAATTTCAAGTGATAGATTAAAATTATAACAAATGAACTTGGAGTTTCGACGCCAAGTTTGGAAAAATAGAATACCTCAAAAATCTCTCAGAAACATGTAGCAGAGTATGTAAAACGATAAACCATTTGCAATTTGTTTTGCACTTCTGTGACCCGTTTTCACAGGCTGAAGTGCACTCTCTGCTGACATCACAGAAGACGGTCTAGGCACCGCGTCATCGCGACAATGGAAGTCAGGATCCGCCTAGACCAACACCCGGCTCAGCTTCTCAAGCCGCTAAGAGCCTGAGCTGACAGCTCCACCCCCTCCACAGCCCAGCGCACCAGTGAACGAGGAGGGGGCAGAGCAGAGATCTGTGACTGACACCCACCAGCTCTTTGCTCACGGAGCTGTCAGAACCAAGCGATTCGCTCGGTTCACAGTGCAGGCGCGCCGGGGGGACAGAATTGGACTGATGCTGCATCCAACTAGTTAAGTATAAAACTACAAAAAAGCCCAAACCCATACTTCTCTTTTAAGAGTTTGCGGCAAAAATTCCAACCCAGATTGGAGATACTTAAAGGCTCTAACCGACTGACGCTGAATGATCCAGAGAGCATGAAAAGACATAGAAAGATAATACCGAAAACGTACATTAGAAAATGCAATGTGGATAACTTTGTAGAATCTCAACTGGAAAGCGATGATAAAGATGAACCCGATATTTTAAATTAGAAGTCAGAGCAGCAATTAAAGCTTTATCAAATAATAAGTCACCGTGTATCAGTGTTATTTCAATTGAGTTAGTCAGAGGCCCTGAAGGTGCCATTGTGGCCTTTACTCAACTGTGTCAATCTGTCTCGGATCTGGAAGGAAAAAACCATGGCCAACCGACTGGAGAAGGTCACAGCTCATTGCTATACCAAGGAAAGGTAATGCCAAGGATTGTAACTACAGAACAATTGCATTAATTCCACATGCCAGTAAAGTATTGCTCAAAATATTACAATGAAGGATACATTCATACACTGAGAACTACCTGAAGCTCAGGGTGGTTTCAGAGAAGGTTGAGGAACAAGAGACATTACTAATTTTAGATGAATATTAGAGAAGAGCAAATACCAAAAGACTGTATACTTTTGCTTCATCAACTACAGAAAAGCATTTGTGTGGATCATGATAAATTATGGAGGAATACCTAAACTCATAACTTATTTGATAAAGGGCCTCTACAAAATTCATGAAGCTGTCGTAAGAACTAAATATGGCGATACTGACTGGATTCCAATAACACATGGCATAAGGTAGGAATGCATCTTGTCACCTTAACTGTTCAACCTATATGGCGAGGCCATCTTCAGAAATGCAAACTTGGAAGAATTAAAGTTTGTCAGCATCAAAAAGTTTGTGGCCAAAAAAGAAACAACATTAGTCACCATCAGCAATGAAGATATGCTTTATTTATAAACTTTATTTAATCCAAAAGTTGTAACCTGGGATTAGAGCTGAATATAAACAAGACAAAAGATCACCAACAAAGCAAATTACAACAATTTTTAAAGTTGACGGCGATAGAATAGTTCCTGGGCTCTTTCATAAGCAAGGAAGCAACTAGTAGTCACAAAATGCTCCACATTACACAATAAAGACTCTCAACAAAGTATTAAAAGTAAAGAAATTACACTCAAAACAAAGATCAGAATTGTTCATGCTCTCATTTTCTCAGTTGTTAATGATGGATATGAAAGCTGGACACAATCAAACAGGACAGAAAGATGACTAACTTCAGCTTTGTTGCTGAAGATAGATTTTAGCCATGCCGTGGACAGTCCATAGAACTTTCAGATTAATTTTGGAAGAAATCCAACCGGCTAGATCACTAGAAGCCCAAATGAAGTTACAACTGTCCTATTTTGGTCACACACAGAAGAGAGACATCACTGGAGAAGGGAATAATGTTTGGGAAGATTGAAGGAACCAGGCAAAGAGGAAGAATGGCTTCTAGATTGTTGGACACATTGACTACAGCTGTGGGGATGACACTGGAAGATCTTGCAGGACTAGAACAAAATTGACTTATTTTAGATCTTTCATTTGTCAAGTCCCTAGGACTCAGACCAAAGTTGATGACAAAGCGATTTCTTAGCTTTTTCCCTCCTCTGTAATGTTTTTTCAGCTTCTTCACTAATCATAGTTTTGATGTAATTCCATAACTCTTTAGGGACCCAGTCTCCTGCATCAAGAATGGCAAATCTATTGTTAGTTTAATCCAGTAATCTTGTGGAATATTTTCAATGTCATATCAAAGCTCACGATGGCTTCCACACTCAGCTCCTGGCTTAGTCCCTGCCTTCAAAATGGCAGATTTCCACCTCTGTCTTATGCAGATGTAGTCAATTTTGTACATGCCATTGGAAAAGTTCATGTGTATAGCTGATGCTTGTGGTGCTGTAATCGTGTATTCATAATGGACAGTTTTGTTAGTTTTGCAAAACTTTACAAAGTGATTTGTCTTAATTTCTTTTACTTAAGCTGTACTTAACACCCACTGCATCCGCTACTTTTGCACTGAAGCCACATGATGATTAGTAGATCTTGATTCTCTGCTTACTGCATTTTCAAGTTGTTCATAAAACTCCTCTACATCCTTGTCTTCTGCGTCTGTTCTTGGAGCATACACTTTGATCAAGGTGACAATGATTGTCCTTCCATGTAGACGGATTTACATGACTATCGCTATTAGTATACTATTTTAGTACCATCTTTAAGAGCTTACTGTTGAGGATGAATGCCACACAAATTTATATAGTAAATTTTGCAACCAAAATAGCATATCCAAATTTTCGTTTAAAAGTCCCGAATTTGTTTATTTGTTTTAGATTTTAGAATGGGGTGCCTTGAGACTATGCATAATTTTAAAAAGGTGCCTTGACTGAAAAAATATTGAGAAACACTGACCTACCAAAATTTGCAGCCTGCGTGAAACTGGGGGAGGGATTGTACAGAGATTGGGTTATCTCATTGCATGGTTTATGGTCTGCTATGGAGAGAGGGTTCTCTCTTTGCTGTATGCATTCATGTTTTTTTGTTTATCTGTGTAATGACACTGTACAGAATGTCCTAAATTGGGTGCACATTGTGAATCTTCAACAATGTGATTTGAACAGAAATGCGGTGCGATTTCGGTTTGAATTACATACAGTTTCCTGCAATGCTCCTGTGTGAACCCAGACCAAAATCACTATGACATGCCCAGGTTCACACAGGAGCGGTGCAGGAAACCGCATGTGTATTTGATTAGGAATTTCACTGCATTTGAGCCATTCATTTTGTATGGGTTAAAATAAAAGCGCAAAAGTATCAGTTTCAGGTATCAGAGCACTTGCATGAGTACAAGTACTTGTGCAAATGCTTAGTTTCAGCATTGGTGCATCCCTACTTGTTATACATTTGTATCACACAATTTTTTTTTGTGCTCAGACAAGCTAGGTTTTGCCCTATCAAAAGCTGGTTGGCAAGTCTTGGGAACAGGGAGGAACCGTAAGTTATGTCACTTCTGGACCCAGAAGTGATGTCACATATGGCCAACCATGGGGAGTAACTGCTAGTAGAAGCCATTTTATATATGTAACATATGCTTAGCTAGTAATTTAGAGTGGAGGGATCTTGAGAAAGGGGGTTTCTACATGCCTAAAACATTAGGTTTTTCCCTCCTCTTTTCACCAGGGTCTGGCTCAGCTATCCTTTTCATTACCCTATTGTGGGTACCAATTTCTTTTACGTATTTCTGATTATCAGCTTAGCTGCTTAAGTGGTGCTCATTGTACGTATAGTATATACATGCATTTATATTTGCTGGTTGGATTTAACAGTGGAGTGAAAACCTATGTTTCAATATGCTTGATGTGATACTTGAAGGTTTGTACCTAATGCATAACTGCATGTACAGTATATGCCTAATACAACTTAATGCCTAAAGCATTTTTGGTATGTGGTGTGCTTACTCTATAGGATATAAAAAAAGAATAAAAAATATATTTAAAAAAAAAAAAAAAAAAAAAAAAAAAAAAAAAAAAAAAACAGAAACCTGGCTATTGATGGTACTGACAGCCAATTTCAGTCCAGACTAGCTGCAGAAAGCACAGGATTCATTGTATAGAGAAATTCATGGGATAGAAACCCTAAGACTCAGACCAAATAAAGTATGTGATCCAAATCTGATGACAGGTCTTGAAAGACCTTATAGACTACATAGCTTTTAGCATCATGGGAATCACAGACTCTGAGAAGCTTGTTTATCTTAGAACTTGAGTGTCAACAGGCATGCTATTATAGCCAGCAACCATGAAGGAGAATAACAAATGGTTCCTCAGGACAGAAATCCTGACAATCCAGCAAAGCCCACAGACTGTCTGCTAGGAGTCTTACTAGGTCAGTGTACTACATCCACCGGGGCTAATCTGGGAGCAATGAAGATCAAGAGAAAGTCCTCCATCCCAAAAAAAAGACATGGAAGAAATTTCAGGGGGGGAAAAGGCATACTTCAGGGGGTACTGATCACACAAACTATTCTATGTTGTTGTTGTGGTCAGAAGATCCATATTTGGTGTTCCCCGCTATAATACAGGTCCTGGAACACTTCCAGGTGTAAGGACCGCTCCCCCCCTGGTCAAGACTGTCAGATGAGAAAACCTGCCTGTCTCTTGTCTAGAATGTACATGATGGAATGTGAAATTCTATCCAAGACAGGATCCGATCTATATCTTTGCTGCAGGGGGACATCTGGTTCCTCCCTGATGATGGATATACACCACCGCCGTGTCAATGCCGAATTAATATAAAATATATAAACCTCTAATAGTGTGGAGTGCTGAAGTGACCAAATCACTTGAAGTTTCAAGATGTAAATTGAAAATGAGACGCCAACGGCAATCAAGATCCTGTACTTACAAGATGCCCAGTACACCTTTCCACCCCAATAGATTAAGATCTGTTTGAGGATACACCATAAGATAGATAGAAGGAAAGGACATCTCCAATCCCAGAGCCAGATTCCTGAGCCACCAAGCCAAGGACAACCCTGGTCACAGTCAAATTGGTCTGTCCAAAAGACCAGATCAACATGTCCAACAATGACAAAATGTTGCACTGGAGGGGTCTGAAACAAACTGGACAAAAGAAGCTGCCTAAAATTAAAATTAGGCTACCATCAGACTTAGGATCATCAAACAAAAGTAGAGAGTAGGAACAGCTGAACTGGAGCATTCTAAACTGAAACGTCTGAAGTTTATCCTGTGGAAGAAAGTCTGGCCTGAGTGGTGTCCAGAATTAGACTAGCTCTGTTCCAACAACAATCTTTGAAGGTTCTGGATCCAGCCAATTCACTAATCTCTGTGCAGTCAAAGTTATGCTGTGACAGAACCCATGCTAGCTATTCCCTCAACAGGAAGTCAACTAAGTATTCCACAATGGGGATGCAATGAGAGCACAGCAGGGGTAGTACTGGGACCAGTACCTTGCTGAGAAGGGGGCATAAGAGCAGGGCCACAAACTGGTTGTGCAGGGGCCTGCAACAATGCATAGAATCACAGATTTTCTGCAAAGATGGGGAATATGTAGGTAGGCATCCCAGATGTTCACAGAGGCCAGAAAATCATCAAGGTGAAGGGAGGAAATAACAGATTTGGTAAACAAGTTAGCGTAAAAGGGTGAGATGGGATGGTACCAGTAAAACAGTTGAAAATTATTGCTACAGCCATATGCTCCACATATTATACAATTGAGGGATCAACCACAGCAGCATTTAGATCTTTAAGGGATTCTGACCGTACACTTAATAACAAAAGAGGGGCCAAGCCAGAATTAATTTAGAGCAAATCTCACAAGAATAGAAAAGACTTAAGACAACTTACCAGTTGGGTACTTAAAGACAAATGCATTCTCTATAAGAACAGTAAGTGCCTTGTTAAGGCAGGATGCTGCTGGATCGGTGGGAATAGACCTATGCCTGCACAAAATCCTAACCACACAGATACAAGACTAATTAGCATTTAGTGGCAGCAAACAGTTTTTAGGATGCTTCCAATCCCCAAAGAAAATAAGCTGGAAAAGTAAATCAAAAAAGAAGATCTTTGAGGACCTAGGAGTTTTAAAATTACCCGAAAAAGTGAAAACAGCCCTGGTAGAAACAGACTAACCCTCTAGTTGTAGGGTGGCGTGCACTGTATCAATTAGAGCCAAAATGGTGATCTTTAATTTGGAAATAATAGCACAAGACTCCTCAGGGGTAAGTAAACTTGTCAGTCACAGACTGGAGTGGCTCAGACTCATTATTTGCAGGTTGATGGCTTGGAAGCCGCTAAAGGGGAAAATCAGATACAGAAATTGCAGAAGTGGGTGCAGAAGGGCGCTTGCAGCTTCTGCAATCAGAATCAGCAAATAACTGGGTGATTGGAATCAAAGTCGTACATGACTGTGGTAAAGGGAGACCATCACAGCTACACCCAATGAAGCCAAAGAGGATTCGGAAGACAGAACAGACTTTAGGAGCACAGAAGAACACGATTCTAGGATGCAGACTTTTGCAGCATCAGTAGACACGCCTCAAGCAATCCCGGAATCATTTGAATTAAGTGATCTGGAGCACCCAGACAGAAGGACTATACACCCCTTTCCCCCTTTATACCGTATGTCTAGACTCATGAGAGTGATGGTGCCTAGCATCCTAGGTAAATGAGACAGCTTCTGGCATTCAGCCCCTCCAACCTAGAGAGGCCAAGCGCTGAGGCAATTCCAGTGACTCTGAACCTGGAAAGCACTCAAAGCAGCCATTTACCAGAAGGAAGAACTAAAACATGGAACCCAGTGTCCAAAGGTCCCTTCCAAATACTTACACAACAGCCAGTCCAGCATGGTCCAGACACAGCACTCTAAAAACAGAAAGCTTCAACTGAAGAGAAAGCTCCAGCAGCAATGGATAATTCTTGATTCCAGACAAAAAAAGAAAGAAAATCGAAGAAGAAAAAAAGCTGCTTGCAAAAAACTACTTCGTCTTTAACACAGCAGAGCTTCAGAAAAGATGTCCATCCTCCCAGGACACTAAAAAAGGCATGTTAGAAGTAGGAAGGGTGAACCTGAGTTGCCATAGGCAGCAGTATAAGTATAAATGTTCTATGTCCAAAGTCATTAAATGGAATAAAACAAAATGACTGTTGCAGTCTTTCAAGTCAAACCGTTGTCTGAAAACTCTTAAAACCACAAGATTCTCAGTGCAGAAGAATGCTTAATTTGTACGTCATCATTTCATTTTGTAATTCAGGGTGCTACCGTAACACTAGTTGTTAGAGCCTTCTGGATGTTCTAATAAGAAGGTTTTAGGGCTCTGTCTCTCTAATTGATAATTTACACACACAGCCATAACTAGAGAATGAAAAAGGATGTGCCCCTTCTATGACTTGTTCAGCTGTGCATGTTTTCTGAGCAGTTCAACAAGAGAGTCAAATTACACTCTTTACAGTACATAAGACCTGCAAAAAACAGTATAAAGTCACCCTTTCATTTTCTATTGTTTACAGAAAACACCACTAAATTTGAACTATTCAAATTACAAACTTATCAATGCATAATAAGTGAACAAAACCGCAGTGAACATAATGTCCCAAGAGGCTCAATTATTTACTTGTTGGGTTCAGCCATGTTACCTTTCTTACAGAAAAGAGAAGATATAGCTAAGCTCCAAGATTTAGATCACAGCCTGCAGGAGAAAGACATACTATGCTACTTTTTTTAAACAGTCTTGTACCACTGCCCCCTGCATAGGCCCTAAGGAGTGGATAGAGGGCTTAGCTAAAAGCTGAGATCTGCTGCCCCCAAGGGATCCAGTCAGCATCCACCTCCCAGCAAGCGGCCAACATCACAGCCTTGTCTGTGCTTAAACCCAGTACTTATACACCTAGGAAAATGGCAGGTGGGTCGCCTCCTCAAGCCAAGGAATGTTACACTGAATTGTTTACTCATATGGCACTTCTTGCTACTATAGTTTTTTTTTTTTAAATAAGCATGGTCTCTTTACTAAGAGCATACACAGATCAAATGACTCGTCATCTGCTGAATGAACCAAAAGCACTTCCAACGTAAAAATAAAAAAAATATATATTATACTATATCGTAATGTTAACTGCTACTGCAGACACTGTACTGTGGGTGTCCCTTCACACTGGAGAAACTACAGCTGCACCTGTGATGCAAAGAAAGTCTCGGCTGTTAAAATGAGCAGAGAATTGTTTGTAATAGCAACCAGAAAGTGGCAGGTTAGGAAGAGAAGCAGGGTGTATGAAGTATAATCAGTATAGGTCTTAAAAGAGAAGCATGGGCTTTAAGAAATATTTAAAAAAAAAAAAAAAAAAAAGATGATTATTCTCACCTAAGGGGATCTAACATCGATCCAATGCCACATCTGTCCTCCACCAGCTCTGTATTGAGAACTGAGCGATCAAACACCACTGATTGCTCAGTTCTCCCCCTCTGCTCTGAGCAAAGAGCCGTGACCAGTAGATAACAAAACCTGGGGAATGCCCAGGAAAAAATTCCAAGCCTACTTACCACCAGCTCGCAGACAACCAATTGACCTGTCTAACAGTACGCGTTAAAAACAGGGGTTCAGTCCGCACGCATTTGCAAACGCATGCGTAAGCCACAGAGCCACGTCACGGCACCCTGTAATCTGTGGTCCTAACACTAAAATTTAGGTGTCCCCACAGTAGAGGCACATGCGTTCTAATGGATAAGTGAGGACAGGTGGACTGAAGGGAGCCCACCCCTTCTTAAAAGGTACAGGACACACCAAATACCCAACAGGTAGCACAATGGCTGCAAAGGTGCTGGTGCGTTGCTGGACCAATACATGCAACAGCACCTTTGCAGCCATTGTGCTACCTGCTGGGTGTTTGGTGTGTCCTGTACCTTTAAGAAGGGGTGGGCTCCCTTCAGTCCACCTGCCCTCACTTATCCATTAGAACGCATGTGCCTCTACTGTGGGGACACCTAAATTTTAGTGTTAGGACCACAGATTACAGGGTGCCGTGACGTGGCTCTGTGGCTTACGCATGCGTTTGCAAATGCGTGCGGACTGAACCCCTGTTTTTAACGCGTACTGTTAGACAGGTCAATTGGTTGTCTGCGAGCTGGTGGTAAGTAGGCTTGGAATTTTTTCCTGGGCATTCCCCAGGTTTTGTTGTTATCTGTTTGTGGCCTTCCAATGCCTCTTACTGCGATAGCCAGCTATAAGTGAGCCGTGACCAGTAGTTAGCGGCTCTCTGATCTCCCCTCTAGCGCATACTCGAGAGCTAAGCTGTGGAGAGTAAAGGAGGGGTTTGCTCAGGCCGTCAGCAGATCGCTGAGAGGCTGAGCCAGGTGTCGGTCCAGGGTTCTGGGTGGATCCCAACCAAATGGTCAGGATTTTTTTTAGAGCTCAGACCAGCTCCGTGATGTCAGCCCGCTGTCGGCATAAAATAGATCACATAACGAACTGCACTCCTGTGATCCAAAGGAGAGGTTCAGCCAAAAAAAGCTTTGGCTCTACTTCTCCTAAGTCCACAACTGTTTAACATAGTCTTTTTTGTTTATCAGATCTTATACTGTATAGCTGTCTTTCTCAGACTTTATAATAAGGCACTGGCACTCTGGGCAAGATAGGGAAAGTAAAAGAAAAACCTAAAAAAGAGGATACAGTGGGTTGATTATCTAAAGGAAAATAGACTATTCGCATTGCAAGTGCAGTTGCACTCTGCAAGTTCAGTTGCTCCAGAGCTTAGTAAATGAGGGGGGGAAGCCCTGCTGACTTTCATCATCTAATAATCTGCAAGCTAAATTGTATTTTTTTTTTTCTTGCATGCGATCGGGTATTCTTCACTTCGTTTACTAAGCTCTGGAGAAACTGCACTTGCAAAGTGCACAGTTTATGTGTCTTTAGTAAATGAACCCCAGTGTTAAGGCATTTATAAGTTCCATTATTAAACCGGAGTCCCACCCACATTTTTCACTCCTCAACATGCAGCAGTAATGTGCATCCATAACCACTTCAGCCCCAGACCATTTGGCTGCCAAATGACCAGGCCACCTTTTGCGATTCGACTTGGTCGTACGACATGGCTCCCAAACAAAATTGAAGTCCTTTTCTTTTAGGCCGATACGTATTCTTCTACATATTTTTGGTAAAAAAAAAAAAACACAACAATCCCAATAAGCGTTTATTGATTGGTTTGCGCAAAACTTATAGCGTCTACAAAATAGGGGATAGTTTTATGGCATTTTTATTAATAATTTTTTTCTAAGCGTCCTTCAGGACAGCCCATGAGACCTAGGGTCTCCTCCTACCAGGACAGGAAACCCGTTATCCCCACCAGATAAAAGGGCAGTCCTCCAGGCCCCATGTCAGTTATTAGTGTTTCCTTCGGACAGAGGATAACATGTTCCTGGAACCTGGTCCCCTAGGTCTCATGAGCAGGGGCTCTAATGGCTGTTTGGGGTGCATCACTGACCTTTCTCCTCTGCCAAAAGCAGCACCTCCGCTGGGGAAGTTGGTTGCACTGCTGTTCCCTGTTCTCAGTGCCTGTAGAGGGCCAAGACCAGGGTGAAGTCGGGCCCTATAGCACGGGTTGCATAGCAGCAAGGTGGTATCCTTTCCCCGCTGACAGCGTGGCTTGTATGTGCAGGGGAAAGAGGAAGCCACTGCGCTCGAGAGGGTGGAGCTACTGCGCTCCAAGCTGGCCCAAAGGAAGTATCCAGCGAGGGTCACTTCCGGGGCATATGGCGTCATCGGGCACCGGAGACACTAGTTCCAGTCTCCATTAAAAGGGTGCGAACAGGGGGACGCTGGCTGCTGGTGTTTGAATGGTGAGAAGCAGCAGAGGCTGTAGACGACCAGAGGGGTAGGATGGATCCTTCTGCAGTACCTGCACAGGCAGTGGATGCGGTCCCCAACACCAGCACCTCACAGGTAAGCCTGGAGTGTTTTGTCAGCCTCTTGCCATCCTTGTGAGTGTTCCCTCCTCCTCCCCCCTCTATAGAATTGGGTGTAAGGGGACACATTTTCCTCCCTCCTGCACGAAGTGTTTCGGAGTGATGGGTGGCTTAAAGTTACATTATGGGTCATTCATTTTGTCTTGCAGACCAAGGCCCAGGACAAGGCCCAAGCGTAGCCACCAAAAAGGAAATGTGTGGTTTGCACAAGCAAATTGAGGTCCTCATGGAGCCAAGCAGTTTTCCGCACCTGTATAGAAGGCCTAGTAAAGGATGACCCGGTAGCCTCCTGTCAGAAAATGCTGACTTCTGTTAGAGATGAGATTACGTCTACCTTTAGCTCATTTAAAACCAATTGACAAGTTTCAGGCTCCCGCAGAGGGTCAGTCTCCAAGTAGGGCTTCAGTCGGTAGCGCTCCACAGCAAAGTGCAGAGAGTTTAGAATCTGAGGCTGAAGCCAGATCTACCCATTCTTCTCCGGAAGATTCAGGGTCAGATACAGGGCCCAGGGATAGAGAATCCGCAAGGGGCTCGAGGTTTAAGTTATCTTTAGAGGACGTAGATAACTTAATAAAGGCTATCTATACAACACTTGAAATGGAAGAAGAGGAGGTACAATTGTCTAAACATGACCTTATGTACAAAGGTTTGCATAAGAAGTAGTCTAGAGTTTTTCCAGTGCATAGTTCCCTTCTTGATACTATCAAACTGCAGTGGGAAAATCCAGAGAGAAAACCTTTTTCTGGTAACCCAAAAAGAAGAAGGTTTTCATTTGATGAGGACACAGCGCAGCCGTGGAACATAAATCCTATGTTAGACACACCTCTTTCAAAAGTTTCAAAAAACTCGGACCTAGCGTTTGACAATATGGGCATGCTTAGGGACCCGATGGATAAAAGAGGGGATATCCTTCTTCACAGAGCCTGGGATTCAGCTGTTGGGAATCTTAAACCAGCTCTGGTCTCCACTTGTGTAGCCAGAAATTTGGAAGTATGGTTGACACAAATACAAACATTTGTTGGCAGGTACCTCTAGAGAGCAGATTCTGAAATCTTTCCCTCTCCTCTTTTGTGCAGTGGGGTTTTTAGCTGATTCTTCCGCAGAGTCGTTAAGAATGTCATCCAGGACTTCGGCCTTAGTGAATTCGTCCAGAAGAAGCCTATGGCTTAAAACCTGGTCAGGTGATGCTGCCTCAAAGTTGCGCCTATGTGGGCTTCCCTTAAAGCGGGGTTCCACCCAAATTTTGAACATTATCTCTATGCATTCTCTTCCTTGCCTAGATGCTGACATGCTGTGTAAAAAAATTTAAATCGCCGTAATTACCTTTTTTTTCTAATCTTCTTAGCACTTCCTGGTTTTCCTCCCATGGAAGTAGGCGTGTTTCTAGCCTCTCCCAGACCTCCCAAAGTCCCCTGGGAGCTAGTCTCAGGCTTCCCAGCATGCATTGTGCAACAGCGTCATCACAACATCTCGGTGAATGCTGGGAGCACAGCATTCACCGCATCCAGGAAATACATGCTTGTGGGCTTCAAATGCCCACAATGAAGATGGAAACCGCCTTCAGTGAATTTTATAAGTTATTCTTTACAACAAAATCGGACACAGGCGGACTTATTACACTGAACATGTGAGTAGATAATCATGAGAAGAAAAGTTTGTGAATGAACTCCAACAAAAAAAAAAAAAACGATAGATGGGTGGACCCCCGCTTTAACAGGTGATCATCTTTTTGGCCCAGGACTGCAGGAGGCACTGGAACATACAGCCGATAGAAAAAAGGCTTTTCCAGAGAAAAAGAAAAAGCCGACAGCCAGAAAGTTTTTACGCGGCCAAAGTAGGCAGCAAGGTCCTAGAAAAAAGACAATAGGCCCAAAAAACATTGGACAGGGCACAAAGGCAGAGGGGCAACTTGTTTAATTTTTTATCCCTCTGGGTCCTCCCTGCTGATTACGTGGATTCATTGGACAGAGGGTTCCCGTTTGTCCTTTCTCTATGAGGAGATCGAATGTGTTGTCCCCCAATAAGTGGATATACAAGCTGATATATAGCTTGCCTCTGGTAAGCGTTCATTTTTACAGGTGGTGGATTCCTCACTGGGTGTGTGTTGATGAAATTTGAATAATCACCGTTTGAACATTGATTTTGCTTCAAGGATCTTTGTCTTTTCAATCATCATCATTTTTTTGCACAGTTTTATGCTATTTATCGTTTTTTTGTCACTTACCATTTACCAACGATTTGGTTTTGGGACTTTTCTTCCTTGGGATTATCATATAATTTTTCAAGTTTAATTTTTGTCACTTTATATGATCAATTTTTATTCGATTGATTTTTTAATCCCTTTATATTGTACTTTATATTTTTATGGTTCACTTTCTAACAATTCAATCCTTAGCGCGGTTCTTTAGATTATCTTTCATTAAACATTATCGCCTGGATCTCCTATTGACTCAGGAGCAGGCGTTTGGTCGTAAGGTCCTTCAGGCAGTTGTCCCTCCCTAGACTGGCAAGTTATGGCTCATCGTCTCATGGGCTGTCCTGGAAGACGCTTAGAGAAAAACTGAGAGTTAGACTTACCAGTAACTCCTTTTCTGAGAGTCTTCCAGGACAGCCGGATTCCCACACGGTTTTGTCTGAAGTTATGTGTATTATGCATATGTTTTTCAGGGACGTCCTACGGTTCTTGAGAAGACTGGCATGGAGCCTGGAGGACCGTCCTTTTATCTGGTGGGGACAACGTGTTTCCTGTCTGGTAGGGGGAGCCCTAGGTCTCATGGGCTGTCCTGGAAGACTCTCAGAAAAGCAGTTACCGGTAAGTCTAACTCAGCTTTTTTTTTTTTTCTTTAACTAGTAATGGCGGCGATCAGCGATTTTTATCGTGACTGCGACATTATGGCGGACACATCTGACACATTTTTGGGACCATTGGCATTAATACAGCGATCAATGCTATAAAATTGCATTGATTACTGTAAAAAAGGCACTGGCAGTGAAGGGGTTAACCACTAGGGGGCGGGGAAGGGGTAAAGTGTGTCCTAGGGAGTGATTCTAACTGTCTGGGGGATGGGCTAGCAGTAACACAACACCAATTGCTGCTCCCGATGAGAGGGAGCAGACTATCAGTGTCCTGTCACAAGGCAGAACGGGGAGATGCTGTGTTTACACTGGCATCTCCTCTTTTTTCAGCTCCGTGACACGATCGTGGGCACCCAGCTCAGCCATGCCAAGCTGACCAAAACTGCACAAGATCGGCAGGTGCATACTAGGTAACCAGTATGCACAGAATCCAGGAAGAAGGACACTGTGGCTTCAGATGCCCACACTGGGGATGACCGCACTGTGCAGAAACTTCATAAAGCAAGAAAACAACGCTGCAAAGAAAAAAAAAACTGAGCATAGTTTACAGCATACCTTTGTTACATTGCACGAGGCATGAGTATTCTAGGGGTATTTTTATCTTAAGTCATATTTTGTCCGGAACTCCACTTTCATTACATTTTTTGTGATGGATAGAACAGAACAGACTATTGGAAGGAAAGCACAGAAGAATTAATTCAGAAATTCTTTGCCAAGCCTGCTACAGCTTACTGATGTAGTTCAAGACTTGTTTTTAGCAAAACGTCAGCATAAGGAATACTGCATAATAAAAAAAGGGAGGCAAAATCTGCCTAGTTTGTTTGATGAGGGCAATACAAACCCATCAATAGTTCCACTTCCAACCTATCCACAGTACCCAAAATAGGCTGCAGTTAGGCCATTAAAAAAATACAGATTTCCAACTGAAAAATTACATGCACCAACTGGAATTCAGTCAAAACTGAGCCAATTCCTTCAAATGGTTTCTCCCCACTTAACCACTTGCTTGTTATGATGGCCAAGCGGCGTGGCTCTCATTCTGGGCGGGAGCCATATGACATCCGTCCATTTAAACAGGGAATGCGCGCGATCATGTGCGCGCATCCCTGTTCCTTCGGCGGCGGCGTGTCACGGAGACACTGGGCACATTGTACCGCCCCACTCTGCACGGCGCATGCGCGCTGCGCGTGCACGTCCGTAGTGGCGTGTTCCTGGGAAAACTGCTCATCACCGACGCTTGTAATCAGCCATTGGCCAGCGGCTGTTTACCACGTGATCGGCTGTGATCCTTTCACAGCCGATCACTAAATGTAACCATAGAGCGGTAACGAGATGTTACTGGGTTCTTCTCCTCACACACCGATCACGTGTGAGAAGGAGATTGCGGTAACATCTCGTTGCTGCTTACAGTCTACACCAATACCAGTACCTGTCGCAGTCCATCAGAGTACCCGAGTACCTGTCACAGTCCATCAGAGTACCCGAGTACCTTCTAAAAAGGGGTCATTTGGGGGGTATTTGTACTTTCCTAACTTGTTAGTGTCTCAAGAAATGAGATACACCCGATGTACTGAAGGCCTGATCAGATGTGATCAATTTTCAGTGATTGGCACCATAGTTTGTAGACGCTATAACTTTCACAAAGACCAAATAATATACACTAATTTGGGTTTTTACCAAAGATATGTAGCAGTATAAATTTTGGCTAAAATTTATGAAGAAAAAATTAGTAATTAGCAAAATTTTATGACAAAGAAAAAGGCATTTTTTTCACAAAATTTACGGCCTTTTTTTATTTATAGCACAAAAAATAAAAAACCCACTAGTGATTAAATACCACCAAAAAAAAGCTCTATTTGTGTGAAGAAAAAAAAAAAGGACGCAAATTTCATACGGGTACAGTGTTGCATGACTGAGTAATTGTCATTTAAGGTGTGAGAGCGCTGAAAGCTGAAAATTGGCCTGGGCAGGAAGGGGGTTTAAGTGCACTGTATTAAGGTGGTTAAGTACATAAGCTAAAATTGGACATACATACTAATGAAGCTAAACCATCGCTTATTCATTCTCAGTTCTTAAAGCGGAGCGCCGCCGAAAAAAAAATTTTTAAAAGTCAGCAGCTACAAATACTGCAGCTGCTGACTTTTAAAACATGGACACTTACCTGTCCAGGGCGCCCGCGATGTCGGCACCCGAGGCCGAAGCGTCTCTCCGTCCTCGGGTGCTGCCGCCTCCATCTTCGGTAAGGGAATCAGGAAGTGAAGCCGTGCGCGGCTTCACTTCCCGGTTCCCTACTGCGCATGCGCGAGTCGCGCCGCGCAATACGAATGCTCCCTGCTGCCTCTGGGACCCGTGTGTTTCCCAGCAGGCAGCGGGGAGGGAGCAGGAAGTGGCGTAAATAACCGCAGATTCTGCGGCTATCTACGCCGGAAGTGGGTACAGATACCTGTAATATACAGGTATCTGTACCCCCCTCCCCCCTGAAAGGTGCCAACTGTGTCACCGGAGGGGGGGAGGAATCTGATGAGTGGAAGTTCCACTTTTGGGTGGAACTCCACTTTAAGCACAAAACATCAGCAATGACCTTTTCAACTAAATAATTCTGCCAGTTTATACCAAAGCAATCCAACAAGAAAGTGTCAAAATTAGAGAAAGTTGCTGTTGGGTAACTGCAGCCACTATTATAATATACAATACAAATCATACCTCTGACAAAACCACTTTTAGTGTCTGAGGTTTGAAACATATTTATAGTAGAATATGGATGGTGGTGAGACAACAAACTGGAATTTCTAACATTTGTTTTTTTTGCTTTTTATTTTAAACTGTTTTGTAAAAGTACATACGACTGAAGAAAAATTTGACAATTTTCTTTACTGGACGTTTATAAGCTTGATCTTCCCAAAGAAATATTTCCCACTCTTTACAATCACGCCTTATTCAGGTTATCAGCTTTTGGGAGCACTTATATTTGCAAGCAACTGTTTTCAAAGAATGAAGCACAAAGGGTAAAATTAGAACCAAAAACATCAAATGAGCAGTTTGAGAAATTAATTGCGAATTGCTGCTACTATATACCATGTTTCCCTGAAAATAAGACCTAGCGTGATTGTCGGTGATGGCTGCAATATAAGCCCTACCCCCCAAATAAGCCCTACCCTGTTTCCCCGAAACTAAGCCCTACCCTGAAAATAAGACCTACAAGGACTTTAACTAGGGCTAATTTGGGGGGTAGGGCTTATATTGCAGCCATCACTGACAATCACGCTAGGTCTTATTTCCGGGGAAACAGGGTACATCGAACCAAATATTGAGGTGTTAGTTTATCAAAAACAGTGTTAAATATCGCACTCAAGTTTTATTGCTCAGATAGGTAAATTAACCTCTAGAAGATTTTACCCCCTTCATGACCAGGCCATTTTTTGCAGTTTGGCACTGCGCGGTCATGGAAAGCAAACAAAATGTATACAATGTGACACAAATAGAGCTTTCTTTTGGTGGTATTTTATCATTTTGAGCAATATAACAATTTTATGCTATAAAACACATCCAAAAAAAAAAAAAAAATTGTAAAAAATATCAAATTTCTTCATAAAGGTTTGGCCAAAATGTATTCCGCTATACATCTTTGGTAAAAAAAAAAAAAAAAATTCCCAATAGTGCATATTAGTGTAGTTACTGGAATTTTTATTTATTTTATACTAGTAATGGTGGTGATCAGGGACTTATAGTGGGACACTGACTAACTGCCACTGACACCAATACAGTGATCAGTGCTAAAAACATACACGGTCACTGTACTAATGACACTAGCTGGGAAGGGTTTAACATCCAGGGCAATCAAGAGGTTAAATGTGTGCCTAACAATGTTTAGTGTGTATACTGTGTGGTGTTTTACTAAGCAATGTGCTGGTTTTTACTCCCTGCTTTGAAAACACAGGGCTCTCTTCTGTCATTCTCTGAGCCGATCAGTGGGTCCCAGCTTGTGTTGCAACGAATGGCATGAACGAGCAGACTCGGAAGAAACCCGCGACCTACTGGTATGTCATTGTGCATGTACAAGCCAACCTGCCGCAGTAAATGTACTGCAGCGGGTCGGCAAGTGGTTAATCTATTTCAGTTATCGTTACCTTGTGATCTGCCAACTTTTTCTGTTTATCAGCAGTCCTTATTGTTCATGTATTTTGTGTGTGGCCCAAGACAATTGCTCTTCTTCCAATGTGGCTCAGGAAGGTCAAAATGTTGGATACCCCTGATATAGATGAACTTGTGATGCTTTATAAATGCATCCAAATTTGAATTTACCATCCAGTTCTAAGACTTACACAGCCAAGCAGATAAAAACTATTACATTTCAGGAATAAACCAGTTGTTCTATCTCCACAAGCAAATTGATTTGGTCATCTCCATACCGACTCTGGTCTCTCCTATCAGCGTATCAGAGTTAACAGTGAATTATTACTATCACTTGGGCATGTATAGCAATACCTAATGTGTGGCATATCTGTCGGTTTAGTGTGAATGCACACCAGAAGCACGTTTGCATCCAGATGTGTATGTGCACGTTGGGCAGGGAGCTTTTAAAATGTTTTGTTTTTTAATGCATTTTATTAAACTTTTCCTTAAACTTGTTGTTTTAACTTAATTGCTATTGCAAGGGGACTAACAGGGTGGCATGTTTCCCAATATCTAGACGTACAATTGGGAGCCTGGAGAGAGAAAGCAAACTATGGCTGCTACACCAGGCAGGAGTTTGCTGCTGAGGGAACTATTAAATTCAAGGCATCGCTGGCTTGTAAAGAAATGGGCTAAAAAGACAAATTTAATGATTTATTAATCAATAAAGAGTTGCAATTATATGTGTTTTTTTTTTTCTTCCTGGAGTTCAACTTTAAATACTTTGAAGTCACTGAAGCAGAACAGGTAGGCAGATAAGGAGCTCTGACTCCACTGTCTGCAAACTCATTCTGGGTCAAGGGCTGATAATACTAAAGTCAATGGAACAGCATGACAGGCAAACCACTAAAATCAGCACTGGGCTTCTTTAGATCTCTTTCAGCACAGGTTTGCTTTAAAATGTTAGGACAGTAAAATGAATGCTCCACTGCAGTCACAGTCTTTGTTTCACTACTCGGTGATAAGACACCAAATATACAAGTGCTGGATGTGGGTCCATGACTCGCTGAATGGTGAAGCAAGGTAAACCACTTGCCGACCAGAAAAATGCTGGTATGTCGCTGGATTGGAAGAGTGACATCTCAGTCATCACTGCAGCAATGATCGAGATAATTTTTTTTTTCTAGGGCCAGGGATTCCCTTCAATGTAAATGTAATCCTAGCGATTAAGGATTACTTTAACAGGAAACGTGCCTCATTTACCGGGCTCTACTATGCAATCGGGAGCCGGTAGGAATGCGACCCATGGCATCTAGTTCTTAGGACACAGTGAGAGGAACTTATGTTGTTCCTTCCATTGTTTGACGTCAAAAACCAGAAGCAGCGAGCATTTTGTCACTTCTGGATTAGATCTCACATAAAGAAGCCGTTAACGGTTGAAAAAAGCATCTGATCAAACCGATCTTGGTTTGTTTAGAGGCTTTGGAGGGCAGAGGAGAGATCTGGAGTCTAATAAAACCCAAATGTCTCATTAAAGATTACCTGTCACTGCCCATGCTATTACAAGAGATGTTGTTCATCCCTTGTAATAGCAAAAAAAAAAAAAAGAATTAAAGCCCCCCCCCCCCGCTTGCGCACAAAGGCAAATGCATATATAGGTTGCATATAGGTATCGCTGAAATCGTTATAGTGAGAGCAAAAATTCCAGCACCATACCTCCTGGTAACCTGTAAAGGCTTATAAAGATTTTTTTAACCACTTAAAGACCAGCCTCGTTTTGAAATTTAGGTTTTCACATGTTTAAAACAGGTTTTTTGTTAGAAAATGACTTAGAATCCCCAAACATTATACATTGTTTTTTTCTAACAGCCTAGAGAATAAAATGGCGGTCAATACAATACTTTTTTTCACACCGTTATGCGCAGCGGTCTTACAATCGCGCTTTTTTGGAAAAAATTCACTTTTTTGAATAAAAAAAATAAGACAACAGTAAAGTTAGCCTAATTTTTTTTTTTATATTGTGAAAGATAATGTTACGCTTCAAAATTGCGCCCACTCGTGGAATGGTGTCAAACTTTTACCCTCAAAAATCTCCATAGGCGACGTTTAAAAAATTCTACAGGTTGCATGTTTTGCGTTATAGAGGAGGTCTTGACCTAGAATTATTGCTCCCGCTCTAACCATCGCGAAGATACCTCACATGTGTGGTTTGACCACCGTTTTCATATGCGGGCGCAACTCACGTATGCGTTCGCTTCTGCGCGGGAGCTCATCAGGACAGGGCGTTTTTAAAAAAAATTATTTTTCTTGTTTATTTTACTTGATTTTATTCATTTTTACACTGTTTAAAAAAATAAAAAAATTGTGTCACTTTTAATGTAAACATCCCTTGTAATAGAAAAAAGCATGACATGTCCTCTTAAAAAGGAGATCTGGGGGTCAAAAAGTCCTCGGATCTCATATTTGGACTTAAAAGCATTAAAAAAAAAAAAAAAAAAAAGTCATTTGAAAAAATGTGCATTTAAGACGTATGGGTGGAAGTGACGTTTTGACGTCGCTTCTGCCCTGCAGTGTCATGGAGACGGGTGGGGGCCATCTTCCCCTCACTCGTCTCCATGCACAGCTAGGGAAAGGACGCGATCGCCTCCAACAGCTCCGGTAAGCGGCGGAGAGGCCCTCTCCCGCCACCGATAAAAGTGATCTTGCGGCGAATCCGCCGCAGAGACCACTTTTATCTTGTAGCCGACCGCCGGCCGAAAACGGGGATACCGGGGTTATGGCAGCTAGCTGCTGCCATAACAACGATATCAGCCCCCAAAGTAGGGACGTATATGTACATGCAGCAGTCGGCAAGTGGTTAAGTACCGTAGTTTGGTGCCGTTCCACGAGCTCACACAGTTTTAAAGCGGGAGATTTTGGGTATCTATTTACTCGGCATAACATCTTTTATCTTGTACCAAACAACAGGGTATAACATCGTGTTTTGGGGGATTTAAAATCACTAAATCGATTTTTTTTCTAAAAAATAAAAAAAATAATTGTGTTTGAAAAAACGCTGCGTAAACAACGTGAGCCTTGAAAAACTGCAACTACCACCATTTTATTCTCCTCCTCCAGGCAGTCCCACCCCCCCTCCAGTTAAAAACACTCAAGAGGGAACACGTTTAACCCCTTGATCACCCCCTAGTGTTAACCCCTTCCCTGCCAGTGACATTTTATACCGTAATCTGGCTATTTTTAGCTCTGATCGCTGTATAAAAGGTCCATGGTCCCAAAAAAGTGTCAATAGTGTTTAATCTTTCTGCCACAATGTCGCAGTCCCGCTAAAAATCGCTGATTGCTGCCATTATTAGTAAAAAAATAAAATTATAATAAAAATGCCATAAATCTATCCCCTTTTTTGTAAACGCTATAACTTCTGCACAAACCAATCAATATACGCTCATTGAGATTTTTTTTACCAGAAATATGTAGAAGAATATATATCGGCCTAAACTGATGAAGAGATTTTCTGGTTGATTTTTTTGGATATTATAGCAAAAAGTAAAACATTTTTTTTTCCAAAATTGTCGCTTTTTTTGTTTATAGTGCAAAAAAAAAAAAAACGCAGAGGTGATCAAATACCACCAAAAGAGCTCTATTTGCAATTGTCAGTTAAAGCGACACAATGCCGTATCGCAAAAAATGGCCTGGTCATTAGGGGGGGGATCCTTTCCGGTCCTTGAGTGGTTAAAAAAATATAACTATAACATTTGGGGGTTCCGATTTTTATACATCTGTGAGAAGTGTCAGAATTGGCCTGGGGGGTCAAGTGGTTAAAAGCATGACAGACAAGTCAGCAATGCAAGCTCCTATATTTTCTTCTTGACCAATTTCAACCCAACTTTTTATGAATTAAAGTGGTTGTAAACCCTCATATATGTATATAGATCTTGTGAGGTGACTAGCATGAAATGAATCCTCATAATGAAGTTGTAGCTGTGTATCTGCAGAATTTCTCCTGTATCGTTCTGAAAACACACAGATTAAAGTGTTAAACCCAGGACCCTGCATTCACTATATCTGGTCTCCCACAGTACACACAACATGGAAATACAATTCTTTTAGTAAATATAAACTGCTAAATACCTTTTTTCATCAGGAGTCATCATTCTACGCTGACTGTCCTATGAGGCTGCATGACCTCTGATCGTCTGTCTGGACATTGCCGATTGGCACTGTACTGATCACATTGCACCCACCCAAAAAAAATAACTATCAATACACATCACACTGAGCATGTGCAGAGTGCCTCCTAGGGCCCTGTACTATCAGCAGTTGGTTTGGGGACTGTGAAAGAAAGGGAGGATCAGAATAGACAGGATTAAAAAAAACCTTACAAAATGTGGAGGATTTAACCCTAAGGTTCCACAGTGAATATAACAAGCATGCTTTACTGCATATACAGACGTATTTTACTGCTGTGGGTTTAGTAACACTTTAAAGTATTTCTCTTTAGTTCTAGGAGCAGAGGGTGGGGATCTGAAGTCTTCACACAGCCCACAGCTGTAAACCCCGATTAGAGGGAAGGGACACATCCTCCTTCACACAGTAGGAGAACAAGCATAGCTGTGGATTACAGGCTGTGCTGCGGCCTCTCCCCTGTCACCATTTTAAAGTGATTGTAAAGCTTTGTTTTTCTTTTAAAAATAACAAACATGTTTTACCTGCCTCCTCTGTGCAAGGGTTTTGCACAGAGTGGCCCCAATCCTCCTCTACTGGGGTCGCGCACCCAAAACGCAGGACCAGCAGCCCTGCGTTGTACAGAAGAACAGCGAGGGCCCACCCACATTCCTGAGCAGCAGACGAAGAAAGAAGGCATCCGACAGGGGAATAAGGAATAGAGCTGCACGATTAATCTTTAAGAATAGTTAACGTGATTTTTTTCCCTCTTGCGACAAGGAAAAAAAAAAAAAAAAAACCAGGCAGTCTACCAAGCATCACAACATTCTTCAGCTGCAGAACTAAGTATAAACATTGTAACATTTGTCCTTTAGATCAAAGGAATACACTTTGGTGTGTAAATGAGGGAAGTTTACCACTTATACACTAAACCTTTTTCTTACATTTGCTGATTTCAAGTTAAAAATCATTATTTTTTTGCTAGAAAATTACTTAAAGCGGGGGTTCACCCACACCGCCAAAAAAAAAAAAAAAATACTAAAAGCCAGCAGCTACAAATACTGCAGCTGCTGACTTTTAATACATGGCCACTTACCTGTCCCAGGGTCCAGCGATGTCGGCAGGGGACGCCGAGAACCCCCTCGGTTCTCGGCAGCTGCCGCCGCCACCCTAGGTGAGGGAATCAGGAAGTGAAGCGTTGCGGCTTTACTTCTCGGTTCCCTACTGCGCATGCGCGAGTCGCGCTGCGCGTCCCTAGTGGTCCCCGCTCTCTCCTGGGAGCTGTGTGTTTCCCAGGAGACAGCGCGGAGGGACGGGAAGAGGCGTAGACTCCCATGGGAGTCTATGCCGGAAGTGGGTGCAAATACCTGTCTTAGACAGGTATCTGCACCCCCCTCCCCCCTGAAAGGTGCCAAATGTGACACCGGAGGGGGGGAGGGTTCCGAAAAGCGGAAGTTCCATTTTTGTGTGGAACTCCGCTTTAAAACCCCCAAACATGTTTATTATAGCAGAGACCCTAGGGAATAAAATGGTGATTGTTGCAATATTTTATGTCACACTGTATTTGCGCAGCAGTCTTTCAAATACAATTTTATGGGGAAAAAAAAAAACTTGAATTATTTAAAAAAAAAAAAAAAAAAAAAAAAAAAAAAACTAAACAGTAAAGTTAGCCCAATTTTTTTGGTATAATATAAAAGATGTTATGCCGCGAGAATTGTAATCTTTATTCTAAACAGAAAAATCGTGATTCTCATTTTGGCCAGAATCATGCAGCTCTAAAAAGGAATAAAAAAAATTCTTTCCCCATAGACACACACATGCATTTACTCCCATGCAGGGAGGGATAAGATGGTCCACTGCATGGGTAAATTTAAACACATTCCAGGGTTAGGCTTCAAAATAAAAATAATTCAATATATACCAGCCAACTATAAATTGTCAAAACTGCTACTAAAAAAAGATTAAAACAATTTTTATATCTGTTGCTTTTCTGTTGGAATGCTGTTTGAGCGCTCCACAAATATGTGGCCTGCAATGTTATGGGAACAGGCACCAAAAGATAAAAGGATATTTCTAACAAAAGCAACTGTGTAGTTAGTGCAAGTCAAAATCTGTTCATTCACGTCAATGTTAAAGTGCTCCTTTTTCGTAACGCAAAGTTAAAGTGGAACCCAAAAGGAAACCTTTTTTATATTGGGTAGAGTAAGGGGGGAGGGGTTATAACTTGTCAGCTTTCGGGGTTTTTTTTTTTTTCAGCTGTGACTTATTGTGGAGATTTCCATTCACTTCCTGTCTCATTGCCAAACTAGGAAATCTCTCCTAAGCAGGAGAAACTCTTTTGGGCAAAAAGGCAAATAGAGTGGGTGAATCTCTTAAATGGGGGCACAGGCAGTAATAAAAACCTGATGGATTAAAACAACCTATCTATGCAGGTCTGTACAGACCACTGGTTAAGGGGGTGAAGAAAGTATCAATGGGCTACAACTGCTCTGTTGCCACATGCTGGGTCAAGCACCACCATCTTCCTTTTTATGTCATTGGAAGCTGGTTGTCTCTCCAGGTTCTCAAAGCCAAACCCTGACGACAAGCCACCAGGGTCCACCCTCTGTATGTTTCTGCTCCTGCAGCCTCCTGAGATGCCTAACAGGGATATCACAGGAAATTGCAGGAGCAGGGACACTTCATTTTAGTGGAGTAAAAAAATTTTTTAAAAACGTAAACAAATACAAAATCAGCTTGTTTTAATCCCTTCAAGACGGAAGGTAAAACAAATCCTAACACCTGAACACAATTTTGCAACTTTGACATGTGTTAATACATATCAATGCACGTACTTTGTGTAGCCAGGTGAATTATACCTGGTCTGTTTCAGGACAAATTGGGCTTTCATGTGATGGCAAAAAGGTAATGGACATTTTTTTTTTTTTAAAAATCAAAGAAACTGATTTAAAAAAAAAAAAAAAATTGTAAAAAATTTTAATTTTTATAATTTAGCTTTAGATTTCTTTCTGTTTCCTATACCATACCACCAAAGACCAACCCAAAATAAAATTCTCCTGTTCCTGACGATCGCAGCAATCCCACATGTCTATGTTACTTCTTGTTTGTAACACAGTAGGGCCTAGAAGCAATAGCACGCATTTTGTTTTGTTTTTATCCTACCTAAAGCACACCGGCACTAAAACACTAAGTGATACTAATTTTAGGGCTGGGGAAAAAAAATCGATTTAAATCTTGAATCGAGTTGAGAGGTCAAATCAATTCAAAATTTAACCAAAATTGATTTTTTTTTTTCACCGCGCCGGTGATGAGGAGGCCAGATGCCGCGGACTAGGCCGAAGCCGCCGCCTTGCCTAAAAACTACTGCCTGCAGCTCCTCAGGACCAGCGCGATGTCCAAAAAAAAAAAAACTTGCTTTTGAATCGTGAATCAAGTTTTTTTTTTTTTTTTTAAGAAAATCTCCCAGCCCTAACTAATTTTGCCCCCAATTTTAAACCCAACACTAACCCTGGCACTGATCTAGCCATTTATTTATTTTTTCCATACACTTTAGGTTATTTACATGTTTTCTCCCCTAGCAGGGAGAGAAGGGTACAGTGTATTTTTTTTTTTAAAAACAACAAGGGTGGACTGCACAGTGAATGATCACTGTGATAACCAATCAGAGGCTATCAAAGTGACCAGGAACCGGGACTCACAGTTCCCAATTAATAGTATGAGACCCCCGGTGAGAGCCCAATCTCTGTTCTTGAAGCTTGCTGTGTAACGTGCTCCAAGCATAAACGTGCGCATATATGCGGCCTCACAGAAAAACATCCACTTAAATGAGCCTGCTTATATGTGTACAAGCAGAGGCAAGGTGTTAAAATGATGAGAAAAACTTGTTTTGAATTTTAAATGTGAAAAAAGTGAATGCTAGGCATATATAAAAGGACACAAATTAAACCAGCTGCAAAAGCATTAATAAAACATTAAAATTACTTTATATAATTTACATATTTATAGTAATATAAGAACCTGAATTTGACCTGGCATTAGCTTCTTTGCCATGCCTATATAGTAGGGCTGGAATGTAAGAGGAAGAATCAACACAAGGAGCCACTCAGTTCATGTGCTGACAGGAAACATGCTGATAGAAAGAGAAAGCAGACAGAGAGACGGGCTCATAATAGCTGCTTTGCCTTTGACTGTCCATTCAAAGGCTGTGTGGTAGGTTCAGGAAGACCTGGGCTCAGTAGAGGTGGATTTAGTAATGATGGCCATCAAACTGAGGACATTTGAAGGTTGAAGAAACACTCTGGATAAAATCTCTACTGAAAATAAATTTAGCAACAAATGCTAGTTTTATTTGATCTTGTAATTGTCTATTTGTATCTTATTATTCAGCTGGAGCTCTGCTTTAATATGCTTTCCATAGCAGTGTTTCATTGTAAATAAATCGCTCATAAAAAAATAATTTCCAAAACATACAGTAATTCATACAAGAAAAAAAAAAAAAAAAAATCACTGACAAACCAACCTGCTCCAGTCGATGACTCTGTGAAGGCAGACTGATTGTGGCTCTCAGAAATTTTTTTTGGCAGTAGAAGGTAGGTAGCTTCCAGGGGTCCTGACGTCAGGAAGGGAGTAGCACATCCATGATGAGGATGGTATTCACCTATTTCTTTAAACTTCAGCTGTCAGTTTACAGTTCATCGGTTTAAGATTTAACTGCATGCAGCAGAAATTCTCTAACCTCACTCTTCCTTAGGATAAGAAAGTATTACCCAAAGTCTTTAAATGCGCAGCATGCGTCCACTCAGTCATGTATCCCTCAGGCTTTTCTCATGTGCGGAAGTTGGCAAACGAAGTCAGGTATCCTGTGAGCCTTGGATCATTTTTCAGATATGAGCTGGAAGCTGATAACCTGTAGTGAAGGGAATTTTAAGATTAAAAACGTAAACACAAATACTATGCTTACCTCAGCAAAAAATAGTGAAATACTTCATAGGTGTTTTTCAACTAAATTACCCATCGTGCTAAGACTCATAGTTAGCCAAACACTGGTAGAGTCCCTTCAGAAAATAAAGACCATTAACCTACCCATCCAATATAAAGTGAAATTCTAAAAGATGGTCAAGAGTTCAGATGTTTTATTCTTTGTGTCTGATATTTATACACACTAAATTATATATATATATATATATATATATATATATATATATATATATATATATATATATATATATATATATATATATATATAATTTATCCCCCCCCCCCTTTTACTCATTTTCAAACCATCCCAGCTAAACTACAGTTCACTAAACCACCATAGCTACAGCAAAAAAACATCTGGTGTGCATGCTTGAGAAGGTGCTGAGCAAACTTACACACCTTGGTCACCTAAGAAAAGGGATACAATACACATAAGGCGCAAGTTTTTGAACAATGTCATTGTCAGTCTAAACCCAAAATCTACCTGACCCCTTAGAATCCATTTACACCTGCGCGTACTGCTGCGACACCTACTGCGCCGCGGTTTTTTCTATAGCTTTTTTTTTGTGTTTTTGAGGATTATTTTGAAGCAACATTGTTCTCCCTCAGCTCCAAAAATACGCTAAAAAAGCTCCAAATTTTAGCACAGAGCCAGGCACGTTTGGCGTTGCGATTTTTGGCAGTCGTCAATCTTGGCAAAAATGCACCACATTTGGGGTGCCATTAGGAAATAGTGGCATCGCAAACATGTTCTGTGTTTTCCTGCGATTGTGGAATCATGGGCAGAATCGCACGATTCCCGTACGCTCAGGTGTGAATGGAACCTAAGTACACTGCTGCTGGTAAACAAACGTCCAGAGGCAGTTGGTTGCTTTTTTCAGCTGCCCCTGAACTCATCCAATATTATCTTATGTGTACATGTACACTGGTTCGTTTAATGTCATTTTTGAGGCAGGTGAGTTTAGAGGAAAGCAAAAAAAATGAGTTCAGACGCTGAGTTTAGAGGCATTTCAAGTGCCAAACGCTTCTAAACGCGGTAACTTGCATTTAGCCGTGTTTCATTTACCGGCGTTATTCATTTTTGGCTATTTTAAAAATTTTTTTTTTTTTAAATTGTTTTTCAAATGCTTCTAAACGCAAACGCAGCTAAAACGCGGCTAAGCGCAGCATGTAAATGCTGCAAAACGGACATTTTAAACATGGGTTACTACTATCTGTCAAGTTAAATCGTTCAGGAGAGGTTTTAAAAACGTCCTGTGTATATTAAGCCTAACTAACAATTGATTCTCAAATTTTCTCAAAAAAAAAATAAATAAATAAAAATTGCTGATCACCGCTATTACTAGTAAAAAAAAATAATAATAGAAAAGTAATAGAAGTGCCATAAATCTATCCCCTATAACTTTGGCGCAAACCAATCGTCTATTGTGATTTTTTTTTTTTTTTTTTTAACAAAAATAGGTAGAAGAATACATATTGGCCCAAACTGATGAAGACATTTTTTGGGATATTTATTATAGCAGAAAGTAAAAAAAAAGTGGGTCTTTTAAAAATTGTTGGTTGTTTCTGCTTATAGCGCATTAAATAAAAAAACGGAGAGGTGATCAAATACCACCAAAAGAAAGCTCTATTTGTGGGAAAAAAAGGACATCAATTTTGTCTGGAAGCATCCCTTGTAATAGGAATGGTGCGTAACAGGTCCTCTTTATGGAGAGATGTGGGGTCTATAAGACCCCACATCTCTCCTCCAGGAAGGAAAGCATCAGATCAAAAAAAATAAACAATTTAGGATCTCATGCTTTCCAGCCGAGATTGCGGCTTTGTTTACAACCGCGGCCCGGACATGACGTCATAAAGCCGCGCCCGGGCCTCCAACGGTCAGAGATGACCGGTGACCATCTGGTCACCGGAAATCTCTATGCTCATCATCCGGCAGCGGCGGATTATTTCTCCAGGTCCCCGATGGCATTGGAGAGCTCGGAGAAGTACCGAGGGCGGCAGATGTGGGCTGGGCACGAGCCGCGCTGCGCTCTGTGAATGGCCAAGCAATCTTCTGGGACCTGCAGGGAGGAAGGGGGGAGAGGTGAACTTCCTTCTGGCGCCGTGGAGCAGCTCATGCACACTGCAGTTTAAAGGCTCCTACAGGCTTTTAACCGCTTATTGTTTTCTGCATAGAAACTCCCCTCCATGTTAGCCAATGTGTCCATGCACACTAGGGCTTTTTCAGGCATATGCTCCTACAGGCAGAAAAAAACCCCACCAAACATTTTTCAGAGGAGCTAGTGCCCCTAAGAGCTCAAATGAGCTCAAAAGAGCTAAAAAAAAAAAAAAAAAAAAAAAAAAAAAGCTAAAAAATGCATAAATAAATAAATAATAAAAAAAATGCTTATGCTAAAAAAAAAAAAAAAACTCGAAAGAGCTCAATTAAAACATGAGGAAAAAAAAAGAACAAAGCTTCTTCAAGCTTTTACAGGCAGCAATAAGGCCCTTTCACACTGGGGCGGTGGGGGCGTCGGCGGTACAACAGCGCTATTTTTAGCGCTGCTGTACCGTCGTTCTTGCAGCGGTATTCGGCCGCTAGCGGTGCGGTTTTAACCCCCGCTGGCGGCCGAAAAAGGGTTAAAATTCCTCGTACAGTGCGGCTATAGCCGCGGTATTGCCGCGGTATAGCCGCGCTGTCCCATTGATTTCAATGGGCAGGAGCGGTGAAGGAGCGGTGAATACACCGCTCCTTCACCGCTCCAAAAAAGCGGTTTGCAGGACTTTTTTCACCGTCCTGCCTGCGCACCGCTTCAGTGTGAAAGCCCTCGGGCTTTCACACTGAACAAAGAGCGGAGGCTGTTTAGGGGCGGTTTGCAGGCGGTATTTTTAGCGCAATACCGCCTGCAAACCGCCCCAGTGTGAAAGGGGTCTAAAAGCTCAAACGCCTGCAAAAAGCAGCTTCTTTTTTGAGCTGCAGTGTGCATGAGCCCTAAAGGTGATCCTCCATGTACACAAAGTTTAGATTTTAGTTTTGGGTGTATTTTACCACATACATTTTTGTATATGAAGGTAAAGCTTTGAATTGTTCAATGGAGGGTTTTCATGGGTGAATTAGTATGAAAGGAAAAAAATTGGATTTTTTTAAGTTTACAGGGCCACAAAAACTAATTGTATTTTAACAATGCATACTTTGAGCTATGCTAAAAAGTAAGTCAGTCAGACCAATAAGAGCAACAGATAGTGATGTGGTTGAGCACAGCTGGTGTTTTCAGAGGGTGTGCGATTCTGTGTTTTGAGGGTGTGCATCAATACCAGCTCTGAACCGAGCACTGTCACAGCAAATAAAAACAAAACAATTATTTACCACTGCCACCCATTAACTCAACGGTTACCACGTATTATACCAGAACAGTAACTATTAAAGGAGCAGTAGACAAAAAGTGTACGGAATATAGTACAGTATAGCCTTAAAACAACCCAAACATATTGGATTCAAAATTAACAACACCTGCTAGCACTATATCTTTTAAGACAAACCATGCTTATAAACAAAGCAATTGACTTCCTGCCACAAGCCACAAATAGCATCCATACTACTGCAACTAACCAGCTGATTCAGCACTCATAGTTGACATATAGTCATCATACTTTTCCTAGATGTACTAGTAATATAAGCTTACAGTGGTTATAAAGCCTAAACATTTTCTTACCTTAAAAAGGGGTTGTTAACACTCTATTTTTTTTCTTTAACCACTTGCTTATTGGGCACTTAAACCCCCCTCCTATCCAGACCAATTTTTAGCTTTCAGTGCTGATGCACTTTGAATGACAATTGAGCGGCCATACAACACTGTACCCAAATTAAATTTTTATAATTTTTTTCCCCACAAATAGAGCTTTCTTTTGGTGGTATTTGATCATCTTTGTGGTTTTTATTTTTTGTTAAAAAAAAAAAAAAATTATATTTTGGTAAATTTTAAAAAAGGTAGATTTTTCTCCTTCATTGATGTACGCTGATGAGGCGCACTGATGGTGACCGACAGGTGGCAGTGATTGGCACTGATGGGTGGCACTGATGGGTGGCAATAATGGGCACTGATTGGCACCACTGGTGGGCATTGATAGGTGGCACTCGTAGGCACTGTCAGGTGGCAATGGCAGGGGGTACTGGTGGCACATATGAGGCAGAATTGCCTCTTACTCTCCGGGACCGATGTCCCTTGCAGATAAGCCAGTGATCGGCTAAGTCGGCTGCTCAGTGTGACAAGTTTTTTCACCTTCATGCGGCTATAAACCTCAGACATGAAATATGATCAAAGCATATCCCTCTATAGTGTGTACTTGTCTTAGTTAAGAGCACCAAGTGGTTCACACGTATCCAGAGCGAATTTCCCCTCCATTTTCACTGCCATTTCGAAAGCAGCTGCGATTTCCACATACAGTGCAGATGCAAATTTTTAGAGCCAGTGGCCACCGACAGTTTTACCCACTTGCCGACCGGCTCATGCCGATATACGTCAGCAAAGTGGCACGTTGCCACGAATCGACGTATATGAACGGCGGGCTCGTTTAACCACTTCAGCCCCGGAAGATTTGGCTGCTCAATAACCAGGCTATTTTTTGCGTTACAGCACTGGGTCCCTTCCACTGACAATTGCGCAGTCGTGCAACGTTGTACCAAAACAAAATTGCCGTCCTTTTTTTTGGTGGTATCACCTCTGCAGGTTTTTACGTACCAAGTATGAACAACGATCGCTCTCCTCACCCAGACAGTCCAATCCCCGCACAGTTAGAATCACTCCCTAGGTAACACAGTTAACCCCTTGATCACCCCATAGTGTTAACACATTCCCTGCCAGTGACATTTGCACAGTAATCATTGCCTTTTTATAGCACTGATCGCTGTATAAAATGTCAATAATCCCAAAAAGGTGTCAAAAGTATGTCGCAGTACTGCAAAAAATAAATAAATAAAATAATCACAGGTCACCGCCATTACTAGGAAAAAAAAAACCAAAAAAAAAAAAAACAAAAACACAACAATGCCATAAATCTATCCTCTATTTTGTAGACGCTATAACTTTTGCGCAAAATCAATCAATATACGCTTATAGCGTTTTTTTTTTTACCAGAAATATGTAGAATACATATTGGCCTAAACTGATGAAGAAATTTGTTTTTTAAAAACATTTTTTGGGGATATTTATAATAGCAAAAAGTAAAAAATAGTTTTTCTTTTCAAAATTGTCGACCTTTTTTTGTTTAAAGTGCAAAAAATAAAAACCGCAGAGGTGATCAAATACCACAAAAAGAAAGCTTTGTGGGGAAAAAAAAGGACCAATTTTGGGTACAACGTCGCATGACCACACAATTGTCAGTTAAAGTGACGCAGTGCCGTATCGCAAAAAATGTCCTGGTCATTAAGCAGGAAAATCTTCTGGGGCTTTAGTGGTTAACAATAGCTGGTTGTTAAGGAGCGGACTGGGAAGACGGCCGCAGTGTCCTTAACAATGGATGCCTCATGAACTGCCAGTGGGGTTGCCCGCTGACAGCTGAATGTAATAAAACAAAAAAAAAAAACAAAAAAAACACATTGCCGGCAATAAATCTGGTATGGATTTTGAGGGGAACCCCCACACCATTTTTTTTTTTTTAAATATGCAGTGCCCCCCCTCTAAGTCCATACCAGACCCTTATCCAAGCATGCAACCTGGCAGGCCAGGGCACTGATAGGTGGAACGGATGGGCACTGAGAGATGGCACCGATGGACATTGATGGGTGGCACTGATGACACTGATGGGTGGCATTGCTGGGCATCACTGATATATAATGGTGCCAGTCAGTTGTGGGCACTGATTGGCACAGATTGTGCATAATTTGCACATGTGGATGGCCATGGGGTACATACCTGGCCATCCACATGTTGCCCCCTTCCCTGGTGGTCTAGTGTGGGCATCCAAGGGGGGGGGGGCTGCGCTGATAAACAATCAGTGCAGACCCCCCCTGTCAGGAGAGCCGCCGATCGGCTCTACTCGCATCTGTCAGATGTGAGTGAGGAAAAATAGGATTTTTTAAAACAGCTTACCTGTAAAATCCTTTTCTTTCGAAGGACATCACGGGACACAGAGCCACAGTAATTACTGATGGGATGTCCCAGAGCAATGCTACCTGAGGGGGGGGAACCACGACCAAGTAGGGTGCAATCAGACCTGAGGACCCTGTACCGCTGCCTGCAGCACACTACGCCCAAAGGCGATATCCTCATGCCTTCTCACATCCACCTGATAGAATCTGGTGAATGTATGAACTGAAGACCAGGTTGCGGCCTTGCAGATTTGAGCCATAGAGGCCCGGTGATGCACTGCCCAAGAAGCACCAATAGCCCTTGTGGAATGTGCCCTGATCTGAAACGGAGGAATCTTCTGTTTCAAACCGTAAGCTTGAATGATCAACTGTCGAATCCATTTAGAAATGGTAGCTTTTGACGCTGCCTGTCCTCTATTGGGACCCTCTGGCAGCACAAACAAAACATCCGTCTTGCGGATCGGAGTAGTTGCCCCTAGATAGGCCTTAACTGCTCTTACTACATCCAATGAATGTAGAGATCTCTCTTCCGGATCTGGGATCTGGAAAAAAGGAAGGTAGAACAATGTCTTGGTTTAAATGAAAATCAGAAACCACCTTCGGTAAAAAATTAGGATGAGGGCGTAGTACCACTCTATCCTTGTGTATAATCAAATAAGGCTCCTTACAGGAAAGAGCTGCTAATTCTGATACTCTTCTAGCAGAAGAGATGGCCACCAGAAAAATTAATTTCCTTGTCAACAAGACCAAAGGAATCTGACTTATTGGTTCAAAAGGCCGTTTCTGTAACACAGCCAGGACCAAATTCAAGTCCCAGGGGTTTAGGGGCGCTTTAACCGGAGGATTAAGACGCATCACCCCCTGCATAAAGTTTCGGACCAAAGAATGCGAAGCAAGTGGCCGCTGAAATAATACTGATAAAGCAGAGACCTGGCCCTTGATGGTACTCAAGGCCAGCTTCATCTCTAATCCCATCTGTAGAAAATCAAGGATTCTACCTATGACATATTTCCTGGGATGCCAACCTCTGGATTCACACCAGGTTATATAAGCCTTCCAGACTCTATGATAAATCATCCTGGAAGCTGGCTTCCTTGCATTAATCAAGGTAGATATGACAGGACCTGAGAGCCCACGACTCTTCAGAACGTGGGTCTCAATAGCCAAACCGTCAAATTTAGCGTTTGTAAGGCAGGATGGAACACTGGACCTTGAGATAACAGGTCTGGGCGTTCCGGTAGTGTCCACGGGGAACCTACCGTCATCCTTACTATTTCTGCATACCAAGTCCCTCTGGGCCAAGCGGGGGCCACCAGAAGTACCGACTTCCTTTCCTGCCTGATCCTGCGAAGGAGTCGTGGTAGTAGCAGAATAGGCGGGAATGCGTAAATCAGTGAGAACCGATGCCACGGAATCACCAACGCATCCGTCCCGCATGCAAGAGGATCTTTTGTCCTTGCCACAAATCTGTCTATCTTTTTGTTGAATCGGGATGCAAAGAGATCTACATCTGGAACCCCCCATCTTTGGCATATGGCCCAAAAGACGTCGGGATGCAGAGACCATTCCCCTGGAAGTAACTGCTGGCGACTTAGATAGTCCGCCTGCCAATTTTCTATTCCCGGGATGAAAACTGCCGATATGCATGGCACATGCATCTCTGCCCAGACTAAGATCTGGTTCACCTCTTTTTGAGCAGCTCGGCTCCGGGTGCCTCCCTGATGATTGACATAAGCCACTGCTGTGGCATTGTCGGACTGGATCCTGACCGGACAACCCTGTAGCCTGATAGTCCAGGCTTTTAGAGCTAGATGTATCGCCCGGATCTCCAGAATGTTGATGGGTAAGGTCCTCTCTGTCTTGGACCATACCCCTTGGACCGCAGCCTGTTCCAGAACTGCTCCCCAACCTGACAGACTGGCATCTGTTGTTACCACCGTCCAGGTAACCAGTAGAAAGGATTTCCCCTTCTGCAGGTTTTCGGGTAAGAGCCACCAATTGAGGCTCTGACGCACCGCATGCGACAGGTGCATCGGAAAGTCTAATGCCTGAACCTTCTTGTTCCAGGTCGACAGAATACTGTGTTGCAGCATTCTTGAGTGAAACTGAGCATAGGGAACTGCTTCGAATGAAGACACCATCTTCCCTAGTAGCCTCATACAAAGGCGGACTGAGGGACCCTTCTTGGTCCTTACTGTCAGAATCAGCTCTCTCAAAGCAGTGATCTTTGCCTGGGGTAGAAATATTTTCTCCTGGCTTGTATCTATAATCAGACCTAAATACTCCAGTCTTCTTACTGGTTTTAGGAAAGACTTTTCTAAGTTGAGGATCCAACCCAGGTGTTCTAGATACCTGACCGTGGTCCTCAAGTTTCCATTCAAAGAGGCTACCGACCGGTCTATCAAGAGCAGGTCGTCTAGGTATGCTATGACAGCTATACCCTGAGCCCTTAATCTGGCCAGAGGAGGAGCCAAGATCTTTGTGAACACTCGAGGTGCAGTGGCTATCCCAAAAGGCAGAGCCAAAAACTGGAAATGGCGCCCTCCTACCTCGAAGCGCAGAAACTTCTGATGAGCAGGAAAAATGGGCACATGCAGATATGCATCTCTGATGTCTATTGATGCCAGAAATTCTCCTCCCTGCAGGGTGGGAACTACTGTTCGAATTGATTCCATGCGGAAGGATTGAATCCTTAGGAATCGGTTCAGATCCCTTAAGTCCAAAATGGGCCTGACATCCCCATTTGGCTTTTGGACCGTAAAAAGGTTGGAATAGAAGCCCAATCCCTGGTCCTTTGCGGGAACTATCATAATGACCTCCTGCGACAAAAGTCGCTCTAACGCTAGAAGGAGCGACTGCTTCTTCTCTGGGTCTCTGGGAACATTTGATCTGAGGAACCGAGGAGAAGGGAATTCCTGAAACTCCAGCTTGTACCCTAAGGTTACCGTGGAGACTACCCATCTGTCCTGGAAGTCCTCGTGCCAGAGCCCTGGGAACTGTCGCAGTCTTCCCCCCACTCGAGTGAGCGGGGGCGCCCCCTCATGCAGAGGTCTTAGTGTTTTGCCTAGTAGGCTTCTTTCCCCAGGACTTCTTTTGTCCCTGGGGTTGACTCTTGTCTCTGGACCCCGATGGAGGCGGCCGTCGAGACTGCCTGGAGGCTGAAGCCCCCGGCGCTGGGGAAAGAGTCCGTTTGAAAGAGGGACGCTTACTCTTCTTCTTGACAGGTAAGAGAGTGCTTTTCCCACAAGAGATTCTCTTGATATAGTTATCCAAGTCCTCTCCAAACAACCTTGCACCACGAAATGGAAACCCAGCCAGTAGCTTCTTACATGGTGCTTCGGCTGACCAATTTTTCAACCATAGGATTCTACGTATATGCACCAACCCCAGTGAAAGACGGGAGGTTTGCACGATAGAATCTCTAATGGCGTCAACCACAAAGCATAAGGCCGCTGGAAGGTTAGCAAACCCCTGGGCCTGCTGTTCAGGTAATACTTTGATGACCTGCTTAACATGGTCTCTTAAGTATTGACAGAGTCCAATCGCTGCTACTGCAGGTTGGGCCACTGATCCTGCTAAGGAGAAAACATCCTTCAATAGGGATTCCATCCTTTTATCTACAGGATCCCTGAGCATCTGAGCATTGTCTACAGGACAAGTCAGGCTATTATTTACGGAGGAAATGGCGGCATCAATAGCCAGTATTCCCCACATTTTAATAAACTTTTCTTCCATCGGATAAAGTGTTGAAAACTTTCTCGGCGGAAAAAAACGTTTGTCTGGGTGACACTGGCGTAAAAACTGAGGTATCCCTGCAGGGGGGAGGGATTATATAGGGGGTTGAACTTCCTGATAGGGTGTGCCAGTGTCCAATCACCAGTGATACCTATATAACCCATCAGTAATTACTGTGGCTCTGTGTCCCGTGATGTTCGAGAAAGAAAGCCGATCAACAGCTTTTCCTATTGACATCGTGATCAGCCGTGATTGGACACGGCTGATCACGTGGTAAAGAGCCTCCGCCGGACTGACTGACGGACTGACACACCGCTCCACCGATCGCCGCGATGCGCACCCCCACGTGCGTGCGGCGGCTGTTATCCTGCTGGACGTCATATGATGTCCAGTCAGGATAACTGAACGACCGCCCAGCCGTCAATCTGCTATAGGTCGGGCGGGAAGTGGTTAAATAGCCACATCACGTATGAATATGCATGCATCATACATGCTAGGGGGAGTACAACTGGGGGAATCTGAAGAAGGATCTGGGGGTTTTGGTAGATAATAAGCTCAATAATAGCATGCAATGCCAAGCTGCGGTTTTCAAAGCGAGCAAAGTCCTTTCTTGTATTAAGAGAGGTATGGACTCCAGAGAGAGAGAGATATAATTTTTCCCCTGTTCAAATCATTAGTAAGACCTCATCTGGAATATGCAGTTCAGTTTTGGGCACCAGTTCTCAAAAAGGATATCGGGGAACTGGAGAAAGTGCAGAGAAGGGCAACCAAACTGATAAGAGGCATGGAGGAGCTCAGCTATAAAGAAAGATTAGAGGAACTGAATAAGGGGGGATATGATCAACATGTTCAAATATATAAGGGGTCCATATAGAGAACTTGGTGTTGAGTTATTCTCTTTATGGTCAACCCAGAGGACACGGGGGCACTCTTTACGTCTAGAGGAAGAGATTTCATCTCCAAATATGGAAAGGTTTCTTCACAGTAATGCCCTGTACACACGATCGGACATTGACATCAAGATCCATCAAATTTTTTCCGCCAGATTTTGGGCCAAACTTGTCTTGCATACACACGGTCACACAAAGTTGTCGGAAAATCCAATCGTTCTCAACGCAGTGACGTAAAAACACGTACGTCGGGAGTATAAACGGGGCAGTAGCCAATAGCTTTCGTCTCTTAATTTATTCTGAGCATGCGTGGCACTTTGTGCGTCGGATTTGTGTACACACGATCGGAATTTAAACGATCGGATTTTGTTGTCGGAAAATTTTATGTCCTGCTCTCAAACGGTGTCGGAAATTTCCGACAAACACAATCCGATCGCACTTTTTCCATCGGAAAATCCGACCGTGTGTACAGGGCATAAGAGCTGTGAAAATGTGGACTAGACTCCAGCCAGAGGTGGTTCTGGCCAGCTCAGTAGATTGCTTTAAGATAGGCCTGGATACTTTCCTAAATGTACATAATATAACTGGGTACTAACATTTATAGGTAAAGTTGATCCAGGAAAAATCCGATTGCCTCTTGGGGGATCAGGAAGGAATTTTTTCCTTTGCTGTAGCAAATTGGAGCAAGCTCTGCTGGGGTTTTTTTTGCTTCCTCTGAATCAACTGTGGGTATGAAATTGGGTATATTGGATGGTACGATATTATTTATTTTATTTTTTTTTTATTTTTTTTTATGGTTGAAATGGATGAACTTGTGTCTTTTTTCAACCTATGTAACATGTTTTCAGAGAGTCCTGTATTTCACTTGAAGTTATTTGTGGGTTTTTCATTGCATCCCGAACAATTTTCCTGGCACTTGTGGCTGAAATTTTAGTTTGGTTTCAACAGAACCTCTCATTTTCCACTTCTTGATTAGAGTTTTAACACTGCTGATTGGCATTCCCAATTCCTTGGATATCTTTTTATATCCCTTTCCTGTTTTATACAGTTCAACTACCTTTTCCCGCAGATCCTTTGACAATTCTTTTGCTTTCCCCATGACTCAGAATCATCAGTGCAGCACTGAATGAAAGATGCAAGGGTCTGTCAGGAGTCCAGAAACGCACTGACCTTTTTTACACACACATTACAAGCAAACAGATCACAGGTGAGGATGGCTACTTTTAACCACTTGCCATCTGAAATTTCTCTCCTACGTGTAAAGTTCATAATTTTTTTGCTAGAAAATTACATAGAACCCCCCAAACATTATAAATGTTTTTTTTAGCAAAGACCCTAGAGAATACATTGGCGGTCGTTGCAACTTTTTATCTTGCGCGGTATTTGCATATTTGGTTTAGGAGGGGGTCCCCCCCCCCTTTCCTAGCCTGCTAGCTCAGGTAAGGGAAATATATTTTTTATTTTTGGCATGGAGTTCCCCTTAAAATCAATCCACAGATCTGCTGGGTTTTTTTTTCCCCTTAATGAATTTTTTTTTCAAAACTGATGAGATGTGTGATTCAGATGTGTCCCATAGATCCCATAGAAGTCATATGAATCACACCACAGTGGTCAAAAAACTCACAGTACTCTTTAACCACCTTCAGCCCCAGAAGAATTTACCCTCTTCCTGACCAGAGCACTTTTTGCACTTTTTTTTCAGCACTGCTTCGCTTTAACTGACAACTGCGTGGTCGTGCGACGTTGTACCCAAACAAAATTGGCGTCCTTTTTTTCCCACAAATAGAGCTTTCTTTCAGTGGAGTTTGATCACCTCTGCGTTTTTTTTTTTTTTGTTTATAACGCAAAAAAAATAAAACAACAATTTTGAAAAAAGAACGCATTATTTTTTTAGTTTTTGCTTTATAAAATATCCCCCAAAAATATATATAAAAAAAACTAAATTTTTTTTCCTCAGTTTAGGCCGATAGCTATTCTTCTACATATTCTTGGTAAAAAAAATAAATAAATAATCGCAATAAGCATATATTGATTGGTTTGCGCAAAAGTTATAGTGCCTACAAAATAGGGGATAGATTTATAGCATTTTTATTAATTTTTTTTACTAGTAATGGTGGCGATCTGCGATTTTTTTTTGAAAATTCTTTTTATTGAGTTTGTTTAAAAAAGAAAACAAAATAAAAAGTTACATAATACAGCCTCTGGGCATACCCCGGCTGAGGAACAACCCCGATCTGCGATTTTTATCGTAAATGCGACATTATGGCGGACACATCGGACAATTTTGACACATTTTTGGAACCATTGGCATTAATACAGCGATCAGTGTGATTAAAAATGCATTGATTATTGTAAAAATGTCACTGGCAGTGAAGGGGTTCCCTGGGAGGTGATTCTAACTGAAGGGGGAGGGACTAACTACAGGAAGTGACAGATCGTGGTTCCTAGCTAATAGGAACACACAATCTGTCACTCCTCTCAGAACAGAACAGGGAAGTGTGTGTTTACACACACTCGTCCCTGTTCTGTGTCTCCTGGTCATGATTGTTCGTGGCCAGCGGTCATCGCAACCGTCAGCCACGAGCATTGGCATCCCCACTGTGCAGCAGGTGCGCGCCTGCTATCCGGACCCCGCGAGCCCCCGTACAGTAACGTGGTTTCACACAGGGGAGCCAACCTGCCGCAGTAGTTAAATTCCCACTGCCGCTGCACCGCATATATGTGAACCGCCTCCATTGAAAGCCGGCTTGGTTCACATGTCATGCGAATTGGATGTGGTTCAAAATGCATCCAATTCGCTTACATGTGAACGGAGCCCAAGTCTCATTTCTGTCTGCTGCTTCCTTTCTCTGCTAACAGCATGAATCACTTCTGACAAGTTCCCAACACCAAGAGAAAAATGATGATGGGAAGGCAAGGCATCTCCAGCCTTTGGGAAGGCATCTCATACTTTGTATGAACAGATCAGTCTCTTCTCCCCTCAGAGAACCAGGATCTGTGTGTTTACACACACAGATCCTGGTTCACGGTACATCACCAGCGATCGTGGGAGCCCGGCGGTAATCGTGTCCGCCGGGCACTCGTATCGGCTCCAGGGGCTGAGCAGCGCGCGCCCCTCTAGTGGCCACAGGGCAAAGTGACGTTACATAACATTGTTTCACCCAACCGTGCCATTCTGCAGCAGTAAAACTGCGGTGGCTGGTCTGCAAGTGGTTAAAGGATAAGTTCACCTTTTATAACGTTATATTAAAACCATATTCAGGGTATAACAAGTACCGTGTTTCCCCAAAAATAAGACCTAGTTTAAAGTGGTTGTAGAATCCTAGAATGCACTCTATTACAGTAATGTAAACTGTGTATGTTTCTGTAATCTAATTGTGCCAAATACATTCGGTACAGCGCTGCTCGGCACTCAGCTGACCTCCTGCTGCTCTCCTCCCAGCTGTCACAGAAGCACCAAGCGGCGCTATAAGAAGGTATTTGGCACAATTATATTACAGAAACATACACAGTTTACATTATATAATACTGTAAGAGTGGATTCTAGGATTTTACAACCACTTACTCGGTTCCACTGGGGATTCCTGACAGGCAGGGAGGGAGAGGGGAATAGAAGAAAGCACATGACATAAGAGCTATCCCGAAAATAAGCCCTACTGTGTCTTTTGTTGCCAAAAATTAACATAAGACCCGTGCTTATTTTTCGGGGGAAACACGGTAACATGTTACTGTTGTAGCAGCCCCCACTCCCAGTTTTGACAGCAAGCCAAGCCAGGGATCTTCTCCCCACACCCACAATTTAAAAAAAACCATGCCGGGCTCCAACCACGTGACTGTGTAATTTATTCACAGAATTCTGTGAATGGGGAGAACTACAAGTACCGACAGCCTTTGTAGCTGTCGGCGTGTAGTTCTTAATGAACTACCACAACGCTGATGAGCGCTCTAGGTAGTTCCTGTCGGTGTGCAACCGTCTGTTTGAACAAAGTATGAGCAGACAGCTTACACAGACAGTCTGCAAAAGCCCAGCATTGCACCCATCATCTGCTTATCACAGGTGCAACGCTTTGCAGGCTCCTAGTAAAAAAAAAATAAATGCACCTACAGTCGGGCAGCCATTTTCCCTCCTGGCATATGCATCTTATTTTTCATGCTTAGTAATGGTGCCGACTGACTGTACTTTAACCACTTGCCGCCAGCCATATAGCAGAATGCCGGCGGCAAAGTGGTTGTGATTTCCTGACCGTCGTTATCAGCATAACACACCACAACTCTGATCATGGTATGGAGCCTCTGACAGAGGCTTCTTACCACGTGATCAGCTGTGACCAATCACAGCTGATCATCACGTGAACCAGTTAGTGCCAGTAAACAGCTTTCCTCGGTTCACACAGACAGGGAGAGCTGATTGGCGGCTCTCCCTGTCGGGGGGGGGTGGGGATCTGTGCTGATAATAAGCACATTGATCAGCACAGCCCCCATAAAAAGGTGCCCATCAGCTGCCAATCAGTGCCCAACACCCGCCAGCCTGTTCCCATAATAAACGCCTGTCAGTGTCCACAACAGTGCCAATCAGTGCCCAAACAGTAATTCCTGTCAGTAGCTCCTCATCAGTGCTGCCTATCCAGTGCCCGTCAGTGCTGCCTATCAGCGCCCATCAGTTTTTTTCTTCTTCTATCGGTCTTTGTTCGTTTATAGCGCAAAAATTAAAAACCACAGAGGTGATCAAATATCACCAAAAGAAAGCTCTATTTGTGGGAAGAAATTATAAATATTTTGTTTGGGTACAGTGTTGCATGACAGCGCAATTGTCATAGTGCGACAGTCCTAAAAGCTAAAAAATGTCCTGGGCAGGAAGGGGGGAAAGTGCCCGGTATGCAAGTGATTAAAATAGGACTAAAAAAGGTTATTTTTTTTGGTTCCATTTTGGATAAAAGTAAGGGAGTTAGGGGTTATAACCCCTATCAATTTTTTTGCTATCTGTGTACCATAGGGGAAATTTCCCTTCACTTTCTGTTCCATAGCCAAAACAGGAAACAAAAGAAAATGCCTCCCAAGTGAAGGATTTGTGGACTGTCAACCAGAACTAGTAGTTCCATTGGAAGATTCCCCCTCTATTACTGTTCCTGTGACAACCTGAAACTTGGGATTTCCTTTTACTTTTAATGACACCGGTAAACAGGACAACTAGAGAGGGTAAATCCCCCGAACGTGGGCACAAACAGCAATAAAAACTGACAGGTGTTCTAATGCTTCTCTACGCGATCCAAAACATTTAAAAAAAAAGTTTTGCTTTTGGTTAAGACATTTATTTAAATTGTTAAACTAAAGTGTATCAGTTGGCTCAAAAGAATGAAAAACAATAGACTGTTACAGTGGTTAATTTTTGTAATACCAGCAATTGTTCTACAGGGATGATTTATCGCTACTTAAAACAGACGGCTTCTGTTCTGCCTCCTCTGCCCTCCCTTTAGTACAATTGCTGGAAAAAAAAGTTAAGCTTAATGGATAAAAACAAAATAAAAAACAAAAACACAAGGGATATTACTTGCCTTCAATGTGAGGTGTCCCTTGTGCTGCTGTCTTTTGGTTTGGTAGAAATCTTCCTCCTCCAATGCCCCCCCGCCATAATTTTTCATAGCGGCGAGGTTAATAGAATTACGCGATCTGTGACAATTGCTAATCAAGAGTGCCAGACTATCCCTGCTCCTTCTGCTTTTCAATTCTTGCATGAATGAAAGGTTATCTATGAATGGAGGACAGGCAGATAATTGAAAGATTCACCCCCGCCTCCCATTCATACATCTGGTTTCATTCACAGAAGCTATTAAATGGCTTCTATGAATGGATGAGCTGGGAAAAAGGGCGAGCATATTTGGGCACTCTGAGTTCTTATCCTTTCCCACTCTATCCAAAGCCAAAAAGAGTGCTGCCTATAGCTACAGTTAAACTACAAGTAATTAAAAATATGGAAGACAGATCAATTTTAAAAGGAATATACCAAGATTGGCCTTTTAGGCAGTGGTCCCCAACCTTTATCGCACGAGATGCATGGAAGAAAATTGTGACAAAGCCTGGGGTGTAAGCAATTTTTCACAGGCAATTTGTAGGGGCAATGGCTGGTGTTAGCGCTTCAATAATCATGGCACCATGGTTGATATGGTGTTAGGGTGATTGAAGCGCACTATTTCTATTATTACATTGTAATATGAAAAAGCTCAACTCACCATAATGCAGAATCAGTGTGAGCCCTGAGTGTGTCGCCTTCCACCAGAAGCAGCTTCTCATTTGGCACATTGCCTGTGTCGGACTGGCACTTTCCACGTCACCTACCTTCAGATGCAGCCTGCCACCAGATGCGGATTGTCACCTGCCACATCGCCTGCCACCATATTTGGGCTGTCACTGCATTGGTGGCAGCACTGGTCCACTGAGCACAGAGGCAGTCCTTGGTGCAGTGGTACAAGCAAAGAAAAGATAAAGAGCACTTGGTGCAGAGGTGGGTTCCGAGTGAGGGCAGGAGAGCGGTGATGTGTGAGAGAGAGAGAGAGAGAGAGAGAGAGAGAGAGAGAGAGAGAGAGAGAGAGAGAGAGAGAGAGAGAGAGAGAGAGAGAGAGAGAGAGAGATCGAGAGAGAGATCGAGAGAGAGATCCTCTCTCTGCTCCCTGCCACATATCTGACAGTGCAGCCTCTATGCAGCTGGGCCGTGGCTCAGGGGTTGGCGACCCCCCGCTTGAAAGGACAGACAATTGAAAGCAAAATACTACTATTCCTATCCTGCTAAAAGTACACAGATCTAAATCAAAGAATAAAAATGGAAATATATTGCAGCTGAGCAGTCCTTAAAGTATAACTCAAGGCAATACAGGCGGTCCCCAGGTTACAAACAAGATAGGGTCTGTAGGTTTGTTCTTAAGTTGAAATGGAACAGGTACATTTTTTAAGTGTAGCTCCAGCCAAAAAAAAAAAAACACTTTTTAAGCTTTTTGGATAGCATAGGGAAGGGTTAACACCCCTGTAATGTTTGTTTTGCCATCTGTGCCCCTGTTCAGAAGATTAAACCTCACTTTCTGTCCCAATTACAATTGGATTTTGAAAATTTTGGGTTGTTGTGGAAACAAGGATTGGTGATAAAGCTTCAGTGGATATACCTTTTTCCCATATTAACTCTTACAGGAGTGAATTTCCCTCCTAGAGGTAGATTTCCTCTCACTTTGCGTTGCCTCTCTTCGTTTGTAAGTAGGAGTCATTTATAAGTCGGATGTTTGTAACTAGGGGACAGCCTGTATTCGTTTTTTTTTTTTAGATGAAATTGAAGAGGGACATCTGTCAAATTTTTATGGCTTTCTAGGTCCTCCATAGGGAGATTCACCCTCTCTGCTGGTTTTGTTTATGGTTATCACCAAAAGTGAAAGAAAACCCCACATTTTGGCTTGTCCCCACAACAGTAATCGAGGGGAAATCTTCCAATGGAGACATTAGTTCTGGTGACAACCAGGGATGTCCTATCAATTCCTATTTTGGCTATGGGACAGGAAGTAAAGGAAAATCTCCCCAATGGAGCACACATGGCAGGTGTTACAACTCTCCCTTTTACCAATAATGGTCTGCTCATTCACAGAGGAGCTCCTCGTCCATTTTAACGTGCTGCATAAAAATGAAAAATGCTTAAAAAAAAAAAAAAAAAAAAAAAAAACTGTGGTGAGGGAGCACATAAAAGGGATCGTCCAATATCGTTTTTTCGGTGCCGATACGATACCGATATTTCGGCCACCTCTCAGGCCGATAGCCAATATACTTTTTTTTAATCACCGTTATTTATTGCTGTCACAAGGAATGTAAACATCCCTTTTAAAGGTAATAGGCAGTGACAGGTACTCTTTATGGTGGGATCGGGGGTCTATAGACTCCAAACCCCTCCACTGCAAAGTATTCAAAACGTCAAAATCAGCGTTTTTGAATACTTTATATATTTTTTAAAACCTGGCGCCTTTAAGATGCCAGTAATCCGGGAAGCGATTACTATAACTCTTTCAGGTTACTAGATCCGAGACCCGAAGAGGCATCGGCTTTGCTTGCGTCTTCGGCTAGCCAGCGGACGTGCTGACTGGTTGCTCGGGCCTCCCGTTGGGACGGGAGAGCCCGGCTGAGCGGCGGAAAGGGGGGGGGAATAGTTAAAGTGATTCCAAAGGCAGAAAGTTTTTCACCTAATGCATTCTAAAGCCCCCCCCCCCACCCTTAAATACTTACCTGAGCCCAATGTCGATCCAGCAATGTGCATGTTGCTGACAGTGACAGTCAGTGAGGAGGGAGCGGGGGCGGAGCCGAGCCACTCCCTGTGTGTCTTATGGACACACAGAGCGGGGCTCTGGAGCAAGCACACACAAATGCACCCATATAAAGCGGCCTGCTATGGGGGCACTAGGCAAAGGGGAGGAGCACCGGTGGAGAACCTGAGAAGATCTGGGCTGCTCTGTACAAAACCATCACACAAAGCAGGTATGTATAACATGTTGGTTAATTTAAAAAAATTAATAAAAAAATAAATAAATGAATCATTGTTAACTTTAGTTTTTTTTGGTCAGGTGTTTTTTAAATTACTGACACCATATAATGACCTGTAACAAAAAAAACAAAAACACAAATACATTTTTTGTTCAACCAAATAAGAATGGGGGGAAGTGAGCTCTCCACTTTATATATATTAACTACATTGGTCGTTTTTCTTTTGCTTTTCTTTTTCCAGGCTAAGTAGACTTTCTGCAAGTACAGAAAAACTCTTATTGACAGCTTTACAAACACACACTCCTCGAGAGGGATGTGTTTGTAATCTAAATTAGGACAGCAGCCCTGCAAATATAAGACGCTTCAACCCCTCCCTCTCAGATGGTTGCTGGAGATGTTTGGGGACTAAGGGTACCTTGCTTCACATCTGGTGGGACTGCTCTCCTGTCAAAAAAATTCAGGCACAAGGTTTTTGATCTGTACTGCAGACTGATGGCAACATCTCTCCAACCCCCACCAGAGATAGCCCTTCTTTCCATGATTCCTGGCCCTCTAAAAACAATTTAAAAAGATGTACTTCGTCACTTCCTTGCTGTGGCACAGATAGTATTCCCGCACCACTGAAAATCAATGGATTTGCCCTCCCTTGGGGAATGGGCTATTGAAGTATACGCATACGAGAGTTGGAATGTCTGATGGCCCAGGAAAATGACAAAGAGGAACAGTTTTCCCTCACGTGGACCTCCTGGTCCAGGTTTCGGTATTCCTATTGTGCCGTGGGCTGAGGGTGAAACACCTACATCCGCCCCATAGCCATGATGGACTGTTTCCTTCTCTCTCTCTTACCTGGCTACTTAGTCTCTTGATTTAGTGTCCCCATCTACGTGCATTGCTCTCCTTATTTTTGGACTGCGTTGTGATTCTACTAAAATTTACTTTTTTGTAAGACTCAATTACCTCTTACTTTATGTGTTATTATCCCACTTCACAATCATCCTGATCTCCCTCAGGACGATATTATTGATATATATATATATATATATATATAGATAGATAGAGATATATATATAGATAGATAGAGATATATATATAGATAGATAGAGATATATATATATATAGATAGAGATATATATATATATATATATATATATATATATATATATATATATATATATATATATATATATATATATAGCATGTATTTTAGTATACACCATTTCCAGTTTCCATATGAAATAGGTTTAAAAAAACAAAATGAGACCTACAAGATTCTGGTGGTACTGTTATTACCGTCTCTTACGCAATGGTCATCATAATCCTTTTATGTACATATCTGTCGAATATGATACCTTTTCAATAAAATAAGATTGAACTAAATTAGGACAGCAGCCAAGTGTTACTGGCAGGATTAAAAAAAAAAAAAAAGTTAAAATAAAAAACCCTACATCTCCTGTAGGTCACAGAAGTGCACTTAGTTTTGCACTCCTGTGACCCATTTTTAGTCGATGGTGGGCCAAAAGCTTGTGGTCAGTTGACAGCACAGAGCCGATCCAGTGTCAAGGTCAGGATCTGCCCAGAAGCCTGACCAGGAGCTGGCCCAGCCTCGCAGCACACCACTGAGAGCCTGAGCCAGGTGCTATGGCCATTAGCATCGTCCAATGCACCAAGAACTGCTGCAGGGGTAGGGCAGAGAGCAACGAGCTCTCCAGCTGTGACGGGGGGGGGGGGGGGGGGGGACAGCTGCAGTCGGTGCAACCACCATCTAGGTAAGTATGAATGTTATTTTAAATTCTCAAACTTCTCTTTTAACTGCACATTTCTGTCTAAGGAACGGGAAAAGCACTTTTACTTATCTCATCCTCTACGTCCCCAGGGAACAATGCTCCCTCATGCACCAGGAGTGCACTGTTCTTCGGTGTTCAAATATCCTAAGCAGGGCTATGGGCCTGCATGGGTCTTGAAGATGTTAGAGGAAATTAGAGGGTCGGAGCCTGGGAGAGTACAGGCTGCAGGAACCGGTCCAAAAGTGTGGAGGAGCTACAACCCCTGGCAAAAATTATGGAATCACCAGTCCCTGAGGATGTTCCTTCAGTTGTTTATTGTTGTAGAAAAAAAGCAGATCACAGACATGGCCAAAAACTAAAGGCATTTTAAATGGCAACTTTCTGGCCTTAAGAAACACTAAAAGAAATAAAGAAAAATAATTGTGGTGGCCAGTAACAGTTAGATTTATAGAACAAGCACAGGGAATAAATTATGGATTCACTGAATTCTGAGGAAAAAATTGTGGAACCATGAAAAACAAACAAACAAAATAACACTCCAACACATCACTAGTACTTTGTTGCACCACCTCTGGCTTTTATAACTGCTTGCAGTCTCTGAGGCATTGACTTAATGAGTGATAAACAGTACTCTTCATCAATCTGGCTCCAGCCTTCTCTGATTGCTGTTGCCAAATCATCTTTGCAGGTTGGAGCCTTGTCATGGATTTTTTCACAGTTTTTGCTCTATGGCAAGATGCATTATCATCTTGATAAATGATTTCATCATCCCAAAACATCCTTTCAATAGATGGGATAAGAAAAGTGTCCAAAATTTCAATGTAAACCTGTGCATTTATTGAAGATTTAATGACAGCCGTCTCCCCAGTGCCTTTACCTGACATGCAGCCCCATATCATAATTGACTGTGGAAATTTGCATGTTTTCTTCAGACAGTCGTCTGCATAAATCTCATTGGAACGGTACCAAACAAAAGTTCCAGCATCATCACCTTGCCCAATGCAGATTCGAGATTCATCACTGAATATGAATTTCATCCAATCATCCACAGTCCACGATTGCCTTTCCTTAGCCCATTGTAACCTTGTTTTTTTGTGTTTAGGTGTTAGAGATGGATTTCTTTTAGCTTTTCTGTATGTAAATCCCATTTCCTTTAGGCGGTTTCTTACAGTTCGGTCACAGATGTTGACTCCAGTTTCCTCCCATTTGTTCCTCATTTGTTTTGTTGTACATTTTCTGTTTTCAAGGCATATTGCTTTAAGTTTTCTGTCTTGACGCTTTGATGTCTTCCTTGGTCTACCAGTATGCTTGCCTTTAACCACCTTCCCATGTTGTTTGTATTTGGTCCATGTTTTAGACACAGCCGACTGTGAACAACCAACATCTTGTGCAACACTGCGTGATGATTTACCCTCTTTACCTACATACTAACAAGCAGATTTAATCTGATGCAGGTGTTAGTGTTTGTAATGAAAATTTACAGGGTGATTCCATAATTTTTTCCTCAGAATTGAGTGATTCCATAATTTATTCCCTGTGCTTGTTCTATAAATCTGTTTATAGAGTCTCTCAGGGACTGGTGATTCCATAATTTTTGCCAGGGGTTGTAGAAGTGCTTTACCTGCCTCCCCAAACATAAATGAGCAGGGAGGAATTTTAGTTTTCCTGGAGTTCAACTTGAACTTCAGTAGATAAAGGTCAGCTCCCCAGGCTGGCTGTGCTATCTCTGGAAGGGCACTGTAGATTTAAGAAAAGAATGGACAGCAATATAAACCATATTACAAGAAAAGCATCTCTTGTTTAAAGTTGAACTTAGAGATAAGCAAATATTGTCCAAACACAAAAGTCATGTAGATTATTCCTTGAATGATCGGGGTGCTGAAAAACATTGCCTCTGTACTAGACTTTCCTGTAATAAAGACTGCTCATTGATGATGAAAAAGTGGGGTGTGTGGCACTACCCTAATAACTGACGGGCAAGGGTTATCAGTAAATGGTGAGGTAGATAGCACTACCCAAAAAAAAAAAAAAAAGGGGAAATTCCTCTCCCTGATAGTATATAAGTGTGCACCCTCCACGTAGCAGTGTTCAAATAATAAATAAGTAAATACTAAAATATTATGATATATGGAGTGTGACCAAACTAGATAAAAAAATAGCATATGGGTATAACGTGGCCAAAAAAGCTAATCGTGTTCATAAAAATTATAAACCATTAGTGTAATGAACCATAAATGGTTCCCAAAATCATCAAAAGTTCATCAGAAAAAAATATTTCAAAAAAGATGTGTGTCAATAAAATACAAAAGTTATAAAGTCCCAAAAATAGTGTTAATATGAAATTGCTGAAGCTCCAAAATAACCAAAATGTTCAAAACAATCAAAACAATCAAGTGACTCTTGTGCTCAGCAGTTCAGGTGACTCGTGTGCTCCCCCTTATGGGTCCCCACTCACCAGCTCCTGTTACCCCTGCAGGGGTGATAGGCATGTATAGAGAACCGTGGGTGCTCTCCCTTGTTGGCTCTATCAGCGGTCCGTCTGTGGCCTGTCGGGCCTCTACAGCTCGCTCCACCAGATCAGGGCATCCAAACCGGTAATCCACTCAGCTTGTCACCAGTCACCGTATCCAGGAGGTTATTCAACAACTTTTCAAGGCTGGGTTCTGGTGACATCGTACAGAGACAGGCTCTGAAACATGAAGTGCATGTGTGAAGAAAAAGGCCAGAAATCACCCACAGTTATCTATATATGCCTATAACCCCTGCAGGGGTAACAGGAGCTGGTGAGTGGGGACCCATAAGGGGGAACACACGAGTGACCTGAACTGCTTGTGGTTCATTACACTAATGGTTTATAATTTTTATGCACATGATTAGCTTATTTGGCCACGTTATACCCATATGCTATTTTTGATCTGGTTTGGTCACACTCCATATGTGGTTATTATGATTTATTGCTTACACAATATTTTAGTATTTACTTATTTATTATTTGAGGACTGCTATGTGGAGGGTGCACACTTTTGTACTATCGGGGAGAGGAATTTCCCCTCTTTTTTTGGGTAGTGCTATCTACCTCACCATTTATTGATAACCCTTGCCCGTCAGTTATTAGGGTAGCGCCACACACCCCACTTTTTCATCATCATACTTTGTAAATTTCCTTTGGGAACTGATTGGGGAGGCTGCAACCCGTTAGTATCCTGAGCGCAAAGTATACCATAATTTTGAAAGACTGCTCTTTGCTCTCTCTCCTTATGCAGCGTAACTGGTATTGTCTCTGCCTCCTCCTATAGCAATGATATGTAATTAGCGGACCTCCAGCTGTTGCAGAACTACAAGTCCCATGAGGCATAGCAAGACTCTGACAGCCATAAGCATGACACCCGGAGGCAGAGGCATGATGGGACTAGTTTTGCAACAGCTGGAGGTCCGCTAATTGCATAGCTCTGCTCTATAGTTTTCTGTAGTGGGTGGAGCCTCTTGGGTCCCTCCGACAGCTCTGCTCTCTGCACAGTGTACAGCGCAGTGATGTCACTGCTACTTTTACAAGGTAACACCTGGGTCTGCAAGGGCCTTTGGTGTGGACAAAGATTTATATCCTTTCTGGCTATTGAGGAATACATTTCAGTTAATGTTTCTGTGCCTGGAGTTCTACTTTAAATAATTTGTGCATTTTCATCTTAGCCGTTTCCCTGGTTTTAAGCTGGGTACAAACGAGCCAACATTCAGTCCACGTGTACAGCTACCTGTCCAACCTAACTGCCGGCTTTTGTTGAACGAGTATGCTTGAAAACTTGCACCCAATCAGCGCTCGCAGCCAATAGCTGGGATGATAGCCGCACCAACTTGTGTTGGTATGGCAACCTGTCAGTTTTTTTCATTAGTGGGTACCAGGCTTTGGGCCCTGTGCAGGGTTGTACTTTGCCAGCAAGTTGATGCACAGGTGTTGCATGCACACCCATGCCAGCAGCCCCATAAATGTCTATTGGCTGCACAGACTCAGTAACTGTGCCCCAATGTGACATCCATGCAGGTGCACAGCCCTGACACTCAGGGTAACCTCAGGTACGTGCACCCACATGGATGTCACATTGGGACACAGCGGCTGTATCCATGCAGCAATGTGTCCCAATAGAGACTGCCAGCACAGGGGTGCACACAACACCCACAAAACACAGCCCTGGACAGTTCACGCAAGTAATCGGCCGTATGAACAAAGCCTTAGGCTTTGGAACACAATGGGGGTTATTTACCAAAGGCATATACACTAGAGGTCGACCGATATGGGTTTTTCTCTGGCCGATGCCGATATTTAGAAATCGCGGTGGCCGATGGCCGATATATGATGCCGATTTTCTTGGGCCGATATATTAGGCCGATTTTTTCTTTTTTTCCCTTCATCTCATAAAATCTAACAGTTCGACCCCTTTCACACTGGGGCGTTTTTCAGGCGCTTTTCGGCTAAAAATAGCGCCTGTAAAGTGCCTGTAAAATGGCTCCCCTGCAGTCTCAGTGTGAAAGCTCGAGTGCTTTCACACTGAGGCGATGCGCTGGCAGGATGTTAAAAAAAAAAAAAGTCCTGCAAGCAGCATCTTTGGAGCGGTGCGTACCTCTCCTCCACCACTCCTGTCCATTGAAATGAATGCGCACCGCTGCCGAAGCGCCTGCAAAGCGTTTCGGCAGCAGCGCTTCATGGGCGCATTTAACCCCTTCCTCGGCCACTAGCTGGGTTATAAGCGCCCCGCTAGCAGCCGAATATCGCCTCTAAAATGACGGTAAAGCGCCGCTAAAACTAACAGCGTTTTACCGTCAACGCATGCCCGCTCCAGTGTGAAAGCAGCCTTAAGTAATAAGTGATACAGAAAATTTTTTACATTTAAACATTTATTAAACAAAACAAACCTCCAATCAGATCACTTCTATGTAGAATTTAGATTTTAAAAAAAATAACTATATCTTAAATATTAAATACACAAAAACAGGTAATCAAAACTTTTGGACGAAAAAAAATTGGCTAACTTTACTGCTTATTTTTTTTTTTTATTTTATTAGTGTATTTTTTTTTTTTTAAATTGAGCTTAAAAGACCGCTGCGCAAATACCGTGTGACATAAAATATTGCAACAACCGCTATTTTATTCCCTAGGGTCCCTGCTAAAAAAAATATATATAATGTTTGGGGGTTCTAAGTGATTTTCTAGCAGAAAATACAGGATTTTTACTTGTAAGCAACAAGTGTCAGAAAAGATTTAGTCTTTAAATGGTTAAACTGAGAACTCCTCCACAAGGGGTTCAGCTCATTGATAAAAGAACCTGAAAAGATACAATGTATCTTCTTATCAGACTTGGCAGGCTGCCCAGAGGAGGAGAGAATCCTTTCCACAGATAACCTCAGGAAACTTGCATTGACTTCTATTAGGCCCCTTTCACACTGGGGCGGTGGGGGCGTCGGCGGTACAACAGCGCTATTTTTAGCGCTGCTGTACCATCGTTCTTGTAGCTGTATTCGGCCGCTAGCGGTGCGGTTTTAACCCCCGCTGGCGGCCAAAAAAGGGTTAAAATCCCTCGTACAGCGTGGCTATAGCCGCGGTATTACCGCGGTATAGCCGCGCTGTCCCATTGATTTCAATGGGCAGGAGCGGTTTAGGCGAGGTGAATACACCGCTCCTTCACCGCTCCAAAAAAGCGGTTTGCAGGACTTTTTTCACCGCCCTGCCTGCGCACCGCTTCAGTGTGAAAGCCCTCGGGCTTTCACACTGAACAAACAGCGGAGGCTGTTTAGGGGCGGTTTGCAGGCGGTATTTTTAGCGCAATACCGCCTGCAAAGCCCCAGTGTGAAAGGGGTCTTACAGAAGTCATTTGCAAGTCCCGCTGAAGTTATAATCGGCTTTTTTTTATCAGCACAATCGGCCGGTGCCGATTAAGTAAAAAAAGCCAAATATCGGCCGACCTCAAATATACACTTTGCACTACAAGTGCATTTGGAAGTACAGCCGCTGTAGATCTGAGGGGGACATGCAGTGAAAATAAAAAACAGCATTTTTGCTTACACACGATTGGATGATAAAATCAGCAGAGCTTCCCCTCATTTCAGAGCTTCCCCTCAGATCTACAGCGCCTGCACTTCCAAGTACAAAGTGGATTTGCCTTTCGTAAATAACACCCAATGTTTTTAAAGCAAAAAAAAAAATCTAAGAATCATCAGATGATGGTGCTATTATTCTCCAAATAAAGGGTTCATACTACCACATGCACACCTCTTTCCCTCTATTACCAGCTGCTTCACCGCCTTGAAATCAGACAGAAGCTTCCATCTGAGGCTTATGACACTATAATTCTGCTTCAGAAAACATCCACTTCATCCTTAATTTGGAACACACTTACAGACTTTTTGTACATGTAAAAAGTGAGTAACTGCAACCCATGTGGGCAGTCACAAAATAACCGAACATAACTTATTTTCATTCCCTTATACAAAATAAATGCTTTATATTTAGTTTTGTTTCTCTCAGAAAGCATCTGAGCATATTATTTAGTCTTGGCAAACTGTCCTCACAAACGGCAACACCCACATTCAACTCCAGCTACTATTATTGAAACGCACAAGCTGCATTATATCACAAAGGTAACATTGTTACACAGCTGTTTATTTATTTTACCCAAAAAAAAAAAAAAAAAAGGGCGAAGATCTACACACAGCACTATTGCATTTCACCTTTATCAATGTACAGCAATCATAATAATAGCCAACAAGCAACCTGCTCCTCATCTGATTTAATAAGACAGATTTCTCATAAAGTCACACGATTCTACTTAGGTGAAATATATTTCGACATTTTGAGGCAGAAAAAGAACTTTATATAAGTAAACTTTCAAAACTGCAGAGGGGTTATAGTCACATTGCAACTTAGCAGTACTTTCTGACCCTTTAGCATTCCCACCTGTCCCCCAGTCAATCTGCTAGCCTTAGTATTACACTAACAAGTACTGATAATGTAGCAGGACAAGAGGCACTAAGGCTGGAAGACCTGGCAAAGAAAGTATGCCCACGCTGTGTCACCATACATAGAACAGACAACTAGAAGAGTAGGACAAACCATAGTTTAGTCATACACATATGGAGCTACATTGGGTAAAATATATGTACATCAAATATTAGCCCACTAATATACATCTACACACTATGTAGTGGAAAGAATACAAAACCAGCTACATTGGACTGGAAGGTAGGGAAGCCCTGTATCCTATTGTACACGGGAATGTGTTACTGATAGTCAATAACATGGTGCATGTGTGGCTTTGTGCTGCCCCTGACAGCCTCACTGACCCAGACCAGGGTGTTGGCTATGCAGAAATCTGGGACTGCACACAATACAGAGCATTACATATAATAAGGATACACAGATACACACACCCAGATCATTTCAGATGAACTTAAGGAAAAACATTTGGTATGAAAAGTATGTAAAGATTGCTTAAAACATACAAGCCCAATTCCAAAAAAGTTGTAATGCTGTGTAAAATCTACATAACAGAGTGAAATGATTTGAAAGTCTTATAAAACGCAGATTTTATTCTCACTAAAAAACATATCAAATGTTTAAGCTGTGAAAATTTAGTATTTAAAGGTAAATATAGGTCATTTTAAAATTGATGCCAGCAACATGTCTAAAAAAAGTTGTAACAGGGCAACAAAAAGCTGGCAAAGTAAGTGGTACTAAAACAAGGAAAAGCTAGAAGAACATTTTGCAAGTAATTAGGTTAATTAACAACAGGTCAGTAACTTGATTGGGTATAAAAAGAGCATCTTAGTGAGTCAAAGTGTTTCAGATGTTAAAATGAGAGATTCACCAGTCTGTGAAAAGTTGTTGAACAATGGTGAATAATGTTCCTCAACGTAAATTTGAAAAGACTTTAACCACTTGAGGTCCAGGCTATAGCTGAATGACAGCCACAGCGTGGACCTCAATTTCCGGGAGGCCATCATGGGACGTCCTCCCCTGTGCACGCGATGTGATCACTGAGTAACGGAGACTCGGATCTGAGTAAGGGGCCCCTTACCAATGACAGCAGATCACATGGTGTAAACAAAAGCTCGGTAATCGTTTTTTTTTTCTCCTCACGCTGACAGCGTGAGGAGGAAAAAAAAGCAGATCACCGGCTTATGTTAAAGGGACATGAAGAGGAAAGAGGCACATACGCCTGTGCCTGCCATTGCCACCTGCCAGTGCCCATAAGTGCCACCTATCAATGCCCACCAGTGGTGCCAATCAGTACCACCTAGCAGTGCTGCCATCACTGCCACCCATCAGTGCCCATTAGTGCCACCTCATCAGTGTACATCAATGAAAGAGAAAAATTACCCGTTTGCAAAATTTTATAACAAAATATTTAAAAAAATATTTAAAAAATTTTAAATTCGGTCTTTTTCAATTTTTTTTTTAACAAAAACTAAAAACCGCAGAGGTGATCGAATACCACCAAAAGAAAGCTCTATTTGTGGGAAAAAATGATAAATATTTCATTTGAGTAGTGTTGTATGACCGCGCAATTGTCATTCAAAGTGCGACAGCGCTAAAAGCAGAAAATTGGTCTGGACAGGAGGGGGGTTTAAGTGCCCAGTAAATAAGTGGTTAAAGAGGAACTGCAGTCTGCTCACATAATTTGTAATAAAAACATCTTTGCCATTCTGAAGTTTCCCTCCAACCACTTTGCACATTATTTTATATATACTGTGATTCTGTACTTGCCAAATATGCTGCAGAAATCTCCCTCCCCTGATTCTGGCTGCAACCATTTTAACTGTGGAAGAGAGCTGTGCGTGATGTCATAAGCCTAGGCCAGTGATGCCGAACCTTGGCACTCCAAATGTTTTGAAACTACATTTCCCATGATGCTCTTGCACTCTGCAGAGTACCTGAACATCAAGGGAAATATAGTTTTAAAGCATCTGGAGTGCCAAGGTTCACCATCACTGGCCTAGGCTAATGACCACACAAGAAACAGGAAGTGGGCTGTATAAGGTATTTACAGACAGAAAAAAATGTTTTACTATCCAAAGTTAAAACAACGAGGGCAGAGGATTTAATAAATGGAAAGTTGAAAAAAATGACTGAAGGTCCGCTTTAAATATATAGTCATCTGTGCGCAAGGAACAAAGGTCAAAACACAACATTGGATGCTGGTGATCTTCGGGCCCTCAGACAGCACTGCATTAAAAACAGGCGTGATTCTGTGATGAACCTCACTGCATGGGCTCAGAAATACTTCCAAAAATCACTGTCTGTGAACATAGTTCGCCGTGCCATCCAAAAATGCAAGTTAAAGCTCTATTAAAGAAGAAGTCATATTTGAAAAAGATCCAGAAACACTGTTGTCTTCTCTGGTCCAAAGTTCATTTAAAATGGTTCATTGCAAAGTGGAAAACTATTCTGTAGTAGAGCTGCACGATTCTGACTAAAATGAGAATCGCAATTTTTTTTTTGCTTAGAAGATAGATCACGATTCTCTCACGATTCTAGCAGCGTAAAAATTGAGCTAACTTTACTGTCTTTTTCAGGAAAGGTCTTGCATATTCCAGCAGGATAGTGCTAAACTGCATCTATGACAACAGCATGGCTTCATAGTAGAAGAGTCTGGGTGCTTAATTGACCTGCCTGCAATCCAGACCATTCACCAATTGCAAATATTTGGCGCATCTTGAAAATATAGATATGACAAAGAAGACCCAGGACTGTTGAGGAGTTAGAATTCTAGCAGTAATGGGACAACAATTCTCTCCAAAAACACCAGCAACTGGCCTCCTCTGAACATTTACAGACAGTTTAAAAAGAAGAGGGGGATCTCTCCTCTACACCCCACTTCCCCTTTTTTACTTTTTCCCCACTTTGTATTATCTTTTTTCCTCTCTTCTATATCTGAATATGCAATCCATTTTACAGTGGACTGTTCATCCCATCTCTATATTTAGTTTTAATCTCCCTGCTTATTTGGACTTGAAGTGTTCTCTCTCTCAGTTTATACCAAAGATAAATGACTTATTGACATGTAATGCTTAATTTACTATCTGGAATTGTATTTTGGTTCTGTGCTATATATGACACATGTTGATGATGTGTTTGTTACACTCTGTCTTCACGTTAAATGATTGTGCTCCACTGCAGACTACTGCACATTATTTTTGTCTTTTTCTTTACTTGCAAAATCAATAAAAAAATGAAGAAGAAAGAAGAAAGAAGAAAGAAGAAAGAAGAAAGAAGAAAGAAGAAAGAAGAAAGAAGAAAGAAGAAAGAAGAAAGAAGAAAGAAGAAAGAAGAAGAGATGCTACACCATTGTAAACCTAGCCCTGTCCTAACTTTTGTGAGATGTATTTCTGCCATCAATTTCAAAATTAGCTTTTTTTACTCTTAAAATGGTACATTTTCTCAATTTGAAGATTTGATATGTTTACTATTTTCTATTGTGAATAAAATGAGATTTGCATATCAGTGCAGTCTGTAGATTTTACACAGTGTCCCGATTATTTTGGAATTGGGGTTACATACATACAAAATCATCAATTCATATATACAGTACAAATAAACGCACTGACCATTTCATACATTCAGATACACACACTGACCATTAGTGATAAGCTCAGGTGTGTTCAGATCCCAGTCTGAACCCACTTAAGCGATCCAATCCTGCAAGCAAGCTGTCAATGTACTGGGCCAATCATAAGAGGCTGAGGCATGCCCCACATATACACATGGCTGCAGGGCATGTTTTGGCCACTTATGGCCATGACACAGTGACATCTTCCAGACTGGGGTTCTGAACACACCTGAGCTAATCCCTCCTAATCATTTCATGTATACACTGACTACTTCACATTTACGTATGGTGATTTTTCTTATTTTTTATACACATGCCCTGATCACTTAATATAAACAAAAACACACACCTATCAATATATACATACACTATATTGACAAAAGTATTGGGACGCCTGCCTTTACACACAAATGAACCTTAATGGCCTCCCAGCCTTAGTCCGTAGGGTTCAATATTGAGTTGGCCCACCCTTTTGCAGCTACAACAGCTTCAACTCTTCTGGGAAGGCTGTCCACAAGGTTTAGGAGTATGTCTATGGGAATGTTTGACCATTCTTCCAGAAGCGCATTTGTGAGGTCAGACACTGATGTGGATGAGAAGGTCTGGCTCACAGTCTCCACTCTAATTCATCCCCAAGGTGTTCTATTGGGTTGAGGTCAGGACTTTGTGCAGAACAGTCAAGTTCCTCCACCCCAAACTTGCTCATCGATGTCTTTAAGAACAGTGCTTTGTGCACTGGTCCAAATCATTTGGTGGAGGGAGGAATTATGGTGTGGGGTTACTTTTCAGGGGTTGGACTTGGCCCCTTAGTTCCAGTGAAGGGAAGTCTTAAGGCGTAAGCATACCAAGACATTTTGAAAAATTTCATACTCCCAACTTTGTGGGAACAGTTTGGGGATGGCCCCATCCTGTTCCAACATCAGTGCACAAAGTAAGGTCCATAAAGACTTGGATGAGCGAGTTTGGGGTGGAGGAACTTGACTGGCCTGTACAGTCCTGACCTCAACCCGATAAAACACCTTTGGGATGAATTTGAGTCGAGACTGCGGGCCAGGCCTTCTCGTCCAACATCCAGAAGCGCATTTGTGAGATCAGGCACGGAAGAATGGTCAAACATTCCCATAGACTCATTCCTAAACCTTGTGGACAGCCTTCCCAGAAGAGTTGAAGCTGTTATAGCTGCATAGGTGGGCCAACTCTATATTGAACCCTACAGACTAAGACTGGGATGTCATTAAAGTTCATGTGCGTGTAAAGGCAGGTGTCCTAATACTTTTGACAATATAGTGTATGTATGATACAAGCACATACATTTCCATCACACAGAAAAAAAAAACTACATAATGTGATTAAATGGGTGCTGCAGGGGGCACATTATATATATATATATATATATATATATATATATTTTTAATAATACACACATACAAAATAGAAGTACAATATGGTAAATGTATACGAGACTGCTAAATGCAAGCACACACACTGGACTTTTCACATACATAAGAGAGAAATGGTACTCTTTATGGTTAGGGAAGTATATCAATATTGCAGGGGGCAGATACACACACTGAGTATTATATACTGTATATAAAGACTGAATAATATATATACATACACACAGAGTAGTTCGTATATGTAGACTATTTCATACACACAGACATCCATCCACAGTGGGAGAGAATGGTGTGACTGTCACACACATGATCTATGTACCCATGGTAAGTAGGGTGTACATACCGATGGTAGAAGAAGGAAGAGACAGAGTTGGGGTGTGGAGTAGAACACACACGTCGCTCCCCTGACAAGCACACACATAAGAAGACACACCGAGCAGTCTGAGGTGCCCCCTGAGCACACGGGTGGTAGAGAAGCCCTCCTGTACACACGAGTATGGGGGAGACCCTGACACACACAGTAGAGAACCCTCCGGTGGTAGAGCCCGGTGCTCGGTACCTGGTCGGGGCCGACTGAGAACACTCCGCTCCTCACGTACACTCCAGCACACGCGCACTTGGCGGAAGGTGCTCGCCGAGAGACACAAGCTCGGGGAAGAGAGAGGGCGCGCCGGGATGACGTCAGTCGCTCGGCAACAACCAGTGCTACCGACGTCGCAGATGTGGTGAGATCATCCGTGAGAGACGGAACAAGGACGGGAAGTTCTGTGATGATGGTAATGATGGTAATGATGTGATGTGAGTTGAGACTGTGTTGGTTGGAGGAGCTGGGATTCGATAGCGAGCTGTCTAATTGGGCTTTCTGGGCCGGTTCGGTTTCATATGTAAGTGCTGTGTAGAAGAAGTATGGGGTTGGGGAGGCTACATGGCCTGGAGTCAGAGAAGAGTACAGGGGAGGCCATAACTGACCTCTTTCAGAAGGTGGGTACACACTATAGGAAATTGGAAGAAAAATTCTGTACGAGGAACAATTGGCTGATTGTCGATGTGTACATTAATCGTACAGAAATAGTTGCATAGAGAAACACGCATGTGAAAAGAAGCAAAGAATGACCTGGAAGAAGGTGGCCACAAAAAAAAAAAAAAAAGAAATCATACACAAGAAAGAAAGTTTGCCTTTGTTGTTGGAGAATTTTCGTACAAGCTAATACCATTGTCGGCTACCTCATGATACACACCTTTGTGGGAAATCGGACGACCGTTGTGTATACCATTTTAGAAACATGTTGGGTGGAAAGTTCCTGGTCTACATTCTTGTTTTAGGCCAGTGCTTCTAAAAGTATTGAAGCCATTGGATCACCATGACAGCCAGGCATCAGGAATTTTCAAGGGGTGGTCATCAATGGCAGCATTTAGTCTGTCTTTGCACAGAGAATTGTTTAAAGTGTAAGTTTAACTTACAAAAAAATCCGTAAGGTGAGCTTACTCAGGACTAAGGATTGAGCTCGGACGTGTTCGCATGCTGCACATGCCGAGCACACCAGAAAGTCGGCAATGTGCTATGCTAATCACAGGCAGTGAGACATTTCCCGATCTCTGCAACCGCACATCGGGAAATGTCTCACTGCTTGTGATTAGTGCTGTGCAGTGCCAAGTTCCTGGCAGGCTCGGCACATGCGAACACGCCGGAGCTCATCCTTGCTCAGGACCCCTCCTCTGACCTGGAGCGCAGCAATCTCCTGTTCTGAGCCCTGCTGTAGCCACGTCACGGGTCCGGGGCTTAGAAATTCGCTCAGCTTTCACTCTACTCCTTCCCCGCTGACAGGACGGGTTCTGATTGGTCAGCGCCGACCAATTAGAATGCTCTTAAAAATACCTCCTGACGGAGTACGTTTTGGAGATTAAGCTGTGGGGATTTTTAAACCTCTGACCCGTGACGCAGCTATAACAGGGCTCAGAACGGGAGATTGCTTCGCTCCTGGTCAGCAGGACAGGGGCGGCTGAGGAGGGGGTCCTGTGTAAGCTCACTTTACAGATTTTTATGTAAAGGTGAACTTACCTTTTAAGTATAACTGCATAGTGTGAATGCACACGTCTGCGCACATTTTTTGTACATCATGGTTCAGGTACCCCATTCACTTAAATGAGCTGGCCTGTCTGAAAAAGTAAATGCAGCAAAGAAGCTCCCAAAACTTTTCAGGCATAGAGCTTTGCCTGCTTTTTACTGCATGTTTGTCACGCGTTGTAGTGTGGCAAATTGTGCATCAGCTGACCGCATTTCAGGTACTAATAGGAATTAATGGCTCCACAAGCGCAACGTGTTTTTCATGCATTCCAGGAATGCACAGATGTAAATAAACCCTAAAGGTCCATTCTTCTTTTTTTTTTTTTTTTTTTTATTTATGATTTGGATAGAGTGGAGAGGATTTAGAACACCTTTCAGCTTTTATTGCTCTCTGTGTTCCATTAGTGTTTTCGTTACCATCTATATTTTTCCTGTTTACTGTTATAACAGAAAGTAAAAGAAATTCTCAAATATTGGGTGACCACCAGAACAGGAATAGAGGGAACATTTTCCAATGGGGACACTAGTTCTGATGACAGCCAGGGATTTCCTCTCACTTCTTGTTTTGGCTATGGGACAGGAAGTAAAGGGATGTCCCCTAGTTGGGTACAGATGGGAAAAAGAAAAAACGTAAGGGTTCTAACTTTCCCTTACTCTATTCAAAATAAAAAAGTTTTGCCTTTAATTTTTCTTTAGCCTCAGTTCAAAAGCCTTTCCCTGCATGTGTTCAGATCGATGCAGAACTGAGATCATTCCAAAATGAAAAAAAAAGTTAAGAATTCTGGGTTTATTTACTAAAGCTGGACAGTGCAAAATCACTTCCGCAGAGAAACCAATCAGCTTCCAGGTTTTATTGCTAAGGCTCCATTCACACCATGGCTTTCTGTTTTACGGGCGGAATCGCTGTGATTCTGCCCGTGATTAGAAAACTCCACAAATCGCAGGACGCCCTTGCGATCCCCATTACTTTGGCACCAAATTGTGGTGTGATTCTGCCACAATTGTCGCCCAAGGAATTGCAGTAAAATCACGCACATAGAATCGCGGGACACCTGACACCCAAAAGAAGTTCTTGTACTTTTTTCTTTTTTTAATTTAGCTGTATATTTCTTGCTATTATCATAATTCACCACCAAAGAACAACCCAAAATTAATTCTCCCTCACCTGACGATTGCAGTCGTACCACTTATTTTTTTATTTATTTATTTTTTTATCCTGCCTAAAATGCACTGAAACTGACACCTGATACCAATTAAACAATTATTATTTTTTTTATTCTACACCAGGAATCTCCAAACTACGGCCCTCCAGCTGTTGTGGAACTACACGTCCCATGAGGCATTGAAAAACTCTGACATTCACAGACAGGACTAGACATGATGGGAATTGTAGTCCCCGAACAACTGGAGGGCCGTAGTTTGGAGACAACTGTTCTACATAAATATGCTGACCGTGACCTTTACCCTAACAATAATCCTGGCAACCTTGATCTTGATGTTTTGTTTTCTTTACTTTTATTTTTAAATGTATTTTTTATTTTCATTCTTTTTTTTTGTGTGTGTGTGTTTTACACACTTTACAATTCCTTTCCTGCCAGAAGAGGAAGATACAATGTACCATTCTCTTCATTCAGAAGAAGAAGGAAACTCAGGGGTGGGCTCGCAGTGACTGATCGCTGTGATAGACAATCAGAGGCTATCACAGCGAACAGATGACCCGGAACCGACAGTCCCAAGTCCTGACCGTTAGTACGTACTCCCAGCACAAAGGGAGAAACGCATATATGTAGCCCCATGGAAAAAAGGCCACTTCCGTAAGGCAGCATATATGTGTGCGGTCGGCGCAAAGGGGTTGAAATGAAAGCTTGCCTTGTAATTCAGGGGAGATTTTGTCCCCCCCCCCTTTTTTTTTAAGCGGTATTAAACCCCAAAAACAAGCATTTATTATATTGCAGCTTACCAATTCTTAGATGTGATGGCTGTGTATTAGTTTTCTTTTTTTCAGCTTTTTTCCCTTTATTTCATCTGGTTATCTGGCCAGTAAGTATGTTATTTTTCAACAGGACCACCCCATCTAATGATTGGTAAGCTGTGATATATTACATTTTTGGGATTAATGCCACTTTAATGCTACATTGTAATGCACAGAGAAAAATGCATTAATTGTTAGCATAACATTAAAGTGTTACTAAACCCAGGGCCCTGCATTCACTATATCTGGTCTCCCACAGTACACAGAACATGGAATGCAATTATTTTAGTAAATATAACCTGCTAAATACTTTTTCTCATCAGCAGTATATAGCAGTCTTGTGACTTCTATCAGTGCCTTGTTAAAGCTTGTAGGAGGAGTTTTCATACTTTACTGGCTGACCTAGCAGGATGCAGGACCCCTGACCCTCTGTCTGGACAATGCCGATTGGCCCTGTGCTGATCACATAAACTCTGTAGCAATACACACCAAATAGCATGTGCAGCCTGACTCCAGTACCTGTCTTTTCCGGACCTGTTTTGGAGTCAGTGGAAGGAGGGGAGGATCTGTGCATACAGGATCAAACAGCCTTTTTACACACTGGAGAGGATTAACCTCTTAGGTTCCGCAGTGAATATAACAAGCATGCATTACTGCATATACAGACTGATTTTACTGTTGTGGGTTTAGTAACACTTTTTAAAGTTAGATCAAGTCAGGTTGTCAGTGGTTCAAAATAGCACAAAATACCTTATCAATGCAAATGCCATACAGAACATCGAACATATATTGGGGAGGTAATATTCTTTATTTTTTGATTAACTTTTTTTAGTTTTATATTTTATTCTTCAGTTTCAGAACTAAACTCTGGAAACTATGCCCAAAAATCAATGACACACCATTTAACCAGAGCACCAGATCTTTGCCAACCCAAAAGACCACAGCATGTAATGTGGGTGAGTCCAGACACCTTACAGCAAGAATAAAGTACAGATAATTTACATATTTTTCTTGCTTTACAAGACTATGGGGGGATATTTACTAAAACTTAGAATATGGTGCAGCTGTACATGGTAGCCAATCAGCTTCTAACTTCAGCTTGATCAATTAAGCTTTGGAAGCTGATAGGTTTCTATCTAGAGCTGCACCAGATTTCACACTCTCAAGTTTTAATAAATCTCCCCCTATGTGAACAATGTAGATTATAGTTACCATGTGGTGTTTTTTTCATGCAAGTTCCACTTTAAGTAACTGCAGCATTGAATACATTATCACACTCATTGTTTGTATTTTCTTGCAGGCATTGCTCAGAAAACTCAAGATAGATCAAATAGTGTCATAGCTTTTAAAACCAATTTCTAAATCATGCCCTTTATTCGTGTGGCCTTGGATTTTATAGCAAATTAACTTGTTTTTACCCCATTTTGAAGAATGCTCAGCTTTCTGTGGTCCCGGATCTGTGGCTTAGATAACCCTGTTCGCCTCACACGAGCTGAAGCCACACGGAGAGTACTAAGTTTGGATTTAAACAAGGACAGGAATGTTGAGCGAATACATGAAAATGGGATCAACACGCTTGACATTGAACCTGTGGAAGGAAGATATATGCTATCTGGTGGATCAGATGGCGTTATTGTTATATATGACCTTAAAAATTTGACTAAAACGCCTTCGTATACATGCAGAGCACTGTGTAAGGTTGGCAAAGGCCTGCCTGACGTACACAAATTCAGTGTTGAAACCGTTCAGTGGTACCCTCACGACACTGGAATGTTTACATCAAGCTCATTTGATAAGACTCTGAAGATATGGGACACCAATTCACTAAAGCTAGCTGAAGTCTTTCAGTTTGATGGTAATGTTTACAGCCACCACATGTCTCCGCTAGCAACCAAGCATAGCTTAATAGCAGTTGGAACAAAAAATCCTAAAGTTCAGTTATGTGACTTAAAATCTGGCTCTTGTTCACACATATTGCAGGGTCACAGAGCTGAAGTGTTGTCTGTCTGCTGGTCTCCACGCTATGACTCTATTTTAGCAACTGCAAGTGCCGACAGTAGAGTAAAACTGTGGGATGTCCGCAAAGCTACAGGGTGCCTGATCACACTGGATCAACACAATGGAGAGAAATCGAAATCTTCTTCAGAAGCTGCTAACACTGCCCATAATGGAAGAGTGAATGGGTTATGCTTTACCAGTGATGGGCTCCACCTATTGACTCTTGGCACAGATAACAGAATGAGACTATGGAACAGTGCTACAGGGGAAAATACTCTGGTTAATTATGGCAAAGTTTTAAATAACAGCCGTAAATGTGTAAAGTTTACAGTTTCAGTGGGCTGCAATCCAGACTTTGCATTTGTTCCAGTTGATAGCACAATAGTTGTGTACACCATATATACCGGTGAAAAAATAAGTGTTCTGAGAGGACATTATAGTGATGTAGACTGCTGTGTCTTTCAACCTCAATATCAGGATTTGTATAGTGGAGGCAAGGACTGTGATGTTTTGGCTTGGGTACCCGCAATGCGGGAGCCTGTTCCAGATGATGACACTCAATCATCTAGGTCACAAGCCCATATTCACCCTGCATTTCATGATGCATGGAGTAGCAGTGATGAAGATTCTTGATGTAAATTAACACATTTATTTTGTTAGTTGTATATTCTGTTATTCAAAATGGCAGCCTTTTTGTCTTAAAGCAGTATTAAAACCAAAAATGTAATATATTGAGCTTACCAAACATAGATGTGGTGGCTGCACTAGTTTAGGCTTTTTTCCATCTGTTTTCACCTGTGCCACGGACTCCCTTTAGAGAGCAGCATTGTCAGTCTGGAGGATGGGCAGTGTTGGATGTGCAAGCAGATTTAACTACTTGAAGACCAGCCTGTTCTGACACTTATCTCCTAAATGTAAAAAACAGCTTTTTTTTTTTTTTTTTTTTTTTCTGAAAAAAAAATGACTTGAAACCCCCAAACATTATTTAAAGCAGAGACCCTGGAAATTAAATGGTGGGTGTTGCAGTTTTTTCATGTCACACAATGCAGTAGTTTTTCAAAAGCAATTGTTTTGGGAAAAATACAGTTTAATGAATTTTAATGTACAAAAACACAATATAATAACCAGTTGCTTGGGAAAATATAAAAGATGCTACGCCAAGTAAATAGACCCCAAACATGTCACATTTAAAATTGCACACACCCATGGAACAATGACAAACTATGTAAATTATATTATCCAGAGGCGATCCTTTAAAAGCCACACTTTGTATTTACACAGGAGATCTGGTGTTATAATTATTGCTTTCGGTCTGAAGTTTACAATGATACCTCACATGTATGGTGCAATCGCTGTTTACGTAACGATGCGAGAGTGACCAGTTTTGAGCGCGAGCATTGGCAGGCTTTAAAATTCACTTTTTTTTATCACTTTTATTGTTCTCGAAAGTTATGTAAACGTGCCTTATGATAGCAATGAGCATTGACAGGTCCTCTTTACTGAAACATCTGGAGATTATTAAGGTTGGTACACGTGGGTCGAATATTGGCCAGTTTAACATAAGCCACATTTGGCCAGTATGTACAGCATCCTGTCCAGCTTCTTTCGAATGGGCATGCAGCAAAACCAGTAGCCGACCGGCATCCGTTCAATGCTTGCAGCCAATGGCTGCGAGGGCTGACCAGTGTGTTCTGGCAGGTGGGTGCTTTCCCTGTCAGAAGACAATAGCCTAGCGGGGAGGTTGCTGTACTAACATTGCATAGTTAGTAACAGCGAGTGCCTCAGTTTTTTTTTTTGGGGGGGGGATTCAGACCACTGGGTTGAATGAAAAAAAATGCCTGTATATACCAGGCTTTAGACCCCAGATGTCTCCTCTGCACTTAAAAACTTTGGATCATACCAAGATCAGTATGATCCAAAGCTTTTTACAAACCACTAATGGTTTATTTACAACATTTGAGAACGGAAGTGATGAAATGCAGTTTCTTAGCCCATTGAGATGATCAGGGCAGTTCAAGTCCCCAATCAGCTCTATGGTCAACTGGCGAAATTACTATCCTTTGGTTCCCTTGTGGGATGGGCGAGCCGCTTGTAAAAGCAATCCAGTGGCTATTTAGCCGCTAGGATTGTTTTTACAAGAAACAGCTCCGCTGGGTCTAAAAAACAATACCGGGATGATGCCTGCAGCTGCAGGCATCATCCCAGTAGAACAACTCAAATTCAGGTCATGTATGGGCACATCACCTGGTGCTAAGTGGTTAAATACACTAACAAATACACCACAACTCCACTTAACACTTTTTAAGCAGTTACAGAAACATTTTTATTCCCTTTGGGATAAAGGTTTTACATAAGTAAATAAAAGCTGACCATTGTAAGCGCCCTGTCAGTGGTAAATGATATGCCTCAACCCTCTAACTTCTACATCTGCAGGCAGCTTGGTCTATTGAAAACAACAGACTTACTGGCCAGATCACCAGATGAGAAGAAAGTAAACGAAAGCCTAAAAAAGAAAACTAATGCAGCCACCACATATAATGTATGCTTTTGGATTTAATACCGCTGTAAAGCAAATCTTTTGTGCACGTGATGTATTAGGAGTATGTGTAAGTATGAAATGATTTGGTCCACGTCACTTTTTTTACTGCTGTGTTATAGCACTGTAGTCCCATAATACAGGGCAGTTTCTGGTATATACAAGAGACCTAGTAGGTCTTCCATATGGCTCTGCCATTAATCTTTATCTTCTTTGCCAGTGGAGCTACCCTCTAAATGACCACAATGGGATTTTTCTAAACAGTTGTGGTTGTTCCGCTAAGAGGATGTAGGCATCGGGGATATTTTTCTTTTTTTTACCCATTTTTTGTGTCTAGGTGTCTTATTTGCACATTCCATGAGCAATTTAACTGCTTCCTGCCTAGCCAGTGTACATAAAGGACTGGGTGGGTGCTCTGTTTTTCTGAAAGGATGTACCCTTATGTCCTTCCAGAATGAAACACAGCCAATAGTGGATCATGGTAACAGGCTGCAGTGAGTGGCCCTGGTACCATGTAATAGCTGTGACTGATCACAGTCACAATAGTGAGCAAGTCTGTTATTCATGATGCTTTGCTTACTACTGTGATCATCTCTGTGGTTGGTCACAGAGCTCATATGGTACCAGGGTCAGTCATAGGCCATGTACTATGTGATAGTTTTGACCAATCGCAGCATCCCAGTAGTAAGCAAGGATTCATGACTGAAACCTTTGAAGACTGTGATCATCACAGTAATAAGCAATCAGAGAATGTAAAGAAACAACAAAATTCCTGATCACCCTCGAGTAGTATGGTGTCACTCTAGTAACACTGCACTGTGCTGGTGACAGTATGAGGAAAAAAATAACAAAAAATAAATTAAAACTGTTGTTCCACCAACACCCCCCCCCCCCCCCCACATACTGTCAGCAGAGTAAATGGGGACATTGTACCACTGTGGCGCTGATCATATTAGTGCTGCCAGCTCTGCATGTGTTTGGGTGCTAGTATCCTTCAATGGCACCCCAAAAGCTATGTGATTCTTCTACAGCTGTCACGCAGCAAACTGCGCCTTCACAAATTGCGTGAAGCTTGTCACCCGAAAAGGAGCAGGAGCTCCACCAAAACAAAGCTCTATCTGTCTCAAAAAATGCTAAACATTTCATTTGGGTACAGTGTTGCATGACTGAGTCATAGTCATTCAAAGTGTGACAGCTCCGAAATCTGAAACTTGGCCTGAATAGGAAGGGAGGAAGCAAGTGTCTGGTATTGAGATGATTAATGAAGTGAGGACATACTAAATACATGGTGTTGATGTGAACTGCATTCAGCAGGATACCAATCTAAGCTCAGACTTAAGCTGGCCATACACCTATAGATTATCTGCAGATTTTCTATGGTTAGATGGAAAAAGTGCAACAGATTTCTCCATGTTCGCTAAACTGTGTGGATGGAGGAATCTTCCACTTTTTCCATCTAACCATAGAAAATCTACAGATAATCTATAGGTGTATGGCCAGCTTTAGAAAGGTGTTTGTTTAGCTGGCACAGTCTAAGGATCAAATCCTAAAATGCAACTCTCAAAAACCTACAGAGCTTTAGTTTACGCTGCATAACACTGAAGGTCAGGGTCTACCCCAAAGAAATTACTTTATTTTCCATGGTGTGCAGCAAAATTCCAGTTCCTTTACCTGTAAGGAGTGCTTTATAACAACATGTTTTACATGTCATATGATTTACACTGAAAGTGCATTTTCATTAATTTAATGAAAGGAGCAACTGCCGATGTGAGTGCTGCCTACAAGTTTTATTGTATGAATCAGCTGAATTTACTGCATGAACTTTAAGGCTGGGTTCACACATATGCAAATTGGATGCGGTGTACACCGCATCCAATTTGCAGAATATTTGAAAATGTGTTTGATTCAATGGGTCTGGTTCACATATGTGCGTTGCATCCACAGTCTGCCTGCCACAAAAGTGTGCGTTTTCTAGGCAGTGCGGTGCGAATTGCAGGCACAAAATCTTCAAAATGGGAATGCATCTGATTCGCAGATGTGTTCCGTTCTGAACACAAATTCTCTCTTCCTCCTCACTACACCTCCCCCCTCTCCCTGGTCACCTGATCCGCAGCTACAACAGAGAGGAACCACTGAACAACTGCTTTTTATATTCGCAGGGAAACCGGAGCTTTTATTTTGCACTCATGTGCGAACCCAGCCTAAGGGTCCATTAAAACTTCAAATTTTTTTGCCCTTGTAGATGCTTTTTCCATTAAAAAGCATCAAACACATGTCAACCCAATATGTGTGAGCTGTTCATTTAGAAGAGAAAAATATTGAGAGGACATATTTATATTAAAATAACTCCTACATCTTGGTCAATTTGCGTTGAAACAGATTCTCTGCTCAATTCTGAATATTTTATTATGTTACTGTCAACAAGCTCTGTATTTTCCCAAAGATGTGTAGCATTTTAGGATTGATACCATGTTCACTACAACACTCTAATGCCAACAAGTTGCACAATTGAAGTTTATATAGAGAAATGTTTCATAATTGTAAAGCTTATGTCCATGTTTACTTAAAAATGTAAATATTATCAGTTGGGCCAAGCTGGGGTAATCTGACTATTTCCTTCACTAATGTGACCACTGGGTGCGCTGTATAAACTATATGTAGCCTCAGGTACATAGAGTATACAGCACTGTGTTGCAGGTTTTAAGATGAGACCTTGTCCCACACCCAGAACAAAATAGCTTTAGTCTGAGCGGCGTTGTATTCTGTTCCTGGCCAAGTCATAGATTGTGACATTATCAGCCTGCCTCTCTGACTCAGCCAATCAGACTAAGCTTTGTATTCATGTGATCTAATACAAAGCTGCCTATAAATGGCTAAGTGCCGCTCAGCCCAATGCTGTTTTGTTTTTTCTGGGTGTAAAACAGGAAGGTCTCGTCTCCCACCTGGAACACAGTGCTGTATACTGTATGTAGCTGAAGCTACATAAAGTTTATACATCACACGTTAGTGAAGGAAATTGTTTGGGCTGGACCCAAACAAATTATTTAAAATGAAAGTAAAGAAAGAAAAGATGCACAAAAGTGTGTGGGACATAAGATCAAGATAAGATACATGAGGGCAGCAGGTCCTATATACCAGGCTCTAATCTAGATAATATGCCAGGGGGAGGAGGGAGGGGCATGAATAAAAAAATGGTGCAACAAGCAACCACGCTAGCAGGAGCTTTATCCAGACACATTGCAAACCGGTACATAATGTTTGGGGGGCAGTTGAAAGGGACACATATACATGGTGGAAAATAGAGATGCACCGAAATTTCAGCCACTGAAACATTTCAGGCGAAAATTGTGTTTTCGGCTTTCAGCCAATAAGAAAAAAAGGTGCCAATTAATGCCACTTTTTTTTACATGAATTTGCAGCGATTTTACTGTGCTTATGGCGTGCACTAAGGGTGCCAATAATGACCGACGATAAATTCATTATCATTTAAATTAATGATATTAATTAAAAAGTCGAATATATTACAATTCTATATAAAAATATAAATATTTTTTTAAAACTGTCAATTTTGGTTTCGGTTTTCTGCCAAGTGGATCCTGTGGATTGTTTCTAGTGGTTAAGTCTATCCATGGCCAACAGTGGCTGCTGGAAAGGATAGTCCCACACTTCATCCCAGTTCTCGTCGCAACACCTCCGCAGTGACGACTGAGTTGTTCCAGCAGGAGCTAGACAAAGAAAGCGACCTAGTGTTGAATCTTTCATCAAACATTTTCACTAGGTCAGTGCCAGGTGCTAAACAAGGGGGTGTTAGGCTTTGTGCGTGTCTATCTTGGCGATAAACTGGAAGCTGACATTGAGTTAGAGAGATTCTTTAGGATTTTTAGACGAAGGGCCCATTTTGGTTCTCCAGATAATGTACTTTTTTTTTTTTTTTTATCAGGTTGGGATATGATAATTTGTTAGAAAAAAAAATTAAAATTGTTTCAAATACTTACCATAATTTTCCTTTCCTGACGCCAATCCATGGCAGCATAGATGTGATATATACTGGAGATCAAAATTAGAGAGTAACCTACAGTTTCCTAAATTTCAAAGTAATTGCATATTTGAAATCTAAACAGGAGTAATAGAGCATTTTTTTAAGCATATTATATGAGTTACATATATTTTGAAGCACAGAATAAAAAAATTAGATTTGAAAAAACATTGATTAACCCCTTCACGCCAACAGGCATCACCCCAGTACCATTTTTTAGAGCCAGCGGTTGGCTTTTTAGTAATAACAACTGAAGCAGCTCGGCTGTTATCCTAAAGGAGCTGGAGGGGACGTCCTGAGCCACCATTTCGGTGCGTCCGCCACCTAGGCTGAGACCCGAACGAAGCCGCATTTGGCTCCTATGTAAAATCCCAGAAGCAACGTCGCTTCCGCTTTACTCAGCTGCCAATGATGCCGATTTAAAAAAAATGACAGTATTCAGAAATGCCGATTTTTGGCGGTCTGAATACTTTTAAGTTCAAAGGAAGGATTTGGGGTCTTTTAGACCCCCGATCCCTCCATAAAGAGTACTTGTCATCACCCATTACTGTCTCAAGGGATGTTTACATTCCTTGTGACACCAATAAAATTGATCAGATTTTTTTTTATAAAGGGACAATGTTAAAAAAATAAAATAAATAAGAAAAAAAAAGTTTAAAGCACCCCTGTGCTTATGCATTTTCCTTGCTGCACATGTAAGTCGCGGCTACAAATGTAAATGGTGTTAAAATCACACATGTTGAGGTATCGCCGCGATCGTCAGAGTGAGCAATAATTCTAGCAAAAAACCTGCTCTGTAACTCTAATCTGGTAGCCTTTACATTTTTTTTAAAAGGGTCGCCTATGGAGATTTTTAAGTACCATGGTTTGTCGCCATTCCACAAGTGTGTGCAATTTCAAAGCATAACATGTTAGGTATCTATTTACAGTGCCTTGCAAAAGTATTCACCCCCCTTGGCTTTTTACCTATTTTGTTACATCCTTTAGTTAAATGTTTTTTTTTTAATATGAATTATATGTGATGGATCATAACACAATAGTCTAAGTTGGTGAAGTAAAATTAGAAAAATATATACATAAAACTATTTTTCAGAAATAAAAAACTGATAATTGGCATGTGCGTATGTATGTATTCTCCCCCTTTTGTTATGAAGCCCATAAAAAGCTCTGGTGCAACCAATTACCTTCAGAAGTCACATAATTAGTGAAATGATGTCCACCTGTGTGTCACATGATCTGTCATTACATATACACACCTTTTTGAAAGGCCCCAGAGGCTGCAACACCTAAGCAAGAGGCATGCAAACACTGCCATGAAGACCAAGGAATGCTCCAAACAAGTAAGGGACAATGTTGAGAAGTCAGGGTTAGGTTATAAAAAAAATATTCAAATCTTTGATCCCTAGGAGCACCAGCAAATCTATCATAACCATATGGAAAGAACATGGCACAACAGTAAACCTGTCAAGAGACGGCCGCACAGCAAAACTCACGGACCGGGCAAGGAGGGCATTAATGAGAGAGGCAGCACAGAGACCTATGGTAACCCTGGAGGAGCTGCAGAGTTCCACAGCACAGACTGGAGTATCTGTACATAAGACGACAATAAGCCATATGCTCCATAGATTTGGGCTTTATGGCAGAGTGGCCAGAAGAAAGCCATTACTTTCAGCAAAAAACAAAATGGCACATTTTGAGTTTGCGAAAAGGCATGTGGGAGACTCCCAAAATGTATGGAGGAAGGTGCTCTGGTCTGATGAGACTAAATTTGAACTTTTTGGCCATCAAAGAAAATGCTATGTCTGGCGCAAACCCAACACATCACCCAAAGAACATCATCCCCACAGTGAAACATGGTGGTGGCAGCATCATGCTGTGGGGATGTTTTTCAGCAGTCGGGACTGGGAAATTGGTCAGGGTTGAGGGTAAGATGAATGGTGCTAAATACAGGGATATTCTTTAGCAAAACCTGTACCACTCTGTGTGCGATTTGAGGCTAGGATGGAGGTTCACCTTCCAGCAGGACAATGACCCCAAACACACTGCTAAACCAACAGTTGAGTGGTTTAAGGGGAAACATGTAAATGTGTTGGAATGGCCTAGTCCACTGATAGCGAACCTTGGCACTCCAGATGTTTTGGAACTACATTTTCCTTAATGCTCATGCACTCTGCAGTGCAGACCATCATGGGAAATGCAGTTCCAAGGTTCGCCATCACTGGCCTAGTCAAAGCCCAGACCTCAATCCAATAGAAAATTTGTGGTCAGACTTAAAGATTGCTGTTCACAAGTGCAAACCATCCAACTCGAAGGAGCTGGAGCAGTTTTGCAAAGAGGAACAGGCAAAAATGCCAGTGGTAAGATGTAGCAAGCTCATAGAAACTTATCCAAAGCGACTTGGAGCTGTGATAGTGTAGTGTAGTGTAGTGATGTGTGGAGCAGCAAAAGGTGGCTCTACAAAGTATTGACTTTAGGGGGGTGAATAGTTATGCACATTGAATTTTTCTGTTATTTTGTCCTATTTGTTGTTTGCTGCACAATAAAAAAAAAAAAACATCTTCAAAGTTGTAGGCGTGTTTTGTTTAATAAATGATGCAAATCCTCAAACAATCCATGTTAATCCCAGATTCTGAGGCAACAAAACACGAAAAATACCAAGGGTGGGAATACTTTTGCAAGGCACTGTACTCGGTGTAATGTCATCTTTCACAATATACAAAAAAATTGTGCTAACTTTACTGTTTTGTTTTTTTTAATTCATGAAAGTGTATTTTTTCCTAAAAAATTGCGTATAAAAGACCGCTGCGCAAATACCGTGTGAACTAAAAAATTTGCAACGATCGCCATTTTATTCTATAGGCTCTCTGCTTAAAAAACATATATAATGTATTGGGGTTCTAAGTAATTTTCCAGCAAAAAATACAGATGTTAACTTGTAAGCAGCAAATGTCAGAAATAGGCTTAGGCATGAAAGGGTTAAAATTAGAGAACACTTTCAGATACCTCATAGTTATTGATGTTAATCTGGCACCTTGTGCTAATTTCTTTAATTTTCTGACAAACCTTATTTAAGGCTGTATTCACACCTATGCATTTTTAGTGCTTTTTGCATTTTGCAGATTTGCACTACAGAACGTGTTCCATAGGGAACCATGTTAAATGGACTGTAGTGCAAATCTGCAAAATGCAAAAAGCACTAAAACTGCATAGGTGTGAATCCAGCCTAACTGGCAGCCAGTTTTCACTGACTTTGCAAGATGGTGAGCTGTTCTAAAGTAACTGAAACCCTACAGCAGCTGGTTGTCCAGATGAAGGCCAAAGGGATGACCCTTTCAGCCATAGCAAGAGAAGTTTGTTGTTCCAAATCTGTGATTTCTAGAGTATTGCATCTTTACAACATCACAATCTCATTCAAGTCCCCTCAAGAAGGCTTGTCGTCTATGAAAGACAAATGCAAGAGAGGACAGGATAATGCGGACAATCTCAATGGGCAGTCGGTTCAACATTGCAGCTGCGATTGCTCGCCAGTTCAGCACAAAACAGAGTAAGAGACACTGTCTCGTAATACAGTGTCTTACCGATTAAGAGAATTTGGACTGAAAGCCCACTTTGCAGTGACCAAACCTTACATTAGCAGAAAGAATCAAAAGGCTAGACTAACCTTTTCTGAGGAGCATGTTGTGTGGACACAGGAGAACTGGCCCAAAGTTCACCTTAGTGATGAAAGCAAGGTTAATTTATTTGGATCGGATGGGAAATATTATTTTCGTCCTCAAACTGGGGAAAGACTAAACCTAAAGTGTGTAAATAAGTCAGTGAAAGGTGGAGGGGGAAGCGTCATGGTTTTGAGGATGTTTTCTGCAGCAGGAGTTGGGCCTCTTATACAGCTACATGCCAGAGTGAATGCAAATGTTTATCAGTACCTTCTTCAACAACATGCAGTTCCTTCCCTGTGTTCATCACCCAATAAGCCAGCAGTGTTCATGCACGACAATGCCCCCCCTGTCACACAGCAAAATGGGTATAGCAGTTCCTTGAAGCTGACAACATTGAAATGGCCAACCCAGAGTCCTGATCTAAACCAATAGAAAACCTCTGGAAAAATCCTTGGTGATGAAGTTATGGCCCAGAAATCCTCTACAGTCACTGAACTGAGCTTTGCTCTACATGATTTCGAATTTGCCACAGTGTACTGTCTCCTAACTAATCCCACCACCCCCACTGCCACTGATCCCATCAAACCCCCAGCATTGCCACTGATCACCCCCCTTCCCCCAGCGCTGCCACTGAAACAGTCATCAGTAATATAACAACAATCTTTCACAACAGTGCAAACAAATCTTCAAAAATAGTGAAACGAATTATAGGTTATAGGTATTCTATCTCTTCATGTGACAATACTGAAGAAATTACACTTTACTACAATGTAAAGTAGTGAGTGTACAGCTTGTATAACAGTGTAAATATACTGTCCATTCAAAATAACTGAACATACAGCCATTAATGTCTAAACAGCTGGCAACAAAAGTGAGTACACCCCCTAAGTGAAAATGTCCAAATTGGGCCCAAAGTTTCAATATTTTGTGTGGCCACTATTATTTTCCAGCACTGCCTTAACGCTCTTGGGCATGGAGTTCACCAGAGTTTCACAGGTTGCCACTGGAGTCCTCTTCCACTCCTCCATGAAGACATCAGCTGGTGGATGTTGGAGACCTTGTGCTCTTCCACCTTCCATTTGAGAATGCCCCACAGATGGTCAATAGGGTTTAGGTCTGGAGACATGCTTGGTCAGTCCATCACCTTTACCCTCAGCTTCTTTAGCAAGGCAGTGGTCGCCATGGAGGTGTGTTTGGGGTCGTTATCGTGTTGGAATACTGCCCTGCGGCCCAGTTTCCGAAGGGAGGGGATCATGCTCTGCTTCAGTATGTCACAGTACATGTTGGCATTCATGGTTCCCTCAATAAACTATAGCTCCCCAGTGACGGCAGCACTAATGCAGCCCCAGACCATGACACTCCCACCACCATGCTTGACTGTAGGCAAGACACACTTGTCTTTATACTGCTCACCTGGTTGCCGCCGCACACGCTTGACACCATCTAAACCAAATAAGTTTATCTTGGTTTCATCAGACCACAGGACATGGTTCCAGTAATCCATGTCCTTAGTCTGTTTGTCTTCAGCAAACTGTTTACGGGCTTTCTTGTGCATCATTTTAAGAGGCTTCTTTCTGGGAGGACAGCCATGCAAACCAATTTGATGCAGTGTGCAACGTATGGTCTGAGCACTGACAAGCTGACCCCCCCACCCCTTCGACCTCTGCAGAAATGCTGGCAGCACTGATACGTCTATTTCCCAAAGACAACCTCTGGATATGACGCCGAGCATGTGCACTCAACTTCTTTGGTCAACCACGGTGAGGCCTGTACTGAGTGGAACCTGTTCTGTTAAACCGCTGTATGGTCTTGGCCACCATGCTGCAGCTCAGTTTCAGGGTTTTGGCAATCTTCTTATAGCCTAGGCCATTTTTATGTAGAGCAACAATTCTTTTTTTCAGATCCTCAGAAAGTTCTTTGCCATGAGGTGCCTTGTTGAACTTCCAGTGACCAGTATAAGAGTGAGAGTGATAACACCAAATTTAACACACCTGCTCCCCACATGAATCCGGGGAGGGAAAATGGCTAATTGGGCCCAATTTGGACATTTTCACTTAGGGGTGTACTCACTTTTGTTGCCAGCGGTTTAGACATTAATGGCTGTATGTTGAGTTATTTTGAGGGGACAGCAAATTTACACTGTTATACAAGCTGTGCACTCACTACTTTACATTGTAGCAAAGTGTCATTTCTTCAGTGTTGTCACTTGAAAGACATAAAAAAATATTTACAAAAATGTGAGGGTGTACTCACTTTTGTGAGATAGTGTGTGTGTGTATATATATATATATATATATATATATATATATATACACACTGTATAGACAGACAAAATTAGGCATTAAATATATAGATAGTTAGATAGACATAGATATATATTGATATATCTATATATATACAGTATATCTATCTATCTATCTATCTATCTATCTATCTATCTATCTATCTATCTATCTATCTATATATATATATATATATATATATATATAAACAAATAAATAAGTCCAAAAAATTAGAGTCATATAAGTGTCACACACCAGTGAAATCTTGTGAACAACATGACACCTTGAATCCACCACAAAAGCCCTTCTTCCTCAGGAATAACACTCACCAGACCAAATTGCCACCCATTCTCATGAGTAGGCAATAGCATTAAAAACAGATGTTAAGTCTCCTTTATGCCGCGTACACACGGTCGGACTTTTCATCTACAAAAGTCCAACGGACGCCGACGGACTAAAGCTGGCTGGTAATCCGATCGTGTGTGGGCTTCTCCGGACTTTCAGCAGACTTTTTCAGCCTCAAATCCGACGGACTTTAGATTTGAAACATGCTTCAAATCTTTACGTCGTAACTACGACGGACCCCGAAATCCGCTCGTCTGTGTGCTAGTCCGACGGACAAAAACCCATGCTAGGGCAGCTATTGGCTACTGGCTATGAACTTCCTTATTTTAGTCCGGTGTACGTCATCACGTACGAATCCGTCGGACTTTTGTGTGGTCGTGTGTAGGCAAGTCCGTTCGTTAGAAAGTCTGCTGCAAGTCCGCCGAAAGTCCGCCGGAAGTCCGCCGGAAGTCTGTCGGACAGGCTGTCGGACTTTTGTAGACAAAAAGTCCGACCGTGTGTACGCGGCATTAAAGGAAATCCAAATCGCCACTTCACCTTCCTCATAACTTTAGATCTCATTTAAAGCAGTATTAAACCCAAAAGCAAACATTTATTATATTGCAGCTAAGCAATTCTTGGATATGATGGCTGCATTTGTTTTATTTTTAGGCTTTCTTTCTTCTGTTTTCAGCTCATGATCCAACCAGTAAGTCTGTTGTTTTTTCAGGGATGAGACAGACCATTTAATACTGGCAGGGGTGCTTAAAATGATCAGCTTTTATTTATGTAAAACCTTCATCCCAAAAGGTAAAAAAAATCTGTAACGGAATCTAAATTACTAACTGGAGTCCAGCGTCAATTTGTTTGTTTATCTAAGTCTTCTAGTACTTCTAACACTCCCCTCCCCCAGACTGAGAATGCTGCTGTCCAAATGTGCCCCATGTGCTCCTTCATGCAGAGTGGGGGCACTTTAATGCCGCGTACACACGACCAGACTTTACGGCATACTTTGCCCAGCGGACTTTTCGACGGACTTTATGACGGACTTTACGAATGAACAAACTTGCCTACACACGATCAACCAAAGTCAGACGGATTTGTACGTGATGACGTAAAACCGGACTAAAACAAGGAAGTTCATAGCCAGTAGCCAATAGCTGCCCTAGCGTCGGTTTTTGTCCATCGGATTAGCATACAGATGATCTGACTTTTCGACCGGACTCGAGTCCGTCAGGTAGATTTGAAACATAAGTCCGTCAAAACTTTTGAGAAAAAAAAGTCCGCTGGAGCCCACACACGATCGAATTGTCCGACGGACTCCGGTACGCTGGACCAAGTATGCTGGAAAGTCCGCTCGTGTGTACGCGGCATAACACAGGAGGTGCATTACTGGACAAATCACCAGGGGAAAAAAGCCTTAAAAAAAGAAAATGAATGCCGCCACCACAGCTAATGATTGGTATTTCTGCAATTTATTACACTTTTGGTTTTGAGTTAAATACTTTACAACATTTTTTCAGTAGGATAACCTAATCTTTTTTAATAACTTGTAAAGTTACCTTAACAGACACCTAAACATCTTTTACCATAATACAAGGAATGCATTAAAGTGGTTCTAAAGTCTCGTTTTTTTTTTCTCTAAAAATAACAAACATGTTATACTCACCTGCTCTGTGCAGTTGGTTTTGCACAGAGCAGCCCCAATCCTCCTCTTCTCGGGTCCCTCTTCAGCTCTCCTGGCCCCTCCCTCCTGTTGAGTGGCCCCACAGCAAGCAGCTTGCTGTGGGGGCACCTGAGCCGAGTCATAGCTCCGTGTGTCCATTCAGACTCAGAGCCCTGGTTCGGCCCTGCCCCTCTCGCTCCTGATTGGCTGACTGACTTTGACAGCAGCGGGAACCAATGGCACTGCTGCTGTGTCTCAGCTAATCAGGAGGAGAGTCCTGGATGGCTGAGGCAGTCATGGACATCGCTGGACCGAGATGGGGTTTAGGTAAGTATTAGGGGGTGCTGGGGCGGTTGCTGCACACAGAACGTTTTTTTATCTTAATGCATATGCATTAAGATAAAAAAAAACTTCTGACTTTACAACCACTTCAAGGTAAAACATGTTTAGGCTTTACAACCACTTTAACGTCTTTCTAAGCATAGAGACTCCAGCATTGTAAAAAAACTCAACATTATTAGTGGCTCTTGTGAAGCCAAAAGCCCCGAGCACCAGCAACAGGCTAAGCACCATAATTTACATTTTGCTTTCTAGACACCAACCCGGCATCATGTGATCTGACACATCCTAATTATAGACGGCAGACTCATATTTAGGTATCGTGGCAACTGGCTAAAGCAGTTCTGTAGTTGTACGTGCTAGCGGTGTACTAGAAAGAATGAGCTCATCATCATTATCAGACGATCCAATCAACCCTCCGTACAGCAGATGCTGCAGGAAAGCTACCTTTTATTATAATGTTGTTTGGAAGGGTTTCCACGATAAGGCATCCTATGGGAAACAACACTGATTAATTTGTGTACTAATATACGCATTTATCTGACCTTTATTGTATTGCCTCTGCTTTTCTTGTTTTCGTAAGCACTATTGGTTCCATCACCTCAAACTAAAGCTCTCAGTTGTCATCTCATCAAATACAAAGAGCATTGGAAATATGCATAGTATTGTACACTATAGCAACCGTTCAAACTTTACTATGGCGCAGTAAGTGATGAATTTCTAATTTACTGTGTTCAGTAAATGCCCTTTGCTTAGCGTCATTGCTGTTTGCTTTGCCCTAGCAGATGTGTTACATTAAAGCAGAACTACAATTCATCTTAACGCTACAAACCAAAAACGCTGTTTTAGTTCATTTCTAATATTCAAAGCAAACTCACTCATCCATCTATGTCTCCATGCTTTATTTTTCTGAGAAATCACTTGCTGTAAAAAACAACCCTTAGCATTTCTGAACATAGCCATATTGAATAAGGGAAGATGATTCATATAGCATTTACTTCTTGGAATCCATCTGCCTTTAGCACAGGAGGGTGTGCTTAGCTGAGAAAACCTCTCCTGAAGACTCATGCACTAAGATGCATGACTATTATTTGCCTAAGCCCGGATACCAAGAAGTAACAGAATAAATGAAAAAAAAGAAAAAGTTTAAAACAAGAAAATATTATATAATTTCCTATCTATTTACTAATGCCAGCAGCATAACGTGGAACTTCACTCTCTGAGTCAACATTGATCATTTTTAATCTATACGCTGCTAGCATTGTAACTAGATAGGAAAGTATATCATATTTACTTGATTTAAAGTGACTGTAAAGTCTGGTATTTTTTTAAAATAAAAATAACAAACATGTAAGTATGTCATACTTACCTGCTCTGTGCAGTGGTTTTGCACAGAGAAGTTCCGATCCTCCCCTTCTCGGTTCCCTTTCTGGCGCTCCTGGCCCCTCTCTCCTGTTGAGTGCGCCCACAGCAAGCAGCTTGCTATGGGGGCACCCGAGCTGAGCCACAGCTCACTGGGTCCATTCAGATATGTAACTTCACTGGCTGCAAGCACTATGAATATCTCCTAAACTTTGCAAGTTTCAGAGATAGTCACAGTATCTACAGGTAAGCTTTATTATAGTACAACTGAGTTAACTACCACTTTAAGGTGGTCATACATGGTTTGAAATTTGGCCGGTTCAGCAGGGACCAGCAGAATTTCGATTATTTATGACCGTCCTTCTTGACACTGGTCAATCTAGTGATTAACTTTTTATATACAGGACTATTGGAAAACCTTCCTTTGATCACAGTGGAGGAGTCTCCACAGTCCCAACACAATAGCACAGCGGAGAGGATTCCTCCAGCCACCTTGCTTGTGTGTGTGGGGGAATTTCTTGTTTTTTCTTTCAATCAGCCCTCTGGCTGTTTAAAAAAAAAACCAAATCATTTATCTCATAGACGATGCAAATTTCGTTCCTGCAAGCACGGGTTGCAGGAAGGAAATTTGCTTGCTTCCCTCATCAACATAGACAGTGCTGACAGGGGAATCCCTCCTGCCCAGCAATTGTCTGCTCCAGGTGGGGAAATCTGCCCCCGCCAGGAGAAGACAGTAATTATTTCTAGCGGCTGTAGCAGCCGCTAGCGATAATTTTAAGTGAATTCAGAAGGCTGGTTGTACCCAAGTTGATAGATTGATCAACTTGGTACATTCAGCCTGTCCACGCACGGTTTGAATTTTGTCCGGTTCCTGCTGAACCTGCCAAGATTTGAACCATCTGTGGCCAGCCTTAGTAAAATATTGAGAAGGGGGAGGAACTGCTGGCACATTGTTACATGTGCTGGTGTCTCCACTTTTATTTTAAGGATTGCTTTTTTACTTGCAAAAAAACATTTTGCAGCAGGCACTACTTGGAACCATCATGATTTTTTCTTTCACTACAAAACTGATACATTAAATCTTATATTATCATATTGAATTTTTTGTCTGTCTGGTATTTTATAGTTTAACTACTTCCCGACCAGCCGCCGCAGTTTTACTGCGGAAGGTTGGCTCCCCTGTGCGAATCGCCATCATTGTACGTCAGGTACGTACACGGCGATCTGTGGGCGGGCGTGCCCATTTACTAGTGCGAGAGCCAATCAGCGGGTCCAGGGGACTCGATGTCCACCGGCCACCCACGATCGCTCCACAGAAAGGCAGGACAGGGATCTGCCAGTGTAAACAAATAGATCCCCGTTCTGTCAGGGGAGTAGAGTGAGATTGTCTGTTCCTAGTGTTCAGAAACAGCGATCTTACTCTACTCCCTGTCAGTCCACTCCCCCCACAGTTAGGAACATTTTCCTAGGGAACATTTAACCTTTTGATCGCCCCTGGTGTTAACCCCTTCCCTGCCAGTGTCGTTTATAGAGTAATCAGTGCATTTTTATAGCACCGATCACTGTATCAATGTCACTGGTCCCATAAAAGTGTATGATCTGTCCGCTGCAAAAAAATCGCAGATCACTGCTATTACTAGTAAAAAAATAATAATAAAAATGCCATAAATCTATCCGCTATTTTGTAGACACGATAATTTTTGAGCAAACCGATCAATATACAGTGGAACCTCGGATTACGAGCATAATCCGTTCCAGGAGTATGCTCGTAATCCAAAGTACTCGCATATCAAAGCGAGTTTTTCCATTGAAGTCAATGGAAACAAAAATAATTTGTTCCGCATTGACTTCAATGGGATGCAATACCGCATGCGGCCAGAGGCGGGGGGGCGCCGGAGAGCCTCGGAAACGGCTGAAAGGCCCGAATACACTTCGGCTGACCTCAGCAAACCTCGGAAAGACTTCCTACCCGAGATTTGCCAAGGTCAGCAATGCTGTACTCGGGTCTTTCCATGCATTTCCGAATGTGACGTTCGGCTCTGCTCGGCTCCAGCGCCCCCCCACCTCAGGCCAAAAGTGCTACTGCACGCTGCTTTGGCCTGAATCATGCTCGTTTTGCGAGACAACACTCGCAAACCGAGTTACAATTTTTAAAAATACAGTGCTCGTATTGCGAAACGCTCGTTAACCGCGTTACTCGCAATCCGAGGTTCCACTGTACGCTAATTGGGATCTTTTTACCAAAAATATGTAGAAGAATACATATTGGACTAAACTGAGGAAGAAATTTGATTTTTTACATTTTTTGAGATATTTATTATAGCAAAAAGTAAAAAATATTGCATTATGAGTACCTTATAATGCCATTTGGCCTTTGCAACCCTTCGGCAGTTTTCCAGGAATTTATCAACGATGTCCTCCGAGATTTGTTGCAGCTATGTTTGGGGGTTTATCTTGTCGATATCCTCATATTTTCCAAGTCCCTAGAGAGCCACCACACAGATGTGTTGTGTGCTTCAGAAGCTGAGAGAGAACAAGTTCTATTGTAAGTTGGAGAAGTGCGAGTTCCATCGTGAACAGGTTAAATTTCTGGGTTATGTAATTTCCACTGCTGATATTTTGATGGACCCAGAGAAACTTTCAGCAGTCCTACAGTGGCCCCGACCTGTAGGTATACGTCCTCTGATACGTTTTCTTGGCTTTGCCAGTTATTATCGGAAGTTTATTGTAACTTCTCGTCCCTGGTCAAACCCCTGACTGATATGACCAGAAAGGACGGTAACCCACAGAGTTGGTCTCCGGAGTCCATTAAGGCCTTTGAGAGTCTCAAGGCTGCCTTTGTTTCTGCTCCTGTGTTGGCACATTCTGATCCTACGTTACCCTTTATCCTTGAGGTTGATGCTGCGGAGACTGGAGTTGGTGCCCTTCTGTCTCAACGTCCTACCTCTGAGAGCGCTATGCATCCGTGTGGCTACTTTTCCAAGAAATTGTCACCTGCGGAGTGCAATTACGAGTTAGGGGACAGAGAGTTGTTAGCGCTCATTTTAGCCATTAAGGAACGGAGGCATCTCCTTGAAGGTACCACTGCGCTGGTTCTCATTCTTACTGACCATAAGAATCTCAAATTCTTGTCTGAGGCTAAACGCCTCTCTCCCAGAAGGGCGTGATGGGCTCTTTTCTTGTCAAGTTTCAATTACATTGTCTCATTTTTACCCGGTACTAAGAATGTAAGGGCTGACGCTTTGTCGCAACAATTTTCCTCCACTTCCAAGATGGAGTCAGTTCCGGTTCCTGTGATTCCTCCTGGTCGTATTTTGGCTACGGTTCGCACCAGCCTCACTTCCCCTTTGGGTGACAAAATTCTTGCCGCTTAGGTCCATGCTCCTCCTGAGAAACCTTGTGACCGCTGCTTTGTCCCTGAGAGTCTCCATACTGCCGTACTCCAGACTTACCATTCTCCCAAGGCTGCTGGCCACCCTGGGAAGAATCAACTCTTTTGGGCAGTTTCTCAACAATTCTGGTGGCCTGATCTACGTGCTGATATAGCCGCCTTTGTAGCTGCTTGTTCCGTGTGTGCTCAGAGTAAGACTCCACGGCACCTTCCAGTGGATCTCCTACAACCCATACCCAATGAAGAGAGGCCTTGGACCCATCTGTTTATGGATTTCATTGTGGAGTTACCCAACTCCCAGAGCAGCACAGTTATCTTTATGGTGGTTGACCGGTTCTCAAAAATGTCTCATTGTATTTCACTTAAGAAGATGCCCACATCTAAGGAACTGGCTTCCATTTTTGCTCGGGAGATTTTTTGCTTACATAGGCTACCCAAGGTGATCGTCTCGGACAGGGGTAGTCAGTTTGTATAAACAGAAAAGTCAGTGCTACTACCCATACACCACATAGATAGCAGAGCTCCCAGGTGCTCGATCCACACTTGCTGGCTGAGTAGCTACTAATAGCCACAGTGAACAAATGCAGATTAAGTCAGTTGACACGTTTCAGCCTATAAGGTCTTAGTCATAACCATGACTAAGGTTAAGGAGTCAGTTTGTGTCCCGGCTCTGCCACGCCTTTTGTGCACAGTTGGGAATTCAGCTTGCTTTCTCCGCTGCGTATCACCCGCAGTCTAATGGGGCCGCAGAACGAGCCAACCAGTCAATGGAGCAGTTCCTACGTTGCTTTATTTTTGACCATCATAACTGGTCAGACCTCTTACCTTGGGCGGAGTTTGCTCACAATAGTGTCTTGAATTCTGCTACCCGATTGTCCCCGTTTATGGCAAACTATGGTTTCCAACCTTTAATGTTGCCTTACTCATTTGTTCTGCAGAGCTCTCCTGCATTAGAGGAACATCTCCGTGGTCTTCGTTCCACTAGGGCACAAGTCCAGGAGGCTTTGCGACATGGCAATGATAGGTACAGGCTCCATGCTGACCGCAGATGCCTGCCTGCGCCTTCCTTCCAGGTTGGGGACATGGTCTGGCTGTCTTCTTGCAACCTCCGACTCCGTGTTCCCTCTCTGAAGTTGGCACCTCGGTTTTTTGGGCCTTTCCATATTCTTTCCATATTCATAATCCAGGATTAACCCAGTGGCTTATGCTTTAGACCTTCCTTCTAATATGCGTATATCAAATTTATTCCATGTCTCCTTATTAAAACCTTTGGTCTGCAACCGCTTTACCACCTCGGTGCCACATCCTCACCCTATACAGGTTGAGAACCATGAGGAGTATGAACTACTGTCCATTTTTGACTCCCGTAGGTTCCGTGGACGCATACAGTACCTGGTGTATTGGAAAAGGTAGGGCCTGGAGGAATGCTCTTGGGTCTCATCCTCAGACATACAACCCCCTGTCCTCCTCCGTGATTTCCATAGACGTTTTCTTCTCAAGCCTGGTGGTCCTCCGAGGGGGAGGGGTCGTTGAGAAGGGGGTACTGTCAGGGCTGGGCTCAGCCCTTCCTTATCTGAGCTGGCCGCTCAGCTGTCGGTTAGTTGCCAGCTCCTATCGCTCCAAAGTGTCTCACCTGTTGATGATATCCTGCTCGTCAGTCCTGCTTACTTAAGCAGTCCAGACCAGATGATCTCTGCCTTCGCCTGGTCAACATCACAGAGATTCTCTTCTGTGTGCCTGTTAAAGACTTGCTTGGCTGACATTCCTTCTGGCTCCAGATCCTGTTTGCTGTTCCACTACGCTGATTCCTGGCTTCCTGACTTTCTGGCTTGTCTGACTATCCATTCCAGTTACCAAACTTTGGCTATGTTTTGACTACGTTTGTTCTATTTACTTTTATTATTAAACAAGTGTGCAGTGTTGCCAACCGCCAGTATATTTACTGGCAGCAAGTAAAAAATTGACACTTTTCTACTGCCAGTGAATGCCAGTGAAAGAAAAAGGTTTCCAGTAAAAATATGGCTGTGACGCTTGGCCGTGACCATCCGAGTGCCTCCTATAGTGTCTTTAGACTGTGCCGGCAGTGTGTCGCGTGAAGTCATGGTGCAAGGGAACAGGGCAGCCGGAGCCTCATGTGCAGGTCTGCGGAACAGGAGGAAGGCAAGCCGGAAGTGGACTGAAGGGACCATCTGGCATGGAGAGAAAGGGTCACTGTGACTCAGGAGGGGACATGTCATGTCGTTGAAGTGTCCTCAACATCTGTGCTGCTGCACACGGCTGTCACTGTGAGAGTTAAATTAATGTGTGTGTGCCTGCCCATTCTATTTTCTTGCCCTCCTGAGTCCTGTCCCTGAGCTACTTATTTACTATATCGAAAATAAAATAAGAAATATGTTTTTGCCTTAATATCTACCTTAAATCACTTTGTAATTTTGTAATTTTGTAACTTTTGGATATGTCAGTAAAAACGTGACTGTGCCAGTAAATTTTGGGTGTTGTGTCAGTAAATTTCAATCTGGTAGGTTGGCAACACTGCAAGTGTGATTTAACTGTACTTCTGTTTCGGTCTGATTCATGGTTTCTGACACTATGCCACCGCAACCTATTCTATGCCACCACAACCTGCCCTATGTCACCCCAACCTGCCCTATGCCAACTCAACCTGCCCTACACCACCCCAGCGTGCCCTATACCACCCTAACCTGCCCTATACCACCCTATACTATTATTTACAGGGGCCGTTTGAGGGTGTTCCCCGTGACCGTGTGCTGCCTGCAGGGCGCTGGGCAGGTTAGACAGGAGGGGGGGTGACACCATGTTTTGCTGCACCAGGTGACATCAACCCTAGTGACGCCACTAGTTAAATCCCAAATCTAGGTATTCCAACCACCTCTTGCCCTGTACTAGCGACATCTAGTGCCAGAAGGTCAGCTGGATTTTTTAAAACTGGAGCTGGGCTTTAATTATAGTGATGGAAACAATATGCTATGATATGTTATTCTATATTTTGGACCTTGCAGCTGTAACCTTAAAGTATAACTACTGTAAAGGCAAATCTTACTTTTTTTTGGATAGAGTAAAGAGAGATTAGAACATCTGTCAGTTTTTTTTTGTTTTTTTTCTGCCTGTGGGAGATTCACCCTCTCTATCTGTCATGTTTCCCATTATCATCGAAAGTAAAAGTGATAGAAAATCACAAACTTTAAGCTATCCCCAGAAAATGAACAGAGGAGAAATCTTCCACTAGTTCTGGTGTTCCCTCACTTTAGAAGGATTTCCTCTTGCTTCCTGTTTTGCTTATGGGAGAGGAAAAAGGGAAATCTCCCCAATCAGACACAGACTTACCCTGTCCAAAATGGAAAACAAAAGTTTTGCCTTTAGTTTTCCTTTAAATGTGTTGTTTATATCTTCAGGCCAGGTACAAGCCAGTGAGACTGGGAGTATCTCTTGGCCAGACAAAGAAGATCCATAACAGGTAATATCTAAACTGCATCTCAATAGGCAGACGAAAATGTCAACGTGACACCTGGGAGAAAGCTGGGGAATATTTTTTTAGACACATCTGAATGATTTTACCATAGCTTATTATGCTGTGACTGCATCTCTGATTTCAGTTTTCTCTTCCTAATTCAGTTAAGCATGAACTGCTGGAATTCAGTACTTAATTCGCTGGGGATTGAACAGAGGTCATAGTTGTAGAATTTGACGCACTTACTTTTGCAAGAAGAGGAGACATCTTCCATAGAGCTTGTTATTATTTTGTTTCAGTCTACTCCAATTCTTCTGCTGGGATTTGAAGCAAGCGTTTCATAAGTTCACTCTTGCGACCTTTCTCTTCCTGCAATTATCTAAATTTGTGGTTTATATATCTGCATTTTTTTTTACAGTGTAGCAAGCTTGAAACTTTGAAACTTTCAAATAGGTACAAAAAATCACTGTTAATTAGTTCCCTGGTGTCCACATAACCATGTCCAACTTTTAAAATGTGGTTTTCTAACTCTACATCCCAACTATGGTGCTCTGACATGTACATCTGTGTTAACTAAATTATTTATGTTACTCGTTGTGTAATTAATTTATGATCCAAAATAAAATGAGACTGGATTAAAGGTAACTGTAACAGCCCTGGTTACCACAGTAACTGATGGTAAGGTGTTCACTGCAGAAGAAGAGTACAAGTAATGCAAAGCCCAAATGCATCTAAAACTTTTCCTCTAGTTTTCTCATGTGACATGAGAGTACACCATGCATACACAGAACAGAGCTTCTAGGTGTTTTCCCCTAACATATTTTTGGTTTTGTGTCACCATTTGTGGGATCTACTGCTTGTCCCTCTGACTACCAGGTACCAGAACAGGAAGTGTGGGGAAAGGAAATTTCCCCAACATAAACAAATGACCTAAAACATGGCAGAAGATCTAACCTTTTTCAATCTACCTAAAAAAAAAAAAAAAAAAAAAAAAAAAGGGCTTAAAAATGCAATCCATTAAACTATAGGGAAGTGCCATTACTGATGTTTTAAGGCACAAGCTTTGCAGCATTTATACTTATGCTTGTTTTTCTAAATGATTCTCTGACCCAATACAAGAATGTAGCCAGCAACGTGTCTGGACACCTTGTATGCACATTCTTCTTTAAAGAGAAACTCAACTCAGTTTTCAAAAATTAAAAGTCAACAGCTACAAATACTGCAACTGCTGACTTTTAAGAAGAAGACACATACCAGCCCTCAGAGTCTGTCACTGTCTTCCTCTAAGCCGATTCTTAACTGGGCTTTGGCTCTTCAGCGCCATCATCTAAGTCAGGGGTCTCCAAACTGCGGCCCGGGGGCCATATGTGGCCCTTTGCCTGCCTTTATCTGGCCCTTGGGGCACTATTCATCCCACTGATATGAGACACTATTCTGCCCTCTGACACCAAAAATGGGGCAGAATTCATGCCACCGGCACCAACAATGGGGTATTATTCCTCTCGCTAGTATCAAAGATGGGGCACTGTTTACTCCCACTGATGCCTAGAAAATGTTCTATTCAGGCTGGCCCCAGTCCGGCCCCCCTAAAATTTGAAGTACAGTAAACTTTTGTTTAGAAAGTTTGGAGACCCCTGATCTAGTTTATGGGAGCCAGCTGTGACTCTCCGAAGTGCAACAGCCGGCTCCCTATTGCACATAAACAAGACACGACAGCTCTTTGGGACTTAGGCTCCAGCCTACTGGGGAATGTAAAATGCAGCAGAAAGTTGTTGAGATGAGCAGCAGACAGGCAGAGCTTACAACATTAAAGGAGATTTTTCAATTAAGCTTTTATTGGATTGTTAAAAATAACTATTGCTTGTATTGCTATTACAATGCTTATCTTATACAAAAAAAGTGTATGCTGTGACCATAGAACTCCTTTAATGACATACTGAATGCATTATACTTACTGTAGCTATCACAAAAATATTTGTTCATCTTAGGAGACCCTGAACCTGGGTGTACATTTCATGCTGTCCCTGTCTAGTGGTCCCATGTCCGATCTCTAGCACACCGCACGGGGCAACATGGGCACTTACAGTACTTATTATTTAGGTATGTGACCTGCATCATAAGAAGTCATTCCAAACTCAAGACCTGCAGACTGTGTACAATACATTTCCCTGGCAGCTATCGGCTTCAGTTACTTTTAGGAGATTATGCTAAAGCAGACTTAGCCTCTGATATATTTTTACATGTTAAAGCATGCTAAGCAATGTTTAATATCCAGGGTTTTAATTCCAAGAGACCACAGTGCCTACCTTTAAAAATGCCTTTATCTGTGTTTTTTTTTTTTCTATAAGGACCGCATCCTATTTATTCAGGTATCCCCCTGGGTCAGCACCTACATCCTGGACAGATATGCAGAGATGACACAGTCATGTAAATTGTTGCCTTTGCAGTTATTGGCTGTGTACGCAGACACAGACCAAACCTCTTACCTTGCTATTTACCTACTTAACTGTACTTTAAGGGCACTTTCACACCGGTTCATTATCAAACTACCAATAAAACGCCTATGTGTTAATGGAGCGGTTTTTGCAACGTTTTTGCAGCACTTGTGGTGCGGTTTTTAAAGGACACGTGACTCAAAAACTGCACCAAAAATGCCTAGTGGGGATGTTTTTGAGGCAGCTCCCATTCATTTCAATGGGTAGGAACATTTCTGGTGCAGTTTTTTTTAGCTAACCAAACATGCTCCAAAGATTCTACAAGCAGGATTTCTTTCACCGCAACGAAAGCATCCCAGTGTGATAACATTAACTGATTTTAAAGGTAAGCATTTTTCTTGAGCTTTTCAGGTGCTTTTTAACACAAAAGTTATGTGTTAAAAGTTGCAGTTTTGCAGTCTGATTACTCAGGTAGAGGAGACTCTCGGGAATCTCGTACAGCAGCTGCTCATTCCCGTGCAGCAGGTGCTCATTCTTATGCACATGTGCAGAGTCATGAGCATAGAAGCCCAAGACAAGCGAGGACTAGAATGCATACGCAAATGCGCATTGGCGCATACATGCGGGCACGTGCGCGTACATGTAGGAGTGCACACGCATCCACAGATTGTGGTGCCCAGCAGCCTATTTAAACTGAGAGTCTGCCTGGCTTCAGTGCTGGATTGTCTTCAGCTCTGGTTCCTGTATTCTTGATTTTAATCCAAGTCTGCTAACCTTGTTCCTTGTTATGTCTAACACCTCTCTTGTTTTATCTGCTGTTTGCTTATGTTACCGACCTCAGCTTGGATTTATGACTATATCTCCGTACCCCAACAGCAGCACGTTACCAACTTCCGCCTGTTCCCAACCTTGATCTTGATTCTGCACCTGTCTGCCACCCAACAGGACTTGTGACCAGACTTCATACCACCACTAGAAGGACTCCGGTGTCTCCAATCTACAGCTCACTAATACAGCTTCCTGGCACCTGTGCCCTTCCACTGTCCTAGCAGTCCCTGTCTCCACTACCAGGGGTCAGTGTTGCCAACCTCCCGTTAATTTATGGGCAGCCCGTAAATTTCAGCACATTTTCCGGCTGCCCGTAAAAGCCCATTACGGGCCGAGCGTGCAACTGCGCATGCACCGTTCCAAAGCCTGCTGGGCTCGGGAAAGATTTACATGCTCAGTCGGGAAGCGCATGCGCAGTTACGTGATGTCACCACCTGTCGCCATTTTTAAATGGAAGGCACCTACATAGGCACAGTGACAGCGCTGTCAGATCAGTCTGGGGGGGGTTGCTGATGTAAGGGGGGAGTGAATACAATAATGTAAGGGGGCACTGATATAAAAGTTCCCCCCTATATTAGTAACCCCCCATTACCTTAGTGTATTCACTCTAGGGAAGGTGGTCTCTGGTCACCAGAGCGCCCCCCACATCAGAGTTCCTGGCATTTCCCCTTACACTGCAAGGGCAATGCTGCAGACCTGATGTAAGTGGGAACTCTGATGTAAAGGGAATGCAGTGGACTTCAGTGGTCACCAGGGTTCCCCTTTACATAAGAGTTCCCTTTCACTGTAAGGGGGAATCCTACAGACTCTGATGTAAGAGGGAACTCTGCTGACTGGGTTATAGTAACCTGACCTTCATGTCAATGGAGAAATATGTTTTTTGACTTTTGTTTAACTTAAACACATTGCTAATGGCACTAACTATATGTTTATACTTTAAATATTGATATTTGCAATGTTTAGCACTGAAAATGGTCATTTTATGTACTTTTTTGCAGTGGCAGTAAAAAAAACCCTGTCTCTACCAGTAAATTTCATGGTTTTTGCTAGTAAAAAAAAATTGGTGCCGTTTGTAAATTTTGGCGTCCTGCAAGTAAATTTCACTTCAGTGGATTGGCAACACTGCCAGGGGTGCTTGGACGGGAATTGCGCAAGAGGCCACCCTTGTCATCTCCGGCACCACAGTCAGGTACATGACAGACACTGAGAAAACTTTCCTCCCACCTGCAGCAGACTAATGGCATGATCAGCGGGGAGCATCGATAATTTCAAAAAACTATTAGATAAGCAACTGAACGACCACAACATACAGAGATATGCAATGTAATACTGACATAAAATCACACACATAGGTTGGACTTGAGTCTTTTTTTGGCCTCACCTACTATATAACTATGTAACCATCTCAGCCTAAGCAAAATCACAAGACCAGAGCTCGAGCAATGTTTTTTTAACAATATAAGGTGTAGCTTTTGAAAAATTATACTATTACCACATTTTGTGACAAGTCAGAAATGTATGTGCAGTAAAGTTACTGAAAGGTCCACTTTAACCACTTGCCGACCGCCGCATGTACATATATGTCCCTTTTTTGGGGGCAGATATCGTTGTTATGGCAGCAGCTAGCTGCCATAACCCCGGTATCCCCGTGTTCAGCCAGCAGTCGGCTACAAGGTAAAAGTGGTCTCTGGATTCACCGCAAGATCACTTTCATCGGTGGCGAGAGCTTTTATCACTTACCGGAGCCGTCGGCAGCGGCGGAGGTGATCACGTCTGTCCCCTGGGCTGACATGGAGACGAGTGAGGGGAAGATGGCCCCCACCTGTCTCCATGACACTGCAGGGCGGAAGCGACGTCATAACGTCACTTCCACCCATACCTCTTAAAGGCACATTTTTTCAATGTCATTTTTTCAGATGACAAATTTTTTTTTATTTTTTTTTTTAGTCAAAATGTGAGATCTGAGGACTTTTTGACCTCAGATCTCATATTTAAGAGGGCCTGTCATGCTTTTTTCTATTACAAGGGATGTTTACATTCCTTGTAATAGGAATAAAAGTGACCCACATTTTTTTTTTTTAAAACAGTGTAAAAATAAATAAAATCAAGTAAAATAAATAAGAATAAAAGTGACACAATTTTTTTTTATTTTTGTAAAAAAAAAAAAAAAAAAGGTAAAATAAATAAGAAAAATTTTTTTTTAACGTGCCCCGTCCCGACGAGCTCGCGTGCAGAAGTGAACGCATACGTGAGTAGCACCCGCATATGAAAACGGTGGTCAAACCACACATGTGAGGTATCGCCATGATCAGTAGAGTGAGAGCAATAGACCTCCTCTGTAACGCAAATCATGCAACCTGTAGAATTTTTTAAACGTCGCCTATGGAGATTTTTGAGGGTAAAAGTTTGACGCCATTCCACGAGCGGGCGCAATTTTGAAGCGTGACATGTTGGGTATCAATTTACTCGGCATAACATTATCTTTTATAATATAAAAAAAATTCAGCTAACTTTACTGTTGTCTTATTTTTTTAATTCAAAAAAGTGATATTTTTCCAAAAAAAAGTGCACTTGTAAGACTGCTGCGCAAATACGGTGTGAAAAAACTATTGTAATGACCACCATTTTATTCTCTAGGGTGTTAGAAAAAAAACAATATATAATGTTTGGCGGTTCTAAGTCATTTTCTAGCAAAAAAAATGTTTTAAAAATGTAAACACCAAAATGTCAAAACGAGGCTGGTCTTTAAGTGGTTAACGTTCTATGTTTTTGTTCATGCCAGGTTCACTTTAAGTATAAATCCAGGGAAAAAATTGTATTTTTTTTACCATGGCCGTTTTTCTAATCACTTCCCAGATTGAGTGCACAAGTGAAGTTGAACAACACAGAAACATGAGTTGGAGCTGCAGTTGCACCCAGAAACACATCTGCTTTCAGGGGATTAAATAGAACTCAGATTAGCATAAACTGAGAGGCTTGTCGGACTTTACAGCTGTTGTTTCATGGATCACATTAGTAGATCACTGATTGATTTTCTCTGTTGCCTGCTTTTCAAAGCATATCTCAACCTTTTGGTGCTGTAATATTGTAAGCCAGGGTAGTGATGCCATTCAGCTTTTTTAATAGTATTTATTATCCATACTGTTCAGTTATGCTTGAATAATCGATTATACCCAGTAAAAAAATAATTGATCTTGTTGTTTCACAAGGGAGAACCTATGTTTCGTATGTTATAATGAATACTTCAAAAGCCCATACAAATAAAAGAGAGCCCCAAAGTTAATAAACGCTATATTAATTAAAGTTAATTATTTAGCTATCCTGACTTGTACTTTCAAACTTGACAGGAGAGAACTTTAACCTGTTCTTTTGTTTAATAACCGTATCTTCCTGTAATGAATACATTATTCTACAACCGCGTACTATAAAACAACAAATTTTGTTTTTTAGCAGACAAAATGATCAGATCAGACGAGAAGCATAGATGTAGGTTTGACAGATGCATTTATCAGTTTGTGCTATTTTGTGGATATAAACAAACACATTAACAGTACCCTGGGAAAAAGGAAAGTTGTACAGTCTGTCAACAGAGCAATAGATCATACCTTTTAAAAGATGACTTGTACAGGTCTACAGTATATGGGATGTAATTTGTCAATGACAATGCTGAAGGAATGAGCCAAATACATTTTCTACCTAATTTGTCAAGTCGTAATACTGTAATGAGATAGATCTGAGTCATGATGTCAGTCTTAGCTCTGGCACAGCAGGATTCTTTTTTTTTTTTTGCGCCATTTAACACACTTTTTACCAGATCATGCAGACAGATATTTCTTTTTTTCCCTATTTGATTAGGGAAGGGATAGAAGTGTTCTTAGGCTTTTATTTGCTGTGTGTGTGCCTTCTGGAAATATTTTCTTTCTGTCAGTTAGGTACACAGTAGTACAATTTTTTTTTTGTTTTAGTACCATAGAATTTGTTAGTCTAGGATCACATATCTGTAAGAAACGCAGATGAAATTGCGTGCATTCCTGACGTTCAGAGATATGCGCTGCGCTTTAGCAAATGCACAGGGGTGCCATTAATTCACTTTTTAAACAGCATTTGAAAAAAGGGTCGGGGACTTTTTCTGCGTGTAGGGCAGCTGATTTAAATGAATGGGCTGCCCTACACACAAAACACAGCCACATAGGTCTAAATCAAGCCTTAGCAGATATGTCTTCCATCCAGGTCCCACCACTGGCATTTGGTAAACTGAATAAATATATTTATTATATAATAATATGAGTTCATTTTATAATTTCTCTTTTCTGCTTTATAAATTGTGTGCCGGATTTTGGGCATACAGTAGACAATTTGGAGGATTCTGTTCTGGCATTTTTAAATAATATTTTGAAGTTATTATTATTAGCATGATAGTGCAGTTTTCAAGGTAATAATAATTTTAACTCTGCGGATAACAAGTTAAAGCTTAGGCTGGCCATACATTATACAATTTCCTTCAGATTTACCAAAAACCATATAATATGAGGTCAAACCTAGACACTTTCAATTTGTAGTCAATCAGGCAGGCCCTTGCACTACATAGTTGAAGGTAAATCTAAAGGAGATTAAATAAAAAAATTGTATTATGTATGGTCAGTTTAAGGATAAGAAGTGGGATTGTGTTAAGGATTAGGGTAATAGTTAGGACCAGGGTGAGTTTTACGGGATAACAGTTGCTTTAGCCATAGGTTTAGGTATTAAGTGAAATTGAGGAACAGGATTGGGGGCTAGTAAATGTTTTAGGGGTTAGAATAAGTTTTAATTTATTTTAAGTGACAGGAGTTAGTTTGTATTAAGCTTTGGGATTGAAACATTTCTTTCTGCAATAACACACCGAATTTCAGTGCCTACTTTATATTGCCAAAATATAATGCACTGGTAGTATGTGTCCCCAATATGGATAAAATGCAGTAGACTCCAAACATGATCTAGAAATGCTCTTAGACCACAAGGATACCTATAAACATTCTTTTATCATCCAAACCATTATATTTCAATGCACATCAGTGTTCTCAGGCATCTTGGCTGATCTAGCTTGGCTTGCTAGATTTACAAGCTTGATACACTAGCAACCCATGGTATGAAAGTTGATATCAATCTCAACTTTTTTTTTACAGATTTCTAGTCATAGGTCCATACATATATTTTTTTATACATACATTTTTTTCCTATTTTTCCCCCTCTTCATTTTTAGTTTTAATCAATGTATTTTTTTTTTTTTATATTACTTACATTTAGAGCTGCACAATTAATCGTCAAGAATTGTTATCGTGATCTTGACTAAAGTGTTTCACAATTCTTTCTATGCAAAGAATTCTCTCTGCTCTTCGGAAGTCACAGCCCTCATAAGAAAAGAAGAGAAAAACTGGGCAGTCTGTCAAGAATCAAAATATTCTTTATCAGTTGAACTTAAGTATAAACATTGTAACAATTTGTCAATGGAATAGACTTTTTGTGTAAGTGAAAAAAGTTTAACCACTTAAACACTAAACCTTTTTCTGACATTTGTTGGTTTCAAGTTAAAATCGTTTTTATTGCTAGAAAATTACTTAGAACCCCCAAACATTTTATATATATATATATATATATATATATATATATATTTTTAGTAGACACCCTAGAGCAGCCTTTCTCAACCCTTTCAACACAGAGGAACCTTTGAAATAGTTCTCCGGTCTCGGGGAACCCCCAGTTAAAAATTAGACATCTACAGCTCGTGATACAATAGTGTGATGGTCAGTGGGAACAATGGTCCTTACACTTGTGGTCATTGGGAAGAATTACCTCCTTACAGATAGCTAAAAAGATCAACGGTGTCAGTGGGAACGTATCTGAGCGGCAGAAATTGCCCAATGCTGAAGGAACCCCTAGCAACCTTTGAAGGAACCCTAGGGTTCCACGGAACCTTGGTTGAGAATCACTGCCCTAAAGAATAAAATGGTGGTTGTTCCAATATTTTAAGTCTAATTTAAGTTTTTTAAATTACTTTAATGAATAAAAAAAAAAAAAAAAACAATCAGTAAAGTTAGCCCATCTTTTTTTGTATAATGTGAAAGATTTTACGTAGCGAGAATCATGATCTTTTTATTCTAAGCAAAAAAAATCGTGATTTTATTTTGGCCAGAATCGTGCAGCTCTACTTACATTGTTTGTGATTTATATAGTGGTATATACAGTATGCTATAGGAAAAAAAGTATAGGCAAGAAATAAAAATGTCAAATTAGTCTCTTATTATAAGATGACACTATGGAGAATAGTTGGAGAGTGAAAACTTTATTAGGTGGTTGCAATATGCTTTTCTACCACAAGACGGAACTAATGAGTGGATTCCAAGGTTTTAAATAGGAATGTTAAGAATATAACAATGTTTTAATTATTTATGTAAGAATCATCTACCAATTGCATTTCTCAAAATGTGGGTTAAGAAAGTTACATAAAAACATTGGTTTGGGTATTAGTAGTATTACTCAATCTCATTAAGATTTGAGAGTATTTAAGATGCAGAAGAGACAGCGGAGGCCTCGTCTCCTAATAATGCTGAGGATATGATGAAATGCGTAGGGGAGGAAACTTCTGTTACATCATTCCGTTGTTTGGAGCACATGCCGGCTCCCATTCGCTTTGGAGCGGCAGCATTGTTCTGTGAGAACATTGCCAGATTGTTCCGGGTGCCATGGGAGGCACTACAATTGGGAATACTATATATACATTTTTTTATCTGTTAATTTGAATAAACGGTCTTACGCTATGGGAGTTGTTCTGTACTTTTCTACCTTCTTTGAGACAAACATGAGTATATCGGTTCCTGGAGTATGGGGCATATAGTCCAGTGGATCTGTGACACAAGATCTTTGACCTTCCTTGGTGTACACTACAGGGGGTCAACTACTATTGGTTTGGTCCTAAGGGGACACGGGTGAAAACATAGTTGGAACTGTTTGGAGGATATACAATAATGCACAAGTCACCTTATTTGAGAAGAAATGTCAGCAATTTCTGGATTGCACACATTGCACTTTTATATTGGACTGCATTTTATGGATACAGGCACCTTCTTTATTTGTTGTTGATTTATGATAGGGTTTGTTTTGTATACATATGTAAAGGATCTCTTAGAATTTTTTTTGAAAGAGTGTGTTTAATATTTTTAGGTCAAGCGCAGCTTATACTCATATACACTATATACAGTTAAACTAATATTGTATTATTATAAGACTAAATTGAACCCAACTTTGTAGAGCCTTACATATTACCAATATGTCATTTTCATTCTAGTAAATCCCATGTGAAGCTAATTTGTGCTGATGAGACCCATTTGACAGTGAGGCTATGTGTGGTTACTCCTGAGGTATAAAGAGCACTTCTCATTTAGCAACTTTTTCTCCATTGAATATAGAGTACCGTGTTCTGCTGTTAGAGAGTAGAAAAAAAAAAATCACACCGGGCCCAATAACTTGCGCAGCACATGTGTACAAACATACTATTGAAATCATCCCTGTATGGAAAACTGTACACACAATCATTCGAAAATGTCTTCATTCTGGTTTCCCAAATTTCTAAAAACATATTAAAAGACATAAAAACATTAAAAAAAATGCAGGTGTTATGTAACTTGAAATTTGGCTTGTTGATATGTTTTCTTTTTTGAAATAGAAGAACCATTCCGCTTGAGCACTCATCAGGATTCAATACTACAAAACAAAATACATAATATATTTAGTTTGATTTATTTTCAGTACACACTTGGCACATGTTTTAAAGAGAGCACTAAAAAGACCATGTCACAGACTCAAAGAATTACAGGTAATAGCACAGAAAAATCAAGTATTACAAATGCTTACTTGCAGCGTTTTTTCTTTTCCATTATTTATTTTTTATCAACCTGCAATGTGCTTACTCCAGAAAGTGTAATTTCCCTAGCATAGTGCCCTTCCTCTCTAACCCCCTTCTGTTCTAGAAGTGTCTGATTACCTACTGTGCTGACCCAGCTACTCTGTTCCTTCCATTACCTCTCTATAAAACCATTTTGTGTAGGGAGAGTGGTAAAAGGGAATACTACAATTAGTGTCACTTGAGTCTGCTGGGGTGTTTACATCACATTCAAGATGGCAGAACCTGCAGTCTCAGGGCTTATGGATGTTTATGCAAGTGTGATGTTTACAGGTAAATGACATGCATAAAAAATTGTCAAAAGTATTGATGCCTGCCTTTACACGCACATGATTTTTAATGGCATCCCAGTCTTAGTCCGTAGGGTTCAATATTGAGTTGGCCCATCCTTTGCAGCTATAACAGCTTCAACTCTTCTGGAAAGGCTGTACACAAGATTTAGGAGTGTGTAAAGGCAGGCGTCTTAATACTTTTGGCAATATAGTGTATGTTAAATGCATATATTTTCTTATGAGAAGATTGTTTTTTAAATGAATATTTTGGCAACAGAGTCTCTTAAAGGGGTCATACTTACCTCCTCTGTGCAATGGTTTTGCACAGAGTGGCTTATATCCTCCTTTTCTGGGGTCCCTCTGCTGGGCTCTTGGCTCCTCCTATTCTCGAGTGCCCCGACGGAGAAGTGCTTTCCCTGGGGGCACTCGTGCGGCAAGCTCACATTTCCTACTGCTGCGTCCATTGACACAGGCAGCAGGACCCAGCCCCGCCCCATGGCTCCCACGTCAATTAATTTTATTGACAGCAGCGGGAGCCAATGGCTCCTGCTGCTATCAATTTATCCAATGAGGACCCAAGACACCGGCTGGAGCTGGTGTGCTCGTCCCTGTCGCTGGAAAGACCAGGTTCAGGTAAGTAAAAGGGAAGCAGCTACAACACAGGAGGTTTTTCACCTTAATGCATAGAGGTGAAAAAAACCTGAGGGTTCTCTCCACGGGCTCCAAGCTCTTGATTGGTTAGATTGATAGCAGCACAGCCATTGGCTCCCACTGCTGTCAATCAAATCCAATGACGCGGGGCTGGGGGGCGGGGCCGAATCCTGCATTCGGCCTCTATGGACGCTGAATGCTGGACTCAGGAGCGTGCCTGCAAGGTAATCCCCCAGAAGAGAGCTTCTCCCAGGGGGTTATCTAATGTGGGGAGGAGCCATCAGAGCTGCCGGGGGACCCCAAAAGACGAGGTACGGGCCACTCTGTGCAAAACGAGCTGCACAGTGGAGGTAAGTATGACATTTTTAAAAATTTTTTTTTTAAATAAAAATTACCCTTACAATCACTTTAAGCACTAAAACAAGGTGGTTTATCATTTCATAGTTGAACCTTGAGAAACAAATAAACCAACATAACCTCACACAAGCCTGTAAATGAAGGAGGTGGAGATAGATTTAAATTGTTACTATAGCTTCTGTTTAATAAAAGTATCTTTATTTCCTGTAGTAAAGAGTGGTCACTCAAGAATGCACAATGGATATAAGTTTTAATAAAGATCTTTTTTAACAGGGACCAAGGGACCACAAATATCTTGGGAGAGAAAGAATGACTGAAACTGTACTTAGAACATTATTGAAAACTAAACAAAAAAAGAAATATAAAAAAAGTGTTAGCTCTAAGTTGGTGATCAAGTTGAATAGCAGAATACAAAATGTCTAAACTCCCAACTGTACGTCTATCAGAAGGTCTGACCCTTTTTTGTGACCAAATCTCCATGTCCCTCGTACAGCCTTATTTGTCCCTCCTTTTGGTCTGATGTGTACATCCTTATACAAAATGTACTATTTTACTACCAAAAATGTTACACTACATTAAACTTTTTCCAACATCTATATTACTACTTTTGTTGGTGTTAAAAGCCAACATATAGGTCAAAAAACACTGGTTTAGACATTTTCTACATATTAGATTTTCATTGTCCATATCCATTGCCCACCAGGCTATTGTGGGCATGTGTCCTTTGCTGTGTGCTTAAAGATGTACCTCTTTATCATTTTGGAAATGTCACCTGCAGATTCACCTGTTTTAACATCAGTCCTCCTATTTATTTATTTTATTTATTACAGCAATTGTTATAGCACTGTCAATACCGCATACTGTAGATTGAGATCAGTCTCGAGGATCTTACAATCTAAAGTCACTATCTCACAAACATACATGCACACACATATTCGAATGGGCTCATTTCTGCTAGCATGTACTGTATATATAGTATAGGACAGAGATAAGCTTTCCTCTTTTTCAAGTTTGAATAAAAAATATTGAAGCACCTTCCTGAAGTTCTAACTGACACAAATTTGGGTTTGGAGCAGAGGTCTGAAGACATGCCCTATCTAGTGGGTATATATGACTGAAAATACAATATCAGCATTATGCAGCATGGTCCATTTGAATACTGTCAGGAAGTCTAAACTATTGATCAAGACAGCAATACCAACTATTTATTTACTCAATATAAGACAGCGCCTCCAGCCTTCCAGAGTGCCAACTTAATTAGCATTAAATAAATTAGTTAAACATAACACATGATGACTTGATTAATTTCCTGAGTTTTTTTTTAAGGTCACCAGCCTTTTTGCAGGCCCGGGGGTCAATCACGCTGGTGGTAAGCAATTTTTCGCAGGCAAAGGCTGGTGTTGGCATTTCAGTCATCATGGCACCATGGTTGATATGGTGTCAGGGTGATCGACGGTGATCGAAGCGCATTGTTTCTATTGATTGTTACATTCTAATTTATAATGAAGTGGTTCAACTCACCATAATGCAGAATCAGTGGGAGCCTTGGGCGTGTCACTTGCCACATCTCCTGCCACCAGATGCAGCATGTCACTTGCCACCGTCGCCTGTCCTGCCACCAGATGCAGCTTTTTAACTTGACCGTCAACTGCCACTAGATGTGGATTGACACTTGCCATGTCGCCTGTCCTGTCACCAGATGCAGCTTTTTAACTTGCTGTCACGTGCTACTAGATGTGGATTGTCATGTGCCATGTCACCTGCCACCAGATGTGGGTTGTCACTTGCCACATCACCTGCCACCATTTGCAGATTGCCACATCACCTGCCACTATTTGCAGGATGTCACTTACCACATCACTTGTCACGTCACCTGTCACCATTTGCAGATTGTCACTTGCCACGTCACTTGTCATGTCACCTGCCACCATTTGCAGATTGTCACTTGCCACCATTTGCAGATTGTCACTTGCCATGTCACCTGCCACCTGATATGGATTGTCACTTGCCACATGACCTGCCACCAAATGCAGACTGTCACTTGCCACGTCACCTGCCACCATTAGCAGATTGTCACTTGCCACGTCACCTGCCACTAGATGTGGGTTGTCACTTGCCAACTGATGTGGATTGTCACTTGCCATGCCAGCAGTGACACCAAATGTGCATTGTTGCTGCATTGGTGGCAGGCTGGCAGCACTGGTCCATTTAGTGAGGGCAGGAGAGCGGAGATGCGGGGCGGGCAGTGAGAGATGATGTCATCTCTCTGCTCCCACACTGAAGTGGCCCAGTTGTGAAGACGGAAGAGTGGTGACGTAGAGAGGGAGGAGAGAGATGATGTCATCTCTGCTCGTCCTCCCTGCTCATCACTCTCCACCTCCAATGCAGCCTGCCTGCCGCAGCCGCGACCCGCTGGTTAGGCAGGGACCCTGCGGCAAGAGACTCGGGGCTACAGCCTCAATAGCCACCCCCTGACGACACCTATACATGCAAGTATGGACTAATTATTTACCGTAAAGTCACTAAAAATTATATATGTCTAATTTATCCAGATACACAAAATCACAGTTATATCAATAGCAGGTTGCTTTAGCAGTACTAAGTATAACTATAAATTGTAGCTTAAAGCGGTTGTATACCCCTTTTTTTACATTTTTACCTACAAGTAAACCTATAATAAGGCTTACCTGTAGGTAAAATGAATATCTCCAAAACCTGCACGGTTTAGGAGATATTCACCCTGCATGTAGCCGCTGATGTCAGCGGCACATGCGCAGTGAAGGTCCAGCGTATCGTGTTGGAACTTGCCGGAAAGGAGGACTCCCGCACGCATGCGCGGGAGTGACGTTATCGCAGCTCCGGTCACTCACAGCGCTGGAGCCGTGAACCCAGAAGAAATGCAGAGGGCAAAATGTCAGCTCCCTTGGTGGTGACCGGGATGCGATGCTGACGCATCGTTCTAAGCTAAGTATTTCATATTGAGCTAGTATACAGTGCATACTAGCTCATTGTTCCTTTGCCTTAAAGGTTTTTTTTGTTTGTTTGTTTGTTTTTTGTTTTTTTTCATTTGCTGGTAAAGGAACCGCTTTAAGAACTTAGGAGAAATCAGTTTTTCTATTTTTCATTCAGTAGGTATAGTCACCACTATCTCGGAATACAAGTAATTTAGGCTATGCTGCTAGACAACAAGGTCCACCCCAATCAGTCCCTCCCCTCAAATTCTCTGCAGCAGAATGCGTGGATCGAGTCTATACTACTAGGTACGGCGACACAGCTCAACTTAATAACTTTGATTCCTTAATGCAATGTAAAACCCAAACCAAACATCTATTATATTGCAGCTTACCAATTCTACGAATTGATGGCTGTATTAGTTTCCTTTCTTAGGCTTTCTGTCTTCTATTTTCATATGGTGATCTGGCCAGTAAGTCTGTTTTTTTTCAATAGAAATGCTTCCTTGCAGTTACAGGGATGAGACATATCATTTAACACTGACAGGGGTGCGTAAAATGATCAGCTTTTATGTATGTAGAACCTTTATCCAAAAATGATAAAAACTTCGCTGTAACGGATTGTAAAGTATTCAGTGGAGTTTGGCTTCAAGTTGTTAGTCTATTTAAATCTATTAGAATATCTAACACTCCCTCCCCCCAGCCCGACAATGCCACTGTCCAAAGGTGTCCCTGTGTTCCTTCATCCAGGGTGGGGGCACTCTAATACAGGAAGTGTGTTACTGGCCATATCACCAGGTGAAAACAGAGGACAAAAAGACTAAGAAAACTAATGCAGCTGCCACATCTGGTAAATGCACAGCTGCAATATACTTTTTTTTTTTTTTTTTTTTTTTTTAGTGTAGATGACACCTTTGAATATGATTTAACAGCAAAGTCTATCAAACAAAACTATGAAGGCCCAAATTCAGTCAGATTCAGAAATTAGATGAAATTTGCAATGGAGAGATTAATCTTTGCAGTAGTAAGAGTAATTTATACTTTATCATGCAAAAATAGATGTGAAAGATTATAGGACCATACCCCGAGGATTTACAATGGCCGCTCAAAATATAATCTGATCTGGTATGGAGAGTCTGGATTCATGATGGAGAGACAAGATGATGATCAGATGAGTGTCTATGTGATGATCCATGTCGGCCGTCAAGACTTAATGAGTGTCCCCCCCCCCCCTTCTCTCTAAACTCCTAGTTTTTGTCCAAAATCCCCTTATCTAAGGAAAAAAGGTGGAGTTTAAATGAATTTACATCTGATTGGAAGGAACTTTTATTGATTACCCTAATATTTATTTAGGTGGTGATCATACCTGTCCATCAGATGGTGCTCTAATACCAGGATATCCTATTTTGGGTCTTTGGAAATAAATTGGGATTTACTCAATGGATCAATTTACCATTCTTGAGACATTATATCTTTATCAATGAGGTGATTCCAGATATATTACCCTCATAATAGTAATTCTTCCCCTTGCAGTACAAACCTGTCCAAACCTGTCCTTTCTCACCAAATCCTCACCCAGAAAGAAGGGCGGCTGCTGCTGACTAGTAGCTACAACTGTAATGCCCTGTACACACGGTCGGATTTTCCGATGGAAAAAGTGCGATCAGATTGTGTTATTGGACATTCCGATCGTGTGTGGGCTCCATCGGACTTTTTCCGTCGGAATTTCCGACACACAAAGTTTGAGAGCAGGATATAAAATTTTCCGACAACAAAATCCAATCGTTTAAATCCGACGCACAAAGTGCACGCATGCTCAGAATAAATTAAGAGATGAAAGCTATTGGCTACTGCCCCGTTTATAGTCCAGACGAATGTGTTTTATGTCACCACGTTCAGAACGATTGGATTTTCCGACAACTTTGTGTGACCATGTGTATGCAAGAAAAGTTTGGCCCAAAATCCGTCAGAAAAAATCCGATGGATTTTGTTGTCGGAATGTCCGATCAATGTCTGATCGTGTGTACAGGGCATTAGAGTGTGTGCAGCTTGCTTGCGCAAGCTTCAGAACGAGCTGCCGCCGGGACAGAAGAGCTGTTGTGCACATCCCCCGCCCCCTCCCTTTCTAATAGAGATACAGAAGCTGGGCTTCTGTGTGTGGAAGGGACAGCCGTGAGCGGTGGGTAATGGGCTATGTTCAGAGGTGGCGGAACGGCATTTCCAGAAGAAAAAAAGACCTACTTATCATGATTTAGCCATTTATATTGTATGATGCACTGTAGATAAATAAATTGGAAAGTGTTTGAGCACTATACTATTCCATGGGGTCTCTGTTCTGTTTTATCTGGAAATTGTTCACAGTCAATCAGAAGAGTGGGAAAAATCAGTTCTCTCTAATATGACTTCTCTCGGATTTTTCTATTGGCAGCAAAGTTACTGAGAACTTTCACAATGTTAATAATTCGTGGGGCACAAACTCAGTTTGTTAGCAGTTCTATAGGCTGGAGAAAGGAGAGTAGCTGATAATAGCATACAAAGTGAGAGGTTGGTGGGGACTGAGGGTTCTTAGGGGGTTTGGGGGCACTGTGAGTGGTTGAGGGGCACTGAGGCCCACTATGGGAGGTTGGGTAGCCCCGTGGAAGCTGGGAGGCACTATGGCAATTTAGGGAATCTTCAGCTATCTGGAGGCTAGGGAGAAAGGAGGCCACGGCCCACCAGTGGTCCACTGCCTGATGGTTGAGAACTCTGCCCTAGACTATGCTGATTTATATCAAGCAGTGATCAACTATTCATAAGAAATTCAATAGCTGTGATCGCAGCCATTCATAAAAAATGTGACACCCCCCCCCCCTCTGCTGCCACCACCATGTAGTGTGCCCTCCGTGTGCTATAGCTCCTCTGTCTCAGTTGTCCCCTGCCTCAGCTGTCTCTGTCATCACTCCCTGCAGTACCACTCTCCCCCAGCCTTTGTGTGCCCACCAGCTGTTGGTCTTCCCTCTCACCTTCCCCATCCCTTACTGGCAATGAGACCACTGTCCTGGCACCATATCAGTATTATTGCTTGCTTTTCTGTTTAGGATGTCGAGCAATGTGAGATGTTGGCAAATATGCTTCTTATGTTTATTGATCTCCTTCAATTCATGAATGAGCACTGAAGAGCACCATAGTTCCATGTTCAGTTTAGACCACATACATTTTTCCAGAGAGGTACAATCGGTGTACATACTGTCACCAACAGGCTTATCAACACCTGGTGATGCTAAACGAGTAAAAAAAAAAGTAAAAAGTAAAAAAAAGTAAAAAAGTAAAAAATGCATATAGCATAAAAACATCCATGTAAATACACAACCCCCTCCACCCACATAAAAGTACACTTTGGTGATGTTCACTGCTCTGCAAAAAGACACAAATTTAAAATGTACAAATATTTGTTATTTATTACCTCTATGAAGTTTTATGCTTTAGATTTAGTAGGAATTTTGTAAGTTATGTTGTGTTTCTGTAAACTAATAATGAACTTAATTTATTTTTTATCTAAAAATGGTTTTGATAAATATTTGTGCAACTATCACACAACACCTTGGGGCTGATTTACTAAAACTGGTGAGTGCAAAATCTGGATGCATAGAAACCAATCAGCTTCCAGGTTTTATTGTCAAAGCTTAATTGAACAAGCTGAAGTTAGAAGCTGATTGGCTATCATGTACAGCTGCACAAGATTTTGCACTCTCCAGTTTTAGTAAATCGACCCCATTAAATCAGCACCATCTTTTGTAGAAGAGGGCTTGCAAGGGTTTTACACTGAAAATTGTAAGTCAATCTCTTTGCGCCTAAGAGTAAAACAAATCTTAATGCCTAAGCACAATTTTGCAACCTTGACATGTGTTAGTAAAACTGTGCATATCATCACAACTACTTTGTGCATCCAGGTGTATTATACCTTGTTTTTTTCAAGACAATTTGGACTTTCATTTGGTGGTAAATGGTAATGGATATCTTCTGATTAGTTTTTTTATTATCAAAGGAAAACTGGCCCAAAACAGTAAAAAAACACCAAAGAACAACCCAAAAGAAATGTTCTTGCTCTTGACGATTGCAGCAATACCACATATGTGTATGTTAGTTGTTGTTTGTACCCGTAGTACAGCTCAGAAACAATAGTACGCATTTTGCTTTTTTTTAATCCCACTGTAACTAAAACACACTGACCCTAACTGACACTAATACCAATTAAAAAAAAAAAATCCTCTCTAAAAAAATACTGACCCAAACACTAACTCTGGTACTGACCTAGATCAAACCTTGATCTACAGTAGGTTTTTTTTTTTCACACACACTTTTTGTGTAGCGCTAAAAGGCTGTGTGTAATGAAAGGAAACATCCCACAGGTCGACCTCAATGAGCTGAGATCGATGTGAGGTGACAAAAAAAACCTACAAATAAGTGTTATATAAAGGATAATAAACCATACACACAAATATATGTGAAAACAAACATAAAAAATAGAGACATGAACAAAAGCAACAAGTATCAATGTCCACACGGATATATATATATATATATATATATATATATATATATGGGGGGTGAAAAGTTCTTTCTCCTCAATCTCCAACTGGAGTTAATACATATGTTCAGAAGTGACTGTTAAATACACTTGTGGACACTCCAGACAAACAGATAAGAGGTTGGGTGGGTACTTTTACCAAATAGGGTGGATGCACCTACCATACGGCAGTGTGTAAATCAGGCTTGTAATGCTGGATTCCAGATGGTATACGGGTGCCAGGCTGAGTTGTATCAGTGGGTCTGCGACTCCAGGGCACTCGCTAGTTGATATGCGGTTCCAGTACCCTCGACACCCAGACCAATCCAAGGTCACAGCCTTTTAGCGCTACACAAGTTTTTTTACATTTTTTATTTGGACTTTGTTTGAGTGTTAGCTGCTGTTTGCACTTTATATTTGGTTTAGCGCAGTGCATCACCCTCAGGGGGCTAAGTCCACACCCCACGCTATATAAGGCTGCTGCTTACACGTCGGCTGTATATAGTGTAATGAATAAAGAGAGATTAGGCAGCTTAGTTAGTGGTGTTCAGGCAGTGTATTTGATATATATATATATATATATATATATATATATATATATATATATATATATATATATTCTGCATTTAGTGTAGATTAGATATTCGGTGTAGAATCTATATTCAGTCAGTACAGGTATTTGATATATATATATATATATATATATATATATATATATATATACCGGTATATATATATATATATATATATATATATATATATATATATATACACACAGCCTTGTATATACTCTGCATTTAGTGTGGATTCAGTGTAGAATCTATATCCAGGCAATGTAGTATATATAATATTAGTGTAGTGAAGTGGTTAAGGGGATCCACTGCACCAAATTTTTTTTTTTAAAATGACGTGGGGGTCCCCCCCAAAATTCATACCAGATCCTTATCCGAGCACGCAACCTGGCAGGCCGCAGGAAAATGGGGGGGGGCGAGACAACGCCCCCCCCCTCCTGAACCGTACCAGGCCACATGCCCTTAACATGGGGCGGGTACTTTGGGGTCCCACCCAAAGCACCTTGTCCCCATGTTGATAAAGACAAGGGCCTCATCCCCGCAACCCTTGCCCAGTGGTTGTGGGGGTCTGCGGGCAGGGGGGGTTATTGGTATCTGGAAGCCCCCTTTAACAAGGGGCCCCCCAGATCCCAGCCCCCCCTATGTGAATAGGTATGGGGTACATTGTACCCCTACCCATTCCCCAAAAAAGAAAGAGTTGTGGACAATTTCTTTATTAAAAAAAAAGTGTCCCGCGATATCCATCCATCTTCAATCACTGCGCCGACAGTCCCAAAACCCCCCCAAAAAACTGAAAAACTCTGCCTCCAGGAGAGGCGTCCCCGCGACTGCTGTCTTTTGCTGTGACAGCTGTTATATAGTCAAGGGCGGGGCCACCCATTTATGCCCCCTCCGACGTCACATGGGTCACTCGGTTACGTTAGCGGATGGCCCCACCTTTGGATATATAAGAGCTGTCTAAGCAAATAGACAGCAGTCGTGGGGATGCCCCCCGCCCGCAGATCCCCACAACCACCGGGCAAAGGTTGTGGGGATGAGGCCCTTGTCCCCATCAACATAGGGACAAGGTACTTTGGGGGGACCCCAAAGCACCCTCCCTATGTTGAGGGCATGTGGCCTGGTAAGGTTCAGGAGGGGGGCGCTCTCTCGTCCCCCCCTTTTCCTGCGGCCTGCCAGGTTGCATGCTTGGATAAGGGTCTGGTATGGATTTCGGGGGGGACCCCCACGCCATTTGTTTTTTACATCTTGGCACGGGATTCCCCTTAAAATCCATAGCAGACCTGAAGGGCCTGGTATGGATTTTAGAGGGGACCCCCATGCCATTTTTTTTACACTTTGGTTCGGGGTTCCCCTTAATATCCATACTAGACCTAAAGGGCCTGGTATGGATTTTGGGGGGACCCCCACGCCATTTAACAAAAAAAATTTGGCACAGGGTTCCCCTTAATAACCATACCAGAGCCACAGAGCCACAGGGCATGGTAATGGACTAGGGGGGAACCCACGCTGTTTTTTTCAATGTTTTTTTATGTATATTTGCCAGGATCCGGTAATACATTATAGCCACAAGCAATTATAAATGACATTTTTTCCTTTAGAAATGTCATTTTGCTGCAGGACTGTTATGAACATGGGAAAGATGCGCTACTTTACAGGCAGACTAAGGGGACCCCCCCCCCCCCCCGGCACAATATTTAAAGGAATATTTTATTTTTATGTTTAACTTTAAGCATTATAAAAATCACTGCTCCTGAAAAAATGTCAGTTTTAGAAAAAATATTTTGCATTGATAAATGTCTCCTGCGGCAGTACCTGGGTCCCCATACACTTTTTATGGCAATAACTTGCATATAATCCTTTAAAATGAGCACTTTTGATTTTTCACATTCGTGTTCCATAGACTGTAACCGCGTTCGGGTGTTCGCACAAATTTTTTGCCTGTTCACGTGTTCTGCTGCGAACCGAACCGGGGGTGTTCGGCTCATCCCTAGTGATAGCCAATCAGAGGCTACCACAGTGATCAGGTGAACTGGAACTGGAAGTTCCGGGTCCCGATCGTTAGAACGGGGCACAGAGCTCACGGTGAGACCCTGGGCTCTGTGCTGGGAGAGGGCATGTGGCGCGCTCCCAGCACAAAAGGGGATACGCAAATATGTGGCCCTTTGGAAAAAAGACCAGTCCAGTGGGACCGCATATTTGCATACAGTGAAGGGGTTAAAAATGATAAAATTGTGAAAATTTACAAAATTAGTCTGAGGTGTAAAATGGAGATCAAGGCCTGGCAGCAGAAGGGTTAAAAATATCCCTCTCCTAGTTCAGATACAGATGGCTTTTTCCCACCTTTCCACTCTCATACTAAACTGATCTATATTTCTGTAATGTTGTCTTGGATGAGCACAGAGATTGTTCCAACACATAAATCAGATGTTTTTATTAGTAAATTGATTATACTGAAAATAACCGAGCTTCATCTGGCTGCAGATCTCCTTGGAAGATACTCGAAGCATTAAATCTCTGTAAGAGAATTGTCTATGGTGGAATGCCTACCCGCCTACTTATGATATAGTGTTACAAGATACAGTATATATTATTTGTATCTTAGCTTTTCTGAATAAACGTAAAAAATACCCTATACATGGTAAGTACTGGAGACAGCATGTTCTTATTGGCATTTCTGTCTGGTCCAGAGACAGCAGCACAATGCTAATGGAAGGACGCTATACAGGATGCAATTGACTCTGCACCAGCCTGTACTCCAGCAATCTTTATAAAATAATTGCTTAGCAACAGGGGTGCGCTCTAGATGGAAGGATTGATTCTGTCCTTAATGAATCCCATGGAGGAGGCAGAAGGTTTGAAAATTTCTGGAAATACAATGAGGGTGCCAGCCTCTCTCATTGCTGTTTTCACAGACATAAAGCAAGGTCCTATATGATATCTGTATTTTGTAGGGTGATATAAAAATTGATGCATTTAATTTTTACTGAAAGAAATAATAGCCAAATGAATAAATAGAGATGTCAGGTCATAATTAAGGCTCATCCATGGTATTAGAAAAATCCAGAATCACCCTTACTGGTATTCTTGTTTGTATGACAGCCTACTGCGACTGCTCCACGCACCTGATTGGGAAAGAAAACACACAGAGAAGATCAAAAGTCCCAACCTCACCTCTTCCGTGTTTGAACATAACCTACTTTTGGTACTGAGCTGGATACTGGCTCTCATGGCCGAATCAAGGAAACAAGATTATCAGTAAACCTAGCCATAGACAAAAATGTATTTGACCATATATACTGTACAAAGAAATCAAATAGATTCCTGCATCTAGTTAAACAGAGTGGATGGAGCAATCTCCCCTGTATTTAGACATCCACAGCACCTGATTGGATTCAGCCAACAATACTCCTTACATTTTTCAGTAAAATTTTGTTGAGTCAGTTGGTGAAGACAGGGCCTCCTCCATGACAGCCAACTCAGACCTAGCTATAAATCCTTCAGGGTGGGTCCATGGCTGATTGTTGTATTTTGTGCCCAAAGGACAAGTTCAGGTTTATCAACAGATCCAACAGTTCTTGTCTGGTGAACAAACAGGATGTAACCTCATACAGCTGAGCAAGCTTTTCCTGCAACTCACAAGCAGGGTTCTGACATAAGTAAAAAGAAATAAATATTTCTAAATTTTTGAAATTTTAGACCTAACAAGGTGGCAGAAATTGAAATTTACTCTGTCCTTCAGAGTCGTAAGATACAGAGCTCTAATGCGGAACTTATACTTTTTTAGCCAATGTTATGATTACCAGAAAAAAACTAAATTTTTTTAATTTTTTATATGTCTTAAGCCGGCCACAGATGGTTCGAATCTTGGCTGGTTCAGCAGGAACCATGTATGGGGAGGCTGAATTTACCCAAGTTGATTGATCAATCAAATTGGGTACAACCAGCCTGCCAGATCTTACAATCAATTATCGCTGGCGGCTGAAATAGCCGCTAGCGATAATCACTGTGTTCTCCCAGCAGGGACGGCTTCCACTCCTCCACCCCCCCACCCCCCACTGTCTGTGTTGATGGGAATCTAGCAGGTTTCTTTCCTGCATCCTTGCAGGGAAGAAACTCACTCTGTCTATGTTCGGCCTTAAGCACAGTCAGCTAATTGTTCAAAATGGAAACTTGGTCTGAGCTTTAAAAACCAATTTAAGGCGACAAAGAGGAAAAAATGGTTGATGGCTTAAAGTCCAAGTCTTAAAAACGAACTTGTTTTGGAATGTTCGTTTCTGAAATCATAGCCAGATTGCCTTTGTTAACGTGAGTCATTCCGTTTTTGAAGCATATAAAAATAGTAAAAACTCTAATTACCTGATAATGTTTTTTACAAACCCCAAAAAGTTCTCATCCTCATCTTACGCCATTTTTCTGGCTGCTGACATATAAAGAGCAGCAAAATGACCCGAAGGGCAAAGACAAGTTAAACTGTGTAGGCTATGACTGACAGCCTGGCTTTTACTCTTCTTTATTCCATGCAACAAAATGGTGATACCCAATAGAAAAATAAATGTGTTTCTGGGGATAAACAGCAGTAGCCTTTTGCTATACTGACCATGCACAGGTCAGTTGTTTACAGGCTAATTAGCTAATAATTTGTGGCAGTTTTGCAAATATTGGAAAAAAGAAAGATTTGTTTTAAAGGCAGAAAAGTCTTTAACTAGTCATAGAAATGAGGGATGAAGATATAATACGGTAAGATGGAAGCAATTCAAAATAAAAAGCCAACGTCTTTAGGATATCCTCTTCCCAATTGCCCCAATGGTCTAACTCTAATGCCCTGTACACACGGTCGGACATTGATCAGACATTCCGACAACAAAATCCATGGATTTTTTCAGACGGATGTTGGCTCAAACTTATCTTGCATACACACGGTCAGACAAAGTTGTCAGAAAATCCGATCGTTCTGAACGCTGTGACGTAAAACACGTAGGTCGGGACTATAAACGGGGCAGTAGCCAATAGCTTTCATCTCTTAATTTATTCTGAGCATGCGTGGCACTTTGTGCGTCGGATTTGTGTACACATGATCGGAATTTCTGACAACGGATTTTGCTGTCGGAAAATTTTATAGCAAGCTCTCAAACTTTGTGTGTCGGAAATTCCTATGGAAAATGTGTGATGGAGCCCACACACGGTCGGAATTTCCGACAACAAGGTCCTATCACACATTTTCCATCGGAAAATCCTATCGTGTGTACAGGGCATAGAGGTGGAAAATCGAAAAAAAAAAAAAAATATATATATATATATAACACACATATATATTATATATATATATATATAATCTGCCATGAAATGGGTGTAGTGGGGAAATTACACTGTATAACCAAAATGGTTACTGGAGGGTGGATTATGGTGTGGGGTTGTTTTTCAGGGGTTGAACTTGGCCCCTTAGTTCCAGTGAAGGGAACTCTTAAGGAGTTAGCATGCCAAGACATTTTGGACAATTTCATGCTCCCAACTTTGTAGCAACAGTTTGGGGATGACCCCTTTCTGTTCCAACATGACTGCGCACCAGTGCACAAAGCAAGGTCCATAAAGACATGGATGAGCAAGTTTGGGGTGGAGGAACTTGACTGGCCTGCACGGAGTCCTGACCTCAACCCGACAAAACACCTTTGGGATGAATTAGAGCAGAGACTGTGAGCCAGGCCTTTTCGTCCAACATCAGTGCCTGACCTCACATAGACACACTCCTAAATCTTGTGGACAGCCTTCCCAGAAGAGTTGAAGCTGTTATAGCTGCAAAGGGTAGGCTAACTCAATATTGAACCCTATAGACTAAGACTGGGATGCCATTATAGTTAATGTGCATGTGAAGGTATTGAGTATTCTGGCTAGTCTACAACAGTCTTTTAGAACACTTGGATCATTCTTAGAGGCTTTGCTAGAGGAAGAAATCCGAATCCACCATACGTATTTCTTCTGTTTGGTAACAGAGCTATATAGCTAGGAACTTCCAATTCAAAGTGTTTAGTTTTTGTTTTTTTTTATGTTTTTTAATACACAGTAAAATTTGTTGTATTTTGGCTGCTTCAGAATCTTCCAATATGTTGCCTTTGCTCTTGCATGAGCAGAGTAAACATCCAATCCTCAAGCAGTACTGTACCATCCAGGTGCTCCTGAGTAAACATGTTGAATACTAGAGTCAACCCAGCTGAAGATATTTAAAGCGCTAATTTTATAGGCCTATTACTTTTCATGGCAATATGAAAAGCTGTCCCACTGTCATCAAAGAGCAAGCCCAACAAACAGGCCACATCAATCTGGCTGCCAGCCACCCCATCCGTGCAGCCTGCAGTATCCTTAGTGGGCAGGCTCCAGGCCCAGCTGGCTGAGCTAGAGATGGAACCCAATGGGGCCCAGGTAGAGCTGGTGTCGGCGCTATTGCTCCAAGATAGCACTGCCACTATCCTAGCAGCAATCGAGCAAAGCAGATCATCCTTGCTTGTGAGAACTGATCACCCCGCTGAAGAATGCAATCTCATAAGGAATGATCGTGACAAAATAAGGGTGAGGTTGATCGAAATTGAAACTAGAATATCGAGCACAGAAGATCTTACCGCTAACAATACCACCAACATTGCCGAGTTACAACGCATAGTACAAGCCCTTGTTGCAAAGTTAGATGATGCTGAGAACAGGCTGAGAAATAATAATATCAGGGTGCTGGGTCTCCCTGAATGGGAGGAAGGAGACCGCCCAGCATAATTTGCAGAGGATTTTTTTCAAGACTCTCCTAGACCTTACGGATGTCCCTCCCACTTATGTGGTCGAAAGAGCTCATCAAGTGCCTACAGGTCGAGTCCTTCTCAGAAATAATCCTAGACCTTTCTTGGTCCGTTTTCTCAAATACCGAGATCGAGATAAGATTCTTTCGGAAGCCCCCAAACACCCTGATTTCTCAACTGAGCTACAGAGGAAGAGGAAAACCTTTTAATGATGTTCGAAGACCACTTTGAGACAAGAATATCAAATATAGTATGCTTTACCCCAGCCGGCTTTGCGTTAAACATAACGGATCAGTACGCTTGTTCGACATTCCTTCTGATGCCGAGGACTGGCTGACCACCTTGTGGTAAAAACAGTAATAGAATCAGGATTTCTGTCCCCCCTTTCTCTGTGTTAGGTGAGAAAACCTCCTCTACCCTCCCCTTCTCCTCCTGCACTACCTGTCAGCCACAGGCCAGAATATCCTGACATCTGAATCCCTTAATCTAGGGACAAGTCACATTCTCATGGCTTGGTTATCCTCGAAGGTATGGGGGGGTTGGAGGACTACTCCAGACTCCAGACTCTCCCCTCTTGAGCCACTTCTTCCAGTCCCCTGCCCTATACTTGCAGCACCTTATATCTTAGGTTTACCGGGTGCACGGACCTTCTTTCCGAAATCCACATATATTTTCCTGCATCGTTCTCCGAAGCTAAGGATCTCCCTCTTGTACAATTTTGGTTTACTTCACACTTACCCCTCCCAGTTTTGCCCTTCTACAGAAGCATGACAAAAATGGAACTGCCACCTTTGTCTCCCGTGGAATAACTTCATAGAAGCCTAGAGGAAATTTTTTTTTCAGTCCTCTTGGCTGGACACGAGAAACTGTTTTCTGTCTAAGTAGCAGACTTTTTCTTTACAACTGTTTAGGGATTAAACTGCTAGCCCAGTTAAGTTGGGGTGTTGGCTATGTAGTAGGGTGTTCTTTTCCAATGTTCAAACTGCTCGGTTGTCTGTTTATATTGATTTAGCTACCTTATTTTATATATCTCTGTTCACTGAGGAAATTTTCTGCATGGTTATATTGAAGGTTTTGGCAATGCTCTTCACTATATATTTCGAATCCCCCCATGATGGCTGTGTCTGATATCAGGTAAAAAGTGTACTAAAGCGCTGATATGAACTAAACCTAATATGACCAAATAATATAGCTGCAATTATTGTGTATGTGAGCTGATATCACACAAAAAGTGTTGTATATATTCAAAATGTATAATGCGCTAATGCTTGAGCTTTGAAAAAGTCATGTGTCTAGTGATGAAACCGGTCAGGAGGAGCCAGTGACGAGCAGTGCTGTGTGTACACTGTTGGCGTGTGAGGAGATCCCAGCTGTTAGCTGTATACAACTGACCTTACCATATGCGATTTATTCTGCTGAAAAGTGTGAGTGAATTTTTTACCTTTATTATATAGGGATTACATATCACACTGCCTGCGCAATGGTCTTTCTTTCTTTGTTGTTTCATACTGCGGAAGTTCTTTGAAAGCCAGAAGCCAGCCCATGCTAATGAGCAGCTGAATATATGAGCAAGCCGGCTATCACTGGGGATTACTCATTGAAACCTGTCTATATTCATAAAATCACCTAAGATGTTATATTTTTTCACAGCAGTATGCTGTCCTATTGAGATACCTGTGCACTGTGGTTCATCACATTAATATATCTTATCTTTATTTTTCTCTTTTTAATTGTGTTCAATAATTTATTATCACATTGATATTTAGTTATAGGATTTTGTTATGGTGAAGGATGTTATGTTATTTATAATAGGCTCCATTTGATTATTTTGCACACGATTCACTGATTAATCATTAAGAGATCACACCATGTTATATTGGGAGGTTAATATTAGTGTCTGATATCAAATTAGTCTCCTGGAACATATGAGGCCTTAACGATAAATTCAAACGCTCTTTATTGATTACATTTTTAGCATCACACAAACCGCATATCCTCTTCCTACAGGAGACCCACCTCACGAGTAGTTGTATACTGGCTTTGTGTAGATCACGGGTGAGACAATCATTCCATGCTACCTACTCCACCTACACGAGAGGAGTCGCAATCCTCATTAATAAAACTCTACCTGGGGGCGTGTCCTGGCTATGAAGGAGTGAGGACGTGTATAGCCTCAGCACTGTATCACCGCTGCATACAGCACAGCTCTGGAGGGAGATTCTTACCTCCAACAGCTCCTCCCAGCGTCCCAGCGACATCGGCTTTCTTCTCAGCCGTCACAGAACGACCGCTCGCAGCAGGGACCGCTAGATTCATACTTCCGCGGTTACCCTTCCCAGGATCGGTGAGTGATTCAGCCCCCCTGCCTCCCCTGCATCTCCAGATAGAGGCCAGACATCCTCGGGGATGAGGACATCAGATGCCATATCTTGTCCCTCCCCACCAGAGAGGACCTTGAGTGCTTCATTAGTAGGGTAGAGAAAGCCTTTACAGAGAACATTGCACAACTAAAGGCTGAGACCTCACACCTGGGTGCCAGAGTTGAATCTTTAGAGCAGAGCATTGAGGAAGCTCTCCCTGTTATTACAATGTACAGTCTAAATACCTCATGCAGGATCAGCAAATTGATACCTATGTCAGTTGGATGATGTGGAAAACCGCAGTCGGAGGGAAAAATATCAGAATCCGGGGCCTGCCAGAAGCCACAGCTTCCAGGGACATAATCCCCACTCTGGTGGATATCTTTAGGGAAATACTGAAACTGCCAGCCTCTGCTCCCATCAAGATCGATCGTGCACATAGAGCACTCAGACCTCCATCTCAGGGTGTGAACAATCCCAGAGACATCATTTGCAAGCTACATAAGTTCACGCATAAAGATTGCATCAAGCAAAAAATGCATGGCAAGCCCTTTTTTGATTTTGATGGAGCACATTTATCCTTCTATCAGGATATCTCCAGACATACCCTCATGCATCGCAGGGCACTCCGCCCCCTACTGGCTGCTGTCCAGGAAGCAGGCCTGACATACCCCTGGGGTTTTTCCTTCTTTCTGCAGGTGACTAAAGATGGCAAACAGGTCACCCTACGCACCAAAGATGACCTCACACACTTCTTATCTATTTTTGGGCTGGACTCTGTAGATTTCCCAGACTGGAGAGGATCTTCAGACATTCCTGCGATTTAGCTTCCCCAACCATGGTTGCCTACTAAACGCAGAAGTCGTAAAAGAGATCGTCAACATCCAGCTCCTGGTCCCTCGTCAGGCCCCTCCACTTCCAGAGATTGACAGAGCAGGTTTTCATGGTCTCCACAGTTGAATCCGAGGTCCTTCGCCGTTGTTGTGGCGTGACCCTGCTTCCTATATACTTCCTTCCTAGAGCCCTACTTGATCTTAAATTGCTCTAATACTGCCAAGACTGTTCCAGATAGAGACTAAGGCTACCCATGACACATGCAGCCCCGTTCCGTTTTTGTTATCTGACCTATATTGCTGATACTGCCTAGGTTATGGTTAGGAAGAACCCGGCCTTGCCACCACAGACTTCATTAGCAGTCTGCGGGCATTTAATCTAGATAAGATATCTTTCCCCCCATCCGATCATGGCGTCTTGTTAGATGCGGTGGACGTAGGTGGGGCTTTCTACCTTCTCTCCCATGTTGGCACACGTTTCCCACGTAGGCCTCCCCTTTTTGGGTAAAGATCCCTATTGGGACTCTGGGTCGTGGTTTGGGGCCCTCCCCCCTAAGGGTGGAGGGCCCCGAATCTGACCTACAGATGTTTAGATTACTGTTATGGTTTCTGACACATCGTCATTTTTTTTTTGTTTTAACTGGTAATTCTATGTGTTTGTCCTTTTTCCTCTTTTTCCCCCTTTTCTCCTTCTCCTTTCTCCTCTTCTTCTCCCAGGAGTATGCTCCCGCTTCACCGACCGCACCGAGCGAGCTGGCACATTTGGCAACCTACCCATCCTCCAGATCTTCTATGGCTGCTCTTAAGGTAATATCTTACAATGTCCGTGGCCTCTGTTCTCCAGGCAAACGTAGCAAACTGTGGTGGGAACTAAATAGATCTGGGGCACAAGTGGTATTTTTACAGGAAACCCATTTTACTCCACATTCAGTGCCTAAGCTGTCCACCCACCTATACAATCAATGGTTCCATAGCACTTCCCTGATCTCCAAATCCAGAGGTACAGCTGTCGTTTTTCATAAATCCTGCCCCTTTCAGCCCACGGGGAATAAGATAGATCCTTAGGGTCGCTATGTTTTTCTGAAAGGTACTATTGCAGGGAAATTATATACGTTTGCCACGATCTATGCCCCTAATAACAACCAACTTACTTTCATAGATACGGCCCTATTGGCAGAATTTAAGGAGGGTTTACTAGTCCTTGGAGGTGACTTCAATGTCAGTCCCGACCCTTACTTGACACGTCCCATTCGACCCTCATGCTCTTATGCTTTCCTCAAGCATTTTCGCAAGACCCTTCAGTCACAACCCCTGAACGATAGTTGGAGGGTGCTCCACCCCACAGGCAGGGACTTTAGCTACTACTCCAAAGTCCACAATGTATATACCCAAATAGATCACATTTATATTGATCGTCCTTCACTCGAGCTTCTGCAGTCTGCGTCCATTGGAAACCTAATGATCTCTCATCACGCACCGGTCGTGATGGCTTTCACCTTACCGTCCGGCACCCATAGTGCTTGGACTAGGAGGCTAAATGAGAACCTGTTGGACGATACTGCAAAGGTGGCAACTGGCAAGGGTAGCGGATGTCACAACCCACTATTTCAAAGAAAACACCATGGATGACCTTAGTAAAGGTATAGTGTGGGAGGGTCATAAGGCAGTAGTCAGGGGGGAACTGATCTCCTTGGGCTCCAAGCTCAAAAAAGCGTGTCAAGCAGACTTCCAAAAGGTACTTGATGCCCTCCAAAAGGCAGAACTCCAACATAAACATAGCGGAGACCCCGAGGCACTGAAGAAACTGACCGACCTGAGGGAAATGAGCATGTAAGCAAGTTCGATATATGTCTCATAAATACTATGTGAATAGGAAATGATTACTGCGCTGAACCATAAAAATCAAGAAAAAAGAGAAAAAAGCAGCTACATAAAAAATGTAACAAACATGTGAATACAGAAAATAGCAAAATGTAGTGCTAAAAATGTACACAGATGTTAACCACCAAGTTTGTTATTAATGAAATACAACTAAATTTAATATGCAAAGGTCCATCTGCAAACAAAATAATGTGATAAACCTTGAATTAAAAAATGTTATTGCAAAGTGAAAGGGAAAGTTCAAAATATCCAGTATTGGTGAGTTGAATCGGGGACACAACTCAATAAATGATGGAAACATCCAAAAGGGAGGATCATCCAAATATAGCGAGATGTAAATGCTCTTACCAAATAAGGTGGACTCTAATACCAGCAGTATAGAGTCAAACAGGCATTGTGCCATGTCAGGCAAGTGTATGGATGGCCTCCAAGATGGAATCCCCAGGGATGATGGGTAGCTTCCGGATCAACTCGGTCCCAAGAACATCAGAACAGGATCTCGATGATGGGTGCATGGAACAAACATCCATTCACATCCAGACGATATGTGGGAAAAGAAGGATATGCTTCCACACAGTGCAGGTCAAAACGGATTGTTTATTGCTAAAAACCACCATACAGATAAAAGTGATTACAAACAATAAAAATGGTAGGCAATGCAGAGAGTGACAGCGGCCATCTGGGCCCTTTGGGCCGCTGTCACTCTCTGCATTGCCTACCATTTTTATTGTTTGTGATCACTTTTATGAGTCTTCTCTCTGTAAACATGGAAGTGACATCACAACGTCACTTCCTGTTTACTTGGCTGCCAATGGCGCCGGTTTTTAAAAAACATGCAGTGCAAAGGAGGGATTTGGGGTCTTTTAGACCCCCGATCCCTCCATAAAGAGTATCTGTCACCACCTATTACTGTCACAAGGGATGTTTACATTTTTTTTTTTTTTTAAACACAATGTAAAAAAATAAAAAATAAATGAAATTTAAAAAAAAATAATTTAAAGCTCCCCCGTCCCCGCGAGCTTGAGCAGCAAAGAGAACTCACAGATACAGAAGTCGCGCCCGCATATGTAAACGGTGTTCAAATCACACATGTGAGGTATCGCTGCGATCGTCAGAGCAAGAGCAATAATTCTAGTACTAGACCTCCTCTGTAACTCTAACCTGGTAACCATTATTTTTTTTAAATGTCGCCTATGGAGATTTTTAGGTATCGTAGTTTGTCGCCATTCCACGATTTTTGCACAATTTTAAAGCGTGACATGTTTGGTATCTATTTACTCGGCATAACATCATCTTTCACATTATACAAAAAAATTGGGCTAACTTTACTGTTTCATTTTTTTTAAATTCATGAAAGTGTCTTTTTCCCCAAAATGTTGTGTTTAAAAGACCACTGCACAAATACCGTTTGACATAAAATATTGCAACAATCGCCATTTTATCCTCTAGATTCTCTGCTAAAAAAATATACATAATGTTTGGGGGTTCTAAGTAATTTTCTAGCAAAAAATACAAATTTGTAAACACCAAATGTCAGAAATAGGCATAGTCATGAAAAGGTTAATTGTGGGTGCGGGTATCTACCTCACCCACATTTTAGTAGCAGGACTTATGACTTTAGCACTTTGCCGCTGGAGGGGAGGCCTCCCTGCCAGGGGATGACATCGCTTTAACCTTTCAGCGCCAGATGTCTGCCACAGGCACTCCTGACTAGTGGTGTGCTGGGAGAGGTTAGCTGGAGGCTAATCTGGCCCCCTTTTCCCGGTGTCACTGCTGACAGAATGCCCCTATATCCTTTCTAAAATTTCCAACAGCATGGGCAGGCTCAGTGCTGGCTGTATGGCTTGCCATATGTATCCTTATGTATTTTTAGGATGTTATTCATGGATATCACTGCCATAGAAATGCCACTAACCCCTCATGAGTGAAAACCCTTATATTATTGCTTAACAACATGACAAATATTGTTCTCCTTCTCTTTTACCTCATTCCCCTGCTTGTTTGTATGTACCTCTTTATCTTTTTGATACATGCCTATTTCGGTTTAGTCCTTGATTATCTGAAAATGTTTGGTATGACATGTTATTTTTGTCCTATATAAAGATTATATAAAAAAATAAAAAATAAAACTATACCTTGTAAAGTGGTGAGGGTTATATTAGACCCCGGTGGCAGGTACATAATTTTGCTGTTGGAACTCCACTCTGTCCTCTGGGCTTTGGTTAAGGTATATCTGCCGCCACCAGTAGACCCCACTTTACTTTTCTCCATCTATGAGAAACTAGCTCCCCTTCCATCTACGCACATTAGTTTTGCTAGGGAGTTCAATTCCATTCTTGACCCCACCTTAGACTCTTCCAACTCACAGCGTGCTGCTTCCTCAGTTCTCACTCAATGGGCAGACACGTTTGCTCTTACAGAGCTATAGCGAAGGAAGCACACTGACTCCAAGGTTTTTTCACACTTAGCCACAGCCCATAGATCAGGCTCCAAAATAGATCTCGCCTTTGGTAGCGCTCCGGTACTTTCAAAAATTCCTGCGGCCTCATTTCTTGCAGCAGGTCTCTCTGACCACTCCCTGCTTGAACTGTGCCTCCAGCTAGGAAGTCGGAAGGATCCAGGTACCTGGAGACTGGCTCCCCGATGGATTCACAATGACAGTGTGGCTGAACTAATATCCCCACAAACTGAATCGTATTGGTCTGTCAATAGGGACGGTGTGGGATGTCTTCAAGGCTACGATCTGAGGCTCTTATATTTCAGCTATCAAAGCCACCAGGACCAATTGTACTTCAGAAACCATAAGGCTAGAGGGTCTGGAAGTTGACGCTTCTGCCGCGTTTGCAGAGCATCCCACACCAGCCAATTATCTTCAACTGGCACAAGGCAGAAGGGAAATTACTCTTCATTATACTTCTCTAACCCAGACTAATGTCTGCTTATTGTCCGGTAGAATATTTGAATCAGGTGATAAAAATGGTTGTCTACTAGCTAATCTGGTGGCTGACACACGCTATCAAACTGTGGTTCTGGAGCTGTTGTCATGGACGGGAGTTAATATTACCGCCCCTGATGCAATATGGTGAACTACATCGCCAATCTCAATGCCCCACCTCAGAGGCTATTAGTTCAGAGCTGCAAAAATTGCCACTGCCCATCCTGTCAACTGAGGAGGTAAAGGCTCTAGGTGCTCCAATAACGACTCCTGAAATAGAGCTGGCCATAGCTTCACTCCCTGCCTCGAAAACCCTCGGCCAGGATGGTCTCCCAGGAGACTGGTACAAACGATATGCCGAGACTAAAGATGTACTATGTACGGTGCCCACATTATACTCATACGTAAACCGGGTAAAGACCCGAAACACTGCGCCTCCTACAGGCCAATTTCCTTACTAAATTATGACCTTAAAATTTTGGCCAAGGTCCTTGCTGCTAGGTTGGTTAAAGTTCTGCCTGCTCTGGTTCACAGACATCAACTTACAAAGAGTGCTCACCCACCTGCAGCTCCCACACTCACTTTCCCAAACTTGCGTAGTGGTAGCTTTAGATATTGAAAACGCTTTTGATATGGTGACCTGGTGATAGATATTAGTCCTTCAAGCTTTTGGATTTGGTCCCTCCTTTTGTAAATGGATAGGTATACTATACAAATCACTGGTAGCCCAAATTAAATTAGGTGGTATGCTCTCCGATCCCTTCCCATTGGAGAAGGGCACTAGACAGGGCTGCCCCCTCTCCCCATTTCTGTTCACCTTCGTCATGAAGCCCCTGGCCACAGCTGTTACATAAGGGTCAACTGGGACAAATCTCAAGCTCTACCTATAGACCATCAGGCTAAATTACAAGCAGATCCCTCTTTTCCATTGACATGGGCCACCTCTGTTCGATACTTGGGTATTACCATTACCCCTAGAGTCTCTGACTTTGCTAAATTAAACCTATATCCTTTACTCACCCGCCTCAAACTAAAAATGTGAGCCTGGGCCAATCTGCCTTTGTCCCTCAGGCAGAATAAAGGTTATCAAAATGAAATTCCTCCCAGTTTTCTTATAGGCTTTAAGGCACTCCCAAATTTGGATCCCTAAAGTTTTCTTTCAACAATTTGACTTCATTATTGCCTCCTTTCTGTTGAGATCTAACCCCCCAGAATAAACAAATGCATACTCAAAAGACCCTGGACAGAGGGAGATTTTGCCTGTCCGGACGTTCAGAAGTACTTCTTTGCTGCACTGTTAACATATGCCTATAATTGGGTGTCTTCTGATAAAACTAATACAGCAGTGGTCCTTGAGGCAGCACACCTCAGTTCCTATGAGGCGCCGAGAAATGCTTTATATAGAGCTGTCAAGGCCCCCTTTCCTCTTGCACCCTCTATGAAAGTGGTGATTTGGCAACTTCTGGTATGTAAACTTAACAAGGATCCTCACACTCGATCTCCGGACAGCCCCTTGTGGCTCAACACTCAACTTTCTGAATATCTAACGGTCCCAGACCCAGGATTTTAGGCTGCTGGGAGTGTCAGGAGGCTAGTACACATTTATATTAATGGTTCCCTTTTATCCTTTGATTCCCTTAAGGAGAAATTTGGGTTTACCAATCGCCAATTCTTTACATCTCTCCAAATTCATCATGCCTTTGCTACCCAATTTGGGTCTCTCCCAGTGCTTCTCCTTCGGTCCAATCTGGAATCCATGTTATAGGATACCCATCTAGATAAACCTACTTCCAACATCTATAAAGCTCTTCTACCCTCAGTTCACTTTGGTCTGGAGACTTTGTTCTCCAAATGGCAGTGTGAAATCTCTGATTTGGATTCGGAGGATTGGTAAGACGCCTGGGAGTACCCATTTTTACAACTGATCTCAGTTAGGGACCGGTTGATCCAATTTAAATGGATTCACCAGGTTTATATGTCACCCCAAAAATTATCTAAGATTTACCCAAATTCCTCCTCCGACTGCTGGATATGTGGTAGGGCTAATGCTGATTTCCACGATATGCTATGGTCTTGTTCCAGGGTTCAAGTCTTTTGGACTGAGGTCACATCCTTCATCAATACTCTAACCATGATTCATGTTCCCTTAAGTGTGTTGGTCTGTTTGCTGGGCTTGGTGGTCTCCTTGGCCCACCGTCGAGCAACCAGGACCCTTTTTGGACTCCTTACTACTTTATGCTAGGAAGGCATTGCTCCTAAAATTGAAACAACCAGAGTTACCCACTCTGAACACTTGGAAATCACTGATCAATTCAGCAGTACCGCTCTACAAAGTCGCCTACCTTGCCGGGTGCTGCCCATCTAAGTTTATTAAAATCTGGTACGTCTGGTTGGAATCGGACACTACCAATGCCTCACAATAAGATCCGGAACCTCATATTAGTCTTTCCTGATAGATTGATTTATAGCGAGTGAAGAACTCTTGATATTGCTCGATTGAGCTGATCCTGTTAAATACATCTTCTTCCTCAGTAGTACTTTTGGAAGAGGTATCATAGTTCTATTATTTCTTATCCTACCATCCTCCGCCCATTTCACGGACACAGAGCAGCTTAGGTTTGACGTTGTTCTGTATTATGAGTTGAGTTTTTATTGGATTGTTTTTATTGTGTTTAAGCCGGGGTATGCCCAGAGGCTTTATATTGTAACCCCTCTTTTCACCAGAAAACTCAATAAAAAGTATTTAAAAAAAAAAAAGCTGTGCCACAAAGCTGTGTCTGATGTTTATTAAAAAAACAGTTGACCTAGTTACATTATATAGTTACAAAGTGTTAAATCAGCCTGAACTGTAATGTAGACATTAGGTAATCCCATATAGATTACCTAGCTACACATATATGCAATGACAGAAGGTCGAGAGCTAATTAATGATGTAATTAGTATGCACTGCAGCTTAAAGATATAATCTAAATACAAGACATACAAATACCAGTATAACCAGTGCATATACACTGAACTCCACAAATATAAGACAGAAGCTGTCAAATATAATATGTGAACATTATACTTTAGCCCTAAATAGAGCTGCAGACTCTGTGAAAGGACAGACTTTAGCTGCAGCTAAACCAACCACAGCCACAAACAAAAGATTTGCCTGCTGCTTCGTACCAGTGCAGTCAATAAAGTGTAGTCACCAGTAGGAGACACATCCAGGCAGACAAATTAAACCCGAGAAAAGGTAACTCCCAAATAAAGATGCAAAAAGATTGCCAACATCCCTGAATATGTAGAAAAAGGCAGAACCTCAGTGACGGGATTTTAAAGGCAATTCAAAATAAATTTGAAGGAAATTCTTAATAGAGAAGTACGTTAAAAGTAGAATTTATTTGAAGTACAAAATTTTTTTTTTTTAAAAGATTGATCACAACAAAAAAACATATATCATACAAAAAATAACAAGGTCATAAATGGTAATTAACGGTTATGGCAATGACAGTCCAGTCCAGACTGTCATTGCCATAACCGTTAATTACCATTTATGACTTTGTTATTTTTTGTATGATATATGTTTTTTTGTTGTGATCAATCTTTTAAAAAAAAAAATTTTGTACTTCAAATAAATTCTACTTTTAACGTACTTCTCTATTAAGAATTTCCTTCAAATTTATTTTGAATTGCCTTTAAAATCCCGTCACTGAGGTTCTGCCTTTTTCTACATATTCAGGGATGTTGGCAATCTTTTTGCATCTTTATTTGGGAGTTACCTTTTCTCGGGTTTAATTTGTCTGCCTGGATGTGTCTCCTACTGGTGACTACACTTTATTGACTGCACTGGTACGAAGCAGCAGGCAAATCTTTTGTTTGTGGCTGTGGTTGGTTTAGCTGCAGCTAAAGTCTGTCCTTTCACAGAGTCTGCAGCTCTATTTAGGGCTAAAGTATAATGTTCACATATTATATTTGACAGCTTTTTTGTACTTGAAATAAATTCTACTTTTAACGTACTTCTCTATTAAGAATTTCCTTCAAATTTATTTTGAATTGCCTTTAAAATCCCATCACTGAGGTTCTGCCTTTTTCGACAAATTAAACCCTACCTGCCCATAGTCATATGACGTCTGCAGATAGGATCTCCCATCCTGGGTGGGCGTCATATGATGTCCTCGGCGGTATAGGGGGCGCGCGCCCCCCGCGTCACCGAGTCGCCAATGCGCGCGCCCGTGATGTCTGCTGGTCACCCACAACCGCTTGTGACAGTGCAGGAATGTGGATCTGTGTGTGTAAACACACAGATCCATGTCTTGTCAGGGTAGAGGAGACAGATTGTGTGTTCCTAGTATATAGGAGCACCGATCGGTCTCCTCCCCTAGTCAGTCCCATTCCCCCACAGTTAGAATCATTCCCTAGGTAATATATTTAACCCCTTGATCGCCCCCTAGTGTTAACTCCTTCCCTGCCAGTGACATTTATACAGTAATCAGTGCATTTTTAATCGCACTGATCGCTGTATAAATGTCACTGGTCCCAAAATAGTGTCAAAAGTGTCCGATCTGTCCACCGCAATGTCACAGTCATCATAAAAATCGCAGATCGCCCCCATTACTAGTAAAGAAAAATAATATAAAAATGCCATAAATCAATAACCTATTTTGTAGGCGCTATAACTTTTGCGCAAACCAATCAATATATGCTTACTGCAATTTTTTTTACCAAAAATATGTAGAAGAATCCATATCGGCCTAAACTGAGGAAAAAAATTGTTGTTTTTTTTTTTTTAATTGGGATATATATTATAATTAAAAATTAAAAAATAGTGTTTTTTTCAAAATTGTCGCTCTTTTTTTGTTTATAGCGCAAAAAATAAAATCGCAGAGGTGATCATATACCACCAAAAGAAAGCTCTATTTGTGGAGGAAAAAATGGGTACGGTGTTGCATAACCACGCAATTGTCATTCAAAATGTGAGAGCGCTGAAAGCTGAAAATTGTCCTGGGCAGGAAAGGGTTGAAAATGTCTGGTATTAAAGTGGTTAAAGAAAATCACCAGAAGGGAAAATAAGTTGGACAAAAGAAACTATATGGCTTAGTGTACGCTTGCAGTTGGAGGGTGCTAAAAATAGGCAGTTGAGTCGCTTATTTACCACTCTCCTGCTGCCCCTCCCCTTAAGCTACAAAGACAAGCAGACGAGGATGTTCACATGCTGCAAAAAAATTTTCCAAAAATTCCCGTTTGAGTTATGAGGGCAATACCTCCACCTAACACGACCCATTCAAGTAAATGAGGCTGCACCGCAACTGCGAGGCAAAATCCAATGGAAAAAGGCCATTTGGCTGCCTAAATGCCTAAAATGGTGTGATACATCTGACACAGAACAGGACCGACTTTCTCAGCATAAACAATTCTACAAAGGGCTCAGCGCTCTTTCTTCATTCCCCCTTCATCCTGGGGAAGCCAACTGGACAGACTGCTATAGACCATGTTATGTGCTGACCTTATGGTTCAGCAATGTTGGCTTAACCATCAACATCTGTCCACTGGCAATATTCATTAAATGTCAGCTTTATAAGCTGCCATCTTTTTGGAGTCAGGCTCCTCAATATTAGGCTGTTGTCACACCACCTGGAGCTCATTTCTTTTGCTCTGTCTACTTAGATCATCCTTTTGTTTCTCTACTTTTTTTTTTTGCGTTACTTTTATTTCTTACGATGGTGCACTGTTTCATGAATTCAGTCCTCTGAATTTTTTGGACGCTCACTCCTCTTCCTGTCATGTACCAATAGGAACTCCTGAAGAAGCTATCGGCAAAACACGTGGCGATCCATTGGTGCTGACACTGCGATTTCATTTGTTTGGCCCTCAGCCAGAAGGGACCTTCTAGGACTATCTTGTAACATCTCCTAGGCCATCCATGCGAAATTCTGGTTTCAGCCGGTCCATATGTCCATAGGTTTGGGACAATATACCTTCCAAATGTGTTCATGTTTTTCTTATATCATATGTTTTTAATGTGATTATAATAAATTCAATATTTTTACTATAATATGAGACCGTAACTTTTTCCTATTTTGGGATTTAGTGGCAACCTTAAAAGTCCTTTTTCTTCTTTTTTTCTGTTATTGCTCAGTTATTACTGGTATGTAGTGCCACGTCCTGCAATATATGTCTCAGATCTTTTCTACAATTTAGCTGTCTAAAAACAACACAGTATTACAACAGTATTACTTTCTGAATGTCTGTCAGCCATGCCTGATTATTAGTTTTAAGGTCAGCATTCTGAAATTAAAACTCAGAATTCTAGAGTTCTAAATTTAAAATTTAGAATTGTGACATTAGAAGAACTCAGAATTCTGAAAACTTGGTTGGAATTCTATAATTAAAAGTTATAATTGTGAGTTTCAAAGACAGAATTCTGAAATTACAAGCTATAGAAGGAGTAATTTAGGATACAGAGGCCAGTACAAGTTTCTTTAGAGACTGCCTGTGAAATTGATTAGCATGGCAAATAGAGCAAATTATACTTTAGCCTTAGCTTTAATATTAAGGAAATACCATACTTGCAGTTTTAGCTTTGAAACTTAGATTTCTGAGTTTTGATCTCAGAATTCTAAATAGAACTCAGAATTCAGATTTGAAACTCAGAATTCTGATGTAAAATTCCAGAATTCCTACTTTTAATCTCAGACCTCTGACTTTGAAAATCCTGACAGAAAAAATAGGAGGTGAGAGTAGGGTTCTTAATCTTTTCTGTGTTTCCTGTCCAGATCAGGTAGGGGAGTCTTTCAGTTGGCCTTTGTGGAGGATGAGGGAGAATCTATGGCTGTGAAGGGGTCTTGTGAAGCAGATAGGACAGGAATAAATTAATATACAGTGTGACTTTGAGAACAAATAAAAAACCAATAGTGTCCATACACCTAGTGTCAGTAAATGTTAAATGGTGTAGAACTGGGCAGAATATACAGTCAGGTTCATAAATATTGGGACATCGACACAATTCTAATCTTTTTGGCTCTATACACCACCACAATGGATTTGAAATGAAATGAACAAGATGTGCTTTAACTACAGACTTTCAGCTTTAATTTGAGGATATTTACATCCAAATCAGGTGAACGGTGTAGGAATTACAACAGTTTGTATATGTGCCTCACACTTTTTAAGGGACCAAAAGTAATGGGACAATTGGCTGCTCAGCTGTTCCATGGCCAGGTGTGTGTTATTCTCTCATTATCCCATTTACAAGGAGCAGATAAAAGGTCCAGAGTTCATTTCAAGTGTGCTATTTGCATGTGCTATTTGCATTTGGAATCTGTTGCTGTCAACTCTCAATATGAGATCCAAAGAGCTGTCACTATCAGTGAAGCAAGCCATCATTAGGCTGAAAAAATAAAAACAAACCCACCAGAGAGATAGCAAAAACATTAGGTGTGGCCAAATCAACGGTTTGGAACATCCTTAAAAAGAAAGAACACACCGGTGAGCTCAGCACCAAAAGTCCTGGAAGAACACGGAAAACAACTGTGGTGGATGACCGAAGAATTCTTTCCCTGGTGAAGAAAACAACCTTCACAACAGTTGGCCAGATCAAGAACACTCTCCAGGAGGTAGGTGCATGTGTGTCAAAGTCAACAATCAAGAGAAGACTTCACCAGAGTGAATACAGAGGGTTCACCACAAGATGTAAACCATTGGTGAGCCTCAAAAACAGGAAGGCCAGATTAGAGTTTGCCAAACAACATCTAAAAAAAGCCTTCACAGTTCTGGAACAACATCCTATGGACAGATGAGACCAAGATTAACTTGTACCAGAGCGATGGGAAGAGAAGAGTATGGAGAAGGAAAGGAACTGCTCATGATCCAAAGCATACCACCTCATCAGTGAAGCATGGTGGTGGTAGTGTTATGGCGTGGGCATGTATGGCTGCCAATGGAACTGGTTCTCTTGTATTTATTGATGATGTGACTGCTGACAAAAGCAGCAGGATGAATTCTGAAGTGTTTCGGGCAATATTATCTGCTCATATACAGCAAAATGCTTCAGAACTCATTGGATGGCGCTTCACAGTGCAGATGGACAATGACCCGAAGCATACTGCGAAAACAACCAAAGAGTTTTTAAGGGAAAGAAGTGGAATGTTATGCAATGGCCAAGTCAATCACCTGACCTGAATCCGATTGAGCATGCATTTCACTTGCTGAAGACAAAATTGAAGGGAAAATGCCCCAAGAACAAGCAGGAACTGAAGACAGTTGCAGTAAAAGCCTGGCAGAGCATCACCAGGGATGAAACCTAGCGTCTGGTGATGTCTATGTGTTCCAGACTTCAGGATATAATTGACTGCAAAGTATTTGCAACCAAGTTTGATGGATGATTGTTAATCTGTCCCATTACTTTTGGTCCCTTAAAAAGTGGGAAGCACATATACAAACTGTTGTAATTCCTACACCGTTCACCTGATTTGGATGTAAATACCCTCAAATTAAAGCTGAAAGTCTGCAGTTAAAGCACATCTTGTTCGTTTCATTTCAAATCCATTGTGGTGGTGTATAGAGCCAAAAAGATTAGAATTGTGTCGATGTCCCAATATTTATGGACCTGACTGTAGCTGCGTGCAGGGATGGGCATATGTTATTTTGTACTCTTAGGTCCCAGTTCAATTTAGATCAGTATGAATTTTATACTGTATAAATGTCTAATTGTACAGTTACTCCAGGGACGATGAAAAGAAAGCAATATGTATATGCCAAAAAGCAACTACCAGGTTATGGATCCTATGGCAAATTAGTTAAACATATGTGATAAAGGTAATATAGCAGTAGAAGTGGTCAGTCTACTACCAGCCCAGAATGTCACTGGTTTGCCTTTTTCACTTATGATAAAGTAGACTGGAGACAGGAGACAGATAAGGTTTTAATAGGAAAGTTGGGACTCGTTGTTTCACAGGATCAATGTACTCCATGGAAGGCTGGCTGGTAGAAATGTGGAATGTGTGGAAGGACTTAACTGTTCTGAAAAGACATTGTCCTGCCTCACTGAAGTTTTTGAGCTTCGTCAAAGCTTAAAAAAATGCTTGTGTGAATAATTTTATTTTTACGTCAATATAAAAATCCACTGCAACACGTTAATGAGAATGCTAACACCCACAAGGTGTTTCTTCAGTGTTAACTGTGATATTCCTAGCCTTCTACTTGCCTGGCCCAGCCATTCCTTTGCCATCAGAATATCTTAAAATGCTTGTTTAAACCATATGGGGGGTTAACAAGCGTCAACAAACTTTTTTTTATTCTAATGCCGCGTACACACAAGCGGACTTTTCGAGCGGACTGGTCCGACGCCTAGATCCGGCGGACAATCTGACCGTGTATGGGCTCCATCGGACCTGCAGCAGACTTTTTTGGTCGAAAATATGACGGACTTTAGATTTGGAACATGTTTCAAATTTGTCCGACGGACTCGAGTCCGGTAGAAAAATCCGCTCGTCTGTATGCTAGTCCGACGGACGAAAACCAACGCTAGGGCAGCTATTGGCTACTGGCTATCAACTTCCTTATTTAAGTCCGGTCGTACGTCATCACGTACGAATCCGTCAGACTTTGGTGTGATCGTGTGTAGGCAAGTCCGTTGGTTAGAAAGTCTGTCGAAAGTCCGTTGGAAAGACTGTCGGACCTTTGTTGCCGCAAAGTCCGCCCGTGTGTACAGGGCATAACACACGTAAGTACTGTATGAACTATAATTTTACTTTTGCTGACGCATCATGGCAGCACACACTGGGTTGTGAGTCCGCCCCCACAACCTAACAGGATTGGTTAGCTACACCTCACTTTATTCTGTTTTTTATTATCACCTGATAAGATTGGATGGATATCGCACACCTCTTACCGCATTCGCCCCAGTCAGGTTCAAGCCTCTCCTGGGTGGAAGTCGCTCCTGTATAGTCTCTAAAGGAGCTTTATGGAGCGAGCCCCAATCTGGTTGTCTTGGGGGGATTTACTTTTTTTCTGGCATTAGTAAGCTTTAAATAAGCTTCATATTTTGCAGTGGTCTCTTACCTTCGTTTCTGCACAATGTTGTCTCCTTCTGTTTTTTTTCCACTCTTTTCTGTGGCCATGCTGAGCGTTATTGTCCCACAGGCAGTGGGATCAGTATCAAACATGGCGGCTGCGTCCATCGTCGCATGCCGCGAATGCGCAAAAGGAAGTGAGGCATCCAGGAGCCATCCAAGATGGCACAGGCTCCGGCAGACCGCTTCTGTGCATGTGCGGTGACATAATTTCTGCCGCGATGGCGGCAGTGGATTTAAAATGCCAGTTCTCCTGTCTGTGCAGACTGGATGCCTCTGCTGCACAGGAGACTGGAGTTTTTTCTCTAGGAAGGTATCTTGCACCTTCTGTGATCTCTCCCTGTATATAAGAGTATTTACTTATATTTTTTTTAACTTTCTACCATCCTGTTTCAGCCTACCTGTCTGCTGTTGCACTGCTCATGAGACCACTGCCCAGGTAGACCACCCTCAGCATAAAAGGTAAGAGGCTGTCCTACTTTGATGGTAGGTATTGAAGAGAGAAAAAGAGAGCATAACCACTAACGCTGCGATTTCTGGCAGCCCTACCAGGTCAAGATCCGCAACATCAAGACATAAAGACCACTCAGGACCACTCAAGCCATGCCTCAAGCCATAGAAGATCTAGGAGAAGCCGATCAAGATCATCATCCAATCATTGCCACTCACATCAGATGTAAAGCCTCCAGTCAATACTATTGGCTAAACATAAAAGATTTGATGCTGTCTGTAGATTCCTCCGTTTCTCCGTAAGTTCCTCCATTTCTCAGTCAACCACCAGCACTTCCAGTTTCAATGCCTGCCATTCCGCATTTCTTCTGCTCCCAGAACCTTTACCAAAATTCTACTACCCGTGATCACATATCTCAGGAGAAGGGGATTAGGGTAACATCATTACCTAGACGACATCCTGCTTTTGGCGGACAGCCGAGAAACCTTGCTCCATCATCAGAAGATACTACTCACGACACTTCAAAAATTCAGCTGGTTAATCAACTGGGAAAAAAGCAACCTTCAGCCCACACAGAATATGATCTTTCTGGGGGCAGAACTAAATACCAAGGCAAACAAAGTGCAGCTTCCTCGGGAGCAGATAATTCCCTTAGTTCAGAAAATGAAGAAGTTAATGTCAGCAATGTCTCTGCCAGCCATAATTTGTCTAAGCATCCTGGGGTCCATGTCTGCCACTCTTCCAATGATCCAGTGGGCTCAAAGGCACATGAGAGTGTTGCAGAACTGCAGCGGTGAGATGGAGTATCAAGGCGTGGCGTCTGCGATTTTGTGGTGTGACATCCATATCTGTATGGATGTCACACCACTTCCTCAAACTCAACTTGTCCAAAACCGAGCTTATAATATTTCATCCCCCACATTCCTCTTCCCCCGACTTCTCTGTCAAGAGCAATGGCAAAACCATCCACCCGTCCCCACATGTCAGGGTACTAGGTGTTATCCTGGATTCTGAACTCTCCTTTCAGCCCCACATCCAATCACTTTCCAAAGCTTGCCGCCTCAACCTCCGTAACATCTCTAAACTACGTCCCTTTCTAACCAATGAAACCACAAAGCTCCTGATTCACTCCCTGGTTATCTCTCGCCTTGACTACTGCAACTCACTCCTCATTGGCTTACCTTTAAACAGACTATCCCCCCTTCAGTCCATCATGAATGCTGCTGCCAGACTCATCCACCTTACAAACCGCTCAGTGTCTGCTACCCCTCTCTGCCAATCCCTCCATTGGCTACCACTCGCCCAACGAATTAAATTCAAAATACTAACAATAAGTTACAAAGCCATCCACAACTCTGCCCCCAGCTACATCACTAACCTAGTCTCAAAATACCAACCTAATCGCCATCTCCGTTCCTCCCAAGACCTCCTGCTCTCTAGCTCCCTCATCACCTCCTCCCATATCCGCCTCCAGGACTTCTCCCGAGCCTCGCCCATCCTCTGGAATTCCCTACCCCAATCTGTCAGACTGTCTCCAACTTTATCCACTTTTAGGCGATCCCTGAAAACTTTCCTCTTCAGAGAAGCCTATCCTGCCTCCATCTAACAACTGCACTATTTTCTCCATTAGCTCATCCCCCACAGCTATTACCCTTTTGTATCACTTGACCCTCCCTCCTAGATTGTAAGCTCTAACGAGCAGGGCCCTCTGATTCCTCCTGTATTGAATTGTATTGTACTTGTACTGTCTGCCCTAATGTTGTAAAGCGCTGCGTAAACTGTCGGCGCTATATAAATCCTGTATAATAATAATAATAGTTGTTCAGTTCATGAAAGCATGCTTAAAAATCAGGCCTCCAAGAAGGCCAACATTTCCAGCACTGGCTCTCTCAATAGTGTTGAATGGACTGTCAAGTTCCCCTTTTCATCCAAACAATTCTATTTCATTTTGGAACCTAACACTAAAGCTAACCTTCCTCATCGCCATTACCTCAGCTAAAAGAGTTTCATAGATGCAAGCATTGATGATAACTGAAACCTACATGTTTTTTTACCCTGACAGAGTGGTGCTAAGACCTTCATAATGTTTTATTCCAAAGGTGGCAACGGCATTCCATTACAACCAAGATATCAGTCTCCCGACTTTTACCAATGATCAAGTTAAATCACATGCCTTGGATGTAAAATCCACTATTAGCTACAGCCTCCTTTAGAAAGTTGGACAACCTCTTGGTGATTCCTCATGGGAACAGAAAGGGACAGACGGCAGCACCACGCACTATTGCATCGTGGCTAGTCAAGCCTATCAGGAAAGCTTTCACCATTCAACTGCTTCCGGTACTCAAGGGCATTAAAGCTCTTTCAACTAGGGCAGTGGCAACTTCATGGGCAACGTATTGCAAGGTTTTCGCCAGAGACGATTTGCAGAGCAGCTACCTGGTCACCCAGACACACATTCATGTCCCACTATGGGGTGGATTTTGCTCAATTAACAATGGTGGAGTTCGAAAGAACTGTTAATCGAGACAATTCTTCAGCTACATGTTAAATAAATACTACCTTTTTTTTACACCCACCCGACTGGCGAGTTATTTCCCAGTGTGTGTTGCCATGATGCATTAGAAAAACAGAAAATTGTATACTCACCTTTCCAGTGGCGTAACTAGAACCTTCAGGGCCCTGGTGCAAGAAAGGGCCCCCTCTGACCCCCAGCTGGGGCCCTTCCCTCCGAGCCCAGTGGTGGAGACGCCAAGGCCCGGTCGCAAGTGCGACGTTTGTGACCCTGGTAGTTCTGCCACTGGCGTCTGTTTTTGTTTTTTTTTAGATTTCTATCATTTATTTTTTTTACAATATTTTTAAAAAATATTTTTTACAATTTTTTTAGGAGTTCCATTGGGGGGGGACTTTGGTGAGATATCAACTGTCTAAGCAGACCTCTGATGTTTCACCTTTGAGACCGAGAAAGAAGATTGAGAACACAGCCTCAGCTGCACAGAATAAATGGACAAGAATAGCTCTTTATAGAGCTGCCCCTTCATTCGCAAACTGAATAAATACAGTTTACTATGTTTCAGTTATGAATGGACTGAGTCCATGATCAGTATGGATCACCGACTCTCCAGGAGAGAGGGGAACTCTGTGGAGCTGTGGGGACAAGTGGAGGAGCCAGGAGAGAGCACAGGGGGGCCAGGAAAAAGTACAGGGGGGCTGGAGAGCACACAGGGGGGCAGCAGAAAGAAGCTGCATGGAAGGAGCCGTGGGGGCGGCTGCATATAGAGGAGCTGATCTCTCTATTTCCCCCACTTCTCCTCTCACTCCCGCATGCTTTCAGCAGCTGCCGGAGTTTAATAGAGAGAGATGAGTTTCTCTGTATCAGTGTTTCTCAACATTTTACCAGTCAAGGCGCAAAATATTGCCTCTTCATTGCCTGTCAAATGCCTCTAAAAAACGATCTGAGCCTGCATTGCTTTTCAGAGGAATGGTATTTTCTTGTTGGTATTATGAACCTGCCCTAAAAAAAAAATCAGTTTTGATCATAAAGAAAAAGGGTGTCAGGATTAAAAGTAATGTGTATACATACACATGCATGTAAACACACATGTACTCACATACATATAAATACACATGCACACATATAAACATACACACATGCACACACACATATAAAACACACACAAATAAACATACATACACCTAAATGCACACACACATATAAAACACACACGTGCACACAAACAAGCATGCACACACACACACACACATATAAACATACACACATGCGAACACATAAATGCACACACACACACACATATAAAAACACACACGTGCACTCACACAAACATACACACACATATAAACATATACACATGCGCACACACACATATAAAACACACACACATGCACACACCCAAACACACAGACACACACATATAAACAAACATATATAGATATCCTTTTTAAAAATCGGCAGCTGCAGCACTGTACCATCGCTCTCCATGCCGGGTACTACACTGTAGGGGGAGGCAGGGAGCGCAGCACACACTGTGCTAGATACCTCTCCCTTGCTTTCACTTTCAGAACAAAACACAGCATGACCGAGCTCCTGCACTGCCGATTTACGCATCAGCTGAGGATCGGGGAACTCAGTCCCATATGCAGCCACCGCTCGAGGAGGGGCACACAGGCCCCCTGCAGCATGGGGCCCAGTCGCAATGGAGACTTTTGTGACCCCTATACTTCCGCCCCTGCACCTTTCTGTAATTTTCCTTTCCTGACGCATCTTCATGGAAGCACACAGCAACCTGCCCTTTCTTTATTAGTTGATAGTTCCAGAGAATGAAGCTGGTGTCTCAAATTTATAGCTAACCAATCCTGTCAGGTTGTGGGGCGGAGTCACAACCGAGTGTGTGCTGCCATGAAGATGCGTCAGGAAAGGAAAATTACGGAAAGGTGTGTATACAATTTTCCATTTTTTTACCATGTACTCATTAAGGTTGGAAAAAAAACTGGCTACAAACAAAGCCTTACTTTTTGCATTATTGCACACAATGACCAGTGTCTCACCTTGGCAGAAATGACTTGATTTCCAGGGACAATGCAAGTTTTTAGAGGACTGTCATTGAGATTTTTGCCTCTAGACATGCAATTTCTAACTATGACTACATTTTTAATAAAATCTTTTTTTGTACAAATGTTACATTTATTCATTACCATTGCCATATATCATCTTGTCTAAGAACAAGTTTAGGAAGAAAAGATGTTGGAGGTATAGTGTAGTAAATGACACTTACCTCCCTGTTCCTTTTCCAGAGATTTATTGTACAAAGTGCAATTCCCTGTCAGCTGTGCTCCCCAATCTACTGCCCTTTACAGGCAGATAATTACATGTCAACTCCATAGATGTCTATTGGGATTTCACTGATAGCTGGGTCATCACAAAGCAGCAGACAAGGGAGCACAGGTGCCTTGAGCTGCTCTTTGAAGGTCTTTAGATTGGCAGCACTAAATCTCCAACATACAAATAATCCGGAGATCTTTTATTCCTGGACCTGCATTAAAATTAATATTTTTAACGGCTTCAGCCCCAGAAGATTTTACCCCCTTCCTGACCAGAGCACTTTTTACAATTTGGCACTGCTTCGCTTTAAGTGACAATTGAGCGGTCGTTCGACGCTGTACCCAAACGATATTTGCGTCTTTTTTTCCCACAAATAGAGCTTTCTTTTGGTGGTATTTGACCTTTATTTTTTGCGCTATAAACAAAAAAAAGAGTGACATTTTTGAAGAAAAAAAAATATATATATTTTTTACTTTTTGCTATAATAAATAGCCCCACAAGTTTTTTTTTTAAAAAATAATTTCGGCCAATATATATTCTTCCACATATTTTTTGTAAAAAAAAATAAATAAAATTGCAATAAGTGTATATTGATTGTTTTATGCAAAAGTTATAGCGTCTGCAAGCTATGGGAAAGATTTATGACTTTTTTATGGCATTTTTATTATTTTTTTTTACTAGTAATTGTTGGTGATCTGCGATTTTTAGCGGTACTGCGACATACAGAGCGGAGACTTTTGACACTTTTTTGGGACCAATGGCATTTATACAGCGATCAGTGCTATAAAAATGCACTGATTACTGTGTAAATGTCACTGGCAGGGAAGGGGTTAACACTAGGTGGCGATCAAGGGGTTAAATGTGTGTTCCCTCAGCATGTTCTAACTGTGTGGGGATGGGAGTGACTAGGAGAGGAGCCATACTGTTTTTCCTACTTAGTAGGAACAAACGATATGGCTCCTCTCCTCTGACAGCACAGAGATTTGTGCGTTTACAAACACACAGATCCCCGTACTGGTGCTCGTGCACCTGATCGCATGTAGCCAGTGGCGTTCGTGCCCGCCAGCCACGTGCACCAGTTCCCCCGCCATGCAGCGGGCACGCGCACGCCCTCTGGTGGCTGAAAACGGGTAGGACATTCCCGTACGGGATTTCGTCCAGGAGAGCCATTGTGCCACAGTATATCTGCGTGACACGGTTGGCAAGTGGTTAAAGAACAATATTTAAGCTTCAATAAATAAAAAGAATGCCATGAGATGCATGGTGCTATGGTACTTCTAGACAGCCTCAGTAACTAGTTTTTGTACATTGTTTTAGCATTGCCTTGGACAAGTATTTTTAAATATTAATTGGGTGTTTGGTCCTAGGCATCAAGTCAAAAGGTGCTAAGACATGCCAGCTAAATAGCAATGTACCCCTTCAAATTAAAAATGAAAATATTGACAACTATGGTACTCTGTCAATTAATGTCCTGTTCTGCAGTACGCTCTCCACTAGCTTTCCTTTAATGTTTATATTTTAACTTATAAACCATAGTCACTTAGACAACACACTACCCTAGGAACACACAACTGATTTCTCACTTTGCGCAAGTCTCGCCCTTTTCGTTACATGATTATTCGTGCAAAAACAAAACAAGATTGTGATACTGGACTACTTGAGGCAGGATGCTGCCTGCTTTACATGCAGAATTACTAATGAATATAAAGAACACAAAATAAAAGGGATACAATTTTATACTTCCTGAGCTACAAAATGTCTTGTGATCTCTCTCAATAGCTTTTGCACATCCTTCCCATTATAGTTATGCTGCTGCGTGCAGCAATTACCTTTAAATGTCTAGAGGCAGTTAGACTTGGGAAAAATAAAGATAAAGGTAACCCCACTTTAGATATCAAATCCAGTGATTTTCACCCATCACATCTTCAGGTAGCCATTTGATTTAAAGTTGTGTTAATTAGCTGTAATTTTTTAAGTAATTTTATTTTTATTTATAATTTAAAGGGATAATAAAGGCAGATTTTTTTTTTGTTTAAAAATAAAAAACATTACATACTTACCATACCATGCAATTTGGTGGAAGCATGTGAAGGTTGATGCACCATTTGATCTATATTTCACAGATGGATATGTTCACTATTATCATTTTTTATGGACTTATGCTTTATTGAATTTATATGACTGTCTTTATGAGGATGCAATCACAAAACACACTTAAAAGTGATATTCAAGGCTTTTGTTTTTTTTTTTAAATAACAATGATGTCATACTCACCTTCTCTGTGCAGTGGTTTTGCAGAGAGAAGTCCTGATCCTCCTCTTCGCGGGTCTTCCGCCGGCGCTCCTGGTCCTCCCTCCAGCGTAATGCCCCCATAGCAAGCAGCTGCACTGTGTGTCCTCTCAACCACGAAGCGCAGCTCAGCCCCGCCCCCACTCTCTCCTCATTGGCTCACTGGCTGTGATTGACAGTAGTGGGAGCCAATGGCTATCTCTGCTGACTCAGCCAATGAGGAGGGAGAGACCCGGGAGAGCTGAGGCTCTTGTGCACATTGCTGGACTGGGATTGGGCTCAGGTAAGTTTTTTTTTGGGGGGGGGGCTGCTGCACATTGAAGGTTTTTTACTTTCATGCATAGAATGCAGGAAGGTAAAGAATACCTTCAGCCTTTTTCAGCCACTTTAGCCCGGGTTCACACCTATGCGAATTAGATGCGGCTTACACCGCATCTAATTTGCAGGACATTTTAAAATACATTCATATGAATGCATCTGGTTCACATATGTGCGTTGCATTCGCACTGCACATTGCACAAAAAAGTGTGCATTTTTTTGGCATTGCGGTGCGAACTACAAGCCTATTATCTCCTATGGGAACGCATCTGATTCGCAGATGCATTGCGTTCTGAACAAGGATTTTCTACTTCTCCTCACTACACCTCCCCCTCTCCCCCTCCCTCTCCCTCCCCCTCTCCCTGCTCACTGATCCTGAGCTAAAACGCAATGATTCCTTTGAACAGGAGATTTTTATTTCCCCAGTGAAACCTGAGCTTCAATTCGCACCGCACATGTGTGAAACCGGGCTTAATCCCTAAAAATCGCTATAATTTTTAGCTGGTGGGAAAAGAAATAACACTTACATATGTTTAATGTGTATTAAAGCTATATTTGAAAAACAGAAACTGAATCATAGTATTCAATTATAATGTTTATTTTATCCACTGTTGTCTAATAAAGATTATATAGAAAATTTTAATGTGGCAAGGATAGGTGAGTTAAGAACCTAGTCCAGTCAGGTGGGTTAAGGTTAGAAGCCTAGCTTTTTCTAATGCCAACTTAAGGCCTCTTTCACAGGAACAATCCGTTCAGGTCCGCCTGTCAGTTTTTTAGGCGGACCTGAACGGACGCTCCATAGACCTCTATGGAGCGTCAGATGTCAGCGGTGACATGTCCGCTGACATCCGATCCGCTCCAATCCGAAAAAGTGTGACGGAGGAAAAACCTACTTTTCCATCCGTCCGCAGATTGCATTGAGTGAAGACGGACTCTACGGTCCATCTTCATCCGATCCCCCATAGGGGAGAGCAGTGCTCTGACAGGTCCGTCCCTGCACAGTGTGCAGCGACGGACCTGTCATCTGTCTGCTCGGCAGGGATCCATGGAGCGATCCGCCGCTGAGCAGAACGGGCTCTGTGTGAAAGAACCCTTACACCTTACTGATTTAGTCCCTATAAAGTCAGGAGCCCTCAAATGTAAAGCGCAAAAGAGTAAACAGACAGGACAAAAGCTGCAAATGGAGGCTTTGCTAAAGACTGATTGGCTGTGGGCAACCTATGTGACATCTGCCAGTCATTCTGAGCAAGCTTTTAGATATGCATGCACATATAAAGGGATCCTAATGTGCCATAACCATCAATGATATCTTCAGCTCAGATTATTTTAAGGGCATGTCTGTCTAGAGACATAGCCATCTAGTGGTAGCCAATTGTAAATGCATGTTACCTTGTGTTGAACTTATTTTCCTCTTCTAGTGTGGACAAGCGATGTTCTGTAATTAAATTTAAAAAAATTTAAACACTGGCATACAGAGAATTAGAAATATGCTAAGTATGCTGTGAGCATAGACATTGCTCATACTCAAATTTGTGAATTAAACAAACTAAAATATACAGTGAGTTAACAAGAATTGCATCTAGTTTATTATTATTTAATACACTGATGGGTCCAGGCCAGAGGAGCAAGGATCAAAACTTTGACATCCTGCTTCTGCTTTCCTGCTATACATACTCAGTCATTTGAAGTTTTGCAAGCTTTTGGCACTAGTGGCTTCACTGAACATTCCTATCACAATGGTGTCTACAGTAATATGGAAGTTCATATACTGACATTCCAGAGGACATTTCTATTTTTATATTTATCAGAAATGCTTTAAAAAAGCTAATTTGAGATGGGAGGGGATAGAAGGGACTTTATGTAATCAAGATAAGTCAGATAAGTTATATTCATACAAAACAGTTTACCAAACCCCTCCCCTTGCCCTGCTTATCAGATTTTGGAACAAAAATGGAAGTGTCCTTTGATATTGCTGCACATATACCAGATCAACCATTAAGTACGATGGTTACCTCTGTCTCCAGCTTGGTGCATGTTTCCAGAATGTAACTTTCTCCATGTAAAATGAGAACTGGCTAGTTGTGACACTAGTGTTATCCAGGGGTAAATAGTCAACTCTCAGTGAGAGCTGCTATGAAGTTGTGTCTATTAGCTATGTTATTACTAGACTTTTTAACCAGCTGCTTTGTGTTGAGTGTCTGTGACCATTCACTGTTGCCCTGCTGGGCAAGAAATACAAATGTGTTAGAGAGCCAGTCAGAAGACCCACCTCAAACTCTGTTGGAGAGCCACTGAGTACGTCCCCCTCACACTCCTTTGGAGACTCTTTTGGAGTACACCCCCAAAGAGCCAGTTAAAGAGCCAGTGAGTTCATTCACCTCAAACTCTGTTGGAGAGCTTGTGAGTATACCCCCTCAAACTGTTGGAGACCCAGTGAGTACCCAGGAGAGCCAATAAGTAAACAAACCTCAAAGCATGTTTGAGAGCCAGTGAGTAGAGCCACCTCAAATTCTGTTGAAGAGCAAATAAATAAACCCACCTCATATTCTGTTCGAGAGCCAATGAGTGAACTCACTTCAGACTCTGTTGGAGAACCATTGAGTACACTCACCTCAAACTTTGTTGGAGAGCTAATGAGTACATTAAATAGAATAAAGTGGTTCTAAAGGCTCAAGGTTTTTTACCTTCATGAATTCCATGCCAGGAGTGCCAGTAAGGGACCCAAGAAGAGGAGGATTGGGGCTGCTCTGTGCAATACCACTGCACAGAGCAGGTGAATATGACATGTTTGTTATTAAAAAAAAAAAACAAAAAAACAAAAGCTTTTAATATCACTTTAAGTGTGTTTTGCTATTGCATCCTCGTAATGACAAATCATATAAATTCAATAAATCATAAATCCATAAAAGTGATAATAGTGAACATATTCATCTGTGAGCTATAGATCCAATGGTGCATCACAGACGGATATGTGCACTATTATCACTTTTTATTGACTTATAATTTATTGAGTTTATATTATTGTCATTATGAGGAATACAATAGCGCAACACACTTAAAAGGAATTCAATTTATTTTGTACCAAGGGGTAAGGTATTTGTGAATGCAGCTGTTGTTTTTGTGTTCAGGGATTTGTGTGATACAAAGTATAGAATTTTAGCACCTAGCTCAATTTTTTAAGTTGTTTCAATGAGTATATCAACCTCAAACTCTGTTGGAGAGACACTGAGTACCATCCACCTCAGACACTGTTGAGTGGTGTCAAAGAACTCATTGTTTTGCATTTACTAAAAATTCTGCATTGTATCAAACCATAATGAGGACAGTATTCATAAGAAAATTATTGACCAGTATTATGATTATTTGAAGTACTTTTAATGAAATTCGTCTTTATTAATATTTTTCTACAATACATGTTTGGGAGGTTATGAACAACCTAAAACTAATATCATGCAGGGGTTGATAAGCTAAGGGGTTTGGGGACTCCTGGTCTATATGGTAAAATTTCATGAATAAATTGGTATATAAAAAAGAAATACCTAGCTGCAGTCTGCATCCAGTGTAGCACAAATGTGATAAACTGCATCATTTAATAAGCTTAATGAGTTGTGTACAGATGACAGATGTACTTTAATTACCCCTAACATGATAGTAATGTGTATGAACATTCACTTACTAGATAGATATATTGGAAATGTGTTTTTTTTTTTTTTGTTTTTTCTTCTGAGATTCAGGTTATGAATCGCCAGGAGCTACAAAGTGTTAAAGTTCTATGAGCAATAACTTGCCATAAAGAAAAGTACCTGCAGCACACCATGTTGTCCTATTATCTGACAAAGCAGAATTACAGGCCTCTGGAGAGATAAACAGTATAAAAACACATACCTAAGAGCCAAGAATTAAAATAATGTATCCATAGGAATCAATATGGAGGGTGAGAAGAATAGAGCACTCTGAGAGGACATGAAAAGTGGTTGAAATGTAAGACATACATACTATTTTTCTTTATGTTGTTCATCCATTTGTCAAGATCTTCCATCTCGATTTCCATTACTGATGGGGTATCTTCTTCAAAGATAGGGCTGGGACATGAAAATAAATAAAAAATGTGTTGATTCTGAATAATTCATAGAAATCGACACGGGTCTTGAAATTATTTCGTTTTATGTCTTATCAACTGTAGATGTTGCCTCAAGCAGAGGAAAAGATGCTTATTCAAGGAACTACAAGAGAAGAACTTTTAGCTGTACATGTGAAGATATACAAAGAGATGACCTTTTGGTGTTTTTTGCTTGTTTAGTAAACACCCACAACACTGTGTGATTTCGAGTGCATTCACATAATGCTATAGTGAAAAATGTAGCCTAAGACTAAAGAAAGTATTAGCTGATGCTGGACGTCCTATGGTCAGGAAATATCTGACTTGCTACAATTACTTATGCACACTGTGAGAAACTGACAGTGTGCAGTGAAATCAGAGTAATCAGGACAGGAGAGGAGACTGTACAACTGTGCAAGACTGCAGATAAGGCGGAGTTCAGCTGTAAGGCCCTATTCACACCTGCACATTCTGGGAACATGCGCAGTAACATGCAGAAATGTACTTTTTCCATGCACGTTCCTGGGACACGCGAAAAACACATGAAATACATGTGTCGTGTTTGCAGTGCCATTCATTCTTAATGGCACCCAAAATATGGCCAGGAAAAGCATGTTTTGTTGCATATTTTGTTGCATGTTTGACAATTGTGCGAAAACATGGGCGAAGCTCTACACCTGAAAAGTTTGCTTCTTTGGCACGTTTGTTACACATTGGGCAGCCTGGAAAGATGCGCAGGTGGAAATGAGGCCTAATGCCGCGTATACACGAGCGGAATTTCCGACAGAAAGAGTCCAATGGGAGCTTTTCATCGTCTATTCTGACCGTGTTTATGCCCCATCGGACTTTTTCTGTCGAAAATTCAGATGGACTTAGATAGAGAACATGTTCTATATTTTTCAGACGGAACAAATTACAATCGGAAAAACCGCTCGTCTGTATACTGTTCCGACGCACCAAAACAATGCATTTTCTAAAGCAAGTACGAGACGGAAGCTATTGGCCACTGGCTATTGAACTTCCGTTTTCTAGTCCCGTCGTACATGTTGTACGTCACCGTGTTCTAGACGGTCAGAATTTGGTGTGACTGTGTGTATGCAAGACAGCTTGAGCAGAATTCCATTGGAACTCCGTCTATTCCAACGGCAAAACCGGTCGTGTGTACATAAGAGAATTGATCAAATAAAAATGCTTGTTCATGCTCCAATAGGTGTGAATGGGGCCTAGAGAAAAGTAGGAGGGAACCCCCGATGCCACACATCCACGAGGTTGTGTGATGGTGATAGAGACAACCTCAGCATGGAATCCTGCCAGGCCACGTCTCCAACGCGTTTCACTCTGCCCCCCGCGTCGGAGCTTAGTCATGAGGATGGAGATCCCATGCTTGTGGGGGAATATAAAAACATCATTGGCAGTTGCTAATAAGGGCTGGCAGGTGTATGTAATTGATCATCCTGGGCTGTTAAGTGGGGGTGATGGAGCGGAGTGTGTAAAAAAGAAAAATAAGAAAAAGGAAAAGGGATGTGTGGGGAGTGAAAAATGTAAAGTGAAAATTAACATAAGACTGGAAAGTGGTAAAAATAAATAATAGGTAAAAATAAGATAATGATGAATGGTGCAAAATCTATAAAAAACTGGGGAAATGAAAATGGAAGTGAGAATGGGGATAAAAATACAAATAAAAATAGATCTAAAAAATATATATATATAAAATAAAAAAGTATAAAAAAAATGAATGAATTTTTAGAATAAAACATTTAAAAAACATATATAGATATAAATGTGAAAGATATAATAACAGAAAAATATAAAAATAAGAATGTGAAGAGAAAAAATAGAAGAAATGATGGTGTATGAAGAGGATGGTGAAAGATAAAAATGTGAATGGGGCCTAAATTCCATAACCATTTATTTAAAAAATAAAAACTTGTCTGCTCAGATGAACGACACTGCATGCGAAATGCATCTAAAATGCATGATGCAGGAAGTACCCCCCTAGGAAAAACATATAAAAACGCATGAAAACTAAATGAAACATACATGAAATGTCCACTTCAGAATGCAGGAAAAACCTGGATGTGTGGAGCAGCCCAGTGTTGGTAAAACAATCATTTGCAAGGTATATAAGGTACACGCCATAAACAAAGTACAACAGAAGGGAGAGGCTTTGCTGAGCATGACTGGAACCTGACACAAAACCTCTGGGCAAAGGAACAATTCCTGTTCTGTCTTGTAGAATACGAAAGGGTGGAGGACATAATACACAGGGAGTACATTCAAAGAGAGCCAATTCTTCCAACACATAACACACAATTCTTATTCACCTTTTAATATCTTCTTTTGGTGGGTCATCTGGAAATGGAAAAACATTTTTTTTAAAAAGATAACATTCAAAAAAATCAGAAACACAGAATAGTGATGGCAGAAAAAGGACCAAGTGGTCCATCAAAGCCATTTTTTTTTTAATTTTTCTGTCTATTTTATATTTTTTGTTTTACCTTTTTGTCTGAGTATAGATCTATGTTTGTCCCAAGCATGTTTTCATTCAGGTACTGTTGACTGACTCACTGCCTCTGCTGGAAGTCTACTAAAAGCATCAAATGCTCTTTTGGTAATACAATACTGCATTTTTCCATATTGCTATCCATATTTAATCACTTCCGGGCTGTACTATAGCTGAAAGATGGCTATAGAGCATTCCTCACAGAACCCTGCCTCCTGCGTGCCCCCTGGTGTGGGCATTGGGCGCGCTCCATGACCGCTGTGACTATGTCCCCAGCTGATCACAGATCGTGGTATCGGCCCAATCACAGTGGCCCTTTACCATGTGATCAGATGTGTCCAACAAAAGCTGATCACATTTAAACAGACTTGCCGTCATCAGTGCCCTGATTATCTGTGCAGCTTCATCAATGTCCATCAGTGCCACCTCATCAGTGTCCATCAGTGCTGCCTTATCAGTGCCACCTCATCAGTGCATATCAATGAAGTAAAAAAAAATACTTATTTGCAAAATTTTAAACTAAGAAAACATTTTGCTTTGTTTTCAAAACCCCAGTGGTAATTAAATTCCACCAAAAGAAAGTTCTATCTGTCTCAAAAAAATGATAAAAATTTCATTTGGGTACAGTGTTGCATGACAGCGTAATTGTCATTCAAAATGCGACAGCACTGAAAACTGAAAATTGGCCTGGGCAGGAAGGGGGTGAAAATGCCCTGTATTGAAGTGGTTAAAACGCTTCTAAACACAAACACGGCAAAACGCCCGCCAAACGTGGCATGTAAACGCGGCAAAGTTAAATCGTTCAGGAGAGGTTGTAAAAACGTCCTGTGTACACGAAGCCTATCAGTAGTCAAAACAGGAAGTGAGAGAAAAACCCTCTAAAGTGAGGCAATCCCTTGTCACCAGGGTCACAGTGTCCCCATTGGAAGATATACTGACTATTCCTGTTTTTGGGACACTCCATAATTTAGGATTGGGGCTGACCTGAGGTCTGAAGTGCATTAGGGCTCATCTGAGGTCTGAGGACACAATCAAACCGACCTGAGATCTGAAGTGCATTAGAGCTCACCTGAGGTCTGAGGACACAATCAAACTGACCTGAGGACGCATCTGAGGTCTGAAGTGCATACGTGCACTGGGGCCGATTTAAGCTCTGAAGGTGCATAATTTGGGGCGGATCTGAAGTCTGAAGGTGCATACACCTGGTAATCACATTTTGCAACTATTGCGTTTAACTTTCCATTAATAGTACAACTATGAGCTTATGGCGTGCGTTTCTTCATTGGCAAATTAGTTGTCTGATGCTTGCAAAAATGGAGCTTTATGTGGAAAAAGTTGGTGACCCCTGTTTTAGAGACTATTTTTACTTCCTGCCTCATTTTTATTTCCCCTCTATTTCATTACTGCTTTCTCTCGATGAACAGAGGAAATCTCACAAATCTTGCACGGAAAAAGAAATTGTTAATGTACATATAAACAGTATCATGAAGTTTGCTATGATTTGTTATAGCAGCACAAATGGGTATATTTACCAGCAAGTAAAACTTAATACTCTCACGGTGGTGTATATAGTTGCTGTGACCTGTGTCCCAGCTAAGAGCTGACTTTTAGCATGAAAATGTTTTTTAAGGTAAGGTGATGAAATAAAGATAAGTACTGAATTTAAAATTAGACTTCAAACGCAAAGACAGCAATTCATGCAGGTATGTTTGGGAAAAGAGAAGCAAAAAAAAAAAAGGAATCGTTCGGTTAGAGGCCTTTTGTACTCGGACATAAAAAATGCAGCATTTGTTACCATGTAGCTTTTTTTTTTGTCCTGAACACAGGTACATTGTTGTCTATGGGACACACACACAGCTTTGCAAAGATCTGCAATGTAGAAAAGCAATCAGAGCTGTAAAAAAAAAATCCAAATAAGTCAGTGCTTAGAAGACAAAGGAAGCAGCTAGCACCAGAAAATAATATGCCCAATTCCCCTCAGTGTTACATAGTTACATAGTTAGTTAAGTTGAATAAAGACACCAGTCCATCCAGTTCAACCTGAGTGAGTGTGGGTGCATGTCTACAATCATCCCTATTTTTTTTTTTAATTTAAGGTACCCATATGGCGCCGCCAATTCATGCAGCACTCTGCACATACATCGTACACCCACATCGGTCCCTGATGTAACGCGTGGGAGGAGCTTAGGACGTTCAGTGCTGCAATACACCTGAAGGTTAACAGCAGCTGTTTCTCTATGGGAAACCTCGTCCACAGCGGCTGACTGCAATCTGCTTATTTTGCTTCTAATAGACCGGGAGTGTGTGAGTGTATCTCTTGTCCCTGTTTTGCTTATGTACTATCTAGTAAGTTCACTGCACAATGATCTATTTTTTTTTTTTGTTTGCTTTGCATAAAACCTTTATCCTGAGAGCCGAATCACCAGCAGTGTAATTGCTGAAGTGGGATGCAAGAAAAACTAAATATCCTGGTACAAACGATCTAACCCAGTGAGTCAATCAATCTGAATTAAGGGAAGGAACTGTTTAAAATTTTTTTTTTTTTTTTACTTTCTCCCACTATTTATCTCTGCCTGGACATTGTACTCAGAGTGTCATTATTATTTTATTTATACTCACCGTCACATCACCAATTTGAAGATTTATTTTGGCAATTTTAACACATGTATTAGCACCATAATTATTAATTTATTTTATTCACATGTATGCATTTTTTATTCCTGGATTTAAGCTTAGTCGCAGCAGCATATTGTGCACTATTTATTTAAAGCGCATCAATTTTATACTTAGCACATCGGTCCCTACCCTCAAGGAGCCCACAATCCAAGGTCCCCAACTTACATTCATATACTAGGGCCAATTTTGAACAGAAGCCAATTAACCTACCAGCATGTTTTTGGAGTGTGGGAGGAAACCCACGCAGGCACAGGGAGAACATGCAAACTCCAGACAGGTAATGTCGTGGTTGGGATTCGAACCAGCGACCCTTTTTACTGCTAGGCGAGAGTGCTACCCACTACACCACTGTGCTGCCCAGTGTATATAATGATATATGAGTGCACGCAGCACTAAACAAATTTTAACATCAAAATGATGTACCGTTAATTAGTTATAAGACCTCAGTGCAAATAAAAAAATATTAAACAGAACTAAATAATTCACAAGAAAAAAAATGTAAATGTGAAAAAATATTGCTGAAATATGACACCAATCAATAGTCCATATATCAATGTGTAATAAGTCCACCAATTCCTGAACATACGGTGCATAAATGCCTCCTTAGCTTCATTCAAGAATGCAAATTACAGTGTGAAAATTCACTGTGCCAAAACTACCACCAGCACTCCGCACTCACCAAAACATGTGGCTACCAAAAGTTATAAGCAGCAATAGCGATCTGTATTCACCCAGATAACAACAGCTCTCTCATGGATGTGGTCCCTTTAAATGGATCCACTGACCAGATCTTCACAGTCCAAGGTGCATGAATATAGAGTGTGGCTGTATGGGATAGATGCTTACCAAACCAAGCCAGATATAACTTCCATGGCGTAGTATTTATTTAAAATCCCCACATGCAGTATAAAACAGGTTAAAAACAAACAAAAATTCACCAGTGATTCATGTGGTGGAATGTCACCAGCACTCTAAAATCCAACATGTTTTCTGCTCTAGTGCATCCTCAGGGGTAAAAAAAACAAAAACATCTGTGTACAAGAGGCCTAATACTACCGTGCTTCCAAAAAACATGCTGATAGGAGGAGAGAGCACAGTGACAGAGATGTCTCAAGTCTGTGGCTTTCTCTTTCTCAGTGCAGCCTCACCAGTGCCCATCAATGCAGCCTCACCAGTGCCCAGCAATGTAGCCTCACTAGTGCCCAGCAACACAGCCTCACCAGTGCCCATCTATGCAGCCTCACCAGTGCCCAGCAATGCAGCCTCATCAGTGCCCATCTATGCAGCCCCTCATGTAACAGCTTTAATTTGAATCGCCGGGCACCCACCGTCACACAAGTCCCGCCTCCTGGATCGACTCCCACCTATGATAGACAGCACACGTCCCGGCACTGGACAAGTTTGCTGTCTATCAAAGAAGCCAAACTAGGAGGCGGGACTTGTGTGAGGGCGGGCACCCGTCCATTCAAATAAAGCTGTTACAGCGGGTGACGCCGGTGTTTCATCAGATTAGGCGACCTGTCAGAATGTGTAACAGAAGTGACGCTTCCTTGCCGCCATCTTGCTACACCCCGCACTCCTCCATAGTAAGGATACACTGAGAAGGGGGCAAGCGGACATCTTGTTACTTAGAACTTTTTAAAAGCTGCGGCAAGCCTGCTTATCTCACAGGTTTGCTAATCAGACAGAACACTGCTGCTTTTAAAATTCAAAATGTAAACAAACATTCACACGGAGTTCTAAGTACTGTATTTCACTATATAAACTCAGTTTAAAAAAAGTCTAAAATGCAAAACTCCGGTGGGTATAACATGATGTCCGTTTGCCCCCTTCTCAGTGTTTCCTTACTGTGGAGGAGTGCGGGGTGTAGCAAGATGGCGGCGACGAAATGTTACTTCAATTACACATTCTGAAGGGTCGCCTAATCTGACGAAACACCGGCCTGACACCCCCCAGTGTGGCACCAGGGGCGAACCGCCCCCCCCCCCGCCTCAGCACCCGCCCAGCATCGGCCCTGTACCTGCCGCCGACCCTGCAATCTGGGAACAAATCTGGGCACAGACTGGCTGGACTCCAGGGACAGTGTCCTCAGTCCGCGGACTGTCCCCGGAAACCAGGCATGTCTGGTCACCGTAATGTAAAAGCTGGCTGCATGTTTTGCAAATGAACTTCTCTGGGACTTTCAGCCAAAAGATTGGGATCATGCAATTGAATAATCAAAAAAAGAATATATCACAGTTTTGTGTACATTTTCTTTCATTATGACCAGGACTTAAAAAAAAAAATCATTGTTTTTTAGTCAATAAAATAGGAAAAAATGCAAATAATATTATGCAATTTTCTATCCAGCCAGTAGACGGAGCTCCAGTTTCCTTTACACGTGGAAAGCAATTTCAGCTATCCAGATGTGCTAAAATAAGCCCCTTGTTTATAGAACTGGGATAAACCATCAGTGCTGTGGCTCATTACTTGTCAGATGGCTCAGATCAGAGAAAGGAGCTACAATGCACTAAATTATACCATCCAATGTTTTTAACAAACATATTAATATAGAAATTTTAATTAGAATTGTAAAATACACAGTTCTATGTTAAGTTTCAAGCATAAAAGTGTTTTTTTCCCAACCCATCTTTAACAGGGTTCAGATGTTCCCCATTTTAAATACTGTATTTATTGGCGTATAACACTCACTTTTTCACCATGAAAATCGGGTGCAAATAGCACGTGCGTGTTATACGCCAATACTTCAATTTTAGCTGCCTCGGAGGGGACAGGGAGGGGGGGCAGTACGAACGCCATCAGATTACATACAGCGAGAATCTCCTGTTTACTTGGCGGCCTCTGTAACAGGAAGTCCCGGCTCCTGGGCCGCCTTTGGACCACTGTTCTGTTTATCATAGGAGATTCTCGCTGTATGTAATCTGACAGCGCTCGTCCTGCCCCCCTCCCTGTCCCCTCTGGGCTGCAGATGGGCATCGATCAAGCTGCACTGATGGCAATGGTGAGGCTGCTGCATTGATGGCAATGGTGAGGCTGCATTGATGTGGACTGATGAGGCTGCATTGATGGCACTTGTGAGGCTGCAGATGGGCATTGATGAGGCTGCATTGATGGCAATGGTGAGGCTGCAGATGGGCGCTGACCCTTATTTTGCTTCAAAGTTCCTTATTTAAAATTTAAGTTTTTTTCCTGAAACTTCCCTCTTAAAATTAATGTGCGTGTTATACGCCGATAAATACGGTACTTAAACATAAGCTGTTAGAAGCCAGTTTGGTGCCAACAGATTTAGGACTGCTCTAGAACAGTAGGGTCTCACTAATGTGCCCTGTCAACTTTGTGAAACAAATATTAATCTTTATATTTCAACTATATTAATCACTGTGAGAGAATTTGAAATTAGGATTTTTGTTTTGTTGTTGTTTTTTTGTTTTTTCTTATGCACTTAAAGTAGAACTATAGCCAAACTATGAAATCGCAATATGTATGTGATGTAGGCTGACCATTCCAGTAAGCACTAGCTTTACAAGGGTGACAGGCAGCGCTATTTCTTTTTGCAGTGAAATCACCACGAGCCTTGCTGCTACTAGCCAGCCATCAAATCAGTCCCCACTAAACCGGCCGTGATTCAAACCATGTAGAGTCAGGCTGAATGTACCCGAGTTGATTGATCGATCAACTTGAGTACAACCAGCTTGTCGTATTTTACATGCAATCATTGGTAGCGGCCATTATAGCCACTAGCAGTAATCACTGTGTTCTTCTGGTGGGAATGGCTCCCCAGCCAGGAGGACACAATGGGTTCATGGGAGGTATTTCACCATCAATACTGACTGTGTTGATGGCTGGGGGAATTGAGCGATTTTCTTCTCTGAAACCCGTGACTGCAGGAAAGAAAATTGCTCCATCTATGGCTGGATTTAGATGCTGATACTGTTCATAGATCTATCAGTGAATGGTCTTACCTAGCTCCACCTACAGCCTTTTAGATTGACAGCTCTTTGTTTAATGTGCAGGAGCTTAGGTAAAAGGATGTAAAAGCCCTGCTCAGTCCCTCCCACCCCCTCCAGCAACATCTTCCCAGTTGCTTTTACAATAAGAATAAATAAATAAATAACATTTCCTTTAAGACATTTAACATACCAATTTAACCACTTGCCTACCGGGAACTTTTGCCCCCTTCCTGCCCAGGCCAATTTTCAGCTTTCAGCACTATCACACTTTGAATGACAATTGCACAGTCATGCAGCACTGTACCCAAATGACATTTTTATAATTTTTTCCACACAAATAGAGCTTTCTTTTGGTGGTATTTAATTACCACTGGGTTATTTATTTTTTGCTAAACAAACGAAAAAAGACCAAAATTTTTGAAAAAAGAAACAAAAAATCATAGTTTGTTATAAAATTTTGCAAACTTTTCTCCTTCACTAATGTGCACCGATGAGGCTGCACAGATGGGCACTGATGAGGTGGCACTAATGAGCACTTATAGGTGGCATTGATGGGCACTGATAGGCAGTACTGGTGTGCACTGATGAGGCTGCACTGATAGGTGACACTGAAGGGCACTGATCGGTGGCACTAATGGGCACTGATAGGCAGCAATGTTAGGTGGCACTGATGGGCACTGATAGGCGGCAAAGGGCACTAATAGGCGCCACTGATGGGCACTGATAGGCGTCACTGACAGTCAGCACTAATAGGTGAGGCTGATGAGGAGGCACTGATGGGCACTGCTTGGCAGCACTGGCAGGCATTGATTGGCAGGACTGGTGGGCACTAATTGGCAGCATTGGTGGACACCGTTGGGACTGCAATGATAATCAAGACACTGACAATCAGTGCCCTGATTATCACTGTAGATGTCCCTTTAACTCAAGACAGTTATTGGCCCTATTCTTCCCTCCTCATGCTGTCAGTGTGAGGAAAGGAAAGCCGATAGCCAGTTTGTGTTTACATCGTGATTAGCTGTCATTGGACACAGATGATCAAGTGGACTGGCTCCGAAGGACTCAGCGATAACAGAGCACGCCGCCCACGTGCCGCAGGGGGCGTGCGGGCAGCGATATCACGGGAGGAAGTCCATGGATGTCCTCCTGGCAAAGTAAGCCTGTGCTGTAGCTGTCTTTCGGCTATAGCGCAGGCAGGAACGGGTTAAGGCGGCCATACATGGATCAAAATGCTGCCAGTGGTTGTACAGAAGTTCAACTTCTGTAAAACCACCCTGTCAGGTTTTTTCCAAATGATCAGTGCCTCTGGTAATAGCTGGAAACACTGATCATTGTGAGAACACAATGGCACTGCAGGAGTGAGTGTATCCACCTTGAATGTGCATGGAATTGGCACATTTTGTGTGGGGGGTATCAAAACCCGCAGGTTGAACAAAAAATGGTGTAATGTACAGTATGACCTGCCTTACTTTGGAGAATGCCTGTATATTACACTGAATTTTTTGTTTTTGTTGAACTAAGAAAAAAAGGCTTTAGATGAACTACAGAATGTACTACATGTCAGAAAAATCCATTAAATTTCTTCTTCTTTTTCCTATGATTCATTACATTTTCCCGCATTTAGAGATAGTACATAAAGAAGTAAAGAAAAAAATGTCATCAACTTAGTACTCATAAATCATAAAAAAAGATTTCATAACTTTTCCTTCATCAGGATTGGCCTCCAAAACCACTGCCCCAAGATACAGATTTATATAACCCACAGGCTACATTCTTACCTCTGCTTACAAATTACAGATTTCAAACAGAAGACATGGCACCATGTTTCCTTCTCAGCAACTTCAAGTCTACTGAGATTGGGCAGGGATGCCCTAATTGGTCACCCAGCACAGTCTTATTTATTTATTTAAAAAAAAAATGTCACCAGTTGTGTATGCAATATATATGCTACAAAAAAATTAACAAACGACATGAACAAAAACACAAAAAAAAATTTCATATGAAAATTTTGGACAAGAAAGGGTTATTAAGCTTTAGGGATAACAATGGCTTATTCAGGGGTATAAAAATAAAATAATTAAAGCAGATGTCCGGCCTGAGCTCGTTAGGCTGAGCTTCTCCAAAGGGTCGCAGGAGTACAATCCGTTTTGCACTCCTGTGACCCGTTTTCTGCAGAGAGCGGTCTGAAATCCACTCTCTGCTGACGTCACAGGAATCAGTCCAGGCACCGCATCATCACAGCAATAAAGTCTGGATCCCCTAGATCCCTGGACAGATACCCATCTCAGCCTCTCAGCAAGCTGCTGAGATGGCCGTTCCCTGCCCCTCCACAGCTCAGCGCTCCAATGAGCGTGGAGGATCAGAGCGGAGAGCTGCTGATTGACAGTCAGCAGCTCTCCGCTCGGGGATCTGTGAGAACCGAGCCATCGGCGATGTTCGATCGATCAGTTCTCAGTGCAGAGGTGTCGGGGGACAGATGCAGCATCGGATCGATGCTGCATCCACCTAGGTAAGTATGAATGGGCAAAAAAACCCAAAAACCTATACTTCTCTTTTAAAGTAGAACTAAAGTCAAAGCTTTTTTTAAACAATGGATAGAGTAGGGGAGGGTTATTACCCCTGTCAGTTTGATTTTTCCCATCTGTGTCCTATTGGTGAGATTTCCCCTTCACTTCCTGTCTCATAGCCAAACCAGGTAGTGAAAGGAAATTCCTCTACCAATGTCACTAGAAATGGTGTCCCCATTTCAAGACTTCCCCCTCTATTCCTGTACTGGTGATAACCCAAAATCTGGGATTTTATTTCACTTTCAGTGATAACAGTATATAGGACAACAGGACAAGTAGAGGGGGGTGACTTTCCCTAATGGGGACACAGACAATAATAAAAACCTGACAGGTGTACAAATCCCACTCCACTCTATCCAAAACTAAAGAAAATGTTGCCTTTAGGTATACGTTAACTTTTTATCTGCTTTCCCTCAGAAACTCATATGTTAAAAAATAGATGCAGTTCAACCACTTGAGCCCCAGAAGATTTTTCCACCTTAATGACCAGGCCATTTTTTGCGATATGGCACTGCATCGCTTTAACCAACAATTGCGCGGTCGTGCGACGCTGTACCCAAACAAGATTCCTTTTTTTCCCCACAAATAGAGGTTTCTTTTGGTGGTATTTGATAACCTCTGCGGTTTTTATTTTTTGCGCTTTAAACAAAAAAAGAGCGACAATTTTGAAAAAAAAAAAAAAAAAATTATTTTTTACTTCTTGCTATAATAAATATCCAAAAAAAAAATCAATTTCTTCATTAGTTTAGGTCAGTATGTATTCTGCTAAATATTTTTGTTAAAAAAAAAAAAAAAAAAAAATCACAATAAGCGTATTGATTGGTTTGCGTAAAAGTTATAGCATCTAAAAAATAGGGGATAGATTTATGGCATTTTTATTTTATTTTTTTACAAGTAATGGCGGCGAGCAATGATTTTTAGCGGGACTGTGACATTGCAGCGGACAGATCGGACACCTAACTGACATTTTTGACACTTTTTTTGGGGAACCAGTGACATTATTACAGTAATCAGCGCTAAAAATATGCACTGTTATTGTACTGACACGGGCAGGGAAGGGGTTAACACCAGGGGCGATCAAGGGGTTAAATGTGTTCCCTCAGTGTGTATTCTAACTGTATGGGGGACTGTGTGACTGGCAGAAAGACAGGATTTGTGTGATCTCCCCTGTCAGAATGGAGATTTGCCTTGCTTATACAGGCAGATCCCCAATCTGTCACTGCAGGAAAAGATCACAGGTGGCCGGCAGACATTGAGTCCGCCCCACGCGCTGATTGGTTCCCCCGCTGGTCAGTGGGCACGCCCGCCCACAAATCGCTGTGTACGAGCTGATGTACACCTGCAGCGATTTGCGGGATCGAGCCACATTGCCGCAGTATAACTGTGGCGGTTGGTCCTTAAGCGGTTAAAGCTGAACTCCAGGCACAAACACTTTAATTGAGACATATTTCTCAATAGCCACAAAGGATATAAATCCATTTTGTGTGTAGTAAATACTTGTGCAAACCCAGATTTTACCTTATAAAAAGTAGCAGTGACATCATCACTTGGCTGTACATAGCCTGTGCAGAGAGCAGAGCTGTGGGAGGGACCCAGCAGGCTCCACCCACTACAGCCTGTCTGCAGAAAATGGGGGGGGGGTGGGTGGGAACAAGACCAGTCACCCTGCACAAGAAGAGAGTGCAAAAAGGACTGGTCTTTATTATAGGAATCTCACACACAAAGGCAACATTTCACACTGGATTACTGCATAGATATGGAAGAAATACACAAAGCGAGATTCAAGTAAGAATACATACGGTTCTTGTATTTAAACAATATTTGCTTATCCCAGGAGCAGGAGTTCTAAGGCTCGGATGTCTCTACAGAAAGTATATGACAGGTGATGAGGAAACATTGTATCGCCTCCTTGTCTCCTGCTTTAACCTCTGGAACGTTGCATTAGTGAGCCATGTGCATTGTACGCAATTGCAGGGCACATGCAGAGCAGCCCCATTCACTTAAATGGGTGGCGTTCGCCGGGTGCTATGCCCACCCAAAGCGACAGGGGGTATAAATCCTGCCATGGCAGCGAAGCAAAGTATTGCTACCAAGGCATGTATACATCCCTGGCAGCTGCCTCTGTAGCTAAAGGGGGAGCTGTTGAGGGGCAGTACAAATGAGGCTAAACCGCAGGGTTTTACTGTGGTAAGGTTTGAACAAGATGATTTCAAGCCTCAACCCTGGTGCAGATTAGAAGGGGGCGCTGCCAGGAAAGTGAATTATTAAAGACTCACTTCTGGGCTTTCTTCTTTTGTAGAGGTGAGGCTTAAGGTCACCTCATAAAGCGCTGCTGCTTTTTTCCAGCACAGCGGATAGGGTTGCCACCTTTTCTTCAAGTCAAACCCGAACACTTAAGCAGCAGATGGCAGGTTTTTTTTGTTGAAGCATACACTATAGGATTGTAAAAGACAGGAGACAGCTTTGAGTGCCCCAAGGAGTGTAGTAATGTGGTGCGCTTAGCGCACCGCGGTGAACAGTAAGTGTAGCCAAATTGCTCTATGCTGAGTGGCTTCATGGTCATTTACAAACTGAAGCATAGTAAACACCATTTCCTATTCTTCAGTTATGAATTGACACAGTGAGTGATTGGTACCAATCACTTACTGTGTTCATTCCGTTACTGGAGCTCAGTGCTGGAACTCATTCCCGTCACTAGGCTCTGGGATTCAGTACAGATTAGCCAGGATGCCAGGATTTAAATCGACTCTCTGGAAGGTTATGGTGAAAATCTGGACAGGTGGCAACACTAGCGGCAGTGCCCCTCTTAATGTGACGGCCCGAGCACATCCCCCACCCCCCAGTTTCGGCCCTGAACAGGAGCCAATGTACCAATAAAATAAAGACAATCTGCGCTTAGTGCTTGGCCTGTGTACCTATCTGGGATGGGAGTGACACACCACCGAGGTGTCCCCTATACGGTCCTGTAGTGCCACCTCAATAATATCATCCTTATTGACCACTGACATTGATCACTAATCATTGATTATTAATTAATCATTGACATTGATCAAGTACAGGATACAGATTCGCTCTATCTGTGGTTGAAATCACCACCTATAGCTATTTATATGCCCCTATATTTTTACCCATATAATGTTATTTTGTTCTGATAGACTGGAGATCTGATAGCCCCCTACAGAACATACATTCCCCAATAATCAACAGTAACATGGATCACCTGGGATTTAGACACCAGCCAGGAACATGGATCCCTATCAGTCAGAATCACAGTAATTCTACACTGATCTTACCTATAAGATACCAGATTCCTACAGAGCTGCCCACCAGCTGATCCCCCCTAGGTTGTGGATCATAAGTGCCAGATTGCCGAAGAGCTGATCTCCCTGGGCAGCGGATCCCCCCCTCCCCGGTACTACTGGGGTCTGGATCCCTTCTTCAAGGCTGACTCAGACTTTCCACTGGATCTCTTCAAGGCAGCACAGCAGGCTGAATCCCCGGGGATTGGGTCTGGATCCCGGATCCCCCCTACATTCAGTGGCAGACAGCGTGGGCTCACACAGAGCAGCCAGGCTAGGCTGAATCTCCACCTGAGGTCCAGATCCTGGCTTCCCCCTGCAATCGGCAGCAGACAGTGCAGGTTCACACTGAGCAGCCAATGGTGTATGAGCTTGGCTCCCTATGAATGCAGCTAGTGACAGTCCAGCCTGATCCAGACTCCCAAATCCCTAGATAGTGCTAGCTCTCTGGACACCACTGCAGCCCTTTGAATTTGGCTATCTGGCCAGCGGCGCCCCTCTCAAGTTGTTGCCTGGGGCACGTGCCACCCCTGCCCCCCCCCCCCCCCCTCTTTTCAGCCCTGCATGTATATAAGCACATAAATTACTGCACTCAAACGTAAAACGTTCTATTTTTGTTTTACGGCTCTGTACTCATCACACACTACTACTCATCTTTACACAGCTGTGTGTATGGAGGACAGCGCTATTAAAGCCCATCTCCAGACAAAAACAAAATTCCCACGCAGAGGATCTGTGTTCGTATTGCACATGTCAACTGCTTGTTTTGTCTTGGGCTGGAGAGAAAGCCTATACTTACCTAATTCTTTGTTCCATCGGAAACCGGTGCTCCCCTGTGGTCCAGAAGTGGACTGTTCCTGGTCTATGGAGCCTGCTCTGGGCTTGATGATGTCAGGAACAGTCCACAATTTAAGACTGCTGGAACACTGGATCGGTCTTGTGCAGGGAGGACTAGGTAAGTATTGTATCTCTCCTTTCTCCTCTACCCTAGACAAAAATCATCAGTTAACATGCGCAGTGCGGGCACAACCCCACTACATGGGAAAACTTTTTATTTGCCTGGAGATGGGCTTTAAGAACCGCTGACAGCAGGTCCCAAGAGCTATACCTGTGGGTATCTGTCCAGCTGCAAAAACCTCTAGGATGCACATGGTTAAAGCTAGCTAAGGACAGCCAGTTATAACTAGGATTATGCAAAAGTAAATTAGAAGTGAGAGATTACTAGAGATCTAACAAATATGGCTCTTTGAACTAACTGACATTACATTAGGATCACTACACTAAGCTATAACAATCGTTATTTGAAAATATATATATATATATATATATATATATATATATATATATATATATATATATATATATATATATGATCTATATAAATATCTATATATCAACAAGAGTCAACGAGTGCTGAAACTAACAGTCCTATGGCTAAATATAATGCACATTATGGTAATAACGTATATGTTATTCTGTAGCTTAGTGAATGAAGCAATTATCTACCAACAGCTGAGGGAGAATACCAGTATCAGATAAAAGAGCCTAGGATCAATTATGCAGATGTATACCTTTTTCAAACTTTTTCCTTCTTTTGTGCCTGATAATGCAAAAAATAAGAGGTAATAGAAGAAGCAATATTAGAATAGGAGAGGCACATATGAGGATAGTGGTGAGTTCCAATGGACCAGTCTCTTCAACATCTGTGCCATTTGTACCATTTGTACCTCCATACACAGTATGAAATACAGTTGACCCTGCACTTGGCGTAAAGGGAAGTTCTGTGCTCTCCGGATCTGTTTTGTAAGTCGGAACTGTGGACATCAGCGTCCCTGTAAAATATAAGATGATTCAGAAGGTTTTTTTCCTACACGTGTAACCATGGTTTTACAAGGAAATATGGCGTAGATTATTACGCAAGAGAAAATTTGGCTTAATCATGCTACCCACAGCTGGTTGTCAGATAAGCTGTCCAATCTAGTATATTAAATTTCATTATTATATTACACCAAGAGTTGATTTGTACTTGCTGTTTCTGTATAACTTTATGCTTGCACTCTCTTTGCCTTCAGTCTGTTACGCGGACATGTTTACTGCCCTACCCACAATCTGCAACAGGTCACCTTTTATCCTTAAAGTGGATGTAAGCCCGAATTTTTTTTTTTTTTTATATCATACTGTAGAGTATAATATTACCTATCATTTGAGCCCAGTCTTGCCACACAGAGTTAATCCAGCTCTGAGCAATCCTCTTTTATTGTTCAGTGAGATAAATCTTGACAAACTGAGAAAAACTTTGTCAAATCCTCCCCCTTGCTGTGAGCGACAGGTGAGTTACATCTCGTGCATTAGCCTAAGAGACATGCATTATTTTTTAATTCCATCCCACTCCTTTCTTCAGCAGCTCTGCAAGGATTGGCTGTTCCACACCTCAGCATGATTTGGCATGCTGAAGTCATGTGGTTACTTTCCTGTCTTTTCACTGGATGTTAGAGATCATAGCAGAATTTCAGCAGAAGTTCAGTGTTAGAAATACACAGGAGAACATGCAAATTGACAAGGAGTGTAGAGGTGGGCGGGGAGTCTACTGACATCACGACTTCACCCACTGAGCTCCAGACAACAGACCCACCCACAGAATATGCAGTTTTTCGGGTCTAATAACAGACAGAGGGGAGACATTTGACAGGTAAAGATACATGCAGGAGGCATGTATATCCTTATAGATAACCCCTATGGCAGTAGTTTAGAAAGGATGACATTGAGTTTACATCCACTTTAAGCATAACAGGACTTCTTTGTAACTTATGCCCCACCTTTGCTGTTTATGTCTAGGGTAGAGCTCTTCCTGGATTCCGTCCATTTTTGGTAAGACAGATGAATTATGGCAATATGGGCCCTAGCAGCCCCCCCCCCCCCCCCCACACACACACACACACACCTACATCCTTTGGATCAACATTGATAAGGATTGGACCAATTTCGCTACCCCCCTGCTTTACTGGAGGAGCATAAAGAATGCATGTGGATGTGTTGGCTATACTTGCAAATCTCTAAACCAATGTTTCTCAACTCCAGTCCATAAGGCACCCCAACAGATCATGTTTTCAGGCTCTCCGTTATTTTGCACAGGAAATTTGGAAAATCCTGAAAACATGACCTGTTGGGGCGCCTTAAAGACTGGAGTTGAGGAACACTGCTCTAAACAAACTGTTCATTCATAGTGGTGGAATGGAGGCTGCATTATGTGTTCACCTTGACTAGGGAAAGGGTGGGATTAGTTACAAGACATTAACCTATATTATCAGCCTTATCCGACAGAAGCATTAAAGTGACCGTGTTTATCCCCCAAACAAAGCTAACTGGCAGGCCCCTGCAAAAGAAAAGCTATTATACATATCTCTGTGGCATTTCTCCTGCCTCCCTTATTGCTGCATCCTCGGCCAGAGTCTTCAGCATTTGACACTTCTGGTAGTCCAATACCTATGACACTGCTGTGTCCTCTACTGACAAATTGGTTGGAGGAAAAAGCGTGCATGTGGCTAGTGGTGTCGAATACTGAAGATTTCAGTGTTTGAACACAGTTATAAAAGAAACAGTCTGCCAGAGAAGCAAGTATATGTGCACTTCTATTGCAGGGACTGGACAGTAGGTATGTTTAGGTGACTGACAAATGCACTCCAAATGATATGGTGGATAACACTGAATGGCATGCCACAAAACTTAAGACTATCTTAATTCCCACAGGTAGTCATTTTACAATGTTTTTATTGCCAATTTGGAAATGTGGACATCCACAGCACACGGGAGTCTGTGCAAACATCTAGCATCACCTACAGATTACTGTAGACGAGAACTGCTGAGCACTGTAAATATCAAATGTCAGGGTTTTCTTTTCCATTTAGAGTCCCAACTCAGTGCATTGGGGCTTTAGACAACTATAGACAGGATCACATGGCAACAGAACAACAAAACAAGCAGCAAACGCTATTTGTGCCACAGTAACCTAATAATAAATTATAAAAGGAAATGTTTCAAGAATTTGTCACAATTAAGTTAATCTAAGATAAAGTTTCTATTGTGTGAAGATAATATTTTACTTCCTGTCCATTAGTTCCACTAAATAACACTGCATGTGGGGGTGGATCAGCCACTACAAGGAAGGTAGCTGAAAGGAACATGTTAAAACTGAAGTTTAGGTGTTGCACTTTTACATGGTTACATTGCTCCTACTTGGACCGATGTAAGTATGTATGTGTCATACCAGTGGGATCCCCATAGACATCACTTTAGTAGGCACCACTAATCCAGTGATCTCCAGTAGCTTCCAGATCCCATGCTGAGCAGCTGTGCTACTGCTTACTGTACACAGGAGGTAGCTTGCTCGGTACTGGCGCCATTCAGGGAACACTTTGCATTTGCTCAATGAATGCAAATTGTTATCTTATTGATGCGGAAGAGATCATAATCTCACTGCCCCACCTCTCCACCTTGTTCCCGGGACCCGAATGCTAGTGCAGAACACAGAGGCAGCAATGTCTAGTACTGTGATTTCCAACTTCCACAACGAACCCACAAGTATGGCACATAAATACTTACATTGGACCAATGAAACTATGTAAATAGTTCCATGCCTAAACTTCAGCTTTGTCCAATTTGGGGGAAGGCATCAGACATTTTTTTCTTGTTGCTTATTTTTAAGCAATTTGTATTTCAGGCTCAATAGCCCAGCTTAAATGTTTTTAAAAATACTGTGATACATTTGTAAACCATATACATGGATTGATTACACCCAAAACAATTTTCTTAATTTTGAATAGAGCTATTAAGGGTTCATATCACTGCCTCTTTCCCCTTTGGAAATATTTTCCTCTATTTACTGTCCTAAAGAAATGAAATGAAATAATAGGAGATCTCACCTTTGATGTGCATCCCCATTAGGAGATTTCTCTTTAAACTAAAATTTTGTATTTCCTGCTAATATTCTGCCCTGGTGACAGTGGTCATCAGGACAAATTGTGAGGATGGGTCTCCCAAATAAGGACAGAGACAACAATAATATCCTAACAAAGAGTTCCTTGAGTAGTGAGCAGTGGCAAATTTATCTCCTGACACTTATTGTGTCTTTTTCAATCTGGGGTCAACCTCGCAGAGTGTCAGAGTCAGCGTGTGGGATCAGTGTAGTCTCTCAATTCTGATAAGTAACCACTGACACCAATGATCTTTTTAGCTGTCTGTAAGGGTGACATTCTTTCCACTGACCACCAAAGTAAGGGGCATTCCTCCCACTGACCCCCAATGTAAAGTAGTCCATCTCCCCCTGACTACCACTGTAATGGACCACTACCATGACTACCAACATTAAGAGGTCCTTCTCCCACTGGCCTCCAGTGTAAGGGGGCATTTCCACTGAACTTCAATGTCAGGGAACACTAAAGTTTTCACTGTCTGCTTTTCTTTTCTGAGTAATTTTATCTCCCTAATAATATTTTATGATTGTTACTGAAAGCTATTTTACCATATAGAGCAGGAGGATATTAAATGATCCACCTTCGTGTCAACTCTAGGTACACAATTATATCTAAAACTTACTGTACATTGCTATAAATTGTAAACAGGGGTTTCCCCAAACCTTGAAATTACTTCAAGGGTTGCTCCATGGTGAAAAGGTTGAGAAAGGCTGTTCTAACTTATCTTCAGTCCACCCAAAACTAAAAACAAAATGTGTTTTGTCTGAGGTACTATTTTAACTATTACTTCTTGTTGAGTGCATAACACATATGTGTGGTGGCAAGGAGGGTGGGCCTAAATGCCCACTTGGTACACATATGCGTCCATGGCGTCTGACGTTTTTTCCTCTACTGAGAAAGCACTTCCCAAAATGCATTCCATGGAGGAAAATTTGCTTTTGCTTTGTGAAGTAAACCTAGTGTGGGAATCTAGTTTTTAAATCCAACCACCTCTGCCAGTTCAAGCTAGATCCCAACTGTTAACTTTCTCCACTGCAATGACAAGGCTGGGATTGGATATTGAAGCAGCAGCAACTCAATTATTAGGTTATACGGCAATTAGGCAATAATTAGGCTAAGCATCATTTGTTAAATTCACAGCACCGTGCAATAGAGTTAGCTTCAGTTCACTCTATGACCCATATATGAATTGCACAGGAACCAAACTGTGTTCCTGTTTAATTCACATTCGATCCAGTGCGGTGCGATTTGTACCCATTAATTTTGAATGGGATCAAATCACACCATGTTGCACCAAAGTCATGCATATACCAATTTTGGAACTGCACTGCAACCATATCGCATGGTCGTTTTGTACAATATCCGGTGCAAGCAAACGCACTGCGTTTGCAACCTGCGTTTCAGGTGTCGTTAAGATTGCACTGACATCTGCTGCAGATCGCAAAAGCAGTTCAATTTGAATGCGGTGCAGGAAACGCTCACTGATCGGTGGTCTCCCGCACTGCATTCTTGTGTGAACATAGGCGAAGTCCTGATTAAAACTACAGTGAAAAATCAGTGGCGCTATCCTAACACAGAATTGTACTCATATGATAAAACTGAAAAATAGTGTATATATTCAAATCAACAATTAAAACACCATGTGACAAGTGAATTAAATGAGTGAATAATTAAAAAAGGTCCACAACTAGATGTAAAAAAAGTCCACAACTAGATGAAAAAAAATCCTTTGAATGGTAGTGTCTTCTTAATAGCTTCCACCACACCCCAGTGTTGAGTGATCCCTCTCCCTTAAGAAATGCACTCACCGACTCCAAATGCCTACACTCGCGTGTAAGGCAAAATCGCTTTTTTAACATACAGAAAGGGTTAAATCGGCAAACCAAAAATCCAATAGTTTGTGCAGAAATCGTTCCACATGTAAATAAAAATAGTGCTCCAATAGTGTAAAACAGTATAACCAGTTTATTGTAAACACTCACACTCTTCAACTATTAAACTCACATTTCGCAAATTCCAAATAAGCAGAAACAGCTCCAAAACACAGCACACTAAACACTTGGATCTCACAGTAAAAAGGCTGCGGTCACGGCGGACCCAAGGTACGCAGGCGCCAGATATCAGATCTCACCCACTCCTCGATGCCTGGCCAGTCTAACAGATCACCACTTCCTCGTTTGGCTGAAAAGCGTTACACATCACTGGTGAAGAACGTCGTACAGCCACGCCCCTGACATGTTTCGTCACACACTGACTTAATCATGGGATAGGCTGTAGGGGATGACACTCATCCCTTATATACCCTCCTACCATTCAACTACCAGAGAACCAACTAAAGCGCCTGCACACACCCCGTGTTCTCGCGGCGGCATCCTCCCAGTCAGTGGAGCTGTTTCTGCTTATTTGGAATTTGCGAAATGTGAGTTTAATAGTTGAAGAGTGTGAGTGTTTACAATAAACTGGTTATACTGTTTTACACTATTGGAACACTATATTTTTATTTACATGTGGAACGATTTCTGCACACACTATTGGATTTTTGGTTTGCCGATTTAACCCTTTCCGCATGGTTAAAAAAGCGATTTAGCCTTACACGCGAGTGTAGGCATTTGGAGTCGGTGAGTGCATTTCTTAAGGGAGTGGGAAGACTCAACACTCGGGTGTGGTGGAAGCTATTAAGAAGACACTACAATTCAAAGGATTTTTTTTCATCTAGTTGTGGACTTTTTTTACATCTAGTTGTGGACTTTTTTGAATTATTCACTCATTTAATTCACTTGTCACATGGTGTTTTAATTGTTGATTTGAATATATACACTATTTTTCAGTTTTGTCATATGAGTACAATTCTGTCTTAGGATAGCGCCACTGTTTTTTCACTGTAGTTTTCATTAGTTTATATGCATATTTAGTCACGTTACAGGAAAAACATTACTTACATTTTCCAACCCTTAAAGTGGCAGCTTTATATTACATTTTCTCAATTTTATTTTATTTTATCTTATTTTGTGCTAAACATTTGTCCGAGGCGCAGTGGTGGTAAGCGAAGTATAGGTGGGCCTTGTTACTTTAATACCACATTTGGTGATAAGTCCTGATTAGCTAACATTACTATTTCCTCCTTTCCTAGTCTGAATGATGATGTGCAAGTACAGAAGACTGGTATAAAGATCTAATGAGGAATTTTAAAAAGTAAATGTGAGTATTTTACCTGAATATACAACTAAGCTAAATGGGGAGTCTTTTATTCAGTATATGCCTAAAGCTTTTAAGCGACATTAAACCCAAAAACAAAAAAAAATGAAAATTGTATACACACCTTTCTGTAATTTTCCTTTCCTGACACATCTTCATGGCAGCACAAACTGGGTTGTGACTCTGCCCCCACAACCTGATAGGATTGATTAGCTATAAAATTTAGAAGGAGAGACCCGCAGAGTTCTATGTATCTTTCACCTAAAGGGCGGAATCTTTGTGCTGCCATGAAGATGTGTCAGGAAAGGAAAATTACGTTGGTGAGTGAGGAGTGAGGTGAGTATACAAATTTTTGTTTTTCTGACACATCATGGCAGCACATACTGGGAAATAACTTGCCAGTTGAGTGGGTGCTAGAAAGTATCATTTATTAACATGGAACTGAAGAGTTGACTTGAATAACCGTTCTTCCGAATCTCACAGTTGTTAACGGAGCAAAATCCACTTTATAATGTGTGACATAAAATGTGCTTCTCGACAACCAGGTTGCCGCTTTGCATATCATTTCTGGAGATACTCTGCAATATGCTGCCCAGGAGGTTGCCACTGCCCTAGTAGAGTGAGCCTGAAGGCCATTGGGTATGCGGAGTTGTTGAACTGAGTATGCCTTTTTTATGGTCTTGACTAACCATGATGCGATTGTGCGCGTTGATGCTTTTTTGACCCTTTCTGAAACCATGAGGGATAATCAAGAGGTTGTCCGTCTTTCTGAAGGAGCTTGTGGCTGAAAGGCAAGCACTGATAGAAGATTTTACGTCCAAAGGATGTGGCTTGCCTTGATTGTCGAGGAAGGTTGGTAGGCTTATATCTTGATTAAAGTGAAAGCATACGTTACCTTTGCAATAAAGCAGTCTATCTGGGTAAAAGACCAAGTAGGGCTCATTTATAAGTAATGCTTGCATCTCGGAAACTCTTCTTGCTGCGGTTATAGCAATGAGGAAAGTAATTTTTAACGTCAAGTCCCAACGTCAAGGAAATCAAATCTGCAGGGTGAAAAGGGAGACGTGAAAGTGCCTCTAGAGCTACCGCCAGGATCCATGGGGGAAATTTTGGTTTTCTTGGAGGTCTGATCTTCAAGCTTGCCCTCATATATTGAATGACAAGGGGTGCAAGGCCCATTTTATCCCTGTTTTGGCAGATAAGGCAGGCACTTGAACTTTGAGGGTGCTTGAACTTAAGCCTTCGTCTAGACCTGATTGAAGAAAATCCAGGACCTGTGATATTTCTGGAGACAATGGATTTCACAACTTTTTTTGAGCAAAATAGATTTTTTCCATATTCTTCCATATATGTTGTTAGTAGAATTTTTTCTGGCTTGTAGCAAGGTAGATATCACATCCCGAGAACAACCTTGTTCTAGAAGCCTACTCTTCTCAATTTCTAAGCCATCTAGTGTAGTCTCTCCGGAGCTGGGTGTAGGAATTGGCCTTGGGTGTAACTGGAAGAAGCAACGGGTTCTCGGGTTCTCTATGCTCAGTTGTAGAAGGGTTATGAACCACGGTCTTCTTGGCCAAAAGTGAATTACCGATATCACTGTCGATGCCGACCTCCCGAGTCTGGATAGGAACCTCTCAATCAGAGGTGTTGGGGAAAAGATACCCCAGCTGGAAATCCCACGGATGGTAATGGCAGTCTATTCCCTCGGCTGAGGGGTAAAAAGCTCTTGCTAGGTATCTCTGACACTAGGTATTTGCTGGTGTTGCTGCCAGGTCGATCTCTGGAAGTTTTGGTCAGGAGGAAAATGGCTTGCTGACTCAGGCACCATTCATTGTTTGACACAAAGTTCCTGCTTAGGCTGTCGGCTAAACGGTTCTGTGTTCCTGGGACATATATGGCTCTCAAATCTGCTAGGTGTATTTTAGCCCAATCTAGGATAGGACGAACTTCCTTTAAAAGTGTACGACTCCTGGTTTCCCCATTTCTGGATGTAGGCTACTGCTACTTTGTTGTCCAAGTGTAACAGGACGCTCTTCCCTCTCAGGGATGGAGAAAACGTCATAAATGCCTGGAAGGCTGCTCTGAGTTCCAGTATATTCGAAACCACTCCGTGTGATTGGAATCGCCACTGTCCCTGGGTTGCTTGATAGTGAGCTCCCCATCCTTCCAGACTGGCATCCGATATGACTATCTCCGGTTACGAGGGATGTCAGTGTCTCCTGAGGTTGTGAACATGTGTCCACCACCATATGGACTGTTTCGCTACCCTGTAAAGATCTGCTGAAGCATTAATGCTCCATCCCACTGCATTAGAAAGGAATTTTGCAGAACTCTTATGTGCCATTGGGCCCATTGGACCACAGGGAAAGTGGCAGTCATGGAACCCAGTATGCTCATACAGACTCTGGCTGGTAGAGAATTTGCTGTTAGTAGTCGCTTCGTTTTTTGTATTAGACAGTCTACTTTCTACTGAGGAAGTTCTGTTATAGTCGCCTCTGTGTTCAACTCTGCACCCAGGAAGGTCATTTTTTGGGAAGGCTGAAGATTGCTTTTATCACAATTTATTACCCAATCAAGGCGTTGAAGCGTCGTGATCAGTATTTTTCGATGTCGGATGAGGCTTTGTTGACTGTCGGCCAGAAGAAGAAAGTCATCCAGATAATGGTGAATTCTAAATCCTTTCTCCCTCAAGAAGGCAATTACTGGTAATAGGATCTTTGTAAAGGTTCTGGGAGCTGTGGAGATCCCAAAAGAGCAAGCTTTGAAATTGGAAGTGTTGGTTGTCTACCGCAAAACTGAGAAATCTCTGGAAGGTGGGATGTATAAGGACGTGAAGATAAGTGTCCGATAAATCTATGGACAGCAACCAGTCTCCTAAATTTATTGCGAGTAGAATCATTTGAAGACTCTCCATTTTAAACGATTCAACCTGAATCTTTTTGTTGAGATTTTTCAAATCCAGGGCCAGTCGAAGGTCTCCTGTTTTCTTCTTCACCAGGAATAGTGGAGAATAAAATCCCATTCCTCTCTGGCTTGCCGGGACTTGGAGTTTATGTAACACATATTTCAGCAACTGTCTTCTTTTTTCCATTGTTAATGGTAATCTGGTTGATTGGAAATGGTCTTTTGGAAGTCTGGTCTTGAATTTCCATTTGTCTCCGAATTGAATGGTGGAAATTGTCCAAGGGTCTTTTATGTGATCCGCCCAAACCTGCGCAAATGTTTTGAGTCTGGCTCCTACCTTTACAGTTTGGACGGGCACACCTTCAAAAGGACTTCTGCTGTTCTATAGTGGAGGAGGGTTTTGATTTTTGCAGCCTGAGAAAGAAAGACTGGGTATTTATCCAGTTTTTTTTAACTCTTTTCCAGGTCTATAAGATTTTGCTTCTCTGTATGTTTCAGGAAGGTTTCGCTTGAAAGATGGGCCTTTTCGAGGTTTTGGTCTTCTGTCTGAGGGAATGAGTCCCAATTTGCCACCTGTCATCTTTGATATGGCGCAATCTAGTTTTGGCCCAAATAGATTGCTCCCATCGTAGGGTATTTTGTACCAATTGGGTTTTGATGCAAGATCAGCTATCCAGGGCTTCAGCCACAAAGCCCTTCTGGATATTACTGAAGCCAACATTGCCCTGGCAGATGATCTAATGATGTCCACTGACGCTTCTGCCACAAAATCACCAGCCAGCTTGAGTTCCTGAAGAGAGGATTTGATTTTTTCCCAATCTGTGCCTTCCCGCAGTGACTTCTCAATGCTGGGGGTCCATCCAGAAATTGCTTTTCCAACAGCCGCTGAGGCAATAGCTGGTCTGCAAGCACCGCCTGCTGCTGAGTATGCTCTTTTCAGGTCAAGGCCAATCTTCCGGTCAAGCACATCCCTGAAGTCACAGCATCTTCTATAGGCAAGGTTACATGTCTGGCTAGCTGCATTAGGGAGACATCAAGGACTGGTGCATAGATCAGTGAATTCACATTGGATTCTTTTAGCGGATATAATTTTGCTAACCTATTATTGAGGCTAGTCTTTTTGTCTGGTTTTTGCCACTCATCTTTAAAGAGGTCCTCTAACTCATTAATAAACGGAAAGGATTCCGGTTTCTTTTTTTAGTTTAGGGAACTATTTCCTAATTTTGCATGGTGCTTCTTTTGCTTCCAAGTGATCCCTTGACCGATCTGACGAATCGTTCGACTAGTGTGGAATTGAAATCCTGCTGAGAGTTCCAAGTCTTCGCTGTTGGATGAGGAATCTGTCCGCGGTGTAGGGTTAGAAGTTGCAGACTAAGCGCTTTGAGCAGCTCTGTCTGTCTCGGGAGCTGATGCTTCTTGGATTGTTTCTTGCGCCGATTCCCTGATGAGGTTTGTTACCTCTGTGGCATCTGACTCCTTCTCCCTGGTTGCCTCATTGAAGCATGTGCCACGTGCTAGTTTGTCTGGAAGAGTTGGTGCTCCACAAACCCAGCAGGTCTGCGTCATGGCGATGAGATGAAGGGCATCTCCTGCGGTGCGAATGGCGGTGGAGAGAAGAGGACCTTGACCGACTCCTTCTAGATCACCTGTGTGCTGATATAGATGCATGACTTGAACGCTCCCTGTATCTTGAATTTGATGATCTTGACCTGGTAGGGCTATTCAAATGCCATAATGTTAGTGGCTGTGCTCTCTTTTTCTAATCTTCACTACTTACCTAATCAAGAAGACCCCTTACCTTACATGCTGAGGGTGGTCTGCTTGGTCAGTGGCCTCCATGAGCAGTGATGGAAAGAATATTTCACCTACAGTGATCAGTAGAAACAAAGGGTTAAATACTCCTGCAAGCAAGCAGGTAGAGAATTACAGACCAGGTGAGAAAAGAGCATATTTTAAATACCTGGGGCAGCAGGAGTAGCAGAGCCAGGAGCAGCAAATACCTGTTCATTCCTATGCAGACAGCAGCAATACACTTACAATCTGCATCTTTTTTTAAAATGCCACCGCCGTCGTCACGTTGAAAAAAACATAATCGCGCATGCGCAGTAGCGAGCTGCAGGCAGACAGCACCATCTTGGAGAAGGAAAAAAAGATTCCCGGGTGACATCACTTCCTGCCTCGCATGCGCGGAAGCATCAGAAACGAGCGGCCACCATCTTTGAACAGGTCCTGGCATCCGTGGGACTACAAAGCCCAGAGGAGAAGCCACGTGCAGGAGGAAAGTAAGGTTTTAGGAGGCCACTGCAATAGTGTAGACTATTGAGGGCTTGTCTGCACCAGTCCAGCGATCATTTTTTGCATTCCCCTGGGACCACCAGATTGGGGTTCCTTCCATAAAGCTCTTTTAGAGACTGTACAGGAGAGAACCTCCATCCAGGAGAGGCTGAACCTGGTGGGGCGAAGTGCGGTAAGGGGTTTTACGCATATCCATCCATCCTGTCAGGTGAGGGAAAAAAAAAAAGAGAATGCTGCGGGGTCTCTCCTTCTAAAATTTATAGCTAACCAATCCTATCAAGTTCTGGGGTGGAGTCACAACCCAGTGTGTGCTGCCATGATGCGTCAGAAAAACAATATACTGCAGGTTACCAATCCTTATATGTGGTGGCTACAATATTTTTTTATTTTGCTTTTTTTCCCCACTTTTATTCTCACCTGGTTATCCAGCCATTTACAAATTTCTAGTTAGGCAGGCCTAGACAATGCCAATTTCCTTCCTACAACCACGGGTGTTGACAGGGGAATCCCTCCTGCCAAGAAATTGTCTTCTGACGGTGGGGGGGAGCTGTCCCCACTAGGAGAAGACAGTGATTATCGCTAGTGGATACAGCAGCAATAATCGCAAAAAAAAAAGTCCGGCAGGCTGGTGGTACCCAAGTTGATCAATCAAATTGGTACATTCAGCCTGCCCATTAATGGTTTGAATCTCATCCGGTTCCTGCTGAACCAGCCAAGATTTGAACAGTCTATGGCTGACCTTAGGATGTCTCCACTTTGTTTGAAGAGCAACAGAGTTACCTATTGACAGCATCATTGTCAGTCTGGGGAGAGGGTAGTGTAATGCCCTATACACACGACTGGTTTTGCCGTCGGAATAAACTCCGAAGGTTACTCCGACGGAATTCTGCTCAAGCAGTCTTGCCTACACACGGTCACACCAAAATCCGACCGTCAAGAACGCGGTGACGTACAACACGTACGACGGGACTAGAAAAAGGAAGTGCAATAGCCAGTAGCCAATAGCTTCCGTCTCGTACTTGCTTCAGAGCATGCGTCGTTTTTGGTCTGTTGGAACAGCATACAGATGAGCGGGTTTCCCGATAGGAATTGGTTGCGTCGGAAATATTTAGAACATGTTCCATTTCTAGGTCCGTCAGAAATTTAAAAAAAAAAAAAGTCCAATGAGGCATACACACGATGTAAGCTTCCGTCTGACTTTTTCTGTCGGACATTCCGCTCGTGTGTACGCGGCATTAGAAGCACTAGCAGAGTTGCAGGACTTTAAGCTTGATACACATGGGCTGAAAATTGGCCAGTTCAACAGAAACCGGCCGACATTCGGCCCTTGTGTCGACCTGTCTGACAGAAGCCAGCCAAACGGCATACCAGCATCTAATCAGCATTGGCAGCCAATGGCTGAGAGCGCAGACCAGTGTGTTTGGTGGGAGGGCAGTCTCCCTGTCAGAACACAATAGCTCATCGGAGAGATCGCTGTACTAACATCGTGTAGTTGGTACAGTGAGCTCCTCCCGAGCTCCTCAGCCTTTTTTTGTTCAATCTACTGGATTGAACGAAAAAAAAAAAAGATAACAAAATAAAGCCAAACTCCAGCTAAAACTTTTTAGGAAGTTACAAAAAAAAATATTGATTTTCCTTTTAGGATAAATGTTTTTCATAAATTAATAAAAGCTGACCATTGTAAGTACCCCTGTCAGTGGTAACTGTTTTTTTCTCAAACCTCTTACCTCCGCTCAACAGCTTGTTCTGTTAAGGGAAGTTGAAAAATAACAGACTTAGGGCTCTTTCACATTTACAGCTGGGGGACAGTGGTTTTACCACCCCCTTGCACCCCACCTAAATTCTAACAGTGGGACGGGGGCGTAAACATGCTGCAGTACTTTTAAGTAGGCTTGCACATATAACGATTAGTAAACTGCAATGTAATACATATTTGTTTTTAGGTTTAATACTGCTTTAACTAATGCAAATTCCTCTTACCATCATGAGCATACTGTAGGCTGCCAATAGTCCTTCCATTAAAACAAAGTGCATGCTTGCCCCTTCCCTTAGCCATTGATTTGTAAGTTACAGCTGGTGTTCTGGACACTTTATGTCCTATGTACATATTTATACAGAATATGACTGCTGTCAGAAAACAGGAAATATGCTAAAGCATTATTCCACATGTACGGGCACTGCCTGGCAAGTTAAACACACAACACTAATCATACTGTCATCCCTCACACATATAATAATGGAACTGTACAAGTACTTACCCTGATAGAAAAATCCAACAAAAAGTAAGAGTCTACATGAAGCATTGATGTTTGACCTCATATCAATTTCGTATCCTGTTCTCTGATCTTCTGCACTTCTTTAATTATTCTGCAACTCTTTCTCAAAGGAACTTCAACATTTCCTGTTTCCTTTCAATGTATCTGTGAACATTTTCTCATCACACAGCTAAGGAGATATGTTGAAGTGTGTGTTTAGGAAGTGATGTAATTCACTCCAGGCTTGTTGAAACAGCTACATACCAAGACCAAAAAGGTTCAGACTAGCACCTGGATCACCCACTGGTCAGAACTTGAAGGTTTTCTTTTTTGAATAGACTTTTCTTTCTTTTGTTTTGCTTGCACTCTAGGATCAGTAACCTACAATATGCCTGAGTGCTCTTCGTTATGGGTATGTTCTTAGAAAAAATGCTTCCAATATATTTGAAATGAAGGCTGGGTTCACAGTTATGCAATTGCAGACATCGCATGTGATTCGCACCTCATTCCTGCGATGTCTGTGCGATGCGACTTCAGCCATACAGTTTATTTGGCTGAAATCGCATTCGCACCGAAATGGTGCAGGACCCTTTTTTTTGGTCCGCACTGGAATCAGATGAACAGCCATGCGATCCGATTCCATCCGATTCCACTGTCCACACTGTGTTCTGCAAACTGATGTGGGGGTGTCATTGACTTTATATTGACACCCACAGCGGTTCGCAGAGTGCAACTGCCTGCCATTCAGATGCTATGGAGGGAATCGCTGTGGTTCCCGCATCACACCAAGGTGAACCTAGCCTAAATTTAAAATACTTGTTTTTTAAAGTGAAGTGTGGGAATCATTTTTTTAATCATACTTTCCTAGGTCCCCCGCCAGCTCTAACACATAGAACCGAGTGATCAAACACCGCCAATCGCTCGGCTCTCAGAGCTCCCTGGAGTGCTGGGCTATGGAGGGGGCTTGAGCGTCCGGCTCAGCCTCTCATAGCCCTGAGAGGCTGAGCCGAGTGTCGGTCCAGGCATGTGGGCAGATCCCAATTATATGGTCGTGACTTTCCTGGAGCCTGGCCCGGCTCTGTGACGCCAGCTGACAGCGGGGTTCAGCCCGTTGTCTGCGGAAAACAGGTCACAGGGGTGCAAAATGAACTGCACTCCTGTGATCCACAGGAAAAGTACACCCCAATGAGCTTTGGCTGTACTTCTCTTTTAAAACTGTAAACCACAAAAAAATAATAAAAAATGAAGTATTAAAGCTGAACTTCCAGCACAAAAATGTACTTGTTTGGCTGTACTTTTCCTTTGGATCACAGGAGTGCAGTTTGTTCTGCACTCCTGTAACCCATTTTTAGCAGACAGCGGGCTGAAACCCACTGTCGGCTGATGTCACTGTGCCAGTCAGGGGATCCGCCCACATGCCTGGACCTGCACCCGGCTCAGCCTCTCAGTGAGCCGAGAAGAGCCTGAACCAACTGCTCCCACCCCTTCTACAGAACAGCGCTCCAGTGAGCAAGGAGGGGCAGAGCAGACATCAGTGACTGACCAGCTCTCTGCTCAGGGAGCCCTTAAAAATGGAGTAATTGGCGGTGTTTGATCGCTCGGTTCTCAGTGTTAGAGCCGGCGATAGACAGATGCAGCATCGAATTGATGCTGCATCCACCTAGGTAAGTATGATTCAGGGGGAAAAATCTCCATACTTCTCTTTTAAGAATCCTTCTTAATAGCCACAACAGATATACAGGTAAATTCATTTTGTGTGCACCAAATGCCTTTGCAAACTTCGATATCATCTTGGAAATGTAGCAGTGACATCTTCACTATGCTGCACATAGCTTGTGTAGAGAGCAGGGCTGTGGGAGGTGCCCAGCAGGCTTCACACACTACAGGCTGCCTGTTGAAAACTACAGGAGCTGCGGAGACAAGACCAGTCCCCCTGCACAAGGAGAGAAAGCAGCAGTGAGCAGACTTTATTACAGGAAGCTCCTGCATAGGGGTAAAGTGTCACACTGGATTATTGCACGGATCTGGAACAGAGTGCAAAGTACGCGTTTGCAATGCACATATTCGCCAAAGCGCTATGGATCATCAATTATCATCTGAAACTTTTATTGCAGAAAGATCACATCACAAAGGACCAAGTGCAAAGTTTCAGAGCCGTGCAGGACCCCTTCATCACATGCCTGACGAAGGGGTCTTGAGCGCCTCCGAAACCTTGCACTTGGTCCTTTGTGCTGTGATCTTTCTGCAATAAAAGCTTTGGACGATATTTGACGATCCATAGTGTGCTGGGGAATATGTGCATTGATCTGTGATGAGTCCAGTTTCCAGCTGGTAGTTATCAAAAAACTTGGATGGCTGAACTCTCATACCATGCAAAAAACGTCTTTATTTCTGTGTCACAAATCCATAAAAACAACCAATACTAATAGGCAGGGAAGGGACAAAAAAAAGGTAGACGCATTTCACATGATAGCTTGTGCTTTTTCAGTACCAGGCTCCTCCTGACTAAGCCACGTGGGAGGGTCGTGATACGCGTGGAGGCAGAGCCAGGCGGTGTGTGATTACCGGTTGAAGCAAGTGAGATATTGCTGAAATATATTGTTTTACTGATTTTATGTCTATTTTTAATTAATCAAATGCGAGTGCATTTCCCAAGTTGATCTGGTGTATTCCGTGTCATTAACTGGGATACAGGGGGTCCCCGGGTTACGAACAAGATAGGGACTGTAGGTTTGTTCTTAAGTCGAATTTGTTTGTAAGTCGGAACAGTACCTTTTTTAAGTGCAAATCTAGTCTCAGAGACAGGATGTAAACCCAAATCAACAGAGAAAGGCAACCGGATGACAGGGGCGGCATGGTTAGTTCAAATATGTTTTGTTTCTTTTATTTTTTTACTTTTTAATCACTTTTTTTTATTTTTATTTATTTGTAGCTTGTCATTTACTTTTTTTTTATTTTTGTATAATTTTCTTATTTTTAATATTATTTTTCCTATTCTTTACTTTTTTTAATTACTTTTTTTATTTTATTAATTTAATTATTACTGTATTTCTTATTTTTATTTTATTTTTATTTTTTTTATCAATTTTTTTTTTACTTAACCTTATTGCTATCACACAGGAGGAAACAATTCCCTGTGTGATAGCAATTAGAGGTGACAGGTTCTCTTTATTGACCCTGTCACCTCCAAAACAGGAGTCCAGGAGCACAGCTGAGCACAGCTCTCCCCTCTCACTATTTTTATGGCGGCAGCGACAGGAGACAGCAGAGAGGTGTACACTGTATGGCACAGCAGGGAGATGGATGGTGAAAGCAGCCATCAGAGGTCCAGGCAGGCCGGCCGGCCGTGGTGCACCTTCGCGGGGCAGCGGCGCAGGAAAGACCGGGGATCCTGGAGGCTTCGTTAGGCCGCACTAGGCCGGACAAGGCCTCGGCCACGACGGGTAGTTTTAGCGGCCTGGCAGGCCACCGGACCGTACCAGATCTGTGGATGGGCAGGCAGGATGACGAAGGGGACCCGCAGCCAAGCCAGGAACGGAGGAAAGGCTCAGGAGAGGAAGATTCGGCCAGCAGTGACGTCATTCGGGCCCCGTTTGTAAGTAGGAGTTGTTCGCAACTCGGATGTTCGTAAGTCGGGGACCTACCTGTACTACACTATCAGAATTTTTTTTTTCCCTGAGAACTTCTTGGAGTTACTTCCATTGGTGATGGTATGCCATTAAGGAGGATCTAAGTAGAGGACCATTATCTGGTGTGTGAGATAGATTTCCTACATTCTGTGTTGGCCCATATGTGGGTCTCTTGTATTAAGGTGAGAGTCCATTTCGCCTGGTGGTAAAGCACTATTGCATGGCTTGCTGGAGCCCAGAGGGGATACAAGAAATTTTAAAAGCACTGATTTTTTCCTGTGAAGAAGCAATATTGGAGCACATTCTTTTGATTTTTGAGACTCTTCTTTATCTTGTTTTTTCTTTTTGGTTTGATTTGGACTTTATATGATTTTTTTTCACCAAGATGTTTTTATATTTACTCGGCACGTTTGATGTTAATTGTGTAATATTGATCGATAGTTGACAACAGTCATTTATTATTGTATCATTTGGGCAGCGCAATCACCTACTCTTCATTGTATGCGGGAACACATTTTGTCATAGCAGCAGCCATTAGTTAGATCCTTTGGAACATGTGGGAAGGGAATATTGACATTACCATGTAGATGTTTGCAGCACATTGGTGCGTCATTTGTTAGGTTAAAACAGGCAGTGAAGAGGTGTCACACCGCCTCCTCGCCACCTATCAAACGGCTCTGAAAAGCAATCTGAATGGGGATCACTTTTCAGAGATGAGGAGGTTTAAACGCAAGTCTAAATGTAGCCAGATATCCATTTTATCTAATGGAAATAGCACCTATGGCAACCTCTGAAATGACGCCCCATCCAAGCATCTGACACCCATGTTTTAGATAAATTTATCATAATATCAACAAAAAAATGCAAGTCAAAATTCAGTAATCTTTTAACAATTTAGGGCACTACATGAAATTGCATTGACCCATTTATGCTCCAGGCTTTGGCCAATTGACACTCACGCTTCATTGTTGAGTGTCACAACTCCACCCTGTCTGCAATTTCCTTGAGTTGGCGAATGTTCACAGACCCACGTAACAGCGAACGTACATTAGGTGGCATCTTGTAAATGTTTGCACGATCCCCAGGGCCGCCAGTGAAAATCATGGAGCTCCGCAGCTGTCCCATTCCTTTGACCCCTACTTATTACAGCATACAGTAGTGATGCGGTGATCAGCAGTAGGGATGGGGCTCGGGTTTACGGCAGTTCAGACTTTGCACCAATCCCTGCCTTGTTTGTGTTTCGTGGACTAGATAAACTATCTGGGCTGTTTGTTTGCAGAAACCCATTGCTCTTACTGCAGCTGGAAGTCATTAAAGCTGAACTGCCCAATAAGGAAATATTGTGTCACTGAGGCATATGTGTTCTTCCTTGAATCTTGGTGTGCTTTGTGTATTTTTTCCAGATCTGTGCAGTAATCCAGTGTGAAACTTTACCTCCTGTGCAGGAGCTTCCTGTATAAAAGAAATGTCACTGCTACTCACTAATTGTGCAGTGTGACTGGTCTGGACTCCATCCCTTCTGTGAGCTTTCTCCTGGCAGCTTGTAGTGGATGGAGCCTACATGGCCCCTCCCACAGCTCTGCTACTTTTACAAGTTAATATCTGAGTTTACAAAGGCATTTGGTGATGGTAATACTACTGCTAATAAATGACATTTTCCCGCTGTCGGGCATTGGCCGCTAGGAGGCTGGCAGCTGCTGGTGGCTTAGCATCCACTATTCAGCTGTCTGTCGGTTTGTATTGAAATGTATATCAAGCAAATATGGTCATGATCATATTTGGTCAATGATATGAGGCAGCTCCCAGGACCTTTGTTTATATCTAGCAATGGGGCCTGGATAGAGTTGCCACCTCATCCCTTTAAACCTGAACACATATTAATTATACAGGTTCTGCGGCTAATTAAGGTGACAATTAAACTCACTTGTTGCCTTATCTGCATTTAATTAGCCTCAGAACCTGTGTAAGTCATATGTGTTCGGGTTTAAAGGGATGAGGTGGCAACCCTAGGCCTGGAGCTGTCATTTGAGTCCATGCACATTTGGCATTTTTCCTTTCCACCAGTCGCTGGCCATGTACATTGTGATTGGTGGTGGATCTGCATTTCTGAATGATGGGGCATCTTTTTTTATTGGGTTTTTATATTTTTTTTTGTTTTTTTTTTTTAAATAAAGGACTTTTCAAAGTTGCCTGTGGTTATTCATATGGGACTGCAAACCGTTATCTTTCAGACAGCTATTGTAATAAATAAACTTAGACAATATTTTGGATTAATTTTTTATTGGTTTTATTACCACACCCACTACCACACCCACTCCAGTTTCAAAAGACTAAGTGCAGCCAGCAACAGCATTGCTGATCACCTCCACACCAGCCCCACTGTTGCCAGACCATTGTAAGCCAGCAACAGTTCTCCTGATCACCACCAACCTGTGTTGTGAACAAACAAGCTATTGCTTGTGAAACATGACAACTGCTTGTCCTGTGTTTGTCTGATACACTTGTGACAATAAAGGTACATCAAGCAAGTTTTTTGGAAATTCGGAGTACAACCATTTCTTCATTTTATTCGTATTGGACGGTGGTGAGCCGGGGTCTGCACCTGTCATCCATTTGCACCTGAAGATTTGCCTGGAGCAGTGTGTGCTCTTCTTTTGGCCAGTGACACCAGACCAGTGTACGCCAGCAGCAAAATTCCTGATCACTGCCACACCAGTGCCAGTGTCACTAGACCAGTGTAACACAGCAACAGTGTTCCCGATTGCCACCACACCAGCAGCCACCAACAGTGTTCCTACACACTGCCATACCGTTCCAGGTGTCACCAGACCAGGGCAGCCAGCAATGTTCCTGATCACTGTCACAGTGTCACCAGCACAAAGTAAGCCAGCAACAGTGTTCCGCCACACCAGTCACAGGGTCATGAGTCCAGAGTAAGTCAGCAGCAGTACCCTGATTGCTGCCACACTGGTCCCAGCGTTACCAGACTAGTGTAAACCAGCAAAAGTGTCCCTGATCATCACCACACCAGTTTCAGTTTCACCAGACCAAAAAAAGCCAGCAACAGTGTTTCTGGTCATCGCCACACTATTCCCAGTATTACCAGACCAGTGAAAGTCATAAACAGTGTTTATAATCACTGTCAAACCAGTGCAGTCTGTGGATGGGGCCATTCATCCTGCACATGGGGGTAACTTTTTGCATATACACTATATTACCATAAGTATTAGGACGCCGCCTGCCTTTACACGCACATGAACTTTAATGGCACCTCAGTCTTAGTCCGTAGAGTTCAATATTAATTTGGCCCACCCCTTGCAGCTATAACAGCTTCAACTCTTCTGAAAAGGTTGTCCACAAGATTTAGGAGTGAGTCTATGGGATTGTTTGACCATTCTTTCAGAAGCGCATTTGTGAGGTCAGGCACTGATATGGACAAGAAGACCTGGCTCACAGTCTCCACTTTAATTCATTCCAAAGGTGTTCTGCAAGTTCGTTCCTGGGTTCTTTGAGAGACTGACTGCTGGGGAGGGAGCCAAATCACAGACCCCCCTCGCTACTGGAGGACCCATTACCTGCACCAGGGACCATGCTTTATGACTAGCTGCAATATACTTTGCACTAGAACTTGGTTACCCATAGCAGCTGCATTACTCCTCTCTCTATACTTGCAGAGTAGATCTTTGTAGTAGCTTTGCTTTATACTCCACATGTGCTTTACTGACCCGAGTTCTTTCATAAGTCAGAACCATCATGCACCCCTTTCAAAAAATTAATTCCAAGCTTAGAACAGTTGATGCAACTTTACTTAAAACATCTTGGTTGTCCTCCGGATCCCCGGTGTCTTAAACAGACCACAAGGTGTAGCAGTCCTATAGCATGTCTGTTCAGAGCCAAAAGTCCAGCTGAGAAAAACCTGTGTGAGCCCCCTGGCCCCCCTAGCCTTCACCCTTTTTATATCACAGGTGGGCAGGCTGGATCCAATAACCCAAGGAACAGCAGCACGCAATTTAAATCTTTCCCCCAGTTTGGGACAGCTACTGCCTAAACCAACATACCCGCAGACAACCTGCCTACAAGTCTGCAACAGTGTTTCTGATCACTGCCGCACAAGCCAATGTGTCATCAGACCAGTGTAAGGCAGTAACAGTGTTCCTGATCACCATCTGTCACTGTCTGGGACTTGGATCTGAGGCTAGTAGCTATAGCAGTAGAAACTTTCATGCAGTAGTCAGTGGGATGAATACACAGGCAGAGCCCTCAAGCAGATGACGCAGGCCTTACCCAAGGCACAGGGTCTAAGCACTAGCTGGTTTTCAGCAGAACTCCTGATGGTGGAGATGGGTTTAGCTGCATGCTAATGTCAGATCGCAGCTCTCTGGATTGCCCTAGCAGGAAGAGAGTAATTGGGGGTCAGATAGCGGATGAAACCATACCCTCCCATCATGTTTAGACGGGAATGAGGGACACCTACTAGCAGCAAACGTATGTAGACATAGAACACGCCTCCTGCCACACCCCCTTAACGGAGAATTAACCATAAAAAAGGTTAATTAAATCCGCAAGGGCTTTTTTTTTACCACTACTATTCCTTTATATTGGCTTTTAAAATTTACAAATGCAGCAATTTAGAATTTGGATTACAGGTTTAGCACTGGGAAACACTTTTTGAAAGATAAAAAGTGCATTTTATATACAACTATATAGATCAGACCAAATGAGGGACAAATGAGGAGGAAAGAGGGACAGAGGGACATTGCTCTAAATCAGGGACAGTTCCTCGAAATCAGGGACAGTTGGGAGCTATGGATGAAACAGTTAGGGAACAAAAAGAAGCACAGTCGATTAATAAACCAAAAGTTCAGTAACAAATAGTAGCTGGATGGGATCAAGCAAAAGTGTAATCAATGAACAAGCCAAGAATGATAACAAGTGGTATTGAAGATAAGGGCAGCAACAGGTATGCAAATGAGCTGGAGAGAGCAAAATAATTTGGCAAACAGGAAGTATAGAGACATAACCTAATCCTAGAGTTCAAGGTTCACCAGAAACAAGATACAAAGCAGGGTTGTCCAAGGAATCAAGCAGGGAGCTCTCCAGCATTTCAGGTGGCACAGTGAGAAAAACTACAAGCAGACGCTGCAGAGGTTCCAGGTTCAGATCTGGGTTGTAACACTGCCACACCAGTCCCAGGGTAACCAGACCAGTGCAGTCAGTGACAGTGTTTATAATCACATCACATGAGTTAAAGTGTCACCACACAAGCATCCAGCAACAGTGTTCCTGATTGCTGCCACACCAGACCGTTGCAGTAAGCAACATTTTTCCTGATAGCCGCCATACCTGTCTCAGTGTCACCAGACCAGTGCAGCCAGCAACAGTGTTTCTGATTGCTTCCACACCAGTGCCAGAGTTGCCAGACCACATCAGCCATCAATAGTGTTCCTGATTGGCGCCACACCAGTCTCAGTGTCACCAGACTATTGAAAGTCATCAGCAGTGTTCCTGATTGCGGCCACACCAGTGACAATGCCACCATACCAGTGCAGACAGCAACAATGTTTCTACTTTTAAGTCACACCGGAGCTAAGTGCAGCCATCAACATGGTTCCTGATTGCCACCACATCAGTAGAGTGTTACCAGAGGAAATGCAACCAGCAACAGGGCCTACGCCCTTTGAAGACCAGTCTTGATGGTGACATCATCACGCCCGCCAGGTTGTCGGAGTGGCGTGGCGTTTGTATGTTTGCTTTTATTTACAGTTGTGAGTACCTTTCCTTAATAGAATTAAAATGAGTTCACTTATTCTACACTATGGAATCCTCTGCCCTGTCTTTCTTTCCTGTGTGTATACCATATGTGGCACTGTTTTAACCAGAAGATTAGCTGGAATTCATTCTTGGACCTTCTATATGGAAACAGCTTTGACCATTTATGCCAGTCTGGTGCATGAAGGAGAATAGAGAGCAAGTTGACCTCCATTATCCTGAAGTCAGATTTTTTGGTAAGAAGCTCATCTATATGTGGTGCATGTGGATCACTACACATTGGAAGAAGTGGCATGGAAATTGTTTGGATGGGACCTTTTGCACCATTGTATTATTTTCACTAATTGTTGTATTGGGTATATACTTCCTAGGCTTTGTGTATTTGATGCTTAAAGTGGTTGTATACCCCCGATTTTAACTTTTACCTATAGGTAAGCCTAGAATAAAGCTTACCTATATGTAGTGGAGATATCTCCTAAAAGTGTGCTGTTTAGGAGATATTTACATTGTAGTGCGCCAATGACGTTACTAGCACATGCGCTGTGAAGAAACGGACCTTCGTGACGTTTCTTCCAGAGCATGTGCCGTGACTAGTGGCTCTGGCACGCATGCGTGGGATTGACATCACGTGGCTCCGGCCAGTCACACAGTACCTGATTGTACCTGATTATCTGCAGTCTTCTCCTCGCTAAAGTCCAGAATTGATAAAGCTTGTTGAGCTGTCAGAAAAAAGAGGGTGGAGAGCTGAAGTTACATACGGAGAGCTCTGAGAGCTGATTGGAGGAAAGGGACATTCCCCTTGACACAGCACACAGGAATAGAGCGCCAGGTTGTCAATCACAGGCTGTGTGCTGGAGTTCCTTCCTCTGTCACCTTATTAGTGCTTGGTGTCAGGAAAACTTGTCAGAAGTAATTCATGCTGATAGCAGAGGAACCAGACAGTGGACAGAAATGACACTTAGTGCTCTGGATTGAGACAAGTACACACTATAGAGGGATATGCTTTGTTCATATATAATGTCTGAGGTTTATAATCACTTTAATATTTTCTTAATATGATTTAGTGATGCACATTCGTTTTGCTTTCACGTATCAACACATTTTTTTGAAGCACCAACAGTGCAGTACATTTTTATTCTCATTCTAATTTGGTATTATCGTACTTTACACCAAAGAGTGCTGCTGTTATATTTTTTTTACATTTTGTTTTTTTGTTGTCTAACACTGAGCGCAGTGTTTATTTTATTATTTATAAAGACAATGGAAGGACAGAAATACATTTTCATTATAGAAGTGAAAACCAGTTAGAAAATAAATCCAAGCACAAGGATGGAAAGCTGGAACAGTGCCTGCATACCTGACCCCTCCCAGATACTGTATTATACTGTATGCAGTACGCACGCCATCCAGCAGAGGGCGAGCACCCATGTGAGCCAGACCGACGGCCAGGACGTGTTAGTGGGAGATGACGTGTTTCTCTCCTCCTTTTTCCAACAGTGTTCCGGATCATAGAGAGAAAACCGCCAGCAAGACAGGCTCAGACAGCGGCTCTACTTCCGGGTGCTACTGGAGGAGTTTGTCCCAGAGTTGTCATCTTTAGCCGGCCGGACACAGAGTGTAGGAGGTCGGGCAGAGCGGTGTATAGAACTGTCCAGAGGAGAGGCGGCTGTCATTAGCAGGTGAGGGGGTTCTGTACATTGTATGAGCGCACTGAGTGCAGCAACAGGTAGGCGGGGCTGCATAGACACCCTGAGGGGGGCAGTGGGCAGTGCTGAGCGGGGAAGGGGTGCCCTGCCTGTGTGTCCCCTGACACATGTGTCACTGTAAACTCTTACCAACTTCCAGGAGCAGTCACGTGGTTTGATCTCTCCTTCTTCCTTTTTTTTCACTTTGTGACATTTCCCTTCTGCCCAGTACAGCATTTATTCCATCTACATGTCATATACTGTTCACTTTTGGCTCTTTATGATGGGCATGCACACTTAGATTTTATTACCCAGTGGATGTGCGATTTGATCAAAACGATTGAATCCACCAGACGAGCCGATAGCCGTAACGTCCCTTCTGACTTAGACTTTAGATGAATCACTGAAACTGAATCAAGCTGAATCGTTAGCCTGGGACGGAGAAGCGTCAATTGTTTATCAATCAACTGGCAGAACTGAGATTTTTTGGTTATTACAGGTACTTATTTCTATCTCCCCAACAAGCTACACAGCATTTTACATATTGTACATTCACATCGCACCCAGTTCACAAGGAGCTTACAATCTAAGGTCCCTAGCTGGCCATAGATGGATCATTTTTTATTAAGATCAGCCAGAGTACTGATTAAAAGGGGGGATTCATTCATTCATTGCATTCAGGATGGATGGAAGATTCCTCCCTCGCTGTGCTTTTGATTCATACAGTGGGGGCTCCACCGTCATCAGAATACAAAGATCAGCACTGATCTAAGCAAAAATTTCCATCAAGCCCATTTGGAATTTTGATCCATCAATGGGCAGCTTTACATACATATTAGGGCCAATTAGAGCGGATCTTCCTCCATTCCAGTCACTTGATTCCTTTGCATCCCTACCACCATCCGCTGCACATATATTGTTTTTTTTTTTGTTTCTGCCCACTTGCCCTACCTATTCTCCATCATTCGCCTAGGTGAATGATGTCAGTCCTTCCTGGAATATGTGATGTCCAGGAGCCCCGCACATCACCCCATTCACTAATGATGGAGGGGGATGGGCCTAGTTGTACATCATCAAAACCTGCAAGAGCTGGCGTAGCCTCTTAATGATGTCACATTTGAACATGGCAGCATGGGATCCAGCGGTGGCTGTAAGGAAGAAGATCTCGGCATGACAATGCTGGATCCTCTATGTTGGTGCTTGTCTGAAGTGTGACCAGCTTAGCATCAGGTAAGCGGGGGAGCCAAAAAAAAAAAAAAAATAGGGTGGAATTCCTCTTCTTGTCCGTGCTATAGCCGAAAGATTGCTATAGCACAGGCTTAAACTGCCAGGAGGGCTCCCATGGACGTCCTCATATGCTCACACTGCTCTCTGTGATTGTTCTGTGATTGCTGAGTTTTATGGACTCGGCTGGGGTATAGGGCTAATCACAGCGGCCCTTTACCACGTGATCAGCTGTCAGCCAATGACAGCTGATCACACAATCTAAACAGAAGCCGGTTATCTGCTTTTTTTTTTTTTTTGACAGCGTGAGGAGAAAAGAATAAAGCCAATAACTGGCTTCTGTTAGGCTTAAACCAGAGTTCCACCCAAAAATGGAACTTCCGCTTATCTGCTTATTATTTGTTTACCAGCAGCAGTGTACATGAGGCCTTAAGGCCGGGTGCACACTATAACACGCTGCGGATTGCACAGGAGCGCTGTGCGTCCCTGTTTCCCGTTTCAAGGACGAATCGGGGCCGATTCTTTGCCTGAATTGGGGCCTGAAACAGAGCCAAAGATGCACAGCGTTTTTGTGCAGTGCGCTCCACAGCCACCCCGGAGATATGTGAATAGGGAGCCAGTCACATTCTCCTGCTATGCGAACTAGATGCCGTGAAAAGCGCATCTAATTCGCAAAGGTGTGAAAGAGGCCTAAAGGAACATTGGTCCAAACTTTATCCCACCAGTGCTGCTAATCAGTGCCTCATCAGTGATGCCTATCAGGGCAGCCTCATCAGCACACATCAAGGAAGGAGAAAAATTACCTGCAAAATTTTATAATATCCATAACAAACCATGAAAAATGATTTATTTTTAAATTTTCTGTCTTCTTTTTTTTTTTTTTTGTTTAGCAAAAAAATTAAAAAATTCAGTAGTGATTAAATACCATCCAAAGAAAGCCAGTAGGCACGTAGTTAACCTACCAGCATGTCTTTGGAGTGTGGAAGGAAACCGAGTACCCGGAGGAAACCCACACAGTGAGCGCATGAGAAACTCTATGCAGGAAATGCCATGGTTGCGATGAACTAACAACTTTAAGGCTGCCAGGTGTAAATGATAGAGGTGCACCAAACTGGAAATTTTGGCACGGAAAATGACATTTAAAAAAAAAATTATATACAATTTTTAAATATAATTGTATTATATTCGACTTTTTAATTAATATAATGAATTTAAATGAATATTATGGAATGAATTAATATGGCTCTTTATGTTGATGGCCAGTACACAAGTGACCCCTTATATTGGTGGTCAGCGTAGTGTTATCCTTACAATGGTCACCAGTGGGAAAAGTGGTCTTTAGGTTAGTGGTCAGTAGGAGAAGGACCCCCCCCCCCCCCACCACTATTGGTCAGTGTAGTGCCCTCTCACAGTGGTGGTTAGACAGATCTGCCTACTGCTTAAGGAACCCCTAGCAACCACTGGAGGAACCCTTGATGAGAAAGGCCGGCCTATACTAATATTACATACTGTTTATTTGATTAGCAGAGCAACTACCTGTGCTATGTTTTGTTTTTTCTTCAATCTCTTTCCTAGTGATCACATGTGTGCACACCTCTGAACCAGAGTGGCTGCTGTGTCTGGAAGGACGAGATGCCGACAATTCCCTGAGCGTTGCCACTGGTAGCGTGACATCACTGCTTGGAATTCAGTGCCGTTGTCTGCTCCTCAGGTGCCGTGTGTGTGGTCACAGGATCGCTAGGAAAAAGAATAAAAAAAAGAGAGATTACTAAAGAGAGTGGACAGGCGACATTTAATGCTTGGTTAGTAGATAACCATTCCTTCTTCTTCAAGCAAGATTTCCTGATTGATTTAAAAATGATCCATTTGTAACAAAGATAACATTTTGGGTAAACGGCTGAGGCTGCATTTACACCACTCCATTGCATTTAGAGAAGTGATGTCGATGTCTATAATTTTTAAACCATTGCATTATTGTACAATTTTTAAGGGCCGGTTCACATCATATCTGTTGAGCTATGTTGATTTGCATAGATCAGTGTAGTAACCCTTCACTGCACCTGAGCACCGCAAATGCATTTTTAATATTCATAGCATCCATCCACATCACCATGCTTTATTTTGTTGAAAAATTGCTTTGGAGAAACATTTCTGGCTGCGGCCACCTTGTGTAAGGGCAAATGATTCATGTAGCATTAACTTCCTGGAATCCATCTGCCGTTAGCTAAAGCATGCATGCAGGTGAGTGTGCTTCTAATGGCATGCTAACCGTGATTGGGGTTTCATTATGAATTGGACTGCATTCACATCTGCGCATTACAGAAAATGCACAGATGTACATGTAGCTCAGTTGTTAATGACACCCCAACAGCAGTTCACATGTCATTATGGCAAAACAAAAATGTTCTACAAACGCACCAAAAGGTGCACTGAATAAATGTGTGAGGCTCCATGACCGAAAAGGTTCTTGATCTACTCTGGGCCACCTGTCGTGCATAGGACATCCAATTCAATGCCAATGTGTGACACGCATTTACGCGTAAAAAAAAAAAACAAAAAAAAACCCGAGCAGGCACACGTTTTCGCTACACTGAGGTGTAAATGGAATATGCTTGGAGGGGAGAGCTTTTAGAAAGCAAGGATGACCAGGGAGGAGAGGTGAGAGTTAAAGGGCTAAGTTTACCTTTTGTAAAAATAAATAAATGCTCATCTTTTTTGGAGGTCAAAATTGTTGATTTATTATTTTTTACATTGCACTCGTGATCTATGCCTGGATCCTGCAGATGCTCAGTACTCTGTATACTCGTACCTCCAATATGGGCCGACAGTTACTTAATGGCAGGAAGATCAGGATATTTACTGAATGGCAGGTAGATACTAGTGCGCTCGCCAAACACTCTTGCAGTTCATTGAGAGCAACCTGCTGTCAATTGCAATAACTGATGGTACTTGTAGTCTTTGCAGGCACAGGAAACTGTGAATTAATGATGCGGACATGTGGATGGAGCCTTGCACAGCCACTCTGTTTTCAAATTGTGACAGCAGGTGTGGGGAGAAGATTGCCCGTTCGTTGTCACAGAGCGGGGAGTCCTGGCTGCGGAAGATGTGAGGTAGCTAGGATCATGTTACATGTTTCACCCTAAATATGGGTGTAACCTGCTCCTGAAGTGAAGGTATCTTTTTAAAAGGAAAAAAAAAATACTGATCTCCGACTCATAGAAATTGCTGCTTATTTAATACTGATGCGACTTCTGTTTAGTAAAGAGGCATCAAAGTTGCAAGCAAGTCACAGCACATAGTTGCACTGGAAATTGGATGAAAATCACATTGCATTAGTGTGAACCGAGCCATACTCTTGCTTAACTACAATTGTGGGCAAATATTTTGAACATCCCAACCCCCCTCCAGTGCTGATCTTGTGCATTCCCAACCTCCAAGCAGAGAATCGCTTCAAACCCTCCCCTGCCCAAACCAGTGATCTACAACCAGAGCACTGAGGAGCACCCGCTTCTTGTCTGAAAGTAATTTGAGCCCTTACCTTAGCCTTTACAGGCCACCACCCATAATCCACTTATCCTCAGGTATTTTAGCAAATAAACTTTCTTTTATCATTCAAGTACAAACACACTGTGATGTTTTTGCAGTTCAGTCCTTTTTCTTGTTTTTCGCCTTTTTTTTTTTTTTTTTTTAGGAGTTTTGTAGATTGTATCAGTGATCAAACACGCCAATCCATTAACACCTTACTTTATATTATTTTAGAGTCATAATTAATAGGTGTGTTTGAAACATTGGTATATGATTGTAACTTTGTACATAATTGGCTATCTCTGCTTTTTTAGTGCAGTGGAGATAAGGGAAAGGAAGTAAGTGTAAGAACCCGGATACAATGCCTGCACCCAACACTACTGCTCTTTTACAGCAAGGCAGTGCTTGGAGAAGTATTCCATGCTTATATCAACATTGCCCATTCTGCTGTATTGTTCAAATTATTTTTGTCTGCTGAGAAAGTTCTAAACCCAACCTTATCATGATTTTTCTGAGACCTTTAGGAATCTACCCTGTGTGTTTGTATTCAGTGTACCATTGGGTATTGCTCAATGGGGCATGCTCATAATTGCTTATTTTACATTTGTCTTATTTTCTTTAACAGACCATGTTATTCTTTAAAGTGTATGAAATGAAAGCGGCTTGTGTTGCCACATAGCAACAGATCAGGTTCCTCTTTTTACTCCCCCGCTGTCACTTCCAGGGCAGATCTGAATGTCTTTGTTTGCTATATATAAAAGGTGAGAATTTTTCTCTCTGGCCATGTACATTACCAGGGGTTTCTGATTGGGTTAGCACAGATAGGGGTATTTCATACATTAGGAAGAAGGACAGCGGTATATAGTAATCCATAGCTCACAGTCTGACATTAACTTGTTTTAGTTAGCCCTGTGTAAGTTGCTGTTAATGGTTTGCTGATTAGTTTTGTGTCATCATGACTATCATTGTACTATTAGTAAATAGGCCTAAATCAAGCAAGTTAGAAAAATTAAGTACCTAACTGGCCACAACTGTGCTTGTGCATTCTGAACATTTGCTGGTTCTCTTTTTGATAAAACTTTTGCAGATTTCTGCTAACCTGACACAACTGGGGCTCTCTTCCAACTTTCAGATCTTCCAGAACTTTCAGATAACTGGCAAGTCTTGTTTCCTGAAGAACTGAAAGTTGTTGCTCTGCGCTCCTTTCAAGGCATGATAGTTCTGGAATTTCATTCTGGAGGAGGATTTGACAATTAAACCATATCCATAAGTGACTATAACAGAAATAAAACAATGATTACATTGATTGCTTTTCCCACAATGTGGTGGTCTGTGTTAACAGCTTGTTTCAGCATGTTGTATGATATTAACCACTTCACTACCCTAGCAAATTTTAAAAATTTTTGCACATATGTGAAAATCTTGATATTTTTGCTAGAAAGTTACTTAAGAGTGCCAAACAATTATACATTTTCTTAATGCAAAGGCATATAGAGAGAAAGTGGTAAGAAAAAAAGTCTTTGCTACCCCCCCCCCCCCCAACAATCTAAAAGCAGACTCCAATTTTTTTTTTTTCCTCACTCTTGCCCAACTCCTGCCTTTATTCTCCCTACAGGAGAATGAGGTTTACTTTTTGCTCCAGCAGCCTTTTGAGTTATATCCACAATGGAGGCATCCAACCTAAGGAGGCATCAACTCACAGAAAGCGGCTGGAGGAGTGCAGACCTGGCGACGTGTTATTAGTGGGCTAGCTGCAAGAACCCGGAAGAGACAGATAGCTCCCAATGATGTATGAAGGGAAGATAGAGGCATGGGTCTTGGTGTGGTGGAGCAGCATATTACACCAGGACAATGCTGCATTCACTGGGCTTCTGAGTGTTTGTAAGAAAGGGGATTCAAATTCCTCTTTAATCCAATCACCTAGGAATGCGTAGATATTGATTGTCCAAAAAAGAGGATGGGAGTTGTGACCGTTGTTGAACCACCCTGTGAGGGTCCTCCTTTCCAGGACAGTGAGGTGCACATCTTGGATAGAGGACAACTAGTTCACAGGAGACATGAGAGTCCATCTATGTAAAATTGGAACAGCTGTCTCTGAACATCTCTAAACTGGTGATATGACAACAATTCACACTTGTAGCCATATAAAAGGAGTAACGAACACCTATGAAGGCGTTCTGAAAGCTAGCATGGGATTATGTTGCTAGAACAGGGTATTTCCCATAACCTTCACACCTTCCGTCATGTTTTTGTACAATCAATGTCTATGCATTCCATGGTGGTTGGATTAGGCTGTGTGTGCTACCTGTGCAGATCTACATATTGAGGTACCTTTCTGACACTCATTAGAATTTAAGAAATGGCTTGGAGAAGCTACAAAATGTCTTCAGCATTACAGAAAAAGTCAATTTGAATCTGACTAACAAATTCTAGCTATTAAAAGGGGGAAAAAAAAAAAAGCTAATCATACATGGTGTTTGAGAAAGCTAAATGTCATCCACATAGTTTCCTCTACTTTAAAAGCGTAGCTGAAATACAAAGGTGTGGGTTGACTTACCTGTTAAAAAAAAAAAAAAAAAAAAAAAATCTGTTCAACTAGTTTTCTAATCCAGACATCTTTTCAGGCAGCACACAAAGGTTTTGATATCCCTTTTCTCGTGCTGTCAATACAACTTGGTCAAGGGCAGCCTCAACCTTACACTTTAGAGAATGCGCAGCAACACACAAATAAGGTAAGTGCTGTGCCCCCTCTTAATTAGCCAGCTCACTGTGCAGTGTAGTAAATATTAAGTTATACCATACCTCTTCCTTTCCATGGCTCAATCTTGCTTTTCAGATTAATATAGGAGACTGGAGAAAAAAGAAGGCAGTCCTGACAGTTTCCTTTTGCTCCCTGACCATGTTAACCTTGGAGTCAGATCTGTGGTAGGTTACATCCCTTTAATGGGGACCTACGGGATGCTGTGCATGATGTAATTAGATCGTAACATATATGGCCATCCTTACTCATGTAAGTAAGCAGCTGGAAGGGATAGCTTTTTATTCTTTCCCCACACGCACTGTCACATTTTGAAAACTGCACAGCCGTGCAGACCTCCACCTGTACAGCCGTGTCATTCATTCACAGGAATTTGTGTGCCACTGTGGCAGGCAACTTGTAGTTCTGAATGAACTGCCCGTCTCTGCATCTTTCAAACTGACAACCTGTACAGAGGAACAGCTGTAAGATGTAAGGCTTGTCTGCAGGAGCCTGACATTGCACCCATGAACCACTGATCATGGGAACAATGCGTTGCAGGCTCCTGTGGGAAAAAATAATAAATGTACTCCTTTTTTTTTTTTTTTTTCCATCTTGCCATCTTTACTAACCAAGAAAAAACATCGTCTTGAGTTGCATTAAAGCTGAACTCCCGGAAATTCTACCCCCCCCCCCAATGCAGTGGGTCTGTGCCCACACTGCATGGGTTAACTGCTTATTTTGGGACATTCAAGGGACGACCAGAAAGCTCACCCGATCCTCTGTTCCAGTGGCAAACGATGCTCCCCCATGATCCAGCGGTGGACTGTTCTGGACATCTGCACAGTGGGCAGTATTCCTCCCACTGACACCACCAATGATGGGGTACTATTGCACCCTCTAATACCTATGATGGGGCATTGTTTACTCCCATTGACACCAGGACGTCTTCTCCCACTGGCTACAGTCTGTCCCCCCCAAAGTTTGAAGGATAGCAAACTGGCCCTTCGTTTATAAAGTTTGGAGACCCCTGCCCTAGACAAAACAGAACAGATAACCCGCACAGTGGGGGCAAAAAAAATTGCAGGGAGTTTAATTTGTTCACCAGTGAAAAATGCCATTGACACTGTTGAAGAAAAGATATCGGCTTCAGCTTGTTCAATTAAGGTTTGACAAAAATTCCTGGAATCTCATTGGTTACTATGCCGAGCTGCAGTAGATTGTGCACCATTTTTAGTAAATCAACCCCAATGAATCCTTTTGCAGGAAAAAAAAGCACGCCTAATTTATTTAATCTGTGTTAATTTACTTGTTCCTGGATTTCCTCTTTAAATGATATTTTTTAGGCTTCTGAAGGAAAGGTTATTTATTATTATTATTATTATTATTATTATTATTATTATTATTATTATATTGTTATTATTTCACTTGGTCAGCTCTGCTTTTTTTCTGAGGCTGGCTTTGTATCTGCCATTTGTTGCCTCATCAAATGCTTGACTATATACTGATAGAACTTCTTTAACCACTTAAGGACCCAGTCTCTTTTTGACACTTGTTTACAAGTTAAAATACGTTTTCTTTTTTAATTTTTGCTTGAAAATTACTTGGAACCCCCAAAAAATTATATATAACTATTTTTTTTTTTTAAACACCCTAGAGAATAAAATGGCGGTCGTTGCAATACTTTGTCACACCGCATTTGCGTAGCGGTCTTACAAGCACACTCTTTTTGGAAAAAATAATTTTTTTTTAAGCATAGTTAGCCCTTTTTTTTTTTATGTTGTGAATTGATACCCAACGTGTCACGCTTCAAAATTTCGCCCGCTCATGGAATGGTGACAAACTTTTACCCTTAAAAATCTCCATAGGCGACGTTTAAAATTTTCTACAGGTTACCATTTTTGAGTTACAGAGGAGGTCTAGGGCTAGAATTATTGCTCTCCCTCTTAAGATCACGGTGATACCTCACATGGTTTAAACACCATTTTTCATATGCAGGTGCTACTCATGTATGCGTTCGCTTCTGCACGCGAGCTCGTCGGGACAGGGCGCTTTGAAATATTTTTTTTTTTTATTTTTTATTTTGACACTGTCTTTTTAAAAAAAAAAATGTTTGGGTCACTTTTATTCCTATTGCAAGTAATGTAAACATCCTTTGTATTAGAAAAAAAGCATGACATGTCCTCTTTAAATATGCGATCTGGGGTCAAAAAGACGTTGGATCTCATATTTGCAATAGAATTAAAAAATTCTCTTTTTTTAATAGCATTGGGCAGAATTGACATTTGACGTTGCTTCCACCCTCCAATGCTATGGAGCCGAGCGGGGGCTCTCTCCGTCAGTGTGGTGACGGAATGCGATCATCTCCGCCGCTACTGATGGCTCCGGTAAGCGGCGGAGACAACCAGACTGCGACGGGAGGGGGGTGGGCACCTCTCCTGCCACCCATAAAAGTGATCTCACGGCGAATCCACCGTGGAGACCACTGTTAGCTTAAAGAGAAAGTCACGCCGTTCCTGAAAATACCAGGGTTATGGCAGCTAGCTATTTAGCTTCAAAATAAAGACGTACGGGTACGGCGATTTGCATGAAGTGGTTAAAGGGTAACGCCACTTTCATGGGGGAAAAAAAAGGACAAATAAAGAAAAAATAATATAGTGTGTACAATTGCGATACAAGTCATATCGTAATTGAATGTTATTAAAAATGACCTTTACCTTTCAATCTACAGCCACTGTAATTTTCTGTAAGGCCCCTTTCACACTGGGGCGGGGCAGCGTCAGCGGTAAAATGGCGCTATTCTTAGCGCCGCTTTACCGTCGTTTTAACGGCTATATTCGGCCACTAGCGGGGGAGAAAGGGTTAAAACCACTGCAAAGCGCTGCTGCAGCAGCGCTATGTCGGCGCTATAGTCGCACTGCCCCGTTGATTTCAATGGGCACAAGCGGTGTATACACCGCTCCAAAGGACTTTTTTTTACTGTCCTGCCAGCACACAGCTCCAGTGTGAAAGCCCTCGGGGCTTTCACATTGGAGACACAGAAGCGGCTCTTTCAGGGCGCTTTGCAGGCACTATTTTTAGCGCTGTAGCGCCTGCAAAGCACCCCAGTGTGAAAGGGGTCTAAATGCAATGCAATACCTGGAGTTTTTCTGTACACAGTGTGTACTGACCACTCTCCAGAAACATAATTTCCTGCTTGTGTGATTGGCTCACCAATTTTCCAAGAAGTCTGCATTAAGATACAGGTTGGATTTCAGGCATCCCCTGCAACAAAAATGTAATTTTTGGTGAGATATTTCCAATAGGAACACATCTAAAGGGATGCAGACCCAGCATCTTAACTCATTAGTGCTCTTCAGCTGCCACAGCTGATAGATAATTATGAAACCACTCTTATTAGACCTACTTGACACAGAGGCACAGACAAACATGCAGGGATTATTTCAGAATAACAAAAGGTAGGAATCTGCAACAAAGGTTGTTATAATCCTTGTAATGTACATAGACCACCCAGTGGGGAATGGTGTTTTTTTTTTTTTTTCTCAACAAAAGTGGAGTTGCGCTTTAACTACTTGCCAACCAGCCGCTGTCAGGAGGCGGCAGATTGGCTCCCCTGCGTGAATTGCCGTAGCTGTATGGCAGCCACTTTAAGGGCTGCAGGGGGCGCGCCCACAGCGTGACGCCGATGCGTGTGGCTGGCGGCCGCGATGTCTGCCGGCTACCCGCGGTCGATCCACAGTGAGCCAGAACGGGGATCTATGTGCCTTCTGACAGGAGGAGAGACACAGAGATATATTCTCTCTCTCTCTGCCCGCACATTTAAATACTTCCCTAGGGAACACTTAACCCCTTGATCACCCCTTAGTGTTAACCCCTTCCCTGCCAGTGACATACAGTAGTCAGTGGCTTTTTTAGCAATAATCGCTGTATAAATGTCACTAGTGTCTGATCTGTCTGCCGCAATGTCGCCGCCCCACTAAAATTCGCAGCTCGCCGCCATTACTAGTAAAAAATAATTGCCATAAATATATCCCCTATTTTGTCGACACTATAACTTTTGCATAAACAAATCAATATACGGTTATTGCGATTTTTGGCAAAAAAACAAAAATATGTAGAGGAATACATATTGGTCTAAACTGATGAAGAATTTTGTTTTTTAAACCTTTTTTGTGGGATATATTTATTATAGCAAAAAGTAAAAAAATATAATTTTTATTCAAAATTGTTGCTCCCTTCCTTCCTTTTTTTTTTTTTGTTTATAGCGCAAAAATAAAAAATAAGTGATCAAATACCACCAAAAGAAAGTTCTATTTGTAGGAAAAAAAGGACATCAATTTTGTTTGAGTACAATGTCGCACGATGGCGCAATTGTCAGTTAAAGCGACGCAGTGCTGTATTGCAAAAAATGGCCTAGTCATTAAGGGGGCAAAACCTTCCGGTCCTTAAATGGTTAATGAAGAGTCCTAATTTTTTCAGTGCAGTCAATCAGAATTTGCCTCATAAAGTACCCAGTAAATCCTGATTGGTTGCAATAGGTTATTGTGCTTAAAGCAATACTCTGGTTTAAAAATAAATACAAATTATATTCAGTCATTTATTCTTAACTCTAAGTACTTTCTATTGCTCTCAACCTCCTCTAAATACATTTTTAAAGAAAACTGCATAAACCTCTATTGGGATTTTTAAATAAAAATATGTTTATTAGAGAGATAAATTTAATTACATAAATACAATTTAAATAAATGGATAGGACTTGATCATGATATCACATTGCAAAATTATTTAAAAAAAGTGCATTGCATTAAGAAGAAGAGAAAAATTGGAAGAAAGTGATATATCGTACTACACGATACAATCACCACAGACAAGAAACCGTGACGTCGAGTAGTAGAATTCCAACGCGTTTCAACATGCTTATTTCAATGAGAATCTTTTTCAGGGAAATGTATCACAATCTAAAGAAAATCAAAATCTCTTTTTCTCTTTTTTTTTTTTTTTTTTTTTTTTATTAATGCAATGCACTTTTTTTTAAATAATTTTGCAATGTGATATCATGATCAAGTCCTATCCATTTATTTTAAATTTATATCTCTAATAAATGTATTTTTATTTAAGTTTATAGTTTTCATTGCCTTAAAAATTCCAATAGAGGTTTATGCCGTTTTCTTTAAGTATATGCGGGATGTTGGCAATGACACATCCATACCACTTGGGTCTATATATGTGGAAGTGAGAGGGGAAAGGAGAGGTTCAGTAGATTACGGAGGATGTTTAAAGCAGTCAGAAAAACCCACAGTAAGGAACGATTTAAAGTGGTTGTAAAGGCAGAAGTTGTGTGTGTTTGTTTTTTTTTTTTTTTTTTTTTTTATCTTAATTCTTACTATGCATTAAGATAAAAAACTTGTGTGCAGCAGCCTCCTAATACTTACCTGAGCCCCATCTCTATCCAGCGAGCTGCACTCATTCCTCGGCCGTCCAGCACTCTCCCTCCTGATTGGCTCCCGCTGCTGTCAATCAAAGTCGGTTACCCAATCAGGAGAGAGGGGGCGTGGCCAAACCACGGCTCCGTGTCTGAATGGACACAATAATCTACGACTTGGTTTGGGTGCCCCCTTAGCAAGCTGCTTGCTGTGGGGGGGGAGGGGCAAGGAGCACTGGTAAGGGACGTGAGAAGAAGAGGATCTGGGCTGCTCTGTGCAAAGTCATTTTACAGAGCAGGTAGATTACAGCTCCATTAAAGTTATGGTTAAGTCTTGTCTTTTTTTTTTTTGTGTGTTTTTTTATTTTTTTTTTAAATAAACATCCTCTGTGTAGTTGGTTTTGCCCAGATCCTCCTCTTCTCGGGTCCCTCTTTGCTGCTCTTGGCTCTTCCCACCTGTCGAGTGGAGCAGTCAGAGCTCCATGTATCCATTCGGACATTAATCCCTGACCTGGCCCCACCCCCCCTTCTCCCCTGATTGGCTGGCTGACTGACTTTGACGGCCGCGGGAGACAATGGCAGCGCTTCTGTCTCAGCCAATCAGGAGGAGTGTCCTGGACAGCTTAGACATTCGTGGACATCGCTAGAGAGAGATGGGGTTCAGGTAAGTAATTAGGGGGTGCTGGGGAGGCTGCTCCAAAGAGGTTTTTTTATCTTCATGCATAGAATGCATGAAGATAAAAAATGTTCTGCCTTTACAACTCCTTTAAGTAGTGAAGGTGTATCAATTTTATTTTTAAAAAAAATATGCATTTTTGTTTTGTTTCACTTTAACCGCTTCAGCCCCGCTTCAGGTAAGATTTTACCCCCTTCCTGACCAGAGCACTTTTTGCGATTCGGCACTGCGTCGCTTTAACTGACAATTGCGCGGCGTGCAACGTTACACTGAAACTAAATTGACGTCCTTTCTTTCACACAAATAGAGCTTTGTTTTGGTGGTATTTGATCGCCTCTGCGTTTTTTTTTTTTTTTGCACTATAAACAAAAAAAAAAGCGACAATTTTGAAAAAAAAAGCAATTTTTTTTACTTTTTGCTATAATAAATATTCCCCAAAATTATATAACATTCCCTCCCCAGTTTAGGCCACTATGTTATCTTCTACATATTTTTTGTAAAATAAAAAATCGCAATAAGCGTATATTGATTTGCGCAAAATTTATAGCGTCTACAAAATAGGGGATAGATTTATAGTATTTTTATTATTATTTTTTTTTTACACCATTTTGGGACCATTGTCATTTATACAGCGATCAGTGCTATAAAAATGCATTGATTACAGTGTAAATGACACTGGCAGTGAAGGGGTTAACCACTAGGGGCGGTGAAGGGGTTGTGTGTCCTAGGGAGTGATTCTAAATGTGGGGGGGAGGGGCCAAACCTCACATGACAGTGATAACTGCACTCGATGACAGAGCAGTGATCTCTGTCCTGTCACTAGGCAGAACGGGGAAATGCTTTGTTTACAAAAGCATCTCCCCATTGTACCTCTCCGTGACACGATTGTGGGCACCAGACAGACATAGAGTCCGAGGGACCCTCAGTCACAGAGACCGCGGTGGGCGTACGCTCGCCCGCAGCACCGCTTCTTAAAGGGGACTTACATGTACGCCCTTTTGCCCACCAGTGCCATTCTGCCGCCGTAAATCGGCATGCGCTGGTCGGCAAGCGGTTAAAGTGACTGCACTTGGAAATTAAAGTGCTCCTCTCTCCCTCCTCTCTCCCTCCTCTCTCCCTCCTCTCTCCCTCCTCTCTCCCTCCTCTCTCCCTCCTCTCTCCCTCCTCTCTCCCTCCTCTCTCCCTCCTCTCTCCCTCCTCTCTCCCTCCTCTCTCCCTCCTCTCTCCCTCCTCTCTCCCTCCTCTCTCCCTCCTCTCTCCCTCCTCTCTCCCTCCTCTCTCCCTCCTCTTATCTGAACCTGATCTAAATCCAGTATTGTGCATGAGAGCAGCTGCTCCCTTCGTTATCTCAATGCTCACAGGGCAGGTTCATAGCACCATTTGCTCCTGCTGCTGTCAGTCAAATTGTGATGAGGAAGTGGAGGGTGAGGCTGAGCCATGCTGTCTGTCAGTAGGCCCAGACAGCGCAGCTCAGAAACTAGCAAGCATAAGAGCCCCCATAGAGAGCGTAGAATTCCTGCAGCAACCGCTGCGTGTGTACACCCCTGACCACTTGAAATGCACTGACCTGAACAAAATATCTGGCGCCTGTGGATAAGAGAGGAGAGGAGTCCATTGTAATTACACCACAGCAAATGGGAAGTCTTCTACTTTGCCTCTGTGACTTGTAGCTGCTGCTGGCATCACTCCGGTCCCAAGGCATGGGATACAGAAGGCGAAGTGAAGTTGATACAGTATCACTCCGCCAAAGACTGCTGCCAGAGCTAGAGAAGCCATGTCGGCACATGTGACCGCCAGGTAAAGAAATAGTACCGCTGCTTATTTTTTAGGGCCCACTGAGGTTCTACAGATGGCTAGTCAGCAAGCCTAGAGCAAGATCTACCAGTCACTTGGCCATGATCGATTATTAGATGGCGATTGGCGGGATGCCGACCCATGCTTCTTTAGGATGTTTGTTGCATGTAGGGAAGCCTATTCAAGTGGCCTATGCTTGACAAGTGAAAATGTATACTCTCGCAATGGCATATTAGGCATTGGCAACATTGAACCCTGTTCCCCTCCCATCTTGCCAATGTCTAATTTGCCATTGTGAGTATACTGTGCTTGTTGCCACATATGCGGGGTGTTTTTTTTTTATCCGGTGAGTGTAATTTTAGCTTTCATTTTTAAATAAATCGAGCAGTTTAAGCAGCCCACTTTTTTTGTGATTCACATGTTCGGTACATGCTGAGGACTGGAGAACTGGAAACGATAGCTGCATGCTGACCGGCTGGCTGCACTAAAAAGAGCTTATCCACTTATGCCTTGTTTCCACTGAGCGGATCGGTTCGGTACGGTATGCTATTTTGAGTGTTTCCATTATGAAAGCGGCCCATACAACCGAACCGAACCATTCTGGGGCCATAGAAAATGGTTCGGTTAGGGCAGAGCTACGATACATTCCACTGATTGGCGGTCCCACTTGCAGTGGAAACGCTCACCTGAATAGGCTGGACCATTCTAGGCCTACCAAACTGTACCGACCCAAACCGATCCGCTCAGTGGAAACGAGGCATAAGGCTCTGGAAGATTTTACCTCCCTATGAATCTTTTACTTACTGACATTATATTTCATGTGTGTGGCATTTGGGACTTATTTTTTTTACTTAGTTTTCTTTTGCTTTGTTGTAGTATTTTGCTGTCTCATCTTTACTTTTAGGTTTGTAGTGTGGAGCTCTTCGCTTTTATCTAAATAATTGTATTTTGTGTATAGTGATTGCACACATAGGTGGTAGTAGCTCTACTTGTTACTCTGTGGTGTGATATTTTCTTCTGTTGTCTGTGATATTTAATAGTGCAAGGGTTTTTTATTATTTTATAGTGCAGTAGTTGTTATGCTCTATTACTGCACAGATCCTTAAATACACAAAGACTAAAGTTATGCTGGCCATACACTATGTGAAAAATCGGCTGAAATTTGGTCATTTAGACAATTTGTTAGTTTTTTTTTGGCCAGTTAATGTGCACAAAATCTATTATTTGTTGGGACGTTTTTGATCCGAAAAAAAACAAGGAAAAGTTTGGAAATTTTCCACCGAACAAGCAATAAATTGAAAGGTTAATGTGTTAACCGTCCGAACTGTCTGCAACAGGTATATGTAAAAAAACGAACAAAAAAAATGCATTAATTTATGTCCACTGAACGATTTATCGGTCATTACATAATGGCACTATCGTTTGCGCTCATGTTCGTTTTTCGAGAATGGGTCGATTTTTCTTATAGTGTATGGCCAGCATAAAAATGACTTGTGTCTTTTGGATTTTGACAATTTTGTTTCTCATTGAGTTCAGCTTTAAAGTACAGTATATGTGAACCATTACCTTGTAAAACAACCCTTTCAGTTTAAAATAGATATGAAAGGCAAAATATTTGTGTATATACCAGTGTTTCTCAACTCCAGTCCTCAAGGTGCCCCAGCAGGTCATGTTTTCAGGATTTCCCGCAGATGAAATGGCTGTGGTAATTACTAAGGCAGTGAAAATGATCAAATAGCCTGTGCAAAATAATGGAGAGCCTGAAAACATGACCTGTTGGGGCGGCTTGAGGACTGAAGTTGAGAAATGCTGGTATATAGTATATCAAAAAAATTTTAATTTTTTTTTTTTTTTCTTTTGTATGTGAACCCATGCTTTTGTGGGGTTTAGAGAGCTGGGCGTGGAGACTGCAGCTGCAAAAGGGGCTTAAAGAGCTAGGGGTGGAGACTGCAGGGGGCATGTCAGCAGGAGGCAGAGAAACAGCAGTACACTTATCTTCCCAGTGAAGAGCTGTACAGGGGGAGGGCATGTCAGTACAATTCGGTCAGTACAATGCCTTTGATACGGTTGACCACCCCCTCCTCCTCAAAAAACGACATGCCTTTGGTCTCCGTGACTGTACACTTCGCTGGTTCTCTTCCTACTTATCCAACCGCACCTTTAGCGTTTCTTATAACTCTACTTCCTCCTCTCCTCCTCCTTTCTCTGTTGGGGTTCCCCAGGGTTCTGTTCTTGGACCTCTCCTATTTTCAATCTACACCGCCTCCCTGGGTCAACTGATAGTCTCCCATGGCTTCCAATACCACCTCTACGCTGACAACACCCAAATCTATTTCTCTACCCCCTCAGCTCACTCCCTCTATCTCCTCACGTATCAGTAATTTACTATCAGATATATCAGTCTGGATGTCACACCACTTCCTCAAACTCAATCTATCCAAAACCGAACTTATAATTTTTCCTCCCCCCATATGCCCCTTCCCCTGATCTCTCTGTCAAAATCGATGGCACAACTATAAGCCCATCCCCACATGCCAAGGTTCTAGGTGTAGTCCTAGACTCTGAACTCTCCTTCAAGCAACACATCCAATCACTGTCCAAATCCTGCCGCCTCAACCTCCACAACATCTCCAAAATACTCCCCTTTTTAACCAATGACACAACAAAGCTCTTAATTCACTCGCTGGTCATCTCTCGCCTCGACTACTGCAACTCCCTTCTCATTGGCTTGCCTCTACATAGTCTATCACTTCTTCAATCTATCATGAATGCCTCTGCCAGACTCATCCACCTTACCAATCGCTCTGTGTCTGCCACTCCTCTCTGTCAATCCCTCCACTGGCTTCCGCTCGGCCAAAGAAATTCAAAATTCTAACAACTACGTACAAAGCCATCCACAATTTTTCCCCCAGCTACATCACTAGCTTAGTCTCTAAATACCAACCTACTCATTCTCTTCGTTCCTCTCAAGACCTCCTGCTCTTTAGCTCCCTCATGACCTCCTCCCATGCTCACCTCCAGGACTTTTCCAAAGCCTCTCCAATCCTATGGAATGCCCTACCCCAATCTGTCCGCTTATCTCCTACTTTATTAGCTTTTAGACGATCCCTGAAAACCCTTCTCTTCAGAGAAGCCAATCCTACCCACACCTAACAACAACTGTATTTTCATTTTTTCCATCAGCTCATCCCTCACAGTTATTACCTTTTTTTGTTTCCACTTGACCCTCCCTTCTAGATTGTAAGCTCTAACGAGCAGGGCTCTCTGATTCCTCCTGTATTGATTTGTATTGTAAGTGTACTGTCTGCCCTCATGTTGTAAAGCGCTGCGCAAACTGTTGGCGCCATATAAATCCTGTATAATAATAATTCGGTCCACACGGTTTACAGGCAGGCTGTGCTCCAATGTGTACAGTATTAAAGAAGCAAATACTCTTGCGCACAGGTATGCAAGCTAGATGATCCCAGGGGTTCAGAAAGGACAATGTATTTCGGCCTTGCTGCTCTCCAGGATAGGAAAATCCTAGTGATAAACGATAAGAAAAAAAGAGAGCGCACTAGCCTAGTGCATTATCCTAAAGGTAAGTTTATTGAAAGATTAAAATCTACTCACAAAGGTAGGAGGAAAAATCTCACTATAAACAATCACAAGGCGATTGGTCCGCTGGTAGCAGTTTCCAGGTCCTAGGAAGAGGACATACGAACCGCTGCTGGCTAATGCGGTTCGAAGCTATCCCTTCTTCATCAGAGCCTTATCTGTGCTGATCTCTTGCAGCTATTTATACATGTGTCTATCTGGGAATGACATCTCTGATCAGTACTGGGGCCCCTCCCTTAATTGGTGGGAGGTTTTACAGAGGGCAGACTTTAGTCGCATATTTGTATAGTGACAATTAATTGTGCTATTTCTGTTTTTGTTTTATTTCACTTGATTTATTTATTTAGTTCCACTTCACATGTGTGTGCACACTGGGAATTGGCAGTAGACTAACCTGGATGTAACACCAAGTGGCGTACATCAAGTATTCTGGGTATTCTAGATTGCAGATAAGGAATATTAAATATATATGTGTGTGTGTGTATGTGTATATATTATTATTATTATTATTATTATTATTATTATTATTATTATTATTGTTGTTTATCGTTAAGTAAGTAGTGTTAGCTTTCACCTTCCCCTAGAAGTCCCTCCGTGTGAGCCACAGCTGCTCCGGCATCCATAGCCGACGGTTCACATCTAATCTCATGTTCTGATGTCCTATCTCGGCGGGTGGAACGCACGCCGCGCTGACACTTCCTGCTTGCGTTTCACTGGGCGGAAGTGCGGTCCTGACGACGTCTAATAGTAAACAATAGCTGCCATATTGTCAGAGAAGAAAGTAGAGGCCAAAGCCAGACAGAAGGCATCAGAACTGTGTATTTAGGGAATACAATAAGGAACATAACAGTGTGTTTAGGAGATACTATAAAAAACACTTATCCTGCAGTGGAGCCTCTAAGGGGAAGAAAACAATTACATAGCACTAAATACTAAACATACACACTACTATAAAAAGGGGGAAGAAAAGCATGAACAAGCCAATATGCAAATGTACACAGCAAATGCATGCATACATATGCATGCACAACTATATGTCATTATGGGATGTGATTTATAGCAATTGGTTAAGCCATGCAGTATTACCGAAGCTATATCCTGTGATTATATGGCACAAGGCATAGATGCACACAGTGTGCACACACATGTCGGTGAGTAGAAACACGTAACAGATCAATTGAATCCAGTCAAGTATTTTTTTTAAAAAGTGAAGTCAAGTGAAATAAAACAAAATAGAAATAGCACAATTAATTGTCACTATACAACTATGTGACTAAGGTCTGCCCTCTGTAAGACCTCCCACCAATTAAGAGAGGGGCCCCAGCACTGATCAGAGATGTCATTCCCAGATAGACACATGTATAAAAAGCTGCAAGAGATCAGCACAGATAAGGCTCTGATGAAGAAGAGATACCTTCGAAATGCGTTAGCCAGCAGCAGTTCGTATGTCCTCCTCCTAGGACCTTGAAACAGCGGACCAATCGCCTTGTGATTGTTTATAGTGCGATTTTTTTTTTTTTTTTTTTTTCCCTCCTACCTTTTTTGTGAGTAGATTTTAATCTTGGTTTCAATAAACTTATCTTTAGGATAATGCTCTAGGCTGGTGCGCTCTCTTTTTTTCTTATAGTATGCTCCAAAGTGGAATGCAAAGAAGAAAACAGACCACACTGGGATGGATGTACTTCAGCTTGAAATAGTTAAGCAGTGGCACTGGCAGGATCACCAGATATTTCACACATAGGAAGCAATACCAAGAGAACAGGATACTTTTTTTTTTCTTATTTTAAACGCTGTTTCTCCTGACAGGACAAAATGGGCATTATAAACTCACGTAAGTTATTTATTTATTTTTTTTTTAAAGCTAGCTTAGACGACTCTAGCAGCGTTTGAAGTTTGGACTTTTATCTCATTGGCCAGAATTTTTCATTTATTCTGCCCATTGAAATAAAGGCTGAAGTGTTAGACCCCTTTCACACTGGGGCGTTTTTCAGGCGCTTTAGCGTTAAAAAAAGCACCTGAAAGAAGTCTCATCTGCAATCCCAATGTGAAAGCCCGAGCCCTTTCACACTCCCAGCGCCCGATAAATGCTGGTAAAGCGCTGCTTAAGACCCTTTTCACACTGGGGCGTTTTTCAGGCATTTATCGGGCGCTAACAGTTTGAAAGGGCTCGGGCCATTGGCGCACCCCACCCAGTGGCAGAAACACGAAAGAGCTGCAAAGAAGCTGCTTGCAGGACTTTTTATTGACGCCCTGCCAGCGCAGCGCCCCAGTGTGAAAGCACTCGGGCTTACACATTGGGATTGCAGATGAGGCTTCTTTCAGGCACTTTACAGGCGCTTTTTTTAACGCTAAAGCGCCTGAAAAACGCTTGAAAAACACCCCAGTGTGAAAGGGGTCTTAAACGTGCCTAGTGCGTTTTGGCGTTTTTCTATCAAAACACTCCTGCATTCAAGAGAGGAGCTTTGACTGCCTCTAAACTCTGGTAAAAGCCTATGTGTACATAAACATATAGGCTTTTATTGAGTTGAGTCCAGGGGCTTTGGCAAAAAAAAAAAAAAAAAAAAAGCTCCTAAACATGTTTTGGAAAAAATAAATGCACATCTTTTTTGCAGGTCAAAAAATGTGATATATAATTTTATTTATTTTTTTATTTTTTTTTTGAGTCTGTAAAGCATTGCACCAGCGATCAGTAGATCGCTGCTGCCATGCAGGTCTTCAGCAAATCAGGCATTGTATCTGCGTGCCGTACATCCCATATGGGCAAGTAGATTCAATCTGACAGGAAGAATCGAACTACCATGGCGATCCACTACAGTTCAACAGCCTGCGCCCTGCACAACCGCGCTGTTTTCAGAAAGTTGACAGCTTCTCCCCTTGCTGCTAGCACATGGAGTGCAGGCATCGGCTGCAGCATTGGGAACATGTAAACTGTTCCCAAAGGTGAACTTATCCTTTAAAGTGGTTCTAGAGGCTCAAGGTTTTTTTTACCTTTGTGCATTCTATGTATGAAGGTAAAAACCTTTCCTGTGCAGCAGCCCCCCCCCCTCCCCCCTATACTTACCTGAGCCCCATCGCAATCCAGAAATGTGCCTCTTCCTCCTCATTGGCTGAGACAGCAGTGGGAGCCAATCACAGCTAGAAGCCAATAAGGAGACAGCTGGGGCTCTGTGTATGAATGGACATGCAGAGCAGCGGCTCCAGCTTGAATGCCCTCATTGCAAGTGGCTTGCTCTGGGGGGCGCTCAGCAGAAAGGAGGGGCCAGGGGCGCCGACGGGGGACCCGAGAAGAGGAGACTTGGGGCAGCTCTGTGCCACTGCACAGAGCAGGTAAGCATAACATGTTTGTTTTTTTATGTTTTTAATATTAATTTAATGAATGATATATGGAGGCTCTTGCATAAACCACGTTTTTTTTGCTGTATTTTGTGGTACAGATCTTTGTGCCAGCTCCTGTAGCTATTGGCAAGCATTAAAAAACAGCTGTGTACTTTATTTATTTACTGATTCTATGTCAAAATTTTAGTTTTTTTTAACTGCTGTGTGGCTTGAAAGACATGATTTGAATACTTTCTGAAATAAATGACTGTCAGTCTTTAACTCCCAGGCTGTTGTCAGATCAGACACTTTTCAGCTCTGCCTTCTTTGCATAAAAATGTCATATTCCTTGCTTCAGGCTGTATTTATTTCTGTTTTCAGCATGTGTGCTTGATATTGAAATCAGTGGAAATACAAAAAGTGTGCACTGACGTGTGTTTTTCATCCTCTTCCATTGATTTCAGTTTAATGGTGTGTGTGTTTTTTAAAATGCAAAGGTGTGAACGCAGTGTTAAATTGTGTAGTTAGCAATACAGTGCCTTATAATCTGATCCTCGTCACAGGAGCCTTAGCACTGCATTTATTCTCTATCAGGGTACGTTCTGCATTGATGACAGAAAGCTAGTAAAGCAGTATATATCTTGTCTTTATAAATCTTCATTTGTTGATCTCACAAAATTTTAAACACTCAACAGCTTGTTAAAAATAAGCCACGAAAGCATAAAAAAGTAAATATAGGGAAATTGAAAATGGAGCAGGTAAAACTACAATTTTTTTTTTTTTGTTTTTTTCCTTTTCCTTTTTTTTTTTTTTTCTTCATTGTTGAAAGCTTTTACCAGTTGTTCAGTTATTGTGAGTCCGCCCCATGGACACAGCTGTGCAAGTAGATATAGTCTTTGCATTAGTGTTGGCCATTAGTTGTGTGCACGGTTTCGTAGGACGAATGATTGTATGGTGGAGTGTAAGACAGGCATTTGTGTGGGATTAGGAGCTCAGTGACACATAAGCAGCTACATCCTCACTGCCGTGTACGTGTCCAGCACACCCATCCCAGGCATAGGAGTGACTGAGCAAAGAGGTTGTCTGTAATAAAAGGCATACAAAGGGGGGAGGGGACGAGAAAGCAGCTGAAATATGCTCTGCTTCACTTCCTCGTGTATCTTTTTTCTTTTTTTTTTTAATTTTAACTTTTTAAATTTTTTTGTATGTTAAAACTCTGCTGTGGATAGTTTTTGTCATTTTTAGCTATTCTAGCTCATCCTACCAAAATGTTGCAAACAATGTATTTACAATCTGGTTATCCTCCCATGTTGACATCCATGTGGAGGCAAAATTATTTAGCCCCCCAATATCCTCCACTGCCCCTTTTTGAATGCTCTGAGTTTTAAATCCATGTGCCTTGTCCACAGTGGAAAAAGTCTTTGTAGCAGTGGGCTACAGTACTCTTCTGACCTCTGTATCTAGGTGGAGGTTTGTCTGTACATTTCTGTGTGCTGCACTAGGAAATATAGAGCAGGCATGTTATACCTGAACTTCCAGTCCAGTTTGGACCAATGTAAGTATGCATATCTCATACCTGCTGGACTGCTGTGGAAGCAGAGAATCACTGTAGTAGTTGCTGCTTCTACAGTGCGGCTCCTGTGTGGCTGCTCTTCTGCAAAGTGAACCCAGGGGTTGATCGTTTGTCCTGGCTGCCGCTCGTAGAACAGCTTTTTTTTATTTTTTCAATGTATTCAAAGCATTTTATGTTTGGATGTAGTGGAGAGGTTGGGCGGTGATGTCGCCATCTCCACCTTGTCCAGTCAGAAAATGTCTTGTGTTTATTGAAAAACCTACTAGGTGTTATGTGAGTGGTGGCTGTTCCAAGCAAGCGGCTGCCTTTCTGCATAGGTTCACTCGCTTGTCACAGAACCCAGACGACTACCTGAGCCTGCAAAAGCATTGCACCTGCGATTAGTGGATCATGGGTGCAATGCCAGGCTCCTAAAAACACTTCCCCTGTGCAGGCTTTCAGTTGCAGTGCTGATGATCACTGGACTTGTATTCCATTTATAAAAGCAGAGTTTACCTTTAATGCTTTCTAGGTAGGCTTCTGTGTGTACATGTATTGCAATGAAAATTATGCCTGTTTCTCTGATGGCGGACACAGTAAATTTTGTTTGGCAGTTGGCATTGTTTACAGGATGTGATTTGAAATGATACCAGCAGTACTCATTTGGCTTGCCATTTGTGATCGTTCTTGGAAAAGACACTAATTTTAGATAGTGACTAAGCCAGTAATGGCAATTAAGTCATTACACCTGGATTATTAGCCCCTGGCTAAGTTTTCATTTAGTTATGCAAGATATAAGGGTGGGCCCAACTTGGCACATCATTGGAAAACAGGATGTTGAATACAAATTAAATGCACCTGAAATAATTGATTTTAGGAAAATATGATTAGTAAGTTATTGTGATGGTTAAATAATAAAGAGGAACTCCTTTCTTGCCACTTGTGTGCTCCCTATATCCTTTTTATATACACATTAACCACTTGACCACTGGGCACTTAAACCCCCTTCCTAACCAGACCAATTTTCAGCTTTCGGTGCTCTCACACTTTGAATGACAATTACTCAGTCATACAACACTTTACCCATATGAAATTTTTGTCCTTTTTTTCACACAAATAGAGCTTTCTTTTGGTGGTATTTAATCACCGTTGGGTTTTTTATTTTTTGCGCTATAAAAGAAAAAAGACTGAAAATTTGGTAAAAAAATGAATTTTTCTTTGTTTCTGTTATAAAATTTAGCAAATTAGTAATTTTTCTTCGTAAATTTTGGCCAAAATGTATACTGCTACATATCTTTGGTAAAAATAAGTACAACTTGGTGTATATTATTTGGTCTTTGTGAATGTTAGAGAGTCCAAAAGCTATGGTGCCAATATCTGAAAATTGATCACACCTGAAGTACTGACGGCCTATCTCATTTCTTGAGACCCTAACATGCCAGAAAAGTACAAATACCTCCCAAATGACCCCTACTTGGAAAGAAGACATTCCAAGGTATTTAGAAAGATGCATGGTGAGTTTTTTTGAAATTGTCATCTTTTCCCACAATTCTTTGCAAAATCAAGATTTTTTTTTTTTCTTTTTTTTTTTTTCCACAAAATTGTCATATTAGAAGGTTATTTCTCACACACCGCATATGCATACCACAAATTACACCCCAAAACACATTCTGCTATTACTCCCGAGTACGGCGATACCACATGTGTGAGACTTTTACACAGCGTGGCCACATACAGAGACCCAACATGCAGGGGAGCACCTCCAGGCGTTCTGGAGCACCCAGGCCAATTCTTATATTTCTCTCCTACATGTAAAAATAATAATTTATTTGCTAGAAAATTACATAGAACCCCAAAACATTATATATATATTTTTTTAAGCAAAGACCCTAGAGAATACAATGGCGGTTGTTGCAACTTTTTATCTCGCACGGTATTTGCGCAGCAATTTTTAGAACGCTTTTTTTGGGAAAAAAAACAGTTTTGTGCTTTAAAAAAAAACAAAACAGTAAAGTTAGCCCAATGTTTTTGCATAATGTGAAAGATGAAGTTACGCCGCGTAAATAGATACCTAACATGTCACCCTTCAAAGTTGCACACTCTCGTGGAATGGTGCCAAACGTCACTACTTAAAAGTCTCCATAGGTGACGCTTTAAAATTTTTTACTGGTTACATGTTTTGAATTACAGAGGAGGTCTAGGGCCAAAATTATTGCTCTCGCTCCAACGTTCGCAGTGATACCTCACATGTGTGGTTTGAACACCGTTTTCATATGTGGGCGTGACTTACGTATGTGTTCGCTTCTGCATGCGAGCACACGGACATGGGCGCTTTAAAAATTTTTTTTTTTTTATTGTTTATTTTACTTTATTTATTTTAGTTTGACACTTTTCCCCCCCCAAAAAAATTTTTGATCACTTTTATTCCTATTACAAGGAATGTAAACATCCCATGTAATAGGAATATGGCATGACAGGTCCTCTTTACAGTGAGATATGGGGTCAATAAGACCTCACATCTCACCTCTAGGCTGTGCCTGAAATTAAAAAAAAAAAAAAAAAAAAACGATCCTGGCTTCGATCGTAGCGGTGAGTCGGTAGAAGCACCGGAGGGTGGCGGGAAGAGGGGGGCGTCCCCTCTCGCCTCCCATAAGAACGATCAAGCAGTGGAACAGCCGCTATGATCATTCTTATGGTGTAGGAAATCGCCGGCTAAAAAAGCTGATATCTGAATGATGCCTGTAGCTGCAGGCATCATTCAGATATCCCCGCTCAAAGTCAAGGACGTCATATGACTGTGGGCGGGAACTGGTTAAAAATTGCGGGGTATTGCAGAGTATTGCGGAGTAGTGCAGGGTATATTGCGGAGTAGTGCAGGGTATATTGCAGAGTAGTGCAGGGTATATTGCAGAGTAGTGCAGGGTATATTGCAGAGTAGTGCAGGGTATATTGCAGAGTAGTGCAGGGTATATTGCAGAGTATATTGCAGAGTAGTGCGGGGTATATTGCAGAGTAGTGCGGGGTATATTGCAGAGTAGTGCGGGGTATATTGCAGAGTAGTGCGGGGTATATTGCAGAGTAGTGCGGGGTATATTGCAGAGTAGTGCGGGGTATATTGCAGAGTAGTGCGGGGTATATTGCAGAGTAGTGCGGGGTATATTGCAGAGTAGTGCGGGGTATATTGCCGGGTATATTGCAGGGTATATTGCCGGGTATATTGCAGAGTAGTGCCGGGTATATTGCAGAGTAGTGCCGGGTATATTGCAGAGTAGTGCCGGGTATATTGCAGAGTAGTGCCGGGTATATTGCAGAGTAGTGCCGGGTATATTGCAGAGTAGTGCCGGGTATATTGCAGAGTAGTGCCGGGTATATTGCAGAGTAGTGCCGGGTATATTGCAGAGTAGTGCCGGGTATATTGCAGAGTAGTGCCGGGTATATTGCAGAGTAGTGCCGGGAATATTGCAGAGTATTGCGGGGTATTATGCAGAGTATTGCGGGGTATTATGCAGGGATGGCTGAGCATGGAGGGATGGATGGATGTGACTACAATTGTCACTGAGCACCGCTGTGGGCACTACACATGCAGCCCACAGCGGTGCTGCCATCCGATCCCTCCCCCTCTCCCCTCACACTGTACCGATCGGTACAGAGAGGGGAGGGAGGAACCGGCGTCATGACATGACGCCGGTCTGTTGACATGTGATCGCTCCGTCATTTGACGGAGCGATCACATGGTAAACGGCCGCGATCAGCAGCCGTTTACCGTGATCCGTGATGCGCCGGGTCCTCTGGACCCGGCGGTCACGGAAGTTCTCGGGTGCGCGCCCCAGGGGGCGCGCGAGAGCAGTATTCTGGGAGGACGTCCATGGACGTCCACCCAGAACTAGCCGACCGCGCTGTAGCCGTCTTTCGGCTATGGCCCGGTCGGCAAGTGGTTAATCTCGGAGTTTATGAAGACATCTTGTGGTACTAACGTACAGAACTGGAAATCCTAGGTCAAAGGTAAGCAAGGTGCATGAAAATTAGAAGGTGTCGTTCACAAGAAAAAGCATTAGCATTTTTGACAATCTCACCTTTAGTGTGTTGCCGCATTCTGCACTTGCAACACTCGTCCATCAGCAAGGTGATGTGGTTGTTGTTCAGAAAGTTTGGCACGTCATCGCAACAACGTGCATGACACATGTTACCATAGCACAGTGGTGTGAATGGGCCCTTACAGGTAGCACACATATTCTTTAAGTCTTTTTTTTTTTTTTTTTTTTTTTTTTTCTTTTTACTTTTCTGCTCCTGCGCATTGCTATATAAGTCTCAGCAGCACTCCCCCATCTACCCCCCCCCCCCCTCTCCACGTTCCAGCGGTCTAAAGTCCTGACACCATCAAGACCAATGCGTGGTCCATAGCAATGGTTTTCAGCTCCTGTCCTCAGGACCCACTAACAGGCCAAGTTTGCAAGATAACTGAAATACATCACAGATGATATAATTTGCTGCTCAGTGATTGCAGTATTCTAGTCTGCATCTCCCCAAGGTAATACATAAAACCTGGCCTGTTACTGGGTCCTGAGGACAGGAGTTGAGAGCCAATAGTCTATAGCCTTGCATTAGATGTGATGATGCCTGGAGACAGTCCATTACCAGAATGTGGGGTAGGCCATCTGATGGAGAGAATCAGATAAGTTAAAGAGTAACTGGAGTCTGCTCACATAATTTGTAATAAAAACATCTTTGTCATTCTGAAGCTTCCCTCCAACCACTTTGCATATTATTTTATGTATACTGTAATTCTGTACTTGCTAAATATGCTGCAGAAATCTCCCTCCACTGAGTCTGGCTGCAGCCATTTTAACTGTGGGCAGCTGAAGCTGCTGCAAGTTCACTTCTTGGATTTACACAGACACACACAGAGGCACACCTCCAGCTCTGCAGCCCTGCAGCTCTCATTGGCCCTCTTATGACTTATCCCCCCTCCTTTCCTGACAAACTTTTAGGAGAGTTATGCCCTGTACACGCGATCGGACATTCCGACAACAAAATCCATGGATTTTTTCCGACGGATGTTGGCTCAAACTTGTCTTGTATACACACGGTCACACAAAGTTGTTGGAAAATCCGATCGTTCTGAACGCGGTGACATAAAACACGTACGTCGGGACTATAAACGGGGCAGTAGCCAATAGCTTTTGTCTCTTAATTTATTCTGAGCATACGTGGCACTTTGTGCGTCGGAATTGTCCACACACGGTCGCAATTTACGCGAACGGATTTTGTTGTCAGAAAATTTTATAGCCTGCTCTCGTACTTTGTGTGTCGGAAATTCCGATGGAAAAAGTACGATGGAGCCCACACACGGTCGGAATTTCCGACAACAAGCTCCGATCGCACATATTCCGTCGCAAAGTCCGACCGTGTGTACAGGGCATTAGAGAGAGAGCTGTGCATGATGTCATAAGCCTAGGCTTTTTACCAGACAAGAAACAGAAAGTGGGCTGTATAAGGTATTTACTGCCAGAAAAAAATGTTTTAGTATACAAAGTTAAAACAACAAAGGGCAGAGGATTTAATAGATGGAAAGATGAAAAAATGACTGAAGTTCCACTTTAAAGTGCAAAAGCTCTCCCCGGAATTAAATAAGCAGTTAACCCTTGCAGTGCGGACAAAGCCCCGCTGCAGGGGATCATTATTAAGTTTCCTGTCAATAAAAACATCTTTGCCATTCTGAAAAGAAGACCGAAAATTTTGAAAAAGGCATTTTTCTTTGTTTCTGTGATAACATTTTGCAAATTTAGATATTTTTCTTCATACATTTTGGCCACAATTTATACTGCTACATATCTTTGGTAAAAATAACCCAAATTTGTGGATATTTTGTGGTCTGTGTGACAGTTATAGAGTCTACAAGCTATGGTGCAAATCATAAAAATTGATCACATCTGATGTACTGGCAGCCTCATTTCTTGAGACCCTAACAAGCCAGGAAAGTACAAATGCCCCCCAAAATGACCCCTTTTTTTAGAAAGTAGACATTCCAAGGTATTTAGTAAGAGGCAGGGTGTGTTTTTTTTTTTTTAAGTTGTAAATTTTTTCCCACAGTTTTTTGCGAAATTTAAGATTTTTTTTTTTCCCCCCCACAAAATTGTCATTGTAATAGCTTATTTCTCTCACATGGCATGTGCTTACCACAGATGACCCCAAAATACATTCTGCTACGCCTCCTGAGTATAACTATACCACATGCGTTAGAATTTTACACAGCCTTGCCACATTCAGAGGCCTAACATTGAAGTAGCACCTTCAGGCGTTCTAGGAGCATAAATTACACATCTCATTTCTCAAACACCTATTACACTTTTGAAGGCCCTGGAGCACCAGGTCAATGGAAACGCCCACAAAATGACCCCATTTTGGAAAGCAAACACCCCAACGTATAATCTATGAGGCATAATGAGTCTTTTGAACGGTTCTTGGTTGAACGGTTTTGAACAATTTTTTTTTCCAGAAGTTTTTGGAAAATGTGGAGAAAAAAATAAAAACGCATTTTTTTTTTTACACAAAGTTGTTCGTTTATACGATATTTCCAACACATAGCATTTACATAGCAAAAATGACACCCCAAATTACATTCTTCCACTCCTTCTGAGTATGGCGATACCAAATGTGTGAGACTTTTAAAAAGCATGGCCACATACAGAGATCCAACATGCAAGGAACACCGTCAGGTGTTCCAGGGACACATAGCATGCGCATACCAAGAATTGCACCCCAAAATACATGATGCTGAGCAAAGGGTAAACAAAAAATTACCTGTAGTTTAAGTAGCGTGGTTTTCCACAGGAGGATAGCACTGGTCCAGGCAGCAGGCAGGGACTTGGTCAGCAACAACGAACACAATTGTCCACGCAGCAGGCAGGGATACTGTCCATATACAGTTCAGGGTCAGCGCAGGCAGTGATATTGTCAGCAGTGCCAAAAATATTGGTCCTGGTAGTAAGCAGGAACATGGTCCATGTGGTGTGGTCAGTGCGACAGGCAGAGGCATGATGGCATGAAGTCCTACAGGCTGCAGGCAGCAGTAGGACCTTGTTTAGGACAGAATGGGGACAGGGATAGAGGCTTCTCCCACCCAAATCTCTTTGAAGCCTCCCAGTCTCCAGACCCTAATCTAGGAATGAGAAAACCAAAAAAATAGTTTTCTTCATCCAGAAAAACTATTCTGCAGCCCCTCCCATATGTGAGACCCCTGTGTTGAATCCCACTAATCCAGTAGCGGTGTACAAGCTCAGTCCAAGAGGCAGGCAAAAAATATGGTCAAACAGTCCAAGGTCAGTTCCAGATCAGGCAGAGGTACCGTGTTTCCCCGAAAATAAGCCCGGGTCTTATATTAATTTTGTCAGCCAAAAACGCACTAGGGCTTATTTTCGGGGTAGGGCTTGCCTTGCATTGTGCTGTCTTCCCAGGGGTTGCAAAATGACAGAATCCCCTCCATAACAGGATCACATAATGCAAAAGGTCTGCAATGCAAAAGTGCAGAAAACCTTCTTCCATAGCCTGCCTGAGCTGTCTTTTCACCGCTCCGAGCACTACAGAGGGAGGGGGGCCGAGATCCCCCACTGACACCCGCTTTTAATGGCCCGCCTGAGCCGTCTTCCATGGCTACGATTAAAGAGGAGATTAGCTGAGCCCTGCTCAGTGCTTTCATGGCCCGCCCTGAGCTGTCTTTCCCACTCTGAGCAATGCTGGGAGGGGGGCCGAGCTTCCCCGCTGAGAGAAGAGGAGATCAGCTGAGCGCCAAACGGCGACGAATCGAACTAGGGGTTATTTTCCGGGTAGGGTTTATATTGCAGCCCTCATGGAAAATAGCGCTAGGTCTTCTTATCGGGGTAGGTCTTATTTTCGGGGAAACACGGTATGTACGGTATCGTTAGGCAGAAGCATGGTCGAATAACAGTCCGGGGTCAGTTCCAGATCCGGCAGAGGTATGTACAGAATCGGCTGGCAGAAGCGTGGTCGAATAACAAGCCAGGGTCAGTTACAAAACAGGCAGTGGCATAAGGGGTGTGAAGGTAAATGGCAGGAACTGAGGATTACGTTTACCATACTTCACTAATAATTTACTGAAGTATGGTAACAGAAAAAACGGTTGGGAAGGACACTGGGGACTGTAATAAAATGTGTCTCTTCTGACTCCTTCACTGGTACACACCTTACATTTTTTTTTTTTTTTTTTACGTCTTTGTCCTGTTGGTTTCAGAGGGCTTTTATCGGGAAAGTGGCGTTGGGAGAGTCGACTAAGAACATCTGATCGGATGTTTTCTGGTGGGCCATTCTGGAATATAAGGGCAGTGAAAATTTCCTCCTGGTAGCCAAGGAGGGTTTGGGGATTTTGGGTGGAGTTGCGGTAAATTTATATACAAGTTGTATATGGCCAAATGGAAAAAAAAAAAATTGCTACTTTTTTATACCAATGGTATGTCCGTTTTGTGGCATGGTAGGGTTCGAGCATTTGGTCGTTGAAGTCAACTCCCCCCCATGAACAAATTGTATTCATGGACACATGTTGGATGGGGCCATTCCTTCTGGGGATTTCCACAAAGGTATTATTGTGGATAAAAGACAGCATGTAGACATCCCTTCTGTCCCTCCACTTCACTGCCAGAATCTCCTTGTTTCGCAGACTCGCCATCTCTCCTGTTCTCAACTTCATATTGAAAAGGCTTTGAGGAAAGCCCTTCCGGTTCTTTCTTACGGTGCCACATGCTGGTGTCTTCTTTCGGTGAAGGTTGTGGAACAGGGGCAGACTTGTGTAGAAGTTGTCTACATACAAGTGGCAGCCTTTCTCCAGTAGGGGGTATATGAGGTCCCAAACAACTTTTTCCCGCTAGATCCCAAGTAGTCTGGGCAATTAGGGGGATGCAGCTGGGTGTCCTTCCCTTCGTACACTATGAAGGCATATGTGTACCCTGTGGCTCAGTCACATAACTTGTACACCTTCACCCCATAGCGGGCCCTTTTGCTGGGGATCAATTGCTTGATTTCAAGCCTGCCGCTAAATTTGACAAGGGACTCGTCCACACATACCCTGTTTCCCTGAAAATAAGACCTAGTGTGATGGTCGGTGATGGCTGCAATATAAGCCGTACCCCCTAAATAAGCCCTACCCTGTTTCCCCGAAACTAAGCCCTACCCTGAAAATAAGACCTACAAGGACTTTAACTAGGACTTATTTGGGGGGTAGGGCTTATATTGCAGTCATCACCGGCAATCACGCTAGGTCTTATTTTCGGGGAAACGGGGTATGTGTTGGTCTGGGGGAAAACAACTAGGGGAAAACAACTGGGGGAATATTTCTAAAAAATAGTTTAGTAGTGGCCGAATTTTGTAAAGCCTGTCATAATTTGGGTCATTTCGGGGAGGGCACTGGGTATTCTCATTGAAATGTAGGAACCTCATGATCATGAGATATCTTGTTCTGGGAATGACCGCGGAGAAGTTCTGCATGGGGTGGGTTTTTTTTTTTTTTTTTTGGTGAGGCCCAAAAACACCTTCAACTCCTCCACTGTTAAGTCTCTCCACTCGTAGCATAATAGGATGTTGGATTATTCAAAATAAATTGTTGTGCATACAGGTTGTACTGGGCCACAATTGATGCTAGCATGTCCTCTCTGTAAAAATTAAATCAAAGAAATTGATTGGAGAAAAATTTTCTGTGTCCACCTGGACTCCTGGCTGGGCATTGAAAGGGGGAATGTTAGCTTCTCCTGAATTAGGAGGAAGCCACAAGGGGTTCTGAAGGGCATAGGGAAGGCTGGCATGGGTCCTAACCCTTTGGGGCTGAGGTGACACCCCACTAGTACTTGGCCTTTCTTGCTGAGGTACTGCTGTGCTGGTGGATGCTACTGCCTCCTCACCAGAACGCCTGCGTTTGGCGGACAGAATATCTTCCTCCTGAGTCTGTCAGTGTTGCACTACTGAGGACTGGCCAATAATTTACGTCAGACTCAGAATCTGAATTTGAAAGGGAATCCTCCACGTTGCTCTCGTCAGCCGCGGAAAGTGTTTGGTACGCCTCCTCAGCGGAAAAGCTTCTTTTGGACATGGTTGTTGGTGGTGCTGAGACTTCACAGGTGTGTGCTAAGCCTGCACAGATGTGTGCTAATAAGCCTGCACTGGTGAAGCGGTACTGATTGCACAGATGTGCGCTAATGTGGTGGCACAGATGGGCACTGATTAATGGGACTTAGGTGGCACAGATGGGCACCGATTGCACAGATGTGCACTGATGAAGCCGCACTGATTATTGATGGCACAGACTGTGACACTGATCCTAATTGGCACTGCGGCACTTATTGGGCACTGTATACGCTGGTATAACGGTTGAATCACTCACGATTCATCACAGAAGCTCTCCCTCCTCAAACGTGGTCTCTGTGTGAGGAGGGAGGGCTGTCAATGAGAGATGATCTCATATGTTTACATTTGAGATACTCTCTCATTGGCAACGCCTATCGCATCGTAAATGGCCACTGTGATTGGCCATTTACCACGATCTGTGATTGGCTGTGTCCAAGGGACATGGCCAGCACTGATTTTCCCTGATGCACGCTCGCGGGGAGCAAGGAAAGGGGAAGATGTCTATCGACAGCCTCTCAGCAATGTAGGTCCATGCTGTAGCTATAGCGTGGACGGGAACTGGTTAAAGAGCAACTTTTATCCCTGTCCTGCATCGGCTCCTCCTCTGACCCGCTGTTGACATCCGCTGCCATGATGGATCTGAAATGACAGGCGCTTTTTAAATGTAAGGACTCATTCTTGCTGGTAGTTAGAATCTTTTAATATTTGTAAACAAAATGAATGTTTCCTATTTAGCATAATAAGCTGTCAGGTTAGTAAAACAGCGATATCAGAACTGATTCAATCATAGTTTGTTGTGTACTGTACATAAATTTGCAAAACAATGGGATAAAGAAATATTCCTGAACTTTGTTTTAGCTCATGGTTACTGTGAAATTACTGTTACTTTGAAATTGTGTGAATGCATCAATGCAGTGCATGTTATCACAGCTTGCAGAGCTTGGATTCATAGAATGAGTTTACCAAAAATGTAAATATTGCAGAATATATAGCCTCATGCTACATAACTAAGCTCCATTTCATGCTGAATGAACTATATTTTTAATGTAGTTTAAATAGAAAACTATCTTTTAGATAGATTTTTACTCCAAAAGCATTTGATTAAAATAAATTTGATAAAAATAAAAAAAATATCCAAATTTTTTTTTTTTTTTTTTTTTTTTTTAAATCGTCGGTCTTTGTCCACCCAGAAGAAAGGTGCGTTCTTGATGTGTTCTTGCTGCATTTTCAATCTATTTAAATGGGAAGGTGCGTTTTAATTTTTAACACCACAATAGGCAAGTGTGAAGACATACATAGAATTTAAAGGGATGCATTTTTCTTGAGCATTTCTTGTGCTAAAGGTGCAGATAATGGCTGACATATTCATATTCATTTCAATTCATGATATTAATTAAAAAGTCGAATATAATACAATTACAGTTAAACCTTGGTTTGAGAGTAACTTGGTTGTACCACTTCCGGACCGCCCACTGCAGTTTTATGTCCTCACTTTGAAGGAGGATATCGTTGTTCTGGCAGCAGCTAGCTGCCATAACCCTGGTATCCTCTTCAGCGGGCGGTGCGCTACAGATTTGCTGCAAGATCACTTTTATCGGCGGCGGGAGGGGGCGATCGCATCTGTCCCCTGCCTGGGTATGGAGACAAGTGAGGGGAAGATTTTTTTTTTTTTTTTTTTTTTATTGCATTTTAATGTAAATATGAGATCTGAGGTCTTTTTGACCCCAGATCTCATATTTATGAGGTCCTGTCATGATTTTTTCTATTCCAAGGGATGTTTACATTCCTTGTAATAGGAATAAAAGTGACACAATTTTTTTTTTTTTTGTAAAAAAAACTAAAAAATTTGGAACACACCCTGTCCCGACAGGCTCCCGTGCAGAAGCATACTTGACTAGCGCACGCATATGAAAATGGTGTTCAAACCACATGTGGGGTATCTCCTTGATCGGTAGGGCGAGAGCAATAATTCTAGCCCTAGACCTCCACTGTAACTTAAAACCTGTAGAATTTTTTAAACGTCCCCTATGGAGATTTTTAAGGCTAAAGGTTTGTCGCCATTCCACGAGCGGGCGCAATTTTGAAGCGTGACATGTTGGATATCAATGTACTTGGCGTAACGTTATCTTTCAAAATAAAAAAAAAAAAAAATGGGCTAACTTTACTGTTTTATTTTTTAATTAAAAAAAAGTGCATTTTTTCCAAAGAAAGTGCGCTTGTAAGACCGCTGCGCAAATACAGTGTGACAGAAAGTATTGTAACGACTGCCATTTTATTCTCTAGGGTTATAAAAAGATGTATAATGTTTGGGGTTTCTAAGTAATTTTCTAGCAAAAAAAACTGTTTTTAACTTGTAAACAACAAATCTCAGAAAGAGGCTTGGTCTTTAAGTGGTTAAGAACGTTTTGCAAGACGAGCAAAATTTTTTTAATACGCTTTGACTTGATATACAAGAGATGTCTTCATTTACAAGCAGCGTCATGTCACAACTGAGTATAAAAGAGAAGAGAGGCGCCTCTAATAGGGCGTACACACGGTCGGACTTTGTTCGGACATTCCGACAACAAAATCCTAGGATTTTTTCCGACGGATGTTGGCTCAAACTTGTCTTGCATACACACGGTCACACAAAGTTGTCGGAAAATCCGATCGTTCTGAACGCGGTGACGTAAAACGCGTAAGTCGGGACTATAAACGGGGCAGTGACCAATAGCTTTCATCTCTTTATTTATTCTGCGCATGCGTGGCACTTTGTCCATCGGATTTGTGTACACACGATCGGAATTTCCGACAACGGATTTTGTTGTCGGAAAATTTTATCTCCTGCTCTCCAATTTTGTGTGTCGGAAAATCCGATGGAAAATGTCCGATGGAGCCCACACACGGTCGGAATTTCCGATAACACGCTCCGATCGGATATTTTCCATCGGAAAATCCGACCGCGTGTACGGGCATAAGTGTAGCAATATGCTGGATTTTGCTTCTAATCCCCTTGTGGAGGCTGCCATTTGTAAATAGACATTTTATGGTTGCAAAACCTATCACATTGCTATGCTCTTTTTATATGGACTATAAATGGTAAGACCTATGAATAAATTGGTTGTGGAACAAATCACCTGAGTTTCCATTATTTCTTATGGGGAAATTCACTTTGATATGCAAGTGCTTTGGATTACAAGCATGTTTCTGGAACGAATTATACTCGCAATCCAAGGTTTATATATATATATAATATATAAAACGTAGAATAAAGGAGTGAACTGCTTGTAAAATCCACAACCTGGCAGAAATAGCAACAATCAAGGATCATAATATCGTCAGACTTTAAAAGTGGATGTAAACCCGATTAATGAAATTTGAGCAGGGCACATATACCTGCAGTGTTTTCTTATCTGTATTCAAAGCACTATGTCTGGTAGCTGTCTCCTGCTCCGTTTTTCTGTTATCAGCCTGATAACTCCTGTCAAATTCTCTGTCACATATGATAAAAGCAGCCTGAGTTTTGCGTTGGGGAGGATGCTATTATTAGCAGAGCCCTGAACTATTCAACGATCAGCTTTAAAAGTCTCTACCTATGAGGAGAGGGGGTGTGTGTGCCTTTCCTCCAATCAGGTGTCTTAGCTGCATGCCCAGGCTTCACTGCAGTGATATCCAGGAAGAGAAAATCTCCTAACACAATCTGAACTTTATAAACAGTATATAACGCTGAAGACAGCAGATATACATGTAAAACTTATGTAGGGAGTTTTGTTTTATCCCTGTGTATCATCTCTTCACTTCACTGGGTATGAGGGTTTACATCCACTTTAGGGCATTTCCTCATATGTGCATATACTAATGGGAAGCCAGGGATGCTAGGAGACTGGCGCCACAAAATAGAGTTGCATACAAGCATTAGCAGTCGCCAAGATCCCTCTGATGGCTGTGTGGAATTCTATTTTAGCCAAGTGCCTTTAGGAGACTTGGGTCACCACATGAGCTGTGATAACATACTGTACTTATAGAAGGATGCCCAGCACCTGCTTTCACTTTCCACACCAAGCAAAATCGGCCAGCATCAATGTTTAAATATAAAGGAAAGGTTGCAAAATTTTCTGCATGACTACACCTTAAAGTTTGCAAATACTACTACTAAACTGCTGTAATAGCCATAAAATACAAAACCACAATAAATTGCCGACAACATAATTGCAATAAAATGTTCTAATTAAAATATTAAATACAACATAGGAATGTAAACATCTAGATATTAAAATTGTGTGTGTATGTAAGTATGTATGTTTCTAAATAGATACTTTTCAAGCAATTTATACATACAGGGACATCTTAAAAATTAAAAAGAATATATTGTCATATACAGGATGTGTAGCACTACCCAGTCACTAAATCCCTATGAACTACCAATATGTACAACCTTTCTAAATCTCCGGTGGTGATACAGATCCCCCTATTATCAATATCATGGTTCATGACATGAAAGAGGACTTGAGGCTGGGTTCACACTGATGTGAATTGGATATGGGTTCCCCCGCATTCTAAACCGCATGACAGGAGAGCATGACCGGCTCTCAAAGAAGCCGGTTCATACAGCTCCGGTTCGCATTGATGAAGGGTCCTGTGCGTCTTTGGCTCAGAATCAGGTGCAAATTCGGGCAGAAATTTGGACTGGATTTGCACCTGAAACGGTGAACAGGGACGCGGCTGCAGCAAGTGTGAACCCAGCCTGAAGGATAAGTTCACCTTTCTGAACATGTTGCATCTATATTTAGGGTGTAACATGTTCAGCATCAGACATCCCCCCCCCCTCCCCTTGTGGCAGCGAGCCAGGGGTCTTCTCCCCGTACTTGCCACAATTCAAAGAGATCTTGTGAATCGATGAACTACAAGTACCTACAGCCTTTGCAGTTGTCGGCTTGTAGTTCTCAACTCTGTCAGTGTAAAACTCTCTGCCCATACGATGTACAGGCAGACAGCTTACAGTGACAGTCTGCAGGAGACCTGTGTGGCATCGGTGATCTGCTGATTGCTGGTGCAATGCTTTCCAGGCTCCTAAAGCAAAAAGTAGTAAATGCACATTCTTTCACCTGCACAATGATTTTTTGTTATAAGGTGAACTCATCCTTTTAAAGGAGAGCATAAGTAAACTTAATAACTCTTTTCTCCAGCTGAATTCTATACTCGCATATTATTAAAAGACCTATATTATATCAGGTGTACTAACATAAGGAAGGAAATAGGAGAATGCTATGGGTACAAGCAGCACCAGTCCTCCAGGTGGTTGGCATCCTCCTAATAAGTATGTGATCTCTACATGCTCTTTGTTAATAGACACAGCCATCCTAGGTATCCTGGCAACTACTAATCGTTTGTATGCATTGTTTTTTTGCAGGGGAAAATGAGAAGCAGTGCAACCAGCCATGCTGGTTTTCCTATTGTTGTATGCACATGTGAGAGAATGGCCTTAGTCCTTTATATGCTCTGCAACTATGTTAGCCATGCTGCTGTATGTGCTGCTGGCTGTGGTCATAGATTTAATAAATATAGAGATACTCTGATGTTGGTTTTATTGTTCCTATTTTAGCCTGGCTGTGGGCTTTTATGAGCAATTTATTCCTTTAAGCCTATGAGTAACTTTTCTACAAGTATTTTAAATAAAACTAATTTATATTTCATCAGGATGAGGTGCTTTACTTACACAAATCTATGCAATTCTGACACAATGGGGTTTATTTACTAAAGGCAAATCCACTGTGCACTCACTACAAGTGCACTTAGAAGTGCAGTCGCTGTAGATCTGAGGGGGATATGCAAGGAAAATAAAATACAGCATTTTAGCTTGTACATGATTGGAAGATAGAAATCAGCAGAGCTTCCCCTCATTTCAGATCTTCCCCTCATATCTACAGCGACTGAACTTCCAAGTGCACTTGCAGTGCAGAGTGGATTTGCGTTTAGTAAATCGACCCCAATGTATGTTAAATTTGATCTATCAGTAACATTCTTCCACGTGAATCAATAAGTTGCGTGGTGGCAATACCTAATAACACATTTTTGGCTAAGACATTTTACGAACAGCCAGGATGACCTGTCTGGCTACCTGGTTCATTATGTGAGTTTTACATTATCAGAGACTGCAAAATATCTGCTTTGGCAGGATGGCTGGGATATTGAAATGTATGGTTATAAGATTGATTTTGTATTGGTTACAGGCACAGTTCCTCTAAACCTCGCATATCCTGTACTTGCAGTTAAACAATCAGATGTTTCAGTGAGAAATGCTCACCTTAGCTGGTAGCCATGCTGTCTGTTTAATTGCTTAGACTTTCCATTTGAATGTTTGCAGGAGCAAAAACAGTGTTCCACAGTCTGTAGCTCCTGCATGGCAGTAAGCTAAAAGTGAAAATTTTCTGTCGAGACTGTTGAATAATGAATCTGTTTGTTGAGGTATAATGAAACAAGATAGCTAATGAATACTAATTACCAACTTGGCTATCTTACCTCCCTGCCTTACATTAACATTGTCAAAATTATGGAGAAAGATGAACTTATCCTCTGAATGTTAAAGCCCAAACTTCTTTTTTTTTATTACATTTTTATTTTGGGTACCTGGTAAGGGATTAGACAGACCCCCTGTGAGGTTTCTCTTGCTGTCCCTGTTAGGGAGGTTTACTCCTTTTTTTTTTTTTTTTTTTTTTTTTCTTGGGGTCACTGTCACAGAATGTGGGAGGAAAATGCAAAATTTTGACGTGTCAACAGAACAAGACCATTCCAATGCAGACTCTCTTGTTCTGGTGACCGCTGTCTAAAGCTTGCCATTCACTGGTAGATTTTCAAACAAGCATTCGTAATAAAATTTGTATGAAGATTCTCCATACACTAGACAGCATGCCAAATGATGGTTGAAAGTAGTTTAAATTTTCATTCGCGTATAACATTAAATTTTTGAGTGTATGGACTTTCCCGAACGAAAACACACATTGTTAGAAAAGATTTTTCACCCTGCTTCATCACTTCGGCCGAAAAAACAAATGTTTGATAATTGAACCAAGGTTTTAATAAAAATTCTACTAGTGTATATCAAGTTTGAGGCCTGGTTCACACTGATGTGCTTTCAGATGCGACTTGGGTCACACTGAATCACATGACAATGGAATTATCATTGCTTCCAATGTTGCCCATTCTTATCAATGCAGCACAGCTGCGATGTGACTTTGGGGAAGCCTCCTGTGCTACTTTGTTACGATGCAGTGCGATTTTTGTCGATAGACTTCAATGGAAACGCAGCAAAATCACATCTACATGCGTTTTGTGATGCGACTCTGTTATTTGTGCTGGTTGTTAGAAACCCACCAGCATCCTAACAACCAGTGACTAATCCCTAATGTGAACAGCAGGGATAAGTCATCAGTTATTAAGGAGCAGAACCCACCAGCGTCCTAACAATGATGAGTCATCCCTGCTGTCAGCAGGTGATTCCTAACAGCAGGGATGACTCATGGTTGTTAGGATGCTGGCTGACAGCAAGGATGAGTTGCAGTAGTAAAACGCGCATTGAAAACTTATCAAAATTGCACCAAGTCACACTGCACTGAGCACTGCACTAGTGTGAACCCACCCCTAGAAGAGAGTTTAGAGAGATTGCTACAGGATAGGAAGTAAAGGGAAATTTTATCAACCAACACAGATGGCAAAAAACTATTGTACTTGTGTCTCTATGCCATCCATAATGAAGCAAAGTTTAGGTTTAGATATACTTCAGTACATCAATCCAGAAAATGCATGCAAAGGCTTTTAAAAGAAGCATTAAAGGATAAGTTCACCTTTTAGAAAAAAATAATAAATGCACATTTTTTTGCAGGTAAAAAAATGTGCATTTATTATTAATAGTATTATTATTATTATTATTATTATTTTTTCTTTTGGAGCCTGTAAAGCATTGCACCAATGATCAGCAGATTGCTGGTGCCATGCAGGGCTTCTTCAGATATATTTCAGATTATATTTCAGATATATTTCTTCTTCAGATATATTTCAGATATATATCTTCTTCAGATACATTTCAGATATATATATCTTCTTCAGATATATTTCAGATATATATATCTTCTTCAGATATATTTCAGATATATATATCTTCTTCAGATATATTTCAGATATATATATCTTCTTCAGATATATTTCAGATATATATATCTTCTTCAGATATATTTCAGATATATATATCTTCTTCAGATATATTTCAGATATATATATATCTTCTTCAGATATATATCTTCTTCAGATATATGTCAGATATACAGTGGGGACGGAAAGTATTCAGACCCCCTTAAATTTTTCACTCTTTGTTATATTGCAGCCATTTGCTAAAATCATTTAAGTTCATTTTTTTCCTCATTAATGTACACACAGCACCCCATAGTGACAGAAAAACACAGAATTGTTGACATTTTTGCAGATTTATTAAAAAAGAAAAACTGAAATATCACATGCTTCCAAGTATTCAGACCCTTTGCTGTGACACTAATATATTTAACTCAGGTGCTGTCCATTTCTTCTGATCAGCCTTAAGATGGTTCTACGCCTTTGTTTGAGTCCAGCTGTGTTTGATTATACTGATTGGACTTGATTAGAAAAGCCACACACCTGTCTATATAAGACCTTACAGCTCACAGTGCATGTCAGAGCAAATGAGAATCATGAGGTCAAAGGAACTGCCTGAAGAGCTCAGAGACAGAATTGTGGCAAGGCACAGATCTGGCCAAGGTTAGAAAAAAATTTTTGCTGCACTTAAGGTTCCTAAGAGCACAGTGGCCTCCATAATCCTTGAATGGAAGACGTTTGGGACGACCAGAACCCTTCCTAGAGCTGGCCGTCCGACCAAACTGAGCTATCGGGGGAGAAGAGCCTTGGTGAAAGAGGTAAAGAAGAACCCAAAGATCACTGTGGCTGAGCACCAGAGATGCAGTCGGGAGATGGGAGAAAGTTGTACAGTCAACCATCACTGCAGCCCTCCACCAGTCGGGGCTTTATGGCAGAGTGGCCTGACGGAAGCTTCTCCTCAGTGCAAGACACATGAAAGCCCGCATGGAGTTTGCTAAAAAAACACCTGAAGGACTCCAAGATGGTGAGAAATAAGATTCTCTGGTCTGATGAGGCCAAGATAGAACTTTTTGGCCATTCTAAGCGGTATGTGTGGAGAAAACCAGGCACTGCTCATCACCTGTCCAATACAGTCCCAACAGTGAAGCATTGTGGTGGCAGCATCATGCTGTGGGGGTGTTTTTCAGCTGCAGGGACAGGGACTGGTTGCAATGGAGGGAAAGATGAATGCGGCCAAGTACAAGGGATATCCTGGACGAAAACCTTCTCCAGAGTGCTCAGGACCTCAGACTGGGCCGAAGGTTTACCTTCCAACAAGACAATGACCCTAAGCACACAGCTAAAATAACGGAGTGGCTTCACAACAACTCCGTGACTGTTATTGAATGGCCCAGCCAGAGCCCTGACTTAAACCCAATTGAGCATCACTGGAGAGACCTAAAAATGGCTGTCCACCAATGTTTACCATCCAACCTGACAGAACTGGAGAGGATCTGCAAGGAGAAATGGCAGAGGATCCCCAAATCCAGGTGTGAAAAACTTGTTGCATATTTCCCAAAAAGACTCATGGCAGTATTAGATCAAAAGGGTGGTTCTACTAAATACTGAGCAAAGGGTCTGAATACTTAGGAACATGTGATATTTCAGTTTTTCTTTTTTAATAAATCTGCAAAAAATGTCAACAATTCTGTGTTTTTCTGTTAATATGGAGTGCTGTGTGTACATTAATGAAGAAAAAAAATGAACGTAAATGATTTTAGCAGATGGCTGCAATATAACTAAGAGTGAAAAATTTAAGGGGGTCTGAATACTTTCCGTCCCCACTGTATATCTTCAGATATATGTCAATATATCTGTGTACCCATACATCCCGTACGGGCAGGCAGATACGCTGACAGTAAGCAATCAATGAACAACTACGGTGATCCACAACGCCGTGGTAGTTCGTTGAGAACTGCAAGCCGACAACCGCAAAGGATGTCAGGGCTTGTAGTTCATTCACACAAAGCTGTGTGAATGAATGATGCGACTGTGTGGACAGAGCCCCGCACGCAGCGCTGATTTTAAGAAGTGGCAGCTAGTACGGGAAGTTTCTTCTTGTAATGCTGCCACAGGGATGGGGGGGGGGACGGGACGCAGCAGCTGAAACATTGGGAACAATGTTCAGGATTTTACTGTTGTCTGTGCCCCTGTTAAGGAAGTTTGTCCTGATTAGAGCTGGGCGAACAGTTCAAGCAAAGCAATAGTTCGGTCTGAACATCGCTCGTTTGGCGAACACCTGAATTTTGCGGGATGCACGATGGGATGTACGCGCTGCACAGTGCATTCAAAGCACTTTTGATGGTTCAAATTCGGGCCCCATAGACTTTAACCACTTGCCGACCGCCGCACGACTATATACGTCGGCAGAATGGCACGGGCAGGCAAAAGGACTTACAGGTACGTCCTTGCCTGCCCGCGGGTGGGGGGTCCGATCGGACCCCCCCGGTGCCTGCGGCGGTCGGCAAATCTCCCCCGGCGATCGGTGGTGAGGGGGAGGCCATCCATTCGTGGCCCCCCCCTCGCGATCGCTCCCAGCCAATGGGATCATTTCCCTGCCTCTGTATTGTACACAGAGGCAGAGGAAATGATGTCATCTCTCCTCGGCTCGGTATTTTCCGTTCCGGGCCGAGGAGAGAAGACTGCAATGTGAGTGCACAACACACTACACACACAGTAGAACATGCCAGGCACACAAAACACCCCGATCCCCCCCCCTGTCACAAACTGACACCAAGCAGGTTTTTTTTTTTTTTTTTTTTTTTCTGATTACTGTATTGGTGTCAGTTTGTGACAGTTACAGTGTTAGGGCAGTGAGTGTTAGGCCCCCTTTAGGTCTAGGATACCCCCCTAACCCCCCCTAATAAAGTTTTAACCCCTTGATCACCCCCCGTCACCAGTGTCGCTAAGCGATCATTTTTCTGATCGCTGTATTAGTGTCGCTGGTGACGCTAGTTAGTGAGGTAAATATTTAGGTTCGCCGTCAGCGTTTTATAGCGACAGGGACCCCCATATACTACCTAATAAATGTTTTAACCCCTTGATTGCCCCCTAGTTAACCCTTTCACCACTGATCACTGTATAACCGTTACGGGTGACGCTGGTTAGTTTGTTTATTTTTTATAGTGTCAGGGCACCCGCCGTTTATTACCGAATAAAGATTTAGCCCCCTGATCGCCCGGCGGTGATATGCGTCGCCCCAGGCAGCGTCAGATTATCGCCAGTACCGCTAACACCCACGCACGCAGCATACGCCTCCCTTAGTGGTATAGTATCTAAACGGATCAATATCTGATCCGATCAGATCTATACTAGCGTCCCCAGCAGTTTAGGGTTCCCAAAAACACAGTGTTAGCGGGATCAGCCCAGATACCTGCTAGCACCTGCATTTTGCCTCTCCGCCCGACTCGGCCCAGCCCACCCAAGTGCAGTATCGATCGATCGATCACTGTCACTTACAAAACACTAAACGCACAACTGCAGCGTTCGCAGAGTCAGGCCTGATCCCTGCGATCGCTAACAGTTTTTTTGGTAGCGTTTTGGTGAACTGGCAAGCACCAGCCCCAGGCAGCGTCAGGTTAGTGCCAGTAGCGCTAACACCCACGCACGCACCGTACACCTCCCTTAGTGGTATAGTATCTGAACGGATCAATATCTGATCTGATCCGATCAGATCTATACTGGCGTCCCCAGCAGTTTAGGGTTCCCAAAAACGCAGTGTTAGTGGGATCAGCCCAGATACCTGCTAGCACCTGCGTTTTGCCCCTCCGCCCGGCCCAGCCCAGCCCACCCAAGTGCAGTATCGATTGATCACTGTCACTTACAAAACACTAAACGCATAACTGCAGCGTTCGCAGAGTCAGGCCTGATCCCTGCGATCGTTAACAGTTTTTTTGGTAGCGTTTTGGTGAACTGGCAAGCGCCAGCGGCCTAGTACACCCCGGTCGTAGTCAAACCAGCACTGCAGTAACACTTGGTGACGTGGTGAGTCCCATAAGTGCAGTTCAAGCTGGTGAGGTGGCAAGCACAAATAGTGTCCCGCTGCCACCAAGAAGACAAACACAGGCCCGTCGTGCCCTTAGTGCCCTTCCTGCTGCATTCGCCAATCCTAATTGGGAACCCACCACTTCTGCAGCGCCCATACTTCCCCCATTCACATCCCCAACCAAATGCAGTCGGCTGCATGAGAGGCATTTTTATGTCCTCCCGAGTACCCCTACCCAATGAACCCCCCCAAAAAAGATGTTGTGTCTGCAGCAAGCGCGGATATAGGCGTGACACCCGCTATTATTGTCCCTCCTGTCCTGACAATCCTGGTCTTTGCATTGGTGAATGTTTTGAACGCTACCATTCACTAGTTGAGTATTAGCGTAGGGTACAGCATTGCACAGACTAGGACACACTTTCACAGGGTCTCCCAAGATGCCATCGCATTTTGAGAGACCCGAACCTGGAACCGGTTACAGTTATAAAAGTTACAGTTACAAAAAAAGTGTAAAAAAAAAAAAAAACACAAACAAAAATATAAAATAAAAAATAATAGTTGTCGTTTTATTGTTCTCTCTCTATTCTCTCTCTCTCTATTCTCTCTATTGTTCTTCTCTTTTTTACTGTATTCTATTCTGCAATGTTTTATTGTTATTATGTTTTATCATGTTTGCTTTTCAGGTATGCAATTTTTTATACTTTACCGTTTACTGTGCTTTATTGCTAACCATTTTTTTGTCTTCAGGTACAGCATTCACGACTTTGAGTGGTTATACCAGAATGATGCTTGCAGGTTTAGGTATCATCTTGGTATCATTCTTTTCAGCCAGCGGTCGGCTTTCATGTAAAAGCAATCCTAGCGGCTAATTAGCCTCTAGACTGCTTTTACAAGCAGTGGGAGAGAATGCCCCCCCCCCCCCCATCGTCTTCCGTGTTTTTCTCTGGCTCTCCTGTCTCAACAGGGAACCTGAGAATGCAGCCGGTGATTCAGCCAGCTGACCATAGAGCTGATCAGAGACCAGAGTGGCTCCAAACATCTCTATGGCCTAAGAAACCGGAAGCTACGAGCATTTTATGACTTAGATTTCACCGGATGTAAACAGCGCCATTGGGAAATTGGGGAAGCATTTTATCACACCGATCTTGGTGTGGTCAGATGCTTTGAGGGCAGAGGAGAAATCTAGGGTCTAATAGACCCCAATTTTTTCAAAAAAGAGTACCTGTCACTACCTATTGCTATCATAGGGGATATTTACATTCCCTGAGATAACAATAAAAATGATTAAAAAAAAAAAAAAATGAAAGGAACAGTTTTAAAATAAGATAAAAAAGCAAAAAAATAATAAAGAAAAAAAAAAAGCACCCCTGTCCCCCCTGCTCTCGCGCTAAGGCAAGCGTCGGTCTGGCGTCAAATGTAAACAGCAATTGCACCATGCATGTGAGGTATCACCGCGACGGTCAGATCGAGGGCAGTAATTTTAGCAGTAGACCTCCTCTGTAAATCTAAAGTGGTAACCTGTAAAGGCTTTTAAAGGCTTTTAAAAATGTATTTATTTTGTTGCCACTGCACGTTTGTGCGCAATTGTAAAGCATGTCATGTTTGGTATCCATGTACTCGGCCTAAGATCATCTTTTTTATTTCATCAAACATTTGGGCAATATAGTGTGTTTTAGTGCATTAAAATGTAAAAAAGTGTGTTTTTTCCCCAAAAAATGCGTTTGAAAAATCGCTGCGCAAATACTGTGTGAAAAAAAAAAATTAAACACCCACCATTTTAATCTGTAGGGCATTTGCTTTAAAAAAATATATAATGTGTGGGTGTTCAAAGTAATTTTCTTGCAAAAAAAAATAATTTTTTCATGTAATCAAAAAGTGTCAGAAAGGGCTTTGTCTTCAAGTGGTTAGAAGAGTGGGTGATGTGTGACATAAGCTTCTAAATGTTGTGCATAAAATGCCAGGACAGTTCAAACCCCCCCAAATGACCCCATTTTGGAAAGTAGACACCCCAAGCTATTTGCTGAGAGGCATGTCGAGTCCATGGAATATTTTATATTGTGACACAAGTTGCGGGAAAGAGACAAATTTTTTTTTTTTTTTTTTTTTTGCACAAAGTTGTCACTAAATTATATATTGCTCAAACATGCCATGGGAATATGTGAAATTACACCCCAAAATACATTCTGTTGCTTCTCCTGAGTACGGGGATACCACATGTGTGAGACTTTTTGGGAGCCTAGCCGCGTATGGGACCCCGAAAACCAAGCACCGCCTTCAGGCTTTCTAAGGGCGTAAATTTTTGATTTCACTCTTCACTGCCTATCACAGTTTCGGAGGCCATGGAATGCCCAGGTGGCACAAACTCCCCCCAAATTACCCCATTTTGGAAAGTAGACACCCAAAGCTATTTGCTGAGCGGTATAGTGAGTATTTTGCAGACCTCACTTTTTGTCACAAAGTTTTGAAAATTAAAAAAAGAAAAAAAAAATTTTTTTTTTTTGTCTTTCTTCATTTTCAAAAACAAATGAGAGCTGCAAAATACTCACCATGCCTCTCAGCAAATAGCTTGGGGTGTCTACTTTCCAAAATGGGGTCATTTGGGGGGGGTTTGTGCGTTTGTGCCACCTGGGCATTCTTTGACCTCCGAAACTGTGATAGGCAGTGAAGAGTGAAATCAAAAATGTACACCCTTAGAAATCCTGAAGGCGGTGATTGGTTTTCGGGGTCCCGTACGCGGCTAGGCTCCTAAAAAGTCCCACACATGTGGTATCCCCGTACTCAAGAGAAGCAGCAGAATGTATTTTGGGGTGCAATTCCACATATGCCCATGGCCTGTGTGAGCAATATATCATTTAGTGACAACTTTGTGCAAAAAAAAAAAAAATAAATAAATAAATAAATAAATTGTCACTTTCCTGCAACTTGTGTCAAAATATAAAATATTCCATGGACTCAACATGCCTCTCAGCAAATAGCTTGGGGTGTCTACTTTCCAAAATGGGGTCATTTGGGGGGGGGGGTTGTGCCATCTGGGCATTTTATGGCCTTCAAAACTGTGATAGGTAGTGAGGAGTAAAATCAAAAATGTACGCCCTTAGAAATCCTGAAGGCAGTGATTGGTTTTCGGGGCCCCGTATGCGGCTAGGCTCCCAAAAAGTCCCACACATGTGGTATCCCCATACTCAGGAGAAGCAGCTAAATGTATTTTGGGGTGCAATTCCACATATGCCCATGGCCTGTGTGAGCAATATATCATTTAGTGACAACTTTTTGTAATTTTTTTTTTTTTTTGTCATTATTCAATCACTTGGGACAAAAAAAATGAATATTCAATGGGCTCAACATGCCTCTCAGCAATTTCCTTGGGGTGTCTACTTTCCAAAATGGGGTCATTTGTGGGGGTTTTGTACTGCCCTGCCATTTTAGCACCTCAAGAAACGACATAGGCAGTCATAAATTAAAGGCTGTGTAAATTCCAGAAAATGTACCCTAGTTTGTAGGCGCTATAACTTTTGCGCAAACCAATAAATATACACTTATTGACATTTTTTTTACCAAAGACATGTGGCCAAATACATTTTGGCCTAAATGTATGACTAAAATTGAGTTTATTGGATTTTTTTAGAGCAAAAAGTAGAAAATATCATTTTTTTTTCAAAATTTTCGGTCTTTTTCCGTGTATAGCGCAAAAAATAAAAACGGCAGAGGTGATCAAATACCATCAAAAGAAAGCTCTATTTGTGGGAAGAAAAGGACGCAAATTTCGTTTGGTTACAGCATTGCATGACCGCGCAATTAGCAGTTAAAGCGACGCAGTGCCAGATTGTAAAAAGTGCTCTGGTCAGGAAGGGGGTAAATCCTTCCGGGGCTGAAGTGGTTAATGGGGTTCGGGTCCGAACTTTTGTGACGTTTGAGAGTTCTAGGAGGTGTTCGGCCCGTTGTTACCCAAAGTAAAAGAAAATCCCAAACTTTGGGTTGTCCCTAAACCGTAATGGAGGGGAAATCTTCCAATGGGGACACTAGTTTTGTTGACCCTTTTTTGGCTATAAGATAGGACGTGAAGTGAAATCTCCCCAATAGGACACAGATAGCAATAATAAGCCTGACAGAGCTTATAACCCCCCCCCCCCCCCCCCCCCCCATCCAAGATGTATACAAAAAAAGTTTTGCCTTTTTTAGGTCTACTTTTTTTGCAGAACTAAAGTTGCTTTTAATATGTAACTTATGTTATTACCAAATCCTTATAGATAAGGTACAGGATATTCTAGATGATATCTATGTCACACATTTGCAGAGAAGCCAAATAACAGGCACTGCCCTCTTTATTATTTCATGCTGTGTTGAGTCAAATGCTGCAGTGCATTTTATAGTCGCCTGCAATTCATTAGTTCTGTCAGTTATTGCCTCAAACTTGCCTACCTATTACGATACAAAATTCTTTGATTATTAAACTTTTCACATCTCCTTTAAATCTTTCTTTCCCACACTTCTACATGATCAGCTAAGACAGTCAGAGTTAATAAGAGCCCTTCAGTTATTACTACAAATACGTTTCCAACCCTGGGTTTGAATTGTGGTGTTGTATATGTGCTGGAGCTTGTCACGGCTACAGTAATTGAGCTGCCAGCCGGCAGTGGCTGCATCTGCCAGCACTTGATAATCATTGAATAAACAATTATTGATTAACTCTCCTGTCACCGACCTACTACTTTAAATGGGCTCTAGTGGTAAACTGACACCTTCAATACATCCATTACATGTCTGCTTTATGGACTGTAATGCCCGGTACACACAAGGAGATTATCGGACAAATGATTATCCATTTTTTATTTTTGCATGCTAATCTCAGATCAAATCTGATGAGTGTACTAAAGTCACGAAAATTTGTGTACAACAGAAAAAAAATTTGGAAGTGATGTCATGTGTTGTAATGCATTTGTATTGCATTTTCGAATGACAGCTGTACTGACTAAATGAAAATCGTACGATCTGGCATCGTATGAAATTTTTTTTATGCATGTCTGATCAAATAATATCAGATGAACTGTCCTGATAGGCTCTCGAAAGCTCTGTACTAAGGATCAGATTATCGTACAATCGCTCTGAAATCGGTATTTTTCGTATGATTTTCTGATCGTGTGTACCAGGTATTCGGCAAGCTATATTCTAAAATGTATATTATAAAGTGGATATCAAGTTAAAAAAAAAAAAAAAAAAAAAAAATCTAGCTTATAGGGTACATCTAATAAGGTTAAAGTGGTTGTAAAGGCTAAAGGTTTTTTTTTTTGTTTTTTTTTTACCGCATTCTCTGCACTAAGGTACAAAACCTATTTAGTGCAGCCCCCTTAAATGCTTACCTGAGCCAATCTCGATCCAGAGCTGTGCACAAGAGCAGCGGCGCTGCTCTCCCTCCTCACTGGGTTCAGTGAGAGCAGCAAGAGCCATTGGCCCCTGCTGCTGTCGATCAAATCCAGTAACCAGGCAGACGAGGGGGCGGGCAGAGCCGCACTGTGTGTTTGTGTCAATAGATGAACACAGTGCAGCTCGGGATCGAACCCACTAGAATACCACCCCAGGAAGCGGCTTGCTAGGGGGTTACTCGAAAGTGGGAGGAGCCAGGAGTTCCAGCGGAGAAGGATCGGGTTCTCCTCTTTTCAAATCCATTGCCCAGAGCACGTAAGTATAACATGTTAATTTTTTTTTTTTTTTTTTACTGCCTTGGCAGTAATTACTCTAAAATCTACCTTTTTTTTTTTTTTTTTTTTTTCCTTAACCACTTGCTTCCCCGCGGGGCTGCACGGGCACACTCAGTCACGTGTATATATACATGTTTGAGCCTTTTCAGGGTTAGTAGTGTGCTGCATGCCCGCTTTACCGCTGTTTATTATTGTTACCGGTATTGGATAACATGGTATCATCTGAACGCTATGTTTGGTCATAACAATTACACGATGTAAACAACAACAATGGCTTTCCATTCATGAACAACTTTCACTGAGCTGCTCTGATGACAGGATGTAAAAAAGAATGTTAAAAGAAAAAGATTTTTTTTACACATACTGTCACTAGTCAGTATCCCTGATCTCCGCCACAGCAATGATATGATGACGCTGTACTGCACTTGTGACAGTAAAAATGTGAAAAAAAAAATTACATTTAAAAAAGCTCACCATGCCTCTGACTTTCTACTTTGTAAAAAGGGGTCATTTGGGGGTAAAAAAATGCTCTGGTCATGACGGGGGTAAAACCTTCTTGAGTTCAAGTAAAGACAAAGTTCAACCTTTTAAATTAAAAAAAAAAAATGCACAATTTTAGAGCAGCAGGAAGATTGAATGGACTATGAGGGCGCATAATAATAAAAATAATATTTATTATTTTTATAGTTATTATTATTACAGTCTATTGAAAACTACAAGCCATCTGCCGCAGTGGCAGTAATATAAATAAACCATAAGCCTAATGCAAGTATAACATATAATGTGTTACTAAGGGTAAACCTATCCTTTGAATTAATATAAATCGCAGTGCACTTTCCAGTTCTTAGGTCACTTTCACACTGAGGCACTTTACGGGCGTTTTAGCGCTAAAAATAGCGCCTGCAAAGCGCCTGTAAAGCTCCTCTCCTGTCACTCCAGTGTGTAAGCTGAGTGCTTTCACACTGGAGCAGTGTGTTTTCAGGACGCTAGAAAAAGTCCTGCAAGCCGCATCTTTGGGGCGGTGGAGGAGTTGTGTATACAGTGCTCCTGAACCGCCCCTGCCCATTGAAATGAATGGGGCAATGCTGCCGAAGCGTGTGCAAATAGCGCCCTGCTAGTGGCCAAAAAGCGCCGCTAGAACGACGGTAAAGCGCCGCTAAAACTAGTGGCGCTTTACCGCTGACGCTCTCACCGCCCCAGTGTGAAAGTAGCCTAAGTGCTCATAAGCCTTGACCATCACATCTGTGTATCTGTAGTGTAAGATCATCTGAGGCCCCTTTCTGCTTTTCAGATGAATCTGATCAGAAGCCTCATGCTGTCCTATGGATCGGTGATTGTAAACGATTTACACCTGTCTAACTCTGAGTCCATGAAAAATGTAACCACTTCAGCCCTGGAAGAATTTACCCCCTTCCTGACCAGTGCGTTTTTTGCGATTCGGCACTGCGTAGCTTTAATTGACAATCGCGCGGTTGTGCGACGTGGCTCCCAAACAAAATTGACGTCCTGTGTAAATGACACTGGCAGTGAAGGGGTTAACCACTAGGGGGCTAGGGAGAGGTTAAGTTTGTCCTAGGGATGTGTTACTAACTGGGGGAGGGGGCGTGACTACATGTGAGACGTCACTGATCTCTGCTCCCAATCACAGGGAGCAGAGATCAGTGACACTGTTACTAGGCAGAACGGGGAGATGCTTGTTTACATTAGCATCTCCCCGTTCGTCCTCTCTGTAAGGCGATCGCGGGTATCCCGCGGCGATGGAGTCCGCGGGACCCGCAACTCACGGAGCTCCCAGCCAGCGCACGCAATGGCACGGCGGCAAATACAAAGGGACGTACGGGTACACCCATTTGCTCAGCCGTGCCATTAGCCGACGTACATTGGCGTTCGCCAGTCGGGAACCGGTTAAACATAATTTTTTTAAAAATGCATCCTTTTCCATTTTTGCGGATGTGGCAGATTGGAGGTTGCCTGATGTAAACGGACAGCGGAGTCTGTGTACTCTGTCAGTCCACTTTTTAACGTGTACCTACAGGTATGCCTATAATAAGGCTTACCTGTAGGTACAGTGAATATCTCCTAAACTTCCACTGTTTAAGAGATAGTCACACAGCATGCAGCTGGTGACGTCACTGGCGCATGCGCTCTGAAGGGACGGCATACCTCAGAGCTCTGTGCCGTGGACCCTGGCTATTCATGCAGCCAGAGTCCGAACCTGCAAGGAAGACAGGGTGAAGTTGGAAGCCCCAGGGATCCGTGACAGCGCTGTGCTGGAGGGCTCAGTGTCCAGGTAAGTCTGTTAGCATGTGCTATTATGCAGTGCATACATTATGACTTAAACATGCAGGGGGGCCCAACTTTTTTTGCGGTTTACTACCGCTTTAAGCCCTGCTGTGTCTGACTGCTAGTCTTAAATTTGTTAGTAAAGCCTAATCATTTTTTTAGCATAATGCATTCCTTAAAGTAAGGTAAAAAAAAGTTTTGGTATGTGTATCGACCCATCATCCCCCCACCCTTATACTTGAGCCTAATCTTGATCATGTTATTTCTATCTGTAGCAGCTCTCTTCTCCATGCTCCCAGGCTTTGCTGAGAGCAGTGGAAGCAATTAGCTCCCACTGTTAGTCAAATCCTTTGATGGGAGGGCAGGGCAAAGCCTTGCTGTCCGTGTCTTTAGACGCAGGCAGCACATCTTGGGATCAATCACGCAGGTGTGCCACCATAGGAAGCCGCTTCCTGTGGTGGCACACCAAGAAGAGGAGGATCAGGGGCGCTCTGTGCTATACCATTGCACAGAGCAGGGAAGTATAACGTGTTGTGTTTTTTTTTTTTTTTTTAAGAAAAAAAATGACTTTACAAACGCTTTAAAATATTTGTAGTGAGTTCTGATGATTTGGTTCCTTCTTCTGCTGCTTTTGTCCTTGCTGGAGAGAAAGTTATATCTGAGGGCCTGACATGTAGTGATCTTTCTACTGCCTTCATTCTGTCGATCTGTTCTTGCTCCACCTCCCTGCAGCTTCTTGAATAATACCCCACTAGCCATCAACTCACCAGTTATCAGGTGCACAACTGACATATGGGAGCCTTCTCTAACAGGATGGCCATCTCCAATATGTGACAAAGTGTGAAACAAAGCATGGTAAGTCACTGAGGCACAGATCCGCTGAGGGAGACCACATCCAATGCTGGTCACTAGTCCTTTTCCCTCTGCTATCTTTTCTGGGCAAAGCTTTCACAGTGAAATGCCTATTTCATAGAAAGCATATTGCATTTTCTCTAAGTGAATATTTTCAATTGTTATGGAAACCTTTGTCTTAACCTAAATTTTGATGTGACTTTTGCCGTTTACATGTTTGCACTTCTTTTTTGGTATTTTGCTAAATATAAAGAGGTGTGTATTGAAACCCTACCAGTTGGTACACAACAGTCTATAATGAGGTGTTTCCAATATACCCAGTGGTATTAAACTAGATTGCTAATTAATGACCCTCCAATTGATTCTGTATCTTCCACTTAATTGGAAATATTTGTTAAAACCTGGTAGTTAGGGCTTCCCACTAGAGCTGCACAATTTTGGCTAAAATGAGAAACACAATTTTTTTGCTTAGAATAAAAAGATCACGATTTTTGCGGCGTAAAATCTTTCACATTATACAAAAGAAAAAAAATTATCTAACTTTACTGGTTAGTTTTTTTTTTTTAATTCATTAAAGTGTAAAATTGCATTTGAACGACTGCTGCGCAAATACAGTGTGACATAAAGAATTGCAACAACCACCATTTTATTCCCTAGGGTCTGTAAAGTATATATATATATATATATATATATATATATATATATATATATATATATATATATATATATATATATATATATATATATATATATATATATATATATATATATATATATATATATATATATATAGAGAGAGAGAATTCTCTACATAGAAAGAATCGGGGAAATACTTTTTTTAAGATAACGATTCTTAATGATTAATCATGCAGCCCAATTCCCACCTTTTTATATCTCAACTTTTCAATTTATAACCCACCGCTGTCTATCCTGGTGCTTACTGCTACTCCATTTTAGACCCTGTTCTACTAGTTTACTTTTAAACCATTTTATTTTATGAACTGTATATTGTCATTTTTAATTCTTTCTTTGGCCCCTGACATTATAAATGCATTCTCACCTAAAATATATAGAAGAAACTAACAATGTGTGTATTGGCCAGTAGACGGAGCTCTGTATTTTTCAGCAATGTAGCTGTTGAGATATACAGCAAATGCTTTGTTGTTATTGGGTCTGCTGACTTGGTTTGCTAAGTGGTGCAGTAAAGAACAAGCGCTGTGTCACTGTCGAGTAGAAAGCAGAGTCTGCATATGTAATGAGAAATATGGCTGCCCCTTTGCACAAATATAATTACAAGCTTCACATAGAAACACGTTTTTAAATTATTAAAAGAAGCTTAGCATGAGGATGTCAAAGTTGGCAGACTCTTTTTAGCACAGTTTGATAAGTATATTTACATAAAGATCCAATATTTTCTCCATATAAAGTATGTTTAGGGCCAGTTTACACCATAGAAACGCAGTCCAGATGCTTTTCTGCATGCGCGTTTTTGATGTGTTGCAGTGCATTTTTGATGCGGTCCAGTGCATTTTTCCCCCCCTCTTATTCTTAAGTAAGGACATGTGCATTTTGGTGTGTTCCAGTGCGTTTTTGATACGTTCCAGTGCAGGAAAAATGCAGCATGTTCTACTTTTTTTTTTTTTCTGGAGCTGCAAGCATTGATGTGACTATGCCATTAAAAACCATATAACCTACATTCCTGCATTTTTGATGCAGAAAAAAATCGCACAGGACTGTGTGTGGTGAGAGGTCCAGCTGAATTTGAAGTGCACTCTCTCTCCCCTGAGTAGCAGTACACGGGAGTTAATACAGAGTAGAGCTCTCATCCCAATTTTTAGGATTTGATTACTGCCCCTATCTCCACCCCGCATTGCTTCTGTACAAGCAGCAGAAAATGTGGGTGGGGGCAGGTAATGGATCTGGGAGCAATCCATTTAAGAGTTGTGGGGGGGGGGAGAAGACCGCACAGCCCACATTTGTGCTAGGTGGGGGGATTTTGGAGGGGTTTGTGCTAGGAGGAGGAATTTGGTGGGGAATTTGTGTTAGAAGAAGGAATTTTGAATGGTTGGGGGGGGGGCTAGGAGGGGAGATTTGTGCTCGAAGGGGGATTTGGGATGGAGTAGAGTTACAACCTAAGATCACTGAAGTCTACCTCACAGACTACATTTTAGGGCTTGTATACACCAGATGCATTGAAGTAACACGTTTTGCTGCACAAAAATGTGCTGCCTTTCGCATGTGGCTGCCATTATTTCTGAATGAGACCCCCTACGTATCTATGCAAATGCACCCATTTAAAAAAGTGTGACATGCGCAAAAAAGGGCGTGCTTGGGTGCACCTCCTGGTGTGAACAAGCCCTCAGACTGGTGTGCCCCGGGATTGTGCACAGTTCTAAAGGGTGCCTTGACTGAAAAGCGGTTGAAAAGCACTGCCCTAAAAAATTAGTCAGTCTTCATTTTCAGGCAAGGTGCAGTTATTAAGTGTTCTTGCATAGCAAGACCACTTACTGTTATCTCACATATATATTATTCTTATTATTATAGCCAAATTTACCACCCTAACTCCTCCCACAGTTTTTACACTACATAGACAAGTAATATACCGAAACGTGCGGATTGTTCCCGAATGGTGTGCTATTACTCTGTGGAACCTTTCGCCAAATGGTTCACGAAATATCGTCGTTTTTGCGGCAAAATTGGTCCCATAGGAATGAATGGGGAAACTAGAGTGGGAGATGACAAAAGCTGGAAAATCAGAACATGATTTCTAAACTGCCGCCACTCCCTCATTTTCAAGCCCACCTACACAAATCTTATATCAAAACGTTCAGCTATCCCTGCTGCCACTAAACATGTCCACGGCTAAGCCATAGTCCTGATAGTTTTCACAATATGACCATTTGTTTGCAACTCACGCCGTCCATTGACATTCATTGAAACTACACTCTAGCCCCCTCCAAATTTGAAGGGCAATTTCTAAACTGCGACTGTGCCTTCATTTTTAATATTTCAGAGACATACTATACATCAAAATCTAGGTCTGGGTCTTGTGATTCTCACAATATAAAGATCTTTGCTGTAGGATGTAAAGTTTTTAAAATACTGCCATTTGTTTAGAGGTCATTTCAGGAAATTTTAGCCATTAATCAGAGTGTACTGTGATGCTGGCCATACACTATACGAAAAATCGGCCGAAAAATCGTTCGTATGGACACTTCGTTCGTTTTTCGGCAAGTTAGTGGGTACAAATCGATAATCGTTTGTGACGTTTTTGTGGAAAAAAAACGAACGGCATGTTTGGAAAATTTCTGCCGAACGTACGATAAATTGCAAGGTTAATGTGTTTCCCGTCCGAACTGCCTGCACTAGGTATATGTAAAAAAACGAACACAAAATTATTTATTCATGTCCACTGAACAGATTATCGGACATTATATGATGGCGCGATCGTTTGCGGTCACGGTCGAACGTTCGTTTTTCGAAAATGGGTTCGGCCGATTTTCTGTATAGTGTATGGCCAGCTTTAGTGTTTGTTTTGTTGCCATGGTTACCAAAGCTTCTGTTATACACAGGGGGGGAAGGTGGCTGGAGCATCTCAGCTGATTACAGAGCCCGGGGGAGGGGACAGACACACCATGTACTGATTTATAATAGAGGAATATGATGGGGCAGTTTTGATGGGGTAATTCTGATGGGGCAGTTTTGATGAAGCAGTATTTGGGAAGCATAAACAGGGCATGAGCGTTGCTAGGAAACAGTGGTTGTAAACACAAGATGCTGAGACACTCCAAATGCATGTGACTTCATCTGCTAGACTTGATAATGCTTGTAGACTCCTCCCACAGTTTTCACACTACAGAGACAAATAATATACCGAAACGAGCGGATTGTTCCCGATTGGTGTGTTATTACTTTGTGGAATGTTTTGCCGAATGGTCCACGAAATGACGTTTTTGCGGCGAAATTGGTCCCATAGGAATGAATGGCGAAATGTTCAAAACTAGAGTGGGAAGTGACAAAAGCTGACAACCCCATGATCAGCCAAAACATTATGACCACCCCATGATCAGCCAAAACATTATGACCGCCCCATGTAAAAAAAAAAAAATATTTTTGAAAAAAAAAAAAATTTTTTGAAAAAAGTAAAAAAATAATTTTTGAAAAAAAAAAATCATTTTTGAAAAAAAAAAATATATATTTTTGAAAAAAAAAAAATATATTTTTGAAAAAAAAAAATATATATTTTTGAAAAAAAAAAATATATATTTTTGAAAAAAAAAAATATTTTTGAAAAAAAAATTTCTTTTAAAAAAAAAATATTTTTGAAAAAAAAAAATTAATTTTGAAAAAAAAATTACTTTAAAAAAAATAATTTCGAAAAAAAAATTATTTTTGAAATAAAAAAAATTCATTTTTGAAAAAAAAAATTACCTTTGAAAAAAAAAATTACTTTTGAAAAAAAAATATATTTGAAGAAAAAAATATTTTTGAAAAAAAAAAATTATTTTTGAAAAAAAAATTACTTTAAAAAAAATAATAATTTCGAAAAAAAAATTATTTTTGAAATAAAAAAATTCATTTTTGAAAAAAAAAATTACCTTTGAAAAAAAAAATTACTTTTGAAAAAAATAATAATTTCGAAAAAAAAAAATCATTTTTGATTAAAAAAAATTCATTTTTGAAAAAAAAAATTACTTTTGAAAAAAATGTTCAGCTCTTTCAGCGAATGATGGAACTTTTTTACTACTATTTATACTTTTTAAAATATTAAGCTTTTTAACACTTTTCACAGTTACTCAAGCCACTCCACCCCACCCAGTTACTCCGCCCACTCCAGTTGTAGAGGCAAGAACACTTTCACAATTTCCCCAGAAATTGTACCTTTTCTAGTTCTTTTTGTTCTAAATAATTCCACTCTCCCTTGCCACAGATGCACACTTACCGAGATCTGATGGCCTCAGTCTCCCTTACATAAAGCAGTGAAAGGCTCCGTCTCCTGTCTGTGACTGCACAGTGCAGTCCCATAGATCTACCTCCATTACCTGGACACGGCAGTACACAGGAATAGACCTCAGGCTGTCAGTCACAGGCTGTGTTCTGGAGCTCCCTAGGAAAACCAGGTGTCAAAAGTGCCTCGTGCTAATAGCAGAGGAAAGAGGCAGCAGAAAGAAAAGACACTTAGTGCTCTGGATCGAGACAAGTACACACTATAGAGCAGGGGCTCCAAACTTTTTCAACAAGGGGTCACTTTACTGTCCTTAAGAATTTTAGGGGGGTCGGACTGAGGCCACTGGGAGTAGAAAATTTTCCAGTGTCAGTGAGAGTAAACAATGCCACATCTTTAGTGGGAGGAAGAACGCCCCATCACTAGTGTCAGTAGGAGGAATAGTGCCCCATCATTGGTGTCAGTAGGAGGAATAGTGCCCCATCATTGTTGTCAGTAGGAGGAATAGTGCCCCATCATTGTTGTCAGTAGGAGGCATAGTACCCCATCATTGTTGTCAGTAGGAGGCATAGTGCCCCATCATTGTTGTCAGTAAGAGGAATAGTGCCCCATCAGTGGTGTCAGTAGGAGGAATAGTGCCCCATCAGTGGTGTCAGTAGGAGGAATAGTGCCAAGTCAGTGGTGTCAGTAGGAGGAATAGTGCCAAGTCAGTGGTGTCAGTAGGAGGAATAGTGCCCCATCAGTGGTATCATTAGGAGGAATAGTGCCCAGTCAGTGGTGTCAGTAGGAGGAATAGTGCCCAGTCAGTGGTGTCAGTAGGAGGAATAGTGCCAAGTCAGTGGTGTCAGTAGGAGGAATAGTGCCAAGTCAGTGGTGTCAGTAGGAGGAATAGTGCCCCATCAGTGGTATCATTAGGAGGAATAGTGCCCAGTCAGTGGTGTCAGTAGGAGGAATAGTGTCCCGTCAGTGGTGTCAGTAGGAGGAATAGTGTCCCGTCAGTGGTGTCAGTAGGAGGAATAGTGTCCCGTCAGTGGTGTCAGTAGGAGGAATAGTGCCAAGTCAGTGGTGTCAGTAGGAGGAATAGTGCCAAGTCAGTGGTGTCAGTAGGAGGAATAGTGCCAAGTCAGTGGTGTCAGTAGCAGGAATAGTGCCAAGTCAGTGGTGTCAGTAGGAGGAATAGTGCCCAGTCAGTGGTGTCAGTAGGAGGAATAGTGCCCAGTCAGTGGTGTCAGTAGGAGGAATAGTGCCCAGTCAGTGGTGTCAGTAGGAGGAATAGTGCCCAGTCAGTGGTGTCAGTAGGAGGAATAGTGCCCAGTCAGTGGTGTCAGTAGGAGGAATAGTGTCCAGTCAGTGGTGTCAGTAGGAGGAATAGTGCCAAGTCAGTGGTGTCAGTAGGAGGAATAGTGTCCCGTCAGTGGTGTCATTAGGAGGAATAGTGTCCCGTCAGTGGTGTCAGTAGGAGGAATAGTGCCCCATCAGTGGTGTCATTAGGAGGAATAGTGCCCAGTCAGTGGTGTCAGTAGGAGGAATAGTGCCCAGTCAGTGGTGTCAGTAGGAGGAATAGTGCCCAGTCAGTGGTGTCAGTAGGAGGAATAGTGCCCCATCAGTGGTGTCAGTGGGTGGAATAGTGCCCAGTCAGTGAAAATAATAGTGCCCCATCACTGTTATCAGTGGCAGGAATTATGCCCCTATTGGTGATGGTAACGGGAGGAATAGTGCCCCATTGTTGGTGTCAGTAGGAGGAATAGTGCCCCATCATTGTTGTCAGTAGGAGGAATAGTGCCCCGTCGTTGTCAGTAGGAGGCATAGTGCCCCATCATTGTCAGTAGGAGGCATAGTGCCCCATCATTGTTGTCAGTAGGAGGAATAGTGCCCCATCATTGTTGTCAGTAGGAGGAATAGTGCCCCATCAGTGGTGTCAGTAGGAGGAATAGTGCCAAGTCAGTGGTGTCAGTAGGAGGAATAGTGCCAAGTCAGTGGTGTCATTAGGAGGAATAGTGCCCCATCAGTGGTGTCATTAGGAGGAATAGTGCCCCATCAGTGGTGTCATTAGGAGGAATAGTGCCCCGTCAGTGGTGTCATTAGGAGGAATAGTGCCCAGTCAGTGGTGTCAGTAGGAGGAATAGTGCCCAGTCAGTGGTGTCAGTAGGAGGAATAGTGTCCCGTCAGTGGTGTCAGTAGGAGGAATAGTGTCCCGTCAGTGGTGTCAGTAGGAGGAATAGTGCCCAGTCAGTGGTGTCAGTAGGAGGAATAGTGCCCCATCAGTGGTGTCAGTGGGTGGAATAGTGCCCAGTCAGTGAAAATAATAGTGCCCCATCACTGTTATCAGTGGCAGGAATTATGCCTTTATTGGTGATGGTAACTGGAGGAATAGTGCCCCATTGTTGGTGTCAGTGGCAAGAATAATTCCCCCATTGTTGTGTCAGTAAGAGGAATAGTGTCCCAAGGGCCGGATAAAGGCAAGCAAAGAGCCGCGTTTTGGAGACCACTGCTTTAGAGGGATATGCTTTGTTCATATTTCATGTCAGAGGTTTACAATCACTTGAAAGTAAAGTGGAGTTTAACTGTAATATGAAAATGTTGTCCACTTTACTGCCCCAACTTACAATATACAGGTAGAATAATTACCCGTAGTTGATCTTTCTAAGCATTTCCAGTTGGGTTCAGTGTGACGCTAATCTTTTTGGCTGTTTTAACAGGTTAACAATCTTCGTGGATTCTCTTTAGATCATGGGTGTTGGACCCTTGAAACATAGCTCTTTTTGTACCATTTATCTACTTATAACAACATAGGAATATAAATTAACCATAAAGAGGCAAGCTTAATGATAATAGCTTTGCAGATGAAAATCATTAACGTTTGGTAGGTCTGTATGGATATAGAGAAGAGTGCTTTTATTTTTAGATCGTAAACATGATACTTTGGTAGTAAATATACCTAAACACAATGCATGCTGATAATGTTTATTTTACTTTCAGATATGTCTGAGAACACAGATGATACAACACCTAATGATGCAACTTTACCAGGTTCTGAAGAGGTTGTTTCTGACCCCGAGGTCTGTTTTTAAGATAAATATAAGATAGAAATCATTAGAGATTAAATCTGGCTGTAGTATCTGTAGATGGAAGACTTGCATAACAAAGCCTCATGCACACTGGGCGTTTTTACAGCTGCTTTTTTTGGGGGGGGGCGTCATGTGTTTATTGCCTCTAAACACCCCTGCATGTTATCCTGTGTGTTCATGCAAACATAGGCTTTTAGAAGTGTTTTGTGGCAGAAAAAAACCCCACTACCAGTGCGTTTTGGAGCAGCAGCGTTTTGGCAGAAAAAACAATGACGGCTCCTAAACTATGCTAAACACCAGTGCCTGGTGTTTTTTCTTTTTTTTTTTTTTCCCCTTCTAAGCAGAGGCCGCTGGCGTTCTTAACCAGTGAATAGCTGGTTGTTAAGAAGTAAGTCGGCAAGCCGGCTGTCGGCAATCGAGTAACCCCACTGACAGCTGATGACCATCCGTTGTTAAGGATGAAGCAGCCGGCTTGCCAGCCTGCTCCTTAACAACCAGCTATTCACTGGTTGTTAAGGAAGCTAGTGGTCCCGCTCCTTAACGCAAAGGCTACTAAACGTGGCTTACACACTCTGCTAAACACTGGGAAAAAAACCTAAACTATTAGCTTTTTTATCCAGTGTTCTTTTAGCTTTCTAGTGTGCATGAAGCTTAATCAGGCCACACTGCGTTTTTTTTTTTTTTTTTTTTTTTTTTTTTTTGCGGCATTTTGCAAATGGCATTGATAAACTCCAATGCCACCATGGTGGAGGGGACTGGAGCATAAATGAAGGGAGATGGGAGTGGAGAGCAGAAGCTGCCAGAACTTGGCATAATCTTGCATCCTCTGATTACTAATGGACTAGATTTATTACAGGAGGATGCCTGCCATCCACTGCATGCCTGGACAGGATAGTTTTCTGAGACCTTTGTATTGCTGACAGTGATGTGACAATAAATAGGCTATGCATCCATGTTGTAAAGTGCTGTGCAAACTGTTGGCACTTTATAAATCCTGAATAATGAATCCTGTGTGTGTTTTCCTATCCTATTAGGATGCAACTTTTTAAAGCAGACCTGTCATCAATGCAAATCTATTGCAAAATAACCCCTTTGTGCATAGCCAGTACCCTCCAGTGCTTTACAATAGTAGTAAACTCTTCTTTTCACATTTTGCACATTTGTACCTACGGGTAAGCCCCTGGAACACCTGAAGGCGCTTCTTGGACTTTGGCCTCCTCTATGCATCTAGGATGTGAAAAAGTCTCTCACATGTGGTTATCTCCATACTCAGGGGGCTTAGCAGGATGTTTTGAGGTGTAATTTTAAGTGAGAAATAACAGCTTTGTAGGGAAAAAAGTTAATTTTATTTTGTTTTTTAATTTGCCCAAAAAATTGTGGCAAAAAATAACTTCAAAAAAAAAAAAGACCTCACCATACCTCTTATGCCGTGTACACACGACCGGACTTTCCACCAGAAAAGGTCGGACGGAATCATTCCGTCGGACATTCCAATCGTGTGTGGGCTTCATTGGACTTTTTCTTTCTAAAATTCTGATGGACCTAGAAATAGAACATGTTTCAAATCTTTCCGACGGACTCAATTCCTATTGGGAAAAACCGTTTGTATGCTAGTCTGACGGACCAAAAACGACGCAAGGGCAGCTATTGGCTACTGGCTATAACTTCCTCTTTCTAGTCCCGTCATACGTCATCGCGTTCTAAACGAACAGACTTTAGTGTGATCGTGTGTAGGCAAGTGGGTTTCAGCGGAACTCCGTCGGAAAGACTGTCGGAGTCTACTCTGACGGAAAGTCTGGTCGTGTGTACGCGGCATTACTAAATATTTTGTACTGTCTACTTTCCAAAAAGAATCTTTTGGGGGGTATTTGTACTGTCCTGGGATTTTAGAACCTCAATAAATGATAGACAAATCAGTACAACTGGATTGATCAATTTTCAACTATACAGTATCTTACAAAGGTGAGTACACTCCTCACATTTTTGGAAATATTTTATTATATCTTTTCATGTGACAACAATGAAGAAATTACACTTTGCTACAATTTAAAGCAGTGAGTTTACAGCTTGTATAACAGTGTACATTTGCTGTCACCTCAAAATAACTCAACACACAGCCATTAATGTCTTAACCTCTGGCAACAAAAGTGAGTACACCCCTAAATGAAAATGTCCAAATTGGCCCCAATTAACCATTTTCCGTTCCCAGTGTCATGTGGCTCGTTAATGTTACAAGGTTTTAGGTGTGAATGGGGAGTAGGTGTGTTAAATTTGGTGTTATCGTTCTCGCTCTCTCATACTGGTCACTGGAAGTTCAACATGGCACCTCATGGCAAAGAACTCTCTGAGGATCTGAAAAAAAATTATTGTTGCTCTGCATAAAGATGGCCTAGGCATTAAGAAGATTGCCAAGACCCTGAAACTGAGCTGCAGTACGGTGGCCAAGACCATACAGCGGTTTAACAGGCCATGGTCGACCAAAAAAATTCAGTGCCCACGCTCAGCGTCATATCCATAGGTTATCTTTGGGAAATAGACGCATGAGTGCTGCCAGCATTGCTGCAGAGGTTGAAGGGGTGGGGTGTCAGCCTGTCAGTGCTCAGACCATATGCCTCACACTGCATCAAATTGGTCTGCATGGTTGTCATCCCAGAAAGAAGCCACTTCTAAAGATGATGCACAAGAAAGCCCGCAAACAGTTTGCTAAAGACAAGCAGACTAAGGACATGGATTACTGGAACCATGTCCTGTGGTCTGATGAGACCAAGTAAAACTTATTGGGTTCAGATGGTGTCAAGCGTGTGTGGCGGCAACCAGTTGAGGAGTACAAAGACAAATGTTTCTTGCCTACAGTCAAGCATTGTGGTGGGAGTGTCATGGTCTGGGGCTGCATGAGAGCTGCCGGCACTGGGGAGCTACAGTTCATTGAGGGAACCATGAATGCCAACATGTACTGTGACATACTGAAGCAAAGCATGATCCCCTCCCTTTGGAGACTGGGCTGCAGGGCAGTATTCCAACATGATAACCCCAAACACACCTCCAAGACAACCACTGCCTTGCTAAAGAAGTTGAGGGTAAAGGTGATGGACTGGCCAAGCATGTTTCCAGACCTAGACCCAATTGAGCATCTGTGGGGCATCCTCAAACGGAAGGTGGAGGAGTGCAAGGTCTCTAACATCCACCAGCTCCATGATGTCCTCATGGAGGAGTGGAAGAGGACTCCAGTGGCAACCTGTGAAGCTCTGGTGAACTTCATACCCAAGAGGGTTAAGGCAGTGCTGGAAAATAATTGTGGCCACACAAAATATTGACAAATTGGGCCCAATTTGAACATTTTCACTTAGGGGTGTACTCACTTTTGTTGCCAGCGGTTTAGACATTAATGGCTGTTGTTCAGTTATTTTGAGGGGACAGCAAATTTACACTGTTATACAAGCTGTACACTCACTACTTTTACATTGTAGCAAAGTTTCATTTCCTTAGTGTTGTCACATGAAAAGATGTAATAAAATATTTACAAAAATGTGAGGGGTGTAATCACTTTCGTGAGATACTGTATATACTATAGTTTGTAGACTCTATAACTTTTGCACAGGCTAAATAATATACATTGATTTGTGTGATTTGTACCAGAAGAAATGTAGCAGAATATACTACAGGTTATACTGTGTTAAGGTTGCTCATGTATGGATTACAATAAGGCCAGTTCAGCAGGCATCCATGTATGGCTCAAAGTTGATCATTAGATTGACTTCTGTCGAGTCATCAATTTAGAAAATTGTTGATCAGCTTATTCTGACAGTGTGAGTCCTCTCAGAATACATTGTCTGTGTGAGGGGATTCTTCCATCCACCTCGTTTTGTGTGGATGGAGGAGTCTGTTTTCTGTTCATTTCGCAAAAAGAAAGGTAAAGAAACCTTTTGTGTGCAGCAGCCCCCATAACCACCTTCTAATACTTAACAGAGACCCCTCTCAATCTAGCGATGTCCACAAGAGCCTTACCTCTCCAAGGACTCAAACTCCTGATTGACAGCAGCGGGAGCTAATGGCCAAAAGCCAATCACAGCCTTTGAGACAATCTGGAGATTGAGGGGGCAGAGCCAAGCCTCGCCTATGGACACAGAGCCGCAGCTTGGGTGACCTCAGAGAAAGCTGCTTGCTGTGGGGGGCACCTGGCAGGAGGGAGGAGCCAGGAGCGCTGGCGTGGGACCCGAGAAGTGGAGGATCCAGGCTGCTCGGTGCAAAACCCTTGCACAGAGCAGGTAAGTATATTAGTTATTAGTAGTAATAACTATATTGGTTATATATAGTTTGTTATTTTAGTAAAAAAAAAAAGACTTTTTAATATCACTTTAAATATTATATTTCTAATTTCTTTGCCAAGTTTTAGTAGGTTTTTTTTTTTTTTTTTTTTTTTTTTTACTATTCTATGTTTATACAAGTTGAAATAAAAACTAGCGCTTTGTTTTGGCTAGCAATCATTTGACACCAGAAAGTACGCATATTGCCAGGGATGGTATCATTTGATTAGATGTGGAAAATCTTGGTATGCTTTTTAAAAGAGATCTGAGACATACATGCTGGGAGGGGTCCCTCTGCTTTCCATTGTGTGGATTCTACAGCATAAAACTGCTGCTAAATAAACAATGAACTTTGAAATATATCCTCTGTGCGGCTTTAAACAGAAGTGCTCAGGTTGAATAAATTTCATTAAACATATCCCAAAGAATGACATGACCATAATATTATAGTTTAACATAAACGTGTTTTATAAAAACTTTTAAACAGAAATAGTTTGCTTCCTTTTTCTTTATTTTTCTTTTATATTTTCCTTTTTCACTTCTATATTAAAAGGCAGAGCATTACTTTATTCCTCTGGTCCCATTCATGGTCTACTCAAGCAAAATTATTAAGCTGCGTGCACACAGACCCACACACACGAACACCCAGTGACACCCAGTTGTGTTCTCAAGGTAAAAGCTAAAAATCAAATCCTAGTAACCTTTTCTCAATTTATAAATTGCTATGCATCTACCATAGTTGGTAGGTCAGATACTTTTGAGTTGTGGGCCACACTTTACAGAGGTGCCTTTACGCTACAGTGTGGTATTTTCTTATATTTGCAACTTCACCGATCAGCCATGATAATAAGATCATTGCCAGGTATTCTTTTGCTACTGTGCCATCTGAAAGTCGGTGGGATATATTAGACAGCAAGTAAACATGTTTACCATGATGTTGATGCATTGAAAGTAGAAAAACTGGGCATCGCAGTGTCTTGTGTATGGGGCTATGTAGCCGCTGACCGGTGTCCACAGCCAAGGGCACCTACAATGGCATGTGAGCATCAGAACTGGACCGCAAAGGAAAAAAGGTGACCTGGTTTGATGAATCTTTTTCTTTTATATATTGTGGATGGCCGGATGCATGTATGTCCAGGATGCAGTATGGGAGGAAGGCAAGACAATGGAAGCAGTGTGATGCTTTTGAGCATTCTGCTGGGAAGCCTTGTGGATATTTGTACTTTACTTAAAGTGTTACTAAACCCACAAAAGTAAACTCAGTCTGTATATGCCTTAAAGCATGCTTGTTATACTCACTGTGGAACCTAAGGGGTTAATCCTCTTCATTGTGTAAAAAGGCTGTTTTACACACTGTTTTTCCCAAGCCATCTCCTTGAGGGCAAGCTGCACATGCTCAGCTTGGCGTGCGTTGCTTGAGAGTTTTTTTTTTTTTTCTTGGTATAGGCCAATCAGCACTGTCCAGACAGAGGGTCAGGGGTCCTGTAGCCTCCTAGGGCAATCAGGGTAGAATGAAAACTCCTCCTATAAGCTTTAACCAGACCCTAAGAGCCCAATCACACTGGGGCAGTACGGGCGCCCGCAATAAAATGGCGCTATTTTTAGCGCTGCTTTACCGTTGTTTTAGCAGCGGTATTGGGCCACTAGGGGGGCGGTTTTACCCCCCCTGCTAGCAGCCAAGGAAGGGTTAAAACCACCGCAAAGCGCTGCTACAGCAGCGCTATGCCGGCGGTGTAGCTGCGCTGACCCATTCATTTCAATGGGCAGGAGCGGTGTATACACCGCTCCATAGATGCTGCTAGCAGGACTTTTTTACCGTCCTGCCCCAGCGCACCGCTCCAGTGTGAAAGCCCCTTGAATGCAGGGTCCTGGATTTGCAATTATCTACTTTTAGACCTTTTTTTTTATTTTGTGTAACAGTTTAATCATTAGCTGCCTATGTAATTCTCATTACCTGGTGTCCTGTATGCTTTTGATGTAATGCAACAGATAAACGATTGTCACGTACACTTGTGATTTCCACTTTTGGTTTCTAAGAAAATGTCTTTCAGTTGTTTTAGGTGTTCAAATGTGGTATAATCTATATATAACTTTAATGATCTGCATCAGTAAAATTCATGGCCTATCAGAAGCATCATAAAAACAAACCTGCTAGAGCAGGGAAAAAACCTGCCACTTCGGTTGGCCAGTTCTTTTTGCATACCTCACAAAGGTCTGTACAGTACGTGTTGTCTGATGTACTGCACACTGCCTGCCACACACCCCTTCCTCATTACACAACTCTTGGTGGGTGGATGCCATAAAAGTATGTTCAGGTAAATACAAATCCAATCGCTGAATCCTCATAATTGTTAGGCCTTGTGCACATTGGATGTTATAAAACGTTTACTGTGTTTTTGCAACTTTTTTTCAGCGTTAGAGCAATTTAACAGCTGGAAATTTTTTTTTTTTCAACATTGTTATATGTTTAAACATCAGAAATGTTTTCCTCTTTAAATAAAAACGCTTATATGTGCATAAACTTGGTTGCATGTATTTGGCGTTTGAAATGCTGGTAAACTACAGTCCTAAAAGCGATTTATCTGCTTTCAAAAAAATGCCTGTAACCTCAAGTGCCTCTAAACTTCTACAAATCACTGTGTACATTTACACATAGGATAACATAGAGTAGAGTAAAATGGCTGAGAAAGGAATGCCGCTCACTAAGCCTCCACACCCGAACAGGTGCTCCCGCCCTACTGCGAACTCTCAGGTGCTGGCTCTTCACAAATGTGTAGAAAAAGGAAGAAGATCCTGGACTGCCGCACTCCATAGAAAGGGCATCTTTATTTTGAAAAATTGATAAAAATCCAGCATACAGTCATATCAAAAAGTGGATAAAACAGGGATAAATGGCTAACGCGTTTCACATCAAATGATGCTTACTCATAGCTGAGAGTTCAATGGCTGCTGAAAAAAAACACCCAACTGCTCCTAAATGTCCGTTTAGCATCTGTAGTGTACATGATGCCTAAAAGTGTGTACAGCGTTTCACACTGTGTTTACTTGCATTTATTTTGGTGCAGTCAGTTTAGCTGTCTTTAGAGAGAATAGAATTTTGTTCTTTAAGGATCAGAATAGACACTAAACATGACTAAATACATCAAGATGTAACTAAACTGCTTTAAAGCAAAAACCTCTACCTGCAGGAAAGCGTCATCTTGGAGGCATAAAAGTGAATACTTTCCACATTACGTTTAGTAAAGCTAAACACAGGAGTGCCAGTGTCAATAAGGCCTAGGACTGTTTTGCACTTACACACACATATGTAGCATGTAATCCTTTTTAAAATGATATCTGCTGCTAGGTGAACTTTTTATCGGATGTAATACACAAAATACAATTCTTAAACACCAGGAAGATTTACTAATTTTATTCCTGTCATTTGAAAGAGAAATGCAATGAGTTAGGCCGGCAATACACGTGTGGAATTCTGAATGTTTTTTTGTTTGAAATTCAGGCCATCGAATTTGAGTGATGGGGCATATTGGAAATTTTTTGAAAAATGAATGAATTTCTTATCAATGATGGGATAATTGTGCGAGAAATTTAATCGCAATAGAAATGTGCAGGAGCTGTGACCTGGGAAGATAAGATTCCCAGCCACAAATTTTCTTTTCCTTAAAAACATGAAATTGAAGGCTTGGTTTGTCGAATTTCGAAATCAGTAGTGGCGAATTACAAACCGAACGCAGTTAAATGAATACCACCTGTCTGTTTATGAAACAATGGCATGGTTTTGTGTTTATTTTTGTTTTTTGTTTTCTAATCAAGTTTTGGATAGTGTATGGAAAGATTGAATCCTGTCCATTTTATTTTTTGCTTATAAGACAGACACACTGTAAAAAAATGTCGTCTGGAATTTTTATTGTGCCAGTATTGACAATAAAATAAAAAAAATCTATTCTAGATCTAAATTCTGAATAATAAACGCAGTGAAAAAAAAGTGTTTTTAGTGTTTAGTTTCACTTAGGGCTAGAAATACATTTTAGGTGTATCTGCCAAAGGTAGCCAGCAGAGGTCACTGTTAGAATGATAAATCTGTTCTAACAATGTTAATGAAGTGCAGCCACTGATCTGGATGGCTGTAGGACAATAAAACTGATGGCAAATGCTCTAAAGATGCACATCAGTTTATAAAGAAGAGCTTTTATTTCTGATAACTTTCAACTGATCATTTTCATTAAAATTCTGCTGTCTCAGGTTGCATTGTTCCCTGTAAACTATGGATAAAACTTGAAATGTAACCAATGTGTTGGGCATCTCCTTTGTAAGACTCCATAGTTTTTTTTGTTTTTTTTTCTTGCATGTAATAATACTGTAGTATTATTATGAGTATTAATTCCTTTACTTTGTGTTTCTGATTTTTGACCATGTTCCAAAAAAAAAAAAAAAAAAAAAAAAAGAAAACTCTAAACAAAATACTTTTCTGTAGTTTCTAATGTCAGAGCTATTTCAGAGGTTTCTGAATCTGGAAGGACTGCTGACCTGGAGGTTAACAGGTTTTCTAAACCTGACAGTCAGAATAATTTGTTACTTTATTTAGATGGCAGATCTATAACTTCAGAATAATTTCTGTAGTCTGTACTTACCGTTTTTTTGTGTTTGTTTTTTTTTTTTTTTTTTTTTTTTCACTGTAGGAGCTTGAAATGGCTCAAGACTTTTCAAGAAGCACGGCTGCTGAAATACCTGTAACAAGCAATGGAGACATTGATGACACTTCAGAGCACAGCTTTAATCTGGTAAATACCGTTTTTCTATTGATGCTCGCTATTTAAAGTTCACCGGTCACAATTTTAAAGCTTTTTCACTTATGACTGTAAAGTGGATTCCTAGAATTAAGCTCCCCTCCCGTGTGTCACTACTTACTGTTTAATAATTGTAATAGCTATTAAAAAAACCCTAATCCCTGCACAGCAAGCAATATTTCAAGCTTAAACCCTAATACTTAAGGGCAGCTAAACTCTCACAGTGATTAACACCTAATTTATATAATTTAATGGGTTTTCTCACTGAAAATCAGTAAATGGTTATGGGGAGGGCTGATTTAGACTGCAGGAATCATAGGGGGAGCAAGAGTCCTGCTTTTGGGGCACCAAAGGAACTGTTGCAGATTTCACCTGTAGGTGCCTGCTGTCAGATCATGCTGTAGTTTGCAAACTTGAAAAATATACTGGTGTACTTTTGAATTTAACATGTTTTAAGTAGTTTAGCAACATCAGATTATGTTTTTTGGTTTTTATTTTTTTAATTGCCAGTACACTTTAGTGGATTTTGATGAAAAGATCTGGCGCTGTGTGTGCAACAAGAATGCTTTGGTTGATGTCAGTAGCCTGTGTACACTGTTTTTTCAGGTTTTCACTAGATGAGACAGCTAGAACCATCACTACTGCAGTAACTTAAACCTGCTAAAGTGTCATTGAATCCAAACTATGCTAGATATAAACCCTCATTATATGCTATATAACGGAGTGTTCACACTCGCAAAGGGACTAAAGCATTTGTTATATGTAGAGTGAAATATACCTGGTTGATCCTGCCTTCAGCTGTCCCTCCCCTCTTCTCTGTGTCCCCACTGCAGCCTGAGATTGTGTAGACAAGCTGGTGTCCTATTTTAGTTCACTTCTAAGCTCATTTCCTCCTTTTTCTTATTTGTGCAGCCCACATGAGTACAGGGTCACACCTGTGGGTGTATATACAGTGGTAAATGACACTCCTTTCCCCTCCATGTTCTCCTAACACTGATGGTGGGCTATAGTATGCTGATGCTGATTGATTTCATTCACTTAGGCTGGCCATACACAGTGCAAATGTCTTTCCTGTTGGAAATTCATGTGATTTTCCCATTAGCACAGACCGTGTTGATGCAGAAATCCCTCCAGCTGAGCTATTGTATTCCCTGGGGGGGCTTCTCTGCTTGGAGTAGACAGTGATTATTGCTAGCAGCTATACCAGCTGCTAGTGATAATCACAAGTAAAGTCTGGCAGGCTGTTTGTACCCAAGTTGATCGATCAACTTGGTACATTCAGCCTGCCCATACATGGTTATAATTTCTGCCGGTTGTTGCTGAAACTGCTGAGATTCGAACCTTGTATGGCCTGCCTAAGAGACTCACAAAAATTCTTAAGCTGGCCATACACTATACAGAAAATCGGCCGAACCCATTTTCGAAAAACGAACGTTCGACCGTGACCGCAAACGATCGTGCCATCATATAATGTCCGATAATCTGTTCAGTGGACATGAATAAATAATTTTGTGTTCGTTTTTTTACATATACCTAGTGCAGGCAGTTCGGACGGGAAACACATTAACCTTGCAATTTATCGTACGTTCGGCAGAAATTTTCCAAACATGCCGTTCGTTTTTTTTCCACAAAAACGTCACAAACGATTATCGATTTGTACCCACTAACTTGCCGAAAAACGAACGAAGTGTCCATACGAACGATTTTTCGGCCGATTTTTCGTATAGTGTATGGCCAGCATTAGATTTAAAATAAATCGGTCTTAAATATATCAACTGTATTTACTAATACCTGTAAAATAATAAAAAGCACCTTGAATCCAGATGCCATCTGAAAAAAATTTAAAGCTAGTGTCAATCACTTCTGACTCCGCCTACTAGAGGTATGCCAAAATTTCGGCCACCGAAACATATCGGCCGAAAATGGTGTTTTTCGGCATGCAGCCAAAAGAAGAAAAGGTACCGTTAATGGCACCGAAAAGGGGGCAGTCCACCCCGGGTGCCGCTCATTGCTGGGGTGTCATCCTGGCCGCTCAGCCAGAGTCCTCCCCTCCTCACGCAGAGCAGCGATCTCCCTGTGTCACGGAGCTGAATTGTCCGGGTGGCCGCAGTAACAATGTCCCGCCTCCTGTAGTAAATGGCACACTGATCCAATGCCAGGAAATTGAACCAGTGTGACGTGTATCACAGGAGGCGGGACATTGTTACTGCTGCTGCCCGGCCTAGGAAATTCAAATCCAGCTCTGTGACACAGCGGGAGATCGCTGCTCTGATCCGGGCACTGGTGAGGCTGCATCTGACAGGCACTGGGGAGGCTGCATTGATCTCTTGTATCATGTCTGCAGTCTCTGACCATCTCTTGGTATCATGTCTGCTAGAGGTGCACCGAATGGAAATTTTGCCAATAATATTAGCTGTGTCTTTAAGTTTAAGTAAGAGATTGCAGACATGCAACAGAGGGTCAGAGACTGCAGAATGCATATTTCTTGAGCTTTTCTTGCACTAAAGGTGCCAATAATGGCCAACAATAAATTCCTATTAGTTTAAATTCATGATATTAATTAAAAAGTCATGAGATAACAAAAAGCTGTCAAATACCCAGGGATCCAAATTCCTACCCCCTTGCCCTCCTTGGCAGATTTAAACTACACACCCCTAATAAGAACATTGCGAACATGCCTTGAATCTTATGATAAACCAAACATTTCATGGTTTGGCCGAATGAACGCCGTCAAAATGGACATTCTGCCTAAATTGGTATAAATTTTTCAGGCAATTCCTACCCCCCCTCCCCGTGGTTTCTTCCAATTCATCAACAAGGCTATACGGGACTTCATATGGCATCATAGGAAATCCAGGATTGGCTTTCATATTCTAGCTTTACCTAAAAGTAGAGGGGGCGTTGCTCTCCCTGACCTACGACTGTGCTTTCACGCTGCATCGTTGATCAGAATAGTCGATTGGTACCACGGTTCCTCCACTAAACTGTGGACGTCATTAGAAAATGACTGAATATCTCCCGACCTCACATCCCTTCCATGGACATACCCGACACACAGACCCCCTACAGACCTATTTCCCCTTGTGACTAATGCCACGTTGTGAACTTGGGACAGCTACCTTACCAAAGGTGTATTGTCCTCGAGACCCAGTCCCTTGACTCCATTATTTGATATCAACTCTTTACCTCCGACTTGTGCTAAACCTAAATTTCTTGTTTGGCAAAAGACAGAGGCCCTTTGTTAAGACATACGCTCAGTGCTGGAAAACCTATTCCCCTACTTGACATGCTCTCTTCCTGCCACAACCCTTCCATGGCTTGGCTTGAACACACTCAACTAACTCACCTTTTAAACAAAATACCGAACATTGCCTTTGAGTCATTGTTATCCCAGTCGGACAGACCAGAGCATGCATTATCCCTGATATATCAGATACTGATTCAGGTCTCCTATCCAAACCCACCGACATTCCTCTCAAAATGGGAAAGGGAGATGAACTTGTCCCCGGATGATATGGAATGGGGCAAAACAATGGCGCTTTCTTTTAAATGATCTATCTCATGCCCAAGAACAGAATTATCGTATATTCTCTAGGTGGTATCGATGCCCCACTATTCTACACAAGCTTGATCCTAATGTTTCGGACATATGTCTGAGATGCTTGCAGGCCCCGGGTAACATGACACATATTTGGTGTACATGGCCATGTGTTACCCCCCTTTTGGGACAAGATTCTTTAGCTATACGACTAACTTGTTGGGGACAAATATCCTAATGAACCCCGCTTAACGGTCTTATCTATGTTACTGGGGTCATACAAACAAATCAAGCGGAGCGTAATTCACCATTTGCTGACTGCTGCAGTACAGTTATTGCTAGATCTTGGCATCAACCAGTGGTCCCCTCTTTAGCGGGACTGGGCCTGTGAAGTGAACGGATGTTAGCTTGGGATGCTGATAAAAGTGAGACCCACACTATTATGTGGACCGTTTGGTTACACTTCCGGTTCTTTTCCGAGTTTGACCCTTTTATTGCGGATACAGCTCCTGCTGTTTCCCCCTGGGCCCTCTCTCATGTGTAGCTTGATATACCTTTTCCCCCACTTCCCTTTCTTTCTTTTACCCTTCTCTCCTCCCCCTTTCTTATTCCTTTCAATCTTTCCATACCTCTCTGCCTTTTCTACTCCTCCTCCCTTACCTTTTTAAGATTATAGTAATCTTACCAGTAGACTCGCCACAATCTCAGGCCATATGTGTTGAGCCTTGGTTTTTGCTGTGTTCTACACCTGTGTTTAAAGTGGTCTACTGGTTACTTGAGTCACCATTACTTAGTTTATTTCTATACTCTTTGATAATATCAACATGACTATGCTTATGTGTTATATGTTCTTTTTGTCCTTCCGATCCTAATGTACACATGTTCATTCAAGGATAATATGTTCTATTTCGCCTATGGTTATTCAATGTTGTTTAACGAATGCTTGAAACTTAATAAAATGGATTCAACATAAAAAGTCATTTTATTTATTATATATATATATATATATATATATATATATATATATATATATATATATATATATATATATATATATGTGTATATATATATATATATATATGTGTATGTATGTTTAGTATCACTTTAGCTATTTTTGACTGCTGCCTCTGCAGTTTTTCTCATACTCAAGTGGCATGGTACTCATGTAAATGATGAACCTGTACATTGGGCCGCATACTTTTTTTTTATTTGCATCTAAACATGCTTGTAATAAATGGAGGCTACCTAATACAGAGAGAAGAATGCTAGTTGTTACCATCTGAGTTGATGAAGAATCACCATTGCCAAACTGCAGATGTTTCCAGTGTCTTTTGGTGGTCTGAATATTTTTAGTTCCACTGAAGCTCTCTGTATTTTTCCTTTTACTTCTCATGCATATTTACATACCTTACTGCGGCATGTAGATGCAAGTACAGTATATGTATGCTGTTGATGTAATCAGATTAAGTTATATGAACATTTGTCTATTATCTCATGAAGCTGTCGCTTACTTGTCACTGTAGATGTTGCAGAATAATTCCTATTTTATTGGCTCTGCTCTTGATTTGTATATTCTTTTCTAAGATTGTGGTAGATAAAGTAACTTTAATGGCACTATGATTTGGCCTGGGATGACATGTCCTCTTGCACAGACTGCACAGGTGAGGGTACATACTGGGAGATGAAGGTTCTGTGTAACTCCCACTAATCCTGTTTGAGAGCCTTGATGCTGCTCCCTTTTTCAGACTTTAAGACTCCACGTCGGATAATTAAATACTCATATTTCACTTCACTGCGTAAACGGTTTGCCGTCAATCACTAAGAAGAAAAATAAAATCTACAGGGATAAATCTTTCATAGAAGCATGGTTTTATATGATAAAAGTATGGCAACAGGTTTATTTTTATAGGTAGCAGGGAGGGGCTGCAGTAAAATGGGTGCAGCAAGTTTGGCAGTGATGCAATGGCCATCACCTCTCATTTTATTCAAATGCTTAATCAGCCTTAAGGGGAAATTTCTCACCCAATATTCTGTTTTTCCAGTGCAACTTCTTGTTTGTCAGCCAATCTACTAGCTTTATTTATGATGCTTCTACTCTCTTGGAAATATTGAGATCGGATAGCATGTTCCTCAGTGTGTTGTGTCTGTAGCTGTTGAATCCAAATGCTCAGAGGTAGTTAGAAAATTATTCGTTTTTTACAAGACCAGAAAAGAGGAGCTATCCAAGGTTACTTAGGCTACTTTCACACTGAGGCGCTTTACAGGCGCTACAGCGCTAAAAATGGCAATTGTGTCTCCAGTGTGAAAGCCTGAGTGCTTTCACACTGGAGTGGTGTGCTTGCAGGACAGTCAAAAAAAGTCCTGCAAGCCGCATCTTTGCAGCGCTATAGGAGCAGTGTATTCACTGCTCCTAAAGCGCCCTTGAAAACAATGGGGCAGCGCCACAAACCCGCCAGCAAAGCGCCGCTGCGGCGGCGCTTTCTACCCTTTTGGCCGCTAGCGGGGGTTATAACCGCCCCACTAACTGCCGAATAGCGCCGCTAAAACGACGGTAAAGCGGTGCTAAATATAGTGCCGCTTTACTGCCGACGCCCGCCCCAGTCTGAAAGTAGCCTAACTGCACTGAAAATCTGTGTGTGGTTTAGTACAAAAAGAAAATTGTAGTAAAAATCACTATATACAGTATACTATATTTATTTGCATTGCCTTTATTACTGAAAACACCACATAGTGTTGAAGTTGAACTTAAAGGGGTTGTAAAGCTTTGTTTTTTGTTATGTTTTTTTAAATAACAAACATGGTATACTTAGCTCCTCTGTGCAAGGGTTTTGCACAGAGCAGCCCCGATCCTCCTCTTCTGGGGTCCTCCCGCGGCACTCCTGGCTCCTCCTCTCATTGAGTTCCCCATCAGAGACCCACTTTCCATGGGGCACTCATGCGAGTGCGCTCCCGAGTCCTGTTGCTGCGTCCATTGACAGACAGCAGGACTCGGCCCCACCCCCTGGCTCCCGTGTCGCTGGATTTGATTGACAGCAGTGGGAGCCACTGGCTCCCGCTGCTATCAATCTGTTCAATGAGGACCCGAGACCGCGGCTGGAGCAGCTGGGCTTGTTCCCGTCGCTGGAGCTATCGGGCTCAGTTAAGTAAAAGGGGGGCTGCTGCACTACAGGAGGTTTTTCACCTTAATGCATAGAATTGATTAAGGTGAAAAACCTTGAGGGTTTACAACCCCTTTAATGCTATTCCAGGCAAAAATTGCATTATGCTTGTGAAGAGACACATTGTTCCATAAAATAATAAGTATTTATAAGTATTCCAGGCAAAAAAAATAAAAAATCTGTTGGGCAAGGTTACCATAATCATTGCACAGTACATACATTATCCTTATGTAAAAGCACTAAATCACCAGATTTTGCCATTACATGCTTCTTGTACTAGTTCTGTATTAGGCCCCATAACATTATACAACCACAATGCACAAGGATTCTCCCTCCTGTATTTATGGGATCTGGAAGCTGTGTAAGAGTGCCATTTGCTTGCTGCATTGCATATGCTCTGGAATCATCAGACTGAACTCTGGCATTGTTCACTATGGAGAGCCATTTACAGATTTGTTTTCTTTCATGAAATCTATGCTCTTGGATGTCTCTGCTTGCCGTTTACCAGGAGGGGGGCCAGAAGGGAAGGTAAGCAACTCCAAGTAAAGCCCAAAAATTTATTTTTGTGGATTTATTCATAAAGATCAAAGTATAGTACCTGGAGATGGCTAGATGGCTGGTAAAACTTTAAAACTTCAGTTCTCTTATATCTCAGTGTATGTGTGTGTGTGTGTGTGTGTGTGTGTGTGTGTGTGTGTGTGTGTGTATATATATATATATATATATATATATATATATATATATATATATATATATATATATATATATATATTTATTGAGCTAAAATCATGAGACAAAAAGCAATGACATAGGCAGGGGAAAAAGGTGATGCGTTTCACACAGATGGCGTGCTTCATCTAAACCATTACCACAGTCAGTGTTGTATTCTGATAGCAGAAGTTTTCCCCACTGTTGTAATACAGTGGATATTGCCGGCGACAGTAATCGTATGATGAAAACGTGACCAGCTGGTTGTAGTGAAGTCTATCAATACATAAACTTTGGTACAACCAGCCTGCCCATAAATAGATCAAACTTCAGATGGTTCCTGCTGAATCGATTCATATATGGTGCTTACTAGCCCATTATGCTTTTACTTTGCAGGGGAAAAAAAGAGGAAGTAAAACTCATAAGGGCTCCTTCACATGGACGTGTCCGTGTACGGAGCCCGCTCTGCTCAGCGGGGGATCGCTCCGCCGATCCCCGCTGAGCAGGCAGATAACAGGTCCGTCGCTGCACTGCAGCGACGGACCTGTTATCTGCCTGCTCAGCGGGGATCGGCGGAGCGATCCCCCGCTGAGCAGAGCGGGCTCCGTACACGAACCTGTCAGAGCGCCGCTCTCCCCTATGGGGGATCGGATGATGACGGACTGTAGAGTACGTCGTCATCCGATCCGAAAACAGATGGAAAAGTAGGTTTTTCCTCCGTTACACTTTTTCGGATCGGAGCGGGTCGGATGTCAGCGGACATGTCACCACTGACATCCGATGCTCCATAGAGATCTATGGAGGGTCTGTTCAGGTCCACTTAAAAAACTGACAGGCGGACCTGAACGGATCGTCAGTGTGAAAGAGGCCTAAGGGTTTACTTCCTCTTTAAAGGATAAGTTCACTTTTTAAAAGGGAAAAAAAAATGTGCATTTACAATTATTATTTTTTTTTTAGGAGCCTGTAAAGCATTGCCATACAAGGCTCCTGCAGACTGTCAGTGTGAGCTAGTTGTCTGTAAATTGTACGGACAAGCAGTTTCACACTGACAGGAAGATTCAATGAAGCTCTGTGGTAGTTAATTGAGAGCTACAAACCGACAACCGAAAATGCTGTCAGTAGTATTACCGTCACAGAACACTGTGAATGAATGATGCAGCTGTGTGGACGGAGCCCCGAACAGCCGCGCTGATTTAGAAAAGTGACAGCTAGTACTGGGAACGTCCCCCTGTACTACTGTCAAAAAGAGTGTGGGGTTCACAGAGTGGCGGCAGGATTGAGAACATGTTAAATGTTCTCAAAGGTGAACTTATCCTTTTAAGTTTCCTGATGGTGTTTGTTTCCTATATTCTTCTGGTTTTTACAAGGGGTTTTCGATTTGTTAGGTGACAAGCTTCTCTTACCCACTGTATTTTGTTACAACTTTGTTGTCATTGAAGAAGAGGAACTGCTTAATCTACGTCAGACTGACAGAGAGTCAATGTGACATCATAGTATTTGACTGCAGCTGACAGTACACATTGGTTGCATTGCATCCATCTTCACAGTTTCTGAGAAAGGAACTATAGCCAACCCCATAGGCTTCAGGAAATCTAAAACCGTATACAAATGTAAGCCATCTTTAGGAAATATTTTGCTGTTATATAACCTGTATAAAACAATGATTTATTTCTGCAGCTAAAATTATGTTAATGTTATGTAAAGCCACTGCTAATTTTGAAAAGGTTTTTTATATCGCTTTTTTTTTTTTTTTTTTTTTTTTTTTTTAAACATCATCAATAAAACACATTTAGTAATCCAGTTTTACATATTATTTATATAGGCCGTTTTGTGTTGTACTTGGCTGTTTTTAACTTGGTGTGCACAGCCACATGATTACTGCAATAACGTACCGGTAATTCTTGATTTGTTTTTTTTTTTGTTTTTTTCTTATGTGTCTATTAGATCTAGAAAGAAAGCTCCCCCACGCACTTTTCCATCTCTAACATGTTTCATTGTGTTCTACATAGAGCACAAGATTATTCAGTTCAGTTTACAACAGTTGCAATCTAGACACGCAGATTAAATTTTTACAACCATTTTTGGAGAAGGCTTCCTACTATTATATTTATGCCTTGTTTCATGGGTGGTTCTTTGCTTAATGGTGGCCTCCTAGGCAGTTCCATATGCCCAAATTCACTTCAGCCTCTGGACTGTCCCATACACCTCCTCTGGCATGGCGGGTCACAAGTCCACTGCTGGAGTCTGGAAGGTTCTTCCTCCCATAAATTTGGAAGGTTCTGATGATGAGAACTAACTTATCAAGCTGAGGATGACTCCTAGATACCTTGGTCGTCAGAGAAAGCTCTTCTGCTGATCAGTATTCTGGAGTTTTGTTTATTCCTTCAATGCTGGTCATAACGTCTGCAAGGTCACTCAACCTGGATTCAGTTGGACAATGACACCACAGTGGCTTACATCCAACCACCAGGGTATGTTTCATGCTTGGGTAGAACTACACAGTCCAGCCCTGTTTGCCATGGCGTCTTGACTGGAATGGTACCTTGGTGTTTCAAGTCCTCTGTCGCAGGTGGGGGACACTGGACGTGGACCTCCTGGCTTCCAGGTTGAACAACCACTGTTTAGGTTTTTCTTTCGGTAGGTATCATCTAGCTTTTGCAGCAGATGCTCTGGTGACTCCATGGTATCAGTTGAACCTAATATGTACCTGTCTTCCTTGAAAACTCCTTCCTCGTCTGCTCAAGGTGGAGGACATTCCAGTAATTCTCATTGCACCAAACTGGCCAAGGAAGATCTAGTACATTGTCCTTGTCAAGCTCATGGCAGGCTCTCTGTGAACCCTCCCAGATCGCTAGGACCTTCTGTCTCGAGGGCTGGTTTACTTCCCTGCTTCTGTCACTGGTTTTAACAGATCTAAGGGACCCTGTAAAATCCTTTTTTTTTTTTTTTTTATTATTTTAAGGTACACGGATCTCTCCCCTCAGTCCTTACTATAATCTGCTCTTGGAATTGCTTGCTACAAAACCACAGTAGTAAGCCATGTAACAGCACTTGAAATCTCCATACATTTTTCTTACTATGAGGTGGTACTAGCAGTGGTCAGTCTGTGAGCCTACCTCAGTCTGCTTTCTCTTTTGGCAAAAGAAAATGTGTTTCATTTTTGATTTACATTATGGATATCTGCTTTGACGATCTGCTTTTAAATTTTGGATAGAACTGGGACAGGGTTATTTTATTTTTATTTTTTTTTAATACTTCAGTGAATCAATACAGATTAATCACCTACATCTCCCCAAATTGTGACCAACCAAATTTTGATCTGTGTTGCCGTTCTCACTTGACAGAAATCCATCTGGTTTGCTGGAAAACTTTGCATGATCAACGGCTGAAGCTATTGATCAGTGTATTCTGACAGCCTTGAGTCCTCGCTGTCAGAATATAGTGTCTCAGTGGGGAGGATTTCTCCTATCCACCTTCATTGTGTGGATGGAGGAAGCTTCTTTTTTTTTTTTTTTTTTTTTGGTTTGTTCGATGGCTGAAGGAAATAAAAACTATCCTTATATGACCAACCTAAGGGACTTTACACACCGGGCATGCTCCTTTTGAACAGGTGTTGAACTGAGCAGGTGGCTGGCTGGTCTGTATCTGCTCGGCTTATACAGAGCGCCCACAGACACAGCCTGCTCTCCTATGGGTGGTTGGATGTAAACAGACTGCCCGTTCATTTACACCCGACTGCCCTCCGATCTGCTAGACGAATGGTGAAACGGATCCCCATTTGTCTGTTTTTATTGGATCAGAGGTCGGCGGGTATTAATGAACACATGTCCATTGACACCCGCTTCTCCATAAAAAAGATTGGAGGGTCCAGTCGGGTCCGCCTGAAAAACTGGTCCGCCCGTGTGAAAGAGCCCCAAGTCATTATTTCAGCTCCCTCCTCCTGTCAAGTTTGTCACCGCACGTGCATGCAGCAGTACCTCGTTAACTGTTAGTGCCTCGCCCAGGCTTAGTGTTACTAAGTGAAGATTTTCTATGTTTTAGGGGACATCTAGGGATGTTAACTATGCATTAGTGGTACCCTGAAAAATTTACTTTTTTTTTTTTCTGGAATTTCTCCTGGAAAAATAGCTTGGCTTTTGTTATAGCGGTGCTAAAATTCATAGGGAAATAAGATCGGACGCTAATCTCTGTTTCCTCAGCACAGTCTACGTCATTCCTGTTGCTTTCTTCCCTATTCAGCAACAGTAAATCTTACAGCTGTCAGCCTCTAGTTGCTCTGATTGCATACAAATTGAAAGCGTTTAGGTATGATATGATTTTGGTAAATCTAAAGGAAAATTTGTACAAGAAAATTGTGTAATGAATGGCCAGCTTAAAGCCGTAGTAAGCCGAGTTGAAAAAAAAAAAAAAATGGTCCCCCACGCAGATTCATCTCATAATGTGCTACTATGCACCGCAAGACAGGAAGTGTGTCACTGATTGAATCAGGTGAAATAGAGGGGAAAAAGCCTAAAAAAAAAAAAAAAAAAAAAACTAATGAACCACATTCTTTCTTCCTCCCTTGAGTAACTGCTTGTAAGACATCTGGTGTATGGGGGAGAGTCTGATCAGTAACTGGATTTTCTCTCCTCCTTGCTCCTAGAGGTGGAGTGTCCCTCAGCGTCCTCACATGCGATGTTGGGTTATAGACCCTGTATCGATCATAACATTAGGAACTTAGATCGTTGGAGGAAGAAGGAGAAGAAGCTGTGGGGACCGGTCCAACAGCACGCAGGATCCAGGATAAAATCTATCCTAATTGTACAGTACAGGACATAGGCTGGGTATTAGGAATCCCTGAGTTATAGGCTAGTACTGTCAGGTGATGTGACATGCCTCATGGACATACCCCTATAACTCTACTCAACTATGTGAGATCTCAGTTTTTTGCTAGGGTCCTTGGGCGATACACCTCTTGTCCCTTACAGAGAAATAATTTGCTTAACTTTATTATTTGCTTTATTTATTATTTTACTAAGTATTCTTCAATCATTCAACTCCTAATTGTCTTCTGGATTCCATGTGGCCATTGATACCCGCTGACATCTGATCCAATAAAAACAGACAAATGGGGATCCGTTTCACCATCCGTCTAGCAGATCGGAGGGCAGTCAGGTGTAAATGGACGGGCGGTCTGTTTACATCCGACCACCCATAGGAGAGCGGGCTGTGTCTGTATCCGCTCTGTGTAAGCCGAGCGGACACAGACCAGCCAGCCACCTGCTCAGTTCAACGCTTGTTCAAAGGAGCATGCCCGGTGTGTAAGGTCCCTTAGGCTGGCATAGAAGGATAGTTTTAATTTCCTTCAGCCATCGAGCAAACCAAAAAAAAAAATGATTCCTCCATCCACACAATGAAGGTGGATAGAGAAATCCTCCACACTGAGACACTGTATTCTGACAGCGAGGACTCAAGGCTGTCAGTGTGAGCATTTTCTGGATTTGAGGAGGAGTAAATTCCAAGTCCAGCTCCCTCTCCCATTCTCTAATGAAGTAGGGGTGGACGTTTATTGTGCACTTAACACAAGCTTGTACATTAGTGAAAGGAGATGCCCTGATTCTGGAAGCCTCACCTACAGCGATTCAAACGGAGATACAATCTTGTGGCTGTAGGTCCCGTTTTAGGCTATTAAATAAAGTCTGCCAACTGGCGGTATCTCCATTCAGCTAGTGGAAAAGTACCGTAAAGAGACTGGAGGACGTTAAGTGGCAGTAGTTTACCCTGGGGGACAAATTTAGCGCAAATTATATCCCCATCATTCGCCCAAGATTGGAAAAACCGTATGTCTTTACCTTGCAAAAACCATGCAAACTTTCCGAAGGGTGCCAAGGTAGACAGTGAAGAAGCAAAGTGACATGCCCCATTTAATCTGCCCCACACAGCAAACATATTAAAAGTCAAGGTAGACCTTCAATTTGAGAGTCCCCTGTCAGGTGATAGGATCCATGATGCCCCTGCCAGATTTCTACCCACCATAATTTTTTCTACAGGGACCCAAACGTTGTGATATCATGATGCCAATTCAAAATCCTCACCAGGGCCGTGGCTTTGTAGTAAAGCAATATATCAGGAAGACCCACTTCTTAGAGTTTTTGTATGGTTTGTAAAAGGGCCCCTAAACTTGATGGGGGGGGGGGGGGGGGGAGTAAATTGACCAGGGCTGTGATGCTGTCCCTTCTAGTTACATCAGTAATTAAGGGCCAAAGCAGGGGTGAAAGGAGATGCTTTTAAAGAAATTAAAGCTGGATGCTAGCTGCAGGTTTTTTCATTTTAGCTTTTTTAAGCTGCAATGACTGCTTCTCGGGATGTGTTTTAGATTTGCACTTGGTAGGCCTAGAAATGAAATCCACTTTTTATACATCTAACTTATCAATTCCATATTTTATTTTCAAGCTGACTTTTAGTGCAGTGGAGACTTGCTTTAGCTCATTATGTGACATTATGTTTCTTTTTGCTAAACTTAGACCTGAGTTTTGGTGTGTAGCATGAATGCACAGATGTCAGATGACATTAATGTTATTCTCCTGCATCCCAGACTAGTGACCTCTTTTATTCTCCTGGGAAGGAGAGAGCTGCAAAAAAATGAATTGCCTTTGTAGTTTTTGTAGAAGGAAATCAATTGGTCTTCCTTGTGTTTTATTGTTAATTGTAGGTCTTAAAAAGTTTTCTGCATGTTAACTTTAGTAGTCAGTGACTACTCTGGGAAAAGTATTTTGTGACGTTTAAAGAGGATCTGAACTGTACAATACTGCTCAAAAGCAGAGGATAAAGATTTATTTACCAATGTTGTATGTAGGCTGCCTATGTCTGATTTTTGTTTTCTTCCCCTGGTCCCCCCCCACATAGTGTTTTTGCTTTTAGGCCAAAAAGTTCCATTTTGGTCTCATCTGACCAGAGCATCTTCTTCCACATGTTTGCTGTGTCCCCCACATGGGTTCTTGCAAACTGCAAATGGGACTGCTTATGGCTTTCTTTCAATTATGACTTTCTTCTTGCCACTCTTACATAAAGGCCAGATTTGCAAAGTGTATGACTAATGGTTGTTCTGTGGACAGATTCTCCCACCTGAGCTGTGGATCTCTGCAGCTTCTCCATAGTTACCATGGGCCTCTTGGCTGCTTCTCTGATTAATGGTCTACTTGCCCAGCCTGTCCGTTTAGGTGGACGGCCATGTCTTGGTAGGTTTTCAGGTGTGCCATACGCTTTCCATTTTCAGATGGTGGATTGAACAGTGCTCCGTGAGATGTTCAAAGCTCTGGATATTTTTTTATAACCTAACCCTGCTTTAACCACTTAAGCACTTTTTACGATTTGGCACTACATTGCTTTAACTGACAATTGCGCGGTCATGCAATGCTGTACCCAAATTAAATTTGCGACCTTTTTTGCCCACAAATAGAGCTTTCTTTTGGCGGTTTTTATTTTTTGCCATATAAACGAATAAAGACCGAATATTAAAAAAAAAAAGCAAAATATTTTCTACTTTTTGTTATTAAAGTACAATAAACTCAATTTTAGTCATACATTTAGACCAAAAAGCATTTAGCCACATGTCTCTTACAAAAAAAAATTCAATAAGCGTATATTTATTGGTTTGCGCAAAAGTTTTATAGCATCTAAAAACTAGGGTACATTTTCTAGAGTTTACGCAGCTTTTAGTTTGACTGCCTATCTCATTTCTTGAGGTGCTAAAACGGCAGGGCAGTACAACCCCCCCCCCCCCCCCCCCCAACTTACCCCATTTTGGAAAGCAGACACTCCAAGGAATTTGTTGAGAGGCTTGTTGAGCACATTGAATATTTTATTTTTTGTCATAAGTGATTAAAGAAAGACAAAAAAAACACTAAGTTGTCACTGAAATTATATATTGCTCAAACATGCCATGGGCATATCTAGACGCATTTTGCAGATCTCGCTTTTTGTCACAAAGTTTGGAAAATTGAAAAAAGTAAAAAAAAAAAAAGTTTCCCTTTCTTCATTTTCAAAACTAAATGAGAGCTGCAAAATGCTCACCATGCCTCTTAGCAAATACCTTGAGGTGTCTACTTTCCAAAATGGGGTCATTTGCAGGGGTTATGTGCTATCTTGACATTTCAGGGCTCCGTAACTGTGATGGGTAGTGAGGAGTGAAATCACCATTTTACGCCATTAGAAAGCCTGAAGGCGGTGCTTGGTTTTCAGGGTCCTGTACACAGCTAGGCTCCCAAAAAGTCCCACACATGTGATATTTCTCCCCTCGTCTTTCAGGACAGCACCTGGAGAGAGCGCAGCTCCACCCACTTTTCCCAGGAAACACTGCAGTCAGTTTTTTCTTTAAAGACCGGACACTTCCACCATGGCCTCAGTTGTAGTGTTTCCTCCGCCATGGTGGAAGCGCTGCAGGGAACCAGGGGTGTGCTGCGCTGTCTCCAGGTGGAGAGAGTTGGGGCACACCGGTATTCTGTTTTTTTGTGGCAGGCCAGCCCAGCTTCCTCCCTTCACGTGCGGGGGTTGCTCCGGCGTCCTCCCCTCTTCATACCCGGCGAGGGTCAGGCTGCGGGGGGTCCCAGCTCCTTTAGACCGGCGGCTGGCTTGGAAGGAGCGGCGTCTCCTCTTCAACCCCATTGCACAGCCTTCCGGGTTCCGGTGGCGAGCGCGTCACTACGGCCGGGGGCGGGACCTCCAGCGGCGCGACGCGGCTTCCGGTTCCGGCCGCTGGAACGCAGGAGGGGAGGGCAGGTCTCTTCCGGCTGACGTCATTTCCGGCCCTCGCAGCGGCGAGTGGACCGGGAAGGTTTAAAAGACAAGCACCAAACGCCATTGCAAATCCTGTCAATATGGAGGAGGAACAATCGGTGGTGGCAGGAGCAGGAGCCACACAAGTCAGCCAGGCTCAGGTAAGCGGGGACAGCGTGTCTCTGTAACTTACTCTATGGGCATGTTTTAGTTCCCTCTTTGGTAAATGTTTTAAAGAGCCTGCAACATTCTTCCTGGGTATTGAAGCAGGAAGTAAATGTGTTTAAGATTGTGAAGTAAATCTGTGGGGGGATTTACTGGCTGAGTGAAGGAGGGGGGTTAAATTGTTAGCTCTTCCACTCTTTTTTCAGCATGCTGTTTATAGGTGTTTTCTGTTTTGTGTATTTCAGAAGGCAAAAGAAAAGACCAAGCATTCGTCTTTTCCTGTTAAGAGAAAATGCCCATCTTGTAAAAATGTGCTTAAAGAGTCTTGGGCAAAGGTGTTATGCAAAGGGTGCATTGCAGACTTAGTTAAGGAGGAAACCACTCCTAGTGTACCTGTGGTTCAGCAGGACTTACTGAGCTCATTTAGGAAGGATTTGGCGGAGACCTTGGAGTCATTTAAATCCTACCTTGACAAACGTCCAGCCGCAGGCAGCTCAGTACCTCGTTCCCAGTCTTCTGTTTCCGCATATAGGGGTGACAGTGACTCGGAGGAGGAAAATCGTAGCGTGGCTACGGAATCAGAGGAAGAGGCAGATGAGGAGAAAGAGTCTTCTTCTTCTTCTTCTCGATATAAGTTGTCTCTAGAGGAGGTGGATGATCTACTAAAAACTATCCACACTACTCTTAATATTACAGAGGACAAGGCCCAGCTGTCGTTACACGATAAGATGTTTCAAGGCATGGGTGAGGTGAAACACAGGATGTTTCCGGTGCACAAGTTTCTGTCAGAAACAGTTAAAAGAGAATGGAAGGACCCAGAGAGGGCCCCCTTCTTTTCTAGATCCCTCAAACGCAGGTTTCCCTTTGAGGAAGATAGCGCACAGGTCTGGAACAAAAAACCTAGACTGGATGCGGCCTTCTCTCAGGTGTCGAGAAACACTGACCTCGCGTTTGAGGACATGGGTATCCTCAAGGACCCCATGGACAAGAGGGCGGACTCCCTGCTAAAGAGAGCCTGGGATTCCACCCTAGCAAATTTAAAGCCAGCTATGGCATCAACAGTGGTAGCCAGAAACCTGGAGCACTGGTTGGAACAGCTAAAGGTTCATATCGAGGCAGGTACACCTCGTAAGGATCTTTTGGAGACCCTACCAGTGCTTATGAAAGCCGTTGGATATATAGCAGATGCTTCGGCCGAATCAGTTAGGATGTCGGCCAGATCATCTGCCCTAATCAACTCAACGCGCAGGGCTCTGTGGGTCAAGACTTGGACCGGGGACACAGCCTCTAAAGCCAAGTTATGCGGTTTGCCCTTTGAGGGGGATTTGGTTTTTGGCCCAGGTCTTGAAGCCATTCTTGAGAGAACGGCTGACAAAAAGAAAGCCTTCCCCATTAAGAAAAAGGTGGTTCCTCAGGGCAACAAAAATTTTCGTCCTTTTCGGAAAACCACAGACTCAAAGGAGACAGTATATAAAAGACCTTGGAGGTCTCAGAGAGGCAGGGGCAAGTCAGGGGTACTCTTTCGCCCCCCTACCCCAAATACTAAGAGCTAGTGACGGTCCCCAGTCTGGGGGAGCAAGGTTACAAACCTTCTTCCCACAGTGGCAGAGGATAACAGACAGTCCATTTATCCTAAAAACTATAAGGGAGGGTTACGGACTGGAGTTTGCCCAACCCCCTCCGGTTCGGTTTTATTTAACTCAGGCTCCCAGAGACCCTGAGAAGCTTACGGCTATGTCAGCAATTCTGCAGGAGTTAATTCAGCAGAAGGTGGTAGTAAATGTTCCCCCCAACGAGGTAGAACAGGGGTGCTATTCACACATCTTTCTGGTGAAGAAGCCTTCAGGCAAGTTCAGATTGATCCTGAACCTGAAGATACTCAACAGAGCGGTCAGGTACAAAAGGTTCAAGATGGATACGATCTTTTCGGTAAAGGGTCTCCTGACCCCAGACTGCTTTATGGTATCCATAGACCTAAGAGATGCATATCTCCATGTGCCTATAGCCCCAGCATCACAGAAGCACCTCAGATTTGCGATCAGGATAGGGGGATCTGTCCTACATCTGCAATTCAGAGCTCTCCCCTTCGGGCTGTCATCCTCTCCGAGGATATTTACAAAAATTCTGGCGGAGGCCTTAGCCCCTCTCAGAATAGAAGGAATTTCGATTGTCCCATATCTAGACGATCTGCTAATATTTGCCAAATCAAGGCACATATTGGAGAGAGATCTACTAAGGACGAGGAGGCATCTGGAGAGCCTAGGGTGGTTAATAAACGAGGAAAAATCGAACCTGATCCCATCACAGGCAATAACCTTTCTAGGTTACACTATCGACTCCATACAGGGAAAAATGTATCTCCCAGAGGAGAAGATAGTAAAGCTTCAGAACGCTGTAAAAAAGGCCCAGACAAACCTGCCAATTTCTATCAGGGCAGTGATGTCTGTTTTGGGGCTCCTTACTGCAGCAATACCTGCAGTACAGTGGGCACGGTTGCATGCAAGGGAACTTCAACAGACAATTTTGAGAAGTTGGTCTTATGGAGAGTCCCTAGAAAAGATGATAACGATATCTCCCCGAGTTCAGAGGAAGCTCTGGTGGTGGAGGAGGTACTCCAATCTGAACAAGGGCCTGCTCTGGTTTTTTCCCCAGGAGAGGAGATTAACAACAGATGCGAGTTCCTGGGGGTGGGGAGCCCACCTGGAAGGACAGATGGCTCAAGGCAATTGGACAAGAAGGGAAGCCAGGAGATCCTCCAATTGGAGGGAATTAAGGGCTATTCTCCTAGGACTATGGGCTTTCGAGGGAATAGTCCGGGGGCATCATGTTCAGGTGCTATCAGACAATGCCACAGCAGTGGCATATGTTACAAGACAGGGGGGCACAAGAAGCAAGGTCTTGCTAGCCTTGTCAGTTCAGTTGCTATCCTGGGCGGAAGGCAACGTAAAGTCCCTAATAGCTGTACACCTAAAAGGAGAGCTGAATCTAGTGGCAGACTTTCTAAGCAGAGAAAGGATACTAGAGGCAGAATGGAGTCTGAACAAGGAGGTATTCCAGGAATTAACAAAGAAATGGGGAACTCCTCAGATAGACCTGTTCGCATCCCACAAGAATGCAAAGGTGAGAGCCTATTACTCACTAAACAGGCAAGATCAGGCGAAAGGTTTGGATGCGCTGGCACAACCATGGAACTTCCACTTGTGCTACGCCTTTCCCCCCTTTCAAATGATCCCTTGGGTGTTGAAAAAACTACAGCGAGAGACCACAAGCTTGATCCTAGTGGCTCCTTTTTGGCCCAAGAGACCCTGGTTTGCAACCATACAGAGGTTGGCAGTGGAACCACATTGGGTTCTCCCACTTCGAAAGGATCTGCTATCCCAGGGACCCCTTCAGCATCCAAATGTCAATCAGCTCAGGCTGACAGGTTGGTTACTGAGGAGCAGCTGCTAAAAAGAAGGGGCTTCTCAGATAAGCTGGTATCAACCCTGTTAAATAGCCGAAAGAAGGTTACCAGGGGTATTTATTTTAAGACATGGAAGCGGTTTAATTCCTGGTGCATGACTAAAAAATGTTCACCACAGGAGTTGCCCTCAATTTTAGAGTTTCTCAATGAGGGTATGGAGATGGGGCTGGCAGCCAGTACCCTGAAGGTCCAGGTAGCTGCCTTGTCGGTGTTTCTTGAGAGAAAGTTATCTCAAGAACCATTTATAGTGAGATTTTTCAAAGCATTGGCCAGGCTTAGGCCGGTACCTTTCAAATCCTTTCCTAAATGGGATTTATCTCTGGTGCTACAAGGGTTGATCAGATCACCCTTTGAGCCACCACAGGAAGCAACTTTAAAAGTATGGACGCTTAAACTGGTTCTTTTGGTGGCAGTTACCTCAGCCAGAAGAATTAGTGAGTTACAGGCTCTATCTATAGTAGAACCCTTTTGTTTGATATTTTCAGACCGGGTAGTGCTGAAAACTGACCCGGGCTTCTTGCCAAAGGTCGCAACCTTTTTTCATAGGGCACAAGAGATAGTTTTACCTACTTTTTGTCCTACACCATCCAACTCTAAAGAGGAGGCTTTTCATACCCTGGATGTGAGGAGATGTTTACTCCATTATTTAGAGATTACGAGAGAATTTAGGAAGACAAATTCTCTTTTTATTCTTTTTTCTGGATCACGCAAGGGTCATTGTGCTTCTAAAAGCACTATAGGCAGATGGCTTAGAATGGCGATCAGTGAAGCCTACAAGGCTGCAGGGGCTGATCCTCCCACAGGGGTAATGGCCCATTCAACAAGGGCAGTAGCAACGTCCTGGGCAGAAAGAGCGGGGGCTTCTCCAGGCCGGATCTGTAAAGCGGCCACGTGGACAAGTTTCTCCACCTTCACCCGCCACTACAGGTTGGACTTGCTATCAGCAGCGGATCAATCGTTTGGCAGGAAGGTCCTGCAGGCGGTGGTCCCACCCTAGAGTAAGTACTCTTTTATCATCTCCAGGTGCTGTCCTGAAAGACGAGGGGAGAAAAACCCTAGTTAGACTTACCGGTAACGGTATTTCTACGAGTCTTTCAGGACAGCACCGATGACCCGCCCTAATTGGTTTATAAAAATGTGGTGTTATTGCTATGTTCTGCTTATCTAATTTCAGCATGGCTGGAGGTACTCTATGAACAACTGAGGCCATGGTGGAAGTGTCCGGTCTTTAAAGAAAAAACTGACTGCAGTGTTTCCTGGGAAAAGTGGGTGGAGCTGCGCTCTCTCCAGGTGCTGTCCTGAAAGACTCGTAGAAATACCGTTACCGGTAAGTCTAACTAGGGTTTTTCCATACTCAGGAGAAGCAGCAGAATGAAGTTTGGGGTGTAATTTCGCATATGCCTATGGCATGTTTGAGCAATATATCATTTAGTGACAACTTTGTGAGAAAAAAAAAAAATGTATTGTCATTTTCCTGAAACTTGTGGCAAAATATAAAACATTCCATGGACTCAACATGCCTCTCAGCAAATGGCTTGGGGTGTCTACTTTCCAAAATGGGGTCATATGGGGGGGGGTTGAAAATTACTTTGACCCTCCCAAACTCTATCTCTATCTCTCGAGAGATATATATATATATATATATATATATATATATATATATATATATATATATATATATATATATAAAATTTTTTTTTTTTTTTTTTTTAGAAGCAGAGGCCCTACAGATTAAAATGGTGAGAGTTGTAAATTTTTTTTTTCACTCCGCATTTGCGCAGCGATGTTTCAAACTCAACTTTTTGGTGAAAAAAAACACTTTTTTGAATTTTAATGCACTAAAACACACTATATTGGCCAAATGTTTGGTAACATATAAAAGATGATCTTATGCCGAAGTACATAGATGCCAAACATGACATGCTTTAAAATTGAGCACAACCGTGCAGCAGCGACAAACTACATAAATTTTAAAAGGCTTTACAGGTTACCACTTTAGATTTATAGAGGTGGTCTACTGCTAAAATTCCTGCCCTCTGATGTTCTCGGTAATACCTCACATGCATGATGCAATTACTGTTTACATATGACACGAGACCGACGCTTGCGTTCACCTTTGCGCGTGAGCATGGGGGGGACATGCTTTTTTATTTTTACACTGTTCTTCCTTTTTTTTTTTTTTTTTTTTTTTTTTTTTTCTTTGATCGCTTTTATTGGAGATTGGGAGATTGTCAATTGTAGGAGATTGTAAATATCCCCTATGATGGCAATAGGTAGTAACAGGTACTTTTTTTTTTTTTTTATTTGTCTATTAGTCTCTAGATCTCTCCTCTACCCTCAAAGCATCTGACCACACCAAGATCGGTGTGATAAGATGCTTTCCCAATTTCCAATGGCGCTGTTTATATCCGGCAAAATCTAAGTCATGAAATGCTCGTAGCTTCCGGTTTCTTAGGCCATAGAGATGATTGAAGCCATTCTGGTCTTTGATCAACTCTATGGTCAGCTGGCGGAACCACTGGCTGCATTCTCCGGTTCCCCGATGGGGCAGGAGAGGCTGAGAAAACCATGGAAGGGGGGGGGGTGACATTCCCTCCCACTGCTTGTAAAAGCACTCTAGTGGTTAATTGGCTTCTAGGATTGCTTTTTCATGAAAGCCGACCACTGGCTGAAAAGGGTGATACCAAGATGATACCTAAACCTGCAGACATCATTCTGTTATAACCAAAGTCCAGCAACATACCAGTACATTGCTCGTCCTTGTTGGGCATATATTGTAATGTACTTTTTTTTTTTTTTTTCATGCAGCCTGTGGGCTGAACGAAAAAAGAGACTGATCAGTGGGTATGCCTACCATTAGAATACCGCCCTTCATCCACCCACTTCTAATGATGGGCATACATGCACCGTTTTTTGTTGTTTTTTTTTTTTTTTTTTTTAAACTGGTGGTGAAATTGCCTCTTACAGCGCTAGTCGCTGATTTACGTATCGTGAGAACAAACGCTGTTGCTGTCAGGATAAATGAATCAGTGCTGCAGCTGACTGGTATACCTGAAAAGAAAATAATGGTTAACAACAAAACACAGTAAACAGTAGTTTACTGTAGTAAAAGTATAAAAGAATTACATACCTGAAAAGCAAACATGATAAAACATAGTAACAATAAAACATTGCAGTTAAAAAATACAGAAAAAAAGAGCAGTACAATAGCGAGAGAGGACAATAAAATGACAACTATTTTTGGCTTTTTTTATTTTAACACTTTTATTTGTAACTGTAATTGTAATGGTTCCAGGTTCGGGTCCCTCAAAATACAATGGCATCTTTGGAGACCCTGTGAAAGTGTACCCTAGACTGTGCAGTGCTGTACCCTACGCTAATATTACACTAGTGTCTGGTAGCGTTCGAAACATTCACCGATGCAAAGACCAGGTTGGCCAGGACAGGAGGGACAATAAATAGCGGGTGTCACACCTATATCCGCGATTGCTACAGACACGACATCTTCTTTGGGGTGATCGTTGGGTAGGGGTACCAGGGAGGACATACGGAAAATGCCTCTCATGCAGCCGGCTCACTGCATTTGGATTGGGAAGTTGGGCCACAGCACCATCTGGAAACAGAAGGGCTGTGATGATCTCTTTCTGGAATTTAAGGAAGGATACAGTTTGTCCTGACGCTTTGTATAGCACATAAGCATTCAGAAGAGCCAGTTGGAATATGTATACAGACAGTTTTTTGTACCAGCATCTGGCCTTACGGGCAATTAAGTACGGCGCCATCAACTGTTCGTTGAGGTCCACCCCTTCCATATTTAAGGTTGTATTCATGGACACAGGGGGGTTTCTCCACAACATCAGTCGCCATTGGAATTCGGACTGTCGTATCTGTGTGAAGGGAGGACGGAATGAAAACATTCTGATTATCCCTCCACTTTACTGCAAGCAAATTATTACTTCTCAAGCAGTCTCTCTCCCCCAATCTAAGACGGACTCTACAAGCCGCAGGGGTAAGCCCTGGCAATTAGATCGCACGGTGCCACATGCGCCAATTCCATGATCAAACAAGTTTTTAAAAAGTGGCACGCTCGTGTAATAATTGTCCACATACAAGTGGTGTCACCCTTATTCAGAAAGGGGTACCAAGTCCCAAACAATCTTGCAGCGCTCCCTATGTAGTCTGGGCAGTTGTCGGGCTCCATGTGACTATCTTTTCCCTCGTAAACCATAAATCTACATGTATAGCCTGTTGCCATGTCACAGAGCTTATACATCTTGACCCCATATTTGGCACGCTTGCTGGGAAGATACTGTTTGAATGACAAGCGGCCAGAAAATGTAATCAGGGACTCACCAACGCAGACAACTTGATTGAGAGTAAACAAGGCTGCAAACTGGTTATAGTAGTTTACAAGGGGCCGAATTTTGTGGAGCTGATCGTATTCAGGGTCACTCCAAGGACGACAGAGTTCATTGTCATTAAAATGCATGAACCGCAAGATCTGCTCATATCTAACCCTGGTCATGGATGCAGAGAACACGGGCATATGGTGAATTGGGTCAGTGGACCAATATGACAGCAACTCACTTTAACTATGCCAATGGGAAGGGATAGGCCCAGGAAGGTCTTAAATTCGGAAACCGTAATAGGTTTCCAATCTCTGGCAAGGGTCAACTGGGGATTAGCATGATGAATTGACCAGCATACAAATTGCTTTGGTCCACAATAGATCTATAGAGATCTTCCATGAAAAACAGCGAATAAATATCAAGTTATGTAAAATCAACTGTTAACCATCTGAATGCCGGGTTGGCCAGTAAATGAGGGAAGTACGGGTGCTGCAGAAGTGGTGGGCTCGCAATTAAGAATGGCATATTCTGCAGGAAGGGCACTATGGGCTCGACGGACCTGTGTTTGTCTTCTTGGTGGCTGCGGGACACTACTTGTGCTAGCCACTGCACCAGCTTGAACTGCACTTATGGGACTTGCCACTTCACCACGTGATACTGCAGTGCTGGATGTACGACCAGGGTGTACTAGGCCGTTGGTGCTTGCCAGTTCACCAGAAGGATGAGCGGCACTAGTACTGGCTCTCTGCTCCATATGAGAGCCCTGTGGTTCTTGCACCTCAATAGAGGAAGAACAGGGTAGGGTACGCCTGACCTTGGCAGGGTCCACTACTACGTTATCAGCGCTATCTGTCAGGGTGCCGCTTTTGTCTACTGGATCATATTCTGAGCCTGAATCTGACAGATGGGTGACTTCCTCTTCACTCTCATCTGTCATGCTCAGAAACGTGTAGGACTCTTCACTAGTGTACCTTCGATTGGACATTGTGGCCTCTAAATTTACTGGTACAACTAGTGAGACTCAGACAAAAATAGCACCTGATTGTCAGAGCCTGCTTCAATTGCTACGAAAAAACCTGTTAGCAGTTGCAGGGATTAGGCCTGACTCTGCGAACGCTGCAGTTATGTTTGTTGTGTTTTGTAAGTGACAGTGATCGATTGACACTTGGGTTGGCAGGGTAGAGGGGCTAAACGCAGGTGCTAGCAGGTATCTGGACTGATCCCACTAACACTGCATTTTTGGGAACCCTAAACTACTGGGGACTCTAGTATAGATCTGATCAGATCAAAGATATTGATCCATTCAGACACTACTACTAAGGGAAGCATATAGTGCGTGGGTGTTAGTGCTACTGGCACTAATCTGACGCTGCCTGGGGCTGATGCAGACCCTAACTGATGCTAAAACCCAACTGATGTCACCCACTGTGTGATCAGTGGGTTAAACCTTTATTAAGTAATATACCCTGACGCTATAAAAAAATAACTAGCGTCACCCGTGACACAATACGGTGGTCAAAAAATAGATCTACTAGTGACACTGCTGACGGGGTGAAAGGGTTAACCGTGGGTTAAAGCCTTTATTTAGAGGGGGTACCCTAGACCTACCTGGGCCTACTATTGCTGCCCTAACGCTGATTAGTGTCACAAGTGGCACCAATGCAGTGATCAGGAAAAATCTGAAAACTGCACTTGGTGACACAGTGACAGGGAGTAAAGGGATTAACTGGGGGGTGATCAGGGGGTGAAATATGTGCCTACGTGTAATGTGTCAGTGTAGTGTTGGTGCAACTCACTTTTAGATGTCCTCTCTCCTGTCTGAAACCGAAAAGAATTTGGTTGGGGAGATGTCATCACTTCCCCTGCCTGTGTTTACACTTACAGGCAAGGGAAGCATTTCATTGGTCAGAACCGATTAGCAGGTCCAGGCCAGAAATCATTGGCCTAGACCTGAGGACTGATTGGTTCTGCAACGAAACCAATTGCCGCTGGGGCGCAAGCGACGTACGGGGATGTGATTTTGCGCACCTGTGCCATTCTGCCGACGTATATCGGTGTGAGCCGGTCGGGAACCGGTTAAACTTCTCCGCAACATAATCCCTGACCTGTCTAGTGTGTTCCTTGGCCTTCATGATGCTGTTTGTTCACTTAGGTTCTCTAACAAACCTCTGAGGGCTTCACAGAACAGCTGTATTTATACTGAGATTAAATTACACACAGATGGACTCGATTTACTAATTAGGTGACTTCTGAAGGCAATTGGTTGCACTAGATTTTAGTCAGGGGTATCAGCGTAAAGGGGGCTGAATACAAATGCACGCCGCACTTTTCATATATTTTTGTAAAAAATAATGAAAAGCATTTATCATTTTCCTTCCACCTCACAATTATGCGCCACTTTATGTTGGTCTATCACATAAAATCCCTATAAAATACATTTACATTTTTGGTTGTAACATGACAAAATGTGGAAAATTTCAAGGAGTGTGGAATACTTTTTCAAGGCACTGTACATTTGTAGATGTTCACAAATAGTATTATTTGGTACCTTAGCACAATTAGCAGTAAATGTTTTGTATCTCATAGTCTGCTAGTTGTTGAGTTGCTGCTCACCCCTGCTCTGTGCACCGTGGAAACTGACTATAGATGGGTCGTCCTTCTTTGTTTTTTTTTGTTTTTTGTTTTTTTTTTTTTACTTGATTATGCTAGCAATGATTGACTGGGCACTTTTACCCTTCCTGCCTAGGCCAATTTTCATTTTTCAGTGCTGTCGCACTTTGAATGACAATTGCAGTCATGCAACAGTGTACTATTTTTTTTGAGACAGAGCTTTCTTTTGGTGGTATTTAATTGCCATTGGGTGTTTTATTTTTTGCTAAACAAATGAAAAACATTTTTCTTATTTACAAAATTTTATAACATAAACAAAGTCATTTTTTTTTCCTTCATTGATGGACACTGATGAGGCGGACGCTGATAGATGTCACTGACTTGGCAGCACTGGTGGGCACTGCCAATCAGTGCCCACTGATTGTCATATGACACCCTCCCGGTAACGTGCAATTGCGCTGTAGCTGTCATTTGGCTATAGTGCAGTCGTGAAGAGGTTAAGCTGGCCATACCTGTATTGTAATTTTGAATCTACCTATTGACCTCTATACAATAGCCCTGTTGACAACCACCAGCCTGCAACACTGATCAGTGTATTCTGACAGCAGGGAAGTCTCCCCGCTGTCAGAACACAATAGTTTATCAGGAGGAATCAGGCTGCCTCGCTTTGTGTTCTTGTTATATTATTCATCTATACATTCTGTTAATAAAATATAGTATACACCAGTTGCATTAGTGGTGAATTTGTCTTATGAACCACCCTGTATGCCATGTTGCGTTTTTCTTGCTTTAGAGATGATCACTTTGTTTTCCCAAGTTCCTGTCTGATTTTTGATGTGGATGTTGGATGCAGCTATTGACGTTCTATTGTTCTACCACACCTGCCTATGACGAGATGTTGCAAAAAGAACTGGATGGAAGAATGCTGAATATCCATTAGCTCTAATCTCATAAATCTAGGCATACATGTAATTAATTATATGAAAGCTGTTTAGCTGACTTGTTTGTAAATGAAAGTGTTTTGTACTGTTATGGAGCACAAAGCACTGCATACATTGGCTATACACAGTATAAAGCACAACAGTCTTTACCCATTTCGTTTTAGGATTCGTTTCACTAATGAAACTTTCAGTCTTGCTGTCCTTGATTAAATGCTTTTAAAGGGTGGATGATTATTATTAGTATTGTTGCTATTATTATTATTATTCACATTACATACTTGGCACATGGCATGTCATATCAGGATGGCCTTTGTAAAAGAAATCCCCGCTTACATGTATATTTATCATAGAAATCTAAGCATGAAATAAAACGCAATATTTCTATAGCATACTGTTTGGGTTGTTTTTTTGTTTGTTTTTAGGATAGAGTTAAAGCGGACCTTCAGTCATTCTATAATTTTTCCATCTATTAAATCTTCTGCCCTTGTTGTTTTCAACTTTAGATAGTAAAACATTTTTTTTCTGACAGTAAATACCTTATACAGCCCACTTCCTGTTTCTTGTCTGGTGTTTAGCCTAGGCTTATGACATCATGCACAGCTCTCTCACTCTCGTAAGCGTTAGCCAGGAAGGGAGGGGGGGATGAGTCATAAGAGGGTCAATGAGCGCTTCAGGGCTGCAGAGCTGGAGGTGTGCCTCTGTGTAAATCCAGGAAGGTAACAGGCAGCAGCTTCAGCTGCCCACAGTTAAAATGGCTGCAGCCACACTCAATGGAGGGAGATTTCTGCAGCATATTTAGCAAGTACAGAATCACAGTATATATATATATAAAATAATATTCAAAGTGGTTGGATGGGGGAAGCTTCAGAATGGTAAAGATGTTTTTATTACAAATTATGTGAGCAGACTGCAGTTCCTCTTTAATAGGGTGTCCCATGTCTTAATGGGGGCTAAAATGGAATATACATGCAAAAGCTTCAAAAAGGGGACGACGTTGAATATAGTATTTGGGTGTGTTTAATAATTGTAAAGAAAGCAACAGTTTTCTTTATTATTGCTGATTGTTTTGTGACTTTGGTACTTGTAATGTTAGCTGACAGTGGGAGGATAGCTAAAAATCCTTATGGGGAAGCTTGGGTTTAGATGTGTTTATTGTCTTTTGATTAACACTCTCCTCCTACATAAATGCTCTATGTACTGTCCTAATAGCCAACTTTGTTACTTTTTTTTTTTTTTTTCTTTTGAAGGAACTAAAACGATCAGTACCAGCAGGACTTGGCCTTTCTGAAACTCGAATCACTCATGGCTTTGATGATGGTAAAGAAGGAATCTTCGAAGCCACGCCTTATCAGGGTAAGACACTTACTTGACTTGTTTGGATCAGCTTCAAAACTAGTCACTAACTAAAGTCACTAACCTCTCATGACTTTTTATGATACCAGAATGGTCTTTACAAATCAAGAAATTCCTGTGCAGAAAAAGTAAATGTGTGTATCTATATCCATAGTGCTCCATTCACACCTGAGCATACTGGAATCATGGGCAGAATCGTGGCATAACACTAGATGCGTTAGTGAAGCCATTTTTTCTTAATGGCACCCCAAACACAGCGTGATTGACGAGCCACAAAACACGCTAAAATCAAGGCAACCAACTCAACACCAAACGCGCTAGGATCTGTGCCAAAATTTGGTACATGAGCTTCTTCAGTGTGTTTTTGCACTAGAGGGATGCCCATTCAGAAGAATAAGCACATGCAACATTTTAGGTTAACTGTGTAGGTAACTTAGCATATCATTAGGTGGGGATTTGCATGTAAGAAAGTACAAAGGCTAAGGGCTCATGGTCACTTGGCACCGTTGCATCTTACCTCTTTCTTTTCATAGCACTGGACAAGGAATTTAGTAGGATTTGCAAGTCAAGGAAATCCCAGTGTAGGCAGGTTCCTTAATTATAGAACATTTCTGTTTTTTACTCTGTTGGGTCTTATTCATATCTATCAAAGCCTATTCTAATTTAATTATAAAGTCTAGATTTTTATTAAGTTCAGAAAAAAATAATATAGGCAACCTAAGCAGGGTATCCATATATGGATGACCATCTAAATTGATCATACCCTGGAGCCACAAGCTTGTCATGGTGTGAAGCAGATCTCCAGGCATACAGCTCAGAGACAGATATGTTCTGTTAAAGCCAGACAGTGTATCAGATCATTTTACCTACTTTGTAATTAAACTGAACAACTTGATCAAGTCCCGGGTGCTTTCTATACTTTTCCTCCTAGTGTGCTGAAGCGCACAGGCCTGTAGGAAACTAATGTAAATACAGAACAATCAAAGTCCAGAACTTATATTGGCTGTGTATAAAATTTCAGGTATAACTAGAGGCAAAACTATTACTTAGATTTGGATAGATCGTGAGGATTAAAGCTGTATTAAACCTAAACCAAAAATGTTAAATATTGGTGCTTACCAATCATTTGATGTGGTGGCTGCATTTAGTTTTTTTTTTTTTAGGATTTTTCCCTCTGTTTTCACTATCTCTATCTATCGCTGATCTGGCTAGAAACACACCTCCTGTATTGGAGTGACCCCACTCTGGATGAGGGAGCACAGGGGCAACTTTGTACAGCAGCATTGTCAGCCTGCAGGGAGGGGAGTGTTAACAGCTAACACTGCCGTTGCAGTAACAGGTTTTTGGGGGGGGGTTTGGGATAAAGGTCTTACATGAATATATAAAAGCTGATCCATTGTAAGCATCCCTGTTAGTAGTAAATGGTTTGTTTCAAAACTCTAACTGCTACATTTACAGGAAAGCTTGTTCTTTAAAAAAAAAAAAAAAAAAGACTTACTGGCCATATTGCCTGGTGAAAATAAAGGAAAGAAAGCCTAAAAAAGAAAACTAATGCAGCTAACACATCCAAGAATTGGTAAGCTGCACTATGTTTTTAGCTTTTGGGTTTAATTCTGCTTTGAGAACTTCTGTCAGGTTTTTATTCCTGTATGTGTCACGTTTAGGGACATTCGCCCTTAATTGTCCTGATCACCAATGTCTTCAGAAATGAATGAGAAGGTAAATGCAAAATTTTGAGTTGCCACCAGAATAGTAATAGAGGGGTAATCTACCAGTGGAGACACTTGTTCCTGTGGTAATTGTCTTAAGAGGGAATTTTTATTCTCTCACATACTGTTGACATTACAGGACAGAAATCTCCCTAATGGCAAAAGATACAGGTGGCAAAAAAACATCAAAGTCTGACAGCTGTTTTAACCCTCCTCTATCCAAAATAGGGGGTGGGGGGGTTGGCTTAAGATATACTTGTATTTTATCTGAGTTACAAATATTTGGATTTAATAGTGTTTTATCTCTGCCTAAGGTTCAGCTTAAAAGAGTTGTATCCCCTTTATGTACACCCAGATTTGTTTTGCAGTGGTGTAAAGCCTGGTAGACACTAACTGTTTTTGTTTTTTTTTTTTCATTCAACCCAGCGGGCTCAACGAAAAAAAAACAAGTGCTCAGGAGAAGCCGCTTTACTAACTATGCAATGTTAGTACAGCCACATCCTCCGCTGAGGTATTGTTTTCTGACAGGGGACAGCCCCTCCGTCACAACACAATCGGTCAGCACTCTTAGCCATTGGCCGAGAGTGCTGATAGGCAGACCTTCTTCAATCATGCAACTTCAACAGGAGCTGGCCCAATGGCCAGCTTCTGTCAGACCCGCTGCCGTATACACGGGCCGAGTGTCACCCAATTTCTATTAAACCGGCTGATGCCACCTGATATTTTAGCCCTTGTGTACAGCCCTTAAGTCTCAGGATGGGTTCTAGTATTCAGAGTCAGCTTTGTACTTTCCTTTTGCTGTCTATTTTGCTTTTAGACATGAAGCTAGTTTTAGAAGATGCTTTTGTTTTTATTTTTTAAAATTTTATTTTACATTATCCCAAAGGGCCAGTTCACGCTGGTCCGACATACGCTCTGACTTTGAGAGCACAAGTCAAATGACATGTCAAAATCAGTGGTTCCATATGAGAGCCGTCTTAACTGGTCCGACTTGGAAAAGGGTTCCTCCACTACTCTGGTCTGACTTGGGGCATGATTTCAGCCCATTGATTTGAGTGTAAATCACATCCAGGTCGGATCATCATCTTAGCTGATCTAACTTGTGGCATGCGATTTGTGTGCTGAGGATCTTGAAAGGGAACCCCCGCGCCATAATAAAAATAAACAGCGAGCCATTTTTTTTTTTTTTTTTTATGGGTGTGGGATTCACTTTCAAGATCCATCCGGGGGGGGGGGGGGGCACGCTTGTGTGTGTGTGTGTTTGTTTTTTTTTTTGATAAATTTGGAGTGAGGTTTCCTCCATATCAGAAGCAAAGGAATTGTTTTGATTGGTGAAAGGACAGGTCGCAATCATCTCTGTCTGATCAGAGTCTGATCCTGTTCATTGAAGTCGGACCTGACGTCGCAGGGCAAAGTCAGATAGGAAGTCGTGCGGCTGACGTAGAGGAGCAGTGTGAACCCGGCCTAGTTTTTAAATGCAGGTTTTTCAAAAACGAACATTTTCTAGTTGTTGGGAAAGGAATATTTCTGATATTTTCTTCCAATGTACATAGAATAAACAACAAGAAGTGACAGGCGCCTCTAAGTGCAGTATCTTACAAGTAATTTATTATAATAGCAAATCATTATCCCCTCACATGGTTTAATCTGGGATCAGGCATATCTGTAGGATCGGCCTCCTTCCTTTTTTAGGCCTGGAGTGTCTGCCCTTTCTCCAGCTTCATTGGTTGGCTTGCAGAGGGCGCAAGCACCATCTACACAGATGCTAGCACCGTGGATGCCCCCCAATCCTCCAGATATGCCTGAACTTATATTGCACCATGTGAGGGGATAATGTCTTGCTTTTATAATAAATTACTTGGAAGTTCCTGCACTTGGAGGTGCCTGTCCCTTGTTTCTAATGACTAAGAGCTTGCCTCTACTCTTGGTCCGGCAGCCCACGTGGATTATATTCCATTTCATCCCAGATAAATCACTTGCTTCACATTACCTGGCGCAATACTTTTTCCTTTTTTCCATAGAATAAACAGAATAAACCAAGCATGTAATGTTATTTGTTGTGCTCTCAAGTTCTCTGTAAATATTTGAAACAATTTATTCATTATTGGTTTAAGAAATAAGTGTGCTTAGGACAGGGATATCATTAGCATTATCACATATATGTCTGTTTATGTAAAAAGTACATCTAGTGTTATTTAACAAATTTAGTTTAAATCAGGTCTTTCACTGCATTAAAGCTGAATTAAATTGAAGGCTTTAGGCGTATGCTTTATTATTTTGCATGAATAGGCTGGTAAAAGACGCTGAATATTATTAACATATATTGCTGTATGTAAAGTTAATGGAAAAAGCTTGTATAAGGTCTCTTTGTGTGTTTGATTTTGGCTGAACCCCTTCAGTTTGACACTGGAGACCAGCCAGTTTGCAATTGCAGCGCTAAGGCTTAATGTACACGGGACGTTTTTACAACCTCTCCTGAATGATTTAACTTGACCGATAAAAACCGAAGTTCAAAACGTCCGTTATGCCACGTTTAGAAGCGTTTGAAAAATAATTTTTTCTTTTTTTTTTTTCTCAAAATTCGCAAAAATGAAAAACGGCCTTAAAAGAAATGTGGCTGATACCGCATTTAGTGTCTGAAATGTCGGAAACTTCAGCATCTGAACTCATTTTTTTTGCGTTCAAAGAAAAGCCTCTAAAGGCAACTGCCTAAAAACGACATTAAACAAACCTGTGTACATGTACACATAAGATAACATTGTATGAGTTCAGGAGCAGCTGAAAAAAGCAGCCAACTGCCTCTGAATGTCCATTTACCAGCAGCAGTGTACATGAGGCCTAATACCCCATACACACAGTCGGATTTTCCAGCGTAAAATGTTCGATGGGAGCTTCTTGTCGGAAATTCGTGTAGGCTCCATTGGACATTTTCCGTCGGAATTTCCATCAAACAAAATTTGAGATCTGGTTCTCAGATTTTCCGACAACAAAATCCGTTGTCGTAAATTTCCGATCGTGTGTACACAATTCCGACGCACAAAGTTCCACGCATGCTCGGAATCAAGCAGAAGAGCCACACTGGCTATTGAGCTTCATTTTTCTCGGCTCGTCGTACGCGTTGTACGTCACCGCGTTCTTCACGTTCGGAATTTCCGACAACATTTGTGTGACCGTGTGTATGCAAGACAAGTTTGAGCCAACATCCGTCGGGAAAAATCCATGGATTTTGTTGTCGGAATGTCCGATCGTGTGTATGCGGCATTAGAGTGGAACATTGGTAATTGAATGCTCACACAAGTCATTGCCTGGCTGTGATGGTGGAAGAGAAGTTTCCAGAACTGAGCAGAAGTCACAGCACTTGGCTATCTTGGAGTCGTCATAAACTGCCCTCCAGAACATTTATGAAATTTCAGTGCTTATTTTTTTTTTTTTTTTTTTTTTAATTGGTGGTGTAGGCTTTGTGCACATGTAAAAGTGTCATGTATTTCTGGTGCCCAGCACTACATGTCCTGAGTGTGGGTAGTGTGCGTTCAGAGCATTACGTCTGTGTGCATGCACTAGTTTACTCTTTAGCGGAGCCTAACTGCATATAGCAGTTTTCACCCATTCATGTTCAAGAGTTTGCATGTTCTCCCTGTGCCAGTGTGGGTTTCCTCTGGGTACTCTGGTTTCCTTCTACACTTAAAGACCGTTTAAAAAAATGTACTTGTCCAAGGAACTAAATCTTGGTCCCAATCTACTTGTCCTGATAAAAGAAAAATTATTTTGCCCAAAATCCTATTTAAATAAGGTTTTAACATTGCGCTGTTTATTTCCTAGTCGCCTCCCTGCCTGTCTCCAGCATCGCACCCAGGGACTAGTAGGGAGGGGCGAGACCTTGCAGTGTGATGAGCACCAATCGGGTGCTCATCAGGAAAGGGGCGTGTCAGGTTCTCAACTTTCAGCAGAAGCGCATCTGCTGAGTGAATAAATGAGGCGCAGGCCTCAATGAGAAAAAAAATAAAAGGTTATTCCTTCAGGTTGCCATCACACATGGAAGCACTTAAGCTCTGGTATCCTCTCCGTAAAGCTCCAATCACACTTGTGATTCTGCCTGCATTCTCAAAACGCACTACCATCACAAATGCAGGTTCAGGTGCCATTATTTTAAATGACACCTTAAACACGGTGCAGTTTTGATGTGCGATTTATCAAACGGCAAATCGCATCACGTGAAGCTTGTCATCTGCAAGAAGCTCCTGCTCCTTTTTTAAGTGACAAGCTTCATGCTATACCATTTATGTGGCAAAACCGCACTGCGTTTTAGGTGCCATTGAAAATAATAGCACCTGAACCTGTGTTTTGCGATTGTAGTGCATTTGGAGATCCCAAAACACCCAGGTGTAAATGGAGCCTTAGTCCTGGTTCACACTGATGTGGATCAGATGCGATCTCAAAGGCATATATTCGCATAGCATCTAAAAATTCATTTTTTTCTATGAAGGATGTTAACATCTATGCAGTGCAATTTTTGATCCGATTTACTAATGAAAGGGTCCTGTGCAGGTTTGGAGAGTTGCCTTCCAAATGCGCACAGCATAGAGTATACTGGCATTTTAAGATAACTGTTCACTTTGGATGCGATTCAAAGCCAGTTTTGCAAAGAAATGACTAGAAGACAGATTTGTATAGAAGTGGATGGAAGGCTTTTTTAGCATATTAAGGCAGATTGAAAATGGCAGCAGCACTAAATTCGCATTGAACAAAAGGGTATAAACAATCTCATCCCTGAACCTTATCTGAATCGCTGAGCAACTACCTTTTGACAATGAAAACTTTAATGAAAAGAGCACCGCATAAAGTAAACCCTGCTGCTCACCCCCACAGCAGGGCTAAATGTAAAAAAAAATAAAAACAAACACCTGCCCAGTTCCCAGAACTGCATGTCCCGGGCGCCAGGCGATATGATTTGCACATCTCTGCTTAGATTGTAAGCTTCTTGAAGAAGGGGCAATGCAAATGTACAATATATATATATATATATATATATATATATATATATATATATATATATATGTAAAGCGCTGCATAAATTGTTGACACAGATATATAAATACCTGTAATCAATAAAAGGAATGTTTTCTGAGAGAAGCATAGAGTTGCGTTCTTAGTTGGTTGTATCATACTGACTTTTTGGCTTTGATATGTTTGAGTTTGTAACTCAAAACTATTATGCACATAATGACTTCTGATTTCCCTGGACTGCATACTTGTTGCAGCTCAGTACCTCAGATGGTATTGAAGTCAGTAGGCAAGTATAGCTGCCAGGCAACCAGCATTTTTTAAAAAGGAGATTGGCAATGGCAGCAGTCATGTTTCAATCAGGTTTGCTTTAATGTAAATCTTTGTACATGCTGAACATACGTCAGGTTGCAGGTAGCTGAAATGCCTTATAAGTGAGCCTAAGTGATATTAAAGTCCTTGTGTTTTTTTTTATTTTTTTTTTTTTAAATAAGCATGTTCTACTTACCTAATCTGTGTAATGGTTTTGCACAGAGCAGCCCGGATCCTCCTCTTCTTGGGCCCCTCACAGGTGCTCCTGGCTCCTCACTCCTGTCGAGTGCCCCCATAGCAAGTAGCTTGCTATGAGGGCATCCGAGCCGCTTCTCTGTGTGTCAGTTCAGTGGACACCATTCTGGACCATTCTGTGTGTCCAATGGCACCTGCTGCTGTCTCAGCCAATGAGGAGGGAGAGTCCTGGACATCAGAGGCTCTCGTGCAACATCGCTGGATTGAGAGGGGGCTCAGATAAGTATTATGGGGGCTGATGCACACTGGAGACATATACAGTGGGGACGGAAAGTATTCAGACCCCCTTAAATTTTTCACTCTTTGTTATATTGCAGCCATTTGCTAAAATCATTTAAGTTCATTTTTTTCCTCATTAATGTACACACAGCACCCCATATTGGCAGAAAAACACAGAATTGTTGACATGTTTACAGATTTATTAAAAAAGAAAAACTGAAATATCACATGGTCCTAAGTATTCAGACCCTTTGCTCAGTATTTAGTAGAAGCACCCTTTTAATCTAATACAGCCATGAGTCTTTTTGGGAAAGATGCAACAAGTTTTTCACACCTGGATTTGGGGATCCTCTGCCATTCCTCCTTGCAGATCCTCTTCAGTTCTGTCAGGTTGGATGGTAAACATTGGTGGACAGCCATTTTTAGGTCTCTCCAGAGATGCTCAATTGGGTTTAAGTCAGGGCTCTGGCTGGGCATTCAAGAACAGTCAGAGTTGTTGTGAAACCACTCCTTTTGTTTTTTTAGCTGTGTGCTTAGGGTCATTGTCTTGTTGGAAGGTAAACCTTTGGCCCAGTCTGAGGTCCTGAGCACTCTGGAGAAGGTTTTCATCCAGGATATCCCTGTACTTGGCCGCATTCATCTTTCCCTCGATTGCAACCAGTCGTCCTGTCCCTGCACCTGAAAAACACCCCCACAGCATGATTCACAATGCTTCACTGTTGGGACTGTATTGGACAGGTGATGAGCAGTGCCTGGTTTTCTTCACACATACCGCTTAGAATTAAGGCCAAAAAGTTCTATCTTGGTTTCTTCTGACCAGAAAATCTTATTTCTCACCATCTTTGAGTCCTTCAGGTGTTTTTTTAGCAAACTCCATGCGGGCTTTCATGTGTCTTGTACTGAGGAGAGGCTTCCGTCGGGCCACTCTGCCATAAAGCCCTGACTGGTGGAGGGCTGCAGTGATGGTTGACTTTCTACAACTTACTCCCATCTCCCGACTGTATCTCTGGAGCTCAGCCACAGTGATCTTTGGGTTCTTCTTTACCTCTCTCACCAAGGCTCTTCTCCCCCGATAGCTCAGTTTGGTCGGACGGCCAGCTCTAGGAAGGGTTCTGGTCGTCCCAAACGTCTTCCATTTAAGGATTATGGAGGCCACTGTGCTCTAAGAAACCTTAAGTGCAGCAGAATTTTTTTTTTTTTTTTTTTTGTAACCTTGGCCAGATCTGTGCCTTGCCACAATTCTGTCTCTGAGCTCTTCAGGCAGTTCCTTTGACCTCATGATTCTCATTTGCTTTGACATGCACTGTGAGCTGTAAGGTCTTCTATAGACAGGTGTGTGGCTTTCCTAATCAAGTCCAATCAGTATAATTAAACACAGCTGGACTCAAATGAAGGTGTAGAACCATCTTAAGGATGATCAGAAGAAATGGACAGCACCTGAGTTAAATATATGAGTGTCACAGCAAAGGGTCTGAATACTTAGGACCATGTGATATTTCAGTTTTTCTTTTTTAATAAATCTGCAAAAATGTCAACAATTCTGTGTTTTTCTGCCAATATGGGGCGCTGTGTGTACATTAATGAGGAAAAAAAATGAACTTAAATGATTTTAGCAAATGGCTGCAATATAACAGAGTGAAAAATTTAAGGGGGTCTGAATACTTTCCGTCCCCACTGTATACCCAATGTGCGACGCTAAGAATTATGTAATGTACTAAAACTCTAAAAATGGTAATATAAAATAAATAAACAGATAATAGGATAATTAAGTAAAATATCCCCAATTATAGTGCAGGTTATACACAGTCCTCAATATCGATAAGCAAGAAAAAGTCCATAAACCTATCAAAGAAAAAAGGTGAAACAAATGGTGTCTTCATGCAATGTGCATTCTCCCCCTTAAAGCGGTTGTAAAGGTAATTTTTTTTTTAAAAAAAAATAACAAACATATCATACTTACCTTCACTGTGCAGCTCGTTCTGCACAGAGTGGCCCCGAACCTAGTCTTCTGGGGTCCCTTGGCGGCTGTTTCAGCTCCTCCCCGCAAGCATTCACCACCTTAATGCGAGCTCCCTCGCATGGTGGTGAGTGCTTGCGGGCGCGCTCCCGTGATACAGCCGGCGGCTATAGCCGCTCGCTGTATCACTCGGCCCCGCCCCCCGGCGCGCTGCGTCATCGGATGTGATTGACAGCAGCGCGAGCCAATGGCTGCGCTGCTTTCAATCCATCCACTGCAGCCAATCAGCGACCAGGCTGAGCTGCAGCGAAGATGACAAGAACGTGCAGCGAAGATTCGAGGCGTCAGGTAAGTAAAACGGGGGGGCTGGGGGCGGCGGTACTGTCAAAAGTTTTTTCACCTTAATGCATAGAATGCATTAAGGTGAAAAAATTTTTACCTTTACAACCCCTTTAAGGTATGCCCTCACCTTAAGGGCTTTAAAAACAAGCATATGAAGTGATCTTTGAAAATACTAGACGGAAGTTGTGGCTTTATTGACCAGCGTTCTTACCAGGAGGTGGAGTGAATGTGTGATCTGCGTTTACCATTAACCAGCCACTATATGGATGATAACCATCTAAGCTGTTAAGATTTACTACAGGCTTGTTTTTAAAGCCCTTAAGGTGAGGGCATACCTGAAGGGGGGGAGTGCACATTGCATGAAGACACCATTTGTTTCACCTTTTTTCTTTGATAGGTTTATGGACTTTTTCTTGCTTATCGATATTGAGGACTGTGTATAACACACACTGAGCACTTGCACTTTTTTCACCTGCTAATGAGCACCTGCACTATAATTGGGAATATTTCACTTAATTATCCTATTATCTGTTTATTTTATATTACCATTTTTAGAGTTTTGCTACATTGCATAATTCTTAGCGCTGCACATTGGGTATATATGTGTCACATTTTGAGAAAGTGGTGAGTGCTGCCAGCCATTTCAAAGTATTTTTTATTTTATTTTTTTGAGTTTTTGGATTTTGTTTGTTTTTTTTTTGTTTTTTGTTTTTTTTGTTTTTGAGTTTTTTAGTTTTGGCAGCTCACAAGGTTTATACATATATTATGTACACTGGAGGTTTTTTGTATATTTTGATGCATTAAGATAAAAAGCCTTCTTTCTTTTAGAACCATTTAAAAAATATCAACAGCACATTTTCCAGGCTTCTAAAAAGTGTGTGTTGGATTTTTGATTGTGTAACCTGCCTACTGAAACAGACAGTTTCTGATATGTATTTTCTTCAATGTGTGTTGGAGCAACTGCCGAATACCATGGTGTTCAGGTGAAGAGGTATCCTAATCCAAGTGTACCATCCCTGCAATAGTTGTGTCAATAAATTTAACATGTGTTTGGTCACCTGGAGCTTACACCTCATTCTTCAACTCTAATGAAAGTATATCCTTTCGTTGGCATATTCAGCTGAAGTGTCTTGTTTCTTCTATAATCTTCTGGTCTAACTCTATCCCCTAATAGTTTACTAGTGTTTGTATGCATATTGTAATTTTTGTGCAATATATACTCTTCTTAGGTTCCTTCACGCCCAGGTCTCCAGTAATTTCCCCTAGCAGCACAGCAGCTAGCAGACTGGCTGGACAAGGAGATGATTTAATTGCTCCGTCAGGTATTGCAGATGCTGGATAACTCCCCAGGAACTGCTGGTGCTGCACTAACCTCTTTATTTTTCCTTATTATTTCCTGATTATCTCTGAATCATAGGAGTGTGCTTTATTCCTGCCCTGCTGAGAATAATTCATGTGCCAATTAACTCAAAAACACGTTAACCTTTCTCCTTGTTCAAAAACAACATCACCCTGTATTCAAAATGTGCACACTATATGTTTATCTAAAGTGTCTGACAAAGCACTTGTTTGGCAAAGTGCAATGTTGTGCAGTAATCAGTAGCAGCTAGTCAATCTGTTCTCATCATAAGTGCCCTAAGCTGCTGAAGATGCTCTATGATGTGTATATGGGTTCCCGTACAAAACCGCTCTCTGCAACATTTGCAAAATGTTCTTTCTCCCTTCAAACTCCTTAGCACAAATTACATTGCATGCAAGTGGATTGATCGTCACCATACGTGAGGATTACTTTTGAAACAATGGCTCTCACATTGTAACAAGACAGTGTTCAGGGGAAAGATGCATGGTGGTCTCACTGGAAGGAAAAATGTCTGTGCATCAGTGGTGTCTGTTTGAGGAGGACTGATTTGGTAGTGGTATGAAGGGAGAGGGGGGCTGGGAATTTCGAGGCGTTGTGAGGTATATTTAACTAAGAAACCCTGTGTGGCTCTGAGGGCTAGAGAGTTACACTAATGTGAGCCCTCTAAAGGGTGATCTGTGGTGGATCACATTTCAGAGGGTATTTGACAGGTGGTATAGAGATGTTATCTTGCCTCCTTACTGCCTGCTTTGACATCCAAATACCTGCACCACTGCCCTTGCATCATAGCCCCATTCAGTTACAGTGACTTAAAAAAGTATTCATACGCCTTGAAACGTTCCACATTTTGTCATGTTACAACCAAAAACGTAAATGTATTTCAGTGTGATTTTTATGTGATAGACCAACACAAAGTGTCACATACTTGTGAAGTGAAAGGAAAATGATAAATGGATTTCCAAATTTTTTTACAAATATGTGAAAAGTGTGGCGTGCATTTGTATTCAGCCCCCCTGAGTCATTACTTTGTAGAACCACCTTTTGCTGCAATTACAGCTGCAAGTATTTTTGGGGTGTGTCTCTACCAGCTTTGCACATCTAGAGAGTGACTTTTATGCCCATTCTTCTTTGCAAAATAGCTCAAGCTCTGTCAGATTGGATGGAGAGCGTCTGTGAACAGCCATTTTCAAGTCTTGCCACAGATTCTCAATTGGATTTAGGTCTGGACTTAGACTTGGCCATTCTAACACATGAATATGTTTTGATCTAAACTGTTCCATTGTAGCTCTGGCTGTATGTTTAGGATCGTTGTCCTGCTGGAAGGTGAACCTCCGCCCCAATCTCAAGTCTTTTGCAGCCTAACAGGTCTTCTAAGACTGCCCAGTATTTGGCTCCATCCATCTTCCCAACAACTCTGATAAGCTTCCCTGTCCCTGCTGAAGAAAAGCATCCCCACAACGTGATACTGCCCCCACCATGTTTCCCGGTAGGGATGGTTTGTTCAGGGTGATGTGCAGTGTTAGTTTTCCGCCACACAAAGCGTTTTGTTTTTTTACCAAAAAGTTCAATTTTGGTCTTATCTGACCAGAGCACCTTCTTCCACATGTTTGCTGTGTCCCACAGGTGGCTTCTCTTGTCACAAACTGCGACTTCTTATGGCTTTCTTTCAACAATAGCTTTCTTCTTGCCACTCTTCCATAAATGTCAGACTTGTGGAGTGCACAACTAATAGTTGTCCTGTGGACAGATTCTCCCACCTGAGCTGTGGATCTCTGCAGCTCCTCCAGAGTTACCATGGGCCTCTTGACCGCTTCTCTGATTGATGCTCTCCTTGCCTGGCCTGTCAGTTTTGGTGGATAGCCATGTCTTAGTAGGTTTGCAGCTGTTCCATACTCTAGATTTTCGGATGATGGATTAAACGGTGCTCCATGAGATGTTCAAAGCTTGGGATATTTTTTTTATAACCTAACCCTGCTTTAAACTTCTCCACAACGTTATCCCTGACCTGTCTGGTGTGTTCCTTGGCCTTCATAGTGGTGTTTGTTCACAAAGGTTCTCTAACAAACCCCTGAGGGCTTCACAGAACAGCTGCATTTGTACTGAGATTAAATTACACACAGGTGGAGTCTATTTACTAATTAGGTGACTTCTGAAGACAATTGGTTCCACTAGATTTTAGTTAGGGGTATCAGCGTAAAGGGGGCTGAATACAAATGCACATCACATTTTTCAGATATTTATTTGTAAACAATTTTGAAGACCATTTCTCATTTTCCTTCCACTTGACAATTATGTGCCACTTTGTGTTGGTCTAATGTGGAAAATTTCAAGAAGTATGAATACTTTTTCAAGGCACTGTAAATAGGTTGTGTTTACTAGCTATTACTACCTGCCATATGCGACTGGATTGTTATTTGTGCTGAAGCATGCAAAACACCCTTTGCAGCTTAAGGGGGAGTGCATATTTTTATTGCCCCCCAACTGCAAGTGTAAATCAGCCCTGAGGCTCCCCCCCTCACTCTGTGTACTTAAAGCGGAGTTCCACCCAAAAATGGAACTTCCGCTTTAAGGGAAGGTGACCCCCTGACATGCCAGATTTGACATGTCGTGTTTTTATTTTTTTTTGGTGGGGTAGCGGAAACCCACTTTTTAGAGGTTTCCAACTCCCACTTCCTCCCGGGGCTCCGGAAGTAAGGTCACCCCTCCCTCTCGGCAATCATCTGGGACACGTCACAGGTCCCAAAATGATTGCCTGGCCAGTCACAGCGCGCTGCGTGGCTCGCAGTAGTGCGTGCCTGGCTTTGAAGCCACAGCCAGGCGCCCACAGTGACAATGCCGGCGCTGCAGAGAGGAGGTGGAGATGAGCAGGACTTCGTTCCCCTACATCGCTGGACCCTGGGACAGGTAAGTGTCCCATTATTAAAAGTCAGCGGCTGCAGTATTTGTAGCTGCTGACTTTTTAAATTTTTTTTCTTTTTTAAGCGGAACTCCGCTTTAAATTCAGACAACCTCAGCACAGCAACTGCCCAGAAATAAAAGCCGCTTCTTACCTATCCTTGTCATGTGACATCACATGACTGGAGACCTGTCCTCACTCTCCAGCAGGTGCCGGTGCTGCTGAGGTGGTAAGTTCTCAGTGGGCGCTTGTTCTGCCTGCTATCTCCCGCCCACACTAGACTGCTGATGGAGGAACAGAAGTAGAGAATTCCCCACCCTCTCTGCTGTGTGTTCATTTCTGAATGATACAAGTTTTCAGGCAACCAGGTGATGGTTTGCTAATAAAGTATGAAGCCTGTCTATGCCAATTCTGCTCAAATAATAGTTTGCACAAAACTAGTCCTAGTTCCTCTAACCTGTAGGGCGCTGGCTTAAAACAAGTATGCAGGTAAAATCCCACACTTTTTAGATTTCAATGGTTGCATTCTTTCACCATGTTAGCAGCTCATTAGGTATTAAAGTCAGGATCATGGTCAGACTCTATGCGGTTGATTTAGACCCCTTTTACACTGGGGCTTTTTTCAGGCGCTTTAGCGCTAAAAAAGCACCTGTAAAGCGCCTGAAAGAAGCCTCATCTGCAATCCCAATGTGAAAGCCCGAGTGCTTTCACACTGGGGCGCTGCGCTGGCAGGGTGTCAACAAAAGTCCTGCAAGCAGCTTCTTTGCAGCGCTTTTGTGTTTTTGTCACCAGGCTGGGTGCACCGATGGCCCGAGCCCTTTCACACTGCCAGCGCCCGAAAAAATGCCCCAGTGTGAAAGGGGTCTTAAGCGGCGCTTTAACAGCGTTTTTCGGGTGCTGGCAGTGTGAAAGGGCTCATGTGGCCTCCCTTTCGCATTCGATTTTACACTTGGACAGGAAGGGCTTGTGGTTCTCTGTTTACACTGTCTCCTAGGCATTCTTCCAGTCCTTATCAAATCCCAGACTAGTTTTAGACAATATGCCTCCAAAAAGCAGGCATGTTCACCTAGCACTAAAAAATGAATCCATTGTTGTCTTTGGTCTTGCATAGAAAAGCATGGTCACAGCAAAAAAGCAAGCTGGATGTCCCGCTGTCTTTGCATTGATGCTTTTTTGACTTTTTCATGAATTGTAACCTGTATGTGCTTTGCGTATGCAGTTTTGTTTACATAACTAATGTTACGATGTGGGTTTCACATATGTTTTTAGATACAGAAACTGTGGCAGTTGATATTTTATTGCTTCTTTTATGTGCCAAGGATTTCACCACAAAATAAAACTTGACTTTAAAGTGGTTCTAAAGCCTAAACATTTTTTACCTTAATGCATTCCTTGCATTAAGGTAAAAAATGTTTAGGCATTGGTTTTGGCCCCTCACCCCCTTACCTGAGCCCTGATTCGATTTAGCGCTGTGTAGCTCTTCTCTCCCCTCACTTCCAGGTCTCACTGGCTTTGCAGGGCAAGCGGGAGTCATTGGTCAATCAAAGCCAGTGCCGAGTCCCACTGTCTGTGTCAATGGATGCAACAGCAGGGCTCGGGAGAGAGCATGCACAAGTGCCCCCATGGGAAGTGGTTTCCCCTTAGGGGACTTGACAGAGAGGAGAAGCCAGGAGCACCGGCAGGGGATCTGAGAAGAGGAGGTTCAGGTAAGAAGTGTAGACATGTTTGTTATTAAAATTAGAAAAAAAATTTCCTTTACAAATTTTTCACAAAAGCAGTTCAGATGGCTGTTAGTCATGAAGTCACAGAGCATCCACTCAAATTTCAATTTATGCTAGTAGGAGCTTCTAGTTTGAGCTTCTTTTATTATCAGCTTACAAACAGTATTTGCTAGATATTTGTACATTGAATGACCTGGGTGATGTTGTTTTAGAAAATACTGCCAGTGTACATCAGTAGTAATATGTTAGACTTGATGCTTAATTATTGCTTGCCAATTCATTTCTTTTATTGGCTGTTCTATGGATAATTGTCTTCCAAGTATCTTTCCCTGTAGCACAATGCTATTGTTGCAGATACATGTTACTGGAAGTCATTGAAAGATGTCTGCTTATTTTGTTTTGCATAACAAAGTTACATTTTGTTCTTGTTTCTGTAGGTGATCGACAAAGTGCACAACAGAGAAGCGGCCCTGTTGTCCTTTCAGAAGAACCAAGGAGTACGGCTATTGAAAAATTTGAGCTTGTAAGAAGATGGAGTTTAAACACCTACAAGGTGCGTATTGGACATTTTAGTGTAAACTAGGTAGGGCCAAAACAATTAATCGACAACCAATCGATTATGCAAATAGTTGTCAACAATTTTCATAAGCGATTAATCGGCCAGCTGATTAGTTGGCCTGCATACAGAATGCATTATTTGTTTACATATCAGGAAATACAGTGCAGCACACATACAGCTCAGTACACCATCCATACATGTCAATAAGTGCCTGAGAACTTGTGAATGTGTGAGGAGCAATGCCTCATGGGACATGTAGTCCTGGGCATGAAATGAGTGAAATAATATATATATATATATATATATATATATATATATATATATATATATATTAATTACTTTTTTTTTTTTACCCTATGATGACAGGTGATACAAAAAAAATCATGCTGCTGCTACTAAATACTAATGCTACTAATACTAGGCCTGGTTCCCGACTATGCGTTTTTTGGTGCTTTTTGCAGAAATGCACTACAGTTCATTTAACATGGTTTCCTATGGGACATGTTCACATCTATGCTTTTTTCAGTCGCTGTGTATTTGGAAAGGGTCAAGTACTTTTTTCAACGCAAAATGGTGCTTTTTTTTTTTTTTTTTTTTTTCTTTTTTGGTTCAATATACTTCAAAGGAGAAGCTGCAAAAAAGCATGTAGTGTGTTTTTGCTGCGGTTTGCGTTCTTTAATCTGGCCAATAACAAATTAGCCAAAAAAAAGCATAAAAAATGCAAATTGCCCCGCAAAATCGCGTGTGCTAAAACGCACAGCAAAAAGCACTGCAGAAACAGATCAAAAGCAAACTGCATAGATGTGAACCGAGCCTTATGCTGGCCATACACTTACCGATTTTAATATTAGAATATTTATTGCAAAAAATCTTTGTACATTCGCTGAATGAAAGAATGTCATTTGTAAATTTCACTTGCTTTTAGCATTCAGTTTTAAAATTAATGTCATTTTTGAATAAAAACCACATACACTGTCTGAAAATTCTTTTGACCAAGAAGTTTTCTATTCTGCTCCTTCAAATTTTCCCGTCACTGTGGTCAAAAACAAACGTCAATTTGACCCAATAACAATTAGAAAATCAACAAACGTTCTTATAATGGAAATTTTTTTGAAGGAAGCCATTGTTTTTGTATGGCCAGCATAAGTGACAGCAGGCACAGGTAGCTTTTATCAAGCCACCTGCCCATGACAAGGGATTCTGTCATACATAATATATAACCGTTCTGTCTGAAAATCCGCAAAACACTCTTTACTTTTTTTATTGTTAATCAAAATTTGATCTCTGAGTCTGATGATATTTACCAGATTCAACCGCTAATAGTATATACCATATATCTCTTCTGTTATTCTCATAGTGGATTAGAGATTTTGCTCCCTAACCATATAGTTATTATTTATATATTTACCACTGCATGTAGATATTTAAGAATAAATTTGCCTTTTATTTTAAACTTTACATATTAACTAACTAAATTATACACCACACTTTTTTTAAGGTTTATTATCCGATTAATTTAAATAATAATCGGCCAACGAATTGATTATGAAAATAATCGTTAGTTGCAGCCCTAAATCTAGTTTATATACAGGTTCACAAAGTGCATACTGGTCAAATCTTTTTTATTTATTTGACTGACTACCCTCAGGCTACAAGCAAATGGTAATTGCCTTTTGTTCTCTGCTGACACTTTTTAGTTTCACTGACCGCTTAAAGCTATAGTCCAGTTTCAATGTCCAAAAGAAAAAATCTCCTTAAAGTGGATCCTCCATTGTACCTCGAACTACAGCTGTTATTTTACTAAAACGTGTTTTGAATACCTTTTTGTTTCCGCACACAGTAAACAAAAAGAGTGCCCTACCACAGCCAAAATGCATTCTTTCAATGGCTGGGGCAGCAGAGGGAACAGATTAGATCTCCTTTTTGCTACAGCATGATGGTCGTATTTGCTCTGCAATTTTTTTTTTTTTTTTTTCGTTTTGGCATTTTCAGTAAGCTGGCGGGGACTAGGGCAGTTAGGGGTGTTAAGGTGCTACTTAGTCATTACAGCCTCCAGATCCTGCTCTCGTACAGCTACAGAGCAATCGTATCACCTGCTCCAGAACTGCCGGTTTGTAAGGCCACATTTCTCTCACAAACAGCAGGTTGAACCAGCCAACTTACGATCAATGTATGGCCGACTTGGCTGCTGGAAGTAAATCCAAGATAGTCGTGCCCGGCAGCAGTCGCCAGACTTTTAGATATCTACACAAGGGAGGCCTTTTACAGGTAAAGAACATGTAATTAGGGCTGAAACAACTAATCGATTATGAAATTAATCGATTTCTATTTTCATAATCGATTAATCGGCCAGTAACATAATCGGGTTAAAAAAGAACTAAAATGAGCCCTTTATAGTACAAAAAGAGCAAATAATCACTAATGTAAATATTACTTTCACAGTTCTACAATAAAAAAAAAAAATGAAACCCTTACAGTACTGATTTATCTGTTTTTTTTTTTTTGTACTATAAAGGGCTAATTTTAGTTTTTTTAACCCCATTATGTTACTAAAAGTCTTAGACCTGGTTCACACCTATGTGTTTTTTGGTGCTTTTTGCAGAAACACACTACAGTTCATTTACATGGTTTCCTATGGGACATGTTCACATCTATGCTTTTTTCAGCCGCTGTATATTTGGAAAGGGTCAGGGACTACTGAGCCTTATGCTGGCCACATGGATCAATTTTCAGACGAGAATATTCAGGCGAAAAATCTCTATACATTCACTGAATAAAAGAATGTTGTTTGAAATTTTCACTTGTTTTTAACATTCTGTTTTTAAAATGAATGTAATTTCTGAACAAAAACCACATACGCTGTCTGAAAATTCCTTTGACCAAGAACTTTTCTATTTCCAAATTTTCCCGTCACTGTGGTTAAAAATGAGCGTCTATTTGACCCCACTAACGATTAGAAAATCGAACGAACGTTTTTAAAATAACAGTTTTTTTGAAGGATGGAACATTTGTTTTTTTTAATAAAAAAATTTGATCTCTGAGTCTGATGATATTTACCAGATTCACCCTTTAATAATATATACAGTATATCTCTCCTCTAATAGTTTATACAGTATATCTCTTTTAATGCTATATACAGTATATCTCTTCTAATAGTATATACAGTATATATCCTCTAATAGTAGATACAGTATATCTCTCCTCTAATACTTTATACAGTATATCTCCTCTAATAGTATATACAGTATATCTCTTCTGTCTGTTTATTCTCAGAGTGGATTACATATTTTGCTCCCTAACCATATAGTTCGTTATTTATATTTACCACTGCACAGAGATATTTAAGAATAAATTGGCTTTTTTTAAAACTTTACATATTAACTAAATTATACACCACACTTTTTTTTAAGGTTATTAATCGAAACAATAATCGGCCAACTAATTGATTATGAAAATAATCGTTAGTTGCAGCCCTACATGTAATATTATGGGAAGATTGTTGTTGAAATAAATGATCTGGTGACAGGGTCTCTTTAAAGTGGTTCTAAAGGGTGAAGTTTTTTTTACCTTAATGGATTTTCTGCATTAAGGTAAAAAACCTTTTTTAAGTGCAGCTCTGCTGATGTCGCAGAGCACGTCCAGGCTGTGAAAAGATCCCGACCATAGGGTTTGCATCTACCCAGATGCACAGGTTGACATGAAGTGTTGGAAGACTTGCTGAGCAGGCATTTTGTAAGTTTATAAAATAAACTGAGACAGCTTACACTCTCTCAATCGCAAGTTCCACCTCTTTTTCCAATGTTTCAAATAATGTTGTTTCCACTTTGAAATTCATGAGGGAGGGTTGTAAGAACTACCACTGCCACCATCAAAAGATAGCAATGCCGTGTTATTTTAGGTAAAATGAAAATTGAAGAGTAAACTTTGCAGGAACAAGAAGTAGCGTTAAGGCTGGGTTCACACTAGTGCAAATTTTATGTAGAAGAGCATAGACTCCAAATATAATAGGGATTTCTTTCTACTGACTCCCAATATAATGCAACAGTCATTACATTGCATTTATCAAAGTAAGGGGACAATGCACTGAACACCATTGTAACATTGCATTATTTCCACTGTCCTTCTCTTGCACACTTGTGAGCTTCTTGCAGTGTGCATTAGAAGCTGCAGTATGTCTGCTCAAGTCCACCTCATTTCCCAGTTGGAGAACGGCCAACATTTAGCCTCTTCCTCCCCCGTCAGACTGTCTCTTTGCCATCCCTTTTCTTTCGTGATGGCTCAGCATCATGTGTGAGCATTGCCTGAGTGGTCTGCATGCAGTCTGCTCAGGAATGCCTGCTCCCCTGGAATAGTTGAGGAAATATAGCACTGGACCCATAAGGTCATCTTATAGGTATTGCCCTCTTAAAGTATTGATATTTATGTAAAAAATCTGGTTCCCTGGCAGGCTGCTTCTACTTCTCAGGGGAACTCCGCAGTCTCCTTGGCTTGTAGTGTAATGTAGCAATAATGGAAATTTAAATGTCACACCACTGCTAAGCGTTCCAGTTACAACCTTATTCCAATAATAATAAGTCAGGGGGACAGTTCAAAAAGTAGCCAATGCATTTCGGGGGTCCAGAAACACCCCCTTCATCAGGGCTAGGGCATTTTCTAGCCAAGGTGAATGTGGGTGTTTTTTGGATCCCTGAAATTTTTAGTTGTCATTTGGATTGTCCCCTTGCCTTTCCCCCCCAGGCCTTCTAACAGTGTGGCACTTTAATTTCATTTTTTGTTACTCCTCCAGAATCCACCCATTAACCACTTCAGCCCCGGACCATTTGGCTGGCTCCCGATTATAGGGAGCTGTGATCAGTGTCCTGTTACTAGGCAGAACAGGGAAATGCTTGTTTACATCAGCAATTCCCATTCTTCCTCTCTGTGAGACGATTGCGGGTATCCCCACGGACATCAAGTTCACGGGACCTGTGCCAATCAGTGTCACCTATCCATGCCTCCTTATCATTGCCCATCAGTGCAGCCTATCAGCGCACATCAGTAAGGAGAAAAATGGCCTGTTTGCAGAATTTTATAACAAAGTATGAAAACTGTTTTTTTTTTTTTTTTCTTCAAAATGTAGTCTCTTTTCGTTTATTTAGCAAAAAATAAAAAAGCCCAGTGGTGATTAAAAACCACCGAAAGAAAGCACTATTTGTGTGAATAAAATGATAAAAATATCATATAGGTACAGTGTTGCATGTTTACGCAATTGTGATTCAAAGTGCGACAACACTGAAAGCTGAAAATTTGGCCTGGGTAGGAAGGGGGTAAAAGTGCCCAGTAAGCAAGTTGTTAAAAATGTAATTAAGATGTTAATACAGGCTGATTAACCGTTGGCATTAATTATATTAAAATTATAGTTATTCTGATGATTATAGTTTTGTCTTAGCAAGCAGAGGGGTTTTACAAAATGATCAATTCTGTGCGTAAAATACACTTGGTGTGCCACACTTTATTTATGATTTCAAAAGCTCTTATTAGATCTACAAATCTTTTATTTATTTATTCTATCTACATATAGGGTAATGTAATGTGAGTTGTAGATAAAATAATTTTTAGCAGGGTTTCCCTAGCCTGTCCATTTCAATGGGTCCTCCTGGTAAAATGGTTGGCTTAGATAATCATTTACAAGTTAAAGGCAAACAATGTCTGCTTCAGGTTATAACTTCTTGGATTAATTAGGCACTGCAGAGAAAAGTCAAAGAACAACTTCCTCACTATGTCTCTAATAAGCAGTTCTATTGAGTTCTTTACTCTAGGGAACACACTGCATATCTTCTACATTTAATTACTAACAAAAGAATCCTGACAGTGGCTTGATGAAACTGCCTACACCTGGGAGACTAGATCTGTAGAAGTAAAACATTGGCATTGGATTGATTTGTTCCACAGCAAGATTCCAAAGAGTAGCCATAGAAAGATTGTTATCCAGCAGTACTTCTAGTACTGACTTAAAGCTGGCCATAGATTGAGTGAAATTCAGCCATTTGAGCAGGGACCAGCTAACTTCCGATCCATCTGTGGCCATTCCTGTTTGTGAGATCTAATGATCACCTTCTCACACATGGGGTTGTTGGAAAATTTCTCCCAGTAAAAATACAATAACACAGTGGACAGGATTCCTCTATCCACCTCACTTGTGTACTTAGGAGAAACTGTTCTTTTTTTTTTTTTTTTTAAATCGGCTGTTCTGCAGTATTCGTAATGTTCTACTTTTGTCCTGCAATGTCTGTATTACACATAAAGTATAAAAAGCAGTGATGTAATTCACTTAGTGTAAGGTTTTTGATTTGTTAAATGTGTGGTCAATTCACTAAACCTAGTACACACTAGTAGTTTTTTTTCATTCAACCCAGCAAGGCTGAACGAAAAAAAAAACCTGACAGCTCAGGAGGAGCTGCTGTACTAACTACCTAACGTTAGTACAACGATCTCCCCTGCTGTTCTATTGTGTTCTGACAGAGGACGGCCCCCTGTCCTTGGCTGAGAGTGCTGATCGGGAGTCGATCCGCAGACCTTTTTTGGTCATGGTCGGTCTGCTTCTGTCGGACCAACTGCAGTACACATGGACCGAATGTTGGCCATTTTCTATTGAACCTGCTGATGCTGCCTGACATTTGGCTTGTGTATACTATTTTTTAGCGTTAAATACTGCATGAATTTTTGTGTTGAAATAACTCATGCAGTATTTATCTCAGAAGTAGGCATTTCACTAAACAAATATGCGTTCATTTTTCTATTTTGTGTTTTTAGTGCATTTTGTACACTTTATTTTATCACAGACTGGACCTCTAGCTCCAATGGAAAGTGCAACATTTAACAGTGGTATTACTACCACTGCTAAATGTGACAGTTCTTGCTCAGGGATACTGGTTGTCAGGAAGCTGGCACCCGCTGGCATCCTAACAACTTGTTTTTCATTTTTGCCCTGGCTTATTCAGCTGTCAGCCCAGGATTCCTAGCTGATAGGTAATTGTAAACGAAGGAGCGTGGACATTGGTCCGTATTTGGTTGATTAGGTCCCTCAGGTGACCCCTCCTCTTTATTTTAGCAACAGGGACCTTAAGATGTAATTTGCTGCAAGGAAAGCAGTAACATTGCAGTGGATATTGTTCATCACAATTGACGTGAACCTACATTGCTGAACAACGTGTTTGACAGTGATGTATGTGGTGGGACATTTTTAAAGTTTTTTTTTTTTTTTTTTCCAATGTTTTTTTTATTAAAGACTTGTCATAGGTGTGGGAATATTTGTAGGCTATTTTTTTCTATACCCCCTTTCACATAGGAGGGGAGGCCATTATCTGGGGCCCCTTTTCCAGGCAAAGATAAGTTTCCTCACATAATACAGTAATGTCCCGTACACACAATAGGATTTTCCAACGGAAAATTTTTGATTGGAGCTTGTTGTCGGAAATTCCGACCGTGTGTAGGCTCCATCGGACATTTTCCATCGGAATTTCCGTCACACAAAATTTGACATCTGCTTCTCAAATTTTCCGACAACAAAATCCGTTGTTGGAAATTCCGACCGTGTGTACACTATTCCGACGCGCAAAGTTCCACGCATGCTCAGAATCAAGCAGAAGAGCCGCACTGGCTATTGAACTTCATTCTTCTCGGCTCGTCGTACGTGTTGTACGTCACCGCGTTCTTGACGTTCGTAATTTCCGACCAACTTTGTGTGACCGTGTGTATGCAAGACAAGTTTGAGCCAACATCCGTCGGAAAAAAAACATGGATTTTGTTGTCAGAAAATCCTGTCGTGTGTACAGGGCATAACAGTGTAAGTAAACTATGTATAGCTCGCATAGGAGCAATATCATCCACAAGGCTCAGCAAGTATACTCTAATTGAAGGGCTAAGGGGTAGTTTTTACTGACTAGATAAAATCTAAGACCGCAACCCAGTACTACTGAACAGCAGGTCATGCCCAAAAGATATGCATAAAATCTGCACCTACACCATCACAGGAAAGATTCTAGTTCAGAAGGATGGAAGGAGACCTACCACCACCAAATTGTGAGTGGAAGGCATGCCGAAGCTGTAGATAGTGGAAAAGATGAAAATTTGGAAGCGGATATAGTGATTTCAGCTCATCAAAGGACAATAATATCACACAATTTCTTAATACCATATCTAGTCCACACAACGGGATCTGCAAATTTGTAAAAGTGGGGGAGATTTCGATCTTTAGATTTTTGGGGTCATTATGTTGGAATACTGCCCTGTGGCCCTAGTCTCCGAAGGGAGGGGATCATGTTCTGCTTCAGTTTGTCACAGTAAATGTTGGCATTCATGGTTTCCTCAATGAAGTGTAGATCTTCAGTGCCAGCAGCACTCATGCAGTCCCAGACCATGGCATTCCCACCACCATGCTTGACTGTAGGCAAGACACACATGTCTTTGTACTCCTCTCCTGGTTGCCGCCACACACGCTTGACACAATCTGAACCAAATAAGTTTATCTTGGCCTCGTCGGATCAAAGGACGATTCCAGTAATCCATGTCCTTAGTCTGCTTGTCTTCAGCAAACTGTTTGCGGGCTTTCTTGTGCATCATCTTCAGAAAAGGCTTCCTTCTGGGACAACAGCCATTCAGACCAACTTGATGCAGTGTGCTGCGTATGGTCTGAGCATTGACAGGCTGACCCCCCACCCCTTCAACCTTTGCAGCAATGCTGGCAGCACTCATACGTCTATTTCCCAAAGACAACCTCTGGATATGACGCTGAGCACGTGCACTCCACTTCTTTGGTCAACCATGGCGAGGCCTGTTCTGAGTGGAAACTGTCCTGTTAAATCGCTGTATGGTCTTGGCCACCGTGCTGCAGCTCAGTTTCAGGGTCTTGGCAATCTTCTTATAGCCTAGGCCATCTTTATGTAATTCTTTTTTTCAGACCCTCAGAGTTATTTGCCATGAGGTGCCATGTTGAACTTTCAGTGACCAGTATGAGAGAGTGAGAGCGATGACACCAAATTTAACACACTTGCTCCCCATTCACTTCTGAGACCTTGTAACAATAACGAGTCACATGACACTGGGGAGGGAAAATGACTAATTGGGCCCAATTTGGACATTTTCACTTAGGGATGTACTCACTTTTGTTGCCAGTGGTTTAGACATTAATGTGTTGAGTTATTTTGAGGGGACAGCAAATATACACTGTTATACAAGCTGTACACTCACTACTTTACATTGTAGCAAAGTGTCATTTCGTCAGTGTTGTCACATGAAAAGATATAACATTTTTTCAGCACGGAGTACGAGTTCCGATACTTTTTTGCAGGTACTCGCCGATACCAATTACCAATACCTATCGCCTAGGAAGAGGGGTGGTTTGGGAGGTGGGTGGGAGGGGTAGGTGAGGGCAAGGTAGTTGAGGGTGGGGTGAAATAGGGATTTTGGGGTGGGAGAGTTTAGATAGAAAAGGCTGTGATCGCTGGGGGAAGAGGATGGGGATAGGAGGGTTATTGGGAGACATGAGGGCAGAGGTGACAGCTGGTAGAGGAAAGGAGGAGGCAACTGGCAGAAGTGCCTGCAGGCATAGTACAGGAGACAGCAGGCATGGTACAGGAGACAGCCAGATACTGCAGACATGGTACAAGAGACCGGCAGGGTACTGAAGACAGCCAGAGACTGCAGGCAGGGTACAGGGAGAGAGCACCGCTGCTCAGTACCACAGGATACCGCCCGTACAGTGTCTTCATACAGAGTCCCCCTGTTCTCTGCCTCAGCATCCAGCGCTCTGTGTGCCTGGAAGTCAGGGCTGGAGGAGGGAGTTGTGCAGCAAGGGGAGACAAGGCTTGTGGGCTGTTAGGATAAGCGGGCCTGCACCTAGCGATGCCACTGGGAGGCAGGGATGGCACTGTCCGGAGGGGAGGAGGCCGCGGTCCGCTCCCAAACAACGTCACTTTCGGTATCGGAGCATTTTCGCGAGTACTGATACTCGCGAAAATGGCTAGTATTGGCGCATCCCTAATATAACAAAATATTTACAATCTGAGGGGTGTACTCACTTTTGTGGGTTGTGAGATACTGTATGTGTATGTATATATGTGTGTGTGTATATATACTGTATTTATTGGCGTATAACACTCACTTTTTCACCATGAAAATCGGGTGCAAATAGCGTGTGCGTGTTATACGCCAATACTTCAATTTCAGCTGCCTCGGAGGCAAGGGGGGGGGGGGACGAGTGCCATCAGATTACATACAGTGAGAATATCCTGTTTACTTGGTGGCCTCTGCAATAGGAAGTCAATGGATGGCAATGGCGAGGCTGCTGCATTTATGACAATGGCGAGGCTGCTGCATTTATGACAATGGCGAGGCTGCTGCATTTATGGCAATGGCGAGGCTGCTGCATTGATGGCAATGGTGAGGCTGCATTGATGTGGACTAATAAGGCTGCATTGATGGCATTTGTGAGGCTGCAGATGGGCACTGACCCTTATTTTGCTTCAAAGTTCCTTATTTAAAATTTAAGTTTTTTCCTGAAACTTCCCTCTTAAAATGAATGTGCGTGTTATACGCCTGTGCGTGTTATATGCCGATAAATACGGTGTGTGTGTGTGTGTATATATGTATATATATATATATATATATATATTAAAAAATGAAAGTCTGTTGGTTATGTAAAACAGCTTTTGGTTTTCTTTTTCATGCAGTTTTATATTAAACTTTCAGTTGTTAATAGAGGTTATCTAATAAATATAATAATATTTATAATTTATATTTCTTTAAGAGGAACATCCTTCCCAGATTTCTTTATATCTTTCAAACTGTTCCAATTCGGGTACCTCGCTCATTTCTTTGTTCAGCACGGTCTATTCTACTTAAATATATTTGGCCTAGATCTATAGCTAGAATTAATATATAACATTTTAGTGAGAAGGCGAGACGACAGTGGTACAGGCTTGCCTCGCTTGGAACGATATCATACTGCGGCAATACTTAGCAGGGTTTTAGACTGACCCATTGCTTGACAGGACCATGATGAAACCAGACTTCAGTCAGACCTATTACCTGTGGAACTAACCTCCCTTCCTTGGTTGCTGCCTATTGATCGTCTGCCTACAGCACAGCTAACGCTTTTACTTCTTTCCTGTATGTCTGGGACAAAGCCATTATAAAATATAGAATAACTTCACGTCCGGGACCCCTTACTCCGATATTGGGCAATCCGGGGGTTTTTACCCGGTCAATCAGATAACAGATTTCTTTGCTGGGAACCATCACGTCCATCGCCCATATGACATGCGTTAAATAGGGAGGGCCTGAAACCTCTAGGAGAACTTAGTTCCCTCCCACATTCCAATAGTGGACTTTGGCTAAAATATTTCCAATTACGTCACTTTTACGAAGGGCTGGCTAAGGATTGGCATTTTGGGTCGCTTACTCTATTTGAGGAGCTTTGTCTTTCTGACTTCAAATGTTCGCATGTTTTACCCAAAATATATGGTATGCTACCGTTTCACATATTTCCCAAATTTACGTTTGAGACTGGGAGCCAGATTTGGGAAAGAGCCTGCCTCCGGAGGATTGGGATAAAGCTTTCACCTTTACTTTCAGGTCCACTTTAGCTTCCCATTCACAGGAAAGAAACTACAAAATACTAACCAGGTGGTATTGCTGCATGACTTTAATTATTAAAATCAATTCAGCTACATCAGATCCATGTTGGAGATGTGGCGAGTCAAGAGCTACACATTTACATGTGTGGTGGTCGTGCCCATCAATAAAACCCCAGAAGTAGCCCTCCTATCCATGATCTCGGGATCATTACAATCTTTTAAGATGGGAATATTACGATTTCTGCTGATAGCAGGGAGAGCACTAATCCCCAGATATTGGAAATCCTCCCCACTACCATCAATTCGGGACTGGCTAGTGGAAATGAAGAACATCATGCGCATGGTAGAGTTAATGGCTTTAGCGAATGATAAGCACACTAAGTTTAGGGATGTGCGGACCCCTTTGATAGAATTTTTTGACTCTCCCCCGCTCTTGTTCTGTCTAAGTGAATAGATCTCGACATTGCATCTTAAAAGGCCATACTAGGTCGTCTCTTTGGGATAGACAACATGGGGCAACAGATTTTGACGTTTTTCATGCCTTCTTGAATGCCATATACGGCAGACATGTCCAAGAGGACTCCATTCTGACTTTCAATTTTTTCTGTTTTTGTTTTTTGTTTTTTGTTTTTTTTTTTGTTTTTTTCCCATCATGAGTTTCTTTGAGGGTGGGAAAAAGTGGGCTCAAAGTTAACTATGCTATAAACATACCATGGCTTGGTTTTATGTTCTTTAGTTGTCATGAGATAAGAGGGTTTGTTATAAAACTTTTATAGATATATTATTTATTTGTGCCATGTAAATGTTTTTATTATTGAGAGTGCCACATTTCCCTCCCTCTCTCTCTCTAGTGGTATTATTTTCTGTTTGTTTTTGTTTTTCTTTTTTTTGTATAATTCTTAATAAAAATTCATTAAAAAAAAGATAACTCTTATGAGAAGGGGTTCTGAAGTAAGCCGTTGGATGGCCAAGATCCCTGTTCTTTTTTTAATGTACCTGTAATGCATTTTAAATGTGTTTTTCAAAGAATATTCCTAGTGATTTTGAAACTTTTTTTTTAGGCATTTTACAAGGTTTGTGTTAGTGTTTTTGCATGTGTATCAAGCTTCGGATGTTAGTTTTCTGGACTGGGCAAGGGGAGGAAAGCCGATCTATAGGAGGAGAGGAGTTCTTCATACACAAAAAGTGCACGTATGTCATGTTTACAGGCACTTCGAATGAAGTCTATGGGGCCCAAAAAACCCCTTTTTGTACTTTTTTTGAGCGTATGGTGACTGACCATACAAGTGTGAACAGGGACAGTTAGATCAAATGGGGCTTTGCACGTTCAGCATAGTCAGGTGTAATCGGGCATAAAGAAACAAGCTGAAAACACTTAAGTGTGAATTGGAGCTAGAAAAAATGTGTTAAGAAACAAACTATCTGATGCTGAGGAATAAGGATGAGCTCCAGCGTGTTCGCACAGCCCACGTGCAGAGCCCGCCAGGAGGTCCGCACTGCACTGCGCTAATCACAGGCAGTGAGACACTTACCCGATGTACAGCTGCAGAGATCGGGAAATGTCTCACTGCCTGTGATTAGCGCAGCGCAGTGCCGACTTCCTGGGGGGCTCTGCATGTGGGCTGTGCGAATACGCCAGAGCTCATCCTTACTGAGGAACTGTTTAATGAATACCCAACATTTACTTAACTTGCACTTGGTGTGTAAAACGTGTGTAATATTCATTATTTTGTCATATTTGTCTAATCACAGGTATGTATACTAATACTACATATTTCCCCATGCAGTGTACACGCCAGATCATCTCAGAGAGGCTAGGCCGTGGCTCAAGAACTGTAGATCTGGAACTAGAATCACAAATAGAAATCCTGAGGGACAATAAAAAGAAGTATGAACATATACTGAAATTGGCACAGACGCTCTCCTCACAGCTCTATCAGATGGTGCAGACCCAGAGGCAACTGGGAGATGCCTTTGCTGACCTTAGTTTAAAGTCTCTGGAGTTGCACGTAAGTATAAGCATGCTATTTATTTATTTTTTATTTATTTTTTTTTTATCCACAACAAATTACACTTCAGACTTTCTGTATAAAAGAGAAAATCAAAAGTTGGTGCTTTTTCTCTCTCTCTCTTGCAGTCTCTTTCCTTAACCTCTCTTTATTTTTCTTAATCTATCTGCCTTTCTTTCTCCCCCCATTTCCTCTTTTTTCTTTTTCTTTCACTTTAAAGGACAAGCCAGTGTTTGATCCTGCCAGTGTCCATCCAAAACAGTGAGTAGTTGGCATACAAACTATTAACTGCCAAGCTAGGGCTGTCATGATGGGCACATCTTAGTGGGAATTTTGGGTCTCCAGGATGCCTGATTTTTACTGCCTCACTCCAAACCTAACTTTTAAGTTTTGGATAAGGGAGGTGGGGTTATACTCTTTGTTTAACTGTTATTATTTTACTTTCTGTTAGTCACTATATGTTGTGCAGAACAGTTTTCTGAGAGACGCCTCCCCCAGACAGGGACAACAAAGAAGGGGTATTTTTGTCAGTGTCCCATGGGGAGTAAGGCCTCTTTCACATGAACGATCCGTTCAGGTCCGCCTGTCAGTTTTTTAGGCGGACCCTCCATAGACCTCTATGGAGCATTGGATGTCAGCGGTGACATGTCCGCTGACATCCAACCCGCTCCAATCCGAAAAAGTGTAACGGAGGAAAAACCTACTTTTCCATCCGTTTTTGGATCGGATGGGGTGACGACGGAATCTCAGTCTCAGGCCGTCATCATCCGATCCCCCATAGGGGAGAGCGGCACTGTGACAGGTCCACAATGTGCAGCGACAGACCTGTCATCTGCCTGCTCAGCGGGGATCCACGGAGCGATCCCCGCTGAGCAAGCGGATGTTCACGGGGCGGATCATCTCGGATCCGTCCCGTGTGAAAGGACCCTTAGGTTGAAATCTCTTCAACAGGGACATAGGCACTATATTTAAAAAAACAATACTTTACCCTCCTTGCACTATTTTTTTTTAAAATAATGAACTGGAGTTAGGCTTTAAAAGGCAATACAGTAATTGTAAACGCGGTTTGGGAGAGATCTTGTGCCTTTTTTTCCCCTCTTCTGATTATGTTGACCAGTGCTCATATATCTGATGCTTTCTTCAGATAAGTTCATTGTTATACCAGGTAAAAAAGAACTATTTTACTAAGTTACATAGTCTAGTTGAAAAAAGATACAAGTGCTTGTAATTCAACCAATAAAAGGGGGGAAAAATCATACAATCCTTTATACACAACCTTATAACCACAACTGATCCAGAGGAGGAAAAAAAAAACAGCAAAAGGGTTAGTCCACCTAAAACTAGTATTTCATATGGCTCACTATCTTTGATTAATACTCAGAGACTTTGATTTAGAGATATTTGCATTGTATTGTCTTGCTTTACTTACCTGGCATCTGGGATTGCATGCACAAATTCTGTCTCACAGTTTTTGCATAAAATAAAAGAAAGGTTGATCAGTGTCTGTCCAAACTGCACAATTGTTTATGTGATCCAACCCTTTAAAGTAAACCATGCCTGAGAAAATACATTCTAACGGTATCCACATTGCTCCCTTGGCTTTGTGAAGTTGGTGAAATATCCGAAAACATTAGTTGGGTATTTCCTAAAACCAGATTAAAGACAACTTTTATAAAGTTAACATTTAGTTTAAACTCCACCAGCACCCCGTCCATAGTTCAATCAATTCACCTGTCCAGGCTCCTCCAAGATCTGTCACCCACCCATTGGAATGCATTGACTATATAGAAATAAATAGAATTTTCCCATGCTCAAATAGTAAAGAGCTTGATACACCGTGGGGTTGATTTACTAAAGCTGTAGAGTGCAAAATCCTGGTGCAGCTCTGCATAGAAACCAATCAGCTTCCAATGTTTTTTTTTTTTTTTGTTTTTTTTTTGTTTTTTTTGTCAAAGCTTAATTGCACAAAAAGCTGACGTTAGAAGCTGATTCATTTCTATTCGTAAATTAACTCCTGTGTCTCCATAGAAATGAATGGGTTTTTTTCAAACGGAAATGGTTAAATAATGGCACCTGCCCCAGAGAGCGTTGGTAAGAATTTGGTGGTGAAGTGTAAGAAGGTGGGGTGTAAATTAAATTACAGGTTAAATTGATACTATACACACACACTGTTTTAAAGGGGAGTTCCACCCAAAAATGGAACTTCCACTGTAAGGGAGGTCACCCCCATGATTTGGCATGTAATTTTTTTGAGGGGGAAGCGGATACCCTCTTTTTAGAGGGTCCCAGTTTCCACTTCCTTCCGGGGCACCGGAAGGGAGATCACCACTCCTCCCTCCCTCTCGGCAGAATCATCTGGGACACGTCACAGGTCCCAGATGATTGCCCGGCCACTCAGAGTGCGCATGCGCAGTGGGTGCCCGGCTGTGAAGCCACAGCCAGGCTCCCACAGCTACAATGCTGGTGCCGCAGAGAGGAGGGGGAGACTAGCGGGGCTTCGTTCCCCGGCATCGCTGGACCCTGGGACAGGTATGTATCAAATTATTAAAAGTCAGTAGCTGCTGCTATTTTTTTTAAGCAGAACTCCACTTTAATTTACATTGTCCCTTCTGTTTCTGTATGTGGATGATGACACTGTAACTATTTTAACCACTTGCCGACCAGGCCATAGCCGAAAGACGGCCTACAGCGCGGTCGGCTAGTTCTGGGTGGACGTCCTCCCAGAATACTGCTCTCGCGCGCCCCCTGGGGCGCGCACCCGAGAACTTCCGTGACCGCCGGGTCCAGAGGACCCGGCGCATCACGGATCACGGTAAACAGCCGCTGATCGCGGCCGTCTACCATGTGATCGCTCCGTCAAATGACGGAGCGATCACATGTCAACAGACCAGCGTCATGTCATGACGCCGGTTCCTCCCTCCCCTCTCTGTACCGATCGGTACAGTGCGAGGGGAGAGGGGGAGGGATCGGATGGCAGCACCGCTGTGGGCTGCATGTGTAGTGCCCACAGCGGTGCTCAGTGACAATTGTAGTCACATCCATCCATCCCTGCATAATACCCTGCAATACTCTGCATAATACCCTGCAATACTCTGCATAATACCCTGCAATACTCTGCATAATACCCTGCAATACTCTGCATAATACCCCGCAATACTCTGCATAATACCCCGCAATACTCTGCATAATACCCCGCAATACTCTGCATAATACCCCGCAATACTCTGCATAATACCCCGCAATACTCTGCATAATACCCCGCAATACTCTGCATAATACCCCGCAATACTCTGCAATATACCCGGCACTACTCTGCAATATACCCGGCACTACTCTGCAATTTACCCAGCAATATACCCTACAATATACCCTGCACTACTCTGCGATATACACAGCAATACTCTGCAATATACCCGGCACTACTCTGCAATATACCCCGCAATACTCTGCAATATACCCTGCAATACTCTACAATATACCCCGCAATACTCTGCAATATACCCCGCAATACTCTGCAATATACCCCGCAATACTCTGCAATATACCCCGCAATACTCTGCAATATACCCGGCACTACTCTGCAATATACCCGGCACTACTCTGCAATTTACCCAGCAATATACCCTACAATATACCCTGCACTACTCTGCAATATACACAGCAATACTCTGCAATATACCCGGCACTACTCTGCAATATACCCGGCACTACTCTGCAATATACCCCGCAATACTCTGCAATATACCCTGCAATATACCCTTCACTACTCCGCAATACTCTGCAATATACCCAGCAATACTCTGCAATATACCCAGCAATACTCTGCAATATACCCAGCAATACTCTGCAATATACCCCGCAATACTCTGCAATATACCCCGCAATACTCTGCAATATACCCCGCAATACTCTGCAATATACCCCGCAATACTCTGCAATATACCCCGCAATACTCTGCAATATACCCCGCAATACTCTGCAATATACCCCGCAATACTCTGCAATATACCCCGCAATACTCTGCAATATACCCCGCAATACTCTGCAATATACCCCGCAATACTCTGCAATATACCCCGCAATACTCTGCAATATACCCCGCAATACTCTGCAATATACCCCGCAATACTCTGCAATATACCCAGCAATATACCCTGCACTACTCCACAATACTCTGCAATACCCCGCAATACTCTGCAATTTTTAACCAGTTCCCGCCCACAGTCATATGACGTCCTTGACTTTGAGCGGGGATATCTGAATGATGCCTGCAGCTACAGACATCATTCAGATATCAGCTTTTTTAGCCGGCGATTTCCTACCCCATAAGAATGATCATAGCGGCTGTTCCACTGCTTGATCGTTCTTATGGGAAGCGAGAGGGGTCGCCCCCCCCCTTCCCGCCACCCTCCGGTGCTTCTACCGACTCACCGCTACGATCGAAGCCAAGATGGTTTTTTTGTTTTTTTTTTATTTCAGGCACAGCCTAGAGGTGAGATGTGGGGTCTTATTGACCCCATATCTCACTGTAAAGAGGACCTGTCATGCCATATTCCTATTACATGGGATGTTTACATTCCTTGTAATAGAAATAAAAGTGATCAAAAATTTTTTTGGGGGGTGGGAAAGTGTCAAACTAAAATAAAGTAAAATAAACAATAGAAAAAAAAAAAAAATTTTTAAAGCGTCCATGTCCGTGTGCTCACATGCAGAAGCGAACACATACGTAAGTCCCGCTCACATATGAAAACGGTGTTCAAACCACACATGTGAGGTATCACTGCGAACGTTGGAGCGAGAGCAATAATTTTGGCCCTAGACCTCCTCTGTAACTCAAAACATGTAACCAGTAAAAAATTTTAAAGCGTCACCTATGGAGACTTTTAAGTAGTGACGTTTGAAGGGTGACATGTTAGGTATCTATTTACTCGGCGTAACTTCATCTTTCACATTATGCAGAAACATTGGGCTAACTTTACTGTTTTGTTTTTTTTTAAAGCACAAAACTGTTTTTTTTTTCCCAAAAAAACGCGTTCTAAAAATTGCTGCGCAAATACCATGCGAGATAAAAAGTTGCAACAACCGCCATTGTATTCTCTAGGGTCTTTGCTTAAAAAAATATATATATAATGTTTTGGGGTTCTATGTAATTTTCTAGCAAATAAATTATTATTTTTACATGTAGGAGAGAAATATAAGAATTGGCCTGGGTGCTCCAGAACGCCTGGAGGTGCTCCGTGCATGTTGGGCCTCTGTATGTGCTCTGTGCATGTTGGGCCTCTGTATGTGGCCACGCTGTGTAAAAGTCTCACACATGTGGTATCACCGTACTCGGGAGTAATAGCAGAATGTGTTTTGGGGTGTAATTTGTGGTATGCATATGCGGTGTGTTAGAAATAACCTTCTAATATGACAATTTTGTGAAAAAAGAAAAAAAAAAATCTTGATTTTGCAAAGAATTGTGGGAAAAGATGACAATTTCAAAAAAACTCATCATGCATCTTTCTAAATACCTTGGAATGTCTTCTTTCCAAGTAGGGGTCATTTGGGAGGTATTTGTACTTTTCTGGCATGTTAGGGTCTCAAGAAATGAGATAGGCCGTCAGTACTTCAGGTGTGATCAATTTTCAGATATTGGCACCATAGCTTTTGGACTCTCTAACATTCACAAAGACCAAATAATATACACCAAGTTGTACTTATTTTTACCAAAGATATGTAGCAGTATAAATTTTGGCCAAAATTTACGAAGAAAAATTACTAATTTGCTAAATTTTATAACAGAAACAAAGAAAAATTCATTTTTTTACCAGATTTTCAGTCTTTTTTCTTTTATAGCGCAAAAAATAAAAAACCCAACGGTGATTAAATACCACCAAAAGAAAGCTCTATTTGTGTGAAAAAAAGGACAAAAATTTCATATGGGTAAAGTGTTGTATGACTGAGTAATTGTCATTCAAAGTGTGAGAGCACCGAAAGCTGAAAATTGGTCTGGTTAGGAAGGGGGTTTAAGTGCCCAGTGGTCAAGTGGTTAAATTAAAAAAACAAGTACCTTTTTCCTAATCAATATACAACTGTCACATGACCCAGGTCTTTCCCACCCTGTCTACAGGGAAACATAAGTAGGAGGAGCTTCTAGCCCTCTGCTACATGTTAACAAAAAAAAAAAAAAAACAGCCCTTTGGAATACACAGTAAAAATAAATATCAATAAACTGTTTTAACTTGTCATGCAAATATATATTTGAAATCAAATCTTTATTTTTTTGCAATAACATGGTGTGGGCAGATTTCTGGCAGTCACAGGCTGTGTTGCGCCCCTCCAGCCTGTGTCTTAGGATAAGAGGGAGGTGAAGCCTCCATCAATCTACATGTGATATACTGTCCCCATTGTGTTTAGCTGGTTGGGGGGCATGGAGGAGAAGGGAGGGAGTGGGCTGTCATTTACCACTGTGTATACATCCACATGTGTGACTCTATAAGTCACTTGGGCTGCTCAAATGTAATAGGAAGGAAATGCTTAGCTTAGAAACTCACTGAAAAGTGAGCATGTGCGGAGTTGCAAAATCCCTAGCTGCATTGGGGACTTGGACAGAAGTTGGAGACAGCAGCAGAATACAGAAAAATAATCTCATAGTGACTGAGTATGAAGCGCATATAATACACCATTTATTAATAGTTTTTTTTTTTTTTTTTATGATGTGGGTTTAGTGACACTTTTATCTGTACTGACTATCCTGTAATGTCAGCAGTCATCCTCTTCCTGGCTATGGCTGCACAAAGTCTTCTTGTTTCTATAGTTTTCATGTGTCTGTGATGGAAAGAATAAACCAGAAAATAATGTAAAGCCTTGGCATAATTGCATATGGCAACTCCGAAAGAAAAACCTGTTCATTCATTGATTTACAGTGCATCCGGAAAGTTTTCACAGCGCTTCACTTTTTCCACATTTTGTTATGTTACAGCCTTGTTCGTAGAAGGATTAAATTCATAATTTTCCTCAAAATTCTACAAACAATACCCCATAATGACGTTAAAGAAGTTTGTTTGAAGTCTTTGCAAATTTTTTAAAAATATGATGCTACAAGCTTGGCACACCTATTTTTGGGCAGCTTCTCCCATTCTTTGCAGGACCTCTCGAGCTCCAGCAGGTTGGATGGGGGGCATCGGTGCACAGCCATTTTTAGATGTTCAAGCCTGCGCTCTGGCTGGGCCACTCAAGGACATTCACAGAGTTGTCCCGTAGCCACTCCTTTGTTATTTTTGCTGTGTGCTTAGGGTCATTGTCCTGTTGGAAGATGAACCTTTCCGAGTTCCAGAGCTCTCTGGTGCAGGTTTTCATCAAGGATGTCTCTGTACATAACTGCATTCATCTTTTCCTCGATCCTCACTAGTCTCCCAGTTGCTGCTTAAAAAGATTCCCCAAAGCACGATGCTGCCACTACCGTGCTTCACTATAGGGCTGGTATTGGCCAGGTGATGAGCAGTGCCTGGTTTCCTCCAGACATGATGCTTGCCATTCAGGCCAAAGAGTTCAATCTTTGTTTCATCAGACCAGAGAATTTTATTTCTTATGGTCTGAGAGTCCTTAAAGTGGAGTTCCACCCAAAAGTGGTACTTCCGCTTTAAGCACTCCTCCCTCCCTTACATGCCACATTTGGCATGTAATTTTTTATGGGGGGGGGTGACTACTTTAGAGAGGGACTTCCTGTCCCACTTCCTCCTTCCACCCACAGACTGCCTAGGCGACTCCTCCTCTCCCCTGGGCGGTCCTTCCCTCTTGGCAATCTTCTGGAACATGTGACAGGTCCCAGAAGATTGCCTGTCCGCTGGGAGAGCGCAGCGTGACTCGCGCACGTACAGTGCGCATCCGGCCGTGAAGCCGCAAGCTGTCACAGCCAGGTGCCCACAGTTCCAATGGATGCGCCGAGGAGAGGAGCAGGGCTCCGTGCGGCTGGACCGTGGAAACAGGTAAGTGTCTATTTATTAAAAGTCAGCAGCTAAACTTTTGGTAGCTGCTGACTTTTAATGTACCCTTTTTTTAATGTACCCATTGCCTGTACCCTTCCCCAGATCTGTGCCAGGACACAATCCTGTCTCTGAGGTCTACAGACAATTCCTTGGACTTCATGGCTTGGTTTGTGCTCTGACATGCACTGTTAACTGTGGGACCTTTATATAGACGGGTGTGTTCCTTTTCAAATCCTGTCCAATCAACTGAATTTACCACAGGTGGACTCCAATCAAGTTGTAGAAACATCTCAAGGATGATTAATGTTAGCAGTATGCACCTGAGCTAAATTTTATGTGTCATGGCAAAGGCTCTGAATACGTATGTACATGTGATTATTTTTATTTTATTTTTTTCATTTTTTTTTTTTTTTTTTTTTGCAAATTTGCAGATTTCAAACATTTTTCTTTCATGTTGTCATTTTTGGGGTATTGTTTGTAGAATTTTGAGGAAAATAATGAATTTAATCCATTGGAATAAGGCTGTAACATAACTAAATGTGGAAAAAGTGAAGCACTGTGAATACTTTCCGGATGCACTTTATATGTTTGGAATAAGCACACTTGAAGAAAATAGAATCAAAATTACCAGTTTTCAGCAATTGATGTTAATGTGATTATTATTTTTTTTTTTTTTTTTTACATATAAAACCGAGTTAGCTAGATTGTGATTTATGCTGATAAATACAGCTTTAGGCAACTAGCATGCATCCAATGCTTGTATTAACTATATTATCAGATCCTAATTATGTAATTTTGTTGTATAATTTGCTGTTACTGTTTGAGATCAGTTTGTACTGTACTTTCAGGAAAAAAGCTTCCCATCCTTTTTTAATTTACACTGAGAAATACAGCTTTAGGCAAATTGCATACATCCCTTGCTTGTACCTGTATTTTTAAATCTTATGTAATTTTTGTTGTATAATTTGTTAGTACAGTTTGTACTGTACTTTTGAAAATTCTTCCTATCCCTTTGCGGTCAGATCTTGTTTTTCTAGATTTTAGTTACTTACTCTAAAAGCATTTATAAAAGAGAAATGATTGCTTGCTAAAACAAGTTTGACAGTTGTTTTATGAGTTAACAATTTGTATAATTAAGCGGTGTGTGTGTGTGTGTGTGTGTGTGTGTGTGTTTTTTTTTTTTACATTCACAAATTGTATTACCATACAGAGTTAGGCTTCATTCACACTGCCCACACCTTAAACGCTCTGTTTTAGCATGCGTAGCAGTCCGTTTTCAGCAATAGTGAGCTATGGGGAGGGAACAGTATGATGTGCATTTCATCGTTTTTCATACATCTTTAATTTTTTAACTTTGTAAGAAGTGCAGCATGTCGGCATTTTACCGCGGTTCACTTCACATTTTCGGATGCATGCAAACTGGGCATATAGAAAACAATTGTTTATGTGCTCTAGCATTGACTGGAATTTATACAGTGGAGAAAAATGCCAGCCATCTCGCTAGGTGTGAAGAAGCCCATTTAAGTGTAAAACCACCTCTAAGCTTTTAGGTAGGATATACATAGTTTATAATCTATACATTCTTTTACATGATTGTTTATTTCCCTAGTGTTACAGTTATAGCCTCTTTACCACTGAATTAGAACTATTGCAATCGTCCTTGTATTGAAGACCTAAGGTGGTAAAACCTTGAGGATAAGTTCACCTTTTATTAAAATAAATGCAGGTAAAAATGTTATTTTATTTTTTTATGCTGGAGCACTCTCTCTGTACACTGTCTGCCTATACAGTATCTCACAAAAGTGAGTACACCAATCACATTTTTGTAAATATTTTATTATACGTTTTCATGTGACAACACTGAAGAAATTACACTTTGCTGCAATGTAAAATAGTCAGTGTACAGCTTGTATAACAGTGTAAATTTGCTATCCCCTCAAAATAACTCAACACACAGCCATTAATACCAGAACCGCTGGCAAGAAAAGTGAGTGTACCCCTAAGTGAAAATGTCAAAATTGGGCCCAATGAACCATTCTCCCTCCCCAGTGTCATGTGACTCTGAGTCTTGGCATTCTTCTTATAGCCTAGGCCATCTTTATGTAGAAAATCAATACTTTTTTTTCAGATACTTAGAGATTTCTTTGTCTCAGGTGTGAATGGGGAGCAGGTGTGTTAAATTTGTTGTTATTGCTCTTACTCTCTCATACTGGTCACTGGAAGTTCAACATGGCACCTCATGGCAAAGAACTCTGAGGATCTGAAAAAAAGTATTGTTGCTCTACATAAAGATGGCTTTGGCTGTATGAAGATTGCCAAGACCCTGAAACTGAGCTGCAGCACGGTGGCCAAGACCATACAACTGTTTAACAGGACAGGTTCCACTCAGAACAGGCCTCACCATGGTCGTCCAATGAAGTCGAGTGCAGGTGCTCAACATCATATCCAGAGGTTGTCTTTGGGAAATGGATGTATGAGTACTGCCAGCATTGCTGCAGAGGTTAAAGGGGTTGGGGGGGGGCAGCCTGTCAGCGCTCAGATTATACGCCGCACATTGCATCAAATTGGTCTGCATGGCTGTCGTCCTAGAAGGAAGCCTCTTCTAAAGATGATGCATCAGAAAGCCTGCAAACAGTTTGCTGAAGACAAGCAGACTAAGGACATGGATTACTGGAACCATGTCCTGTGGTCTGATACGACCAAGATAAACTTATTTGGTTCAGATGGTGTCAAGCGTGTGTGGCGGCAACCAGGTGAGGAGTACAAAGACAAGAGTGTCTTGCCTACAGTCAAGCATGGTGGTGGGAGTGTCATGGTTTGTGGCTGCATGAGTGCTGCCGGGACTGGCGAGTTAAAGTTCATTGAGGGAACCATGAATGTCAACATGTACTGTGACATACTGAAGCGGAGCATGATCCCCTTCCTTTGGATACTGGGTCGCAGCAGTATTCCAACATATCGACCCCAAACACACCTCCAAGATGACCACTGCCTTGCTAAAGAAGCTGAGGATCAAGGTGATGGACTGGCCAAGTGTGTCTCCAGACCTAAACCCTATTGAGCATCTGTGGGGCATCCTCAAATGGAAAGTGGAGGAGAGTAAGGTCTCTAACATCCACCAGCTGCATGATGTCGTCATGGAGGAGTGGAAGAGGACTCCAGTGGCAACCTGTTAAGCGCTGGTGCACTCCATGCCCAAGAGGGTTAAGGCAGTGCTGGAAAATAATGGTGGCCACACAAAATATTGACACTTTGGGCCCAATGTGGACATTTTCACTTAGGGGTGTACTCACTTTTGTTGCCAGCGGTTTAGACTTAATGGCTGGGTGTTGAGTTATTTTGTGGGGACAGCAAATTTCCACTGTTATACAAGCTGTACACTCACTACTTTACATTGTAGCAAAGTGTCATTTCTTCAGTGTTGTCACATGAAAAGATAAAATAAAATATTTACAAAAATGTGAGGGGTGTACTCACTTTTGTGAGATACTGTAACTCTGATACAGGTAGGCAGTTACTGAATTGCAGGAAGAATCAATGGACTACGAGAGTGCTCACCAGTGCCCTCGTAGTTCCTTACTGTCGGGTGTGGTGGCCAATTGTAATTGTAGTTCATTCACAGAACTCTGTGAATAAATGACACAGCCGTGAGTGTGGAGCTCTGCATAGTTGCACTGTTTTTGAATAGTGACAGCAGGTGCGGTGAGAAGATCCCCCGTCTGCTGTCACATGGAGGAGGGGATGGGAGGGATAGCAGGCAGGAGCTGGAAAATGTTACTTGTTCAGCCCTAAATACAGGTGGAACACGTAACTTGTTTCAGAGGTGAACTTATCCTTTAAATCCCCAAATTATTAAATCTTTTCTGAAAGCAGAGCCCCTGTAGAATTAAAATATAGTAGTTGTAATTTTTTTACATTGTGCAATATTTGCGCAACTGTTTATCAAATCAAAATTTTCACGAAAAGAATACACTTAAAGGAAGTGTATTGCACACAAACACAAATTCATCCCCAGTTATGTTGTAAAAATAAAAAGATGAGGTAGTTTAAAGGGAATAGAAACCAAATGCGTCAAGCCTCAAAGCTGTGTGCGTCCAAAAAATGTCGGAAAATTGTGGTACCCAAAATTATCAATAGGTGATGTTTTTTAAATACGGTATTTTTCAGCTCATCAGTTTAGTTTAACTGAAAATTACGCGGTCGTGCGACACCGTACCCAAACAAAATTGGCGTCCTTTTTTTCCCACAAATAGTTTACGTTTGGTGGCATTTGTTCGCCTCCTGCGGTTTTTATTTTTTGCGCTATAAACAAAAGAAAAGCAACAGTTTTGAAAAAAAACACATTATCTTTTACTTTTTGCTATAATAAATATCCCACATTTATTATAAAAAAAAAAAATAATTTTTTCCTCACTTTAGACCGATCTGTATTCTTCTACATATTATTGGTAAAAAAAAAATTGCAGTAAGCGTATATTGATTGGTTTGCGCAAAAGTTATAGAATCTACAAAATGGGGGATAGATTTATGGCATTTGCATTATTATTTGTTTTTACTAGTAATGGCAGTGATCTGCGATTTTTAACGGGACTGCGATATTGCGGCGGACATATCGGACACTTTTGACACATTTTTGGGACCATTGACAATTATACAGCGATCAGTGCTATAAAAATGCACTGATTACTGTATAAATGTCACTGAAGGGGTTAACACTAGGGGGCAAACAAGGGGTTAACTGTGTTCCTTAGGTACGTTCTAACTGTAAGAGGGATGGGACTGTCTAGGAGGAGAGAGAGATAAGTGTTCATACATAGTATGAACACACGATCTGTGTCGACTCCCCTGAAAGAACCGGGATCCTGGTTCTCGCTCTGTCATGAGTGATCGTGGGAGCTCGGCGGTCATTGCGCCCGCCGGGCACTCGCATAAGCTCTGGGCACCCGCCCCTAGTGGCCAAAAGGTGAAGTGACGCAAGGTAACGTTTCGCCCAGCCATGCTATTCTGCTGCAGTAAAGCTGCGGCGGCTGGTTGGCAAGCAGTTAAAAACACACATTTAAAAGATATTATAAAAAAAGGGAAATTGGGCATATTCCAAAATTGAAACACAAGGAAGGACTGGAAAAATGGAATGAATGGAGATATTTATAGCTAAAGCATCTTGTGTCAAACACTTCCACAATCGATAAGATCAGAAGAAAAGTTTAATTCATTTGAAAATTTATGTAATGCACGGGGCCCTATTAAAGCGGAGGTCCGCCCACCGCTGCAAAAAATTAAAATCCAACAGCTGCACATACCGCAGCTGCCGACTTTTAATAATGGGACACTTACAGTGGGGCAAAAAAGTATTTAGTCAGCCACCAATTGTGCAGATTCTCCCACTTAAAAAGATGAGAGGGGCCTGTAATTATCATAGGTATACCTCAACTATGAGAGACAAAATGTGGAAACAAATCCAGACAATCACATTGTCTGATTTTTGAAAGAATTTATTTGCAAATTATGGTGGAAAATAAGTATTTGGTCAATATCAAAAGTTCATCTCAATACTTTGTTATATATTCTTTGTTGGCAATGACAGAGGTCAAACGTTTCCGTAAGTCTTCACAAGGTTGTCACACACTGTTGCTGGTATGTTGGCCCATTCCTCCATGCAGATCTCCTCTAGAGCACTGATGTTTTGGGGCTGTCACTGGGCAACACAGACTTTCAACTCCCTCCAAAAGTTTTCTATGGGGTTGAGATCTGGAGACTGGCTAGGCCACTCCAGAACCTTGAAATGCTTCTTACGAAGCCACTCATTCGTTGCCCAGGCAGTGTGTTTGGGATTATTGTCATGCTGAAAGATCCAGCCACGTTTCATCTTCAATGCCCTTGCTGATGGGAGGAGGTTTGCACTCAAAATCTCACGATACATGGCCCCATTCATTCTTTCATGTACATGGATCAGTCGTCCTGTTCCCTTTGCAGAGAAACAGCCCCAAAGCATGATGTTGCCACCCCCATGCTTCACAGTAGGTATGGTGTTCTTTGGTTGCAACTCAGCATTCGCTCTCCTCCAAACACGACGTTTTGTGTTTTTACCAAACAGTTCTACTTTGGTTTCATCTGACCATATGACAGTCTCCTAATCCTCTTCTGGATCATCCAAATGCTCTCTAGCAAACCTCAGACGGGCCTGGACATGTACTGGCCTAAGCAGGGGGACACGTCTGGCACTGCAGGATCTGAGTCCCTGGCAGCGTAGTGTGTTACTGATGGTAGCCTTTGTTACGTTGGTCCCAGCTCTCTGCAGGTCATTCACTAGGTCCCCCCATGTGGTTCTGGGATTTTTGCTCACCGTCCTTGTGATCATTTTGACCCCACGGGGTGAGATATTGCGTGGAGCCCCAGATCGAGGGAGATTATCAGTGGTCTTGTATGTCTTCCATTTTCTAATTATTGCTCGCACAGTTGATTTCTTCACACCAAGCTGCTTGCCTATTTCAGGTTCAGGTTCAGTCTTCCCAGCCTGGTGCAGGTCTACAATTTTGTTTCTGGTGTCCTTCGACAGCTCTTTGGTCTTCACTATAGTGGAGTTTGGAGTGTGACTGTTTGAGGTTGTGGACAGGTATCTCTTATACTGATAACAAGTTCAAACAGGTGCCATTAATACAGGTAATGAGTGGAGGACAGAGGAACCTCTTAAAGAAGAAGATACAGGTCTGTGAGAGCCAGAAATCTTGCTTGTTTGTAGGTGACCAAATACTTATTTTCCACCATAATTTGCAAATAAGTTCTTTCAAAAATCAGACAATGTTATTGTCTGGCTTTGTTTCCACGTTTTGTCTCTCATAGTTTAGGTATACCTATGATGACAATTACAGGCCTCTCTCATCTTTTTAAGTGGGAGAACTTGCGCAATTGGTGGCTGACTAAATACTTTTTTGCCCCACTGTACCTGTCCTGGAGTCCAACGATGTCGGCACAGCAGCTGATGTTTCCATCAGCTGTCGGGTGCATGCTGCCTCCATTGCGAGTAAGGGAACCCGGTAGTGTAGCCGTACGGCTTCACGCCGTGAACCCTACTGCGCATGTGCGAGACTCCGCTCCCCTCTCCTACTGGCCTTGCGGCCGGGGGGGGGGGTGGAAGGAGGGAGCCCCAGCGATGACGCAAATACCCGCGGCTGAGGCCCTCAAATTGGGGACAGGATTCCTGTGAAAGACAGGTATTCTGTCTCCCCACCCCCCCCCCTGAAAAGTGCCAAATGTGGCAACGGAAGAGGGGAAGGGAGTACAACGAGCGGAAGTTCCACTTTTGGGTGACACTCCGCTTTAAGCACAGTATAGCACAGATTTACAAAATAACTACGGATATGGCGGAGCTGAAAATATCTCCATTCATCGAAAAATGGGAAAGGGAATCGGGTACACCATTAACAGAGCAACAATTAAATAAAATGCTGAGAGCTGTAAACAGTTATTCTGTAAACACTAACACCATTGAGATGAACTACAAATGTCTGGCTATTTGGTATATAACCCCGAATCAAGCACATAAATATCAACCAGAGAAATCACCATTGTGTCAGAGAGGCTGTAATTTGCAGGCCACTGGTGGGACTGCACAAAAATACGGGTATATTGGCGGGAGGTACCCTGAACCCTTCCTAGAGCAGGCTCTAGGATCTGCAAGGAGGAATGTCAGAGGATCCCCAAATCCAGGTGTGACAAACTTGCATATTTCCCAAAAGACTCATGGCTGTATTAGATCAAAAGGGTGCTTCTACTAAATACCGAGCAAAGGGTCTGAATACTTAGGACCATGTGATATTTCAGTTTTTCTTTTTTAATAAATCTGCAAAAATGTCAACAATTCTGTCAATATGGGGTGCTCTGTGTACATTAATGAGGAAAAAAAATGAATGTAAATGATTTTGGCAATGGCTGCAATATAACAAAGAGTGAAAATTTTAAGGGGGCCCGAATACTTTCCAGCCCCATTGTAAATGGGGGACCGAAAATTATTAATATTGTTCTCAGCAGTATGTAACATGTGCAATTACTGTTTACATACACCTTCACACCCTGCCCATGTGTTTGCTTTTGTAGGTGTGTGCAGGGAAATGGAGTTTTTTTTAAGGTATTTTTATAATACAATTTTTTTTATTTAATGTATAACTAAAGTCAAAAACATTTTATGTGGAGAGGGTTTAGAACACCTGTCTTTTTTTTTTTGTGCCCCCATCAGGGATATTAACCCTCTCTATTTGTCCTGTTTACCAATATCACTTTAAAGTGAAAGTTAATCACTTCAATACCCGGCACTTAGACACCTTCCTGCCCAGGCCAATTTTCAGCTTTCAGTGCTGTCGCAATTTGAATGACAATTGCGCAGTCATACAACACTGTACCCAAACAAATTTTTTATCATTTTGTTCCCACAATTAGAGTTTTCTTTTGGTGGTATTTGATCACCTCTGCGTTTTTTTTTTTTTTTTTTGCGCAACAAATAAAAAAAACTAAAAAGTCTTTTTTTGTTTCTGTTAAATTTTTGTAAATTTAAGTTTTCTTCAATGACGGGCACTGATATGGCTGCACTGACGGGCATTGATGGGCACCGATGAGGTGGCACTGATGGGCACTGATAGGTGGTACTAATGGGCACTGATAGGTGGCACTGATGGGCACTCGTATGCGGCACTGATGGGCACTCGTATGCGGCACTGATGGGCACTCGTAGGCGGCACTGATGGGTACTTATGGGTGGCACTGATGAGTACTTATGGGTGGCACTGATAGGTGGGCACGGATGGGCACTGATGGACACTGATGGGTGGCACTAATGACACTGGTGGCACTGATGACACTGATGGGTGGCATTGCTGGGCATCACTAATGTTACATCTTATATAATGCCACTGATTGGGCATAATTTGCACATGTGGATGGCCATGGGGTACATACCTGGCCATCCACATGTTGCCCTCTTCCCTGGTGGTCCTGGCGGCTTCCCTGGTGGTCTAGTGTGGGCATCCGAGGGGGGGCTGCACTGATAAACAATCAGCGCAGACCCCCTTGTCAGGAGAGCCACCGATCGGCTCTCCTCTACTCGCGTCTGTCAGACACGAGTGAGGAAAAGCCGATCAACGGCTTTTCCTGTTGACATCATGATCAGCCGCTATTGGACACGGCTGATCACATGGTAAAGAGCCTCGGCCGGAGGCTCTTTACCAAGATCGGTGTAGCGGTGTGTCAGACTGACACACCGCACCACTGATCGCCGCAATGCGCGCCCCTACGGGCGCCGGCGGCTGTTATCCTGATGGACGTCATATGATGCCCAGTCAGGATAACTGAACCACCGCCCGGCCGTCATTTTGCTATAGGCAGGGCGGGAAGTGGTTAAAGAAAATCCCACATTATGGGTTGTCCCCAGAAAAGTATCAATAAGAGGGGTACTCTTCCAATCAGGAAGTTCTGTTGGCATGTGGGGCCCCAAGAGATTGCCTTAATTTGCAGGGATTTCCTGTTTTTGCTATTGGACAGGAAGTGAAGGTAAACCTCCCCCAGTGGGGCACAGATGGCAAAAAAAGAAAACTGACAGAATTTATATTCTGGCCAGTGGAATGAATCAACTCCCAAACACTTGATGTGCCTAAACACAGGAGAAAAGGGCTGGGCAAACGCCTAGTGTGCATGAGGCCTTATCGGTGCATAGTGTAAAAATGGTGGTGCTGCGCTGTGAGATGACTACTACAAATATCTAAGTGCAAAATAGCTTCAATTTAAAGTGCAAGTGCAAATGATGATAATGTGCAAAATCCAATGAAAAAAATCACAAACTTGATGAACAAATATAAAGTGAATTGATGAGAATCGTGATATGCAAAATGAGCAAATGATTCAAACCGTGCAATATGATAAATGTACAATGTGCCAGCCTAAGCACAAATAATGATCAAAGAGTGAAAATACATAAATGTCCAATGTGCCATCCTAGGCACACCTAACAGACAAAGTGAAGATACATGAATCAATCTAGAGTTGATGAATGAGTGACGATTCCCTTCACCATGGAAAGTGGATAAATGGCTGATGCCTAGCCAATCCAATGTGGTGACACCTCAGTGTGCACTAGCCTCTCAAATTACTGCTGTAAGGTAACAGCATATAACTAGGTCAGGTGCTCCAGACAGCCTCCGGGGGTCCTCTGAGGGTCCCTCTCCAATGAGTCTAGTAGTAATTCTTTATGATGAATACAACCTCTTGTATGATTTCCTCAGTTCCAGTAATAGAGGTGAAAGAAAGAGCCCAGATGGTGTAAGATAAAATACAGAGCTGATAGACTTTTTGAAAAAGCTCACGTAAAAACATTTGCACTTTAAATTGAAGCTATTTTGCACTTAGATATTTGTAGTAGTCCTCTCGCAGCGCCGCGCCATCATTTTTACACTTTCCATTTATCTGCTACAGATCAGTCGAACGGTGTCTGTTGCAGTAGGTTGTCTATTGTAGTTACCAAATTTGCGCTTACCGCGTGAGAGTACCGCCTTTTTTATTCATCCTATCAGTGCATAGCTTCCTCACTCTTTAAAAGAGGTAGTTCAAACTGCAATATATTTATTGATCGGGTTACATAATGTATACAAATTACTCGCTGAACAATATTTACAAAAGAGTCTACTAGGTTACATGATTTTTACAAATTACACACACACAACCATATTTGCAATACAATGTACTGAATACATATGAAGTTAGTTTACCTCTCAGCTTAAGGTCTGTTCATATTGAGTGCTTATATGTCTCAGAACAGAGAGCGCACAGCTTGGTAACCATTCATTATATCTCCTTTCTGTAATTGGTCAATGTACCTAGCAAAGGTATATTGGGCACAGCCTGATTGGAAGATTCAAAAAAAGACTGCTGTTTACAAACCATGTGAAATGTGATGAGGAAAGAACAATGGCAACGTCTTTTGTAGGAAAAGTAACAGTGCTGAGGGAAGGTGGAAGTAGTAACACCAGCAATGATTCAACCCTTTCACTTCCAGGGACAGTGGAGGGTTTTACACACATTTGGGCATAACAGGTGCTTTCGGCTGTTTGGCCACACCAGGCCAAAGGGCCTGGTATGGATTGGCGGGGGGGGGGGGGGATCCCTACGCCGTTTGTTTTGTTTGTTTTTTTAACATTTTTCTATTGCAGGGAATGTTTTGGGGTTTTTTTTTTCATTCAGCTGTCAGCGGGGAAGCCCATTGACAGCTGATGACTCACCCGTTGTTAAGGATGTTGTGGCCTGCTTTCCGGCCCGCTCCTTAACAACCAGCTATTCACTTGCTCACTTAGAATGCACTGTGCAGCGCTTTGTGCAGTGCTCGACGGGTGAACATCCCGCTGAGCGTCCCGCAAATTCGAGTTGTCGCCAAATGGGTAATGTTCAGGCCAAACTTCTGCTCTAATAATCTAGTGTCCTTGCATTTTTGATGCAGAAAAACAAAACGCACTGGACTTCATCTGGTGTGAACCGGCCCTTAAACAACTATAAAATCAGGCTGCAGCATAACAAAAAGTGAATGGGATCTGAATACTTTATAAATGCACTGTTTATTGCCATCTAACTAAAATATACTCCCAATTAAAATAATATTTACCTCCTGTTAATGAAGATTTCACATAAATGTATTATCTAACAAAGTTTTTGGTGACATCTGCAATCTTTAGGTATATTAGTTATGTGGCCTACTTAGTCAAGTTAATGTGTATATACTACATTTACCTGTGTGCTTTACTGCAGAATGGGATATTGCCTAGGTATATATTATATACGCCCTCATAGTTTACTAATATAATCATTGTCTGCTGTTAGCTGGGTGTCCTGTTCTACATGGCCTGTTTTAGTGGCCTTACATGTTCAATGGTAGAGTCAGTGCTGGTGTTGTGGATCATCGGTTCTCTTGCACCTGCAGCTTTTCTCATCACACTTGTTTTGCTCACCCTTCAAAAGATGGTTTATATGTCATTTGAGCTGTACTTTGATCATGTATAATTGCTTGCCAGCCCACCTCTTGCTATTATTCTTGTTCTGTGTATCACTGCATTGATGACTTCAGCGTCTGTGATCTAGCTTTTATAAAACAAATAGCTCAGCCTGTACATGATCTGCTTCATGTTCTATTTTTGGACCAATGCTGAGGCATTCAATAAATAGCAACTTTCTTTTTTGTTTTTATATGTTTAATGTCTCTTCCTGGAATTTAAAATGCTTCTCAATTGCAAAACCTTCTGGAATTAAGAATGTGCACACTTTTATTCTTACCATTATGTAGAAAAACATTTGTTGTGGCAGATTTGTACATGGAGGAGGAAGAGGTCTGAATTAGGCTGTATCTCATGTTTAGACTGTTGCTCTACTGACTGCTTTTAAGCAGGTCTGAAAATGCCAGGATGTGACTTACTACCATTTTAATTCTTAATGTTGTAGCTATTGTTACAGCTTGAACTGGGCTAATGGATTTCAGTGGAGCTTCTTGGGATTTTAGTTTTGCCAGCTGCATGACAAAATATATTTTTACTGTCTGTTCAGGAACATGCTATAATTATTTATATTATCTCTGTGTCCTCTGGTAAGTGACTTCCAAAGAAATGGGGCATGAGCAGAATTGAAGATCAGAAACTCTGGGTCAGCCACTCAGAAGCAGAGTAAACAGACAGCCAAGCAAATCGCATTTTAAGAGGTTTCTTTTAAATTGTTTGTTAACCCAAAAAAAAAAATGGATCCTGCTCCTATAACCACTTCAACCCTGGAAGGATTTACCCCCTTAATGACCAGGCCATTTTTTGCATTACGGCACTGAGTCCCTGACAACTGTCGTGCGAAGCTGTACCCAAACAAAATTGAGGTCCTTTTTTTTCCACAAATAAAGCTTTCTTTTGGTGGTATTTGATCACCTCTGCGGTTTTTATTTTTTACATTATAAACAAAAAAAGGCCTACCATTTTGGAAAAAAATACAATATTTTTTGCTATAATGTCCAAAAAATAAGTTTAGGCCAATATGTATTATATATAGCATTTACAAAATGGGGGATATATTTATGGCATGTTTATTATGATTTTTTAAATATTTTTTTTTTTTTACTAGTAATGGCGGTGATCAGCGATTTTTAGCGGAATTGCAGCGGATAGAACGGATACTTTTGACATCGGATGCTGATGGAAACACTGTTTCTGGCCCGAAATACCATTGCACTTAAGTGCCATCAATCTGCTTCTCCATCTATCCGTCAATAGATTCAGATGGTGAACCAGATACTACCTTATGAAAAACGTATTTTTGAGCATAGGGGTTGCCCTAATAAATATGACAAGGTGTGGGACGCCTGGTGTTACTCCACTCTCACTGCTACTAATATATCAGGTGTTTGTAGCATGTATTTATCATATATGTAAATGTGTGAACGTACTTGTGTATTATGCATACAATTATTATGTAGCCAAGCTAAATTTACTCAGTCAGAGGGTAATTTGTCATTGTTCTTTCTCAGGACTGGCCAACTAGTCTTTTTACATATGCAATATTTGTGTACCGAATTTTGTATTTCCTTACGCTCCTGTTTAGCACATTGGTTGTTGTACCAAAATGTCTCTTTTTTTTTTTTTTTTTTTTTTTACATCTTTGCAATAAAAAAAAGATAAAAAATTAAAATCTAAAGATGGGGTATTGATTGGGGATTGCCCCTTACATTGGTGAGAAAATAAGGTAACTGAATCACGTTTCAAATGGGCATCGGAGGGTCAGACATACTCTTAATGTCAAAAGTTTATTCAGAATATTTTCCTGACTGATGGAGTTGGGTAGATGATTGAGTACTTATTACAAGATTTAAATGGGCCCAATGTTGTGAAGAGTTTGCCATGAAACATTGACTATTAGGGCCTATGGTTTTTGAAGATGTATTTATAATTTGAAGATTATATTTCTGAAATGTATAGTAAAAAATGTCATCTGCATAACCCACCACCTTGTTTTCCAAAACCTTTAATGCTATGCCCCTAATATTTGGCATGGATCTTATGGCAAAATAGGGGTTTGAGCATCAGAATTAAGATTAAGGGAGATAGTGAACTGCTTTTTTTTTTTTTTTTTTTTTTTTTTCCTGTACCTTTTTATATTTTTCCTCAACATTTTACATTCAAACTTGGCTGTCCAACAAAATTGGCAGTGACAGGGAATGGGACCAACTAGAACACTAACAGTGGTGCAGACAACTGTAAACTGTATTTAAATGGTTTAAAACCCAAATAAAACCTCACATCTTTTTTTCTCGTTATGGTTCTGATGCCCACATGGAACAGTTGACAGATTTTTGCTTGGAATGCCTTAAAATGCCTTTTTTTTTTTTTTTTTTTTTTTTAAAGTAAAAACACTGCTTCCTGCTATTGCAGCCCTGTGCTTTGTACTCTATGCAACCACATCCAAACTTCTCTCTTGCTAACACGCTCCCTTTTTTTTATTTTTTCTTCTTCTTCATTAGAGCTGCGTGTGGGCATGATCTGGCCACGCATTGGAGTTTACCGTTTGCTCTCACTGCTCTTTTATCGAATATGGGTTCGGCCGATTTTTCGTATAGTGTATGGCCAGCATAACTCTGCAGTCTTTCATTGCAAAATCCTATTTAGACACTACTATACACTAATAGTAATAGACACTATTACTACTGTAACAAAAAAGCAGAGGTAGGAGTTTGAAAATACAGAATGCTAGTAGTACAGTGTCTACTATTTGTGACTTGCTTTAAGAAAAAAAATTATATTGCTTCAATTGCTCAAGCACCCCTAAAGAGTGTTTTAGCTTGTTCAGACCCCTGGTACTGTTACTTTTGCTGTTCAGCTTTGTTTGCATATACATGTATAGAAAATTTAAAGACTTTCTCCTCCTAGACTCCCCTATCCCTTCTCTAGCTCCCTACTCGGTAGGGGAGCGACCCTCCCTCCAGCTTTACCTTTCTGTCTAACTTTCTTCTGTTTTCTGCTCCTCCTATCCTTTTCAGTTCAGTTAAGGCTGTACATTGCACCACCTTTTGGATTTTGACAGGCCTAGGGGGTGCCCCGTAGTTGTGGGGAACCTCTCTGGGACCCCTTGGTCCTGACGGTATCAATAACACTTGTATTTACTACTGTTGTGCTGGCTCTCATTTTTTCTGTTTGTCACCTTGGTTTTGCCCTACTTGTGAGCTATACCTGTTTCATCCTCAATGCTAGCCCCTGCGTGGAAGGAACTTTTGCTTGTTAACCACTTGTTAAACCTGAATAAAAACGATTTAAACAGAAAATTAAAAGGTCTGTGAAATAAAAAGGAATTCATGTTAGGCTTACTTCCTGCACTTTTATGAATGCAATGTTTTTTTATAGTGGGGTTTATTTTGCTTTCAAGGTTGGGTGGAGCAGTACTGTTTTGCTGTTATCTGAGTTGTGTGTTTCTCTTGCACTTTAGGAGGAATTTGGATACAATGCAGATACTCAGAAGCTTCTTGCCAAGAACGGAGAAACACTACTTGGGGCCATGAATTTTTTTATTGCAAGTGTAAATACACTAGTGAACAAGACAATTGAGGACACATTGATTACTGTGAAGCAGTATGAAACAGCCAGGTAACGAATGAAAATATATTCCTAAATGCGCAGTGTTGACTCTTGTGTTTAACCACTTGCCAACTGTCTCACGCCAATATACATCGGCAAAGCAGCACGGGTGCGCAAAATCCCGTATGGGTACGTTGGCCCTTTAGGAGCCGCCAGAGGGCACGCACTCTACGGCAGGGGACCCGATGTGCGTGGCCGGTGTAAACACACAAATCCCTGTGCTCTCAGGGGAGAGGAGACCTGTCGTTTGTTCCTATAAATAGGAACAACGATAGGTCTCTTCTTACTCAGACCTATCCCCATACAGTTAAAACACACTGAGGGAACATACATTTAACCCCTGGATCGTCCCCTAGTGTTAACCTCTTCCCTACCAGTGACATTTACACAGTAATCAGTGCATTTTTATAGTGCTGATCGCTGTATAAATGTCAATGGTCCCAAAAATGTGTCCAAAGTGTATGATCTGTCCGCCGCAATGTCGCAATCCCGATTAAAAAAAAAAAAATGCAGATCCCCGCCTTTACTAGTAAAAAATAATAATAAAAATGCTATAAATCTTTCCCATAGTTTGTAGACACTATAACTTTTACGCAAACCAATCAATATACGCTTATTGTGATTTTTTTTTTTTTTTTTTTTACCAAGAATATATAGAATAATATATATTTTCCTAACCTTATGAAGAAATTAGTTTTTTTTAAAAACATTTTTGGGGATATTTGTTATAGCAAAAAGTAAAAAAAAATTGTTTTTTTTTTCAAAATTGTCGCTGTTTTTTGTTTATAGCACAAAAAATAAAAACCGCAGAGATGATCAAATACCACCAAAAGAAAGCTGTATTTGTGGGAAAAAAAGACAAAATTTTTGTTTGGATACAGCATCGCATGACCACGCAATAACCAGTTAAAATGCTAAATTGTAAAAAGTGCTCTGGTCAGGAAGGGGGTAAAATCTTCCGGGGTGAAGTGGTTATTTACTACATCTTTTACAAAATGACCAACAATTAATCATGGCCTCCCCAATCACAGCATACCAGAAGGATGCCTCTGGTAGATGAAGCTATGCTGTTTACAATTGAGCAGTCCCTCAGAACATCACTAATATCACTGCAGTCTTTTGTTTAAGTCGGATTTATAGGCTGCTCTTTAAGGCTAGGTTTCCACCTCTGCGGGACCTGTGGGGAAACGCGCTGCTCTTTAGCAGATGTGCAGGGGTGCTATTCTCAATGGCGCTACCAAGCATCAACACCTGTCACGTGTGCCAGACCACACAGGGCTGAAGCACAATGCAGTTTGATGTAGCGCGATTTAAAAAAAAAGGGCGCAGGACTTCTTTCCCTGCATTTCTCTTGGATAGGGCAGCACATTGAAAAGAATGGCTGCTCTACCAGTGACCAGTACCAGTGCACACACACATGTAATAATGTGAACCAGGCCTAAAGCAGCTTTCCTTGTCTAGACTTTTTCTTTTCTTCCAGATCAGAAATATGTGGATGTGACATGTTTCTATACCTAGAGGTGCTGGTAAAGCACCATGATTTATTTTTTGTGTACTTTTATTGTGTTACATATCGGTGAGGTCATGTGTGTTTAATCCAGCAAACAATATACACTGTTTTTGATGGCATTGTTCCTGGGGAAGAACCGTCTAATTGCATATTTGTGAAGTTTTATTAGGAGCTTATAACTTGTGATTTATTTTATACTTGTCGTCTCTACAGGATTGCACTTGCCCATTCATGAAATGTTCTGTTCTTTTAAAGCTTTCATTAAGTAAACCTGGAGTACATCTAGCTACATGTAACATGTCAGTTTAAACCATACATTATGGTTCTATGTAAAATTCCTGTTTGACAAAACAGAAAATATATTTCACACGTTGCTCTTAAAGTTGTTGTTAAGCCACTCTAACCTGTATACATCAGCACTGCCTCCTATTGTAGTATCCCCCTCTGTGTGCGTGATTTATAAAAATATATGCTGCAAATACCTCATTTCACTGCCAAGTTGGCCATCACATGACTTGCCAGCTCTCTCCTTTTCTCCTCTGAGAGATGCAGTGGGTGGGGCTAAGATTCCTCTGCTGATGTCAGTCTGGAGGGGAGGAGGAGAGAGCTGGCTGGTCATGTGATTGCTATCTCGGCTCTTAAATGAGATATTTACAGCATTTATATTTATAAATCATTTACAGAGGGGGACACTGCAATAGGAGGCAGTGTTGATGGTGTATACAGGTTAGTGTTATGAGAGCAGCAGGAGGAGGGAGGGGCGGCTCACACACAGACAGAGAGGGGGGGGGGGGGGGAGGACACAGAAGCAGAGAGGAGAGCAAATAGCATGATGACAGAGGCACGTAAACTGACCACGCTGTCTGGTCTCAGCAGCTATGATACACTGTGGTCTGTTTGCAGAGGTTGTGGGGAGAAACTGTCAGGATCAGCCAGGGGGCCAAATGACACAGGACAAGCACCGTGTCATATAACATGCTTTAAAGGAGCAGACTCCATTTTTTTTTTTTTTTTTTTGGGTTAAACGCTTTAAGCTTATAAAATAAGGACTATTCTTTCAGAGCTTAATTCACTTAATAGGACTGCAAAATAGCTATTGCTGTGAGTGACTTAGGTCCCATCGTTTAGAAGCAGCCACAGCTCGACTGCGAAAAACTTGGTTTAACCCAGTTTTCACAAATGTCAACAATTGTGCTGTCATTGAACTGTAAGCTGGGTGTGGATATTTTATTATACATGCTAAGACTATGAATGTCTTCTAAATTGGAGTACTGTCAGAATTTTAGAAGATAAACAAGATATAAGAAAATATTATTATTCTAAATAATTTTACAAATTACAACCTGATTGGTTGCTTATCTCTTAAACATTCATCAGGTTTGGTTTTGTTGTAAAATTACGTATTTATATAATATTTATTATACATATATAATATGTATACTATATATATAATATACATATATATGTGTGTATATATGTGTGTGTGTGTGTGTGTATATATATATATATATATATATATATATATATATATATATATATATATATATATAATAAAGCGCTCTGTAAATTGGTGATAATAAAAAATATCCTCTAGTCAGGTAGTGAGCATCACAGAAGCATTCAATCTTGACTTTTTGCATATACACACCATGTGTATATGCCATGATTAAGGATCTTTACCACTAAAGTTAGTTGCTCCTTGTGACATGCATTAAGCCGGCCATACATGGATCGGAATTCAGCCAGTTCAACATCTATTACGTTGATTTTTATGTACGACCAGCCTGTTGGAAATTTTTCTCCCTGACAGTGGGGAAGTCTCCCCACTGCTGGAATACAAAGGCTCAGTAGGAGAACCCCCCCCCCCCCCCCATCCACATCGAGAATGTGGATGGATGGGGGAATCGAGTCATTTTCTTTCGTTCAACTTGCTGTTTGAATGAAAAAAATGACGTGTGTGGCCAGTCCTACTCAGTTTTTGCTATCATTGAAGACTGGTTTTGAGAAACACTGGTATAGACCGTGATTTGTTGTTGGTACTTTGACATCTTTTCAGTGAATATGATGCATACACTAACATTTTTTGTTTCACTTAATAAGTTTTAATAATGTTTTTTGTGGTAACTTTAACAGGATTGAGTATGATGCATATCGTACTGATTTAGAGGAACTAAACCTGGGGCCACGCGATGCCATTACCTTGCCCAAAATTGAGCAATCACAGCAACTTTTCCAAGCGCACAAGGAAAAGTACGACAAAATGCGAAGTGATGTCTCCATCAAACTAAAGTTCCTTGAGGAGAACAAGGTAATTGCCATAATGATTCTGGAAAATCCATGCATTATTAGTGTTAACTCAAATAACCGCATTTGTTTCTCATTAAATGTTTTCTGAACATGTTCTGTTCTTGCATTCTATGACCCATTACACCATGCGAACTATTCAGTGAGAGTGACTTCCAGCTTGGTTGTTCTTGCAGTTTCAAAGGAGTTTTGTGTATTATTATTTTAGACATGTGAACATTTTTTCCCCTTACTGACTGCAAATATTCGCCTTAGCTTTAAGGATCATTACTAAACGCCGGTTCACACAGGGGCAACTTGTCATGCGACCTAACCGCCTGACAAGTCGCCTCCCGTTCTGTACAATGGAACCGTTCTAATAGGAGCGACGCAAGTCGCTCCGACTTAGAAGAAAGGTTCCTGTACTACTTTGGGGGCGACTTGCATAGACTTCTATACAGAAGTCGTCTTGCAAGTCGCCGTGGCAGTCGTGTGCAGGTCGCCTCGCTGAGGCGACCTGCAAGTCGTGCCACCCCTGTGTGAACTGGGGCTAAGTGTGTAGGTGTGCCTGGCTTAAAACATTCTTGGCTGTGTATTGACAGCCCATTCAAGGTGGTTTGACTTCCAGACCGCAGTGCACGTGAAGTATTATTGTACATTAATGTGCTTGAGATAACACAGTGTGAATCTGGCCTTAGTGCAGTTTTTTTTTGGGGTGTATGTCCTCTGCCCTTTGCGTGTTCTATGCATCCCTGTCCTTGATCTAGCCAAATATTCACTCTACAGCCTCCTCCTCCAATAGCTTCTTGAAATCTGCTAAGTCAGGCCTGCTTTTCCTCCACACCAAAAAAGGTCTTGCCCCACCCACACACTGGCATTTTGAAGACCATGTACACATTTGTAAATACTTACTGTGCAACACAAATTCAGAATCCTTATGCACACCAAAATTAGATGATTAATTCTAGGGTTATAATTTAGATTGTCAGCCTGAAATGGGAAAGGGATGTTACTGGCAGGATCTACAGGTATGAAACGTTGGAACAGATTCCAAAAAAATGATTTTCTTAACAAATGTATAAACAGAGAGGCATCATGCTAAACATATTGAAATCAAAAATTCAAAAAGTCTTTCAATAGAATGAACACAGACATTTTTTTGATGTGTCCCCCTATTACCTGTTAATACGCAATTAGATCTGTTTATCCACTTTGTTAAACTGTCCAGCAAAAGTGAAAGTTATAGGGTTGAGACAAACCATTTAACGCAAAGTTGTTAGTCACCAGCAAAAGTTTCAGTTTGGAACAAACCCTTCAACAATGGCATTGATGCTTGCAATATTTAACTTATTCTTATTGCCTAATCTTTTTCTAAAAGAAAAAACTTGCTTTAAATACATAAAGTATTAGATGAAGTTCAAATTTAACCACCTTATTCTCGGGGGACGCGCCTGTATGTCCTCTCATTGTGGGCACCCGTAAGCAGCCCAGAGGATGCTCACTGGTTCAGTCTGTGATTGCTGTGTTCACCAGACATAGTGGATCACAGATTGGGATACATACAGGCCCATTGTGATTTGGCCATGTACCAATGTGATCACTGTGGCCAATCACATCGATCGCAATGTAAACACAGGCTGCCAGCTGCAGCCTGTGAAGTATCTACTTACACAAGCTGCTGCTACATGCTGAAAAAGTGAAAGAAAAAAAAAAAAAACAGCAGTGATCTGACACTGATCATTGTCATTAGAGCAGTGCACTTTCACTACTGTAACATTGTTTTGCCTGGGTTAGTAATCGGTGACACTGTATTCCATTGCAGTATACAGGGTCTCTGATCACAGCAGTATAGTGTCACTATAGTAACACTGTACTGTTCTGGTGACAGTGATTTATTTATGCATTTTTTTTTAATGTAAAAAGAAAAAAAAATATTGACCAATTTACATTTGCGGTACTCTCTAAAGAGTGATCTGGGCATTAAACAGTTTTAACCCCCTAAATGCTTAACTACCGCACCACAAGCCAGGATGTCAGATTGGAAGCAGTGGCTGTGTCTGTGCAGCTGCTGCATCCCAATAGACATATATTGGGACTCCCTGCACGGATAGAGCCGACTATTACAGTACTTTGATATAAATGGTTGATTTGTGTGATACACAAGATACCATGTTTGGTGCATTATCATTCCAGACATTGAAAAGGTCTCACACATGTATCCATGGGAGGAGTAGCAGAACGCCACGCTTTGGTGCCCTCTGCAGCTTACCGGAGCCGTCGGCGGCGATCGCGTCTGTCCCCTACCTGGGTATGGAAACGAGTGAGGGGCAGATGACCCCCACCCGTCTCCATATCACTGCAGGGCAGAAGCGACATCAAAACGTCACTTTCGCCCATAGCTCTTAAAGGGCCATTTTTTTTTTTTTTTTTTTTTTTCATTTTTTAAATGACAATTTTTTTTTTTTCCTATTGCATTTTAATGTAACTATGAGATCTGAGGTCTTTTTGACCCCAGATCTCATATTTAAGATATCCTGTCATGCTTTTTTCTATTACGAGGGATGTTTACATTCCTTGTGCCCAGTCTGAAGTCCACCACCAGCTAACAAACACATCACATAAGGAGTATCTTCCTAAGCCCAAGCAACCACACTTCCCTTTCCCGTACTGATATCTTGCTCCAGCAGTTAAAGGAGTGCCCAGTTTGAAGCCCACCGCACCAGCTAACCCACCACATTTTCCCTTCCCCTATCGAGCAAGGCAGTAACTCCCCGCTGGTGCTTACCGGTACGGCCGAGACTCAAGGAGGAGGCACCGCTCAGGCCTTGCGTTCCATTCAGGGCCAGTGGAGAACTGGAAGTGACGCTGCAGCTCCGTGAAAAGGCAGAATAATTAGACAGTGGGAGTGTTTGGGTCACATCGCTCTGCGTCCCAAAGACAACCCCAAACAAAGCCCATGAAGTGTCTCAGCTGCAATCACGTGATTGCACAGATGTCACGCTCCCCATAGACAGCTGTGTGTCCGGCGTCCCGACACACTTAAAGGGCCAATTATTATTTTATTTTAATGACTAGAATGGGCCGTCGCTGGTCGGGACTTTATATGAGGCACAAAACTAACAGTTGCTAAGGTGTTGGGGTGGACTTCTCCTTTAACTTTCCCTAATTAATTCCCTCTTCTCTGTTCATTTTTGGAGAGGTACTTTGGTTTATGTTTGTTTCCTTTAAGACTTAAATCTGTATTCACACAGGAACAGCGGCTAGAGTGCTGGACCTTTCTGGCAGCTGTCCATTCCCGACTGGTAGGGGGCTGTGTGTTGTGCAATTTTCAGATTTGATCCAATTTTTTTTTTTTTTTATAAGAGCAGTGCCATGCAGTTCTATGCACTGTGCTGTAACAAATGCAGCATATCTGAATTTTCTTGCTGGAAGCTGCAGCACCGCTTTGGGCTGCTTTGGAGTGTGAATGAGACACACAGGAAACCTTTGTCTTCTGTGTGTCCTTGCTGTGACAGGCATTTTTTACAATGCAGTAAAATGCCTGTCACTGCACAATGTGTGAATTATCCCTAAAGCAGTGTTAAACACAAAAGCAAACTTGTATTATATTGCAGCTTACCAGTTCTTAGATGTGATGGTTGCATTCGTTTTCTTTTTTTTTAGGCTTTTCTTCTGTTTTCATCTGGTGATCCAGTCAGTAAGTCTGTTGTTTTTCAACAGAACAAGCTCTCCTGCAGTTACAGGAATGAGACAAACCATTTAACACTGGGGAGGTGCTTACAATGATCAGAATTTATTTATGTAAAGTCTTTTTATCCCAAAAGGGGACAAAAAGTTGCTGTAACAGCTATTAGCTGGAGTTCAGCTTCAGTTTGTTACTGTTAAGTCTACTAGTACATATAACACTTCCATCCCTCCAGACTGACAATGCTGCAGTCCAAATCTGCCCCCCTGTACTCCTTCATCCAGAGTGGGGGCACTCTAATACAGGAGGAGCGTTACTGGCCAAACAGAGGCAAAAAGTATGAAAACAGAAAACGTATGCAGCCACCACATCTAATGTTTAGTAAGCTGCAATGAATTAAATCTTTGGGTTTAATACCACTTTAATTTTAATCAGAAATATTCTGTACACGTAACATCATTTTCATGTCATCATAGAAGTGTCAAATTGCAGCATAACATTAATACTTTAGCACTGGAAACAGCATATTTGTTTTTTTTTTTTTTTTTTTTTTGTTTTTTGTTTTTTTTGTATTCCACTTGAAATAGTCTTGTTTGGCTCCATAATAGTATCATTGTGGTGTCATAAATGATAGTGAGGTTCTAGTTAAATGAATAGGCCTGTGACTGAAATGTAGAAATGACTCTGGAGCGTAACTAGTTAAGTATTAAGATTCCATCTTTCTGGCCCTCCTGTTTGATTGCCTCCCTAGATGGATAAATCCACTATTTTTTTTTGTGTACTTTTCATTTACAGGGAAATAATTCATTCTTTTAAAATTGTACTTGTCAAATTTCCTGAGTGAAGTACATAAGAGGGGTGTGTGCAATGGCTATAAATTAAATTTTCTGTACAAACAAAAATGGCCTCGGGAAATTGGGTGGTATAGGGATTTAGACTTATAATTAATACAACTTGGAACTCTGGGTGAACTGAACTTGCAGTACTAGTTAAAGGTGTACATTTTTCTTCAATGTACTTGTTACCTACAGTAAAAAAACAGCTGTTTTGAAGGTTAAACCTTTGTTTTTGTAAAGCGAACCTTTTATCTATTTTAAAGAAAAATTCTTCTGTACTGCAGCAATAGTTGATTCTAAAAGGTGTAATTATTTTTTTTTTTTTTTTTTAATAAAAAACATGTACTTACCTGCTTTGTGCAATGGTTTTGTACAGAGCAGCCCCCATCTCCTTATTTTTGGATCCCTCGCTGGTGGTCCTGACTCCTCCCTCCTGCCGAGTGCCCCAGTAGCAAGCCTCTTGTTATGGGGCACTCACGGAGGCAGGCTAGCTACCAAGCTGTGCTCCTGTAAATGGACATTGTCCATTGGCACACAGAGCGTGGCTTGGCACTCTCCTCATTGGCTCAATGGCTGTGGTTAACAGCAGCAGTAGCTGCTGTGTGCACCGATGAGGAGAGAAACCTAGAATAGCTGCTCTTATGCATATCCCTGGATCGAGATGGGGCTCAGGTAAGTAAAAGGGTTGTCCTAAATGTAACTCCCACCCCCTTAGTGCAGCCCATCTGGAAATACTTAAAGTCCTCCCTGTTCCTTCAATCCCTGCCTGGTGCTACACAGCCTTTAAAAACATCTCAGCCAGCTATTCCTCCTACTGAACACATGTGCCCTAGGTTTATTAATTCCTGTGGGTGAGCTGGATGGCTAGAGGTCACCGTAAATTAATGTCATCAGATTTTCAGAATGACATTGAGACGCACCCCCCTACTGACCGCTTCCACTTTTAAACACACAAAATCTTGCTTTAATTTGTAGCCACACCCACAAATTACACCCCTGTATTTAACATGCCCTTCCACAAGGACAATATGAAAAATGTAGCGCGCATACTGTGCTGAAATTCTGGGTTTAACAGTGTAAGGGGCTTAAATGTCTGAAGTTAATTGAGTGAGCAGAGGTCAGGAGTGTGTAATGTATTGAGTGCACAAATTGGGAGTGTCTAACATACTAAGTGCAGGGGTGAGGAGTGTGTAATGCAGCGCACAGGGTGTCAAGGTAAGGCGTGTGTAATGCACAGAGTGCAGAGGTCGAGTGTGTGTAAGGTTCAAGGTGCAGAGGTCGGGCGTGTATAATGTACAGGGTGCAGAGGTCGGGTGTGTGTAATGTGCAGCGTGCAGAGGTCGGGCGTGTGCAGCGTGCAGAGGTCGGGCGTGTGCAGCGTGCAGAGGTCGGGCGTGTGCAGCGTGCAGAGGTCGGGCGTGTGCAGCGTGCAGAGGTCGGGCGTGTGTAAGGTGCAGGGTGCAGAGGTCGGGCGTGTGTAATGTGTATAACATAAAATTAGATGCGCAAACAAATATGTGCAAAATAAATGTATCATCAACATGTGTTAATGAATAGAAAAGGTTAAAAACGTCCATAGTGAATGACATTCAGTATAACTCCATTGGGAGCAAGTCCTTCGGTAGGATTGCAGATAGTTCTTTTCACCGTATACTCCCACAAGACAGCCAAGGAATAATGAAATGCCAGAGGGCCGCTTACCAGGTGTGTAGGATCTCTATTACGGAGATCTTATGGGCACATACAGGAGGGATCACTCAGGCAGGGGCGGTAAATTCACACATCCATCTGGATCCTCTCCTCCACTGGCAATTCCAAATACTGCAATGTTCTCCGTAGGACCTGTATCAGAGTAGGTGCACTCGTGGAGTATATTCTAAAAGGAAGAGAAAGGGCTTCATAGTGCAGTAGGTTTAAAATCAGAGGTTCCTTTATTCCATATGATGGGCAACTGACATCTTAACAAGCGACGATAGCAGACAATTCAAATGAAATACACAGCTGCGGCTCAGGCCAGCCAGCTGGTGCGTGGTGACATCAGGGCCTATAGCTCCACCCAACGCGGCATTTCTCCGTACTAGGCATCAACAGGGAAAGGAGGCTAGGGCTAAACGTCACACACCACGCTATATATGTACATCGGCAGGAGCGTGACACCGGAAACTCAATTGAAAAACATTTATCCATCTGTCCGTGTGTAAGGGAACAAAAAAGATAAACCACTTTCTCAGTCAGTAATGTACCACATCACTGATATATGACAAAGGGTACTTCATGTTCCTAGCCATATCAAATGCTAATAAAATTTCCTAATAGAAATCTGCATATCAAATGCCAATTTAAAACAGAAGTTCATATATAAAAATTCATGTAACAAATCAATCAATTGAAATTAAAAAATGACATACAATTACAAAAATACATACAAATATATTTGGGTTACACCTAACCCCACATATTAGATGGACCCAATAATAAAAGATAAAACACATGTTTTAGCACATGACATGCAAATTTAAATTAAAAAAAAAAAAAACCCAAAACCCCACAACTTCCTGTATGCCCGTATACATATCGGGCACTCAGGGAATGGGTGTGGAGGACATAAAAAGAACCCCATATGTGACATGCACTCATACCATATTGAAGCAAGAGTTGGGAACAAGGTTCCTATATTCAATATAAAAAAAGGATATAATACATATAGAAATAAAAATGAATAAAATATATGTATATGGAATAAATATGACTATACCTATATAGCATATAGATTAAAAAAAATGGGGGGTGATTATATTATAATATAATCATATATAATATATTTTATATTATATATAATGTGCAGAGGTTGGGCATGTATAATGGACAGGGTGCAGACGTCAGGCATGTATAATGGGCAGGGTGCAGAGGTCGGGCATGTATAATGGGCAGGATGCAGAGGTCGGGCATGTATAATGGGCAGGGTGCAGAGGTCGAACATGTATAATGTGCAGGGTGCAGAGGTCGAGCATGTATAATGTGCAGGGTGCAGAGGTCGAGCATGTATAATGTGCAGGGTGCAGAGGTCGGGCATGTATAATGGGCAGGGTGCAGAGGTCGGGCATGTATAATGGGCAGGGTGCAGAGGTCGGGCATGTATAATGGGCAGGGTGCAGAGGTCGGGCATGTATAATGGGCAGGGTGCAGAGGTCGGGCATGTATAATGGGCAGGGTGCAGAGGTCGGGCATGTATAATGGGCAGGGTGCAGAGGTCGGGCATGTATAATGGGCAGGGTGCAGAGGTCGGGCATGTATAACACACAGATTACAGTGTTTCTAAACATGTTAAACACAGAATGCAGATGTCAGGAGTGCAGAATGCAGGGTATTATATGCAGCTGCAACATAACATTTTGATCTACTTTTCTCTTTGGCTTGGTGATGGCCCTTGGCTTACCTGAAGCCTGGCATCCATTCTTTCCCCCTTCTCCTTGCAAAGATTTTTATGTACAGTATATTTATGCAAGCTTCCCAAGGCGGTCTCCCCAGCTGTCCTTGCTGTCATGCTTTGTAAACATTGCGCTGCGCAGGTGCCAGCTCAGTGATCACCCATCCTTTTTTCAAAATGAAGCCGCTGGAACCTGCATGTGTGTGGCCAGCAAGGGTGCCACCCATGATAATAATAAACTTTATTTTATATAATGCCTTTAAAGATAGCTTCTCTGAGCACAAAGACAAGAGAAACAAAAACACAGGACCACTCCAGTGGATTTTGGAATCTGGATAAATGGTTGCTCAGTGGGCACCTGAAGTGTGCATTTATTGTGGGCTGCCGGGATGCCCCTGACTCCAGTTTTGGGGGGTAACGGTCCCTTACTATAAGTCTTTCAACTCAGCCAAATAAAATCCAGTGGTTGAAGTTTTTTAGTGATCAGTCAACATGCCCCTCTGAAGATATAAAAAAAAAATAACAATAATTTAAACTTTGTAGTTATGTTTGCAATGTGTAAGCTAAAGTTACCGGTTATAGAATAACCGGTAACCATATTCTATATAGAAGATTGTACATCTAATTATTAATAAACAAAATCTTCATCTTTAGGCCTCATGCACACTATACCTTAAAATAATGTTCTAAAAACGTCAGGCGCTTTGCAGTGAGTTTAACTTTTTTCAACGTTTTTGCAATAGCAGTTTATTAGCGTTTTTTCGCGTTAGTTTTTTTTTTTTTTTTAAGAAGAAAAAAAATAAATTTTTTTTTTTTTTAATGGATCAAAAACGTAAAAAAAAGTTGGTGCGTTCCGTTTTTGACCGTTTATCGACGCTCATCAGCTGAAAAACGTCTCTCAGAACCCGCTAGTTTTGGGTTTTTTTTACTGCTCAAAAGCGCAACTGCCCAAAACTGCTGATAACAGCCTATGTGTGCATGGACACATAGGATAACATGACGGAGAGTTTAATGACTATATAAAAAACCGTCTACAGCCAAAAACAGCTGCTGTAAAAACGTCAAAAAACATCCAGCGTGCATGAGGCCTTAAGATGCATAGTTCTAATCTCAACGGTTTTATAGAAGTCATCTGATATCATTACATATTGGGAAGCAATCGGTGCAAATGATATATTTGTATATAGTATATGCTTATCTGAGAAAAGCATAGGCCAATCTTTGCTCACATATTGTAGGTTACAGCTATAATGCAGTGCTGCTGTCTGCCTCCATATTCCTGACATGCAAATACTTTAGAGTGAATATCTAGTAACAGATGTAAGTCTGCTGTGGGCGGAGGATATTTACATTGTGTATTTGAAGCTAAACCATGCAAAGCAGACGTTTCTGTGAAATTCTCATATCTTCAAAGCCAGGGTTTCATTGCGCTTGACACATCAGTGGTGAGGGATGCACAGTCATGTTTAACTATACCATGCAAAATGAAAACATCTGGGTAACATGGATCAGAAGAATTGTGAGTGAGGAATTAGCCCCTGGATATATGAAACAGTCATCAGAGAATTATAATGAATTATGTGAGAGTTGATAATCTTGTGTGTGAGCTCAAAGGAAAAAGCTTTTCAGGTATTGTCTAGTTTCGAGGAATGAGTAAGAGTACCAATTTATACTAAACTCTTAAAGTCCACCACTAACAAAGGAAGAATGCACAATGGGAATGCCTCTGAGTTCTGAAGAGTATACCATTGCAAGACTCCTCACCTGTGATGTCATAAATATGTTATCAGTGTCTTAGTATAAACACTACAGGAACAATGTATTCATTAGCTCAGCAGATATGCTACAGTACTGCGTCATTTAAAGCAGAGCATGCCTTTAAATGCGAGGTCACCTTATTACATCGGGGCTTGCACCATCACGTTTAAACAACAGCATTAAAGTGCAAAAAGTACAAACTGTGGGAAAAAGTCAGAGAAAATACTTATGCCCTGCTTTCACCTTTCTAATCTAGACTTGGGTGTGGTCACACACTTTTGGTGAAATCGTGGCAATCCTGTGTATCCAAAATCATGCTGGAAAGTGCTCCTGCATTGTGCTAGTGCCTTCTAACAAGATTTAGGTTCCTCAGGGTTCCAAGGATCTCTCTGGAAAGATTGTGACATTCTCTGCTGTGTGGATGCCGGGGGAGGAAGGTACGTCTATTTACCAACTTCTTTTCACTTTCATGCTGAGATTGAATATGGGTATAGAGGTCCTGGTGTAATTTCGGACCCAGTTTTTTAGTGCATATTCGTGTTTGATTCTGCAGTAAATATACTGCAATAAAATATTTATGCAAAGCACTGTATGCCACACTGAGATCACCCATGCCAAAAAACTCTCCTCCACCTAAATAATACAATTACCTGCTTATTACTGGGATTTTTGGACTTGGGTAGCCAGTATCTTGCCAATAAAGCAATCGTAAACCATGGATGTTTAAAAAAAAAATAAATTAAAAATAACACCTGTTGCATAATGTGCATTTACCGGCTCCTTCCTTTTCCAAAAGCACAGAGTCAGTGGTCACTGACTCTGTTCATTCATAACTGTCACTGAGCATCTTAAACTGTCTTCACGATGCTTCAGTTTATGAATAGAGAGGAGCCGCTGTCTCCTGACAATTCATATTTAGTTCAGCTGAGGCTGCAGAGAAAGGGACTGGGCAATCTGTGTCCTCCGTCCCTTTCCCTGTCTCAGAAGGGAGATGTCAGGTGTTAAGACCCCTAGTATCTCAGCAAATCCCCCCCCTCCCCCCAACAGGGCTAAAAAATAAAATAAAATAAATAATTAAAAAAATAATAATTGTAATAAAGATAGGAAAGGTTTAATTGTAAAAATAATTAAAACACACTGACCCCCCCCCCCAAAAAAAAAAAAAAAAACTACATACATACATACACACAATAACATACATATACACAGTGCTCAGCATAAATGAGTACACCCCTCTCCCCTACGGGGGATCGGATGAACATGGACTGTCTGTCCGTGTTCTTCCGATCCGCTCTGCAGACAGATAAAAAAAATAGGATTTTCCTCCGTCTGCAGAATCGGACGATAACTTTTGTCAAAATTTTGGAATTTTGTCAAAATGGACTTATGTCCATTGAGATAGTGATTAAAATCGTACTTTTCAAAAGGGGTGTACTCATTTATGTTGAGCTCTGTGTGTATATGTATTGTATTGTATGTATGTGTGTGTGTATATATAATATATTACCAAAAAAGATCGAGCAGAATACATTTTGACCTGAATTTATGAAAAAGATTATTTGCAAAATTTTATAACTAAAACAAAGAAAAACTAGTTTGTTTGTTTTCCTCACAATTTTCCGTCTTTGTTTTTTTTTTTGGTTTATTTAGCGAAGAAAACCCAGTGGTGATTAAATTCCACCAAAAGAAAGCTCTATTTGTGTGAAAAAAATGATAAATATTTCTTATTGGTACAGTGTTGCATGACCACGCAATCGTCATTCGAAGTGTGACAGTGCTGAAAGCTAAAAAGTGGCCTGGGCAGGAAGGGGGTAAAAGTGCCCAGTAGTGAATTGGTTAATGAAAGGATGGTATTCCAAGCTTTTTATGAAATATCTGCAGATTTTTGTTTAGTTTTAATTTTGGGTAATGATTATAGAAATGGTGAAACTGACTTTGCAGTGATTTAAGACACTTCTGCTTCTAATTTTGGTCTTTCTTCTCACTGATGCAATGCAGTTCCTACTTAGAAATTACCAAATAACTCCAAGGCATAGAACCGTTTTATTTATCATCCAAATGTATGGCAGATCTAACACAGACTCCTTGAAAATAAATATCCCATGCTTTGCAGAAAGAAAAACAGGTTGTTTGGTTTTTTGAAGTCTTTGTGTGGAATGCAAACTAAGTGACAGTTCACCTACACAGCATGTTAGCTTGTCTGAAGATCTCTGCATTCTGGGCCTGCCCTGGGGTAATGAAAGCTTTTCTAAACTTTTTATGTGCGCACATTAAAAGAACTGGTCTTTCTGTAGAGCAAGTTATAATGTAATCTAAAAATTAACTTCCTATTATAGATATAGAATAATGTGTATTAAGGCAGATAGCAATACCATAAAATACCATGAGATAAATTAAACCAATAAATAAACTTCCTAATAGGAATATAAAATCATGTGCACAGGGCAGATAGCAACACCATAAAATATCAACCTGCATGAGATAAGATCATCCTAAAGATGAGGGCAATATATATATATATATATTTATATATTTATATATATATATATATATATATATATATATATATATATATATATACTATATTTTATATTCCTATTAGGAAGTTTAATATTTATTGGTTAATTTATCTCATGGTATTTTATGGTATTGCTATCTGCCTTAATACACATTATTCTATATCTATAATAGGAAGTTAATTTTTAGCGCACTATTTATCGTTTTATTTATTCACTTCAGAGGTATCAGAACACTTTCACATAGTTACGGCTTGATTATTTAGTTATTTCCTATTATTTTTTCATAAATTTTTTCATTGATTATTTATTTGATCTCACATATCAGCGCTTTAGTACACTATTCATATATAATGTAATCTAAAATCGGCTTTCGGGCAAGCTTTTTTTTTTTTCCCACAATACATTTTCCCAAATCGCCTTCCAGGGCAGTTACTCAAGAGATGATTGGTCCACCTACAACAGGAAATGCAAACCAGAAAGTAATACATTAAAAGAGGAGAGCGGTACTTGACAAAAACTGATAAAATTACTATAAATGTTTTTAGTACATAGATATTTAGATATTGTACATGCAGTATTTTCATTTCATAACACATATAATAGTGCTTTTTTTAACACATCTTCCAAACTGACAGCATGAGATGTAACACTTTACCAGGAAAAAAGGCCCAGCAAATATGTTCTGGAGCTGATGGCTGTTACTATCCCTAATGACTCAGAGGGCAGGCAACAGTGCTTGATGTATATGGAGATGGTGAACAGAATTCAATACCTGCATAGGGATGGATGGGTAAGCTGGGTGATAAAGGTACCTCATGGGAGAGGATTGTGGAACTGAAGGGTTTTATTAGTTTGATCACAGAGGAGCTGCTCCTCCTGGTGCTTAGAGAATCCAGGCGTTGGGCATCTCTGTCCTCTATGGATTTGGGGATAGAATATTAAAGTCTATGATGTCCTCTTATTGAAATTGTGATGCTGAGTGTTTGTCATTAGCTTCCTACAGACTAAATAATTGTTTTGTAGTTTATTCTGGGATTGTTTTGCAGTATTGCAGGTTTTGAAGTGTAATGTACCTTGGATGACCTCTACCATGTTAAGTGGTCATTTTGATCTAAAATTTCTGGCCAAGAGTCTGCCTCATGTTACCATGTTCATAAAATAATTTTTTGTTCAAGATCAGGCATATTTTCAGTTTGCATCCTAACTTCTCAAGTAATGGTGGGATTTTGTCATTTCTGCAAGGGTTTCTGCTGCTTGGGTTTGCTTGTGGATTAGCTCAAGCATGTGGATGCGATCCCTAAAGGCAATGATATATATTTGAGGAGTTTGTTTTAGTTTGGCGAATAGAGCTAGAAATTTGTCCTGCATCACACTCTTATGTCCGTCTCATTGTGTAATGGGGAATGTGTCTTTGGGGAAAAATATTCACGGACAAGTGTTTGAATTGTTTGTAGCTTTATTGGGTCACTTAATAGGGATGCATTAGGCCTAAAATAATGTTATATGCCATACCATTCCCATTGTGGAAAGCAAAGTGAGGGCAATAGGGTGATCATTGGAAAGAAACATTTAGTCCTGCGGACAGGTCACGCTGTGACAGCAAGAAGTAGTTAATTCTAGAATAGCTGTGATACGAAAATAAATAGAAAGGTAGTTGCGCGCTGATAATCAATAAACTAGCACTAAAAAAAAACTACTGTGAAAGTTAATGACTGCTGCTGCTGTCGCCTAAAATGAAATACAATATGGGTAGCTCCTTATGGTCCCTCCTAGATATTTAAACCTGATGGATTTTATATCAATATTTTTATATTCCTAAATAAATGTCATTGTTGAATATTAGCTGGAGTGGTGAGATTCTGTTTTTAATCCCCTTGGTACTGCACTATCGAAAGCATTTGTTTTTATATGTCGCTGTGGAACTACCGGCAAACACTGAGGAGCCTAAGTTGAACCAGCTCACTGGGAGGTCATTCCATTTTCTGTGGAGCTTTATCCATCTAGTAGGGACCATAAGGAGCTACCTGGGACCACTGTGGAGTATTCCCCATAGGATAGGTGCTCTGTGCAAAAGTGTGTTTGACCCCCTGCCGGGTCTTGCAGTGAGGTGAGCAAGCATTGCACGCGGTGGTGGGAGCACTGTTGTTGGTAGAGCAGTGAAGCATGTGGAAACAGCCTCTCTTGTATTCATATATGGACGTTTTTCATTGAGCACTATTCATCTGTATCTATATATGGATGTTTTTTCATTGATTATTATTTTTCCTATGTTGTGTTTTTTTAATTTATTATTTGTGTTTACTATATATGCAGCGCTGTCACATTCACTTTATTATAATTCTAGAATACTTGTTATATGGGTGGGAATAATAGGTATAAGTCTTTAACCTTGGGTTTGTGACTACACCATACATCATAAAATTTATAGGTGTGATATATGGTATTCAAAAGTATTGGTCTCACAGATCCAGAGCCTTGCTGCTGAACTGTCACCTCTGTTCCCAAAGATCAGCAGGCATGGTGGTACATTTAGTTCCATAGATTTAACTTGAAATGTTCTGCTGTTATCCCACAGGACTTGGGTTCAGGATTGGTGTTCAGCTGCTGTTAACTCCCTTAGCTACATGCCCAGCCAATCCATCACTCTTTCTTTTTAAGCTGGGCTCATTCCCTTAGGCATTGCCTGAGCAACAACTAGTGCTCCTGCCATGTATCCTAATGTCTGGCTCTCCAAGAGGATTCTGAGTGACACCTAGATTTTTAGTGCCTACCTTGTCCCTATTAAATTTGCAGATGTCTTCCAGAGCCTTCCAGTGTGATCTCTGTACCCCCAGTGTCCTCCAGCCTATCCCCAGTGAGAGTGTGTTCTGCTTATGACATTTATTCCAGGACTTGTATACTCTGAGCATTACAGCATACGTCTGCCTCAGTTTACCTTTTTGTACCTCTGCACTTTTTCAGACCTTCTGCACCTCCGTGATCCCATGTGGGTATCAGCATCTGTGTCTGCAGCCTGCTTTAATGTCTCCCTTTTTGTATTCCTAGTTTGTTTCTTGCCCTGTGTCCCTGTGCACTTCTGCCTGCTTCTTAAGTGATTCCTGTAGGTCTCGGTGCATGGAGACAAACAGAACCACAAGGAGTGGGTAGTAATGCACAAATACAGGGCGTCTGTTTTTTTTTGTTTTTTGTTTTTTGTGTATTCCTTCAAGCTTGGGCTGTACTACGTACCAGTAGCTGACTGCTCGGGTGAGACCGAGAACCACAACTTGACTATACATTACTGTGAGTTCAATATTCTGTGCTTTCCCAGATCCTCGTCTCGTGTGCTTCCCTGTGCCTGGTTAGATGTAGCCCTCGCGGGTGTGCTGTCTGGGGGCACACTGAAATCCAGCATGCAGGCTGCACGGAGGGTCCATGATCCCTAACCATATGTGTGACAATTGGCCACTGGTCTTCTTGTAAGCATCTCAACTGTTGCAAAGAAAGTAGAATATTTGCATTGCTTCATAAACGCTGCTTTTTAATTAAAGCTCCTATGCTTTAATGAGCCTGCAGAACATTGCACCCATGATCATCAGATCGTGAATGCAGTATCTGGATCCTGTACAGCTGTCTGCCCATACCTCCTGTATGCGCAGATAGTTACTCAAATGCAGGAAGTGTCATTGAAAGTGCTCTCACTAGCGCCCTTGCAGTTCATTGAGAATTACAAGCCATCTGCTGTGGTGGCAGACTTGTAGTTCGTGCATTCATTCACAAATCTGTGTGAATGTTTCACGCAGCTGTGTGGGCAGAGCCCAGCACAGCTCTGCTGTTTTTGGTTGTGACAGCCGATGCAGGGAGAGGCTCTCTTGCCTGCTGTCACAGAAGGGTGAAAATTGGGCAGTGTAGAGTTGCATATTACACCCTAAATATGAGCGTAAAATGTTAGTGAAGGTTAACTTATTCTTTAATGGTGAAGTGCATGAAACCTTCCCTCCTCGTAATAAGCAGTTCCCTTAAATGCTTGTATCGTGGCACCCTGCGTTCATAATGTATATAAATAAAGCATAAAATACTGCTTGGGGGACTTTCAGAAGTGGAAGTAGAGGAGGAATCTGGAACCCAGAGTTGGCCTTTAAAGGAGAAGTATGGCCAAAGCTTTTTTGCCGTTAAATTTTCCTTTGGATCTCAGAAGTGCGTTTTTTTCTGCACTCCTCTGGCCTGTTTTCAGCTGATGGCTGACATCACTCAGTCAGTCCAGGCTCTGGAAAGCCTGACTGGCAGCTGGCTCAGCCTCTCAATTGCCCTCTTCACAGCCCAGCACTCCAGTGAGTGCTGGAGGGGCAGAGCAGAGAGATGGTGACTACCAGTCACAGGCTCTCTGCTCACTGAAGATTGAGAACTGAGCAATCAGTGATCTTTAACCACTTGCTGCCTGCCCGTCGTCATATGACGGAGGTACGGTGCAGCTGTTGTTCTGGGCCGCTGTCATATGACGGCGCAGCCTTCCAGGCAGCCCAGGGGGCGCACGCGCGCCCACCGCATCGCTCGGGCCCCGGTGCGCATGCCCGGCGGTTGCGATGTCCGCCGGGCACCCGCGATTGCCCGGTAACCGAGCAGGACCGTGGATCTGTGTGTGTCAGATGGGAGGAGACCGATGGTATGTTCCTTGTACAGAGGAACACCGATCGGTCTCCTCCCCTTGTGAATCCCCTCCCCCACAGTTAGAATCACTCCCTAGCAACACATTAACCCCTACAGCGCCCCCTCCTGGTTAACCCCTTCATTGCCAGTCACATTTATACAGTAATCAATGCATTTTTATAGCACGGATCGCTGTATAAATGTGAATGGTCCCAAAAATGTGTCAAAATTGTCCGATGTGTCCGCCGCATCGCAGTCACGATAAAAATCGCAGATCGCCGCCATTACTAGTAAAAAAAAAAAAAAATAATCATAAAAATGCTATAAATCTATCCCCTTATTTTGTAGACGCTGTAACTTTTGCGCAAACCAATAAATATACGCTTATTGCGATATTTTTTACCAAAAATATGTAGAAGAATAGGTATCGGCCTAAAATGAGGAAAAAATTTGTTTTAAAAAAAAAAAATTTGGATACTTATTATAGCAAAAAGTAAAAAATATTGTGTTTTTTTCAAACTTGTCACTTTTGTTTTGTTTATAGCACAAGAAATAAAGAACGCAGGGGTGATCAAATACCGCTAATAGAAAGCTCTATTAGTGGGGAAAAAATGATAATTTGGGTACAGTGTATTATGACCGCGCAATTGTTATTCAAAGTGCGACAGCGCTGAAAGCTGAAAATTGGCTTGGGCAGGAAGGGGGTGAAAATGCCCAGTATGGAAGTAGTTAACCACTTAAGGATCGGAAGAATTTCCCCCCTTAATGACCAGGCAATTTTTTGCGATACAGCACTGTGCCGCTTTAACTGGCAGTTGCGCGGCGCTGTACCCAAATATTGACGTCGTTCCCCCCACACACACACACACACACACACACACACACATAGAGCTTTCTTTTGGTGGTATTTGATCACCTCTGTGGTTTTTATTTTTTGCGCTATAAACAACAATTGACTATTTTGAAAAAACTTTTTTTTTTTTGCTATAATATATATCCCAAAAAAATATGTAAAAAAAACGTATTCATCAGTTTAGGCCAATATATATTCTTCTACATATTTCTGGTAAAAAAAAAAATGGCAATAGGCGTATATTGATTGGTTTCCTCAAAAGTTATCACGTCTACAATCTATGGGATAGATTTAGGGACTTTTTTTTATTTTTTTATGGTTTTTACTGGTAATGGTGTGGATCTGCAACTTTTAGTGGGACTGCGACATTGCGGCGGACAAATCTGACCCCAAATGACACTTTTTAGGGACCAGTGACATTAATGTATTGATCAGTCCTATAAAAATGCACTGATCGATATAAAAATGATACTGGCGGGGAAGGGGTTAATCCTAGGGGGTGATCAAGGTGTTAACTGTGTTCCCTAGGTGTGTTCTTACTGTAGGGGGGATGGGCTACCTGGGACATGACAGAGATCACTGTTCCCTATGACTGGGAACAGTAGATCTATCACGTCATTTGTCAGAATGGGGATTCGTCTTGTTTACTAGGGAAAAACCCCCTTCTGCCCCTGTACCAGGCGATCGCGGGTCGCCAGCAGACATCGAGTCCGATTGACCTGCGGACACGCTACCGCAGCGGGCACGAGAGCGCGGCGGGGCCCGCCCGAGACGACGTACAATGAAGGCAATTCATGCAGGGGAACCAACCTGCCGCAGTACAACTGCGGCGGCTGGTCTTAAAGTGGTTAATTGCTCACTTCTAAGTCTTAGAAGCAGCAGGGGGGGTGGGGGGGGGGAATGCAGCATGGGACCAATGCTGCATCCACTTACAGTACTGGGCAAAAGTTTTAGGCAGGTGTGAAAAAATGGTGTAAATTAGGAATGATTTTAGAAATATTAGTGTTAATAGTTTATTTTTATCAATTAACAAAATGGAAAGTAAATGAACAGAAGAGAAATCTAAATCAAATCAATGTTTTGTGTGACCACCCTTGCCTTCAAAACATCAATTCTTCTAGCTACACTTGCACACAGTTTTTGAAGGAACTTGACAGATAGGTTGTTCCAAACATCTTGGAGAACGAACCACAGATTAGGCTGCCTCAAATTCTTCTCTCTCTCCATCTAAATCCAGACAAACCCGATGATGTTCTTTACACTGAAGATAGTTCTTAACCACTTCAGCCCCGGAAGATTTGGCTGCTCAATGACAAGGCCATTTATTGCGATTTGGCACTGCGTCGCTTTAACTGACAATTGCGCGGTCGTGTGACGCTGCACCCAAACAAAATTGACGTCCTTTTTTTGCGCTAGAAACAAATGAAAAGCAACAATTTTGAAAAAAAAAACACAATATCTTTTACTTGTTGCTATAATAAATATCCCACATTTTTTATCAAAAAAACATTTTTTTTTCCTCAGTTTAGGCTGATTATGTATTCAACATATTTTTGGTAAAAAAAAATCGCAATAAGCGTATGTTGATTGCTTTGCGCAAAAGTTATAGCGTCTACAAAATAAGGGATAGATTTATGGCATTTGTATTATTTTTTTTACTAGTAATGGAGGCGATCTGCCAGGACTGCAACATTATGGTGGACACATCGGACACTTTTGAAACATTTTTGAAACTATTGACAATTATACAGCGATTGGTGCTATAAAAATGCCCTCATTACTGTGTAAATGTCACTGGCAGGGAAGGGGTTAACACTAGGGGGTGATCAAGGGGTTAACTGGGTTCCCTATGTGTTGCTAACTGTGGAGGGCTGAGACTGTCTCCTCTTCCCTGAAAGAACCGGGATCTGTGTGTTTACACACACAGATCCTGGTTCTTGCTCTGTCATGGGCTATCGCAGGAGCCTGGCGGTCATTGCGTGCGCGTCCCTAGTGGCCAAAAGGCGAAGCAACATAATTTAACATCATTTCGCCAAGCCGTGCCATTTGCCACAGCAGAACTCTGCCGACTGGTCAGCAGGCGGTTAATGAATACAAGACTTTCTCTGAATGGCTGAGGTAGAGAGATAGGCAGATGACTTTACATACAGTTTATACAGCGCTGACAATGGCTGCAGACATTACTATAGGGTAGGTTGTCACTTATAAAGACATTATAAACCTTCTTACCTGCACCATGTATTTTTTGCCTGTCTAAGATATGCAGTGATCATGTGTTTTCTGTATGTCATTTGTTGTCCTGTATGGACAGCTTATAGGAGAATCAATCACATTCCAGTGTCAAAATGTATCTTTGTTTGAAACATAAGGCATGCTGCATGGTACTGCACAGGTTACTGCCCTCTGTCTAGTGTGAGAACTGCATTTTCATGTGAAGAAACTACATATCCCAGAATCCCTGGGGATGTTAGTCTAGTGCTATACAGGTGAAAGAATTTAACAGAGATTTCCATGCTGAAAGAGGTTTCATCACATTACACTGATACATTTGTGGTGCAGCACTGAGAAATGGCAAGCTCTGCATGACCTGGTTCAAGACATTGCTTGTCCCTCTGGTGAATAGGAACATGTTAACTGGATTAATGCATCGATATAGGGGGATTGATCCGCCAATGCACTACAAACTGCAGCCACAACATGTGAGTCCATCATTACAAGGTAAGGTAACAAACTACCGTGTTTCCCCAAAAATATGCCCGGATCTTATATTAATTTTGTCAGCCAAAAACACACTAGGGCTTATTTTTGGGGTAGGGATTGCCATGCAATGTGCTGTCTTCCCAGTGGTTGCAAAATGACAGAATCCCCTCTAATACAGGATCACATAATGCAAAAGGTGTGTGTTTCTGCAATGCAACAGTGCAAATACCTTCTTCCATAGCTTGCCAGAGCTTTCTTCCACCGCTCCGAGCATTACAGAGGAAGGGTGGCAAAGATCCCCCGCTGACACCCGCTTCAATGGCCCGCCTGAGCTGTCTTCCACAACTATGATTAGTGCAGAGGGAGGGGGGCTGAGATCCCCCGCTGACACCCAAGAGAAGAGATCGGCTGAGCCCTGCTCGGCACTTCCATGACCCACCCGGAGCTGTCTTCCCAACTCTGAGCATTGCAGGGTGGGGGGCCGATATTCCCCGCTGAGAGAAGAGGAGATAAGCTGAGCACCAAGCGTCACCATCACTGAACTAGGGCTTATTTTCAGGGTAGGGCTTATAGTGCAGCCCTCCTGGAAAATAGCCCTAGGTGTTATTATCTGGGTAGGTCTTATTTTCATGGAAACACTGTACTCTGAGCCTAGGTTCACATTGCAGCGATTTGACATGTCAAATTGCATGCCAAATCGGCGGCTATTGCTGGCAGTGGCACCATCCAAATCGGTGTGACGCCTCACCGATTCCCAAAAGTAGATTTTGTACTACTTTTGACGACTTCAGAGTGAGATTTGTATAGACATCTGTGCAGCAACCCGCACAGATGTCTCTGAAATCTCCCTCAAAGTCGGGACTGTTCAGCTGAACTCGCACATTTTCAATCCCACTGTCAGTGTGAACTTGGGCTGATACCTAGTTAAAACAGAAAAAACATTTGAAAGTGTACAATGCCTTCATGTTGGGTAACCTGCTTTGCCATATTGTGGATATGTTTAATGGCCACAGGCATATTTTGGCATAATACCTTTTGCCCACTATAGGTGTTTCCATATCCATACATCTAGGGGGAAAAGTATGTATATTAAGTACTGACAGCCAGTAAGGCTTGAATTCTCTTTATATCCCCCTGAATTGGGACTGGACACATTCTTTGCAGTGTCCTAATTAAGACATCAATAGGGCAATAAACCAAAAGGTCATGGTGTCGCCTATATCTGTAGCAGTTAAATGCAGAGAAGAGCCATTTATGACTTCATGCTGCATAATGCCTTTAGTAAATCCTAGCAATGCACAGACACATTTTTTATTGGCTGCAAGTAGATTTATAAATACATCATGCTATTTAAAGAATCTGGCAAAAAATAGTGTAGCCTGGGAGTCATTAACAAAAGTATAGCTCCATTCTCATCTGTTGTGAGTATGATTATTCGCAGTGCTATACTCTTTCCCTTTGAGGCAAATATGGAGGTTGGATTTACCTCCAGTCTATGACTATATTTAAACCTGCTCCACCCCCCTCCTACCTCCTATTGTAAGTACCCTGCAGAAGGAAGATGCTGATACTTGCCTATTCTCAGGGTGCTCCAGTCCAGTCACATGATCGGCTCAAAGTAGAGGAGGGACAGCCGACAATGGATGTCCCATAGTAAGCCTATGGGTGATTTCACAGCACAGGTATTCCGTCCGTTGTCGGACACTGGGGAGATTATGTGACCAGACTGAGAATAGGTAAGTATAAGCATCTTTCTTTTACAGGGTAGTAAGACTAGGAGATGGGAGTGGGAGCAATTTTAGGCTTAGTTAGATATAGACTAGAATTTAATTTTAAGCAAAGGTGCATTATGTTGCACACTAGCATGTATTGCATTAAAGCAGCCCATTGATTAGGGCTCATGTACACAGGCTGAAAAAGTGCTGCTGTTAGGGGTGTCTGGTGTGTTTTTTTTTTTTTTTAATGCTCATGAATGCAGCTGCATGTTATCTAATGTGGCCATGCACATGCAGGCATTAATATGCGTATTTGTGCGCAGCACTCAGGGGCACAAAAACTGTTAAAATGCACACGTATGCAGGTAAATTTATTCTAGTGGCTAGAATAAACTAATATTTGGCCAATAGAATGAGTTTTTAATTAAATACGTTAATAAAATCCATATGCCTATAAACATGAGCAACTATGCAAGATTACGGTATATACTCGAGTATAAGTCGATCTGAGTATAAGTCGAGGCCCTAATTTACCACAAAAAAATGGGAAAAACTTATTGACCAGAGTATTCAGACGAGGGTGAGAAATGCACAGCTACTGTAAATGGAAAAGAGGGTCAACAATGCCCATTTGCAGCCTCACTGTGCCCATTTGCAGCCATAGGTCCCCCGAACTTCAAACTCGGTAGTTAAGGGTTCCTAGATGCCCCCTAGCTGCATCCAAAATTTGGGCTCTCTGAACCCAAAGGGTCCCAAAATGACATTGCTGCAGATGGACACAGTTGACCGACTTTGGGGCCCCGTATCTCGGGGCCACTTAGGAACCCCAACTTTGCTGTGCTAGGAACCCCAAATTTGCTGTGCAAACCCAGTGGAACTAGCACCATAAAATATCCAAACCTGGGGTTTCTAGCACCAAGTGGACCCGAGATACAGGGCCCCAAAAATCGGTTCAGAAAATGTCGAGCACTTTTCTACAGCAGAGAATGACATTTTCCGAACCTACTTTGGGGCCCCGTATCTCGGGGCCACTTGGTGCTAGGAACCCCAGTTCCACTGGGTTTGCACACCAAATTTGGGGTCCCTAGCACCAAGTGGCCCTGAGATACGGGGCCCCAAAGTCGGTTCAGAAAATGTCAAGCACTTTTCTGCAGCAGAGAACTCCAGCTTTGGATATGTTGTGATACCAGTTCCACTTGGTTTGCACACCAAATTTGGGGTTCCTAGCTCCAAGTGGCCCTGAGATACGGGGCCCCAAAGTCGGTTCGGAAAATGAATTTTTTTGCTGCATAAAAGTGCTTGACTGCAGTATAAGTCGAGGGGGGCACTTTCAGGACAAAAAAATGTGCTGGAAAAACTCGACTTATACTCGAGTATATATGGTAGACACATTTTTTCTGGCAGCATATTTGGCGCATACCCATGAATATAAGGCCTTATAAAGTGTTGAGGAATGCAACAGATTATTGAAAAATAAATAAGAGGAGAAAAATAATAATTTTGTTTTAGCAAAAAACCATGAGCATTACTGTACAGTGTGTTGTGGGTGCCATTCACAGCCAGACAGTGCATTCCAGAAACATACAAGTAAACGGGCCTTAAAGTAATGATGCTTGCTGGCAATACTTTGTTGCGTTACCTTTGTATGCAATCAAAACTGAATGCTTTAGGTAACAAAAACAAAGTTTGGTTCATTTTGGTAACTGCACATAATTGAACTAGCCTTGGATGGAAGGGAAATTGACAGGTTCAGCGGGGACAGAATTTTGATCCATTTAGGGCTGGTTCACACCACAAAAATGCGCCCCAGATCCATTCCGAATGCGTTTCTGCATGTGCATTTTTAATGCGTTTTTGTTGCATTCCGGTGCATTTCCTGATGCATTCCAGATGCTTCTTTTTCTGTTTTTTTTTTTTTTTTTTTTTTTTATTTCATTGTACTGGGGTCCAGTGCTTTTTTTTTTTTATCCGTTTTTGATGCATTCCAATGCATACCGGCGCATTTTTGATGCTTTTTATTGCATTCCAGTGCAGGAAAAATGCAATATGTTCTATTTTTTTTTTTTTCTGCAACTGGAAAGCCCTGGAACCCACCACACTGATGTAAGCTATGCCATTGGAAACCATATAATCTACTTTCCATGTGTTTTTGATTCAGAAAAATAACGCAGTGGACTGCATTTGATGTGAACTGGCCCTTAAAGCAGCGGGTCCTGCTCGACAGATGTCTGTCTAACAATCATCTTTTGTCGAATGGAAATGTTGTAAAATTTCCATTCGATTCGCAGCTGCAACGCTGATTAGTGTTTTCTAACAGCAGGGAGGATTCCTCCATCCACCATGTTTGTGTGGATTAGGGGGAGTCCGTTCTCTTTTCTTTTCTTTTTTTTTTTTTCTCTGGACAGCCCGCTGGCTTGGTTGATCAAAGAAAAAAAACCTACCCATCTCTCAGCAGCCTTTTCACTATTACTACATAGAGGGCTTTGTGATTTTGTTTGCCAAACTCAGTCCAGGCATTGGTGTCAGGTGGAGTAGCAAAAAAACTATACGTCCTTTATCTGTTTCTACAACAAGCCGGTTACACTGTGGAAAGCAGATCAGCCCGGATTTATGTCATATATGTGCTTTTGACAACACAATTTTGTTCTGCCAGTTTTTCTTTGGAGCATCTCCTGTGAAATTTTGCTAGCTTTTTTTATTTTAGTTATGTGTTGTGCTCTCGTCACCATTACAGTCTATACTTTCTTCAGCCTGTAGAAGTTTTTCAACATTTTTACACAAAAAAAAAAATGTCTCTTTGATATGTCATTTGCAGAACATAAAATTTCGATTGGCTCATGATAAATAATACCTTTTTTTTTTTTTTTCTTCTTCTCTTGAGCAAATAATTGAGCGGATCTTTATGGTAGTGAGGAGGTGACATTATGCTGCTGAACTCTCACAAAGGAGCGGGTACAGACTAGGACAGAACAAAGCATTCTTCTGCTGCTTGATGAATATTAGTGCAGAGGAGCTCTGTGGTGTGAGGCCACACTGAACTTTTTGAAGAGCTTAGCTCTCAGTTAAACATGGTTGAGCAGTCTAATTAAGTTATGGGAAAGTTTTGTTTGCCTTTTGTATTTGCTGAAATCTGATTACATAAAATATTATAGTTTACTTTTTAAGTTCATAGAAAATCCAACAATATAAACAACCAGAGCTTTGATTCTGCCCAAATGAAGGAAGCCTTTAACAAAACAGAACTTATAAGCAAGGTGTCAGGACTCTTTCATAGATCCATAGATCATCTGTTGTCTGTGTGGAGTTGAATCTAGTCTTATTATTCATGCACTGTGTATCTGGATGCCTATACCTATGGTACTATTTGTTAAAGTGATATTAAAGGCATTTAAAAAAAAAAAAAAAAAAAAAAAAACATGTGATATTTACCCGCTCTGTGCAGCGGTTATTTACAGAGCAGCCCTGATCTTCCTCTTCTCGGGTCCCCCCCACCAGCACTCCTGGCCCCTCTTTCCTGTTGAGTGACCCCAGAGCAAGTAGCTTGCAATGGGGGCACCTAAGCTGGCACGCTCCAGAGCCACTGCTCTTTATGTCATTCAGACACGGAGTCACGGCTCGGTCCCGCCTCCTCTCTCTCATTGGCTCACTGGCTCTGCCAGTGAGGAAGGGGAGTCGGCAGGGAGCAAGGGCTGTCCTGCACATCGCTGGATCATGAGAGAGCTCAGGTATTTAAGGGGAGGGGGCTGGGGGGACTGTGACACGGAGAACATTTTTTACCTTTATGCATAAAATGCATGAAGGTAAAAGAGCCTCCAGGACCACTTTAAAACCATGTGGATACTCTCACCCCAGGTCGGAATGTGTTTGTGTGTCTGTGTTTTATTGAAATTATACAGTTGAACGCAACATAAAGTAAGACCTCATGAAATATATATACTAATAAAACTAGTGCAGCACTAAAGCAGCACTGGGAGAGGGAGGTCCAGCAAGAGAAACCCATTAGGCCAGTAATAAATATGGCCTGGTAATGCTACTGGGTGTACAAAATTAAAAATCTTTTCAGCTTTTGAAAGTTCTATATACAGTATGCAATTTAACTGCTTGCCTAGAGTCCAGCTTTAAATATTTATTGAAACTACGATACTTTTTTTTTTTTATTCTGCCACAGTTCTTTTTAATGGTATAGGTTTAGTAATGAAAAAACCCCCCAAAAAAACAGTTGCTTGGTTATAGATGGTACAATTCACTTTTTTTTCAGAATCACCTTCTGGTTTATTACTTTAATAACTTTTTATCCTCCCATATACTTTTGAACCTAGTTGGTTTCTTTCCACATGGACTGGCCTCCCACCAGAAGTTGAGAATTATTGACCTGATCTTGTCCATTCAATTTAATTGGGATAAAAGGGGAGAGAAACAGTATGCTCCTTTCCCTGGACTTGAATAATGTCTTTGATTCCCTATCATGGGATTATTTACTTTTTGTTCTTCAAAGATTTGGCTGTGGACCAAAATTTCTGGCCACTTTAAAGGCTTTATATAGCTGGGCCCCTGCGCAAGTTTTATTGAAAGGATATAAATCCTCCATGGCACAGAGATACATGACAGGATTGTCCTCTCACCCCAATATTTGTGTTAGCACAGCAACCTTGAATCTTAATGATATACAAAAGCCCAGGCATTGGAATATTAGTGGAAATAACAAATATTAACCACTTGACCCCCATGCCAATTCTGACACTTCTCACATACATGTAAAAATCAGCATTTTTTTATTTATTTATTTTTTACTAGATTATTACTTGGAAAACCCAAACATTATACATTTTCAGAAAGCAAAGGCCCTAGAGAAAAAAAATGTTTATTTTTTTTTTTATTCTTTATGTCACAATGTTTGCACAGCGTTTTTTCAAACTCAATTTTTTTTTTTGGGGGGGGGGGGGGATACAATTTAAGCGCTTGACCTCCAGAAGATTTAACTCCCCCTTCATGACCAGGCCATTTTTTTGCTATCCCCGCTGACAGGACAGAGCTCTGCATTTACCTATGCAGAGCTCCGTCCAGCCTGTCTCCTCACTGATCAGCGGGTGTCACCGGGCATCTATTGGCCGGCACCTGCTTATTGGCGTCTACTGTGACTAATCACAGCAAAATCGGTGCGCCATCCCCCTGCCCGGAAGTGCAGAATCACATGTATATATACGGAATTCTGCACAGAACGGCTGCCCGAAGCTCGTTTGGCTTTACATCTGTGGATCACAGGAATGCAGTTTGTTCTGCACGCCTGTGAGCCAGTTTCAGCTCGGCTGACATCGCAGAGCTAGTCCAGGCTCGGGCAAGATCGTGACGATAAAGTTGGGATCCGCCCACATGCCTGGACCGCCACCTGGTTCAGGCTCTCAGCGAGCGTGGGGGGGGGGTGCAGAGCAGAGAGCCAGTGACTGACAGCCACCAGCTCTCTGCTCAGGGAGCTTGGAGAACCGTGCAATTGATATTGTTGGATCGCGCGGTTCTCAGTGTTAGAGCCAGAGCGATGCTACATCCACCTAGGTAAGTATAATTCAGGGAGAAAAAAAAACGAACCCCATACTTCTCTTTTCGTTAATTTTTAGTGCACACAAGCACAACAGAATATTCTATTGTATGGTAAAATATAATAGATGATGCTATGCCAAGTGAATAGATACTGTACCTAACATGTCACGTTTTAAAATCGCACACGCCCGTAGAATGGCGATTAAAGTACTTAAAGTATAATTAAAGACAAAACTTTTCTTTAGTTTTGGATAGAGAGGAGAGGGATTAGAGCGCCTTTCCGTTTTTATTGCTGTCTGTGCCCCCATTAAGGAGATTCAACCTCTCTTTGTCCTGTCTACTGTTATCACTGAAAATGAAAGTAAATTAAAATCCCAACTTTTGGGTTGTCCTCAGAAAAGCAATAGAGGGGAAATCGTCCAATGGGGACACTAGTTCTGGTGACCTGGGGGTCCCCAAGGAATTCCTTAAATTTGCAGGTATTTCCTCTCACTTCCTGGTTTGGCTTTGAGACAGGAAGTGAAGGGAAATCTCTGCAATGGGACACAGATTGCAAAACAGAATCTAAAATTGGGAAAAAATAGTTTTGTCTATAGTTCTACTTCAAAGGTAAAGTACTCACAAATCAGCAAAGGCAATGCTTAAAATGCCTTTACACACAGTAGAGTAGGTCTGACGCAAGAATTATTGTGCTCACTCTAACATTGGCGTTGATACCTCTCATGTGGTGCGATCGCTGTTTACATATGCATGTGGGACCGATGTGCGCGTTTGCATTTGTGCATGAGCATTGGGAGATGGGGGTGCTTACATTTTCTTAAATTGTATTATTTTATTTAAAAAAAAAAAAAAATTACACTGTTCAAAATGATTTTCTTGATCAACTTATTGCTATCACAAGGGATGAACAACATTCCTTGTGATAGCTGGGGCAGTGACAAGGTACTCTTTACTGAGCGATCTGGGGTCTATTGGACCCCAGATCTCTCCTCTGTCTTCAAAGGCATCTGATCAAACTCAAGTCAGTTTGATCAAAAGCTTTACAAGCCAGTAACGCCCACATGTAAAAGTGATCGCTTTTACATGATAGAATATCACCAGCTCTTTAGTAGAGCCACTAAAACCCAAAGGACATATGTGTAGGTCCATTTGGGGGAAGTGGTTAATCAGGACATTTTGCAGATAATAATCTTACTAATTGCATTTACTGTTTTACCACCTGATATTTGCTTTTAACGCTAAACAGTTCTCTATATTATCTCTTAAAATGCACCTAGGTGCAGGTAACCTTATCCCTAAGGCTGCATTCACACCTGAGTGTTTTCAGCTCATAAAACGCCCCAAAAATGCCTGAAAAATGCCCAACAAGCAAAATCCCTTTCATTTCAATGGCACCTGTTCACATCTGAGCATTTTGTCACCTGAAACAAAACGCCTGAAAAATGCCCTAAGCTCAAAAAAGAACATGAGCTTCTTTGAGGCAGATTACAGGCGTTTTTCTGCCTTTTAAATTGGTGACCTAAACAAAATTGCGGCAAAATTGAGGTAAAAACGCTCAGGTGTGAATTCAGCCTAAAACAGTGTGAGACAAATCAATTTTGACTAACTTTTTTATAGCTCTTAGGCATACTGCTGCTGCTGTATTGGTGAGGTCCAGTTAGTCATTCTTTCCATAACACAGGCAGAGAGATCGGAGCATGCAGCACTAGCTCTCCTATTCTGTGCTGTCTGTCATAGACCTGGCAGAACAGAGAACCAATTGCTCCTTATTAACAAAGGGCTTGTGCTCCTTTTGTTAGGAGCAGTATCTACTCCATTTTTTATGCTTGAGTGGTGCAAGCACTGGGGTTGCACTACTTTATTCCCTCCTCCTAGCTTCCCTTACATGAGGTCCTGGGGACAAGAACGGAGTGAACCATCAGATCTGGTTGAAAGACAAAAAGTCTCCAAGATCTTGATGAATACCCCCTGCCATAGAAGCTAGCTATAGATGGTGCAGTACATGCTCCTTCTCTCCCCCCCCCCCTTTTTTTTTTTCTTGACTATTCCTCCTAATTCTTGAAGGTATTAACAGGTGGGCTTTACATATGGTTGACCAGGTCCTTGGTCCAGCAGTTTTGATTCAGTACCTACAGCTTTATCAACAGGATATCTCAAATCGATTTTCTGATATAACCATCTGCTCCTTGATTTATCCAAATACACTCTAAAACGAATTTCTTTCCTGGTTCCTGGGTTTGTAAAAGGCCACAATTAATTCATATCTCGTTAACCAGTAATTGATATCTATAATGATTAGCTAGAAAAGAACTTCTAGGTTTTATGCTCTTCTATTGGTCATTTCTATTCACTTGTAGCCACAGCTGTATCATTTGTTCACACTTGATTCATTATGCTTGGCACTAAACTCCTGAACTGCCTTTCAGTTTTATACTAACTTATTTATAACTGCTATTTATTAATGTTGGTCTTATGAATTGTTTATCCAGTAAATTAAATTTTTTACAACGTCTCTTGAAGGGAAGAGAAATATACAGGTCAATAAAATGTGTGTGTGTCTGTACAACGTTCTACTTTCTTCATTTTAACTGTTTAAGTTAAAAAGGTACCAAGAAAAAACCATTGCAGCTGCACACCTTTTTCAAAATGCCACATTTCAGCACCTGTGGTGGATTTCAGGGGTAGGTGTTACCAGAACTGCCAGCTTTTTATGAGTGTAGGTGCAGCTCTAATTACAGCTAAAACTGTTTGGTCTGGGGCTTCCAATTCTGCTACAAAATTCTATTTAGTACATTCTATTTTTTAAATCTATTTTGCCAAAGTATCCTGAATTAAAACAAATGAGTAGCAAAGTCCTATCATTTCTGCAAAAAGTGTAATGCGTTAAGGTGAATAGAACTGAGGCATAATATGTAAAAATAATTTCATTGCTTTCTTGAGCAGGAACCAGTATTAGTAATGTGTGACCTATTGCAGAGATGCCCAGCCTTTGTGGTGTTTCAGAACCCTTGGTATCTGTTTGCAATAGTTATGTGAGCCATTATTTTTCAGTGTAGAACCCAACCTTAATATAGGTTGCACCTCATTTGTGGTGTATTGGACACATTCCACTAGCTAGAACTCTGTGCTTTACACATTCTAGACATCAGTACTGGCCATTAGGTAGGTAATCTACTTCATTACAGTTTTTTGCAACCATAAACGAATCAATACTAACAAGCAGTTTTGAGCATTTATTTTGATTGAGCTGCATCTTTCCATCTACATATGAAATAATGCGCTCATCTGCAAACTAATTGATTATTTTCTCTGCTGTAGATACTGTATGTACTTTGTAGATCATGCGTTGTAGATCATGCTTTTTTGTTAATTTTTCCTCTTCAGTGATTGTCCTCTCTCTCTGGGCCCATACCTCAGTAGCAGTTTATCTTGTATAATTCACATTTCAGCAACAATATGTAATTTCTTAGAGTCTTTACTGAATTCAGGTTTACTGCTAAAATTAACGAATATACGGTACCAAATGTGAACTGCCACCGGTGCACACAGTGATTTTTGCTGTTGCCTTTTGTAGTTCCTTCTAGGTTATGCATTTTCCATAGTCCGAGCAACAACCTGAGGTTGTATTTTATATTGTGAACCTGGGGCAATTAACATTATTTGTGTGCAAACAAAACCTCTCTTCTCAAATTTTAATGAAGGGTGTAGTTTACAAACTAATTTTCATCTTCCTTCCTAGGTAAAAGTTCTTCACAATCAGCTTGTCCTGTTCCATAATGCAATAGCTGCCTACTTTGCTGGAAACCAGAAACAGCTTGAACAAACTTTGAAACAATTCCATGTGAAGTTGAAAACCCCAGGAGTAGATGCTCCATCCTGGCTGGAAGAACAGTAATCCAACCACAAACCCAAACAACGACTTCTGATCAGGACCAGTACACTTAATTGGAGAAGAGGGGCTGGGATCAAATGATTAATGCTAATGATTTGTACACAGACCACTTTTATTTTTTCCTTTTTAATACTCTAAAATGAAGTTATTAACAGTCAAACAAGACTTTACTATATATATAACGTTCATATCTACTTCTTAAAGGACTCTCATTTATGTCTGTATGGCAAAGGCAGTCTGTTTCTATAGTATGTAAAATTTGTACTTTTGCACTGTCAAAAAATAAAAGTTGGCATAATACTTGGCCAATTGTGGCAATTCCAAATGGTGCTTTCCATGAATTGCACCTATACCATCAGATTTGTTTTATATTCCTAACTATTAAACATCTTCAAAAAAGTAACTGTAAATGTTAAAAATGTGTTCTAAAAAAAAAGTGCTGTTTTGTGAAGTGATAAGTTTTACATCTTGTAAATAGAACGTCTATTTAGAATATTCTATTATGGGCTGCTAAGACTGTTTGTTGGCCTTCTATACTTTGACAACCACTCTTTTCATTAAGTGTATCTGTCACATGCTAAGCAAGATAACAAATGTGGACATTACTTTTCAACAGCTTGCTGCAATTGCTGAGTAACAGTAGTGGAAAATCATCAAGCTGCGTAGAGTCAGGATGCTGCAGATGATTATTCACAAAATAAATATCATTGCAGTTTAAATCTGGACAGTGAAAGACTGAAATTGTTACTCAAATAGTTTTGAACTGCAGCTTGTCCAGAATACCTTTTTAAGTGACATGTTTCCTTCTGTAACTCCAGAATGAAGGCCTATTAAGAATTTTGCACTGAAAAAGAAAGATGCACAGTTTACAAAGTTTGGTTTTCAGTGTGGGGATGAGCATCCTAGAAGGACATCTGTCACTATGTGCTAAATGTACTGTAGCATTAAAACAGAGGTGCAGAAATTCCCATTGCAGAATGTATTTTAATGAGCTTTCCTGAGCAGAAAAATGCTTAGGAAGATACGGGTGTGATGGGGCCCTTTATTAATGACACCTTTGCTGTCTTTATAATGTTAACTGGATCTTCATTTATGTTTCCCAAAGGACTTGTTTAACGTTTCTAAAGTTATTGGTTCTCACACAGCAACTCATTCTATTTCCTAATAAGAGGGCAGCATGATCTTTATGGGCTTTGTACCGTTCTACCAATATCTCAGTATATATTAGTTACATTTAGCTATATATCACATTTGTTTATTTTCTTTGTGCTTTTGTCCCTTTTTGCTTTCTTGCTAGATTTTATATTTAGAAGTTAGCTGTAACCACTTTCATGATAAGGGGTGTTGAATATAGATTTTACTTAAAGTGTTACTAAACCCAGGACCCTGCATTCACTATATCTGGTCCCCCGCAATAAACAGAACATGGAAATGTAATTATTTTAGTAAATATAAACTGCTAAATACCTTTTCTTATCAGCAGTTCTATAGCAGTCTTATGACTTTGATCAGTGTCTGATTAAAGCTTGTAGTAGTTTTCATTCTCCCCTGATTATCCGAGGAGGCTGCAGGACCCCTGCCCCTCTGTCTGGACAGTGCTGATTTGGCCGTGTGCTGATCACATGCACTCTCCCAAGAAAGAACAACTCTCTAGTAATACACACCAAACTGAGCATGTGTAGAATGCCCTGAAGGCTCTGTACTATCAGCAGATAGACTAGAAACTGTGGAGGAAGGGGAGGATCAGAGAAGACAGGATCAAACCGCCTTTTTACACAATGCAGAGGATTAACCCCTTAGGTTCCACAGTGAGTATAACAAGCATGCTTTACTGCATATACAGACTGATTTTACTGTTGTGGGTTTAGTAACACTTTAACCTTCTGTGTACCTGATTGAGCCCCAAACCTTCCTGGGGTCTCTTCATCCCCCAAGCCTCTCTGGATAAAATAGGGCAATAGTTGCTCAATGCAAACAAAACTCATTGTTTTATTTTCCCACTTGGTGAAAGCTATTGCCTTTTTGGTGGTTATAAGCAGCTGCTTGATTTTCTCATGTGTTTATGCCCCACAGTGTGGGATTTTTTTTATGTGGGTGTGAGATTTATTATAGATAGAAAGTCAATATATATGAAGGTGCACCGTATCGAACTGAAAACTTGCAGAGCAAAAAATGTGGAGGTAAATACAATACACCTGCCACTGTGTTTAGTGGGATATGTAGACTTTTTAATAGTATGAAGGAGTAAAATACAATTTCATTGAGTCATTTTCCTCTTGTAGAGCATTGTCTAAACTGATGTCTTTGGAAACAATAGTTTTGTAATCTGTGCTTCACGTAGGCCAGGCTGTAAATGTTGCACAGTAAGGAAAAGATATGTGGCCACTGCTGTATAGTAGAATTCATTCAAGACCAATATTAAAACTACAAAAACTGTATAGTTTTTGTGCCTCTACCCCCAACACATAAAAATTGTCATTTTAATAAAGCTGCAGTTCTAGGATTGCAGTTATGATGGGGAGCATGTTATTGTCCACTGTTGTTTGTGGACTCTATTACTAGAGAACAGGGGTCCCTGTGCCTTAAGACTCCACATTGCACACCAGTATCACTCCAAGGAATGGCACTTTAGCACCTGTAGCCTCTCTTTTCCAGGGAGAAACAAATATGTGCCTCTGTTGAAGATTGGTTGGGAGAATGGGAATTGCGTTTTTAGATGTAACAATATTAGCCTTAAATCAAATTTATGTGCCTTTTTACAAGATGTGACCAAGTTGTTCTCAACTGGACTTTTACACTTTATTTTTTTCCTTTTTGCTTCCCATTTTGAGCATGAAGCGGTATATTTCAACACTGCTGTTGTGTGTTCATGTCCAGTTTATTTCTACACTACCAGTAAATCAGTTAAGTTATCCATTTGTTAAATTTTTGTAAAGATTGGAATAATATATACTTATCATACAGTGTGGTTTTGGTTAATCATCCTTTTTCTTTATTTAAAAGGTTTTATTCATGTTCAGTGAAAAAAGCAAAGCCACTTTCTGAGGAGCAGTAATGGACAGTGCTAGGGGTCATATACCATGTGAATCTCTAATCGGTTGAATGTTACCAGTCTGTAGCAACCAAAACATTCAATATTCAATCGGTTAATCTAAAGGTCAGCTGTACCCAGTTAAGGCTTCAATTATCTACCGTTAATCTTAGAGACTCTAAACTGGGAATTCTAAATAGAAAGGGGATATGTCCCCACTGGAGTCCCCAAAATATGTAAGCCAGTACATCACATATCCAGCCAGTAACAGCAAAGCTGTAAAATATCAGTTTTCAGCTGTATTGACCTCTAAATTGTACTGTTACTCCCACTTTGGTGGCAATTTCCACTTTTGTTTAAACTGAAAATGTGTATCCCTTTTAAAATCTCTAAATATTGTAACTGCTGCATTTCTTTGTGTTTATTTTATTTTTCATGTATATTATCAGAAATTAATTTACAGTATTTAGTCTGAAATAAGATGTGTGATTCCTGTATCATATGTTCAATAGTGTTACAATGTATTATTTGATCTGGTTGTTAGAATTCAGTTACATCAATGTACACACATACTTTTTTCTTGTCTTACAAACTTTTTCTATTCTTGAATACTGTTTCTGTAATAATAGATTACTGTCAAACCTGTGTTTGTGCCTCCTGTGTGAACTTTTTATGGTGTTGGCTACAACATGTTTAGTCTTTTATTGAGCTTTCTATTGCCAATATTTTTGACCATTATACAGTGTACCTGCAAACACACATAGGTCTGAGTTTCACGTGTATCTGTTTTTTTTATCATGAAACAACCCTGCTACTATAATTGAGGTCCTAAATCCAACCAATCCAGTAGAAGTCCTCTGACTACTTACATTTTTGCGGACCATGTTGCTGCAGCAGTCCTCTAAAAAAAATTTAAAAATTAAAAAAAAAAAAAAACTTTCAGGAGTGTTGATCCTGTGTCCACTGCAGATCTCACTGGTTCCTCCCTCTCGCCTCCATTCTTTAAGCCTAGGTTCACATGCCAAATCGGCGGCTATTGCCAGCAATGGCACCATCCAAATTGGTGCAACGCTGGCCTTGCGATGCCGCATTGATTACCAAAAGTAGTTTCTGTTCTACTTTTGGCGACTTTGGGATACAGCAACCCACACAGATGTCTCTGAACTCACCCCCGAAGTCAGGACTGACATGCGGGAATCAAATCGTGCGAGTTCAGCTGAACTCGCTCGCACGATTTCAATCCTGCTGTCAGTGTGAATCTGGGCTAAAGGATGCAGTAGTGACATAAAAGTCGGCAGGAGGAACTAGTGAGAACCGTGGTATCCAAAGGCAGAAAGTAGATGTCAGGCATTGTTATGTTCAGAAATGTCTGCAATTTAATAAAATATTTTAAACGTATAATTCTAGGTTTAGTATCAACATAGTGAGCCTTGCATGTGGTTTCCTGCTTGTTCTACAATGTATTAAAATAGATGGATATATTATCCTATATATATTACTTGTATAAAGCAGAAGTTAGAACCATCTTCCCACATTGATTACTATAACTATATACCTATGCCTATAGGTATTTTAAATAAAACAGTTAAAGGGTAACTCCACTTTCGTGGTGAAAAAAAAATAGCAAATGAAGAAAAAATAATCTAGTGTATACAATTGCGACACAAGTGGTAATTGAATGTTATTCAAAATGACCTTTCCTTTTCAATCTGCACCCACTGTAATTTTCTGAGAATGTGGCTACCTGGAGTTGTTCTGTACACAGTGTATGTACTGATCACTCCCCAGAAACCTAATTTCCTGCTTGGGTGATTGGCTCACTAATTTTCCCAGAAGTCTGCCTAAGATGCAAATCAGATTTCAGGCATCCCCTGCAACAAAAATTAAAATTTCGGTGACACTCCCAGTAGGAACACGTCTAAAGGGTTGCAGGCCCAGCAGATTTCCTCATTAGTGCCCTACAGGTGCACACCTGATTGATAATTATGAAACCACTCCCATTAGACCCACTCATCACTGAAGCTCAGAGCAACATACAGGGATTACTTAACAAAAGATAGGAATCTGCAACAAAGGTTGTTATAATCCTTGCAATGTTCATAGATCACCCAGAGGGGAATGTTTTTTTCCCAATGAAAGTAGAATTACTCTTTAAACATGGTTTGTTATCCACAAGAATGGCCCCCAGTGTAGCAGCAAGTCTAAGATTAGATAGGCCTGTAAGATTTAAACCTGTAGTGAAAAAAATAACAGAATGAAAATTTGAATCCAACGGACTACAGTAGAGTAATATGAATTCATTTTACTTGAAATCCACAAGAACACTGTTTATTGATTGGATCATACAAAATGCAGTCTTTCACTGCATTCGGTTTACATATGAAAGTGGATAGTATGCATTATTGGTTGTACAAGTCAAAGAAAACAAATTTGTGAAAATTGTTGCACTACGTGGATGACCGGTTTTGCAACAATTTAGTGGATGAGATACAAATACCCCAAACTCTAGCGATCAAGAGGCTGGACAACTTTTATTAATGCCCTGTTCTATGCTGCTTTAGTGGCAAAAAGTAAAAAATACAAGCACCAAAAATAAGTGCTTAAAATGTGAACCTACCATAGGTTGACTGGTGTTTTTAAAAAGTGTGTGTCATAAACCAGATGTGACCAGAACTCTCTGACTGCGACAGAGTGAACCAGACATAAATAGGTGAAAGTAAGTAAGTTAAAGAAAATGCATAGAAATGTGAACACGCCACCAATACAAACAGTGAACAAACTGAACAACCCAACAGTGATAATAAACCAACCAGCATATATAGCAAAGGGGAGTACCAGAATCGTAATTAAGCCAGGCCAGGGTCATAAACAGGAGATCAGATGGGGGGCCAGGAGTAAACAGACAGGGAACAAGATGGAAGGAATCAGGCTGCAGGGCAAGGATCCAGGGTTCAGGGTCAGGATAACAGATAAACAGGCTGCAGGTCAGGGCACAAGGACAATACCAGGGCCAAAGTGTGTGTGCGCACTTGCTGGGTATTTATAAACATCTCAATCAGACTTAGGTGATGCCTGATAGCAAGAGGTAAAGTCGGCCCCACACATAATACCAGCAGGGAAAGTCTCTCCTGACAGTTCCAAACTGCTGGTGGACCTCAGTACTGCACGCCAAATGATAGATATTAGCAGTGGAGGGAACGTTTCCTGACTGTGTGTAACATTTTAGGGCTTAATATGAGCGCTCAACAATGCAAATGTCTGTGCCACTCAGATAAATCTCACATCTGAGAAGATATTTAAAAGGGCTCTTACATGTGGGTGGTAACGCCTGTTCAGAGTAATTACGAATATATTTCCTTAGCCATGGTGCAGCGAAGAGCCTGCTATTGACACGATTGGCTGTATGCTGTTGCACCCATGTATACAAAGGTACTATTGTAATACCTAAACATTGCTTGCATCTGATTGGATGCAAGTGCTGTTCAGTGGAGAATTTTTGAACCAGCTTCTTCAACAAAAGTTATTTAAAAATTGACTTTCCTCAAGAAGGAGGTGACCAAAACTCGAGCAACGTATGGCAAACTTTAGATTAGTGTAGTTGTATCTGTAGACAGGCATAAGGTGTGCATTAGCAGCTCCTATACAACTCTATATGTACCACCTAAAGCAAATTTTAGTAAGTTCCTGAAAAAACAGCCAAAATTCAATCAGTGGGTGGCCCTGTTGGCTGCTTCCCACCTGACATTCCTTGATTGAAAAATCAAATGAGTCAGTCAGAAAATTGTAGGATAGGAGTGGGACTGGCTGTCAAAAAAAAATATCTACAGCAGGAGATTCATCCATGGCTGGATGGAGGAATCAGGCTTTTTTGTTCAGCCTGCAGGCCAGCATAAGGCATACCTCACTGCCTTGTGTGTAATTGTACAGCTGTATGAGTTGAAACTATCTGTCAAGAGCCTGATTATTGGGCAATTGTATGTTCAGTTTATTTTGTATATGAACAGCTTAGCATGGAGACTGTTAAGAACCTCTTATCCATGAGCTTAGATGATTTTCACAGAGTGCTATGCATAAGTTAGTGTTCATAAAGTGTTTTATCTTAGGAGAAACAATATAGATGTGCCATAAAGTGATAACTGCAATGAGGTTTGAAAGCATTTACAGTGGGGGGAAAAAGTATTTGATCCCCTGCTGATTTTATATGTTTGCCCTCTGACAAAGAAATGATCAGTCTATAAATTTAATGGTAGGTTTATTTTAACAGTGAGAGACAGAATAACCACAAAGTATTTAGAAAAACACATTTCAAAGAAGTTATAAATTGATTTGCATTTTAATGAGTGAAATAAGTATTTGATCCCCTATCAGCAATATTTCTGGCTCCCTTAAAGGGAGTGCTCCTAATCTCAGCTTGTTGCCTGTATAAAAGACACCTGTCCACAGAAGCAATCAATCAGATTCCAATCTCTCAACCATGGCCATGACCAAAGAGCTGTCCAAGGATATCGGGGACAAGATTGTAGATCTACACAAGGCTGGAATGGGCCACACAACCATCGCCAAACAGCTTGGTGAGAAGGTGACAACAGTTGGTGCGATTATTTGCAAATGGAAGAAACACAAATTAACTCAATCTCCCTCGGTCTGGGGCTCCATGCAAGATCTCACCTCGTGGGAGTTTCAGTGATCATGTGAACAGTAAGGAATCGGCCCAGAACTATACGGGAGACTCTTGTCAATGATCTCAAGGCAGCTGGGACCATAGTCACCAAGAAAACAATTAGTAAAACACTGCGAAGGACTGAAATCCTGCAGTGCCCGCAAGGTCACCCTGCTCAAGAAAAAGCACATGTACAGGCCCGTCTAAAGTTTGCTAATGAACATCTGACTGATTCAGAGGAGACCTGGGTGACAGTGTGGTCAGATGAGAGCAAAATCGAACTCTTTTGGCATCACTCAACTCGCCTTGTTTGGAGGAGGAAGAATGCTGCCTATGACCCCAAGAACACCATCCCCACCTTCAAACATGGAAGTGGAAATATACTTCACCGCATCAAAGAGACTGTCAAATCTTAGGTGAGACCCTCCTTCCCTCAGCCAGGGCATTGAAAATGGGTTGTGGATGGGTATTCCAGCATGACAATGACCCAAAACACACGGCCAAGGCAACAAAGGATTGGCTCAAGAAGGAGCACATTGAGGTCCTGGAGTGGCCTAGCCAGTCTCCAGACCTTAATCCCATAGAAAATATGTGGAGGGAGCTGAGGGTTCGAGTTACCAAGCGTCATCCTCAAAACCTTAATGACTTGAAGTGGAGTGGGACAAAATCCCTCCTGAGATGTGTGCAAACCTGGTGGCCAACTGCAAGGAACATTTGACCTCTGTGATTGCCAGCAAGAGTTTTGCCACCAAGTACTAAGTCATGTTTTGCGAAGGGATCAAATACTTCTTGCAAATCAATTCCTAACTTTTTAGAAAATGCGTTTTTCTGGATTTTGTTGTTGTTATTCTGTCGCTCACTGTTTAAAATAAACCTACCGTTAAAATTATAAACTGATCATTTCTTGGTCAGTGGGCAAACATACAAAATCAGCAGGGAATCAAATACTTTTTCCCCCTCACTGTACCAGTGAAACTAGTAGATTTCCTTAGTGCTAGTTCACACCAGATGCAGTTCCGTGTGCTTTTTTCCTGCACTAAAAATGCACGCACAGTGTTTTCAATGTATTCCAACGGATCTAGTTCACACCAACGCAGTCAGCTCCAGGTGCAGAAACTGACTGCACTGGTGTGAACTAGACACAATAGAATCTCCTGCGCTCAGGTGTCTAGTTCCTCAGTATGTGGTGTGACCAACTTCATACAGTAGTATCTGCCGTCTTGCAGCCCTCCTCAGAACAATGGGCATTCATAAGCTAAAAAAAAAGAAGAGAAAGGAAAACGCACTGACCTAGTGCATTACCACTGGTAAAGCTTTATTAAAGCATAAAACGGCAAAGTTTATACTCACAAACGAGCATAGGTAACAGGCATTGGCAATAAAACAGGTTCGCGGTTCTGAACACCAACAAACCAGGACCCGACGTCAAGGGGATCAAGCGATGGCTGGCGCGTTTCAGGGGAGAACCCCTTTCCTCAGAGCCTAAGCGGGCACTGGAAAATCTACTAGTTTCACTGGACACTCTTACCTTATATTCTACATTCTTCTCTGCGAGTACTCCAGAGGGGATTACCCTCATGTTTAACTATGGCAGAGACCAGATGAAATAGAGCCATTGCAAAACCACAGGCAAACATTCACTCAGTTAAAGGCCTGCACTGTCTCAGAGTGACAATGCGTCCCTTTTCATCGGAGGAGCAACCGGCTCTAACACTGATCTCTGCATCCAATTCTAGCTCTATTTCATGCATGCAACAAGCCATCTGTTCAGAAGCAGAATTTACTACATCTATATCACAATTCCTCAGATAAATAACAGCTTTAAACATCCATTTTTGCTCAGCACTCAAAAACATCATGACTGCCTGCCCTAGACTAGGCAAATACAGAAGAAAATAAGGACACTGTAGTAGTGTTTGAGGAAGATTTCTCTTCTCCAGATTGCTGCTGTATTAGAGATGGAGATTAACCACTTCAGCCCCGGAAGGATTTACCCCCTTCCTGACCAGAGCACTTTTTACAATTTGGCACTGCGTTGCTTTAACTGCTAATTGCGCGGTCATGCAATGCTGTACCCAAACGAAATTTGCGTCCTTTTCTTCCCACAAATAGAGCTTTCTTTTGATGGTATTTGATCACCTCTGCGGCTTTTATTTTTTGCGCTATAAACAGAAAAAGACTGAAAATTTTGAAAAAAAAAAATTATATTTTCTACTTTTTGTTATAAAAAAAATCCAATAAACTCAATTTTAGTCATACATTTAGGCCAAAATGTATTCAGCCACATGTCTTTGGTAAAAAAAAGTCAATAAGCGTATATTTATTGGTTTGCGCAAAAGTTATAACGTCTACAAACTAGGGTACATTTTCTGGAATTTACACAGCTTTTATTTTATGACTGCCTATGTCATTTCTTGAGGTGCTAAAATGACAGGGCAGTACAAAACCCCCCCAAATGACCCCATTTTGGAAAGTAGACACCCCAAGGAAATTGCTGAGAGGCATGTTGAGCCCATTGAATATTAATTTTTTTTTGTCCCAAGTGATTGAATAATGACAAAAAAAAAAAAAAAATTACAAAAACTTGTCACTAAATGATATATTGCTCACACAGGCCATGGGCATATGTGGAATTGCACCCCAAAATACATTCTGTTGCTTCTCCTGAGTACGGGGATACCACATGTGTGGCACTTTTTGGGAGCCTAGCCGCGTACGGGGCCCCGAAAACCAATCACCGCCTTTAGGATTTCTAAGGGCGTAAATTTTTGATTTCACTCCTCACTACCTATCACAGTTTTGAAGGCCATAAAATGCCCAGATGGCACAAACCCCCCCAAATTACCCCATTTTGGAAAGTAGACACCCCAAGCTATTTGCTGAGAGGCATGGTGAGTATTTTGCAGCTCTCATTTGTTTTTGAAAATGAAGAAAGACAAGAAAAAAATTTTTTTTTTCTTTTTTCAATTTTCAAAACTTTGTGACAAAAAGTGAGGTCTGCAAAATACTCACTATACCTCTCAGCAAATAGCTTGGGGTGTCTACTTTCCAAAATGGGGTCATTTGGGGGGGGGTTTGTGCCACCTGGGCATTCCATGGCCTCTGAAACTGTGATAGGCAGTGAAGAGTGAAATAAAAAATTTACGCCCTTAGAAAGCCTGAAGGCAGTGCTTGGTTTTCGGGGTCCCGTACGCGGCTAGGCTCCCAAAAAGTCCCACACATGTGGTATCCCCATACTCAGGAGAAGCAACAGAATGTATTTTGGGGTGTAATTTCACATATTCCCATGGCATGTTTGAGCAATATATCATTTAGTGACAACTTTGTGCAAAAAAAAAAAAAAAATTTTGTCTCTTTCCTGCAACTTGTGTCACAATATAAAATATTCCATGGACTCGACATGCCTCTCAGCAAATAGCTTGGGGTGTCTACTTTCCAAAATGGGGTCATTTGGGGGGGGTTTTGAACTGTCCTGGCATTTTATGCACAACATTTAGAAGCTTATGTCACACATCACCCACTCTTCTAACCACTTGAAGACAAAGCCCTTTCTGACACTTTTTGTTTACATGAAAAAATTATTTTTTTGCAAGAAGATTACTTTGAACCCCCAAACATTATATATTTTTTTAAAGCAAATGCCCTACAGATTAAAATGGTGGGTGTTTCATTTTTTTTTTCACACAGTATTTGCGCAGCGATTTTTCAAAGCATTTTTTGGGGAAAAAACACACTTTTTTAAATTTTAATGCACTAAAACACACTATATTGCCCAAATGTTTGATGAAATAAAAAAGATGATCTTAGGCCGAGTACATGGATACCAAGCATGACATGCTTTACAATTGCGCACAAACGTGCAGTGGCAACAAATTAAATACATTTTTAAAAGCCTTTACAGGTTACCACTTTAGATTTACAGAGGACGTCTACTGCTAAAATTACCGCCCTCGATCTGACCTTCGTGATGATACCTCACATGCATGGTGCAATTGCTGTTTACATTTGACGACAGACCGACGCTTGCGTTTGCCTTAGCGCAAGAGCAGGGGGCGACAGGGGTGCTTTATTTTTTTTATTTTTTTTATTTATTTTTTGCTTTTTTATCTTATTTTTAAACTGTTCCTTTCATTTTTTTTTTTTTAATCATTTTTATTATTATTTCAGGGAATGCAAATATCCCCTATGATAGCAATAGGTAGTGACAGGTACTCTTTTTTGAAAAAATTGGGGTCTATTAGACCCTAGATCTCTCCTTTGCCCTCAAAGCATCTGACCACACCAAGATCGGTGTGATAAAATGCTTTCCCAATTTCCCAATGGCGCTGTTTACATCCGGCGAAATCATGAAATACTCATAGCTTCCGGTTTCTTAGGCCATAGAGATGTTTGGAGCCACTCTGGTCTCTGATCAGCTCTATGGTCAGCTGGCTGAATCACTGGCTGCATTCTCAGGTTCCCTGTTGAGACAGGAGAGCCAGAGAAAAAACACGGAAGACGGTGGGGGGGGGCATTCCCTCCCACTGCTTGTAAAACCAGTCTAGAGGCTAATTAGCCGCTAGGATTGCTTTTACATGAAAGCTGACCGCTGGCTGAAAAGAATGATACCAAGATGATACCTAAACCTGCAGGCATCATTCTGGTATAACCACTCAAAGTCGTGAATGGCGTACCTGAAGACAAAAAAATGGTTAACAATAAAACACAGTAAACGGTAAAGTATAAAAATTTGCATACCCGAAAAGCAAACATGATAAAACATAATAACAATAAAACATTGCAGAATAGAATACAGTAAAAAATGAACAGAACAATAGAGAGAGAGAGAAAACAATAAAACGACAACTATTTTTTTTTATTTTATATATATATTTTTTTTTTTTTTACACTTTTTTTTGTAACTAACTTTTATAACTGTAACCGGTTCCAGGTTCGGGTCTCTCAAAATGCGATGGCATCTTGGGAGACCCCGTGAAAGTGTGCCTAGTCTTTGCAATGCTGTACCCTACACTAATACTCAACTAGTGAATGGTAGCGTTCAAAACATTCACCAATGCAAAGACCAGGATTGTCAGGACAGGAGGGACAATAATAGCGGGTGTCACGCCTATATCCGCGCTTGCTGCAGACACAACATCTTTTTTGGGGGGTTCGTTGGGTAGGGGTACTCGGGAGGACATAAAAATGCCTCTCATGCAGCCGACTGCATTTGGTTGGGGATGTGAATGGGGGAAGTACGGGCGCTGCAGAAGCGGTGGGTTCCCAATTAGGATTGGCGAATGCAGCAGGAAGGGCATTATGGGCACGACGGGCCTGTGTTTGTCTTCTTCTTGGTGGCAGCGGGACACTACTTGTGCTTGCCACCTCACCAGCTTGAACTGCACTTATGGGACTCGCCACGTCACCAAGTGTTACTGCAGTGCTGGTTTGACTACGACCGGGGTGTACTAGGCAGCTGGTGCTTTCCAGTTCCCCAAAACGCTACTAAAAAAACTGTTAGCGATCGCAGGGATCAGGCCTGACTCTGCGAACGCTGCAGTTATGCGTTTAGTGTTTTGTAAGTGACAGTGATCGATCGATACTGCACTTGGGTGGGCTGGGCTGGGCCGGGCGGAGGGGCAAAACGCAGGTGCTAGCAGGTATCTGGGCTGATCCCGCTAACACTGCGTTTTTGGGAACCCTAAACTGCTGGGGACGCTAGTATAGATCTGATCGGATCAGATATTGATCCGATCAGATACTATACCACTAAAGGAGGTGTACGGTGCGTGCCTGGGTGTTAGCGGTACTGGCGCTAACCTGACGCTGCCTGGGGCTGGTGCTTGCCAGTTCACCAAAACACTACCAAAAAAACTGTTAGCGATCGCAGGGATCAGGCCTGACTCTGCGAACGCTGCAGTTATGTGTTTAGTGTTTTGTAAGTGACAGTGATCGATCGATACTGCACTTGGGTGGGGTGGGCTGGGCTGGGCCGGGCGGAGGGGCAAAACGCAGATGCTAGCAGGTATCTGGGCTGATCCCACTAACACTGTGTTTTTGGGAACCCTAAACTGCTGGGGACGCTAGTATAGATCTGATCGGATCAGATATTGATCCGTTCAGACACTATACCACTAAGGGAGGCGTATGCTGCGTGCGTGGGTGTTAGCGGTACTGGCGATAATCTGACGCTGCCTGGGGCGACGCATATCACTGCCGGGTGATCAGGGGGCTAAACCTTTATTCGGTAATAAACGGCGGGTGCCCTGACACTATAAGAATTAAATGAACTAACCAGCGTCACCCGTAACGGTTATACGGTGATCACTGGTGAAAGGGTTAACTAAGGGGCAATCAAGGGATTAAAACCTTTATTAGGTAGTATATGGGGGTCCCTGTCGCTATAAAACGCTGACGGCGAACCTAAATATTTACCTCCCTAACTAGCGTCACCAGTGACACTAATACAGCGATCAGAAAAACGATCGCTTAGTGACACTGGAGATGGGGGGTGATCAAGGGGTTAAAAACTTTATTAGGGGGGATAGGGGGGTATCCTAGACCTAACGGGGGGCTAACACTAACTGCCCTACCACACTAACTGTCACAAACTGACACCAATGCAGTAATAAGAAAAAAAAAAAAACTGCTTGGTGTCAGCGTGACGGGGGGGGGGGGTGATCGGGGGGTAAAGGGGGGTGTTTTGTGTGCCTGGCATGTTCTACTGTGTGTGTGTGTGTTTTACACTCACAGTGATGTCTTCTCTCCTCGGCGCCGGAATGGAAAATACAGAGCCGAGGAGAGATGACATCATTTCCTTTGCTGCCGTTTAGCATACAGCAGCATAGGAATGATTCGATTGGCCGGCGGCGATCGCAAGGGGGGGGGGGCCACGAATGGATGGTCTCCCCCTCACCTCCGATCACCGCTGGACAAAAGCCGACCACCTCGGGCACCTGCGGGAGGCAGATCACGTACAGGTACGTGATTCTGCCTGCCTGTGCCATTCTGCCGACGTATATCGTCGTGAGGCGGTCGGCAAGTGGTTAAAGCTGAATTCCAGGAATTTAGCCACTTTGTAAAATGTGCAGGCATACTGTGATTTAAGTCCAACAAGATGCAGGTCACCTCCGGGACTTATCACTATTATTTACATCTGAAAGTTTTATGGTGCTCCTGGAGGAGACACTGGGCTCTGAGAGAGGAGAAGCACACACAGCAGCTCTGCCTGCCCCTTCCCTCTCCTGCCAATTTACAGGAAGCCAATGTATTTTGTGAATGAATTCACATAATACAAAGGCTTCTGTGGTGGGGGAGGGGGCGGGCATAGCAGCTACATCCACTTTGCTGCTAAAGGAGCTGAGAACAGAAGGTGGAGCATCGGAGCTTCCCAAACTATAGCGATAGCTGACTTCTGGGAGCTTTATAAACCTGTCCAGTGTAATTATTGGAGATGAGTACATGAGGTGGCATGCACCTCATTGGATTTAATTAATAGTTTGTCTGCACTTTTTGCAAAGTAGCTGAATTCCTCCAGTTCAGCTTTAACACAACATGTTTGCTAACGTGGAAAAGCTCACTGCTGCCATCTGCAAAAAGCTTAGTGTTGTGCAGTTTGATTCTCCACGGTCTTACCATGCCCTTTGGGTACAAAGGCCTGCAAAATCTTTAAAGACATTCCCTGTTCATGAAGAGATAAAATGTGCATTTTATGACAACTGAATTACTCCATACACGATTTCCCAAATTCTTTGCTGAATTCTATCCACTGGAAAAAACAGTTCACGAAGAAGTTGTCTGTTCCTGTCTTAAACATCTCAGTGAAAATGCTCCTCCTTACAGAGATTCTGCAGATAGAGAGTTTGAACCATTTTTAAGGCTCTCTTTACTCTTGTAGGCCCATCCTTGCAACTAGCTCTTGCTGCAATTTCAGTATGTCAAACTGGACTAGGGCAACGAACAACCATGAAAGTTTTTCAGTATTGTGCTTTAACGGAGCAAACACAACAACTACTTTCCGCTCTGCTTTTTTAAGTAGATGCCTTAGAACAGTGGTTCACAACCCTGTCCTCAAGTACTCCCAACAGGCCATGTTTGCAGGTTTTCCTTTATCTTGCACAGGTGCTTTAAATCCGAGTCAATGGCTTGGTATTTTGGACAGCTAATTTATCTAAGAGAAATTCCAAAGACATGGCCTACTGGGGCCTACTGGGGGTACTTGAGGACAGGGTTGAGAACCACTGACCTAAAACATGTTATGAGACAGATTCTTGAATGGCTCTATTCTCATGCACAGAATCCTGCTACTAAAAACAAAAAAAAAGCCTGGACAGCTGAAGCTGCCTGTAAAAAGTGCCTTACAAGGAAGACATCTGTTTTGCGAGGCACCTGATCAATTCATCAAAGACATCAGGTAACTTTTTACTCCCACATAAAAAGGTCCCAAAACCCGTCTGATGGAGGCTCTTTACGACGTGATCAGCTGTGACCAATCACAGCGTGAACCAGGAAGCGCCGGTAACCGGCTTTTCCTCGGTTCGCGCTGACAGGGACAGCCGATCAGCGGCTCTCCTGTCAGAAGGGGGATGTGCGCTCATAATTATTATATTGTTATTATACAGTATTTATATAGCGCCAACAGTTTACGTAGCGCTTTACAACTTGAGGGTAGACAGTACAAATACAATACAATTTGATACAGTAGGAAACAGAGGGCCCTGCTCCTTAGAGCTTACAATCTAGGAGGGAAGGTAAAGAGATACAAGAGGTAATAACTGTGGGTGATGTGCTGATTGAGAAGATAAATGTACAGTTGTTAGGTGGGGGCCAGATAGGCTTCTCTGAAGAGAGGAGTTTTCAGGGATCGTCTGAAAGTGGATAAAGTAGGAGAAAATCAGACGGATTGGGGTATAGCATTCCAGAGGATGGGGGAGGCTCTGGAGAAGTCCTGAAGGCGAGCATGGGATGAGGTGACAAGGGAGTTTGAGAGCAGGAGGTCTTGGGAGGAGCGAAGAGAACGATTAGGTTGGTATTTTGTGACTAGGTTAGAGATGTAGCTGGGGGCCAGGTTGTGGATGGCTTTGTAAGTTATAGTTAGTATCTTGAATTTAATTTGGTGACTGAGCGGCAGCCAATGGAGGGATTGGCAGAGGGGTGTGGCAGACGCTGAGCGGTTTGTGTGGTGGATGAGCCTGGCAGCAGCGTTCATGATGGACTGAAGTGGGGATAGCCTATTTAGAGGTAAACCAATGAGGAGGGAGTTGCAGTAGTCGAGGCGGGAGATGACCAGGGAGTGGATTATCAGCACATTGATTATCAGCGCAGCCCCCATCAGAAGTGCCCACCACAGCTGCAAATCAGTGCCCATCAGCTGCCAGTCAGTGCCCCATCAGTAATGCCTGTCAGTACCACCACATCAGTACTGCCTATGAGCGCAATCTATCAGTGCCCATCAATTCTAAATATTAGTGCCTCCTTATCAGTGCCCGTCAGTCAAGGAGAAACAAAAATTTTTTAGTTTAGCAAAAAATAAAAAAAACCCAGTGGTGATCAAATACCACCAAAAGAAAGCTCTATTTGTGGGAAGAAAATGATAGAAATTTTGTTTGGGTATAGTGTTGTAGGTTCGCGCAATTGTCGTTCAAAGTGTGACAGAGCTGAAAGCTGAAAATTGTCCTGGGCAGGAAGGGGGGAAGTGCCCTGTATCGAAGTGGTTAAAAAAGAATCTGCTCTCCAGCCTTCTCTTCACTTGGAATACCTGGGTCTGGTCCTGCACACCATCCCAATTAAAGGGTTCCTTCCAGAAAAGAAAATTATTTCTCTCAGAGACCACGCTTGAAAATTGAGATCAAAAGGAAATGGAGAAATCCCTAAAGTGGTGTGACTATAGTGGCACTGGTAGATTCAAGTCAAAAAGATAGTGGGAATTGTAAAAATATCAAATTTTATTACAAAACTGTTCATATACAAAACATCAAGTGAAAATGGCATATGACAACCATACATGAATATTGAAAAGATTAGATACTGACACCTAATGGATGGTGTATTTAACAAAATTATATTTCTGCAAGTTTTTCTTGATCCTCCTGACATACAATGTCTATTCTGCAATAAAATAATGTTATATTCCTGTTTGTAATCTTCTGCAGAATATATGTGCAGCACAGTGCTAGTGTGCAAGAATAAATGAGTCCCAAGCATGCGCGGGGAGTGGTAACGTGTGGATGTAAGTAGTCGTCCACCAAATGGCTAAGATTTTCAGTTATGGACCCATTACCTGAAATAATGGGTCTACCGGGAGGGCAGAGAACATTTTTATGTAACTTGGGAAGGGCATAAAATGTGGAGATACGGGGAAAGGGAGTACGGACAAATTCCCACTGACCCTTATTGTGAATGCCATTGAGAAATGATAAGTCCACCAATTCGTAGAAATCTTTTTCAAGCTTGTCAATCAAGTTGCAAGGAATTTTCCGATACCAAGAGGTATTGGAAAGAATTTTGTTACACATAGCTAGATATTGACCGTTGTCCATAATTATAATGTTGCCCCCTTTGTCCGAGGGCTTGATAATTATGTCTGAATTGTTAGAGAGGGAATGTAATGCTGATTTTTCTTATTGCGTGAGATTCCCGACTTGTGTGTATAGACAATTTGGCAATGTCATCGCTTGTTAATTTGACGAAAGCGGCTATATTGGGATTTGTACTGATTGGTGGAAAAAAGGTTGATTTCTTTTTAATGTTAGTGTTAATAGGGGTAGGTAGCGATAAATCATCTTTGATAGACAGTAGATGTTCCAAATCAATACGGTCTATCAAATCAATTGAGTAATTTACCTCAACTCGTGAGGTAGAAATTGTGAGAATAGAGATCAAAGACATCTCACAAAGAGATTCTCCATGAAAGTTTCAGACCTTATGGCAGCATTCTTTTGAGGATGTACCATTTGTCCAATTTCATTCAAGAGCTTTCCAACACAGCAGCTTGTCAACCTTGAGCAAGCATGCTCCTTCTATAGCCATGCTAATGTCCACCCAGGCAAGGACTTCCCTATCTTGGTAGGTTTCAACCCTAGCCCTAACTATAGGGAAGTCTTTCCTTCCCTGTCATTGGAAAGTGATAACAGATGCCAGGCCTTTGGGTTTGAGGAGGTGTGTTCCAGTTCCTCAGGGAATATCACCAGTTGAAGCCAAGCTCCCCATCAATATCCTGGAGCTCAAGAGCAATTTGGATGGCTCTGCAACACTGGAACCCCCTACTTTCAGGACACCCAATCACGGTGCAGTCAGACAGTGCTGTAACTTACATCCACCACCAAGGCAGCACCAGGACTCTGGCAACCATGAAACAAACAGGAGTGAAAAGCAAGCTTACTCAGCCACCAGTGCCTGTATCAAGGGGAATATACCCATCACCCAAACATCTTTAATTTGATATATCAGAAATGGGGGATTCTGGATATACCCATCCTGGCCTCCAGATTTAGCAGCAAAATACCTCTGTCTGTAGCCAGGACCAAGGATCCTCTAGTGCTAGCCACGGATGTTCTGATAATTCACTGGTCTCAGTTCTGACTAATCTATGCCTTCCCTCCAGTGTGAATTCTGTCTAATCTGCTCAAAAAGATGGAGCAAGAGAGAAAAATGGTCATTCTAATTCTATCAAATAGGCCCAGAAAAACCTGATACACAGACATGGCTGCTGAAGTCCAGGTTTAAAAAGATATAGGGGTCACTAAGAAAAGCCACTTCTAAAAAGATCTACTATTGTACCTAGGAATCCTTCTTTGTCTTGTGTGAATACAGACACTTTAGAGATTGCTTTGTGCCCGCAAATTTTTCTTAAAGGTGTACTTTGCATTAAGCCCCTTTTGCAGCACCCTGTGCTTCCTTAGGATCTCAACTTCATTCTCTCTGCCCTGCAGAAACCACCCTTTAAACACATCAAGGATATTCCCTAATGCTGTGTACACACGAGCGGAATGTCCGACAGAAAAAGTCCGACGGGAGCTTTTCATCGTATATTCCGATCGTGTGTATGCCCCATTGGACTTTTTACGTCGAAAATTCTGACGGACCTAGAAAGGGAACATTTTTCCGAACTTTTTTTTCCCGACGGAACCAATTCCTATTGGGAAAACTGCTCGTCTGTATGCTGTTCCGACGTACCAAAAACGATGCATGCTCTGAAGCAAGTACGAGACAAAAGCTATTGGCTACTGGCTATTGAACTTCCGCTTTCTAGTCCCATCCTACGTCACCGCGTTTTGGACGGTCGGAATTTGGTGTGACCGTGTATATGCAAGACAGCTTGAGCGGAATTCAGAGTTTATTCCGACGGGAAAACCGGTCGTGTGTACAGGGCATTAGATTACCTCTTCTTCAAAGTACCCTTTTTCGGTGCTTTCACATCAATCAGACTTTTTTTGAGTTGGGAGCTTTCTCTTGTAAGGAGCCCTTATTCATACTTCACAAAAACAAGGTTATCTTATGCCTAAAACCTTTCTTCCAGAGGTGGTATCAGTTTTTCATCTCAGTGAGGTCATAGTCCTACCATCCTTATGCCGACTCCAAAGCATCCAAAGAAAATCTTTCTTCATTGTCTGGACACAGAGCCATTGGAGTCAAAGCTACGGCTTCAAATCAGACAGATGGATTCCCTATTGTTCTGTCCTCAGAACCACTCAAGGGGCACCATGTTTCCACATCCACCATTGCAAGATGAATAAGAAATCTGCTAGAGCTTACACTTTCATGGACAAATCTCCTGTTGGCACAGTTCTGTGTGCCTAGCTGTTGCCCACTATTCTCATTTATTGCCTGTGGATAGCTAGGGTATGTGAACTCTTTGCTTGTGTCCTGCACTGTATGATTAAGAGGAATTTTGACTTATCTGTAAATTCCATATCTTGGGAGCACAGTATAGGACATAGGCCACCCTCCCTTCTTTTCCTGGGTTCCTCTGCATTGCTTGCTACAAAACTGAGGACTCACTGAGTGGGGTGGAGTTATAGGGGAGGCTCCCAGCGGATGTTTCTTCAAAAGCGGGCCAGTATACAATTACCTGAAGGTATGAGCCTAAACTGAGGGTCTATGAATACTTTGCTTGTGTCCTGTACTATACTGTACTGTACTCCAATTTATGTAATTTGTGAGAAAGTCAAAATTCCTCTATTTGCACTCATTTGTGCAAAGGGCATTCTCCCAGAAGCATTCGGCATCTAGTAAATTCCAGTCTGGATTTTCCATGTTTTTCTTTCAACAGTGTAGCCCTCCTGCGCCTCCTTCCTTTAAGCCCACTGTTGCTCAAAAAGTGATGGACGGTGCAATCAGACACTGATGTACCTTGACCTAGGAGTTCATCTTGTATATTTCTGCAAGTTTTTCTTGATCCTGACATACAATGTCTATTCTGCAATAAAATAATGTTATATTCCTGTTTGCAATCTTCTGCAGAATATATGTGCAGCACAGTGCTAGTGTGCAAGAATAAATGAGTCCCATGCATGCGCGGGGACTAACGTATTCTCACATCAGCCCATCAAAATAGCTGAAGACCAGTTGGAGCATGAGCTCGGTTTCCACGAGTGCGACTTGTCATGCAACTTGGGACTGCAAAGTCGCATGACAAGTCGTGCCCCATGATTTCCAATGCGTACCGTTTATATCTCTGCGACTTCAAAGTAGTTCCTGCACTACTTTGGTCCCACTTTGATACGACTTGAGGTCCATAGACCTCAAGAATACACAGGCATTGCTTCAAGTCGCATCAAAATCGCATGACTTTTAGGCCGCAATAGTGGAAACCTAGGCCAAGTTCCACTTTATTTTCACAACACTTGGTGCCAAGACTGTAATGCCCCGTACACACGGTCGGACAATGATCGGACATTCCGACAACAAAATCCTAAGATTTTTTCCGACGGATGTTGGCTCAAACTTGTCTTGCATACACACGGTCACACAAAGTTGTTGGAAAATCCGATCGTTCTGAACGCGGTGACGTAAAACACGTATGTCGGGACTCTAAACGGGGCAGTAGCCAATAGCTTTCATCTCTTTATTTATTCTGAGCATGCGTGGCACTTTGTGCGTCGGATTTGTGTACACACGATCGGAAATTCCGACAATGGATTTTGTTGTCGGAAAATTTTATAGCAAGCTCTCAAACTTTGTGTGTCGGAAAGTCCGATGGAAAATGTGTGATGGAGCCCACACACGGTCGGAATTTCCGACAACAAGGTCCTATCACACATTTTCCTTCGGAAAATCCGACCGTGTGTACGGGGCATAACAGAGCAGCCACAGATGCATGAAGTCATACCCCAGCTGATTCTGCTCTCTCCTTCTATCAGCAAGTTCTTGTCAACAAATTTGCATGCAGAGCACTTGATTGGCCCCAGTCCTGCCCCTGTCTTTCCCAGTCTGAGTGCTGTTGTATAGGGGATTGCAAGAGGCTGATACCAAGTTAAATTTAGAATGCATTACAAAAAAACTACAAATACTGATTTATTAATACAAAGTTGCAATAATTTGGCATTTAGGTTCATATTTTTGACCAGCATTAAGGGGGATAGAAAAAAGTCCTAAACTTGAGTTCAGAAAGGAGCTTACTTGCATAATTGAAATAATAAACATATGAACAAAAATTAATTCCAGTGGTCAAGATAAATTAATTCTAGCCAATATAATGAGTTTAGAGGCATACCCTTCTAAACACCATGTGCCTGTAGACATGTTTAATTATGCACCAAAACAAACATTTTTTATGCTGAATTTCTATGTCGGCTCCAGGCAGAAAGACCCAGCATAGATAGGAATAATTTAATATGACCACATGCATGAAACTTCTGACCTTGCAGCTTGTATTTTCAGAAGGCAATGGCAGCACACATTTTCCTCTTCGGCCAGGTCTATTGTTCTCTGCTAAGGCATCCAGCAAGGACATAGAACTGTGGCTTACTCTCTACTATGGTCTCCCGATATATGTACTGAACTGTGAAAGTGCATAAAAGACTCTGAAATGCAATAATGTCTGAATTTTGAAAGTCGTAGTCATTCACTTCAAAGTATTTTTTTTTATCAGATTAAGTAAAGTGATTAACCGTGAAATAAGGAGGTTAAATAATTACAGGAAATGGCTTCTGTCTGCCCTTTATACAAGGTCTGGCAGCAAATGAACTGTATATAACCTATAAATGCCTCCTGATCTGCACTGCATGGCTAGCTAGCCTAATGCAAGCTGTGTGTTTGTACAGTCATACAGCAAGCATTGCATGGCGTCCTACTATCATTAGTAGCAGTGTAGTTTTCTGGAATCGCTGTTTGTTCAAGTTGAAAATAAATTATGTGGCCTATTCAAATACTCACTCAAGTTAAGAAATCTGCCCATTCATTAGACTCCAGATTGTCTGCATTAGGTATAACCTGTGTTGTAAAGTACTTTTCCATACCAAAGAAAGGTATATTACCTATAAAGATTTATTTGATTTTTCAGGTCTTCTGTCTGCATGACCTAGAGGCCCATTTCTAATGAGCTGCAGTTTTCTGTCTTCACAAACTGTTTTCCTTTTACATGTTATGCAAGTAGAAAAAAATATCTATTGATTTTGTCAGAAATTGTCACTTTAACATACTGAAGACTGCACTGAAAACGCAACAATTTTATCAGCTTTCTCATGTAAACTACAAAGCAATTCCCTTGTATTAAATGGGGTAGAGTAGAAGAGGACGTGTTCTGCAGCCTTGTCCAAGGGGGCTCTTCTATGGGTACAGTGCAGTGTGTGAGCATTGTCACCCTGGGAAGTGTCATTGGCAGGATCCCCAGCTGAAAGTGCCAAAAAACCTGAAAAAGATGGAAAGTTGCAATTTATTACGTTTTTTGTTTGGGGTTTACATACATACCTTGCAGTTGTTTGGATGCTAACCACAAATGTTGTTCAGCAGCAACCAAAAAACTTGCAATTACAACAAACAATTATGGTAACATTGAAACCAATACGCAGCTAAAACTCAGATCAGAGGTTGAGACTAAAGTTAGTGTTGCTAAACACACAACAATAAAATCAGTCTATATGCAGTAGAGCTGCACGATTAATCGTTAAAAAATTGTGATCTCTATTAACCTCACGATCTCTATACAGCATTTACACGATTCATTGATGTAAGTGCAGAGCCGTTCTCTACTCACTCAGAGCTGTCAAAAAAACCAACATTATCAGCTCTGGGAGATAACTATAAACAAAGTATCTTTGAGTTCTTTTAGATCTAAGGAATGAACTTCGGTCTGTAAATGAGGGCAGTTTAACCACTTAAAGACTAAACCTTTTTCTGACACTTGTTGCTTACAAATTAAAATCAGCATTTTCTGCTAGAAAATTACTTAGAACCCCCAAACAGTATATATATATTTTTAGCAGAGACCTTAGAGAATAAAATGGCAGTTGTTGCAATATTTTATGTCACACTGTATTTGCGCAATGGTCTTTTAAACGCAATTTTTTTGGAAAAAATACACTTCCATGAATTTAAAAAAATAAATAAACAGTAAAGTTAGCCCAATTTTTTTGTATAAAGTGAAACATTATGTTACACCACAAGAATCATGAGCTTTATTCTAAGCAAAAAAATAGTGATTCTCATTTTAGCCACAATTGTGGAGCTCTAATATGCAGTAAAAAAAGCTTGTTTTATTCACTGTGGAACCTAATGGGTTAATCCTCTACATTGTGTAAAAAGGATGTTTAATCCTGTCTTCTCTGTTCCTTCCCTTCTTTTACTGACCCCAATCTATCTACTGATAGTACAGAGCCCTAGGAGGCACTCTGCACATGCTCACTTTGGTGTATAGTGCTAGAGAGTTTTTTCCTTTTTTGGGATGGTACATGTGATCAGCACAGGGCCAATCAGCACTGTCAAAACAGAAAGTCAAGGGTCATGCAGCCTCTTAGGACTAGGGTAGGGAGGAAGGAAATAGGAGCTGTGACGTCCCTACGTTCTGGTCCCACAGGTGTATTCCGTGGTTGGATCACTTTCTCTCTACTGCCATATTTTATCTATTTTTATGTAAGTGTAATGTGGTATTTTAAAATAAAAAAAATGATGTTGACGTATTGCATGATGAGCCTTCCTCTGTCTTGCATGTAACAAACACGCTGCATCCAGGTGTACAAGGGAGACCTGACCCGTGGCTCGCACCAACTGTGATCGCAGATGTGTGGAGGCCGAGACACCAGGCGCCGGCGAGATTATCCAGGAGTATGGTTGTGAAAGCGAGAGCTGGCTGCTTCTATGACATCTCTTGATCTTATGCTTTGTATGATCTCCTTTAATATAGAGATCTTATCTTTCTGGTAAGAGGCTTATATTTTTATTTTTGAGCACTGGTGGAACACAGTTAAAGATTTACGAATGTATCAGTTTAGATACTTAGAGCAGTACACTTTTATTCATCTATTTTAAAGACACATTTGGACAGATATATTTCATGGACAATTTTGTTTACATTTGTAGTGTTATATATTTTTATTTGGACACAGGTGTTTCAGAAGGTTAATCCAAGGTATCTAATTTGTTTGCAATACATGTTGGTTAGGAGATTTTTGGGGGATTCATTTCTTTGATTCACAGATAGCGCAACCTTTTTCACAAATTGGGATATATTTTTTCTGTATTCAATAACTGTAAGGTGCAGCAGTTTGTGTTTGCTCTAGCGCAAGGTTTACATAATTTTATTGTTAGCTTCTTTGGACTGTCAGAGGAGAATGAAAACTCCTCCTACAAGCTTTAACTAGACACTAATAGAAGTCATAAGACTGCTGATGAGAAAAGGTGTGCTCATGTGGTACACAGATTAGTCCTGTCAATTCAAAAGGTTGCTCCTAACGACAACTCATTATGTGTATAAAAGACACCTGGCCACAGATTCTCTTTCTTCCATTTAAACGTCACCATCATGGGCAAGACCAAAGTTCCTTCAAAGGACATCAGGGGCAAGATTGTAGACCTGCACATGGCTGGAATGGGCTACAATACCATCAGCAAGAAGTTTGGTGAGAAGGTGATGTCAGCAACCATGAAATCGGAGACAGAAGTACAGTTAAATCACCCTTGTTTAATAATAAAAGTAAAAGAACAAAGTAGTCAAAACATAAAAGCCAAAGTTCAGTAACCGGAACAGATAGTCAGCCAAGCCAGAAGTCAGGGATCAAAGTAGTGGAACAGCAAGCAGGATCTGGAGCCAGAAGGGATGTCAACAAAGCCAGTCTTTAAACAGGAACGCAGGAGATAGTTTCTTTTGATGTGACCAAGGCGAAGGCAGAGCTCCTCTGGACTGGACGGCTTAAGTAGGCAGGACTGATGAGCAGGATCATCAACAGCTGAGTAACTGTGGAGAGAGATGGAAGCTGGCAATTAGCCAACAGCTGAGCGGCCAGCTCAGAGAAGGAAGGGCTGAGCCCAGCCCTGACAGGTGACAACTGTTCAAGTGCTCTTTCGCAAATGAAAGAAATACAAAATAACCATCAATCGCCCTCAGTCTGGAGCTCCATGCAAGATTTTGCCTCATGGGGTAAGAATGATCTTGAGAAAAGTGAGTGATCAGCCCAGAACTACACGGGAGGAGCTTGTGAATGATCTCAAGGCAGTTGGGACCACAGTCACCAAACAAACCATTGGTTACACAATACGTCGCCATTGATTGAAATCCTGCAGCGCCCGCAAGGTCTCCCTCCTCAAGAAGGCACATGTACAGGCCCAGTTTGTCAATGAACATCTAAATGATTCAGAGAAGGATTGGGAGAAAGTGCTGTGGTCAGATGAGACCAAAATTGAGCTTTTTGATATCAACTCAACTCGCTGTGTTTGGAGGAAGAAAAATGCTGACTATGACCATAAGAACACCATCCCTACAGTCAAGCATGGAGGTGGAAACATTATGCTTTGGAGCTGTTTCTTTGCTAAAGGTGCAGGCTGACTTTGCCACACTGATGGGCCAATTAAAGGGGCCATGTATAGTAAAATCTTGGATGAGAACCTTCGTCCCTCAGCCAGAACACTGAAGATGGCTCATGGATGGGTCTTCCAGCATGACAATGACCCAAAATATACTGCCAGGGTAACAAAGAAGTGGCTCAAGAAAAAGCACATTAAGGTCATGGAGTGGCCTAGCCAGTCTCCAGACCTTAATCCTATAGAATTTTTATGGAGGGAGCTGAAACTTTGAGTTGCCAAGCGATAGCAAAGAAATCTTAAGGATTTAAAGAAGATCTGTAAAGAAGAGTAGACCAAAATCCCTCCTGAGATGTGTGCAAACCTGGTAACCAACTACAAGAAACCTCTTACCTCTGTGCTTGCCAGCAAGGATTTCTCCAAGTACTAAGTCATGTTTTGCTTGGGGATCAAATACTTATTTTACTCACTGAACTGCAACTTAATTTATAACATTTGTATCATGTGTTTTTTTCTGGATTTTTGGTTGATATTCTGTCTCTATCATTTAAAATAAACCTGTAGCGCTGGTAGATTTGCGATCTACCATCTGATAGGTAAATTTAGTAAATTGCTTGTTAGGGGAGTTAGATTTGCCTCTGTTCCAGCTTGGCTGATGTTGCGTGTGTTTCCATACTGGGCCGGTGTGTGTCGTTGTTACTATCGGCTAGTGTTGGAAAGGCAACGTGTCAAAGCATATGGATGCTCTTCTGTCCCGGAGACAACTCAGTGGAGGTGGTCCTCCGAGTGCGATTCTGGGAGAGGGTATTTATGGGACAGACGCCATGTTTTAGAGTCATTTTACAGCCACCTGCTGGCCCTCCTGGCCGACAGGTATGCGTTAGAGTGCTACCTCGTGGTCCTCCGTTCGGGAGGCCCGCGTCGCTGCGGCGCATGGGTGGGCCCAGAAGCATGTCTGGGGCCTACCACAGCAGCCGAGGAATGGTCCTGAGCTGTCTAACCAGAGTGAAGAAGCTGGACAACCAAGAAGAGCCCAGGGGAGGAGCCGTCATGGAAGGATCATGTAGAGTGCTGGTCTGGAGAGGGGCCTGGTGACTCGGTTGGAGGACGTATCTAAAGTAACTTTACAGCATAGTGTTGCCGGGTTTGGCTTAAAGGTCCTAGCACTGTGACTGACATTCACCACAAAACCAATACATCCTGTGGCAGAGGATCGTACGGGTTCATCCCAAGCAAGTCTGTGGCAGAGACTTTTATTCATGCTACGTACTGGCTGCTAGGTAAGTGAGAGAGGCCTATCCAGGCGAGCAAGGAGTGTGTCCCACAAGGGGAGCGCATTCTACTGTAATATTCAACCCTAAAGTACATTTGTCAAGAATCCTACAGAGAGGTATTTGAGCTTCCCTGCAGTTTCCCTTCTGCCTCTTTCCTGTTACTTCCTTCGTTAATTGTTCAATAAAGCATTGAAAACGTACTCAAGTGTTGGTGCGTGTATCGTCCAGAGGTAAACTCAACGGAACCCTAGACCCGATGCCGGTGAAACAGAGGGAAGGAGAGTGAAGGTAACAAGCCCGCTTAAACCAGCAGCTCCGCCGAGAGTTATTGCTACATGTGGGGGCGTCGTCCAGGATTTGTTGACCGTCAATTCTCGCAACCCAGAGAAGTGTTTCACCGGGAGTTTACGGTGAGAGCTGGACTTTGTCAAAATTTTGCAGAAAGAGAAGGGGTTAAAGCTGCAGGACTTTATTTATGAGTGCGTAGGCGACGGGCGCCAGTGAAAGCCGGGAGCTACGTGATCAGAGGAACAAGTGGGAGGAGCCTACCCTACTTGATACCACGTGGGATGCGTGTATGTGTTTGGTGCCAGAAAAAAAGAGAAGCCTCGTAATTGTGCTGAGAAGATCAGAGCGTGGCTATGTCTTTTCCGGCGATGCAGCCAATTATGGGACCGAGAATGTTCCCTGCAAACTTCGTGTTGAATACTGTGCTGACCGGAACCCTGTTTATGGATACTGGAGTTCGTTTGAAGCCGCAGGGGAGGTTTGTCTTGTATACCTCAGGAGATATTGAGGGACTGGGCATGATCTGCCATCGATGTGAAGGACTGGCCGTGCATCTTCGTCCGTTTGGCCGATGTCCGCAATGTGGAGAGTACTTGTTTGTGGTGGAGCAACCTACCACATCGCCCCGTGCTTATCGGATGGATTGGGCAACAGGTATCGCCACAGTAGAAGCTGCTACTACTACAGAGAGATAACGGCAGGCCACCACTTTGCCTGTTGTTACTGAGCTTGTTCCGGAGAGAGACACTGCTGTTGCCGTCTCATCAGGGGACATTACTGTGATTTCTGCGTCCACTACACCTACTCCTGTTGTACCTGTTCAGAGAAAGGTGGGATATGTGAAGGCTTCCCGCAGCCGTGGTCAAGGCCTACCTCAGAGGTTACCTGAACCGGAGTTATCAAAGTCCACGTCAGGAACGGGTAAGCCACTGAAGGGGAATGTATCTGGGACTGTAAATAAGTATCTGCCAGCGGAAGAGTTGGGAGATTCGGAAATAGAATCCATGTCGGATCTTTCCGGTGATGATGACTTATTTGAGACTATGTCACAAGAGCTGTTGTGGTCACAAGGCGAGGATGTCGCCTCTGCTATGACTTTCCCTGAATGGAAAGCCCTGAGTTCTGGGAAGACGTCACCCTGTATGGAGCCGCACAGCACTGTTACTGAGACTTTATCGAAAGTTGCTAGTTCACTACAGACACCGGCTGGGTCTATGGTGAGCAAATTATTGGATTCCTGTGTGCCTCCTGGTATAGGGAAAGACAGATCTTTGCACAAACTTGCACTTTTGCAGAGAATGTTAAACAAGCGTGTGGCTGCGGAGTATGGTTTGGAATTCCCCTATGTGCCCCAGGACATAATGCAAGTGATTGAACTTAACCGGGAACTTTGGTACAGTGAAGCTGTTTGGGACTATTTGTCTGTGCCTAAGCCTTTCCGAAAGACTGGATGTTCTGTTAAAAGGGATGAACATTTTAGTAGATGTTTTATGCACTGGAACTTCGGTCGGTACATCTATGCTAACAAAGTAGTCATCTGCAGGCCTGGAAAAGATGACGTTGTCTATTTCATTACCACAGTGGATAAAACGGGAAAGACACTGACCTTGCCAGATCCCCGATTTTATTGGTGATTATGGGCAAAAGAACTTTGAAGTTAGACAGTTAGTTAGTGTCAGTGTAAAGAGATCTGAATATTCTGTTCAGTGTTTCAAATCCCAGGACTTCTTTTTGCTAGCCGGATTTCCTTCATTTAAAGAAATTATTATACAGGGATGGACTCCTTAAGATTATTATGATATAGGTAAAAAGAGGCTCATTTAAAAAAAAAAAAAAAAGATGAGGCTTTGCTCCTGATATTGTACAGTATGTGTGTGTTTAATTTGTTTTCCTTTTCAGGAACTATTGGATCTCTTATCAAGCTGGGAGGCTTTTCAGCTAGATAGATAGTGAGGTTATGTACAGTCATAGGATTTTTTTGTTTACGGACGTGAACATAATGTTTTGTAGATGTAAGTCTTATAATGTCTTTCCACTGTCTTTTTTTCTTTATTCTTTGTCTATCCAAGTTATTAAAAGATCAAATACCTACTCCCAGGCTTGGGAGTTACTGTCACTGTTTTTGGACAGACGTTGGGGACAACGTCTACTGTAGTGGGGGGAGTATGTAGCGCTGGTAGATTTGCGATTTACCATCTTATAGGTAAATTTAGTAAATTGCTCGTTAGGGGAGTTAGATTTGCCTCTGTTCCAGCTTGACTGACGTTGCATGTGTTTCCATACTGGGCCGGTGGGTGTCGTTGTTACTATCGGCTAGTGTTGGAAAGGCAACGTGTCAAAGCGTATGGATGCTCTTTTGTTCCGGAGACAACTCGGTGGAGGTGGTCTTCCGAGTGGGATTCTGGAAGAGGGTATTTATGGGACAGACGCCATGTTTTAGAGTCATTTTACAGCCACCTGCTGGCCCTCCTGGCCGACAGGTATGCGTTAGAGTGCTACCCCGTGGTCCTCCATTCGGGAGGCCCGCGTCGCTGCGGCGCATGGGTGGGCCCAGAAGCATGTCTGGGCCCAGAAGCATGTCTGGGGCCTACCACAGCAGCCGAGGAATGGTCCTGAGATGTCTATCCAGAGTGAAGAAGGCGGACAACCGAGAAGATCCCAGGGGGGGAGCCGTCATGGAAGGATCATGCAGAGTGCTGGTCTGGAGAGGGGCCTGGTGACTCGGTTGGAGGACGTATCCTAAAGTAACTTTACAGCATAGTGGTGCCAGGTTTGGCTTAAAGGTCCAAGCACTGTGACTGACATTCACCGCAAAACCAATACATCCTGTGGCAGAGGATCGTACGGGTTCATCCCAAGCAAGTCTGTGGCAGAGACTTTTGTTCGTGCTACGTACTGGCTGCTAGGCAAGTGAGAGAGGCCTATCCAGGCGAGCAAGGAGTGTGTCCCACAAGGGGAGCGCATTCTACTGTAATATTCAACCCTAAAGGACATTTGTCAAGAATCCTACAGAGAGGTATTTTAGCTTCCCTGCAGTTTCCCTTCTGCCTCTTTCCTGCTACTTCCTTCGTTAATTGTTCAATAAAGCTTTGAAAACGTACTCAAGTGTTGGTGCGTGTATTGTCCAGAGGTAAACTCAACGGAACCCGGTGCCGGTGAAACAGAGGGAAGGAGAGTGAAGGTAACAAGCCCGCTTAAACCAGCAGCTCCGCCGAGAGTTATCGCTACAAACCTATGATAAAAATTATAGACCCTTCATTTCTTTGTAAGTGGGCTAACTGCAGGGGATAAAATAATTATTTTTCCCGCTATACATCTACAGCCAAAGATGGTAATTAGAGTTGGATTATGAACAATATGCCCACAATTGAGAGATGAGAGATTAATGGAGGATGCTATTATTGAAGTTTGAGAATCCGACTTCCCTGGTCATTGTGAAAAATGGGTGTGTCAGGGGCTACTCCAAAAAATGCCCCATGACAAAAAAAATCATGGACTATCTCGGTACCCAAGGGGGCAGGCTCCAATACAGACATTTAAAGGTAGGACTGGCTTGTTTGACTGCTGCTAGTGCGGCCTATGATGGGGAGGTGCTTGATACTCTTTGCTGCATCTTGCTATGCTATGTAGCTGGTGGTGTGGACTGGCAGTCCTCTTTTCTGCATATATTTATTGCATTTCTTTTTTCAGCCCAATGGCTGCAGGGGACCTACTTATTGGCCTCAACTGACCACAAGATACCGCTTTGTATAAACAGCCTACCTGCCCTTCCTTGATACACGGTTGTGTTTTGAGCCTTGTTTCTGATCTCCAGGTGTTTCACTATCTACATGCCATCTATTGGGTGGGTTAGTTCTTTAATTGGATCAATGTTTGTTCCCCTCTCCCTTCCCCCCCCTCCCCTCCTTCCTCCAAACCCTCCCTCCCCTTGCTCCCCAACCTCCCCCCTCCCAGTTATTGCACCTTTTAGTGCTTCCCGTGTTCGCCGCGGGGGGATTACCCATGCAGGGTGCCTCAAACTGTGCCGTCAAAAAAACAAGGAGAAAGGGGCGCCACTGAGTATGTATCAATAACACTTTATTAGTAACAAGCAATATCCACTCACATGTAGGTCTGAAAAGTAGAATTCATGTACATCTCCGGGTGAAGGAGAGAGAGGAGGACTACAAGTAGCAGCAAGTCCATATGCTGACATCACATCATGTCCATCAGGGATGAGTGGTAGCAGGCTCTCTATGTAGTCCAAAAAGACACACCAGCAGGAGATGGAATCACACAGGAGGCCGTCAGGAGATGGTGTGGGTTCCGGGGATGAGGTGAGGGAGGACGCCAGAGCCAGTCATCAGCTGTGCTGCGGGATCACCGTAGCCTCGTATGGCTTCCGTGATGGAGAATAACACGGCTGTGCGGTTGGAGCCAGAACGAGGCTTGGAGAGCAAGCACAGAGTGGGCGCCGGGCGGTGACGCCCACTCTGTGCTTGCTCTCCAAGCCTCGTTCTGGAGACCTCATCCTCGGAACCCACACCATCTCCTGACGGCCTCCTGTGTGATTCCATCTCCTGCTGGTGTGTCTTTTTGGACTACATAGAGAGCCTGCTACCACTCATCCCTGATGGACATGATGTGATGTCAGCATATGGACTTGCTGCTACTTGTAGTCCTTCCTCTCTCTCCTTCACCCGGAGATGTACCTGAATTCTACTATTCAGACCTACATGTGAGTGGATATTGCTTGTTACTATTAAAGTGTTATTGATACATACTCAGTGACGCCCCTTTCTCCTTGTTTTTTTCTCTCAGCACACTGGACCTAGCTTCCGGTCCTTTTGGTGGCAGCCCTGACCGACTTATGGTATATATGTATATATATTTGTCTTTATACATATATCTTGCTCTTGGACTATGAGGAATAATTGGTTGAGGTACTTATGTATTGCGCCTTTTTTACTTGTTTAAACTGTGCCGTCTGGTACCCTTTCTTGGGTTCCCATTGGTAAGCCATGCCTGATTACAACACTCCAAAATATCTGACTACTTGTATGTATGTAAATTGTATTCTCTGTTTTTCTACTATTTGTGATTATATAACTATAAAATTTTATTTTTCTATAGATGTTTATGGTCAACTCCTCCTGAAGAAGTGACCCCTGTCATGAAACATGTAGAGGATCACGTTTGGACCTACATCTTTTCTCCCCATATACTTGTGGGGTTTACCTGTTCTTTGTTTGTATCACTTGTAACAGTATGCAATAACCATTTTATATATTGTTGTATTTAATGTCCTTCATTTTTGTCCTTTTTCAATAAATTAATACTTTTAGACTTATTCCGTCCAAATCCTTGGGTACCGAGTCCACAACAATTCTGGTCATTGTGATGCTTTGAGTTTAATGCTGACTTATAGAGGTAAGTAGTCTGCACATATATTAAAGCGTTCTTGTTTCTGGGACTGGAACATCTAAGCCTCAACACATTGAAAAAAACTGCACCTGCACTATCTGTGCATTGTATATGTGTTGAGGTGCCATTTTAGAATAAATAGCTATGTGCGCATGCAGAATGTAGTAGCAAATGGTAACACACATACAAAGTTGTGAATAGAACCTTAAGAGGAAAAAAAAATTAGCTTCATCAGTCCTGTGTCAATTTTGTGTTGTATCCTCTCATAACAAAATACCATAAAAGTTTGTCTAAAAGGTCAAAATGTAAAGTCATATATTCATTTCCACATTTTATTTCAATTATTTCTAACCTATTCTTAAAGAATCCCACAAATTTACTTCCATGAATTCTAAAACAGATATGCACTATGCCATGTGAGTAGGCACTGATGTGTCACACATTTCACATTCTGAACTACAAAGGTACTGGGAGGAGGAGTTTCAGTAGGCAGGGTCAGCACAGGAATCACTGCTTGCAGGCAGCAAGGTACCATGGGATATGTAGTCCTTAGAATGTAAAGTAAGCCAAAGGAATACGCAGAGGAGAAGCTGCAGGGAATTCAGGAAGTTATGAAAAGAGATGTTCGCATTTATAATATGAAAGAATATTTTGCAAGTAAGCTTTTAGTGGATTATCAAAAATAACCACTGTTTGTATTGTTTTTACGATGCTGATGTTATAAAATGAAAGTGTATATTGTGACTATAGATCTCTTTAAACAACATATTTTTGTGGTTTTGCATGACAAGAGTCTAGTTTGCACTAAAAATGAGCTATTCTATAAAGATAAGAATGTGGGGGAGGCATTGTAAACATTTACCTCAGACCATGTATATTGAGCTGCATTTTTCTGCAGACCTCTGTACATGTATGTATGAACAATTGTTTTCTCCATGCCCTGTTAACCCCATACATGTACATTGGTGTGCAGGAAGAAGCAACTTAAAAGACATGATGTTAATAAGCTCTTAGGGGCACTTCACACCATAATGCAGTGTGTTCCAATGCATGCAGTTTCGTGGGTTGAAGCACATTGTGCAAGGGAGCTAGTTTAGAATGGAGTGGCTGTCAAGGAATGAAAAACTAGATTCAAGATTAATTTTTTCATTTAAAGTAAACTCATAGAGCAAATGCATCTGTGCGTTGCAGTGTGCAATAATGCAGGTGCATTGCTGTGCAGTTAACTTTGCATTGCAACACATTGTAATGCACATCTACAGTGTGTTACCTGTGCATTTCAGTAACGCACATTATAATGCAACTTGGGACACGTTTTCCAGTTTAAAGGAATCCTTTCTTATATCATTTGTCACAAATGACTGCACTTGTTACAAATTTCCTCATGCACATCTTTAAATCCCACCTACTTTTTACTTTTTAAATGATGGAACTATGTGTGCCCATAGTTCCATCTTTTAAAAAGTAAAAAGTAGGTGGCCAAATAGTATTATATGTACTCTTTGGTCATCAGGGGGATTGTTGTCCTTTGCTTGCTCTGCTACCTAAGGAGTTGTCTAAACGTGAATGAAGAAAAGGGCTGAAGACTTTCATTGTCCTTCTTCCATCTGTGCAAGCTGCTCTATAACCCATCAGAGGCCAGCCACAGCCATGTTTGCTGAGCAAACACCAAAATCCCAAAGACAAGCTGGTATAAGACTAATTCCCAGGAAATACTGTGCTGCAACATCAAATAAATCACAGTTGGTGACAACACCACTATGCCTTGTTTACAGGGGGTTACCCCTAAATGAAAAGTGATAAAAAGGCCGTGAACTGTAAAGTAGTTATTTTTACTTCAGGCATTTTAAAGCAATGACAATTTACGTAGCATTTTACATATTGTATATTTACATCAGAATATGCTCCTAAAGGAGCTTACAATCTACGGTCCCAGTCTCACATACATACAAGCACATACTAGGGCCAGTTTAGAGAAGATACAATTAACCTACCAGCAGGTCTTTGGAGTGATGGAGAAAACCGGAGTGCTACAGTAATCACTGACAGTTGGTACAGTGCTCTGCAAGTGGTTGGTGGTATATATAAAAATATACATAGCAAGAACAATACAAAAACACCCCTCTCTGTTACAATTCATGTATCCCATAGATATTTATATATCATGTCACACACTTAACCATGGCCTGTATATACAGTATCTCACAAAACTGAGTACACCCCTCACATTTTTGTAAATATTTTATAATATCTCTTCTTTGTGACAACACTGAAGAAATTACACTTTTCTACAATGTAAAAGTAGTGAGCGTACAGCTTGTATAACAGTTTAAATTTGCTGTCCCCTCAAAATAACTCAACATACAGCCATTAATGTCTAAACCGCTGGCAACAAAAGTGAGTACACCCCTAAGTGAAAATGTCCAAATTGGGCCCAAATTGTCAATATTCTGTGTGGTCACCATTAATTTCCAGCACTACCTTAACCCTCTTGGGCATGGAGTTCACCAGAGCTTCACAGGTTGCCACTTCCACTCCTCCATGATGACAGCACGGAGCTGGTGGATGTTAGAGACCTTGCGCTCCTCCACCTTCCCTTTAAGGATGCCCCACAGATGCTCAATAGGGTTTAGGTCTGGAGACATTTGCCAGTCCATCACCTTTACCCTGAGCATTCAGGGTTCCCTTAATGACTGAAGCTTCCTAATGCCGGCAGCACTCATGCAGCCCCAGACCATGACACTCCCACCACCATGCTTGACTGTAGGCAAGACACACTTGTCTTTGTACTCCTCACCTGGTTGCTGTGACACATGCTTGACACAATCTGAATCAAATAAGTTTATCATGGTCTCATAAGACCACAGGACATGGTTCCAGTAATCCATGTCTTTAGTCTGCTTGTCTTTAGCAAACTGTTTGCGGGCTTTCGTGTGCATCATCTTTAGAAGAGGCTTCCTTCTGGGACAACAGCCATGCAGACCAATTTGATGCAGTGTGCGGAGTATGGTCTGAGCACTGACAGGCTGACCCCCCCACCCCTTCAAACTTCAAAATTATCAAAATTATTTGGTTGTGTGCGGCCAGCAATAGTGTACTGCTGGTAACTTTGAATTACTACAGTATATTCAAAGTTATTTTATTCCAGGTCCACATATTTCATAATATTCTAATGTCAAGCTGTGGCTTGATAGAAGTTGAGTTTGATTGGTTGTGGTAGTCAGTACTGGAGAAAAAGTTGTGTGGTTTAAGTACATAAACACTGATGACATAGGGGGGTACAGACAGCCCCCTTGTACCAGGCTCAGGCCCCATCAGTTCAGCAGGGGGCCCAGGGACTGAGAGGGTTTGTTTTACTTAGATTTGGGTGCAGACAGAGTAATCCCATGGACAGGGGATCCAAATAATTAAACCATTGTTCCCTAGTCCCCATCGGTTCAGCAGTGGGGCCCCATGGACCGAGAGGGGACTTTTTAATCACACAGGCAGAGTCATCCTGCGGGTCATGGCTCCTGACAAAAAAAGGTCCATATATCCCCAGTAGATCCATATAGAGGAAGCAAGGACGTGGTGGGAGTGTCATGGTCTGGGGCTGCATGAGTGCTGCCAGCACTGGGGAGCTACAGTCATTGAGGGAACCATGAATGCCAACATGTACTGTGACATACTGAAGCAGAGCATGATCCCCTCCCTTTGGAAACTAGGCCGCAGGGCAGTATTCCAATATGATAGCGACCCCAAACACACCTCCAAGATGGCCACTGCCTTGCTAAAGAAGCTGAGGGTAAAGGAGATGGACTGGCCAAACATGTCTCCAGACCTAAACCCTATTGAGCATCTTTGGGGCATCCTCAAAGGGAAGGTGGAGGAGCGCAAGGTCTCTAACATCCACCAGCTCCGTGATGTTGTCATGGAGGAGTGGAAGAAGACTCCAGTGGCAACCTGTGAAGCTCTGGTGAACTCCATGCCCAAAAGGGTTAAGGCAGTGCTGGAAAATAATGGTGGCCCCACAGAATATTGACACTTTGGGCCCATTTTGGACATTTTCACTTAGGGGTGTACTCAATTTTGTTGCCAGCGGTTTAGACATTAATGGCTGTATGTTGAGTTATTTTGAAGGGACAGCAAATTTATACTGTTATACAAGCTGTACACTCACTACTTTACATTGTAGCAAAGTGTAATTTCTTCAGTGCTGTCACATGAAGACTCAGTTTTGTGAGATACTGTAGGAGAAATGCCCTCTGCTCCAAAGCAGCCCCTCCCCTCTGCTGTCCATTCACAGAGTACTTTGTATTTTCTAAATGGGTTCACATAGTACAAAGCCTTCCATGATTGTGAAAAAAGACAGAAGTGACAGGCAGAGCAGCTGCAGGATTGGAGACCAGAAGATCTAGTCTCGGAGTGCCAGAAGTAAAGTGAAAGCTGTTTTCCCAAAACTAAATAAAACCGTAAATAAAAGAGATGAAGGCATACATCTCGTTGGACTTAACCCCTTAAAAGCCAGCACATTTTCAAGTGCTGCAACTCCTAGAGTTCTTCTTAAAACCTAGACAAACCAGCTCTATCAATAAGAACAACAACAATCTGACTATTCAGTAATGTACTTCTAAGAATCATTTCTGACACTTTTCCTGTCCTTATTATGACTGCTTAGATAATAGGTATATTGCATTATTAAGTACAGAGACTCTGGATAGTCTTGGTGGGGCTTTTCTCTTAAGTACTCAATTAGGTGAGTGTATTACAATTGCAGCTGTGATTCGCACAATCCAGACACTATAGCTACAGATTAGATTAGTAGGAGTACACTTTTCCAAAAATAGAATGGATTATTACTTTCATATCTGGAAATATTGCCATGTCAGAGTATAATGTGACCTTCGAATTAAAGTCTTTGATCTGGTGGCTAGAAGCTGCAAAGCAGTACTCTATATATCGCCAGAGCTGTCTTTATCAAATAGCACAGGGATCCTCAAACTACGGCCCTTCAGCTGTTGTGGAACTACACATCCCATGAGGCATTGTAAAACTCTGACATTCACAGACATGTCTAGGCAGCAAGGTTAGAGGGTCAATTATTTTGTTTCCCAGTTCTGTTCACCTCTGAATATTTGTAGCTAAATTCACCAAGGCTTAGTTCACTACCTATCATTTAGCTTGTGTTTACAGCATGGCCCCATTCATCCAAAGTATCATGGCTATGGCATGTGTACAACCCTGAAGAGACACTATTGGTGTATAAAAGTATATTGAGCCACATATGAGCAGCTCAGCGGACATTTACGTCACTCCTCTGGTGCTGTGATTGATGTGAGCATGTGCAGGAATTACATCATCGCAGCCTGGCCATTCAAGTGGCTGTAGAGGATGAACCAATGAGGAAGGTCCTTAAAGCATAAAGCTCCTGGAGGCCCATTTAATAAGAAATTAATAAGTAAATAATTTAATAAAATACAATAATAAAACAATTATTTGCCTAGTGGCTCTGCAATAGGGAGAAGATCAGTTGCACAGGAAAGAAAGAGGGACAGTTTGGTATTATTAGTCTTATTTTACAGACAAAACCTTTAGCCCTCGTTCACACCGAAGCAACTTGTCATGCAAATCATATGGCAAGTTGCATCCTATTGTCGGCAATGCCACTGTTCAAGTCGGTGCGGCGCCAACTTTGCAGTGCCACATCGATTTGAAAAAGTAGTCCCTGCACTACTTTTGCCGATTTCAGGTGCGACTTGCATAGACATCTGTGCATGAAGCCACACAGATGTCTTACAGGTCACACCTGAAGTCACACTGACAGATTTCAGTTGAAGTCGCACAATTTCAAAGCTGTACTCAATGTGAATGAGGGCTTAGAAATGGAATGCGCTGGAACACTATAGCGCTAGTGAAAAACATGGTATAAGGCACAGATTCCCAAACCATTGGACCAAGTTCTGAGAGGTATTCAAAGGTTTACCTTCTTTATAATACCTGTGTAGTGGTACACCCATAGGGGCTGCTGGTCACCCTGCCCAGCCAGGCACACAATTCTCAGCCACTCTGACAGAAAACAGTCCATGCACTTTGGTTTGTACTTTTATTAAGGGGGATTAAACTTGGATGGGGATAGGTTAGTTTTTAGATGCCCAGTTGATTGCAGAAATTGTTAGGGACTGAGGAACTATATACACCTCCTGTATATACACAACTTCCTCCAGCACAACTCGACTCTTGACCTCTCTCCAGCACTTGACTTGGCTCCTGAGCTCCAGGATCAACTAGCACTGATGTGCAGGCCTGACACTAACTCAGTCAGGCCCAAAGCTAATGCCCTTTGTAGGCAGGGACCACAGGCCCCCTTTGGTGTAGCAAAATATAGGTAGTGCCAATGCTAGCTGTCCACGTGGCTACTGCTCCCAGTACCACCTCTTCAGGTCCTGCGAGCCCTCCTGGCTACAGCTGCCTCTCTCCACTGCCCGTGCCAACACAGTCCACTCCACTGGCTCTGCGCCCATCCCAGACTGCAATCTTCCAGTCCTCTGAGACGTGCCTTTCAGTCCTACCCAACTGTGTGTCACTCACCAGCCCTCTTAGCTGTGACCTGTTGTTCCTTCCTGGAGACTTTGCCTAGCAGTGCTCTCCTGCTGTCCTCTCCTTGCTCCCGTGCCACCTGTCCAGGACACCTCCGTGTGTCGTGCCCTGTCCAGGACACCTCCGTGTGTCATGAGAAGGGTCCTGTCCGCACCCAAGCCCCAGGCCCAAGGTCCCCCCCCCTCCCTAGACCAGGGAGCTCCCTCAGGGCTATGACAGCCTAGCACTCCATCTGCGGTTTCCACCCGAACAACCCCTCCTTAGCTGGGCTGACCCTGGGTATTTTTTTATTTTATTTTTTTTCTCTTTGAGAGCCACCAGCCAACACTTAGTTCAGCTGGTGGCTCTTTTTTTTTTAAATTGTTTATTTATACCAGGAAACAAATCCACAGGGAACATCATTACACATTACATATACAACATGTCAATGATATATGCATTGGGGATCTATGATTACAACATATAATATTTAAAATTCTGTTGGATCCATAATGACAAGATACCATATAGTAAATTATTAGTGTGTATCTTAATATTTAAATCTGTGCTCAGTATCCATATACTTCTTCCCTCTCCAGTCCTATGAGAATGTTTGTAGGTTCACGGGAATTATTCTCATATTTGACATTGTTAGCGTACAATTTTGCTGCCCCGTGGACACGTCTCCTACTCTTTTCTAAATAACCTAAGAATATGTAACATGGTGAAAAATAAAAGAAAATAAAATCTGTAGTGAAGAGAAAAAAAAAAAAAATTAATTATAGGGGGGGGGGGGGGGGGGGGGGATAGTAGATAGAAGGTAATAGGAGAAAGGAAGGAAAAAGTGAGGGGGTTCACGGACATGCTCAGCTCAATTTGTGTGTTATAGCTACCATCGGTAGCACACCATTTCCCTGTCATCGGCAAGTATCTTATGTGCTCGTGTTGTGGGGGGTGATCCCTGAGGATTGTCCTTCTTCTGAGTACTTGAATATATTCCACAGTTGCCATGTCTTGGGATATCTTTCCTGTCTATTCTGGTGTGTTAGGATAAGATCCTCCATTTTGTTTATTTCCTCTATTTTCCTAAACCATAAGTCTATAGGCGGCGAGTGTGTTGATTTCCAAGTAAGCGGAATGCATGCTTTGGCTGCGTCAAGCAAATGACGTACCACCGATTTTTTATACACTCTTGCTGGGGTATCTGTTAGATGTAGGAGGAAGTATGCTGGATTGTCTGGGACTTTGCGGTCAGTGAATTTTTGTATTATTCGACGTACCTCTCCCCAAAAAACCTTGATTCGTGGACAGGACCAAAAGATATGAAGCAAAGTTCCTTTATCTTGTGCACAGCGCCAGCATATATCTGACGCTGTTGGGAAAATTTTTTTGAGTACTGATGGGGTTCTGTACCAACGTGTGAGGATTTTATAATTGGTCTCCTGTATTTTGGCGCAGATAGGTGACTTGTGTGTGAATGTCAATATATGTTGTTTCTGCGTATCGGTAAATTGACAATTTAAGTCCTCCTCCCATTTGTCAATGTATGGGTTTCGGCAGTCTTCTGTAGGCTTTATTAGCAGTTTGTACATGAGAGATAGTGTATGTAGAATTGTTTCCGTCTCTGTACATATCTCTTCCAGAGTCGTGAGAGGCATGTCGGTAGTGTTAGGTGGGGTCATCGTGTTAAGAAAATGGTGTAGCTGTATAGCTCTTAAGAAGTCTAGTTTGTATTGGCCTGTCGAGTCCGAAAGCTCTGTTAGTGTTCTCCAACGACCCGCGGTACTGAAATGGGATGCTTGATGGAAGCCTAGTTCCTTTAAAGTGTGGAATTTCAAGTCAGTCATTCCCGGCGTAAAACGTGGGTTGCCTAGAATTGGTCGGAGAGATGAATTGTTATGTGATAGGGAGTTTCGGGAGAATAGGTGGGCGCACAGGCTGATAGTACATCCAATCAATGGGTGTCGTCTAGTGTCAAAAGGCAAATCCGCATGACACCAGTGTGTTCTGTTTAAGGGAAAGTTACTTTGTGCCTGTTCTATCTGTGTCCAGAGTTTGGACTCTCTATGCCTGCACCAGTCAATAAGTCTGCTCAAATGCACCGCGTGATAGTAGGCTTTGACGTCAGGCATCGCTATGCCTCCTTGCAGTTTTGGAAATGATAATATTTTTTTGCTTATTCTGGGTTTTTTTCTCGCCCAAAGGAACTTTTTAAATGCAGAGTTCACTTGTTTAAAGAAGGATGCGGGAATGTGAATAGGGACTGCTTGCAGTAGATAGAGGAACTTTGGCAGAATAGTCATTTTCAGTATGCTACACCGGCCGAACTACGAGTGGAGGCCGCCATCCCAGTTAGTAAGTAACCTTTGGACTTCTTTCAAAAGGGGTGGGAAATTTAATTTGAACGTTTGGGCAATTTTTGGTGGGACATATGTTCCTAAGTATTTCAATGCTGTGTTCGTCCATTTCAGTCTAAAATTGGCTTTGAGATTTTCTAGTTGTGAAGGCGGGACTCCTATACCCATTGCCTCTGATTTGGTGAAATTTATTTTTAGGTTGGAAAGTCTTCCGTATATCGCAAATTCATTCATTAAATTGGGGAGTGAGATGTTTGGTTTTGTGATTGAGAATAACATGTCATCTGCATATGCAGATACTTTATACTGTGTATTGTCAATTTCTATTCCCATGATGTCTGGATTTGAACGGATATGGCAAAGGAATGGCTCTAAGGATAATGCAAACAATAATGGAGAAAGTGGGCAACCTTGCCTAGTCCCATTAGTGATCGAAAATGGTTCTGAAATTACACCGTTTGCTCTCTCGCCGTCGGGTTTGAGTATGCTGCCCTAATCTAATTAAGCATTTTGTTGCCAACTCCTATATGTTGTAGAGTAGCAAACATGAATTGCCAGTTCACACGGTCGAACGCCTTTTCGGCGTCCGTACCTAAGAATATGCTCGGTATGTTGTTTTTATTGGCTAGATGAAGTAGGTTGAGGACTTTGATGGTGTTGTCCCTAGCTTCTCTGGACGGGACAAAGCCGACTTGGTCTAGATGGATTAGGTTTGGAAGATGGTGTTGTAGTCTGGAGGCAATAATTTTAGTGAAGAGTTTTAAGTCTGTATTTAGTAGAGAGATGGGGCGGTAACTCCCACAATGTGAAGAATCCTTCCCATCTTTCAGTATCACAGATATCTGTGCTTGTAATGTCGAATTATGCAGGTTCCTTCCTGTACTGAGGTCGTTGAATAGATCGACCATATAGTTACCTAAGGAGGGGAGTAGGGTTTTGTAATACCCGATGGTAAGCCCGTCCGGCCCTGGTGCTTTCCCTGTCTTCATTTTCCCTATGGCCAGTTGGAGTTCTGATAATGTGATCGGCTCTTCTAGTATGGTTTGGTCTTCGGTCGTCAAAGTTGGCATATGGGCTGCAGTTAAATAGTCTAATGTTTCATTTAAGTGTGAGGACGGATTGTCCAAGTTATATAGAGAGTCATAAAATGATCTAAACTCCTTTGATATCTCTTGGGGTAATGATAGTTTCTGGCCTGCGGAGGAGGTAATATGTGGTATATATGATGCCTGTTTCTGTGTTCGAAGGGACTGAGCTAATAATTTCCCGCATTTGTTTCCCGACTCATAAATTTTCTTCCTGCTAATTTGTAGAGCCGCTTTGGCCTTATAATGTAAGAGGTCTGTAATTTGTCTGCGAGTAAGATCCAGTTCTGTGCTAACGCTCTCGGACGATGTCTGTTTATGTTTCGACTCTAGTGTGTGTAGTTTATGAAGCAATGAGTTTAGTTGAGCCGTCCTCTGTCGTTTGAGTCGGGACCCATGTTTAATAAGAATACCCCTAATCACAGTTTTGTGTGCCTCCCAAACCACCCCAGGTGTACTGTCCGGTGTATTGTTAGCAGGGAAGTACTGCCTCAGTTCCTGCACTATCTCTGTTAAGACCTCAGGGTCTTGGAGTAGGCTTTCGTTTAATCTCCAGGGTGGCCTCTGTGTTTTGTAGATGTCTGACAGTGCATATTGTAGTGTAATCGGAGCATGGTCTGACCAGGTGATCGATTCAATTGTGGTGGCTTTTATTGCTTGTAATTGTCTATGAGGGATCAGGAAGTAATCAATGCGCGAGTAGGACTGATGCGGTCTCGAGTAGAATGTATAGTCGCGCTCCCTGGGGTGGAAAAGACGCCGCACGTCGATCAGTTGCGCAGTGTGTAATGATGTAGAAATTCTTTTTCGCATTTCCCATGAGGTCGAGGTCAGTCCAGAGGAGGTGTCCACTGTTGGCGTTAGGGGGATATTAAAGTCTCCTCCAATAATGAGTTGCCCTTCTGCGTATTGTGTGAGACGGTCTAGATGACGTGTCAGAAATGTGTCTTGGTGGGTGTTTGGAACATAGAAGTTCGCCAAAGTCACTTTCACACCTCCAATTTGCCCTTTTAAGAATAAATAGCGCCCGTCTTTGTCAGTCTGTATGTCTGTCAGAGACCATGGTAGCTTAGCCGAGATTAGGATGGAAACCCCTCTAGATTTCGACTCGGTATACATAGAGTGATACACCGTGGGATAATATCTGTTTTTGAGTATTGGGAGGGCATTTTCTCTAAAATGGGTTTCCTGTAGAAGGACAATGTCGGCCTTCAAGCGCCTCATATCATGGAGCAACATCCTCCTTTTTTCTGGTGTATTTAAGCCCTTTGCATTTAACGAGATTATATGTAGTTCGTCCATGTCCGTGAATTTATGGGTGGGTAAATAGGTTATAGAAGATAGGTAGGTACCGAGGAAGGAAAAGGAGGGAGGTAGTCCGGGCTACTAGTAAAATTAGTCCAGAAAAAAAAAAAAAAAAAAAAGGGGGATAAGAGATCTACACAAAAGTGCAGGACCTCTAGAAAAAGTAAGTGCTAACGTAGCTGTTCACAGCTATTACGCTCCCCAGTGTGTACTGGACTATGAGCGCAGTCCTAGGTGGGTTAGTGGATAAACAGAGCCGTGAAGCGAGCCCCACGGCCCCTCCCTCCACCCCCGGCAATTGTAACTATAATGCCTGAAATCGCAATACAATCAAAATAAATGACAATAAACTGTTTTTTTTATTACCGTATATAACTCGTCACATATGTTAAGGCAACTAGTGACATGAACTATGACACACTATAAAGTATAATAAACTAGTGCAGCAGTGAACTGGTTTTCTATCGATGCTTTACTGTATGCCCCCGACCAAGGTCTTATTAAGGTCCCATGTTCTCCCTCAGGTTTCAGCAAATCCTAATCTTATCCCAGATAGTCTGATCTCCAACACATATGCTGCTTTCCCTCTTATTCCTCCCCGAAACCAGTTATAATGAACATCAAAAGAAAGGGGAAAAAGAAAATAACAGAACCAAAAAGTGTGGGACATTGCAAGATGATGATCGTGGGTGTTGGGAGTGGGTTAGAGTTCAGATCCTCTCATCTAGCAGTCTCCCAGTGGACCCCTCCTCAACTCCCGCCCCGAGCGGAGCTTTTCAGGGGAGGATAGTTGTGGCTCACAGAGAGAGTTAGTGCAGATTTCTGTCAGCTGCTTGTCAAAAAACTCATACATTAACAAGAGTTCCCCCTTTCCTAAGCTCCAGGAGCTTCCAATTGCCTGCTAGAACATAAATCAGAAGGGAGCATCTGGTGTGTATGTCCTTCCCAATTCTATGTCCTCTAGTCATGTTACATCCGCACACAGGCACATACTCCTCATAGAACATAGGTGGAGCAGATGTGACCACTCCCCTAAGCCTCCAGGTTCAGTTCCTTAGGTGTTTTATGATCTAGGCTGGGTCGCTGTACCAAACAACTAGTTCTCTTGCCGATCAATTAGAGGCATGACACTAGACCGGGTTTGAGGGAGATCTCCATTTTGTCCCCCAAGCTCTAATGTTAGCGGTGCTGCGTAAGGGATAGGGGAGGGGGGACCCAAAGGCGGGGAGCACCGAGAGTTTACTCCACTGAATCCAACTCAGAGGGCACTTGAAACTGCGAGAAACACTAAGGGCATGTCAGAACAGGGGCATAAGCATTGTGTTACGGTTGTGTGAATTACTCACGTTGCTCCTCACCCGGTTCCGCTCTGGACCTCCTTCTGTTTCTCTGCAGACGCTGTGGAGCTGGTCCTCTGTATGTGGAAGGACCTGATCTGCCTGCAGGGCGCGGGAGCAGCTGAAGCCAGTCCGGGACCTGTATCCGGTCTGCGTCCAAGAAGCGAAACAGTTCAGGAAGGTCTGCTGGTGTCTGCAGTGTGAAGGCGCCTCCATCTTTCCTGAATGTTACCGCCAACGGGTATCCCCATCTATAGGTGAAGCCCTTCTGTTTCGCCAGGTCTAGCACTGGCCTGAGCATGGCTCTACGGCGCAAGGTAGCCCTGGAGAGGTCAGGTAGAACCGTGATGTGTGTGCCGTCTAGACGGATCCCTCCTTGTTCCCAGGCTCTCCGTAGTATTGCCTCCTTCTGCGGGTAGCGGGCTAGCCTGCAGATCACGTCTCTGGGTCGTCCTGGATCTGCCGGTCTCGGTCCCAGTGCTCTGTGTGCGCGGTCTATATCTACCGCGCCTTCAGGGTCTTCTAGGATGGCACGGAACATACCCTGCACCGTCTCCTCCAGGGATTCGGTCTCTACCATTTCCGGCAGGCCACGGAGCCACAGATTGTTCCTGCGGCTCCGGTCCTCCACATCTTCCAGATGGAGCTGGAGGGCGACAGCTGTGTCTCTGTGCTGGTCCCAGGAACGTTCCAATTCTGTCACTCTACGTTCCAGTGTTGTGAAGGAGGCTTCTCCCGAGGTGACTCTCTCAGCTAGGGTGTTCACGTCCTCTCTCACCTCTTGAATGTCCCGGCGGTGGGTTTCCTCCAGCTTCAGGATAAGTGCCTGTATATAAGTTCTTGTGGGGAGGGCTTGTATGAGAGCCCTAATGTCCTGATCCACTTGTGACTGCTTAGATGGCTCCATTACGGGATGCAGCGTTCTCGTAGAACACGGGGATCTCTCTGATGGTTCAGGAATGGTGTGCCACACGTCCCCCTCTTGGGCCTCTGTATTGCCTCCACGTGGGCTGCCGCGCGGTGCTGCCGCTCTGACTCTGGTGGAGATCTGATGTTTGTGTCCAAAATAGTGGTGTAAATCTCCGGCGGGTAGGCTGAGTCAGGTCTCCCTGGATACGGCTCTAGTTTTATACTTCTTGGAAGATTGCATTCCGATTAATTATGTCAATGTTGCCGTGGGTAGAAGGCCAGGGCCAGGAGCTCTAAGAAAGTTCAGCCTCACTCAGCCATGTCCAGGCCACGCCCCTGACCCTGGGTATTTAAGGAGGCCTGTCCCCTGCCAATCCAAGTTGGGGATTGGTCAGGGCTCCTCAGAATACCCAAGGCAGCTCCACCTTTCCTCTCCTCCTTCCTTTCCAGAAGATGCTAGAATATTCTGGAAAGAAGTGGGAGGTCTTGGTGATGCTGCCTGTGAGTCACTAGCTCTGCCTAAGTCACTCAACCCTGACCCAGAAGAAAAGCACACAGGCTTTACTGCCAGCCATGCCTGACAATTTACCTATCCTGTACCAAAAAATCCTACTCACTATCTAGCAACCTAGAGGGTGCTGCACCTGCAATGTCAGATTCAGGCAACAATTGGAATGCCAAAAGTGTCAATATGTAAAAAATGCCAAAGGCAGTAGATGACCTCAGATTGCTGCCACTGCAGGAGAAGATTGTAGTCTGAGCTAAAGGGCTCACTGCTGTTCCTATAATTGCTAAGTAAAGAGACAACTCACGCTGGGCATGGTTACTTTGTGCCGTGCCCAAACATGATTGTCCTCCTTCATGCTGACAGTGAGTAGAGAAGAGCCGAACGGCTGATCTCCTGACGGGGGGTGGGGGTCTGCACTGATAATCAGCGCATTGAATATCAGTGCAGACCCATCGAGGATGCCCACTGGAGACCATCAGGGATGCCCACTGCAGACCACCAGGTATGCCCATTAGAGCCCACCGGGGATGCCAATCAGTGCCCATTAGGGATGGCACTTTGTGCCCAAAAGTGATGCCTGCCAGTGCCTCCTGATCAGTGCTGCCTTCCGGTGCCATCTATCAGTGCCACCCATCAGTGCCGTCTATAAGTGCCTATCAGTGTCACCTATGAGTGCCCATCAGTGTCACCTATGAGTGACTCATCATCAGTTCCACCTCATCAGTGCCAATCAGTACTGCCGCATCAGTGCCCGTCAGTGCAGCCTCATCCGTGCTCATCAGGGAAGGAGAAAACATACTTATTAACAAAGTTTTGTAACAAAGACAAAGAAAAACGTTTTATTTTATTTAATTTTTCCTTTTTTTTTATTTGTAGCACAAAAAATAAAAACCCCAGAGGTGATAAAATACCACCAAAAGACAGCTCTATTTGTAGGGAAAAAAATAACAATTTTGTTTTGGTACAGTGTTGCATGACTGCGCAATTGTCATTCAAAGTGCAGGAATGGGGTGAAAGTGCCCTGTATTGAAGTGGTTAAATATTGATTATCTTAGTTTTTAACAGGAGTTTTGTCATTGTTCGGATAGTCAGTAAAAAAGTTGCTCCGTCAGTAACTTTTCCAGGTTTTGACAGTAAAAAGTGCTGCGGGAGGTTGGCAACACTGGTCTTCATTGTCGTGCTCTTTAAAAGTTCAAAGAATAACCTGATATTTGGTGTTTTTCCGAGTCTTTTTGTGAACTGGCTGCAATAGATGAGGTGCAGCCCTGACAGCTAGAAAGACTTGCATGCATTAGTTACGCTGTAACTAATTACACCCTCCATGTAACCTATTAAACCCTCCATGAAAAAAAAAAGAAATAAATGTAGCTGCATACCTTACATTGTTTCTTGTCCCCTTTATTGTGCTGTCTGTACAGCATAAATAGACTGTGAAAGTTTGGTGTGGGGGATTTCCATCTAGACTCTAGAGGGTGTCTCCTTTGACTTACAGGTTCTCCCTGGGGTCCCCCTTATGTGCATGCTCCCAGCCAGGACTGAACCTACACCCGCTGCTTGGTGCTGTGCATGGGGGATGCATGCACAGTAAAGGCAGCACTGCGGTGCTGTGTTCTGCTGGTACATGTGCCACACGTTCTGCCGCTTGTACTGTGCTCTGGCGCTGTGTTTGGCTGACGCAGTATGGACAATGCACACAGAATCAGGGGACATTTCCTTCCAAAGATTTAGATCTCTGTGTTCTGACCCTGGGTTACAGAAAAAAATGAATTTATAGCAACTGAAAAAGTAAAGATTTAAAAGGGCACAATAAAGAAAATAACAATATGATGGCTGCAAGTTGGGCGGAGCGTTTTCTAAACAGCAATATAACACTGAGGGTTTAATACTACTCTAACAACATCTGTATGATTTTAAATGGTACCTAACTATTAGAAGCAGCAGAAAAAAACCATCAAGAGGTCGTTCACATCTGTGATTATAATGCAAAAATACATTACATGTGGAGATCCAATTTAATCAGAAGATCACATCTATGTGCTTCTTTAACAAATAAGATGTGCTGTGTTTTGGGTCTATGGGTAGTGTGCAGAATGCAAATATCACCTGTTTATGTGCATATTTGTGAAACAAAATATATATGAAACCCTGCGAGCCACTTACGGATAAATGCCTACAAAATAATAAGTGAACAGTGGAGACCAGCTGCAAACACTCAGTCACGTTCCATATTCGTGCAAAGTATTAAAATAAAAAAACAATGTGTCTGCGCTAGAAAAAATCGCTGCACTCAAAGTGCAGTACCCCTAGGTGCTAAAGTATAAAGTGCACAGTGCTATGTGAAACACAGCAAGTGAGTGATCAAACAAAACAACATATCCATTAAAATATCAAAATAAAATACAAGAGGATATAACAAACAGTGAATAAATGAAGTCCAAAAACGTGTATATCCAATGATATAAAAGTGCCCAAATAAATTAGTCCAAAAATTTGGTGAATTTCACATATCCTATCTTCCAAACTGTGCCACCAAAAAACATGCTGTGGTGTCTTCCAGCCGCCCCCACAGGTGTATATGCTCACCTTCCTGTGTGTGACACAGCGATTAGACTATGTCAAACAAAGCCTTGGAGCCACTCCTGTGCTCATTAGGAACCAGCTGTGCAGACTTCCAATGTTCTCAAGTGGAGATGGTTTATGCAAGAGAAAAAAACTCCATAGCGCAATATGTAGGTATAAAGGATTTTAAAATAATCAGCTCCCCTCACATATATGTGCATGCGTAAGACTACCCCTAAGTGCTAAAGTATAAAGTGCACAGTGCTATGTGAAACACAGCAAGTGAGTGATCAAACAAAACAACATATCAATTAAAATATCAAAATAAAATACAAGAGGATATAACAAACAGTGAATAAATGAAGTCCAAAAACGTGTATATCCAATGATATAAAAGTGCCCAAATAAATTAGTCCAAAAATTTGGTGAATTTCACATATCCTATCTTCCAAACTGTGCCACCAAAAAACATGCTGTGGTGTCTTCCAGCCGCCCCCACAGGTGTATATGCTCACCTTCCTGTGTGTGACACAGCGATTAGACTATGTCAAACAAAGCCTTGGAGCCACTCCTGTGTGCACAGGAGTGGCTCCAAGGCTTTGTTTGACATAGTCTAATCGCTGTGTCACACACAGGAAGGTGAGCATATACACCTGTGGGGGCGGCTGGAAGACACCACAGCATGTTTTTTGGTGGCACAGTTTGGAAGATAGGATATGTGAAATTCACCAAATTTTTGGACTAATTTATTTGGGCACTTTTATATCATTGGATATACACGTTTTTGGACTTCATTTATTCACTGTTTGTTATATCCTCTTGTATTTTATTTTGATATTTTAATTGATATGTTGTTTTGTTTGATCACTCACTTGCTGTGTTTCACATAGCACTGTGCACTTTATACTTTAGCACTTAGGGGTAGTCTTACGCATGCACATATATGTGAGGGGAGCTGATTATTTTAAAATCCTTTATACCTACATATTGCGCTATGGAGTTTTTTTCTCTTGCATAAACCATCTCCACTTGAGAACATTGGAAGTCTGCACAGCTGGTTCCTAATGAGCACAGGAGTGGCTCCAAGGCTTTGTTTGACATAGTCTAATCGCTGTGTCACACACAGGAAGGTGAGCATATACACCTGTGGGGGCGGCTGGAAGACACCACAGCATGTTTTTTGGTGGCACAGTTTGGAAGATAGGATATGTGAAATTCACCAAATTTTTGGACTAATTTATTTGGGCACTTTTATATCATTGGATATACACGTTTTTGGACTTCATTTATTCACTGTTTGTTATATCCTCTTGTATTTTATTTTGATATTTTAATGGATATGTTGTTTTGTTTGATCACTCACTTGCTGTGTTTCACATAGCACTGTGCACTTTATACTTTAGCACCTAGGGGTACTGCACTTTGAGTGCAGCGATTTTTTCTAGCGCAGACACATTGTTTTTTTATTTTATGTGCATATTTGTATCATTTTTTGACTTTACATCATGCAAGAACAAAAACAATAAGTGTCAATGTACATAAAACATTTTTACATCTATACTGTACATGCACATTACAACAGGCGTTGTCACAATTTACTTGATGCGTTGACACATGCTGGCCATCCATTTCCTTTGAGCTCATCCATGCTTACAAAAAAAACACAAACTGTCATTTTCATCAAGACACAATGCAGCACAGGTCTCTAGCAGTATGTGTTGTTTGGTTCTAAGGATTATGTGCATTGTTCACATTGGGGACCCACTGGAAATTAATTGGTGCACCCTCAAAATGCATGCACATTTTGGTCCAATGGGCAATTAAATTGAGCGGCAACATACATGTATTGGTGTGAATGGGTTTAACCACTTACCAACCGGCTCCTGTACATATACGTCGGCACTTTGAAGGTAGATATCTCGGTAATGGCAGCAGCTGCTGCCACAACCAAGGTATCCACCTTTACAGGAGCCGGTCGTGTTTCCGCTAATGGAGGTCCCTGCAGCGGGTTCGCCGCGAGATCACCGTTATCGGCGGTGGGAGATCGGTACCTGTCACTTCCTCGGTATGGAGACGAGTGAGGCTAAGATGGCCCCCACCCGTCTCCATACCATAGGAGGGCGGAAGCGACATCATAACATCAGCTCCGCCCATTTGCCTTAAAGGCATATTTTTTTGTTGTAATTTTTTTTTTTTTGCATTTAAGTCCAAATATGAGATCTGAGGACTTTTTGACCCCAGATCTCATATTTAAGAGGACCTGTCATGCTTTTTTCTATTACAAGGGATGTTTACATTCCTTGTAATAGGAATAGAAGTGATCCAAATTTTTTTTTAAAAACAGTGAAAAAATAAATTAAATAAAGTAAAATAAATAAGAAAAAAAAATTTAAAGCGACTTGTGTCGACGAGCTCGCACGCAGAAGCGAACGCATACGTGAGTAGCGCCCACATATGAAAACTGTGATCAAACCACACATGTGAGGTGCAACCACGACCCGGTAGAGCAAGAGCAATAATTCTAGCCCTAGACCTCCTCTGTAATGCAAAACATGCAACCTGTAGAATTTTTTAAACGTCGCCTATAGAGATTTTTAAGGGTAAAAGTTTGATGCCATTCCACAAGCGGGCGCAATTTTGAAGCATGACATGTTGGGTATCATTTTACTTGGCATAACATTATATTTCACAATATTAAAAAAATGGGCTAACTTTACTGTTGTCTTATTTTTTTATTCAAAAAAGTGAATTTTTTCCAAAAAAAGTGCGCTTATAAGACAGCTGTGCAAATACGGTGCGAAAAAAGTATTGCATTGACCACCATTTTATTCTCTAGGGTGCTAGAAAAAAAAACAATATATAATGTTTGGGGGTTCTAAGTAATTTTCTAGCAAAAATAACAGTTTTAAACATGTAAACACCTGAAATCCAAAATGAGGCTAGTCCTTAAGAGGTTAAAGGAAACGTGCACTAAGAGCAAAAGTGGGTTGTCATTGCTTTCCTCCTGTCTCTGCATTTAAAGCCTTAAGGCCCGTACACACGATTGGATTTTCCGACGGGAAATGTTCGATGTCAGGCTGTTGGCGGAAAATCCGACCGTGTGTATGCTCGGAATGTATGTATGTGTATGTTTCGGAAAATTGTTGTCGGACTTTCCGCCAACAAATGTTGGCTAGCATGTCTTCAAATTTTCCGCGGACAAATGTCTGTTGTCGGATATTCCGAGCACGTGTACACAAGTCCATTGGACAAAAGTCCAAAGTACAAACACGCATGCTCGGAAGCAGTGGACGGCCGGTCTTGTAAACTAACGTTCGTAATGGAGCATTAACATTCGTGACGTGGCAAATTATGAAATCTCCAAATGCAGTGCACAATCTCTTCTTCTTTAATGAGATAATAATTAAGCTGCTTTGCTGGTCATACTGATGGAGTTATTACAAACAAATTTTCAAAGGCTTTTTTTTTCTAGTGATATCAAGAATAATATTATTATGCTTTTTTTTTTTTTTTTTTTTATTTGGGCAAGTTACCACAACACCATTATCCCGTATTTTTTAAGATCAAAGCTACAAATATGTTGGTGTCCCTTGTCAATTTTACATTGTATTTTTTTTTTATGTAACTGCCTACTCCCAAACTGTCATATGAAGTAAAACACATAGCCAAGTATTATTCTACACAATTTTTTTATTGTGCATTAAAAAAAGAAAACAAATAAAATTAGACATGCTATCTGCCAACAGAACTTAACCAAAAAGTGCATTCTATGCATCCAATAATAAAGAAAATATACCAAATCAAATCATTTTTCAACCAAAAAAAATAATGTCAAAGCAATAACTCCAAGGCCAATAATAAATAACACGTTATCTCCTCCGATTCTGCAACATGTCTGGTTGACGAACGGCTGTTCAGAAACGAACTGAAAAGTGCGAAATGAAAAGTGCGAATCAACACTTACCAAACTTCTACTAACACTAAATTAGCAGAAGGAGCCCAAAGGGTGGAGCTAAAGAGCTGAAAAACAATGTAGTACGTCACTACGTTTGTAATTGTTGGCCAACAATTGTGTGGCCCTGTGTATGCAAGACAAATTTGAGCCAACGGCCTTCGGACAAAATTCCACGGTTTTGTTGACGGAAAGTCCGATCGTGTGTACGAGGCTTAAAAGTAGTCAGGAATAAAAATATAAAAAAAACCCCACAAAAATGAGCACAAGGGACTTGATTTACTATGAATGTACTGTGTCCCCTGTGCTGCTGGTTCCTGGTTTGCTTGAAATTTTCCTCCATTAACCCTCCCCCCTCAGGACGGTCTAATCGTCCGGTGCAGTGGGGGTTAATAGAACTGAGAGAGCTGTCATGAAGAGTGCCCAACTATGCCCGCTCTTTCTGCCCAGCTCCACTGTACTACAGCTCCCATGAATGAAACGTGATCTATGAATGAAGAACAGGCAGATGATCATAGATCACGTTTGATTCAGAGAAGTTTCAGGTTATCAGCATAAGTAAGCTCATCATTACTGCATGTGAACATGTGTAAATCTGCCATTAATTAATGCTTCTGCACTTACAGTTACCTGTCCTGGACAATGCCTGTAAACAATCATTAGAGAAGGATTTAAATCAGGAGCAGGTAAAGATGACTTGTTTCTCTCTAATTGATAGGATACAATAGAATAATCCCATCGTTGGCTAAAATGAATCAGTCCCACAGCTGGAAACTTTAACGTGTATTCCACTTTTGTAGCCAAACTGGGATAACACTTACCTTATATTTGTTATATGTTCTCATTCATATAGCATAAAGTTGAAATAAAGTTTACAAATTGATTACCTTTTTACTTGTTGAAACATCTTACCTGGATTTCCCCTTCTATGTAATGTCAGTGGCGGCTGGTGGTAAATGTTTTGGGGGGGGGGGCGGCAAACAGTGCACCCCCCCTCAGTCCGGTCTGTCGGGTGGGTCATCAGGAGCACTTACCCCATCTTTGGTGGCATTTTTCCTTCCCCTGCTCTCCTCCTTGGCATCATGGGCATCACTTGCAGCATCCCCTGATCTCCTCCACGGGCAACACGGCGGCTTCCCCTTTCCCTGCTCTCCTCCGTGGGCATTACTGGTGGCTTCCCCTTCCCCTGCTCTCCTCCGCGTGCATCACAGGCAGCTTCCCCTTCCCCTGCTCTCCTCCGTGGGCATCACTGGTGGCTTCCCATCCCCCTGCTCTCCTCCGTGGGCATAACGGGCAGCTTCCCCTTCTCTCCTCCGTGTGCATCACGGGCAGCTTCCCCTTCCCCTGCTCTCCTCCGTGGGCATCACGGGCAGCTTCCCCTTCCCCTGCTCTCCTCCGTGGGCATCACAGCCACTTCCCCTTCCCCTGCTCTCCTCCGTGGGCATCACGGGCAGCTTCCCCTTCCCCTACGCTCCTCCATGTGCATCACGGGCAGCTTCCCGTTCCCCTGCTCTCCTCCGTGGGCATCATGGGCAGCTTCCCCTTCCCCTGCTCTCCTCTGTGTGCATCACTGGCGGCTTCCCCTGCTCTCCTCTGTGTGCATCACTGGCGGCTTCCCCTTCCCCTACTCTCCTCCGTGGGAATCACGGCAGCTTCCCCTTCCCCTGCACTCCTCCGTGTGCATCACAGGCAGCTTCCCCTTCCCCTGCTCTCCTCCGTGGGCATCACTGGCGGCTTCCCCTTCCCCTGCTCTCCTCCGTGTGCATCACTGGCGGCTTCCCCTGCTCTCCTCCGTGTGCATCACAGCGGCTTTCCCTTCCCCTGCTCTCCTCTGTGGGCATCACGGGCAGCTTCCCCTTCCCCTGCTCTCCTCCGTGGGCATCACAGCGGCTTCCCCTTCCCCTGCTCTCCTCCATGTGCATCACTGGCGGCTTCCCCTGCTCTCCTCTGTGTGCATCACTGGCAGCTTCCCCTTCCCCTGCTCTCCTCCGTGGGCATCACGGGCAGCTTCCCCTTCCCCTGCTCTCCTCCGTGGGCATCATGGCGGCTTCCCCTTCTCTCCTCTGTGTGCATCACGGGCAGCTTCCCCTTCCCCTGTGCTCCTCTGTGTGCATCACGGGAAGCTTCCCCTTCCCCTGCGCTCCTCCGTGGGCATCATAGCGGCTTCCCCTTCCCCTGCTCTCCTCCGTGGGCATTACTGGCAGCTTCCCCTTCCCTGCGTTCCTCCGTGGGCATCACGGTGGCTTCCCCTTCCCCTGCTCTCCTCCGTGGGCATCACGGTGGCTACTCCTTCCCCTGCTCTCCTCCGTGTGCATCATGGGCAGCTTCCCCTTCCCCTGCTCTCCTCCGTGGGCATCGCGGCGGCTTCCCATTCCCCTGCTCTCCTCCGTGGGCATCACAGAGGCTTCCCCTTCCTCTGCTCTCCTCCGTGGGCATCACTGGTGGCTTCCCATTCCCCTGCTCTCCTCTGTGGGCATCATGGTGGCTTCCCCTTCCTCTGCTCTCCTCCGTGGGCATCACTGGTGGCTTCCCATTCCCCTGAGCTCCTCCGAGTGCATCACGGGCAGCTTCCCCTTCCCCTGCTCTCCTCTGTGGGCATCACGGGCAGCTTCCCCTTCCCCTGCTCTCCTCCGTGGGCATCACAACGGCTTCCCCTTCCCCTGCTCTCCTCCGTGGGCATCACTGGCGGCTTCCCCTGCTCTCCTCCGTGTGCATCACTGGCGGCTTCCCCTTCCCCTGCTCTCCTCCGTGTGCATCACTGGCGGCTTCCCCTGCTCTCCTCTGTGTGCATCACTGGCGGCTTCCCCTGCTCTCCTCTGTGTGCATCACTGGCGGCTTCCCCTGCTCTCCTCTGTGTGCATCACTGGCGGCTTCCCCTTCCCCTGCTCTCCTCCGTGGGCATCACGGTGGCTTCTCCTTCCCCTGCTCTCCTCTGTGTGCATCACTGGCGGCTTCCCCTTCCCCTGCTCTCCTCCGTGGGCATCACGGTGGCTTCTCCTTCCCCTGCTCTCCTCCGTGTGCATCACGGGCAGCTTCCCCTTCCCTTGCTCTCCTCCGTGGGCATCACGGCGGCTTCCCCTTCCCCTGCTCTCCTCCGTGTGCATCACTGGCGGCTTCCCCTTCCCCTGCTCTCCTCCGTGTGCATCACTGGCGGCTTCCCCTTCCCCTGCTCTCCTCCGTGGGCATCACTGGCGGCTTCCCCTTCCCCTGCTCTCCTCCGTTGGCATCACTGGCGGCTTCCCCTCCCCCTGCTCTCCTCCGTGTGCATCACTGGCGGCTTCCCCTGCTCTCCTCCGTGTGCATCACGACGGCTTCCCCTTCCCCTTCTCTCCTCCGTGGGCATCACAGGCAGATTCCCCTTCCCCTGCGCTCCTCCGTGTGCATCACGGGCAGCTTCCCCTTCCCCTGCTCTCCTCCGTGGGCATCACGGGCAGCTTCCCCTGCGCTCCTCCATATGCATCACAGCCACTTCCCCTTCCCCTGCTCTCCTCCGTGGGCATCACGGGCAGCTTCCCCTTCCCCTACGCTCCTCCATGTGCATCACGGGCAGCTTCCCGTTCCCCTGCTCTCCTCCGTGGGCATCATGGGCAGCTTCCCCTTCCCCTGCTCTCCTCTGTGTGCATCACTGGCGGCTTCCCCTGCTCTCCTCTGTGTGCATCACTGGCGGCTTCCCCTGCTCTCCTCCGTGGGCATCACGGGCAGCTTCCCCTTCCCCTGCTCTCCTCCGTGGGCATCATGGCGGCTTCCCCTTCTCTCCTCTGTGTGCATCACGGGCAGCTTCCCCTTCCCCTGTGCTCCTCCGTGTGCATCACGGGAAGCTTCCCCTTCCCCTGCGCTCCTCCGTGGGCATCATAGCGGCTTCCCCTTCCCCTGCTCTCCTCCGTGGGCATTACTGGCAGCTTCCCCTTCACTGCGCTCCTCCGTGTGCATCACGGGCAGCTTCCCCTTCCCCTGCTCTCCTCCGTGTGCATCACGGGCAGCTTCCCCTTCCCCTGCTCTGCTCCGTGGGCATCACGGGCAGCTTCCCCTTCCCCTGCGCTCCTCCGTGTGCATCACGGCGGCTTCCCCTTCCCCTGCTCTCCTCCGTGGGCATCACGGGCAGCTTCCCTTTCCCCTGCGCTCCTCCATGTGCATCACGGGCAGCTTCCCCTTCCCCTGCTCTCCTCCGTGGGCATCACAGCGACTTCCCCTGCTCTCCTCCGTGGGCATCACTGGTGGCTTCCCCTTCCCCTGCTCTCCTCCGTTGGCATCACTGGCGGCTTCCCCTCCCCCTGCTCTCCTCCGTGTGCATCACTGGCGGCTTCCCCTGCTCTCCTCCGTGTGCATCACGACGGCTTCCCCTTCCCCTGCTCTCCTCCGTGGGCATCACAGGCAGATTCCCCTTCCCCTGCGCTCCTCCGTGTGCATCACGGGCAGCTTCCCCTTCCCCTGCTCTCCTCCGTGGGCATCACGGGCAGCTTCCCCTGCGCTCCTCCGTATGCATCACAGCCACTTCCCCTTCCCCTGCTCTCCTCCGTGGGCATCACGGGCAGCTTCCCCTTCCCCTACGCTCCTCCATGTGCATCACGGGCAGCTTCCCGTTCCCCTGCTCTCCTCCGTGGGCATCATGGGCAGCTTCCCCTTCCCCTGCTCTCCTCTGTGTGCATCACTGGCGGCTTCCCCTGCTCTCCTCCGTGTGCATCACGGCGGCTTCCCCTTCCCCTACTCTCCTCCGTGGGAATCACGGCAGCTTCCCCTTCCCCTGCACTCCTCCGTGTGCATCACAGGCAGCTTCCCCTTCCCCTGCTCTCCTCCGTGGGCATCACTGGCGGCTTCCCCTTCCCCTGCTCTCCTCCGTGTGCATCACTGGCGGCTTCCCCTGCTCTCCTCCGTGTGCATCACAGCGGCTTTCCCTTCCCCTGCTCTCCTCTGTGGGCATCACGGGCAGCTTCCCCTTCCCCTGCTCTCCTCCGTGGGCATCACAGCGGCTTCCCCTTCCCCTGCTCTCCTCCATGTGCATCACTGGCGGCTTCCCCTGCTCTCCTCTGTGTGCATCACTGGCAGCTTCCCCTTCCCCTGCTCTCCTCCGTGGGCATCACGGGCAGCTTCCCCTTCCCCTGCTCTCCTCCGTGGGCATCATGGCGGCTTCCCCTTCTCTCCTCTGTGTGCATCACGGGCAGCTTCCCCTTCCCCTGTGCTCCTCCGTGTGCATCACGGGAAGCTTCCCCTTCCCCTGCGCTCCTCCGTGGGCATCATAGCGGCTTCCCCTTCCCCTGCTCTCCTTCGTGGGCATTACTGGCAGCTTCCCCTTCCCTGCGCTCCTCCGTGGGCATCACGGTGGCTTCCCCTTCCCCTGCTCTCCTCCGTGGGCATCACGGTGGCTACTCCTTCCCCTGCTCTCCTCCGTGTGCATCATGGGCAGCTTCCCCTTCCCCTGCTCTCCTCCGTGGGCATCGCGGCGGCTTCCCATTCCCCTGCTCTCCTCCGTGGGCATCACAGAGGCTTCCCCTTCCTCTGCTCTCCTCCGTGGGCATCACTGGTGGCTTCCCATTCCCCTGCTCTCCTCTGTGGGCATCATGGTGGCTTCCCCTTCCTCTGCTCTCCTCCGTGGGCATCACTGGTGGCTTCCCATTCCCCTGAGCTCCTCTGAGTGCATCAGGGGCAGCTTCCCCTTCCCCTGCTCTCCTCTGTGGGCATCACGGGCAGCTTCCCCTTCCCCTGCTCTCCTCCGTGGGCATCACAACGGCTTCCCCTTCCCCTGCTCTCCTCCGTGGGCATCACTGGCGGCTTCCCCTGCTCTCCTCCGTGTGCATCACTGGCGGCTTCCCCTTCCCCTGCTCTCCTCCGTGTGCATCACTGGCGGCTTCCCCCGCTCTCCTCTGTGTGCATCACTGGCGGCTTCCCCTGCTCTCCTCTGTGTGCATCACTGGCGGCTTCCCCTGCTCTCCTCTGTGTGCATCACTGGCGGCTTCCCCTTCCCCTGCTCTCCTCCGTGGGCATCACGGTGGCTTCTCCTTCCCCTGCTCTCCTCTGTGTGCATCACTGGCGGCTTCCCCTTCCCCTGCTCTCCTCCGTGGGCATCACGGTGGCTTCTCCTTCCCCTGCTCTCCTCCGTGTGCATCACGGGCAGCTTCCCCTTCCCTTGCTCTCCTCCGTGGGCATCACGGCGGCTTCCCCTTCCCCTGCTCTCCTCCGTGGGCATCACAGCGGCTTCCCCTTCCTCTGCTCTCCTCCGTGGGCATCACTGGCGGCTTCTCCTTCCCCTGCTCTCCTCCGTGGGCATCACAGTGGCTTCCCCTTCCTCTGCTCTCCTCCATGTGCATCACGGGCAGCTTCCCCTGCTCTCCTCTACAGGCACCATGGTGGCCTCTGTCTTCTCCCTCCTCCTCAGCAGCCAATTGGAACGCTTTTCCTTTCGGCCAATCGGGAAATGAGTCTCAGACCAGCTTCCTTTTTGGCCTGGAGGAGAATCAGTGTGAAAATAGCAAATATTCGTTCGCTATTGTCACATAACGAGCTGGGCTCAGAGCGCAGTGCTCTGAGCCCCAAGCCCAACCTTTTTTGAAGCCTATTGGAACCTCTGGTTCTAATCACGTGCTTTAACCCTTTCATGACTAAGCCTATTTTTGAAATTTGGTGTTTACAAGTTAAATCCGTATTTTTTGCTAGAAAATTACTTAGAGTTCCCAAACATTATAAATATTTTTTTAGCAGAGAATCTAGAAAATAAAATGGAGATTGTTGCAATAGTTTATATCACACGGTATTTGTGCAGTGGTGTTTTAAACGCAAATTTTTGGAAAAGGGACACTTTCATGAATTTTAAAAAATCCAAACAGTAAAGTTACCCCATTTTTTTTTTTATAATGTGAGAGATGATGTTACGCCGAGTAAATAGATATCAAACATGTCACCCTTTATAATTGCACGCACTCGTGGAATGGCGACAAACTACGGTACCTATGAATTTCCATAGGCGACGCTTTAAATTTTTTTTACGGTTACCAGGTTTGAGTTACAGAGGAGATCTAGGGATAGAATTATTGCTCTTGCTCTGGCGATTGCGGCGATACCTCACATGTGTGATTTGAACACCGTTTACATATGCGGGCGCGACTTCCGTATGCGCTTGCTTCGCTGCACGAGCTCGCGGGGACGGGGGCACTTTAAAAAAAATATTTTTTTTAATTTATTTTATTTTTTTTATATTTTTATACTTTAAAAATTGTGTTTAAAAAATTTTTAGTTTTTTTTTACTTTTATTGCTGTCACAAGGAATGTAAACATCCCTTGTGACAGTAATAGGTGATGACAGGTACTCTTTATGGAGGGATTGGGGGTCTAAAAGACGCCCGATCCCTCCTTTGCACTTCAAAGTATTCAGATCGCTGAAAACGGCAATTCTGAATACTGTATATTTTTTTAAAACCGGCGCCATTGGCAGCCGAGTAAAGGGGAAGTGACATCATTTCCGCGTTTACATTGAGAAGGCTGGAACGAAGCCGCCCACAGCTTCGTTCCAGCCTGCCCACAGCCGCCAGAGGCAGCCGATTGGACACCGGGCCTCCCGATCGCACGGGAGGCCCGGTAAGAGCGGCAGGAGGCGGCGGGAGGGGGGGTGTCCCCTCCCGTTCCTCCAGTATAACAACCGAGCGGCTTTTGGCCGCATCGGTTGTTATACTTGGGAAGCCGAATGCCCGCTGTAAACAGCGGTACCGGGATGATGCCTGCAGCTGCGGGCATCATCCCGGTATAACCCCGGAAAGCCGAGTACGCATATCTGCGTACGGTCGGCGGGAAGGGGTTAAAAAAAACACCCACAGTGCTCTGTATGTAGATTATGGGGCCAGATGCATGGATAGGGGGGACGGCACCAGTGCGCCCCTAATGCACTTCTTCAAAGCCTACCGAAGCCTGCTAGCGGCTTGCTTAAAGTGGCAATCAGCACTTCTGTTAGGATCTGTGTTCAACGTTTACAAGCTGAAGCTTCAACAAAGCTTGTAGAAAGCTCTGCAAATGCTTTGTTAAAGTTTGCTGTTCACACCGCTCTTATACAAGCTGAAACCTGTGTGAAAAAGACTGAAGCTCTACTGACACCGTCCGAAGCTCTACTGACACCGTCCGAAGCTCTACTGACACCGACCGAAGCTCTACTGACACCGACCTAAGCTCTACTGACACCATCCGAATCTCTACTGACACCGACTGAAGCTCTACTGACACCATCCAAATCTCTACTGGCACCGACTGAAGCTCTACTGACACCATCCGAATCTCTACTGACACCATCCGAATCTCTACTGACACGTCCGAATCTCTACTGACACCAACCGAAGCTCTACTGACACCGTCCGAAGCTCTACTGATACCGCCTGAATCTCTACTGACACCGACCGAATCTCTACTGACACCGCCCGAAGCTCTACTGACACCGTCCGAAGCTCTACTGACACCGACCAAATCTCTACTGACACCATCCGAAGCTCTACTGACACCGACCGAAGCTCTACTGACACCGACCGAAGCTCTACTGACACCGACCGAATCTCTACTGACACCGACCGAAGCTCTACTGACACCGTCCGAAGCTCTACTGACACCGTCCGAAGCTCTACTGACACCGACCGAAGCTCTACTGACACCGACCGAATCTCTACTGACGCCGACCGAATCTCTACTGACGCCGTCCGAAGCTCTACTGACGCCGACCGAATCTCTACTGACACCCTCCGAGTCTCTACTGACACCGTCCGAATCTCTACTGACACCGACCGAAGCTCTACTGACACCGACCGAAGCTCTGCTGACACCGTCCGAATCTCTGCTGACACCGTCCGAAGCTCTAACACCGACCGAATCTCTACTGACACCGTCCGAAGCTCTACTGACACCGACCGAAGCTCTACTGACACCGACCAAATCTCTACTGACACCGTCCGAAGCTCTACTGACACCGACCGAAGCTCTACTGACACCATCCGAAGCTCTACTGACACCATCCGAATCTCTGCTGACACCGACCGAATCTCTACTGACACCGTCCGAAGCTCTACTGACGCCGACCGAATCTCTACTGACACCGACCGAAGCTCTACTGACAGCGACCGAATCTCTACTGGCGCCGTCCGAAGCTCTACTGACACCGACCGAATCTCTACTGACACCGTCCGAATCTCTACTGACACCGACCGAAGCTCTACTGACACCGACCGAAGCTCTACTGACACCAACCGAAGCTCTACTGACACCAACCGAAGCTCTACTGACACCGTCCGAATCTCTGCTGACACCGTCCAAAGCTCTAACACCGCCCGAATCTCTACTGACACCGTCCGAAGCTCTACTGACACCGACCGAAGCTCTACTGACACCGTCCGAATCTCTACTGACACCAACCGAAGCTCTACTGACACCGTCCGAAGCTCTACTGACACCGTCCGAATCTCTACTGACACCAACCGAAGCTCTACTGACACCGTCCGAATCTCTACTGACACCAACCGAAGCTCTACTGACACCGTCCGAAGCTCTACTGACACCGTCCGAAGCTCTACTGACACCGTCCTCTTTTATGGTAAATTCATATTCTTACACTGACATTTGTTTTCTTATATTTTCTAAGTTTTCCTTACTATTTAGTTAGGCCTTGTTAGTTAATTTCTTTAATAAAAGGCCCCTGAACTGGGTGAGCTTTGATGTCTTCCATGTTGTTCAGGTGGATCTCCACCCCACAAAGGGTGATTAGCCCTGGTCAGAAGTACAGGTAGCTTCAGAAACATGATTGCTATATTCATATTTTGTGATAAATCCTGTCCCTCTGTTCCCTAATTGCACATTGCAAACTCTTCTGAATAAAACAAGCCAACCATAGAGTCCCATGTGCAACCTACTCCAAGGAAACAACTGGGGCGGGCAGAAATCCCACAGAGAGGATTCTCACACACTGCTGTACAGGGACTGACAGAGGAGCCATCTCCAACCTGCAGGGAAGGACACCTGGCCGGCCACGCCTCTATTCTCATCTCTATGTACCTGCCTCCTCTCATCAGTGCGCTGTGTACCTGGCCGGGCCCGCCTTCTCTGATGTCTGCGCATGTGCGGCTCCCGTGGGCTGTTCGCGTTCACATACTATACACTGGCAGTGTGCAAGCATTGGTAGAGGAGCTATTCCCTGGAGACGGACGGAGGCTTGGGTTGTTGTGTTCGGGGATTGAATGCACTCATCCGGGGGACGTGGGTGCTGTGTACGAGCATGAGGAGTGTGAGCAGGTGAGTGGACTGTCATTGGTGATGAGCGGGGCCACTGTGCACCCCGGGAGGAGAGAAGTGATGGAGAGAAACTCTGATCCCCCCCCCCCATCTGATCCCTATGCATGACTCTGATTCCCCCCCTACCATTCGTATACATGACTCTGATTCCCCCCCCTACCATTCGTATACATGACTCTGATTCCCCCCCCCCCCCTACCATTCGTATACATGACTCTGATTCCCCCCCCCTACCATTCGTATACATGACTCTGATTCCCCCCCCCCTACCATTCGTATACATGACTCTGATTCCCCCCCCTACCATTCGTATACATGACTCTGATTCCCCCCCCCTACCATTCGTATACATGACTCTGATTTCCCCCCCTACCATTCGTATACATGACTCTGATTTCCCCCCCTACCATTCGTATACATGACTCTGATTCCCCCCTACCATTCGTATACATGACTCTGATTTCCCCCCCCCCCCAATCCCTATAAATGACTCTGATTCTCCCCCCAATCCCTATGCATGACTCTGATATTCCCCCCCCCAATCCCTATGCATGACTCTGATAATCCCCCCCCCCCCCAATCCCTATGCATGACTCTGATTCCCCCCCCCCAATCCCTATGCATGACTCTGATTTCCCCCCCCCCCAATCCCTATGCATGACTCTGTTTCCCCCCCCCCAATCCCTATGCATGACTCTGTTTCCCCCCCCCCAATCCCTATGCATGACTCTGATTCCCCCCCCCCCATCCCTATGCATGACTCTGATTCCCCCCCCCCCATCCCTATGCATGACTCTGTTTCCCCCCCCCCAATCCCTATGCATGACTCTGATTCCCCCCCAATCCCTATGCATGACTCTGATTCCCCCCCCCAATCCCTATGCATGACTCTGATTTCCCCCCCCCCCCCAATCCCTATGCATGACTCTGATTTCCCCCCCCCCCATCCCTATGCCTGACTCTGATTTCCCCCCCCCCCAATCCCTATGCATGACTCTGATTTCCCCCCCCCCCCCCAATCTCCAATTTGATCCCTATACATGGCTCTGATCCCCCCCCCCATCCCTATACATGACTCTGATCCTGCCATGGGATGGATTGTTTTTAGGCAAGGATGATGTCATGGAGATCTGATTACAATGTAATGGGGATCATCGTCTGATTACGATTTAATGGGGGTGTGATTACAATGTATCATCCATTGGGATGTGATTACAATGTATCAGTGATTGGACGGATGGCTGGGAGATGTCCTGATCGGACTGGGCTGTGTGTATTGCAGATCGGCCGGTGTGTGAGCTGTCATTGATTGATGGGAGATGCTGAGTGACCCGGATCTATGCTTCCTATTCATCCCCCATCCTGTGCCCTCTCCCAGCTTTCCTTGTAGGGGGAGGGAGGCCGGGCGATCATCAATGGGAAGATGGCAAGAGACTTCTAATAAGGATGACTGGAGAGGGGGTGACATCACCCCACATCCATCACTCTGCCCAGGGTCCTGATCACCCTCACCAGAACTGCATGGGGGACTGGCAATAATACACCAATCACCTAAAATAGAACGAAAGGAAAACTTTTTTTTTTTTTTGTTCCCCCTACGTTTTGAATAGAGTGGACATGGATTAGAACATCTGTCAGATTTTTATTGCTGTCTGTGCCCCTGTTTGTGGACACCTTCTCTATTTGTCCTGTTTACCATTATCACTGACAGCTAAGGATAATTCCACATTTGTCACCAGAGCAGAAATAGAGGTGGCACTTGTTCTGGTGACAACCAGGGATCTCCGCTCACTTCCTATTTTGGCTATGGGGCACAGCACCAACCGGCGGGTTGGGGGGGGGTCCAATTCTCCCATCCACACGGTCAATCCTCTAGGTGTGCTATTGTGTTCTGACACCAAGGAGATTTCTCCACCATCAGAATACACTGATCAGTGCTATAGCCAGAGTCAGGAAAGGCTCAACAGGGTGGTTGTGCAGGACTCGATCGGTAGATGGACTTTTGTACAACCAGGTTGCCCACAGATGGATCGAAGTTTGACCAGTCCTTGCTGAACTGGCTGACTTTGGATGCATGTATGGCCAGCTTGACAGTGCCTTTAGTTCTACTTTAAGCATCTAGTTCTGGATCCGGTGGCTGGGGGTTGTCTGCCATGGTACAGAGCCTTCTAGGAATGGAGACAGACACTTCTGTTATTTCAGGAAGGAATCTACTAAAGGGGGGGAAATGTAGCATATTTCCTAAAATGTCTAGAGATGGAGAAGATGAAAAGTAGAGAAGTCCACGGGGGAGATCAGAAGAAGTGTACACATACTAGGGCCAAATTAGACAGTAGCCAGTTTACATACCAGCATGTCTGGAGTGTGGGAGGAAACCAGATACTTGAAGAAAACCCACAGGCAGAACATGCAAACTCCATGCAGATAGTGTTCTGACCGGGATTTGACCCGACAACCCCAGTGCTGCAAGGCAAAAATGCTCACCACTAAAGCTTCCCACACACCTGAGCAAATTTTGGATGGTTCTTCATGAACTGTCAAAAATGCAAGCCATGGGTGGCCCTGTCGACATCTTCCTGCCCAACGTCCTTTAAAGTAGTCTGCAGAAAATGACCAGTCAGATGCAGCTGCTGTGTGGGTGTTCCGACAGCCATCCGTGAGGGCCAGCTGTCAGAATTCAATAGCCCACACACTGCATAATCAAGCTTTACCATGCTGCCCATAGTTATCTATACCTGTCTATGAGATGTTCACAATTTGAGCATCTCTAGGCTGATGTCAGATGGGCAACTCTGCCGCTAGTGATTTGTCTAAATCTCCAGTGGCAAGAGGCAGGATCGCTGATAAGCTTCTGGTTTACCCCTATAGAAAGGCTCCTTATTTAGCTAGGCAGTGACATGTCGCTCCCATCAACACGATGTTGAGCAGAGGTCCCTCCAGCAATAGAGCGGCATCTGTATACAGAGGAGAGATTCCACAGGCATGGACAATGGACAGGTGATCTCTATGGAGATCCTGCCGCTGGTGTTTTCTCTAGTCTCAGAATCAGTCTTATGGCTTGTACACGCCATCCGAAACTTGTACGAAAAATACCGCTTTCGAATTGATCGTACAATAATCTGATCGTTAGTACACAGCTTTCGATAGCCGATCACAACGGTTATTATTATTATACAGGATTTATATAGTGCCAACAGTTTATGCAGCGCTTTACAACATTAGGGCAGACAGTACAATTACAATACAATTCAATACAGGAGGAATCAGAGGGCCCTGCTCGTTAGAGCTTACAATCTAGGAGGGACAGTTCATCCAATATTATCCTTATGGTGCATGCACGAAAATCTTCCTTGTACGATTTTCATTTAATCAGTACAGTTGTCCGAAAATTCAATACAAACCATGACATCGCTTATGTTTTTTCGTTTGTTATTCTGTCGTACTAGAGTTTTCGTACTTTAGAAACCTCTTCATTTTTGTTGAGATTAGCATGCAAAAAAAGGACAATCATTTGTCTGATAATATCATCGTGTGTACCGGGCATTACTGTTCAATCGATCTTTTTCTTTTATAAAGGAGGTGTGAAGTGCAATCGCAACATGAAAAGCGATTTAATTTCTAGTTGCACCGTCTTATTAAATGAGGCGGCGCAATGGATTCCGTATGACTATCGCCAAATATAAGAGTATACTACAGAAATAAGTATTGGTTACATACAGCGTGACTTCACTGCTCTTCCTTCCAGTATCACATTGCTCAGACAGATGGAGTTACCTCTTCGGGGTTAACATTACTAGACAAATGTACTTTGAAACGCGCGTCCTGGTCATGATCATAAAACAGGCTACGTTTAGCCTTTACACAGGGATTATTTGATTGTAGCCAGTGGCAGATCCTGGCATTGTGTGGTGTGTGTGTGTGTAATGTGGCCTCAAAACCGTATGAGAAAAATAAATAAAAGTAAAGCCGCTGGCAACTATCTATCCATCTAGGTCTTTAAAGCGAAATTCTTGCGTCAGGAATGCAGTGTTTTTATTCCCTGCCTATTGTTTATACTTGGGTATAGATATAACGCGGGCACATGGGGGTATCTGTGTACACTCGCAGTGAGTGGGCTTTTCTGTAAGGTATGTTTATTTTCATCCGCGTTGTCATTGTTTGTCCTCGGGGAAAGCCTCTGACACGCACATTCGCCTTCGCACACAAGGCTGTTAGCCCAGCTGTTTTACATGGAGCCTGGCATCTCACCTGTTTGGCACCTTTTCCTGTTGCAGTGCCATGCAAAATAGCAGTTAAAGGAACCCTGTTATGGGGCAACCACTGAGGCTGCCATTTCTTACCTTTCCTGAAAATGCATGTTGCCTGGCTGTTCTAACACTCTTGCTTTATCGTTCTGACCCTGAGCAAGTATGCAGATCAATAAAATTGTGTACGTGATTATATGCACACAAGTGTGTGAATAATTTAAAGCTGCTTAAATGTCCACAGTATTGGAACACCTGCCCATACACACACATACACACACATACACACACATATACACACACATATACACACACATACACACACATACACACACACACATACACACACACATACACACACACATACACACACACATACACACACACATACACACACACATACACACACACATACACACACATACACACACATATACACACATATACACACATATACACACATATACACACACATACACACACACACACACTTTAATTGTCACCTGCGGAGTGCAAGTACAAGATTGGTGAAAGAGAGCTGTTAGCGATCATTTTAGCCCTGAAAGAATGGAGACATCACCTCGAAGGTACCACTGTGCCGGTTCTCATTCTTACTGACTATAAGAATCTCACATTCTTGTCTGAGACTAAACGCCTCAGGCAAACCATATATTATGAGGTCAAACCTTAATGCCGCGTACACACGGTCGGACTTTTCATCTACAAAAGTCCGACAGCCTGTCCGACAGACTTCCGGCGGACTTTCGGCAGACTTGCAGCAGACTTTCTAACGAACGGACTTGCCTACACACGACCACACAAAAGTCCGACGGATTCGTACGTGATGACGTACACCGGACTAAAATAAGGAAGTTCATAGCCAGTAGCCAATAGCTGCCCTAGCATGGGTTTTTGTCCGTCGGACTAGCACACAGACGAGCGGATTTCGGGGTCCGTCGTAGTTACGACGTAAAGATTTGAAGCATGTTTCAAATCTAAAGTCCGTCGGATTTGAGGCTGAAAAAGTCTGCTGAAAGTCCGGAGAAGCCCACACACGATCGGATTACCAGCCAGCTTTAGTCCGTCGGCGTCCGTTGGACTTTTGTAGATGAAAAGTCCGACCGTGTGTACGCGGCATAAGAGTTTCAATTTGTATGCAATCAGACAGGCCCTTGCACTACATGTTTTGGTAAATCTGAAGACAGAAATCTGCAGAAGATCAAATAGCGTATATGGGGTCTTAGTCCATAGGTTTCAACATTGAGTTGGCCCACCCTTTTGCAGCTACAACAGCTTCAACTCTTCTGGAAAGGCTGTCCACAAGGTTTAGGAGCATGGTCAAACATTCCCATAGACAATCTTCCAGATGCACGTTTTGTGAGGTCAGTAACTGATGTTGGATGAGAAGGCCTGGCTCACAGTATCCTCTCTAATTTATCCCAAAGGTGTTCTATTGGGTTGAGGTCAAGACAGTCAAGTTCCTCCACCCAAACTCACTCATCCATGTTTTTATGGACCTTGCTTTGTGTACTGGTGCGCAGTCATGTTGGAACAGGAAGGAGCCATCCCCACACTGTTCCCCCAAAGTTGGGATCGTGAAATTGTCTAAAATGTCTTGGTATGCTGACGCCTTAAGAGTTCCCTTCACTGGAACTAAGGGGCCAAGCCCAACTCCTTAAAAACAACCCCACATCATAATCCCCCCCCCCCCCCTCCACCAAATGATTTGGACCAGTGCACAAAGCAAGATCCATTAAGACATAGATGAGCAAGTTTGGGGTGGAGGAACTTGACTGGTCTGCACAGAGTCCTGACCTCAAGCCAATAGAACACCTTTGAGATGAATTAGAGCAGAGATTCAAGCCATGCCTTCTTATCCAACATCAGTGCCTGACCTCACAAATGCGCTTCTGGAAGAATGATCAAACATTACCATAGACACACTCCAAATCCTTGTGGACAGCCTTCCCAGAAGAGTTGAAGCTGTTATAGCTGCAAAGGATGGGCCAACTCAATATTCAACCCTATGGACTGTGGCTGGCCATACACTATACAATTTTCTTGTTCAACTTTCCTTTAGATTTACCAAAACCATATAATATGAGGTCAGACCTAAACACTTTCAATTTGTATGCAATCAGGTAGGCCCTTGTACTACATAGTTGAAGGTAAATCTAAAGGAAATTGAATAAGAAAATTGTATAGTGTATGGACAGCCTAAGACTGTGATGCCATTAAAGGTCATGTGCGTGCCAAAACTTTTAACAATATAGTGTATATAAAAGCATGCAGATCAGGTAGTCTTAATCTTCTCCAACGTTCCTGATCTGCATTCTTGTTCCAGGTCAGCAACTCACATTTTTAGTGCCAGTTGGGCAGTGTAACAGCCAGGCAGCTAGCAATTTTTAAAGTAGATGAGTAATTGCAGTCAATGTATTTTTCTAATTGGTGGATTGAGTTAAGTGGTTGTTCACACGGGCAGTCAGAGGGAGGTAAAAGCAGGCAGTTGAGCCACAGATTGACTGCCCAGGTCAGAGGTCTCCAAACTTTTTCTAAACAAAGTGCCAGTATACTGTCCTTCAGACTTTGTGAGGGTGAGACTGAGGCCAGTGGGAGTAAACAACAATGGCTCATTGTTGGTGTCAGTGGTAGGAATAGTGTCCCATTGTTGGTGTTTAGTGGGAATAATTTTGCTCCATTGTTGGTGTCATTAGGAGGAATTGTGCCCCTTCATTAGTGTCAGTGGGAGAACATATGCCCAACTGTTGGTGTCAGTGGAAGGAATAGTGCCCCATAGTTTTGTGTTGTAAAAATTGTTCCTCACTGTTGGTGTCATTGGGAGGAATTGTGTCCCTTCACTGGTGTCATTGGAAGGACATATGCCCAATTGTTGGTGTCAGTGGATGGAATCGTGCCCCAAGGGCCAGATAGAATTAAGTAACGGGCCATATCTTCAGTTTGGAGACCAGCTGGCCCAGGTAAACAAAACAAGGACATGCAGCCTCTCAGAGCTTTACATACGCTGCAGTTCTCTGCTTTGTGGTTGCAGCAACAATTTAAATGATGTTAAATTAGGAGGGCGGTACCGAATGTGACCCCTTAAAATCAATGAGGCATTTCACCTCCTCAGCACCTGTCAGACACCTTTGAAAAGCACAGATTGCTTTTCACAGGTACAGCAAGGGCTGCAACACACATGAACTTCAGAATGTGAAAGTGCAATATGTACAGCAAACGTTTACGAAGAAATTGTTTAAAGCCTTCAGCAAGCTTCAAGAAGCTTTATTGACAATAGTTCCTGTATGATGTTGAGTATAAATCATATTGGAAGTGCTGACTATCAATTTAAACATGCTGCCACCCGGCTTTCAACATGGTTTAGCCTCATTCAGACAGGCAGATGAGGCCTGATAGGCTGCTGTGTTCAGACGTGGATAAACGCTGCATCTGCGCACAGCACTGCTACGACTGCATATCTACGGGATGATTAACTGGGGCCAGAAATCACATCCTTCCCCTTTTTTTTTTTTTTTTTAAGTTTTCCCAACTTTGAAAATTGAGTAACGATGAACTCAGCCATAGTTTTCCATAGTGGTTCAGTCAGTGGGGCCGCCTCAAGCAAGTCATATTCTAAGTATTCTTCTGTGATAACACTGGATAATTATTAACCTTGACACTTAAATAAGTTCACCTGTACTTGATTAAAGGGCTTGTCCACTTCAGATCAACTCATAAATCCTTTCTCTTCCTAAAGCAAACACAAGGATGACTAGTTGACAGTTTGATAGTGAGAGCTGGATGAGGTTTATCTTTTTTTAAAAGCATTGTAGAATGAGCTGACCACTGAGCCACAAATTGCTGTAGCATTTAGGGTGGACTGAGAAGTACTAGTGCTTGTATTAGTTTTCTTTTTCCCCTTTTTTAATGTGAATGGCAGTGCACAATAAAAAAAGAAAAAAAAAAAAAAAAAGTGCAATAGATCTCTTCAATACATGTGCTTTTCTCCATTTTTTTGTATCCTTTCAAAGTTCCTGCAAGTACAGAAAAGTTCCCATTATTCTGCAGATATGTACTCTGCTCTTACTTTTTTTTTTTTTTTTTTTTTTTTTTGTGGGGTGGCAACACAAACCCTGGAATTCAAGGGTAGACACTCTTTAGAATTGTTGTGCCTCCACATAACGAATGTTGATACTTGTGACCAAATCATGGTAACGGGTACAAGAATCTGTCGCAGGAGGCATGATGGGAGCTAAGATGTCCATAGTAGACACCCCGTCCTCAGTGCCGCTCAGTAAGGTTGACCTGGACAATGTGCCTATCGCATGCAGGCACAGTAGTGAGGAGCTGGTGGGTGGGCTGAGCCTGACGGAGATGCCAAGTGACTTGTTCCTAAATACAGTTTGCCTCTTTTTTTTATACGGTGGACGTATTCCAAATCTGCTAGACTAGCGCAATAGTGGCGGTTATATCTGCCAACTACTGTCAATCAAAAGGAAGGCTGACCTGATGGGGAGAGAGAAGGCCCCATTCAGCTGCCGGCTGGAAAATTCCCATCATTGACCAAGTATGACCCTTGTCATACTTGGGTAATGATGTCAGCCAATCCCTGGCACCTTTTGCTCACATTCATTGGATGTCAATTTTACTTCTGAATCTTTTTTTTCTTTTTTTTTCCCCTCCTGTGAGATAACATTAACATAACATATTGTTTAATATTTGACATGAGCAGACCTGTCTCTGCTTGAGTTTTGTTACGCGAGTTGCCTTTCTTACTAGACATCCAATTTATTATGCCGTACGCAATTTTATCAAAGTTTACGGCCGCCTTACAAAATAAAAGAAACCGAAAAGAAAAGTGACCTTGGCCTGCAGGACGCCATGTTTTTGGACAATATCAATATTTTCTTTACTTGCATAACTGCTTAGTTTTCACAAAGTTTCTTAGTGAAGAACATCGGATCTGATAAAGGTGCCCAGGAGGGTTTCTAGCTATGACATGCCACCCTTGCTTACTTTACAGGTAATGCTGCTTGTACTGTTCTAAGGACAAACACTCCTATGCAACCCACACTTATTTAACACTTTGGTGTTGGGTATAAAAGGGCAGGGAGATGATAAAATGCGCTGAAATGTCGGAATCCCTCAGGCCAAAACTTTAATATAAGTGGCTTTATTTTTATTAGCGTCTACTTGCTTTCCCAGTGTATTTCTTTCATTTCCTCTTATGAAGGAGATTGTGCCATTGTTCTCTTCTCAGGATTCCACGTGTAATCTCAAGGCTTTAAAGATTTAGCTTTGTTTTCAATTCATAGTGAAGTGTCGTCTTGATGGTTTTTCCATTGTTTGTTCTCCAGTCCACTCCCTGACTCTGCACTTGTATCTTATCAGTAGGAAGGATGTTATAATTGGCTTTTAGGACTTGAATGAGCACTATTCCTTTTTTTTTTTTTTTTTTTTTTTACCTGAACAATTGATTATTTTCAGCATGTACCTGCAATTCCTGGAGGCTGTACTTGACTCTTAATAAGGATTTGAGGAAACATGAGTGGATTTGCATCTATTTTATTTTTGCTCAATGATAATTTTGGAGGAATTTTGGGGTGGCCATACAAAGCCCGTGTACAGGAAATTTGAGCATTGCTTATAATGAATTGGCTTTGCAAAGTTAATATAGAAGCGACAAATGAGTATTAGTAGCAGGAACTAGCATTTGCATGAATTGTCCAGTGAATGGAAAAACTTTCTCCATGACTAAGTGGTAATCCTTTCCATTTTATGGAAAAAGGGAACAAACCTTAACCAACAGTGTGACACATTGTACCAGTGGCTAAGACTGGTCCCTATGGTGTACAGTTTGAACAAAGCTAACCAACTGTCATAGGCCACTCTGGTTCTGGTTTATTTGATGAGGTAAAGTATGCAAAATTCCTTTACCTATAACAACCAATTATCTTTCATGTTTCTAATTTCTTATAATAAAGTGAAATTGGAGTGCATGCTATGAGTTAAGGTGGTGGACGTACATGGATTGAAATTTGGCTGATTCAGCAGGGACTAGCTAAATCCATGTATGGGTAGGCTGGTTGTATACAGGTTAATTTATCAATCAACTTGTATACAGCCAGCCTTTCGGGTTTTTCCTGAATGGTTAGTGACCCTTGGTATAGCCATCAGCACTAATTATTGTATTCTGATGGCTGGGAAGTCTCCCTGCACAAAAGCACAGCGGGAGGGATTCCCCCATCCACATTGAATGTGTGGATGGGGGAATCTGCTAGTTTTTTTTTTTTTTTTTTTTTTTTTTTTTTTTTTTTTTTTTCCTTTCAAGCCAGTGGGTTGAACAAAAAAAATGATTTATTGCATTGCCAGCCTTATCTTTATACTAAGTAATAGATTTCAGGTGCATTGAGGGGGAAAAAATGGATTGTGCTTCCAATACTTCCACAAAATTGTCTCTGTTCAATCTTTGCAAACTGCTCACCAAATTAATCACTTATAATATTCTTCCTGAATACACCTGAATGCCCACATACATGCAGGTACTTTTTTGCTTTATCTAATTGATACCCATGTGTGTAAGCCTTTGAATTTCAGGTACGGTTTTTAATCAAAGTTGAATTTGGTCCAGATTGTACCAGTTTAAATATACATATGTCATACCTGTGGAAGCGAGGAATGATTTCGTAGGTATTTCTCTCAAGTTCTGGTCCAGTGCTGAAAGGCTGCCCTTTTGCATAGTGAACACGGAGTCACTTACTTGGCATGGCTGCCATCCTCAGAACACCTGTGTTCGCTGTACAAAAGGGCAGCAAGTTGATATGGAAGACCATCGCTTTAGTAGCAGCAACTTTTACATTGATTCTGCACTTCCACAGTGGTCCCTCAGGTATGGTATGCATACTTCTGCTGGACCAAAGTAACTGAAATAAAAACCATACCTGGAGTTAAAAACTTTTTAGTGGTTTCTCACTTAAACTAATTTTCAAAGCCATTATTACACTACTAGTCTTGTTTTAGACCAGACATTCTGTGCTCTTAAATGTGGGATACCAGTCAGAGGGACTTCCTCAGCAAATTATCTGTAAAGAGACATTCAGTAAAATGACTAAGACATCTACCAAACCATTGTGACTACCACTGTGGAGGTCTGCAGCCCAGAGCTGTTCTTAGCTAGCCACCCAGGAAGATCCTATGGTCTCCATGGATTCTGTTCTGTAGTATAGCAGTCTAATGTATTTAAATAAGTTCCCAAACACTGCTAGAAGCTAGTTCTAAATATGTGATAATATGCATAAACAAGCAAAGGCTTGGGTTTCTGAATTTGTCTCTTGCCAAAATGTTCATGTACTTATTGTGCAGGCGTGCTATAAACTGAAAATGCAGTGCTGAAATGTATTGCATGGACATCCTGTAAATAAATATCTGAAACAAAAGTAGACTCAAATGTTAGTATATTGAAAGAAATCAAAAATCATATAGTTTTGTTTTATTCAGAGTAAACGAAAACTGTTTTGTTCAAAGTCTTCTTTGAGCTTCTGTGTGATTTGCAGGTATTTATTTGATCCAATAACACGTTATTAGTTTTGTGTATTATAATGTTAGTTCTATTTTAAAATCCCTAAGGGTCCATGTATACTGCCTTATTAAAACGCTGAGTTTTGTGTGTAGAAGCATCTCATTGTTATCTTATGTGTCCATGCATATTGGGATGTTTAGAGGCATATTTTAGGCCGGCCATACACTGTTCGAATCTTGGCCGGTTAATAATGCAGGCTGAATATACCAAGTTGATCAATCAACTTGGGTAAAACCAGCCTGCCGCATTCACTTGTGATTGTTGCTGGCGGCTGCTATAGCCGCTATCGATAATCACTGTCTTCTCCCGGCAGGGATGGCTTCCCCCGCCTGCCCCTGCTGGAAGCAGACAATGCCTCGGCAGGAGGGATTCCCCTATCACCACTGTCTGTGTTGATGGGGGGAATCGTGCAAATTTTTTTTTCTGCAACCAAGAAATTCACACTGCGTATGGCTGTCCTTAAAGTGTTACTTAATCCAGGACCCTGCATTCACTATATCTGCTCTCCCACAGTACATGGAAATACAATTATTTTAGTAAATATAAATGGCTAAATACCTTTTCTCATCAGCAGTATATAGAAGTCTTATGACTTCTATCAGTGTCTGGTTAAAGCTTGTAGGAGGAGTTTTCATTCCACTCTGACTGTCCTGTAAGGATACAGGACCCCTGACCCTCTGTCTGGACAGTTCTGATGTCTTGGCCCTGTGCTGATCACATGCACCCTCCCAAGAGAAAAAAAAAAAAACTCTTTAGCAATACACACCAAACTGAGCATGTGCACACTGACACGAAAGGCTCTGTCATATCAGGAGATGAATTGGGGACAGTAAAAGGAGAGGATCAGAGAAGACTGGATCAAACAGCCTTTTTACACAATGCAGAGGATTAACCCCTTAGGTTCCACAGTGAGTATAACAAGCATGCTTTACTCCATATACAGGCTGATTGTACTGTTCTGGGTTTAGTAACACTTAAAGCTTCTCGTTTAGAGGCAGGAAAATATCCTGGTTTGCGTTTTTGATTGGAGTTTTCTGTCAGAAAAATTTCTAATAACTCAACGCGCCTGAACGTGTGTACAAAATGTCTCTTTGAGTGTTTGTTTTTTTGCCAAGGGAACTGGCTTTTTTTTTTCCCCTTAATTCCTGTATGCATGGAGCCTAAAGCTTGTCTGCACTGTTTGATTTTATACAATGCAGTTTTCTGCTATATACCTCTTCAAATGAGAACGAAAAAGTCATCTGATTGTGCTAGTGAAATATGTAATAATTAACTAGGATTATGGGGAATCTAGCAGAATTTCAATTAAATATATACATTACCTGAATTCATTTTGTGATGCTTGTCTCCATAGATGTGATAATGCCGTACTAACGGTTTTACCAATAAACTGGTGTGAACAGTATGATGTAGCATTTGCCCCCATATTAGTGAAAACTTTTTATTAGTAATATCCTGACTGGTTGCAATGAGCTTGAATTACAAATTTGTGAGACTGAATATCCATTCATGTAATGGCTGCTTCTGCCAACGTATGTGGTCATTGTACAGTGCTTCAGTTGCCCCCAGCCAGCTTTGGGAGTCCTTGCCAGATCCATCTGATTATGTCATTCACCTGTAAGAACACGTTTTTGGCACCCACTCAAGCTTGAATCATTACAGGCAGCCTAAATATTACAATAATTGTTTGGTACATTCAGTTCTACTGATACGCTTAGAATTTCAAGATTTTCGGGGAGAAATGGGAGAACCTAGAAATTAACTTTTTTTTTTTTTTTTTTTTTTTTTCAAACCACATCCAATCACACAAAATTTCTATCTTGAGCAAGGATACTAGGGTTGGTAAGCATTGGGATTCAATAATGACTTTATGAGAAGTACCGTATATTAGCAAATATGCTAAGTATCAGCATGCTTATGTGCCCCGTGCTAAGTGACAGATTACTTGAAGCAGAACAAATAGCAGAAATCCCCCAATAGAAGTACTATTGAACTGTTACAACTGCCAAGATACTTCGGAATTTTTATTTATTCCCTAGATGATCTAGGTTCCTCAAACAACATAACTAAAGTAATATTGCCTTACGTAAGTCAGTAGATGGTTACCTGGCTTTTAGGATTTGTCTGTCTCTGGTAATTAGCATAGTGAACTTCTTGACCATTTTTAAAAAGTAAAAGTCCCACATAAGAGCGCACACAACACAAAGTGCTATTACGTTTGTTTGCTAATGCCTGCTACACACAATGAGATTATCAGACAAATTGTCGTCCTTCTTCTTCTTCTTTTTTTTTTTTTTTTTTCTTATTTCAGGCTAATCTGTTGACGAAGAGTTTTCTAAAACTTGGAAGTAATGTAATGTGTTGAAATGTATTTGAATTGTTTTTTTTCGAATGACAACTGTACTGATTAAATGAAAATCGTACAATCTGGTATCGAACAAGAAAAATTTTCACGCTTGTCCCATCAGATAATATCAGATGAACTGTCATGATCGGTTCCCGAAAGCAGTGTACGAACGATCAGATTATCATACATTTTCATTACACATCTTTGAAAAAATAAAAAAAAGGTGCTTTCTGGAATACAGCTTTGAAGAGAGATCGCAAGAATGGTTCAGTGACTGTATCCTCCTGATAAAAACGCAGCTGCTCAGGCACGCACTTATGATTCAGTTTTAGCACTTTTCAGTTCTGCCTTGATCTGTCTACTCGATGATGTATGGTTATGGACTGTCCTGGTATCACAGGTGGGAAATTCCTGTTTCAATGAGCAGTATAAACACATTCATCTAAACATTTGGCCATACACGCTTTCATCCTGCAAGTGAACTGTAAATCAGAAGATGTCAATCTTCATCATACTTTCTTTGTAAGCGCTCTTTCCCTCCATGTGTGGTCACACATTAGGACTGGTTTTCTTCAGGAACTGACAAATGGAAGTACTATAGGAAATGTAAAGCAAGAGTTTACACCCCTGATGTTGACCCGGTGGCCCATTGCCACTTTTTGTTTGGCCTTTTGAAGCCCCCTGCAGACGGCTGCCTGTTTTTGTTGAAATGGATCTTGCTGAGAAGAATACCAATTTTTAAAAGGGGGTTATAGGAAGCACAAATGTGGGAGCATTGAGTTTTTTTACTGGGGCTGATATATCACACACACACTAAAATAAGTATTGAACACGTCACCGTTTTTCTAGGTAAATCATATTTCTAAAGGTGCTATTGACATGAAATTTTCACCACATGCCGGTAACAACACATGCAATACAAAGAAACCAAAACAAATATGTTCAGAAATTAAGTTGTGTAATAAAATGGAATAACACAGAGAAAGTTTTGAACACATGAAGAAAAAAAGCGCAAAAAGGCACGGAAAGCAAAGACACCAGCTGAAACCTATCCGTAATTAGAACGCAATCCTGTCCCTTGTCAGTGCAAATTAATATCAGTTGGTTCAGTCTCAACTGATGGCCTATAAAAAGGCTTCTCATTACCAAGGTTTCACACAAGACTCCATTGCTGAAGAAAAAGCATATTGAAGCTCGTTTTAAGTTTGCTGCACAACATTTAGACAAGCCTGTGAAATACTGGGGAGAATATATAATCTGGTCAGATGAGACCAAAATTGAACTCTTTGGATGCCATAATGCACACCATGTTTGTAAGTCAAATGGCACTGCACATCACCCCAAAAACACCATACCAACTGTGACGTTTGGAGGTGGCAATATTATGGTGTGTGGCTGTTTTTCAGCATACAGTACTGGTAAACTTCTTATCATTGCAGGAGGGATGAATGGAAAATGTACCAAGATATATTCTTGATAAAAATCTGCCATCTACCGGGATGATGAGGATGAAACGTGGGTGGACATTTCAGCAAGACAATGATCCCAAACACAAAGCCAAGGAAACACTCTCAATTGGTTTCAAAGACAGAAAATAAAGCTGCTACAATGGCCCAGCCACCTGACTTGAATCCAATAGAAAGAACCAAAGATCAGAGTTCATAGAAGAGGCCTACAGAACCTTCAAGATTTGAAGACTGTTTGTTTGTGTGGAAGAATAGGCCAAAAATCACACCCGAGCAATGCTGGCAACTAGTTTCTCCATACAGGAGACGTCTTGAAGCTGTCATTACCAACAAAGGATTTTGTACAAAGTATTAAATATATTTCAGTTAGCGTGTTCAATACTTTTTTCCTTGTATCATTCCATTTTGTTACACATAAACTTAATTTCTGAATGTATTTGTTTTGGTGTCTTTGTATGGATGGAGTGCACGGGTTGTTGCCAACTTATGGTGAAAATTTTACCTATTAGATTTTGACAACTAGCCACACTGGTTGTTAAAATACTCCGTAACAGTGGCTGCATCTGTAGGGATGTCTGGCCAGCAATCTTCTGGCCATCTCCCATTTTTTTTTTTTTTTTATTGAGGGATGTAAGGCGGGAGATGGCCAAAAGGGCCACCCACTGAGCAAATTTGAAGGCTAGCTTGAACAACTGTGATTTCAGCATGGACACCCAGATAACAAAGTAATAAGCTAGCAACTGTCTATAAACAAACAACCCATCAAGGTTTATGGCTTCTTTAAACAGATATTATCACCCTCCTAGTAACAGCCTTGATTACTTGTATCCTGTTAAAGTCTATGGTCTGTCCTTTGTCATTTTAAACACCTTAATTGCTGATAGGTATCTATTTGCCTAATGATGGAATAATCACCACCAGAAAAAAACAAACACAATTCACCTGTTTTCTGTACAAAGCTACATACGCTTTTGGATGTTTCCTCCTACTATAAAGTGCAAACCCTTCTTTAGAAAAAGACATTACTACTTATCAAAACAGACATACAAATAAAATGATCCATAGTTAGCATTGCCTATGGGTCACCAGAGTACAATAAAAGGAGAGCATTCAATGAGTCTGGCTGAGAGTGGAAATGGGTGGATGTGGTGCCATAAAAGCTTTCTTTTGTCCACTGTGGGATCCCAGGCTTGTCTATTGAATACTGCATGATCAATAACCTCCATGGCTAGATTCCCAGATATGCAGTCAAATGGCATCATGAACTTTACATGGACTCCAAGGATGACTTCTTTATTAAAAAAAAAAAAAAAAAAAAAAGACTCTTGACGGGATTAATCTTGCCAGATCACACAAACCAGGTTGTGCTTTGCTATAGACGTACATGCACTGAAATTTACTAATAAATTCCCAATGGGAGCAGATTTGTTGTTGGCTTGATCTACACCGTGTGCAATAGTAAGCTTTGTGTTGATGTTGCTGGCTTGAACTACATTGTGTGCAACAGTGAGCTTGTATTCCCAAAAGCGACCAGAATGTTACAGATTTTTAATTTTCTGCAATAGGCCCCAGATATAATAAATATATATCTATCTCTCAATAAATCTAAAATTCTTTTTGTTTAGGCATGTTAAACTCTAGTGCTGTCGGTTTCTCCCTTAGCCAATTAAAATGCTTCAGCAGCCTGTAAAGATGTCCAATGAGATCATGAGATGGCAGGTGTTTAGGCTTAGATGTTAAGGACCGCTGGGTTGCCCAAAAATCAAGCTTTGGGTGGCTCTGATGGCACCATGCGACTAAGCAAAGCCTGATTTTAAAATTTTGAAGGAGTAGGGTAGATGAGAGCCGACCGGACAGTGACTGCATCCAATCAGATGCAGTCACTGTTTGGGTATTCAATCTGCCATGGATTGTTTAGCTTGGATGAAAGAATCTGTTAATTTTTCTCTTGGTAAGCTTACAGGTTGAATGAGAGAAATCTAGGCATGTATGACGAGCTTTAGACAAATGAAAGCAGATCAGAGGAGTACTAAAGAGAGACGACTTATTGCCTGTACATCATAAGAAAAATACTGCTTTCATACCATACAAGGGGCTTGATTTCTTGAGGTTCCTGTCACATGGGCACCTTACATTCTGTCTGCAGCAAGGGATCCTGGATTGATCCCTGCTGTGTGAAATCGGAATGGAAATGAATGTTCAATATGTGGCCTCCATGTGCATTCTGGGTTTTTGTTTTCCCACTGTCTTGTGATGGAGGAAAAATTGTATAATGTACTCCTTTATGGGTGACTGGATGTAAGTAGACATGTCTTCCTGTATCCATCCACATCTGGTCAGGTGAGTAAAAGTGGACCTGGACGCAACCTTAAGCTGGCCATACACCTATAGATTATCTGCAGATTTTCTATGGTTAGATGGAAAAAGTGGGAGGTTCCTCCCATCCACACAGTTTAGCGAACATGGAGAAATCTGTTGCACTTTTTCCATCTAACCATAGAAAATCTGCAGATAATCTACAGGTGTATGGCCAGCTTTAGTGTTTGGTCTTAATAACCTTGATGGTCCAGCATGTGGCCGAAAATAGATGCATGTCCACTTTCATCCTGCCTACCAAAGGGAAACATTGGCGATTTTTAATCCATGTAATCATGGGTCAAAAAGGAGTGCCAGAACGTCTGTTAAAAGGTATAGAGGAGACAATCGGTCCTTGATGACTGCCCTGTGTATGGATACCGACAGTCTTTCTTGGTCCTCTGTACCTATTGATGCAGTGTTATGTTTTTCCCATATGCTTAGATAAAAAAAAAAAAAAAAGTATAGAGGTTGTTGACTTTGCAAGGTGAATGTTGGCGTATAAGGTGAGACTTTGAATACCCAATCATATGCAAGCCAAACTCCTGTGGGTTTTTTTTTTTTTCTCGTGATTGGTTATTCATTACTCTTGTTTACCTTATTAATTCACATACACATTGTTGGGTATACAGCCTCTACTCCTAAAATAACCGAGCTGTGACAGAAGAAGAAAATGTGTGTGTGTGTGTGTGGTTTATAGCAACTTTTTATGGCTGCTATTTTGTCCAGATTTTGGTAAATAACCAAAATGATCTGTTCTGGCCAAAATACATTTTTACTAGATCCAGTTTTTTATACATTTTGTAGAGTTTGAGCACTTTCACTGCATCTATCAACTGCAGTGTTCTTGTTTTTAATCAGAGATATATATAAAATTTTATTTTTTGCTTCCAGATTATGTGCGTGTGGTGGGATAGTTTAAAGTGTTACTAAACCCACAACAGTAAAATCAGTCTGTATATGCAGTAAAGCATGCTTGTTATACTCGGTGTAGAACCTAGGGGGTTAATCCTCTACATTGTGTAAACAGGTTGTTTGATTGTGTATGCACAGATCCTCCTCCTTCCACTGACTCCAAAACAGGTCCAGATAAGGCCCCTTTCACACTTGTGTGACTTGTCCTGCGGCTTGGGACTGCAAAGTTGCATGACAAGTCGCTCCCCATATTTTCCAATGATTACCATTCATATCTGTGTGACTTCAAAGTAGTCCCTGTACTACTTTGGTCCAACTTTTGATGTGAGTTACACTGGCATTCACTGAAATCGCATGCACGAAATCGTGTGACTTTGAAGTCTCGGTATCGTGAAAGCGGCCTTAGACTGAGTTACTGGTGTCAGGCTGCACTTGCTCAGCTTGGTGTGTATTGCTAGTTTTTTTTTTTTTCTTTGGCCCTGTGCTGATCACATGCACTGTCCAGACTGAGGGTCAGGAGTACTGCATCCTGATAGGATAACTCCTACAAGCTTTAACTAGACACTAATAGAAATTGCAAGACTGCTATATACTGCTGATCAGAAAAGGTATTCAGCAGTTTATATTTACTAAACAAATTGCATTTCCATGTTCTGTGTACCGTGGGAGACCAGATATAGTGAATGCAGGGTCCTGGGTTTAGTAACACTTTAAGCGCTTAATATTATTTTTTTTTTTTAACATTAAAAGTCTTATTTTTATTTATTTTAGAATATAGGTGACCAGTGATTCTATAACAAGAATACTTTTGGTACGTACGTTGCTTTGCATATATGTGCTATCCATTGATATCTCCAACACTGTAAAATTTAAATTCTACATCTATGAATTAAACATTGTGATCTGCAGGTTTACATAATTAGATGCTGATTCTCTCTTGGAAAATCCAGGCACAGATGGCTATTCAGTGTATTTACATAGGTATAGACCTTTTTATATAAATGTTTGCTATATTTTGATACCCAGTCTAACACACAAGCTTCTCAGCTGTTAGCTGCACAGGGTATCTAAAGTGTGTGTGTGTGTGTGTGTGTGTGTGTGTGTATATATGTATATGTGTGTGTGTGTGTGTGTATATATATATATATATATATATATATATATATATATATATATATATATATATATATATATATATATATATATATATATATATATATATATATATATATATATATATATATATTTTTTTTTTTTTTTTTTTACCAAGAGTCTTATAATAATGTTGAACCTCGTGGACTTAAAGGTGTGAGTTGCTGAAGGAAAAAGGGGTTCAGTGCTTATTTTCCATCTTTCAAGGACTTTTGGTGCAAAGTACATAGAGACAAACGGGCATCCTCACCATGCCCTCTGTTACATGGATTATGAATGGATGGCCAAAATAAGTTAAGCCTGCTACTTCATTTCTATCATAGTATAGGTTTAAGTTAAATAATGTATATTTTTGGATTAGAAATGTACTGAAATGACAACTGGAGTCTGGACATCACGTGAAAGATATGGAATTGAGGAGGAAATAGGGTTGGAGAGATTTGGTAGTTGGCCTTTACGAGTTGAAAAAAGACATATGTCCAGGTTCGACCAGGAAAGCTTGCATTATCCGAATCCTCATGGGAAGGTAGTTGACAGTTTTGTACGATTATTTACAGAAAACAGAACGTTGTAGTCCCTGCAATATATTCCCATAACTATGTGTTGCTTTGGCACATTTGCGTATTTAATGGCGTTGTAGCAAGTGACAGGGAAACACTGTAGCAGATAGATTTCCAGGATGTGTAAGTGCTACCTAGGAGTGGCAGCTCTTGTTTCCAACAATGTAGAAACTGACATCATGGAAATGAAACCACTTTCAAACAAACTTTTGTGTGTCCCTGTCACCTTTATCCTTTATGCTGCTAGAAAACCAACAAAACGGCAATCACTTGGATTTTTAGGCAGCGGAAGGGTTATATCGGGTAACTATTTGCTTTGTAGGCTTCCCCAGTAGTGGAAAATATACATTCAGAAAAGTCTGGGACTTGCATGGAAGGCAGAATCTTTGTATTCATATTATTAAATGATTGGGTCATTACTTGAGATAAGCGAACCGACCTACCGTGTTTAAAGATATTAAAATTGACCTCCCACTCCTCCCACTATTCTATTCCAATTCCCTGATTCAGATGCTGGGTCTCATGGTTCTTCATAAAACACTTTGTGTTTCATTTGGAAGAGTAAATGCACTAGTATTGGATTTTGAAAGATTTGACCTGCTTCAAGTGGCTTTTGCTTTCTCATAGGCTTTCATGGGAAAGCAAAGCCCATTGACACAAGCCTTTACAGTGTTTCCTGTCCTAGGAAATGCATTTCCTCTTGCTTAACATTCTAAAAGTTATCAGAACCTAGATCCAGACAAAATGTTAATTGTAGACAAAGTGAATAGGGTTGCAAATTACTTCTCTCAGGTTTTTATTGCAGTGACTCTTCTGGGCCAAACTCCCCTCACTTCCTGTCCCAGTGATTCAAGGACAAGCCTCTATATTATATTATATTATATTATATATATATATATATATATATATATATATATATATATATATATATATATATATATATATATATATATATTCTCCCCAGTAACTTCTTAATTACTACTGAAAAAGAAGGTGCATGTGTATTTTTGTGTGTGTCTGCCCATTTTTTTTTTTTTTTTTTTTATTAACTTCAACTTACATGTATATATTTTTTTTTTTTTTTTTTTAATTATAATTTTTCTAGGTCTAGAACATGCAGAAAATGCTGAGACAATCTTTGGACTAGGATGCTGTTTTGCTGGATAATCTTGCACTCTGTGATGCGCCATATGAAGAAAGGCCTGCACCAAGATGCATGTTATGAACTGTGTCTCTTTGGTAAATGATAAAGAAAATGGTGACTGCAGTGTGGTCATCACAGACTTAATGCTAGATAACCCATTGCCACCTCCACCTCCACCACCACCACCACCTCCTCCTCCGCCACCTTTGCCTCAATCTGTGCCACCACCTCCTCCCCCTCCTGGGGCTCCTCCATTTCTGCAAAATGGTAGTCATGGACATGGTCACAACAAGAAGAAACGCATGCGGAGCTTCTTCTGGAAAACCATCCCGGAGGAGCAGGTTAGGGGGAAAACCAATATCTGGACTATGGCTTCTAGGCAGCATCAATACCAGATTGATACAAAGACAATCGAGGAACTATTTGGTCAGCAAGAGGATGCAAAGCCTGGTGTTTTCCGGAGGACTGGGAGCACCAGGTCTTCTTTCCGAGAGCCAAAGGATGAGGTATATTTTTCAATAATAATATATTTTTTTTTTTTTTCTTTTCTATGGCCTGCTTAAACTTGAGATGTATTGGTGGTTATCTGTAGTGTTGTGAACAAACAAGAAAATCAGGCCTTATTGGGTGTCTGGAAGAAGATTTGTTGGTACTTCTGCACACCAACTGGTCTGATGCAAAACTGCTCTGGAAAATGTGAGATTTAGAATTAAACCTTGGATATACAGACAGTTCTTATTTCGGAAAACTAGTGCTTGGTAGCAGTAACTGCTTCCAAGCTGTTTTTTGGCATTCAAAATTGTTTGCCCTTTACAGTGGCTCTTGTGGCCCTCTATATGTGGTTTGTGCAAGGTGAAGCATACAGGAGAATGTGTAAAAATGATTTAGGACAGCTGTTTTGTATCCATCTTGGTGGTTTCATGACATTTTTACATGGAGTTGCCATATTTGGACTGTAATGCCAGGCTCAGTCTGACCTGCCGGAGGACTGGAAGATCCTCTAGTGGGCACCTGCTGCCTTAGCAAAGAGTTCAGGCAATAGCATATTTGGTCAGTTATCAATGCATGCTGCATTGTTTGGTGTGATGGGTGTTGTTTCCAATGGACTTTCTAGCTTCTAAACAAATCAGGTGTACATTTAGTCCAGTCATATTTGCATGGATGACAGAATGAGTTGCAGCTCACAATAAACCTTGGAAAAGGTATATCTTAGTGGTGAGGTTATGGGTGTGTTCTGTTAAATCAGGTTGGGTAAAGGTTTCAAGGAATCCTGTTATGATAGCAATATAGGAGCTAAGGTTGCTGACTTGTTTCTGTAGGTGTTGGCTCCAAGGCCGCCACCCTTATCCTTGCTTTTTTACACAGGGAGTCAGTGGTCTGGAAATCGCATGTAGTTTTGATGTGTTTGCACCTTTTAAAGACAAGTCTGCAATGGCAGCTCCCATATTTTTCTCCTGGCAGGTTTTTTAATGGCTTACCGTCCTTTTAAACCAATTTTACTTTACAATATTTTGGCAATTTATTGAAATAGGTTCAACATTTTTCATTAACATTTTTGGTATCTGGTGGGAGTTATTATTTTTAATATTTTAGAGAAATGGCTGCTTGAGGTCCTAGGTTCTGCCAGCCTTGCATTTAAATACACATGTCATGAGAGAAATATCAGGTCTTCTGTTGCCAGTTGGCTGGCTATGTTTGCCAGGTCTTCAGGCCTGATGCCATCTGCACAACAGCCAGGCAACTTGCGTTTCCAGAAGGAGGTGTCAGCAATTGCAGCCCCCACCTTCTTGGTAACAGGTTTTCGCACCATCATCTACCTTCAAAAGACTAATGAACTTTCCCATTTGTAGCACTTTGTAAAAAGAGGAACTATTACATAACTTTAATGAATGTCCCTTTCTCTGTGACATGTTTTGTGTTATTGATAATAGGAGGCAGTTCAGTTTTGTGTGTAAACAATGGTTTCCTGTCCTTGAACCCACGTGAGAATATCTACAAGCACAAAGATGAGGACACTTTACCCAAGTCACGTTTATTATCCTGTTTTATAGCCCAAAAGGAATAACGTGATTGTGAATGGTGTTCTTCACTGTAAAATGCTTAGCTGATAAGAAAATACAAATAGCAGTGTGATGTAACTACCCAAAGCAATCAATCAGATCCTAATATTTTTTTTTTTTTTTTTTTTTGTGTGGAGCATCCACATGTTACTACATTTTGTAGATTTGTCGTATTTAAAGGAGAACTACAGCCAAAGCTCATTTGGCTGTACTTCTTCTGTGGATCACAGAAGTGCAGTTCGTTCTGCACTCCTGTGACCTGTTTTCGGCAGACAGCTGGCTGACATCACAGAGCCTGTCCAGGCTTGGAAAGGATCGCGACTATATGGTCGGGATCTGCCCACATGCCTGGATCCGCACCTGGCTCAGGCTCTCAGCAAGCCGCTGAGAGCTTGAGCCAGCTGCTCCCACCCACTCCACAGCCAAGCGCTCCAGGGAGTGTGGAAAGGCAGAGTAGAGAGCCGGTGACTGACCGTCACCATTTCTCTGCTTGCGGAAGCTGCGAGAACCGAGTGATTGGCAGTGTTTGATCACTCTGTTCTCAGTGTTAGAGCCAGTGAGGGACAGATGCAGCATCGGACCGATCCACCTAGGTAAGTATGATTCTGAAAAAAGCAAATCCCATACTACTTTTACTTCTTTTTGGTACATCTATGGAATACATGCATGCAAGTCCAGAAAAATTGTGCCAGAAAATAAGTTTTTTCCTACCTTCCTCTTTGACATGACAATACAGTTCTGAATTCCTAAACATGTGGTGTCAGCCCTGCCTGCTTCATTTTTGATGGATTACAAATAACACAGACCTCTCCTCTTCTACTTCTTTAACTGCATTGAAACGTTTCATTCAAAGAACATTTGTTTGATTTTCTATTTGTTTTGTTGTCAACTGCAGTGACCAGAAAATGCAAAGGAGCAGGTTGGAATATGTTTCTAAAAGTGGTGTGCAGTCACTGTTCAGCTGACAAGTTTTTCACCCAGCTCCTTCAATTTTTTTTGAATATTTGTCAAGTTTGACAAGTCTGGTCTTGCCAATAGAGCCAAAGCTTAAATTTTTGGCACTTCAGCAGGAATCGGCAAAACTTTAAGCCGTACATGGTAGGCTTAAAGTAGAAGTAAACTCCACTTTTGAACTTATACCTACAAGTAGGCCTACAATAAGGCCATTCACACAACATGCAGCCGCTGACATCACCAGGGCATGCGCTCTGAAGGGACTGGATACCGTGCCGGACCTTCAGAGCTCTGTGCCGAAAAAAAGGGCTCGCGCATGCGCGGGAGTGATGCCATAGTGGCCCCGACTATTCATGTAGCTGGAGCCCGCGAACCCAGAAGGAAGATTGAGTAAAGATGGCAGCTCCTGGAGGGCTCCGTGTACAGGTAAGTCTGTCGTAATATGCTAGTATGTGGTGAATAGTAGTACATTATAACTTAAACCTGCAGGGGGGCCGTTGTTTTTTTTTTTTTATCTTTTTGACGGTTTACTATTGATTTAACACAGTTTTCACCAGAACAGTTGTCTCCTTTTAGAAGATTTCACCCCCCGAAATCTTGTTCTAGTGATAACTTAAATGTTGGATTTCCCTTCACTTTCTGTCTGGGTGACAATGGTCACCAGGACAATTGGGGTGAATTTCCACAGCAGGGGCACAGACAGCAATAAAAATCCTTACAAAGGATGTTATTCATCCCCGCTGTATCTAAAAAGGAAGACAAAAAAACGTTGGCTATTTATTCACATTAAGAAGGTGGAGACATTAATAGGCGTTGCACGGGGTGTAAGAACAGTTTCTTCTGGCTTCTTGCATGTGGCACTACAAGGTGACTCACGTGTTTGGTTTGTATTTCCCAGGGAAGCATGTTACATTAACAGATGGTTCAAAACCACCAGGGGATAGAACTACTTGTTTCATGTTGTTTGTACGCCCGTCATGTTCAAGTAATCATTTCTGCTGCAACAGGAGTGTGCAAAGTGCAAAGAAATCTCTGCAGATCTGACATTGATAATATACAATTATGTATGTGTTTGTCATCTATATATTCTACAGTTTTCTGTATCCAGCCAGGCACCAGGACTGAAATTCTACCATTATCCATCAATAAATAAATAATATCGGTGTCCTGAGATTTCCTTACCTGAACCATATTTTTATTTTAGTTTTTTTGTTGCCCCATTACAAGTGTTTTTTTTGTTTGTTTTTTACCACCACCCTATGGAGTTTTTATTTTTTAAAATTAAATATACAGTTTCTGTTCTGTATTTCACTCCTTTTAGGAAAATGAGAAGAAATTGTTGCTGCTACTGATGATATCATTATGAAATGCTGTCATCCGAATAGTTATATCATGCCCTACTGTAGTTGGAAAGTGTTTAGTATTTTAGGTACTTTTTGAGTTTGGCAACATGTTGCATTTTACTGCATGAAAAAAGTATGAGAAAAGTTTGTTCCTCTATGGTAACCTTTTGTTTTTTCATGTGTTGGTAGTCTTTTATGCATCTTTCTTTCAGACACGATGTAGCTATCTAGCTATCTTGTTCTCTAAAGCAATATTAGCAGCATGAAATTGTTGTATATGCTTTTTTTTTTTTTTTTTTTTTTTTTTTTTTTTTGTGAAAAGTTTGAAGTTTAAGTACTATCCTTTTATGAAAAATGATCAGGAACGTACTGTAGCTGCTGGCTCTTTAGTAAAATTACACTTACCTGTCCAGGGATCCAGTGGTGTCCTCACCTGGGCCATTTCTTTGCCAGTCTTCAGGTCCCCGGTATTGGCATATTTGCACCTCACAGCCGGCTTTCCACTGCGCAAGCGTAAGCCCCACTGCATTTTGTGAATGGTCCCACAGCCTTCTTGGGACCTGTGATGTGTCTGTGTCCCAGAAGGCTATGGACAAAGAGGGAGGCCAGGGGGCGATCAGAGTGAAAGAAGGAGCGGGTAGCTGTTGAAACTAGATACCCGCTCCCCGCTAAAAAAAATAAAAAAATAAAAAAAAAATGAGTGTACAGAGGTATCTAAAGAGTCCCAAAACAATAGATATTTATTGATGAAGGGATTCAAGGAATTGTAAAACCATAGAGCATTTATGTATAAGAAGATCTACAGTGTCTGAAAACATATAATGTATATTTACGTATAAAGCTTGATGAAGGGATCCAAGGAATCCCTAAGCCATTAATATTTATCTACAAAGCCTTCCAAAGGGATCTAAAGCAGCTCAAAACCATATATATTTATATTCAAAGCCTGACAAGGGGACGTAAGAAGTCCTCAGACCATAGATATTAATTTATGTATGAAGGTGTGTAAGGAATCCCAAAAGCTTGCATCTTCAATAACTTAACTTGGGTAATAAAGGGTATCCCTTTAACTTGAAACTTTCTACATCAATGGATGGTGTGGTACAATATTCTACTACTTTTATTGCAATGCCAATGTAACCCATATCTATTGAATCTTGGTCTGATGCACAGAATTCTGTACACAATACTGAGATGTTAATTACAATAGTATTGTCTTGAGGGGCCTGTTTACACTGTGAAGTGTTACTAAGGTGATTGAATGAGGGAACCTCACACATGCACTGTCAGCTTGGTTGTTTACTCCCCTCCCCCATGAGACTTCCCCGTTCATTGCTGTGCCATAAAAGAGCAATAAAATAAGGTAAAATGGCAGTGGATGTGGATCTTCTTGGGAGTCCTGTGGTTGTTTGTAGCATCCCCTTTGTTTAATTTACACCAAGAAGTTTAGCTTTTCTTTAGGGGATAGTATAAATTAGTGGAATGTCACCATGCCCTCATTAAAGATGTCTGCTGACGTATAAGCTCTGAATGGATTCTCCATCACATCCTAGTAAATCATGTCCAGGAACACAGTGAATGTGTGTGGGTTTATGCGGCAAGTGATCATTTGTCAGTTTCGGCACAGTGCTGCTTCTCAAATTCCATACTTTGTTCTGCTTTGCCTGTTGTCAGATATCATTTTCTAGTATGTGCAGTCACTTGCACTAAAATAGCTAATTTATTACACATCTCCTGATTTTCTGGGATGTGTTGGGAGTGCTGAGTGACTGTATAGTGAGTCAGAGCTTGCACAACGCAGAAGTCATCGGGTGGCAAAAAAAATTGGCAGTCGTGGTGAGCTACTGTTAAGAAGATAACTCTTTGTTGGTCAACATTTTCTTCTGTTGAGGCCTCTACTTGCAGTATGGAAGGCTGGGTTCCACTCTTGTAGCTTTACAACTTTTATTCCTTTAACACCTTCCCGCCCGCCCTATAGCAAAATGACAGCCGGGCGGAAGTTCCATTGTTCTGACTGGACATCATATGACGTCCTTCAGAACAAGCTGCTTGTGTGCGCCCCCGTGGGCGATTAGTTGTTCAGTGTGTCGCTTGGACACACCACATCTCTGATTACAGTAAAGAGTCTATGAGGTAGGCTCTTTACCATGTGATCAGCGGTGTTCCTGTAAACAGGAAGTGCAGGTTATTGGCATTCCTTTACTTGCGCGAACATTGATTATCAGTGCAGTCCCATCAGTGATGCATATCATTGTAGCCTTATCAGCGCTCATCAGTGAAGGAGAAAAATTACTTATTTACACAATTTTGTAACAAACTACGAAAAAACTTTTTTTTTTGCTTGTTTGTTTTGGGTACAGCATTGCATGACCGCAATTGTCATTCAAAATGCAAAAACTGAAAATTGGCCTGGCCAGGAAGGGGGTGAAAGTGCAAGTATTGAAGTGGTTAAAACCTACCGCTTATCAAGTAAACATGTTCTGTTGCTATTGAGTGGTTTGATTCCCTCAGTTCATATCTTGCTTTAAGACACCCTGTCGCCAGACCATTTTGTTCAACAGCAGTATTTCCATGAGATTACGTTGCATTTAAAAAAAAAAAAAAAAAAATTTGCATGGTGTTTTCCCTTGTGTAGGCATCCAAAAGGCCTGCGATTCCATGTTGAATGTGATGTCACCAGACTCAAGTAGGGTACACGCTATAAGAAAATCTGAAGAAAAGTTCAGCACGAGGCACGATCGTTTGATTTTCGTATAGTCTGTACACAACTTTAAACATTCGATTCAGACTTTCCAAACGAACATTTCTGAAGGGACAAACTCCAAAGTTTTTCTCAGATGTGAACAGAATTAATGATTTTCATTTAATGTCTACTGTTTTCGTACTCAGTTGGATACGAAAGGCTGCACACGATCAGAAACCATAAACGCCAAAAAAAAACCCTTTGTCGTACGAGAGTTTTCGTACATTAGTTCTTTCCTCGGTTTTGACTTGCTGTGAAGCATCAAGGAAAACCAGAAGATCGTTCGCTTGATTTTCTTTGTGTGTACCCACCTTAAGAGCTGTAACGCAAGTGACACTTTATAATATTCCCTTTGCTCCCCCAGCAGCTACACAAATGGTTTGGGAATACCCCACTATGTGTTTTAGGATGTGATCCCATTCGAACAGCATTAATAAACATTATATAAAAAAAAAAAAAAAGAGAGAGAACTCAAAACGGTCCCTATAAAGAGGGACACAGAGTTTCCAAACCACACGAACATACAATGCAAGTCCAACTTCTAGATTTCTAATCCATTTGTTAGAACAGTGTTTAAACCTAGTTTACAACTAATAATGTAGTCTTCTAGCACAGTAAAGACTACAGGTTAAAGAAGTTCTATGGTCTCAGCATACACTTTTATTATCAGCACTGTAATAGCAATATAAGGTATTCAAAATCCAATATAAGCTTACTTGGAGGAAAAAAACTCCATTCAAATTGTGAGTTCTACCTGTCCGCATCTTTCCACAACTTCCTGGATTCCCTGCATACTTTGCAGCTTCTCCTCTGCTGTTTACTTTCAATTTCTAAAGACTAAATGTCCCATGGTACCTTGCTGCCTGTGTTCTGTCAGATTTTGTAATGGAAGTGACGTTCTGTCACGACCATCTTGGTACACCCCGCACTCGGCCACACTAAGCCTACAGTCTGAAGTCACCAAGCGGATATCTTTTTACACCCACTAAAAATCTTGCATTTCACAATTATTTTTTACCACTAAACTGAGATTATATTGTCAAATACAGTATTTAGAAATCCGTGACACTGTTTTGATGAATTTTAAAAGCAGCAGCAAGCCTGCTGATCTCACACATTTGCTGATCTCACACATTTTGCTGATCTGACAGAAGACCGCTGCTTTTAAAATTCAACATCAAAACCGTGTCACGGACTTCTAAATACTGTATTTCACTATATAAGCTCAGTTTAGTGGTAAAAAAAAGTGTGAAATGCATAACTTCGGTGGGTGTAAAAAGATATCTGCTTGGCGACTTCAGACTTTAGGCTTACTGCGGACGAGTGTGGTGTGTACCAAAATGGCCGTGACGGAACGTCACTTCTGTTACAAGATTTGATGGGTCACCTAATCTGACGGAACACCTGCAAGCAGTGATTCCTGTATGGACACTTCCTTCTGAAACCCCTCCTCTCAATACCTCTGTAATGTAGAAGACGTGGCTGAGGCAGCAGCCAAAGGTGTACACATGCTGCAGCAGGAATTAAACCACCTGTTGCTTGTGGTGGGTGCCATGGCAACCCATTCAAGTACATGGGGCCACTTTGCAAATGCCCCACAACTGCATGCTTCTGCGAGGGCCAAGGGTTTAAAGCAGGTGGTGAGAAAGCAACACAATGCTGCCTACTTTAACCCCTTGTTTGCTGTACTGCACAAGGTTGCAGGAAATTTGCAGAGTGGCCTCATTCACTTGAATATGTCATGCTGTGCAGGTGCTACACCCACCAACCATGACAGACAGGGCGTTTAACTCCTGCTGCGACATGTGTACAACCCTGGCCACTGCAGCTAAAGGGGTTGCGTTTTGGTGATAAAAACCCTTCTTAACCATGGGGTTTTACCACCACCCCCAACTGCAATTGTAAATGAACCCTTACTATAAGGCTGCTTTCACACTGATATGCTGCGGTTTACCCACATCACGGGTGCAGGGCAGTGTACCTGCAGCTTGTCCTGAGGGTTTGTTGCATTTAGCCATAGACTTCTATTATATCCCGCAAGTATGGTGCACTTTCTAAAGTGCACCAAACCTGCAGGTTATAATAGAAGTCTTATGGCTAAAGTCATCAAACTCGCAGGAAAGCAGTGTGTGGATAAACCATAGCGCATCAGTGTGAAAGCAGCCCTATACAGTAAAACCTTGGATTGCGAGCATATATCGTTCCGGAAAATGCTTGTAATCCAAAGCACTCGTATATCAAATCGAATTTCCACATAAGAAATAATGGAAACTCAGATGATTCGTTCCACAACCATTTATTCAGAAGTCCTTCAGTTTATAGTCCATATAAAAAGATTATAGCAATGTGATGGTTTGTGTAACCATAAAATGTCAGTCCGCAAATGGCAGCCTCCACCAGGGGATTAGAAGTAAAATCCAGCAGGAGCTACAGAGTTTAAAAAAAAGAGAGGCGCTTTCTAAGTGTAAATAAGGATCTGGGGTTAAGATGTCCACATAGATCATCCTCCGCACCGCCGGCTCTCACCGATGTCAGTCTGCAATCGTGACCGGGAAGACTACCAGGCAGTAGAGCGATTTGAAAGTGAGGCTTGAAGCGCTTGTGGAAGAGGTGACTTCGATGGTGGTCCGGAGGATGGTCTATGTGGACCGCTTTACCCGGATGCCTGTTTTAATCAACCATGTGACTTGCTAAATGTTGTACCTTCATTAAATGTAACCATATTGCTACACTTGGAGGCTTCTCTTCTCTTTTATACTCAGTTGTGACATGACTCTACTTGTATATTAAGACCTCGCTTATATATCAAGTCAAAATTAATTTAAAAAGCTTGCTTGCCTTTGGTTTGTCCAAAAATGCTCTCAAACCAAGTTACTTCTAAACCAAGGTTTTACTGTAATTTTTATTGTATTGCTTCACACTGACCTGAAGATCTCTTCTTTCCTGCTGCTGGCACCACTCTGGAGACCGCTAGTAGGGATAAGAGGTGGAGTGCAGTTGGTATCACTCCGCATGAGACAGGAGCCAGCACTACAGAGGAGGGATTGGCTTATGCGGCTCTTGCTCCCTACTACAGATCCAACTTTACTAATCCCTCTGCATTGCACTCTGTTTTGTATGTTCTGGAATATCGGGGACTGCACTCTGTCACCTGTTCAGATCGCAATCTACAGGTCACTGACCCCCGTTCTACATGTATGACTGTTGGATTTATTAGGACCCCATAAACCATAATGTCTGGCTAGACAGAAATCCTATTTCTTGGGGTTGAAGACCTGATAAGCTTTTAAACAGGAGCTATGGATAGAAGTACAATGTTGTGTGTCCTCCGATAAAATCTTTTCCCAAGGTACTGCTGCCTCAATGGTTTTATGTTTAAAGTGAACCTACAATTCTGCAAAAAGCAATCGTTGACACGTCACAAACTGCAGCTGTGTGTGTGTGTGTGGTGACTTTCTCCAGTGCTGATGGAGACGATGAATCCTCTTCTTATGGATGGAACTCCAGGAAACCTAATTATCTTCTTCTCTTCTGCAACAACTAACTGCTTATTTAGGTCTAGGGGACTTGGTAAAGCAAAGTGCTCAATGGAGTGCTAGGTTGTGCAGGGTGTGGGAGTGGCTGGCTTAGGCTTTCAGCAGTGCACTAAGAGGCTGAGCCAGCTGCCAGTCAGGCATGTGGGTGGGTCCCAACATTATTGTTGGTCTCCCTGCAGAACCTGGACCAGCTCTGTGATGTCAGCCAACAGGGGCTAAAGCCTGCTGTCGGCTGAATCTGGGTCACAGGCGTGCAAAGCTTTGGCCATACTTTTCCTTTTAACAGAATTTTGCTCCATTGCTAGTGTCGTCAACTGTTCATCCTTGATGGCGTTGCTCAGCCATTCACTGGAAGCTTTGTATTCTATGAATGAATACAAAGCCTCCTCCGATTGGCTGGGGGTGGAGATTGTGAATGTCATCTGCCCACCTCTCTGCCTTAGACACAGGAAGTTTTTGTATTCAACCATAGACTCTCTTTTGCTTCAGGAGTAGGACCAGTAGCGGCAAAGACGATTGGGTCCTCTCTCCTGTTTGGCTGGCTGCCAAGTAAGGGGAAGATGGGCCCCCACTTGGCCCCATAGCTTTGACTGGTGGAAGCAAAGTCAAACGTCGCTTCCACCCAATGCTCTAAAAGTAGAGCTGCACAATTAATCATTAAAAAAATCGTGATCTCGATTCAACCCCCCTGACGATCTCCATTGCAGAGTTTGCCCATTCTTTCATATAACAAGTGGAGAGACTTAGCCCCAGTTCACACAAGGGTGACTTGTCAGACGACTTGGCAGCCTGAAAAGTTGCGTACTGTTCTGTACTATGGAACCGTTCTAATAGGAACGACTCAAGTCGCTCTGACTTTGAAACTTTTGCAAGCCGGCGCTGAAGTCGTGTGCAGGTCGCTTACAAAGTCGGGCTGCCCCTGTGTGAACCGGGCTTATCTGCTCACTCAGCTGTCAAAAGAAAACATCTGGGCAGTCTGCCAAGTTTTTAACATGAAACATTGTAACCAACTCTTCTTTCTTAGATCAAAGTGATAAACTTCTGTGTAAAGGAAATATACAGGCGGTCTGCCAAGTTTTTTAACAACGTGTAAATGCAAGAAGTTTAACCACTTAAAGTCTAAATCTATTTCTGACACTTGTTTCTTAAGTTAAAATCAATATTTTTTACTAGAAAATTACTTGGAGATTTTTAAGGGTAAAAGTTTGTCGCCATTCCACAAGCAGGCGCAGTTTTGAAGCGTGACATGTTTGGTATCAATTTCCTCGGCGTAACATTATCTTTCAAAGTATTAAAAAAAAATTGGGCTAACTGTTTTTATTTTTTAATTAAAGTGTATTTTTTCCCAAAAAAAGTGCGCTTGTAAGACCACTTCGCAAATACGGTGTGACAAAGTATTTCAATGACCACCATTTTATTCTTTAGGGTGTTAGAAAAAAATATGTTTGGGGGTTCTAAGTAATTTTCTAGCAAAAAAAAATGATTTTAACTTGTAAACATCTGAAAAATAGGCCCGGTCCTTAAGTGGTTAAATTGCCCCTGTAACCAAGTGCAATTGACACTTCTGTTCTAATCTGCGGCCATGTTACAAATTAAAAGTTCCTTTTTGCTGGCTTTAACTGCACCCTATTCTCAAGCCCAATTTATGGGCATTCCTGTGGGGAGAGGTACAGCCAGCACTGGTCCCCTGCCCTCTAAGCTGAGTTTACTTTTACTAAATCACTTCTGCAGGGCTGTGTGATAGAGCCATCGACTGCTAGTAACTTATAGGGCATCAGCAGCTCTGTCACACATAAGCCTAATTGTTTGTTCATGATAGTAATCTTCGTTCTTCTGTACTATGATGAATGAACCAGTCAGGGCTCTTGGCGTCTTGTATGACTAAGCCCCGCCGTGCTCCCTGTTCATTCATTGTAGTAAAAGACCTATTAGTGCTGCAGTGGTGTGTGATCCATTTGCTGGGGCTGTGTATATTCAGGCAGTGACAAATGGACATAGTGTCACAGGCTGTGATCTGTTGTGAATGGTGGTGCCGGACTCTAGGGCGGCCCCTGCTGTCAGAGATCAAAATAGTCACTCACAAATCCTTCTCCTTTCTAGCAGTGTGGTCGGAAAATGGGGGCAAATTGTCAGATCATGTATCTTGGCAAAGAATAGACAAGCACTTGGTTCCCTAAGATTATAACAAAAAGAAAAGTTTAAAATGGTTTGAAAATTCTTCTTTTTTTTATCAGAAATCCGGCCTTTTATCCGGCATGGATCTACCCAAATTCTTTTAAAGCTTGGACAACATCAGGCATTCAGACACTAAATGACTTCATAGCATCTAAATCATTCCTTTCATTCCCATCGCTTAGAGAAAAATATGATCTACCAAACTCTGAGATATTTAGATATCTCCAAATCAAAAATTTCTATACACCTTTCCTAAAGGGGGATACACCATTATCCCAATTATCAATTTTTGAATCAATCTGTACAAAAGATCCATTTGCTAAAGGTACAATTTCATCACTTTATAATCAATTATATGGAATAGCAAATCTTAATAGACCCTCTTACGTTCAGCGGTGGGAGGAGGACCTGGGACGAACTTTAGAAGACACGGACTGGTCTAACATATGGCTCACATCTAAGTCATCTTCACCCAACATCTTAGCACTGGAGACAAATTATAAAGTCCTAACTCGCTGGTACCTTGTACCCGCTAGAGTGGCAAAATATTCACCTAATACCTCAGCTCTTTGTTTTCGAGGATGCCCAGAAATAGGCACATATTTACACATATGGTGGACGTGCCCAGTAATCCAAACCTTCTGGAAGGAAGTCTTCGTGATTGCATCTAAAATATTTAAAAAAATAATACAACCAGATCCATATTTAACTTTACTTAATCTAAAACCGGAATGGTTAACACTCTCTCAATTCAAACTTATGATCCAACTAATAACGGCTGCAAAACAAACAGTGGCCAAGGCATGGAAATCTCCTACGTTGGTACTAGCAGAAACAATTCACAGAATGAATAATACAATGTCCCATGCTAAGATGGTAGCCATCGATCAAAATCAAATTCCAAAATTTGAAAAACTTTGGCATCCTTGGATAAAACAACAGTTCCTGTCAAACTTCAATGACTCTGTCCTGTTGCCATGGTAACAGATTAAATGACTTACAGAGACACCCATTCTAAGGCTTCAAAGAGAACTAAAAAGAATAATAAACTGACGAGCGGGACAACCTTGTGGACCATACCTCTACCTTTCAACCCTTTTTCTTCTTTCTCTTTCCTTTTCTCCACCTTACGATTAAAGCTCATTATCAGAATTGATTTGACCTATATACACTCTACTTGTAAACAATATGTATAGTAGGTATAAATCATTTAAATACCTACAAAAGTAACTAAGGAAATGATATATATCTTTAATTTAGGTCTACGTGAACCCAATGTTTAATATTTGAAATTTCATGATATTTACCTATATAAACCCTACTGTAAAACAATGAGCTTACTTTATAGATCCTTGTAAACTTACTTTATGTATCTTTATAACATTGTATACTCAATAAACTTCTTTTGACAAGGAAAATTCTTCTTTTAAGCAGGTTTAACTTTTTAGAAAATTCCAGGAAAACACAGAATATACATTGAATTAAGTCACAAGCCTTCTCAAATGAGCATATAGTAGGTAATGTGTTTGTTTAAAAAAAAACAGTGGTGCTTTATTGAGAAAAAAGTAAGAAGGCAAAATACAGATTACAGATGTACATAGATCGACATGTTAGAGTATCTTCTTGCCATATGCAGTAAGTATTACACTGAATTTGAACTGTAAAAGTGTATATAGTCCACCAATGTTCACAACCTAACAGGATTAGCGATTTCTAAGTGTATGGCACAGCACATAGTATAACAAGAATATTTGAGACATCAATTCTGTTGAGGTCAGATGACCCTCTACCCTTAATTATATATAATATATAATATGTGCTCAGGTCAAAGTCCAAGGAGCCCAGACCTTCTCAAACTTCCAATGGCAACCCCTATTAGAGTAAGTCATTTTGTATAGAGGCAGGGCTGCGTTGACCATCGCCTCCCATGCCGCCACCTCTGGTCTAAGAGGAGGTAGCCATTTCAGCAGTATTTCCTTTTTGGCATAGTACAGGAGGTGCGATATAAGCAGCTTCAAATGGTGAGGACGCTGGTCGTCGTCATCATGGATTCCTAGTAGAGCAAGGGAGGGGGTGGGTATTAAGGCAAGTTGTGTTCTAGTATTAATTTCGGCATACACCGCCTCCCAATATGGTAATATCGAGAACTTATGTAAGTAAGTACCCTGCTGCACTCTACAGCGGGGGCATACCGAGTTCCGCTCCGGAAAATAGTAGGTAATGTTTACAGAACTATTGTAAATGACTTTAGAGAGCCACTTCTAGCAGTATGTTTGTTTGCATTGAACAATAAAATTTTCACGCAGATCATCTACTATTACTTAAAGGTTTATTGAGTACGGTCTCTGGGAAAAGTCACTGCGTTCACCGGATTATCTCAACATACAAACACAATTTGATACACAATGTAATTCTTTCTTTGTGTTCATCTTATCCTGCTATTGCTGTGCTAATAGCTGGATTTTATTGCCTAACACAGATTCTGGGCAATGATGTTCACTTTCTAATAATGTGTATACGGTAGGCTGGAGACTTGCTGTACATGGTGTACCTCTCCCTAGGTAGGCGTTTGCATTTTAGAACCTGGTTTCAGGACATGGCTGTCCTCCTTTATGTTTATTTACTGTTTATGGTGTTATCATTGGCATCCCTCAGTGCCATGTGACTTGATGATGGAGTGTTAGTTTGCCCAGAGCTATCTCTAAAACATAACTGAAAGTTATTCAGAATTATTATTTACTTTGAATACATTTGTGTTTTATTAAATTGTTGGCTTTAGCGCTAAATACTTAAAACATGGAAGGTGCACTCCTTATTCAATAGGCTTTAGATTGTTGGCTTCATTCTGTTTTTCCTTAATGTGAAAAGATCAGTGCATGACAATCAATAGTGACCCATAGCAACCAATAAGAAACCATCCTAACATTCTTAAGATGTAGTAGAAGTTGATATCTAGTTGTTTGAGCCAGTGATCTTTATAATGTTTATAGACTCGTGGTAAATGTTATTGCCATGCACATTGCACATCGTATGCATGGCATTTCGGAAAAACCTGCATCTCTGACAATGTGGCATCAAGTAGTGCAGTGGTTCTCAAACCTGTTCTCAAGTACCCCCAACAAGCCATGTTCGCAGGTTTTCCTTTATCTTGCACAGGTGCTTTAAATCTGAGTCAATGGCTTTGTATTTTGGACAGCTATTTTTATCCAAGAGAAATTCCCAAAACTTGGCCTGTTGTGGGTACTTGAGAACGGGGTTGAGAATCGCTGAAGTAGAGGATTTGTGGTATCATAGCTACTTCTGTACATCTTGGAGTATGTACTTGCTTGAAAGACCTGTTTCTTTTTGTCCTAGAAAACTGCATACAGGCAGTGCCCGAGTTACGAACGGGCTAGGGACTGTAGATTTGTTAAGATGAATTTGTTCGTAAGTTGGAACAGCATGGGCAGAACGGCAGATATGTCATTTTTCAGATGTTCTGTCGCATGTGCCCGCCGTCGAAAAGGTTCCGTCAAATGTGCCCACCGTCCCGTTCGTAAGTAGGAGTCGTTCGCAAGTGGGATGTTCATAACTCGGGGACTTCCTGTATATGTTCGTTCTGTGCCAGTGTGAGCAAAATCCATTGTTACTAGGCTATTTTCTATCCAGGTTGAATATTTTTCATTCATAAAGAGTGAATCAAGAAAATGCTGCATTATGGGAACAAGATGGAGCTGGAAATCCATAGAAAATACATATTCTTGCCATACCAATTTATTTGGTGGAGGGGGATTATGGTGTGGGGTTGTTTTTCAGGGGTTGGGCTTGGCCCCTTAGTTCCAGTGAAGGGAACTCTTAAGATGTCAGCATACCAAGACAATTTCATGGTCCACACTTTGTGGGGACAGTTTGGGGGTGGCACCTTCCTGTTCCAACATGACTGCACACCAGTGCACAAAGCAAGGTCCATAAAGACATGGAGGAGCGCGTTGGGGGGGAGGAACTTGACAGGCCTGAGTCCTGACCTCAACCTGATAAAACACCTTTGGAATGAATTAGAATGGAGACTGTGAGCCAGGCTTTCTTGTCTATATCAGTGCCTGACCTCGCAAATGCGCTTCTGGAAGAATGGTCAAACATTCCCATAGACACTCCTAAACCTGTGGACAGCCTTCCCAGAAGAGTTGAACCTGTTTATAGCTGCATTTGGTGGGCCAACTTTATATTGAACCCTACGGACTAAGACGCCATTAAAGTTCATGTGCGTGTAAAGGCAGGTATCCCAATACTTTTGACAATAAATTGAATAATTAAAAAAAGAACATTTGGTCAGATACCATCCTACTCCACATATCATCACAGCGGATTTCAGATGTGTACTAGTACTGAAATCATTTCAGAAACCTCTTTTTTGCATTTGGCTTTCTTGCTAACTATGACCTTCATTATATGGTGCTTCCTGTGCACTGTACATATATATTACAGCTACAGACTTGCTGTCCACTACATTAGATAAGGTCATGTTTTCAGTGGGCTCTTCTTAGTCTACACACTGGAAAGCGATGACACTGCAGGAAGTAGATAATATGGGAAGGGTGCAATTTACAATGACGTGACGGCTGAAATGACCGATAGCTGCTTTTTTGATGTGCTGCGATTTGATCACTTTGAAAACAAACCCCGTTCTAATTATGTACATCATCACTTTCTCAGAGCTGTGACTATGTCTGTCTGTAGGCATATCGGGGATATAGACAGAATCCTCTATAGGCACTACCTACAGCCTAAACGTAGCTTTTCTGCTTCTATTATCCTGGATAAGCACCTGACCTGTGATTAAGACTTCTCTTTGTAGTGATGGTTCACTTTTAGAAGAATTCTGGTTTAGTACCTGTATCCGCTTACAGGATGACAAATGTAATTATTGTACCTGTCATAGATTCTACTTCCCATTTATAATATCAGATTTCTGTCTGAGTGATAGTTATACTACAAATTTTCTTTCTCTCTTATGGTTGTGGTGGTTTTTCACTTGCTGTACATTTTAAATGTTTTATTTCATTTACAGGTTTCTCTTTTGGATTCAAAAAGAAGCATGAATATTGGAATATTTCTAAAGCAGTTTAAAAAGTGAGTTATAAATTATATACATATAAAGGGGATGATTTACTAAAACCACAGAGTGCAAAATCTGGTGCAGCTCTGCATGGCAGCCAATCAGCTTCTAACTTCAGCTTGTTCAATTAGGCTTTGACAAAAAAAAAATACTGGAAGTGGATTGGTTTCTATGCAGAGCTGAACCAGATTCAATCTCAGCATAAGATGTCATCTCGTATGGCGAGTATGTGTTCATAAACCGTGAAATGACATAAAGCTTCCATAGCGTAATACGTTTTTAAAAGTTTATTGGAATAAAATAATGATGCACTTACAATTATGCAGCAAAAATTCGAGCGATGGATTAAAAACAGAACCACGAGCCGGCCGGCTCTCGTATGCTGCCCGTAGCGTCCGGGTCTAGCGCGGTATGTGGTGACGTCAGCACGCTGCTCCTCCCTACGCCGTTTCGTCACAGATGACGTCTTCCAGGGGCACGGGCGGCGTGCTGACTCACCGCCATAAATGCGCTGCACGATACATGGAACGCCCAGTTCTGAGCTCCTGGTGTCCCTCAGTCAGATCCGCCATTTTAAAAGAGGGCATGTGCCCTATGATGATCAAAAAAAGGCTGATGATCTGTTACCTGGCTCTAACTCCGACCAGGACTGTAAAATAATGAAATTTAACAGGTTGATCAATGTGGAAAATTAAAATGATATAATTATGAATAACAAGATTGACGGATGGCACCAACTTTACTTACTTTGACTGGAAAAATGACACTATCCATCCAATACTTAAAATAAATTATAGCAGATAAATCTAAGAATAAAATTAAGCCTTTTGGTGCAATTCAAAACCAATGCACTCACTGGATAAATAATGCTTGTCCACCAACAATGGTCCCAACACTCATACCTTCTGGCGAGGGTATAGAAATAGATGATTGTTCTATACAGTGGACAAGTGACTCATTTGTTATCCTTCATTACTGGGCCTCACCTATCTTAACTGACAGTCAGACAGGTAATGGTGTGGTGCTTAGGAGTGGGAACTATATGCTCTAATCCACTATATAAAATTTCACCAAGGTGAGGAGATGAAAATTATTATAATGGAAGCTGGAGAGATATTGATATTTATTAAGGGTAGACAGAAGTGTCATAAAGGTCACTAGACTGTGTGCCCCTTAGTTCCCCAATGTTAAATGTATTGGCATTACAAATGCTTATATGTTAAAGTTTTTTTTTTTTTAAATTTAAAAATAAAAATAAATATTTGTTATATTCCAATCTCCCGAATAAGCTGAACAGATATCACGGGGTCTTCCAGGAGCTCAGAATGAGGTGAATATTAAAACATTCTAGCTGTTATCAATAAAAGAATTAACATCTATGTCCACATTGAGACCATATGGGGTATAGCTGCGTGCCTTATGTATCCAGGCCATTTCAAGCCTGGACAATTCCCTAACTAGGGAGCTACCCCTCCAATGGGCACTAAACCTATCTATTCCTGTTATGCGATTTATCTTTCACTCCAGTGGTGACCATCTCCCTCCAAGGCCACAGACAGGCTATTTTTTAAATGAACATAACACATTCTCTGATTGGGCGAGCTGGAGATTGGGACTTCACTGCACCTCCTCTCCACCTCGTCCAATCAAAGGATGCCTTGTTTTAAAATACAAGGCTTTCTGTAAATGGCAGCAGTTCAGGGCAAGTGGGTTTCTGTGGTCGCTATGCAGAAGTGAAAAGATGCTCAGAACAGGACCCAGAAGAGTGTGGAGATCACAGTAGTAGCACCGCCTACTACAGTGATTGTCACTTTCCACAGTGGTCCCAAGCATGACATATGCATACTTTGTTTTATTTTTTTAATTACATTTCTGTCCTAATTGAGGAGATTGTGCTTCCTTTCCTGTCCTGTAGACAGGAAGTGAGAGGAAATCACCCTAGGGTAAGGAAAATCACTACTTGGGCAGTTGTCACTGGATTAAATGTCTCCATTGATTTCTGCTCATTTCCTGTTTTGGTTACCTATTAAAATTTATGGCTTTTCCTTCACTTTCATTCCAGGTGACAATGGTCACCAGGACAATTAGAGAGGGTGCATCTACCTAGTGGGCACGCAGTCTGACAAAACAACTTAACTGGGGTTCTGACCTCTTACCACTCTATCCAAAAGTTAAAAAAAAAGTATTTCAATTTTAAATAAAAAGTATTTTCTACTGAATTGTGTTCTCGATGCTTCTGCTGACAGGTCCGCTGATCGTATCATAGATGATATTCGGACGGGACAGTGCGATTTATATGACAGTGAGGCACTACAAGACCTTCTTAAGCTGTCTCCAGAGCCAGAAGAGGTAAACTATTCTATATAATGTACATTATGCATTATTCCACATAGTAGTATTCTTGTATGCATACCTGCACATTATGGCAGACTTACCTCCTTAATTTGCCCTCCTCCAGCACTGATTGCTCCATACTCTTCTTCACCACTGACACTGGCTTTGACCATTGGGTGGCCACTAATGGATTGAACTCTTGTATGTGTGAGCTGGAGTTGCATAATCCCGACTCCTGTTCTGGACATCTTACAGATGCTTAGAGTGTAGTACTGTATATGCTGCAAAAAGTATACGAAAAGAAGAAAAATCCTAGTAGAAACAGAGTGGAGTTATTGACAGATAATTGTCTAATAGATTTTTTTAAATTTAATGCAGGGTCTCCAAACTATGATCCAAGGGCCACATCCGGCCCGTAGCTAGGGTCAGTGGCTTATCCTCAATGTGCAAAGGTTGAGCATTCAGTTCAGCAGAGGCAGCCTATGGTCTCTGCCACCACCCCCAGTCTCCAGTAGAGGTTCCCTCTTGTTGTGTCATCATCCCGATTTACTGGTTGCTAGTACCACTAGGAAGGTCCTTCATCCAGACCTACTCTACCTTACAACTCCCACCATGCTCTTAGAGCCCTACAGTGGTAAGGAGCACTGTGTTCAAGACCCTGCGGGCTCTGTTAGGGGAGCACTCTAAAGGGGACCCTGAGGTAAAGGGGGGACTCTGATGTAAAGAGGGACTTATTCATTTATAAAACAGATTTTTCTTGGCCTGTGAATATTGGTAAATCGTACAATGTGGCTCTTGTACTAACAAGTTTGGAGACCCCTGATTTAATGGATAATAGTGCATTGATGATTTTTCCTCTGTCCCTTGAGATCAGATATGTGGTGACATTCTACATTAGTGCTTTAGTTGTGCAATGACTTTGCAGTAAGGTTGTTGTTCTTGGCAGTGAAGGTGTTAGTGATAAAGCCTCTGATCTCATTACTGACGTAATTGTGTTTCATTGATAGGTGAGCCCTGTGCTGTGTGCCTTTTTTATTCAATGTACTTGTGACTTGTATGTACAGTTACAGAGCTCTTCTGTAGAAGACCTGTATTATACAGACCTTAAACCAGCACAAGAGCATTTTGAAACACTGACACCTTGCTGTAAAGTTTCAATTACCAAAACGTTTTGGAGCCAAATCGTCTAGCTCTTTTCACTTTTTTTCCAAGGTTATCTGTGTGTCCCTTTTTGTTATGTGCTCATTTACTTTGTCCGAGCGTCAAATAACCTGTAATCAATATTCTAAGCTGGAAAAGGCAAATCCTGTTAGGTCACCAAATTCCAGTGTTAGTGTTTCCACTTGCTGCTCAACACCCTTCCTGTCTCCAACTAGATAATTCAGATGACAGTCACAGCAAAGTAATAAAATTCATAAATATAATACAGTGTCTGTTAACGAGACACAATGCTATTTTTACAGGTATAAAGCCATAAGAATGCCTGTGATATTTTGTACTATTGTCGCTCTGTGTTTATCTTCTATTCTAGATCTGGGGACTTGGGTTTTACCTCTTCTCCAGTGAGGTCCAGATACAGCAAACAGTGTGAAGTGACATATTCAATGAACGAATGTACCAGATTTTTTGAAAGCGGGGCATAAAGTGTATAATAGTGTAGATCTTGCAAATCCAAAGCTTGTGGACTCTGAAACATAGCATCTCATATGACTTTATAGATATCAAAAAGAGCATAGACTGATTTTTAGAGTGCCCAGAGATTACTTCCTACATGGTTATAAAATACATACTTTTATCAATAGCATTTAAACGATCACACTTATAAATACAGTCATTATGCCTCTATCACATAGAAATCCCTAGCCAACATTCATTGACAATTGAGATATCACCGTAATGTGACTCAGGTCAACTTGCTATATCCAATGTTCACCTTTACATTGTCTATAACAATTGTTATAGTAGACTAGGGATCCTTATTCCTCTACACGTTTTGCAAACGTAGTTTGCTTTCTCAGGAGGATGATTGATGCTAAGGCCTCCTTTACATGGTCATCATACTACAGTGAACCATACATGCCCATGCAGGCAGTCCCATTCATATCACAGCCACTACTCTCAGTTTGACAGCTTTGTTAGTGCGGATGCGGGGGCCTGAATGCAGACAGGAAACACTGTCCTTGCACAGGTATACTCTGTAGTAAACCTGTGTGAACAAGGTCTATTTCTGTATTAAACATAAAGGCAATTACTAGAAAATACATCCTGTTTATGAATATCAATTCACATTTCATAGTTGTGTGATGTCCAATGCCGAATTACTGCATTATGAACACACAAGGCTGCTCTGCAAAGCGTCACCTCCGCTGGCTGGGTCCCTGGCTTGACACCTGCTGAAGTTTTCCAATTCTTCACCTCCCCCGGTTGACGAGGATACTGCTTTGGTACTTCAGCTACTTACTGTGGTCCCTGGTAATAAGGTGGTTGGTCGCTTTGTGGTGACAGTTTCCCTCTACCTCCGACCACGACAGGTTCTACGGTCGGCAGAACCATCACTTGGTTGGACTGGAAGCCGCAGTCCCAATCCTGCGCTGCTTTTCCTGCTTCTGGATAGGCCCTCAGACAGCCTTGCAGCCAGATGTTCCCAGGACAGGCCTTAGGTTTCTGGCCTAGCAGCCCGGGGTGATACAACACACGTCCACCCAGGCAGCCATCCAGGTGGCACAGAAAACCCAGATCACCTGACCTCACCCAAATAAATAGGCTCTCCCAACAGGCCAAGGGACCCAAGAAGATCCCTGCTCATTGGTTGAGATACCCCATCTATTCCTAACCTGTCCTTGCAATGCCCTTGTCTTATCTAATGTCACCAGATACCCAGCCATCTAGTGACAGAAGAGAGAAGTGCAGCAATTCCAGAATTGGGGTGGAATCAATTGACCTCCTATCAATTGGCCAAGGCAACTATACCTGGCAGGTAAATTTACTAGCAACCCTGCCTAACCATCAGGGTGCTACACTTCTTTTCTTGTTATCATTAGCAAATTCCATACAAATGGCTTGGCACCAAAAAAGCTACTTTATTTTGTTTTCCCTAAAAGGGGCGGTACTGGGAGGTAGGTAGAGGGGGAACTCAGGAATTGTGCTTGGAGGTGGGTAGGGGGCAGAGACAAGGGGTGGCTCAGAAGGGGGGAGTAACTGCGCATATTTGTGAAAACGAGCCCTGGCTATAGCTGCTATAGAAGACTCAGGAGAATGAATGGTGTCCACCTTGATAGATATAGCCATTTTAATAGATACAGAATCTCTTGTGACGTTTGTATATTTCATATTGGCATAAATTTCCAAGTTGCTCAGATCTTCTAGGTAAGAAAAAGATAATATGTACAGTAACACTTAATGGAATGAAGGCTGTGATGCAGCCTCCTGTATAGTGTTCTATAGGCCTATTAATTGCACTATTTTGCTACACACTCGGGCTGCAGCATTATCCTAAAGGTTTGTCTGCTATAATGTTCAGGTTTCATCAGACTCTGTTCATCCTCCCCAGTCTAATGAGCCAGCATATGTAAAGTAGGGCAATTGAGCAAGTGCTTAATAAGAACCTTTGTAATCTATGAGAACATCCCATCCTTCACTTCTATAGCTTTACTTAGAATAAGTTATAAATATCCTAGGACTTGCATTAGGAGTTGTTGGAGATGATTCTTCAGGGCTGTCTGACCTTTTACGTAAGTTTAATAGTTGAAAGAAAATGTTTTGTCTACGGCACTTATGTGTTTTGATCCCATCGCCTCTTCTATTCTCTAAGCTGAAAGCAATGTACTAAAATAACAAGCTAACTATAAGAACTGTATAATGTAGAATAATATTTCTCAACATTAATCTTCATCTAATCCCAAAGACCAAAATATATATTTGCAGTTTACCGATCCTTAGACTGGCTTTTTTCATTTTATTTTTGCATGGTAATCTTGGGAATAGTTTACTTCCTTTCCTAGGGTGACAACCCACACATGTTCCAATGTATATATGGAAGAGCCCTGGGTGTCACTAGGCTGCTCTCCAGATTTGGATGTCTTCTTCTCCATCTATATTACATGTGATTTCAGTTACTTTCGCAAATAAGTACCAAGGACTCAGTATTTTTTGCAGGATTTTTCCGCGCTTGCTAAAAATGTTGTTCGCTTGAAAAAGCAAAATGAATGCAGCCAGGACTTTCAAAGAATGTTTAGTTGCAATATATTACTTGTTTTGATTTTGGATTTAATACCGCTTTAAGAGTGGGTTCCTGGGTTTATATAGTTGCCCTTTCAGAAACCTCCTGTCGCTTTTGAAACCACAACATCATTTTTTCACAGAGATCTGTAAATGAATAAAGTACAAATCCCATCTGTCACTGCAGCAGAAGAACTATTTCTCAGAGGGTTTTCTTGTGCGCCCCCCCATCACCTTCTGGGACCTGTGTGTCTCAGAAGACAGGACCATTCAGAAAGTGCTGTGCGACTCGCACATGCCTACATGCCTGCTTGCCTTTAGTAAGGATACCGGCACCTGCATCCGTAGCCCATTGGACGGGTCGGCTTCGGGTGCCAATATCGCAGGCTCCCTGGACAGGCAAGTGTCCTAATGTTAAAAGTCAGCAGCTGTAGTGTTTGTAGCGGCTGACTTTTATTTTGTTTTCAGCCAGGCTGGAACTCCGCTTTTTAAATGCTTGTTTTTGGGTTTGGATGCACTTAACTTAAAGCGGAGTTCCACTCCAGAATTTTTTTTTTACATTATTCAACTCCATTCAATACCTAGAACATCTTTTGGAAATAAAAAAAATTTTTTTACTCACCTCTTCAGGTCTGTTGCTAGGGCGTCCCTTCTAATCTGCCTCTTCCTCTCCAAGGCGCCTGACGTCATTTTCCCTCTGCGCCCGTGCTCGCTAGTGCTCCTGGGAGATGTCTGTCGTCATTTCCCAGGAGTCACTGGGTGAGTGCCGAGGTCTTCGTTGCCATCACAATGGGGGCGGGCACTTCCGACGAAGCCGCCCGTTGTGATGGCAACGTCAGAAGTGTGCAGTGCATGCTGGTAGCTCAGCTGCACCAGAGCCCGGAAGATAGTGTTTGTGGGCTTCACATGCCCACAAGCACTATGGAAACCTCTACAAATCAGGAATAGAAGATATATTCCTCTTTAAAATCGGCAATCAAGCAACGATTTTTAACACAATCGTGAGTGCTTTTAAAAATATCCATTATCAACAAAAGATATATGGCTATTAAAATTAAAAAAAAAAAACAAAAAAAAAAAACAGTGGGAACTCCCAAAAAAAACCCACACTCCTATAGGCCAAGTTCACCTTTTTCACATTTAAAATCTATGCGGTTGTGCTGATCAGCACCCTCGTAGTCTATTCACTCTTCTTCCAGCTTTCTAACTGAAAGCCCGTAAAGAGGTATGAGCAGAAAATTTGGAGGTAGAGTGTGCAGGAGACTGACATTGCACCTGCAATCCAGTAATCTTGGGTGCAATGCTTTGCAGGCTTCTGAAAGAAAAATAATAAATGCACTTTTTTTTTTTTTCTGCAAAAATGTATGCATTTATTTTCTTTTAAATGTGAACTTGGTCTTTAAACATTGAATGTATAAAATAAACCTTACAGAGTTCTTTAAGAAATAAGCATTTTTGGAACCATAAAAATATCTGTATAAAATTGCAGATCTTTGTCTTTTCTATGGTAAGAGAGGACCTGTCACTTGAGCGACAGAGGCCTTGGTTGGTTATGAATGCAATGCTTTAATTTATTCATTTGACCAATTTTAATTTATATTTTATTATCCTCTGTTTTGTACTTCTGTTTTTATGATAAAGTGACCTTTGGCAAATAACTTTAAATCTTTTGCTACAAATCATTTAATTCCTTTTTTGGAACATTGTGCCTGTAAAATCAATGCAGGACTGGTTTAAAAGGGAAAAAAAGAAATCAAAGTGTTGTAAATAACCTCCTAAGCAAACATTTAGAGATGGTAGATAAGGAGCTCATATTTCATACTGCACGCCATGCATGGTCCCTAGGTCCCTGACTTGACCTTTCATACTGAGGTGTGTGATTGTTTGTTTGTTTGGTTTTTTTTCTTTTTCTTTTTTTTTTTTTTTTTTTTTTTTTTATATTAGTATTTTTTGTTACATAAAAGCACGTTTGTGTTTGAATTTCCGTTCCTTTCTTCTTCTTTTCTGTTTTTTTTTTCTTTGGCATATTGCGTGCAGTAGATCAAATTTGTTCATACATTTGTCAGATAGTTTGCAAGACAAATATGACATGTATCTATATGGATAATTCTATAATAATAGACTGAGAAAGAAATCCCATTATTGAGATCCATTGTGATCTCCATACTATGGGAGGGATTATGTACAATTATATATAGTTGCAGCTTGTATAATTTATCTTGTTTTAACATGCAGCGATGGCTACAATGGAGATTACAAATAACCTTACAAGGCTGTTGTTTAAAAAGTATAAATAAAATCTTTTCAAAGTTTGGTGGAAAGGGGGAATTTTGAAAAGCTATTATCGGATTAGTGTACGGTAGAGTTTGGGAGCGTTCTTTCATAGTATGAACAATGTTAGTATTCTCTTTCAGTTTTATAAAATAAACCATCTGGTATATCATTGGGCTGATGGCTTTAATGTCTGGACATCATTCACACTTATGTTTGTATTGTCAGATAATTCTGCGCCGCATCATTCATGTGTATGCAGGGAAATATGTACTTGTCAATAAATACATGGGTAGTATAATTTTTTGGTGAAATAATATTTTTTTTTATCATCTATTTCCAGGTAAAGAAGTTAAAAACATTTACTGGAGAAATAACAAAGCTGTCTCTGGCAGATTCCTTTATGTACATGTTGATTCAAGTGCCAAAGTAAGTTTGCAAAGAATAAAATCTGCCTCTCAAAACTTTTTTTTTTTTTTTTTTTTGTATACTCTGCTTCTTTTTAAAAATACATCTGAACTATTAGTGTCCTGCCAATTATTATTTTATTTTGCTTGGAATGGGGAAGGAAAAGCCTCTGCCACGTTTTTAGGTGTGTGTTTAGGAAGTTTCTGCATTTGTTCCAGTGACCCCTGTCAAGGGTTTCTTTTGGGCCTTTGGGACAGGATCCAAAGGGAAACCTTTTTAGGGCTTGTTCCACTTGTTTTGGTTGGCAATCTGAATGCCAATTGTTCAGAGAACATTTGACAGGCAGCAAGGAGGAGTTGTATCACCACCTCACTGCGTTCTTCAACCCCTTGAACCCCGCACTAGTGCACCACAATTGCATGCAGTTGCAGGGTGCTTGCAACAGGTGCTGAGAGATCTGCCCATCTGTTCCTAAATTGCCGGACCATTAGGACTTGTCACAATCATCCCCCTTCTTTGGCTTCTCTGATGTCTGTATTCCATGACATCAGAGTGGGCAGATAAGAAAATGTAAATTCTGATATCTGATCGTTAATTAGGTAGGCTAGCACTGGCTGGGAAAGCTGCAAATAAATAGTGATAACTGTTGTCAGGAGCTGCTTGGCAATGGCATCACCAGCCATGGTACTAAAGGCTGCTGGTGTTTTCTGATATTTATCACAAGTCTATGGGAAAGTGGTGGGCACATTATGACGACAGAAGTCCTAACACTTTGATGAGGGTTGCAAAAAACTGCAGCGTGAGGGGTGGGTATTGACCTCCTGCAGCATTGACACAATCGCCATCACAACTGCCAACTTCTGTGCATCCATCGTCTTCTTTCTTCAGACACTGATATTACATGCTGGCATTACAAGGGCACCACAGTGGCTTAGTGACAACACTTCTGCCTTGCAGCACTGGGGTCCTCCTGTTTAAATTCCGACCAGAACACTTTCTGCATGGACTTTGTATGTCTTGCCTGTTCTTCACATTTTAAAGACCAGCTGATGGGTTCATAGTTTCTGACTAAATTGGGTACACTGCCATGCATGTGAACACAGAAAAAAACATGAATAGAAGAAAGGGTAAGGAGTCTTATGGCGGAAGAGACATACAAATGTTCTACTACCCTGAATATATTTATGAGCATGTGCTGGTATAAGAAACCATAGCTTTCTATCTTTCCATCAGAGCAGCGGTATCTACATATTCAGAAAAGAGAGAGAGTATTTCAATAAAGCTCATAGTTGCATACAACTAAATAACTCAGTCAATGCAATTACAGAAGGATGGGCTCATATTGATTTATTACTAACCTCACACAGGATGACAGGAATTTGCTCACGTAGAAAAACTACTTAAACTTCATATTTTTTGAACATATCACTGCTCTGTTTAGTGCACCTCCTTTCTAATTAGCTTTTCGGTGCTTGTTTTGTAACCACTATTTGATCGTCATGCATTGTATGATTTTATTGTTCTTTTTGTTGTCCCCTAGTTATTCTCTGCGAATAGAAGCAATGGTGCTTAAAAAAGAATTTTCACCTTCCTATTCCTCTTTGAGTAAAAACATGATGGTTATCAGGCTGGCTACAAAAGGTGAGTGAATGAGTAACCTGGCAGAGACTTCGTTTTACTTCTTGTATATGAACTCATTGGATCATCATCTGCCAGTAAATGACCATAAACTGGACTATGCTGGATTTTTAGGTTCTATTTTCCAATACATTTGTTTGATGGTAACATGAAGATCTAGTGTGCATATGTGTGCGTGTTTTTCCATATGACCACTTGTGTCCCCCCACCCCCCGCAGTCCAGAAGTTTGGCTTGGATGCCAAATGATCAAGCACATCTGGCTATATCATGTTATTTGTTATTGTTGGGTCATGAGTCCAGCTTGTACATGATCACCATTTTCTTATAAATACAGTAGTCTCTGAATAATGCTGCTGGGATACCAGGGTATCGCAATCCATTGGTGTTTTTTTTTTTTTTCCAACCATTGTTAGAATATAGTGACTGCAGGGTAGGATGGCACTGCAACCTACATCTTTAGTCATGAGATACAGAATTTGAGATACAAGAAGCCAAGTGATTCAGCCCACCAGTTTAGCTTTGAGAGGTTGCACCCTTTTTGTCACCCTCTAAATAACCAGTCACTTAAAGCACTATATACCTGAAGTATTGCTTCAATGTTTGGGTGCCTGTTACCCGAGTATGTATTTTTAACTTTACTTTGTACAGTATCTTCTAAATATCTGGCTAGTCAGAAGGATCTAGTTCTTATTTGTAAATGTTAAAGCACACCCTTTGTACAAAGTGTCCATTAATTACAGCTCTGGGTGCTGCAACCTCTTTGGAAGGGATAATTTAGGATCATTGAAGGGGCCTGACCCACATTTTGTTAGGGTGTGTAATTTGGGAGGATAGACAAAAACTGAATCATTCTTCTGGTTATATAGGGTTACATGCTATAAATAAGTGTGGCATATATTTTATTTCTATAAACTTGACAATACAGTGTGTAAACCTTCTACAGACAAACTTAAAGTGGTTTTAAAGGTAGAAGGTTTTTTTTTGTTTTTTTTAAACCTTACTGCATTCTATGCAGTAAGGTTAAAAAAAAAACTTTCTGCAGGCAGCTCCCCCCTAAATACTTACCTTGGCCTAATCTCGACCAAGCGGTGCGTATGAGAGCAAAGCCCTCTCATTGGCTTAGATACAGCAGCGGGGGAGCCATTTGCTCCTGCTCCTGTCAATCACAGCTATTGACAAGGGAGCGGGGGTGTGGGCAAGCCCCGCTCTGTGTGTATTATGGACACCCAGGCTGGTGCTCAGGAGCAAGCATGCACAAGTGCTCCCATAGCAAGCGCTTGGGGGGAGGAGCCAGTAGTTCCGGCGGGGGGACACAAAAAGAGGAGGATCAGGGCTGCTCTGTGCATGCTTGTGTGTTTTTTTTTTTGTTTTTGTTTTTTTTTGTTTTTTCTTTAAAGTAGCCTTTACAATCACTTTAAAGTATGGCTTTCATTAGTAAGTTAGGTAGAAAGGTTTAATTTATTACAAATAATTCCCGAGCACTATGAGTTGGTTACAAAACACGGAACAGATGCTTACTTTGCTCTTTGAGGCATCCTTTCATCGGAATCATTCATATGTGTGTATAAATTTAGACTTTCTGTAAACAGCCTTTTTTTTTCTTTTTTTTATTCAAGAAGCAAACAGTCTGTACACCTTGAAAAGCAGCCTAAGCTGAGTACACACTATTCAATTTTTTTTTTTTTTCATTCAACCCTACGGTTTGATCGAAAAAAAACCCGTCATCTCCGGTCGGAGACACTGTAATAACACTGCGAGGTTAGTAGAGTGATCTCCCCCACTGAGCTGATATGTTCTGAAACACTCCAATCAGCGCTCTCCACCATTGGGAGAGCGCTGATTGGGAGTTGGTCGGATGCTGGTTTTCTAGCATGCACATCCGACAGAAGCCGGGCAGAATGTCTTAACTGACAAATGTCTCCTGACATTCTGCCCATGTATACGGGGCCTAAGGCTCCACCTGCTGATTCTAGTGGGGATGGAGAAGAGAATAATAAAAAAGAAAAAATCAGGATAGAAAAGGCTGCTTCCTATGTACATAGACAAATACAAAAAGAAAACTTTTTTTTTTTTTTTATTACATTGTCTTACAATAATATTTCTTGTTTTAAAACACTTTAAAGTGTTCTTTTAAATTTATTTTCAAGGAGCGTTAAAGTTGTATAGTTTTGCTTTTAGGAGTTGAGGCCATTGTGGACTCTTTGGGTTTAAACATTAATTACACACCTGATCTGATGAGTAATAACTTTACCTGACATTCATGACTATTATGAGAAGTGAAGTTGTAGAATTTTTATAGCCAAATTAAAGGCTTAAGACACTTAGAATTTTGATGACTGGAGAAAAATGAATGGTGAGGTGGACTCATCGGTTACAGCTGCAGTTGAAAGTACTCAAATTTTTTTTTTTTTTGTGAAAATGAAGTGTAATATACTCGTCTAATCCTGCTCTGTCAGCACACAGCTGGCACTGTTTGGACCTTCCTCAATGTAAGCGCTCAAAGTTCCAGGTATTCCTGTGTGTTCTGATATACACTTGCTTCTTGGGTTGATAAGTTCGGATCATGGCGCCCACCACTAGCCATCTCCTAATCTTCACTATGAACAAGTGCAGCTGCCCGACTTCGTAATGGCACAATAATGAAGCTTTAAAAATGAAAAGGGATAAGGCCAAGCTTATGCCCATGTGTGATCTGAAATTCCCTTTCTTCCTAGGATGTAAGTATATAGTAGCACTAGGGGTTTCTGGGTACCTAGGACCTGACTTGCAAGTCCTTGGGATCGTTCGTGCTGACCCTTGCTGGTTTAGGTTGGCATGGAAAACTTGCTTATGTACAAGGGTGTTGCTGAATGCTGCCTTTTCGTATTTCAGTGCAGAGCTGCTTAAACATGCTGTCAAGTATAGAATGCTGCAAAACTCTGCCTTTTCAATGCCAACCCATCTCGATAGAATTTGCCTCATTCACAGAAATTCAATGCAAAGCAGGCCAAAGAATTGTCATCCAAACTTGTCCATCTTAAAGGGCATGTATGAACTTAAAATTTATAGTTTATAGTTTTGTGAAAGAATAGTGAAATTATTCTCTTTTTGTTGTTTTTACAAGTGAGAGCTGTCATTAGAAATGTGATAGGAGATGATTAAATGTAAAATAATGCCATCCGTAGCTACAGCCTTGTAAAAAAGTTTTTTAGAGCATCCTTCTAAAAAAAAAAAAAAAAAAAAAAAGAAGAAAAAGCATTGTATTGCTCTTTCAATCATGAATAATAAGTAGAGGATATATTACAGTTACCATGGTAGTGAGAGGTATTCTATTACACAGGCTTGTACAGATGCATGTAGACAGAAGTGTTAGCCACTTCTAATACTACAGGGTTTGTGCTGTTCTTTAGTGGTGTATTTTAGGTGGGGTCACTGCACCATGCAATACACCATGGTTTACGTGTTTAGAGAAATGAGAATTTAATACATGTGGAAAATTAGATTTTGCATTTGCACCTTGTTCTGAGCATTCCATAGTAAATTGTGTGTGTTTGTTTTTTTTTTTTTCAGAGCTGATGTCATGTGAGCAGCTGCATTCCATTTTGTACTTGGTGCTGCAGGCTGGGAACATTATGAATGCGGTAAGGGTGAAGCCTCCTGCTGCACCTTACATCTCCCAACATCTCTTCTATTTACATATGTAGTTTAATGACTTTTTACATTTTCTTTGTTCTGCAGGGAGGTTATGCTGGAAATGCTGTTGGCTTTAAACTGTCATCATTGCTCAGGCTTGCAGACACAAAGGCAAATAAACCTGGAATGAATCTGTTACATTTTGTGGCTTTGGTATGTATACGCCATCTTCGTGTTTCTCTCTTAAACTCTTGTATATGGTTTTGCTGGGAGGCTGCTACTACCCACATGTTGTGCATCTTGCATAGCTCACAACTGTCCCTGATTTCAAGGGAGTGTCTCATTTGGAACACAGTCCCTCTGTCCCTCTTTCCTCCTCATTTTGTCCCTCTTTTTGGTCTGATCTATATAGTTGTATATAAAATGCACTTTTTATATTTCAAAAAGTGTTCCACAGTGCTAAATGTTTTATCCAAATTCTAAATTGCTGAATTTGTAAATTTAAAAAACCAGTATAAAGGAATAGTAGTGGTAAAAAAAAAAGCACTTGTGGGTTTAACCAATCATTTTTTGTATAATTCTCCTTTAAGGGGGCGTGGCAGGGTGTGTCCAATGCTGTCCAACATATTTTTGCAGGGTGTGTGTCCAACATATTTTTGCTAATAGGTGTTGCCATGTCAAAAAGTTGGGAGGTATGCATCTATACTGATGTGCACAATATTGAAAAGATACCACAAGTGCTGTATTAGGCCAAAGGCAAGAGGCAGCCATGGGGGGGGGGGTGCAAAATGTGCAGCAACCCTCAGAAATCACTTTTTACAATAGCCCATTTTTATAATCAAGTACATGTACATCCAAAACCTCTTCTTCTTCTCTTTTTTTTTTTTACTAGAATTATACTGGGGTAGATCCCCTTTCAGATATTTACTGCTATCCAGAGCTTACAGGAATTAAAGTGTTACTAAACTCACAACACTAAAGGCAGTCTGTATTTGCAGTAAAGCATGCTTGTTATACTTGCTGTGGAAGCTAAGGGGTTATTCCTGCGCATTGTGTAAAAAAAAAAAAAACGGGTTTTTTTTTTTTTTTTTGGGGGGGGGGGGGGGGGGGAGGGTGCATGCAATCAGCACTATCCAGTCAAAGGATCAGGGGTCATTCAGCCTCATAGGACAGTCAGGACAATGAAAACTCCCCCTACAAGCTTTAACCAGTGCTTGGCCAGACAGAAATTTATAAGACTTCCATTTACTGCTGATGAGAAAAGATATTTAGCATTTTTTTTTTTTTACTAAAATAATTGCATTTCCATGTCCTGTGTGCTGTGGGAGACCTGATATAGTGAATGCAGGGTCTTGGGTAAAGTATGGAATACTTAACACTTTTAAGGGAGTATCTGAAACAGACACAGACAGCAATACAAACGCTAAAACATGAATAAATGTAAAGCTTTATAACAGAGCACTAAACAGACCAGTAAAACCCTGACAGAGGCTTTTAGATTTCCTGGCTCTATGCATATTGTGAAAAAAATAAAACGTTTTGGCTGGGCAATAACTTTAAGATGGTTTCTGATTTGGTTGCTAATGCAAACTGGCCCTAGTGCTTTGCTACATGCACCCTGTCTAGAGTTGTTCCCAGAGCCCCAATTCTGCAAGGAAACCATTGTTACCACTGAGCCACCTGTGAGCATTCATAGGATATTGATGTATTTTAATGTTTCTGGTACTTCTAATAAACTACTTTTATTTGTGGCTTTAAAGCATTCGACAATGCCCTTAATATGATTTCTATTTATTCCAGGAAGCCCAGAAAAAAGACGCTGCTCTTTTGACCTTCTCGGAGAAGCTGCCGCATGTTAATGGTGCAGCCAGGTAATAACAGTACACAGAAATTACATTGATAAATTGTATTAAGTCAGAAAGTCCTTGCAGGGCCCAGCATTATTGGGGGTCCAATTTGGGAACCCATATTGATGTAGAGAACTCCGCACTGGGATATCTGACATGTCTATTTGTGCCGTATAAAGGTGGACGGGCCAAATGTCAGTCCCAGGGAAATTCTGTGTGTGATATTTTTATGCACTGAATACATCCTGTGAGCTGCTCTCACATGCTCTGTACATGGCAACATAGCCCTGGAGGAAATGAGATTTCTATTGTTTGTACATAAGGCAAAGCAAAATACCAGTCTCCTGTTTACCATGTGTGGTGACAGGCGTCAGCTGGAATAAAATCGGTGTGTAGTCCTTGTGTGCTAAAACGTGCACAAGAGAGTTCTTTCCAGGCACATGGGGACAGGCTGATTGTGCCCGTGACTTTGACACCTAAGAAGATCCAGGTTTGTTTCATGGCAATGTCTTGTTTATACTGTACACATAACCTTGCCTGAGACTAAACTCTGAGCAGTCATAGCTTCCCGCATTCATTTAAGGACGTATGAGCAGATGTGTATACATGCATTAAACCCCAACACAAAATCCCATTGTGGGGGTTATGTGTGTGCAGTTTGGACCCTTCTGTATTTTAGGAAATGTAACCCAGAAAATACTAAGCACCATTTTATGTTTTATATATCGGGGTATTTTAAAGGTGGTTATATACAATTCAGACAACAATCATTGCTCATGTGGTTCCATATTTTAGTCCCTTTTCTAAATTCAAAAAGTGACCTATAAGCCTAGCAAGTAACATGCATTTTATTCAGCACTTGCAACCATCAAGAACACTTGTTACCACCCCTAGAGAACAGATTTTCCATTAGTCTTTACATTGGGCCCTGAGCATTCTATGGCTACCAAATATAGAGAACTTCTTTTTAAAAAGTGCTTGTAGGCATTAGATGGCTCTGGTGTAGAATTTTACTTAGTGCCCATATGCTAGGCAGGTATTTTATTACATGTTGAGGACATGGACTTAGAAAATATGTCTGTAGCTGTCTTGCTTTTGAATGGCTAACTAGCTTTTATGAGATTTCTCCGTCAGTCTTTCATTCTAACTGGTGACAAGGTGAATTATGCTAGATGGGTTTATGTGTTTTGTTAAGCATACAATGTCACCTATACGTTACACTTCAAATTAATACTCGGCCTAGGTTCACACTACTGCGATGCAATGTGCTGCAAATTTGATCCTTTTTTTTTATCCTGTGTGAGGTGCGAATTTGCCTTGCGTTTTGAGGTGGACGGGTGAGGATTTACTGCTATTTTACCACGAGTTTCAGGAGGCAGACAGTGAACACTTCGCCGAGATGTGAACTGTGTGCTGCGAGTTTACTGCAAGTTCAATTGAAGCCTATGAAGATAAAATTTGCAGTGCACCATAGGAATTTGCATCGTTTGCACAGGACCCTTTTTTTTCTTGCAACGCATAGATGTGAACCAAATCTATAGCATACTATGCTTTCTACATGACCTGTGCATCTTTGTGTTCCTAAACACACAAACCCGCTGTAAATTTGCATCAGTGTGAACCTAGGCTGAGAACAGATCTTGGACAGTGTCCATCTGAGGATTTTACATTAATCCTTGCATATATGTAGTAAACACAGGGATTCTTGCTTGTATACTTTGCAGTACATCTCCAAGCTGGCCAATTGTGTCGGTGTGATCCCTCTCTGGCCATTTCACTCCATACTCTACAGTGCCAAATACGTAATTACTCCTAGCTTTTTTCCTAGCCTTTCCGCTGTACATTATTAATCTCCCTGCAGCAGCACCAGCCTGATCGAAAATGTTGCACATGTGCCTGGTTCATCTGTAGAGAATAATGGATGTCTTGTGTGCATATGCTGAGCTAGAGATGAATACTGCCATTGTTCTCTGTGTTCATCTTTACCTGGGTGCATCCATCAGATGGGAATACCTACCTGACTGAATCCTGTGCTTGGCCCAGAGCAGGCTGGGACAATAGAAAAATTCCATTATAAGTGAAAATGCTGAAGCGCTGCTATGTGTATAAAGACTAATAAGGTGAAACACAGAGCAGCTGCACTATTCAGATGATCTCAAACATGAAGGTATAAAATTTCCTAAACAATGGAGCGCTTGCTCTGTGTATAATGTGCATAAAGTGACATGTCCATAATTCAATCAAAAAATAGATGGTGACAATTTCAAACATAGAATATATAAAAAAATGTATATACCAAACTTATAGTCAAAATATATATGTATGTGTGTGTATATGTGTGTGTGTGTGTATGTATGTATATATATATATATATATATATATATATATATATATATATTAATAAAAGTGCTCCTACACAAAGTGTAATAGTCGATTTATTTAAACCGTGTCACCACTTCCACCACCAGGTGCAATGCCTGCTCACCTTCGGAGGCGACCGCCTTGGGTCATATACAGCTCTTAAAGACAAAATTTAAGATGGTCCATTCATTTCCTTAGGAGACCCCCTTGGGTCATGCAAAGCTCTAAATAATGTTTTAAAATTGGTCCAGCCGTCTTGAATGACTCGAGAACAGAAAAACAGCCTTTCACCGCGCAACAATGTAATTACATCAGGGCCATAGATAAAAACATATGGCAATATCCCATTCACATGTTACATCATCTTGTATATAGCTTGTATTATATAAGGCTACATATAAGGCGTCACAGATCACATGACTTTTTCAAGGGATAAGGAGCCTAGTGACGAGCGGGGTTTTAAGCACAAGCTTGTTTGCATGTTACCGTGGTGATGGGTGACTCATCGGATCATCGTGCCTTCCGTAAAGTAGCGGTAACTATCGATTTTGCATAAAAACAAACCACTTTAACACCAATTGAACCATGAGACTTGATTCTAAATATGCGAGCATATATTTTGTACATAGATGAACTATATAACTATAAGCTAATGTTAATAAATATATATACAGTGTGTGTGTGTGTGTATGTGTGTGTGTATATATATATATATATATATATATATATATATATATATATATATATATATATATATATATATATATATATATATATATATATATATATATATATATATATATACCCCTGCTGAGAATGCATCATAACAGATATGAGACATATAAAGGAAAATAATTAATATTATCTAAAAAAATCTACAATCTAAAACAAGGAAGGGGGGAATCAAAAAATCAATTTCAAATGAAATGTACTCTGAATTTTTGATCCCCTCCCCCCTTCCTTATTTTAGATTGTAGAGATTTTTTAGATAATTTTAGTTTCCTTTATATGTCTCATATTTTTTTATGATGCATTCTCAGCAGGGATATATATCTATCTATATTCTAACATTAGCTTATAATTATATAGTTCATCTATGTACAAAATATATGCACGCATATTTAGAATCAAGTCTCATGGTTCAATTGGTGTTTTAGCAAAGGGATTTTTTTTTTTTATGGTTTAAAGTTGTTTGTTTTTATGCAAAAGCGATAGTTCTCGGCATTTTACTGAAGTAAGGCATGATGATCCGATGAGTCACCCATCACCACGGTAACATGCAAACAGGCTTGTGCTTAAAACCCCGCTGCTCGTCACTAGACTCCTTTCCCTTGAAAAAGTCACGTGATCGGTGACACAACGTGCAGGGAGGAGTTGGTGACATGTTCATCCGGTGTCTCAGTTACATGGTTGTAACGGCGAGAAGGAGGGCAGTGTCTCCCTGATTAGCCTTACATATGACAAGCTATATACAAGATGATGTAACATGTGAATGGGATATCTCTATATGTTTTTATCTGTGGCCCTGATGTAATTGCGTGATGAACACAGATTAAATCGACTATTACACTTTGAGAAGGAGCACTTTTATTTAATATATCGACTATAATTTTGGTTTTATCATATTTTTAATATATTCTATGTTTTGAAATTGTCACTAGAATTTTAGAAACATTACATTGTATACATCTTTTTAGTAGACTTGCATTAGTAGTAGTACTTAAATCAAAGATACTGCTGATTTTTTTTTTTTTTTTTTTCCAAATGTATTATTGTCCTTAAAGTTGGGTTACCTGTGTTTTAATTTGAATGTATTTTTATTTTTTGCATCCTATGCTCGTGGTTATATTGCGTGTGTTTTTGTTTTTGTTTTTGTTTGTTTTTTTTTAAATAAAGTTAACGACGTTGCAATGGAACAGAGAGTCATTGTCTAATTTTGATTTCTCTGCATAAAGTTTTTCCTGTAGAATAAAGAGCAGAATTTAACCTCCTGGTGTCAGGCACTTGGCTTTCCCACATTTCTTGCTGGGGGCTGCTTTTACTTGTTACTATGACAGAGAAAGCAGGGTCAAAAGGCTGATTCATGCACAAAAGCCCAGCTTGTACGCTGGCAGTGAGCAAACCAGAGCCCTTCGAATAGTGAGGGAGTGTACGATGGCATGGTGAGAAGCATCAATCCCATTTCTCCCACACATCTGTTCTGTATGTATACAAGCCTCCACATTGTCTAGGCCTTGGCCATTGGTGACATTTTCCCCCTCCTTTCTTTATCACGGTTAGATGTTCAGAATCTGTTTTATACAGAACCCATTTATATCTATTACTATTTGCTAGAACCAGATGTGCCGAGTGGAGTCTGATGTCTCTTGTCTGAAATAACACAACATAGTTCTAACAGGAAGCAGACCTTATTCCATTATTTCACTAGTTATTAGTTACGGAAATATGTCAAGCAATTAGTGTTCTTACTGAATTGGTCCATTATGCTTGACTCCAGAAACAGGTGATGGGTCAGGAGACAGATAATGCTATAAATGATTTGGAAAGTTTTTGTTAAAAAGAAAAAAACGTCATTGCTCTTCTGATTGTACAACCACGGATGTGATTGGGTATCTGATGACGTTAGGCTTTTGTGCCAATTAATCTCTGCTGTCTGTAAGGTTTGTCATGTGAACGTTTTGCATTGTTGGGGAAAAAGCTCTGTGAGGTTACTTGCTTCCACCCAACTTATCTTACCTTTTGCTTTTGACAAGGAGGCAAGACTTTGAGATTCAGGTGTTTGATGTAATTAAATATTACAGATTTAATCTCGGGTACTGTGCTTTCAATTGTTATATCATTTTTGCATATACTGTATATCTAAAATTATATATATATTTTATTAATTTAATTTATTTATTTATTTATTTTTTAAGGTTATCTACAGAAAATATGGAAACGGAATTTCATTCACTCTCTACAAAAACAAAAAGCATTAAAGACCAAATCAAAAAGGACCCTGAACTGGTGCAACAAATGGAAGACTTTCTGCAGGTAATCAGTTGCATACACTTTAAGGCCTGGGCGCTGTCACATTTAATTGGAATTGAAACTGTAATGTTTAAAGCAGTATTAAACCCATAAGCAAACATTTATTATATTGCATCTGATCAATTCTTAGATGTGATGGTTGCAGTAGTTTTTTTTTCTTTTTTTTAGGCTTACGTTCTATTTTTCATCTGGTGATCAAGCCAGTAAGTCTGAACAAGCTCTTTTGCAGTTATAAGGATGAGACAAACCATTTAACACTGCCAGGGGTGCTTGCAATGATCAGATTTATTTATGTAAAACCTTTATCCCAAAAAAAAAAAAAAAAAATACTCTCTGCTTTAACTGCTTATAAAGTATTAGCTGGAGTTTGGCTTCAGTTTATTAGTGAATTTTAATCTGGTAGTATATCTATGAGGCCCCCTCAGACTAACAATGCAAACAGAGTGGAAAAATGGCTAAAAAAAAAAAAAAAAGAAGAAGAAGAAACTAATGGTTGGCAAACTGCAATATATTAGAATTTTGGTTTTAATACTGCTTTAAGAAGTTTCTTAACTAATGGCTTGCTCCATTCAAATGAGTGTAAGAAACATGCCCCTGCATTTATAGCTACAATGATAACTCCTTAACCACTTCAGCCCCAGAAGGATTTACCCCCTTCCTGACCAGAGCACTTTTTACAATTTGGCACTGTGTCGCTTTAACTGACAATTGCACGGTATGCGGCGTTGCACCCAAACAAAATTGACGTACATTTTTTCCCACAAATAGAGCTTTCTTTTTCTGGTATTTGATCACCTCTGCGGTTTTTATTTTTTTGCGCTATAAACAAAAAAAAAAGAGCGACAATTTTAAAAAAAGCAATATTGTTTACTTTTTGCTATAATAAATATCCCCCAAAAATATATAAAAAGCACATTTTATTTTTCAGTTTAGGTTGATATGTATTCTTCTACATATTTTTGGTAAAAAAAAAAAAATCACAATAAGCGTATGTTGATTGGTTTGCGCAAAAGTTCTAGCGTCTACAAAATAGGGGATAGATTTATAGAATTAAATCATTTTTTTTATTAGTAATGGCGGCGATCTAATATATATATATATATATTTTTTTTTTTTTTTTTTTTTTATCGTGACTGTGACATTATGGCGGACACTTTTGACGCCATTTTGGGACCATTGTCATTTATACAGCGATCAGTGCTATAAAAATGCACTGATTACTTAAATGGCAGGGAAGGGGTTAAACACTAGGGGGCGATCAAGGGTCCTAGGGAGGTGTTCTAACTGTGGGGGGGGGGGATGGGAGCAGTAGATCCCTGTCATGTCACTAGGCAGAATGGGGAAATGCCTTGTTTACAAAGGCATCTCCCCGTTCTTCCGCTCCATGACACGATAGCGGACACCCGGCAGACATCGAGTCCGTGGGACCCCGCGGGCACAGTCACGGAGCACGAGGAAGGTGCGCGCGTGCCTACAATGCCTCGATTTAAAGGGGACGTACCTGTACGCCCATTTGCCCAGCTGTGCCATTATGCCATCGTGCGCTGGTCGGCTAGTGGTTAAACACCTTAAAGCAGCCTTTTCAACACAGAGGATGCCTTGAAATAACTTTCCGGTCTCTGAGAACCCCCTGATAAAAGATGACTATATCTACAACTCGTGATCCATTTGTATGCTGGTCAGTGGGAGGAATGCTTCCTACACTTGTCATTGGGAAAAATTACCCCCTTACCTATAGCTAAATAGATCAATGGTGTCAGTGGGAAATTATCAAAAAGGCAGATATTGCTCATTGCAAGGGTTCCATGGAACCCTGGTTGAGAAACTCTGCCTTTTTAAAGCAGTGGTCATTAACCCTGTCCTCAGGGCCCACCAACAGGCCAGGTTTTATGTATTACCTTGGGGAGATGCGGACTAGAATACTGCAATCACTGAGAAGCAAATGATCTCACCTGTGATGTATTTCAGTTATCTTGCAAACCTGGCCTGTTAGTGGGCCCTGAGGACAGGGTTAATGACAGGGGCGTTGCTAGGTCTACAAAAGATCTGGGGCTAGAGCCCATAGCAGTGAAGTAAAGAAAGTCATACGCTTGGGCGGGCATACACATGTATATAATATACGTGTGTGTGATAGATTATATATATATATATATATATATATATATATATATATAATTTTATTACATATCTGAGTGTGGATCCCATGGTTTGTTGTTGATTGATTTGGTCCCCAGAGAGCCCCCCTTCTTGCATCGGGGTCCCCAGAGAGCCCCCCTACTTACTTCTGGGTCCCCAGAGAGTCCTTCCTTACATCAATCATCCTAGTCCTCTGGTCTTCCTGTTGGGTGCTGTGTTCTGCCCACAACCTAATCCTCTGGTCCCCCTGCAGAGTGTTGTGCTCTGCCCACCTAGTCCTCTGGTCTCTTCTGGTCTCCTTGCAGGCTGGAGGGAGAAGAACACACTCTCTTCTCTCCAGCTATCTTGCCACACTCAGACAGGTGGCAACCCTAGACTCGGGGCTATGGGCCCCAGATTCGGGGCTATAGCCCCAATAGCCACCCCCTAGAGACGCCACTGGTTAATGACCATGTTTTCTTTTAAGCTTTGGATAGAGGAGAGAAGGGTTAAAACTTCCATAAGGTCATCCTCTGTATTTGTCCTGCAGGAGGGATTTTCTTTCACTTGCACTCTTGAAGACGTAACTGGAAGTGAGAGGTACTCTCCCCAAAGTGAGGGGGAGTTCCCCATCCACAGTTGTCACCAGAACATTTTTCCCCATTGGAAGATTTTCCATCTCTAACTTTCATGACAACATTAAATGTTATTTCAACTACAACCAAACCCATACAGGCTATTTGAATGCTGTTTTTACAAGTGAGCATCACTTGCAGCAGTTTGTATGAAGATAATAAGCTTTTTAGAGCAACAACCTTAGTAGTGTCATTAAAAGTAGGCTTTTACACATCACTAGTAGTGTGCTTGGGTGGTATTAATATAATTATATTGCAGGTTGCAGTGAAGGAGCTGAAAGAACTGGACACAGAGAGAGTGGAGTTACAGAAAGAGGGTCACACCCTTATTGATTTCTTCTGTGAAGACAAAGAAACCATGAAACTTGATGAATGTTTCCAGATATTCCGGGATTTCTGTGACAAGTTCAACAAAGCAGTAAAGGTAAGGCAACTACCTTATCAACATTTAAATTGATAGAAGGTGCCATCTTTTATACTCCAGAATGGAGCTTAAGTAGGGTGGAAGCTGACACAGATGTACAGTATCTCACAAATGTGAGTACACCCCTCACAGTTTTGTAAATATTTTATTATATATTTTCATGCGACAACACTGAAGAAATGACACTTTGCTACAATGTAAAGTACCGTGGTGAGTGTACAGCTTGTATAACAAATTTGCTGTCCCCTTCAAAATAACTACACAGCCATTAATGTCTAAACAGCTGGAAACAAAAGTGAGTACACCCCTAAGTGAAAATGTCCAAATTGGGCCCGATTAGCCATTTTCCCTCCCCAGTGTCATGTGACTCATTAGCATTACCAGGTCTCATGTGTGAATGGGGATCAGATGTGTTAAATTTGGTGTCATCGCTCTCACTCATACTGGTCACTGGAAGTTCAACATGGCACCTCATGGCAAAGAACTCTCTGAGGACCCGACAAAAAGAATTATTGCTCTACATAAAGATGGCCTAGGCTATACAAGATTGCCAAGACCCTGAAACTGAGCTGCAGCACAGTGCCCTAGACCCTACAGCGGTTTAACAGGACAGGTTCCACTCAGAACAGACCTCGCCATGGTCTACCAAAGAAGTTTAGTGCACGTGCTCAGCGTCATATCCAGAGGTTGTCTTTGGGAAATAGACGTATGAGTGCTGCCAGCATTGCTGCAGAGGTTAAAGGGGTGGTGGGTCAGCCTGTCAGTGTTCAGATCATACGGCACACACTGCATCAAATTGGTCTACATGGCCATTGTCCCAGAAGGAAGCTTCTTCTAAAGATGATGCACAAGAAAGCCTGCAAACAGTTTGCTGAAGACAAGCAGATTAAGGACACGGATTACTGGAACCATGTCCTGTGATCTGATGAGATCCTTTAAAAACCTTTCCACCTTATCCCACACGGCGAGCTCGAACTTTCGACACTCCAGGAAAGGGCTTGCATCGTGGGTGTGTCTTACAAGGAGTCACATTATCTGAGTACCCCCCCCCCCCCCCCCCCCCCACACTGAGGTAGGGCACGGGAGCAAGAAACCGCACCTGCAATGGGTCATTCAGGAACAGCAATAAGAGTTACAGCATACTAATCCCATATGGTTAGTAGGATAGTATTTTAAAGTAAGTGTTTAAATAATTAAAAGAGTTAGTGGGAACTATAAATTCCCAATTGCCAGGAAAGGTCATTGCTAGCGATGTACATCCGACAAAATATACTATTTAATTTGGTAGCAAACACCAAAAAATTCATAAAGTTAATCGGTTGGGATGATGCCATCATGAAAAGTGAAAAAATATAAAAATATGAAAATGTTTTGATTTTGATTTTCACTGCACAATGTGGAAGTGAATGAGCATAAAAGCGGGATATGAAGTGATGATTGAAGCAAAGTGCAAAAACAATGTGAAGGTGAATGAGCATAACAGTGAGATGAAAAAAAAAAAAAGGGCGATTTGTGAAAAAGTTGAAAACGAAGTAAAAGGATACAACCAAGAAGAGTGAAACAATGTGATAAAGAAAATACATATAAGGCCTCATTCTCACGAGGCGGATCCGCTTCCACTGAGTCCGCCTCGGTCCGCCGGCTCAGCGGGAGATCTCTCTGTTAATCTCCGCTGAGCCGGCGGATGACAGGTCCCTCTCTGCTCACTGAGCGGGGAGGGGCTTGTCGAGCGCCCGCTGGTTTCTATGGAGAGATCGGACGAAAATGGACAGCATGTCTGTTTTCATCAGATCTCATCCCATCCGCCAGCGACGGATCTGAACGTAGAGGCATCCGTCTGCTTTTAGCGGATTGGACCGGGTCGCAGGGATAAACTGGTAAAGGATTCCTCAGCGCTTAGTTAGTGCCATGTAAGGAAGTTGAAAGATTTTTGACTGCTGGCCTGAAAGGCCGACATGTCTATAATAAAGAAATATAATTGGAAAAAGGAGTCGGTTAGTGACTGGAGATCTGCTGTATACAGCGGAATCTCACCCTCCAAACAGCCCCCAAGAGATGGTGGTTGATAATTTACCTGAAATACGGAAGACTCGCAAGCATATGACCGTCCTGGTGGGAAGCAGGGAATCAACTCAGGATCTCCCTCCATTACCCTGATATTTAAATAATGCTGATTGACTCCCTAATGACCTGCAGGTGCCTGTGCTTCCCTCCCCCCCACCACTGGGGGGGGGGTAACGGCGCAATGGTGGCGCTCCACGTGTGGCTCCCCCAGCGTTCCGACAGAGGTCTCAGCGTTCGCTGTCTCCCCCATCGCAATTGCGTGACCCTAGTGACGTCACGCGCACGTACGGAATTCCGCGCATGCGCGTTAGTACTGAGTCCAGGGAAAATTCGGAATGCTGCCGGCAAGGAGAAATTAACCTCCAGGCGGCCAGATAGGCACTGCCACCTAGTGGAAATTATGGGGGAGCACAGGGAAAATAGTGGTGGCCTCATAAAATATTGACACTTTGGGCCCAATTTGGACCTTTTCACTTAGGGGTGTACTCACTTTTATTGCCAGGGGTTTAGACATTAATGGCTGTGTGTTGAGTTATTTTGAGGGGACAGCACATTTACACTGTTATACAAGCTGTACACTCACTACTTTACTTTTTCAGCAAAGTGTAATTTCTTCAGTGTTGTCACATGAAAAGATATAATAAAATATGTACAAAAATGTGAGGGGTGTACACTCACTTTTGTGAGATTGTGTGTGTGTGTGTGTGTGTGTGTATGTATGTATGTGTGTGTATATATATGTAATGTATGTATGTGTGTGTATATATATGTAATGTTGAATTATGTACTTTTTTTGTTTTTTTTATATTCTTTGTCTCTTGTGGCAGGATTTGGTTACCCAAGTCCTTAAGTATTTTAGCTGGAGATTCTTTTGGCATCCATCAGTTGAGCCTTTTGATAGAATTGGTCAACATTAATTAGCTGTTGGATGTCATGTGATGGTCTCAGGGCTTCGATTTTCTTGATAGAGAGCAGACAGGGTTTTGGCGCCAAGTATGGCCATTATATATGCTTGTGGATTTTTATTGTCTAGGGTATTGCCAATGTTCCACTAAATGTGATCTTTTATAAGCCCTGCATAGTTGCGTATGTGTTCTAATCTGTTTTGCTTGGTTTTTTTTTCACTTAGGAGAATAGGGAGAGAGAATTACAAGACATTCGCCAGAAGCAGAGACTGAAGGAACTGGAGCTAAAACGTCAGTCTTGGGTCTGCGTAGAGGCTAGAGGTTTTGGAAGGAGTAGCAGTGAAAATGATGTGGAGCTGCTGACAAAGAAGGGACTGGAGGAGTTTTTACTTCAGAGGCCCCAAAGTCCACTGAGTAGAAACTCTAGCACAAGGCGTTCTCGGCACTCATTAGGTGTAACAGCAGACAGAGAACTTCTGATGTACTTGGAAACCCCTCAGGATGATCAGTTAAACAAATGCAATAGTCTTCCCAGAACTCACACTCGACAGTCAAGACCAACAATTGCATGGATGAAAGACAAAAACGAAGAGGACAATGTGCACTTAAATAAAAATGAAGCCATTCAAAGTTCCTCACCTTTGCCTAAGGTTCATATTAGTACTTTTGGAGATGACCACACTGCTATAGCAAATAAAAAGAACAATCAGACCAATATAGACCGCAACAACAACCAGCCACAAAACTTCCAAGACTATGAAGATGCTTCAGTCAAAAAGACCCCTTTAAGCCCATTAGCAGTCAGTATTCAGGAACGGGAACTAGTTAAAAAGTTACAAAAATTTGATCTTCAAGGATCTGTGCATGAAAATACAGAAGATGTTTGCGTTACGGATTTGGAGACGTTTGAAGAATTAGGTATTCATTCCCTTAGCCTTGCAAACAAACTTCTTCCACCATCCAAAAATACCAAAGACGCACCCTCGAGTATATATGATGAGGACATCAGTATGACTGAAGAATATTCAAACAGTACAAGCACTCCTGTGTCGCAAAATACATGTACTTCTGAAAAAGAGCATGGAACAATTTTCTATGTTGAAGATACTACTGAAGACTCCTTATCTTTGGATCATTCTGAAGCACAAAGTGTAAACTGTAAGAAGGGAGACACATCAGTTGCAATGGAAACTAAAAGTGAAAAAGTGAACATATCTGCCGATCGGCACAAAAATGTGGACTGTAGCACTGGAGATGCTGGCAGTACTAAGGAAAATACAATAAAAAGTAAAGATCACAAAAGACAGAACTCTGTGAAAGAGAGAACCTCAAGCTTCTCAAAATCAAATGCAGCTCGTTCAAATACTGCTACAACAAAACCTGTGCGCATGTTGAATGAGTCTGAGCATGAGACAATGCGGAAGGTTGTCCCCATTTCTAAGGCTACCAAGTCGGGAAGTATAAAACGTACAGAGCTCAGAAGCTCAGTGCGAGATGAAGGGAAATCAGATGAACTAAAACAGACTTTTCGGCACTCCCTTAGAGCGAAAAATGATAATGTCCCAAGGAATTCCCCAATAACCAGTCCAACGGCTGAAGAACCAAAGCTACAAAGAGGTTCAAGTTTTATAGCTAACACTTCACGTTTTCAAAGGGACCAAATTCAGCGCAAAAGTTCTGTAAAAAAACCAGCAGCAAAACCAGTTAGGAATATTGCTAAACCAAAGCCTGATGAAACCAAGATATGCAGGACATCTCCAAAGGAATCAAATTCTACTGAAACCAGCAAACCACAACCAACCACACCTTTACCCAGCCCCAAAACCTTGCCCTCTACACCAAGCTTTGCTAGAAACACTGTTGCGTCATCCTCAAGGCGTGCAACCCCAGAACAGTCCTCTCCAACCACAGGAAAGACATCAACAATAATTAGATCGTCATCAATACGTCAGTCTAAAGGAAAGTCTGAACCATTAACTAGGGATGCAAACACAAGGGAAAATGGAAGAGTGAATACATTTAATAGGACTGGTAGTATGAGGACACCTGGGAAAGGGATGATTGCTGTTGGAAACGGCACACCTGAGACAGTTCAGAAAGAGAAGGGCATTGTTGAGAAGCCATCTGTGAAACTTAAAGATACAGGCAAAGCTACCCTTGGTAAAATACTTAAACCTCTGCTAAAGTAGATGCTTAATTTAAAGTTCCCATTACTAACATGACAACCCAATCTGGGAGAGTTGGTAAAGACAATTTTCAGTTCAATTTTGACGAGCTGCGCACATTAGTCGTAGCAATTTTAATATTAGGAAGAACATGGTGAATGTTGGTACATCTAGGAACTCCTGTGTGGCAAACGAATTTGACAGCCTCATGAAGGAATTTGTGCTGAATGTAATCTGATATTTGTGGAGCGCCACTTCATGGATACTTTTTACAGGTTGCGGTAATTGGAAAGCTCTACTTTCAAAGATGATTGCTCAGCTGTAAAACAGAACTCTGGTTAGTGTTTGACCTCCAAAGGTACAAATTATTCACTGACTTTGTATGGTTGGCTGCTTAAAGCTAATGGTATACTTGATCATACTGCCACTGGCATGGATATTCCAAAGACTCTGCTGGGAAGAGTCTTTTGCTTTACTGGATGATAAAATGTCTGGCACAGGTGTGTTTCACAACCTCTCAAGGAAGCACACAAAAGCATGAATCATTGACGACAATGTTGCGTTCACGTACAATGGTATCCAGTTACAAGTGTACAAAAGTGCCATGTATTTATTTTCCATTTGAAAGGTGTTACTGTACTATATTTAAATGCTAAATCTTATTTGAGAGCACTTCAACTATTCAATGTTTCCATTGTGATTGTTCTTTGTTTTATTAACATGTGAATCCTGCTGCTAGGCTTCTGTCCTGTAAGTTTTGATCGGGGGAAAAAAAAAAAAAAGAACTCTGTTCTTCGTATTTCTTATACTGTTGGCCAAACACAGTGGAGATCACGTGTAATGGATAATAATAATTTTCTCCTAGAATTCTGCAACTGCACTCAGTGTAAGCCAGCCCAGAAATGTTAACACAAATACGTCATAACTCTTCTTGTGTAGATGAAAGGTCTATGTAGCAAGTGCTACTTTTAGAACTGTACAGTTTTTGTTTACCATGAAAGAGTACAAGTTATTAAAAAAATTTACAAAGTTGGTAAAATGAACGTAAAAAAATCCATCGACTCTCAGCAACCTGTCAGGTTTAAAGCCGAGACAGTATTTTTTTTTTCTATCATGTTCAAGGGTTGGAACTTTGAATTTTTATTGCTTTGTTTGTATGTCTGCTGGGAAGAGATTCCATTACTTCCTGTTCAAGTGACGGGGAATCAGAAGGACAGGAAGTGAAGGAAAATCTCTCCAGAAGGAAAGAACACCACATCAATTTTATAGTAGTAGTGAAAGGACAGAACCTCTGTGAGGTTTAATTTATTGTCTGTGACTGACCCCATGACCTCTGTTATAATTTTTTTTTGTCCTGTTGACACTGGAATATAAAGCCAAAGTAAATGCCTCCAGTGGTGTCGGACAGCAATAGAAACCTGGTTCCAACCCTTACCTACCCCATTCAAATAGTGGAGTTTGTACTTTAACATTATAGAAGTCATAACAGATGGCTCAGACTGTTCCAAATTGGTTGCAAAAGGGTTCCATACAATTTGCATATTGCTTTTTTAAATATTTTTTATGGCATGTTAATTATGTAGCACAATGTGTGAATTGTCCAATGGACCAAATCTTTATCTAGGTTGAGAGGATCTTTGAAGATCTCTTTGTACCTGAAATAGATTTTGGCCACTCATAAATCTTATTATTATAACCACTATGGGATTCTTTGAAATTGATGGTGCTTTTGTTATGCAGCTGATTCAGACTTCTGTATATGCTTTGCCTTATTTGACAAGTACTTTATGGTACACTTAAGCATTTGGAGTCTTATCCTTGGATACTAGTAAACAGTAGTGGCCAAGTAGAAAAAAAAATTGCCATTGATACGGCTGTAAAGCCTTATAGCATCCTCCTAAAACTGGACTGACACCACTAGTGTGTATTAAGTTAGGGGTTGTAGATTCTTTTCTTCTTAGAAAATACAAATATTAAACACTACTTTTATTTGAAGAGAAGGGTGACTAACTTTCTTCTCTTCAGACTCTTACTTGTTGCCTTATGTCTGCTGCTTTCTGACTATAGATTTTGGTAATAAAATAGACCTTTTTCTTATTATACAAAAACAGGTCAAAGACTTACTGGAAAACATGATCATTACCTTGACGTTATGTAGAGCATTATTAATGCAGCCTGCAGGGTCTTGATTCAGGGATCCAACGTACTTAAAAGAATCATAGGTCAAAGTTTTTGTTTTGTTTTTTCTTTTTTTTTTTTTTTGTTTTTCATTGTTATCCTAGACCCGTGTATCTACCTGGAATTGTGAAAGGACAAAGTCATCCCTTATGCCGTGTACACACGACCGGACTTTACGACCGAACTGGTCTGACAGAACGAATCCGTCGGACAATTCGATACTGTGTCGATTGAAAAATCCGTTCCTCTGTATGCTAGTCCGGTGGACAAAAAAGAACGCAAGGGCAGCTATTGGCTATGAACTTCCTTATTCTAGTCCGGTCATGCATCATCACGTTCGACACATTCGGACTTTGGTGTGATCGTGTGTAGACAAGTCAGTTTCGTTGGACCTCTGTCGGATCTCCGTCAAAGTCCTTCGGAGTTCAGTCCGACCAAAAGTCCGGTCGCGTGTACACGGCATTAGACCCACAGACGAGCAGATCTATCTATCATAGAATATAATGGGCTGAAAGCGATACCTATCACAAGTGCAGGAACATTTGCCTATTCATGAAATCGACATCTGGCAGACTTGTGTAGTAACAGGAGATCAGAAGACTGATCCTTTATCTGTAATACAGAGTGTAATGGCCCGTACAAACGATCCAAAAATTGGATGCAAAATACCGCTTTAAACGCGATCGTCCGATAATTGGATCGTTGGTACAGAGCTTTCGAGAGCCGATCACGACAATTCATCTGATATTGTTCGATCGGACAAGCACGAAAATTTTCCTCTTACGATACCAGATTGTACAATTTTCATTTGTCAGTACAGTTGTCCGAAAATACAATACAAATGCATTACAACACATGACATCACTTCCGATATTTTTATTTTTTCTTTCTGTCATACGAGAATTTTCGTGACTTTAGTAACCTATTCAATTTCTACTTGCGACTGTTAAGCGAAAAAAGTGTGGCGATCTGTCCGATTTTCGGATCGTGTGTACGGGCCATTAATGCGCACTTCCAGCATTCACTCACACAGACTATTAAAGTGTGCAGAAAGATGGGCGTGAGGTGCTAGAAACAGATTTTTAACCTGTAACAAGGAAGTGTGAGTAATGCCAAATAGCTTGAATTCAGCGGATCTCCACAAGGCAGGAGGTCCCCTAAAAAAAAAACAGCGATCACTCAAATTGAGACGTTCACATGAAAAAGAGTTCCAAATGATTTCTTGAATGAATCATTTTGTTGTCATTTACATGTAACAGGCCGGCAAGAACTGCCTATGCATTTCGGCTGCAAAAATACCCCTTCATTAGGGTTTCCACATGGTCTACATGTGGAAACCCTATCTCCTGAACATAGCTCTCCAACAGGAGAAAGAATTGATGTGCAATTGTGCCTGCCTGTATGGTTGGGGCTGCAATCACTCGGCTATAGGGGCAGGAGCAATTGCTCATAAAGTCTATCTCTTAGTTATATCCAGGAGATTTTGCTCTGAGTCCAATAGATATTGTTTTGCCGCATTGTCCAAGTCCTAATGAAAGGGAATTTGTAACCTGCAAAATGCATTGACAATCTTTGCTATCCTGTTGTCCTTTTGTAATAAACAATAAAGTATTTTGGACTCTGGAGATGGTCGCTTGGGATTGTTTGCTGCTCTTCTTTTTTTCCTGTTTTCACAGTTACTGTGCACAGGCCAATAAGATTAATGTAAATGGGGGCTACCTGTGGTCCCTTAAAGAAAACCTGTCAAGAGAAAAAAAAATGGGGGGCTGCCACTGCTGACTTCTGAAAATACTGTCTGCCGGCCAGTTTCTGGTTTCAGTACTTTCCGAATCAATGTTCTGGAATACATGTGGATCAGGAATTCGGCCTTTCTTTGACTTTTCTGATATGCATACTTGTTCCAGGTCATTTTCTCTGAAAATACCGCAGTCTGAGAAAGGCAAATAGAATTTTGATGAGGTTTTTAAGAGCAACCCTGTTTTAAGTGCAGTTGAAGCATAGATGAGCTAGTGTGACACTTTAATGGAAGTGTTTCTATGCAGTTCTGCTAAGCATAGTCTTTTTTTTTTTTTTTTTTTTCCAGACCTCAGGCACTCCAAGTCATTTGAACTTTGTTTACCCATAGACATTACATTGTTACAAATCTACTGGTTATGGTAGGATTGAGAAATGATCTTTGCCCGGGCATTCTGTGACTTCTACAGAGCCCAATGGTCAATGCATCCTGTAGGGAAAAATCAATTGACTAGGTTAGGATAGGACTAAATAGGCATCATTTGGGTCATTCAAGCATGTGTGATATTTCATTCATGTTTCTTGGATAGAGCCTTATTGGTCCTTGCACAGTGAAAATATATACCCTGCTACAAAGTATCTATCTCTAACCTCCTCCACCTCACTGATGTGATCTGGAGCCCTTTGGGCTCAGAACTGCAGATTTTTCCATAAAATACTTTTTAATATAGGCAGATCATTCTCGTTGCTTGATTGATTTCATCAGTGCTTTATATATGTTGCCAATGCAATGTGTAATGCTTTGCAAGTGTGGTGATCAGACAAATATCCTCTATGTAGTTTGTTAAATGAGAATGTTGTTGAAAGTAAAACATACAGGTCAGAGTTTTTTTTTTTTTTTCTTCTTCCTGTCCTTGTCTCATTCATGAACTGTATATGAAAACAGATACTCGGGGGCAGGATGCACAGCATTATTTGGTGTCTTACGGTTTGTCGGTGCTCTCATTTGTACGTTTAACTACCGATTCCGACTATAAGTTTATTTAAATGTGTTTAATATTGTAAATTTGTATACTAGAAGGTACAATGTACATAGGCAATATATATATATATTTAAAGGACCTTTACATATTTCAGAATAGTTTGCTAATAAATCTTTCAACTGACAAATACAAGGTCTATTGTGTTTTATTTAAAACGGTGGTAGTTTGCTAAATTACACAATTTAAGAAATTTTGTGTAATCATTTACCAAATTAAGCTCAGCTTTGTTTGTGAAAGCTTTTGGAACAAGAAACTTTCTTGATGCCACAGGAAGATCTGGTTGGAGCGCAGGGGGCATTTGCTTCCTGGGCCATTACTAATACATATTGGGCTGCAGACAATGGGACCTCAATCAGAGCAGGGTAGAGTGGGTATTTTGTAGACCTCTATTCTCTGCTCAGAACTGTGATCACAACATCTGGCAAAGGGAAGTCTTCAAGTATCAATTTCCTTACCTTTGCAGCTCTGATATGCTGTGACTGCATTCTGAGGAATTGAAAGATGTGTAAGGATGTGTCACAACAAGTCATACCCTTTTAGAAACCCTTTTCACCATGGCCACCAATCACCATGGCACCACAGCACACTATGGGGTTGATTTACTAAAGGCAAGTAGACTGCACATTGCACTTGCAGTTGCTGCAGAGCTTAGTAAATAAGATGAAACTCTGCTGACTTCCATCATCCGATTTGTGGGCAAGCATTTTTCATGCATTTGATTTGGGTATTCTTTGTAGAATGAAGCAGTACCTCATTTACTAAGCTCTGGAGCAACTGTACTTGCAGAGTACACAGTCTGTTTGCCTTTAGTAAGTCAACCCCTTTGTGTAGTAACCTTTCCTTAGCCCCATGCAACTCTCCTACCATAAACAGGCCACTTTGTTTTATTTGCCCCTAGGCCAAAAGTCCCCAGTGCCCCCCCCTGCCCATAGCAGTCAATGAGATTTGTCCTATAATGTAACCTGACTTGTTAAAAATGGATAAGTTATTATTCTACAAATCTTTAGTAATTTACAGTTTTTCAGCCAAAACCAATTTTTTTTTTTTTTTTTATAAATTATTAGTAGAGCAAGCAGGGTTGGAACCTCTGTATGTATGTCTGCGCTGCAGCAGAGGTTTAACCAGTATAAGAAGTGAGGAGAAATCTTATGGAGACAAACTGCAGTGGAACACCTATTCTTTGTATAAAATGATTTATATCTTTTATCAGAGTTTTATTGCTTTGTCTTCCCACAGAGTAATTTCCCTCGCTTTCTGTTCTACTGACACGCTGGAGCTTGCCTTTTAAGATACCTAAAATTACATATGAACTGAATTGTATCAAAGATAAAAGAAAAACAAAATATGGTTGCGCTCTAAACCCTTAACCTTCTACAATGTGATAAGTGATCAGTGAGTGATAACTCAAAAATTAGTCCCACATGTAAATTAAAGGATCACTAAAGTTAATTTTTTTTTTTTTTTTTAAATTACAAACATGTTATACTTGCCTCTACTGTGCAGCTCGTTTTGCACAGAGTGGCCCCGAACCTGGTCTTCTGAGGTCCCTCAGCGGCTGTCTCGGCGCCCCCCCCCGCAAGTACTCAACACTTTCATGCGAGCTCCCTCGCATGGTGTTGAGTGCTTGCGGGCGTGCTCCCGTGATACAGCCGGCGGCCATAGCCGCTCACTGTATCACTTGGCCCCGCCCCTCGGCACGCCGTGTCATTGGATGTGATTGACAGCAGCGTGAGCCAATGGCTGCACTGCTTTCAATCCATCCACTCTAACCAATCAACGGCCAGGCTGAGTGACGACAAAGAGGATGTCGGGGGCGAGTGCGGGACTTTTGAGGGGTCAGGTAAGTAAAACGGGGGGGGGGGCCGGTATTGTCAGATTTTTTTTTTACCTTAATGCATAGAATGCATTAAGGTGAAAACTTTTACCTTTACAACCCCTTTTAATAACTCTGTGAATGTTCAGTGACGGTAAATTAGAATTCCAATGACGGTCAATCAAACTTGTGCTTTTAATATTTAATAAAAACCAAGTGGGTTTTACCTATGGCCATTGTTTTAATCTATTTCTTTCTGAGCCATGTTCGCACCATCACGCACTGAGCTGTATACAAGCTCGTAGCAGAGGATTCGTTCAGTTAAAGGTCTGGACCAGAAGACCCCCCACAGATGCAGTGATTGGACCGATATCGGAACACCACTGAGGAAAAGGCCCTGGCTGGGTGTTAGCCACAGGCATTACTTGTCTGTGCACACAAGAAAAGGCAAAATAGCGCAGGTTACTTGGTTTGTGATATATTAAATGTTGCTGAAGATATGTCCTTTAGAGCAATGCACTCTCCGTGAGATGAAAGCAGTCTATGTGCTGGGCAGCCTTTAGATGGGAGGTGAAGCCGCTCCAAATATACAAAAAGAAAAACAACAAGAAAGGCGCCTCTTAGTAAACTGTACATTTAATAGCGTATTGGTATTAAAATCACTCACATTTCAAACTTAAATAGTCCGGCGTAGAGAACTCAGTATAGGCATACGGGATAGCGTCCTCCTCTGTCCCACAGTCTTTTTCTCTCTTGCTGACGGCTGGTCTGTGTGGCATAGACTTCCGGGAACAGTGATTGTCCAGAACGAGGCTTGGCCACCGCCGAGCAGTTGATTGAGAGGCAGGGACACTGGGACGCACATCCGAAGTATGTGCTGTACTGCCGTAAGGCGACGCGTTTCGGAGCATGCGCACTCGGGCGCGCTCCTTTCTCAAGCTAGGGATAATACAAAGAACTGCAGCCTATTTAAGTGCTCTAATGGCACCGCCACCTCAAATGGTGGTCTTGTGTGCTTCACAGACAAGGGCTATAAAATGCTAATCTTAGGAAAAATATTCAGAACTGGATTGGGACAAGTTGGATACAGCAGTCTCGCCTGAACAATCCATTCAATTTGTATCACTTAAGACAGTGCAATCACCTTTAGGTCTCCCTTCAGCTATGTAGTACAAGAGTCTGTCTTAAGTGATACAAATTGAATGGATTGTTCAGGCGAGTTCTCTACGCCGGACTATTTAAGTTTGAAATGTGAATGATTTTAATACCAATACGCTATTAAATGTACAGTTTACTAAGAGGCGCCTTTCTTGTTGTATTACTTGTCTGTGCAGCTGGTAAGCGCACATCTCTTATGGTGGTGGGTCTGGCAAGCAAAGTCACACTAACTTCTTGGAATCGTTCACAAGTTGATATACTCACTATTTGCTAAGGATTTTTCGATTGGAAGTTTGTTTGACCGTCGTTGGAATTCTGATTTACCGTCACTGAACATTCAGAGTTAATAATTTACATGTGGGACTAATTTTTGAGTTAACACCATGCGATGGAGCTCGTATGAAAGTGTTGAGTACTTGCGGGGGGGGGGAGCCGAGACAGCCGCCGAGGGACCCCAGAAGACCAGGTTCGGGGCCACTCTCTGCAAAACTAGCTGCACAGTAGAGGCAAGTATAACATGTTTGTAATTTAAAAAAAAAAAAAATTTACTTTAGTGATCCTTTAATTTACATGTGGGACTAATTTTTGAGTTATCACTCACTGATCACTTATTATCACGTTGTAGAAGGTTAAGGGTTTAGAGCGCAACCATATTTTGTTTTTCATTTGTATTTGTGTGTATTTCACTTTGTGTTGCATCTTCCTTTTAGGGGTTTAATTTCCAGCGCAGTCTTTTTTTTACTATATATGCTCTTGTATCAAAGATAACCTTATGAGTTGTGTACAAGGCCATTGTTGTCCTAAAATGCACATCAAATGCAGGTCAGCAGATTCCGATTAAATTTAAATTAAAGGACTGGTGCACATCTTGACTATTCAGAGGCTTTGTTTGACCTGCTTTGAGTTGTGCTTTTTAGGACACAGCAGCTCATATTGAGGTGCATTTGGATTACAGGCAAAACAGGTCAAACGCCACCTTTTGTAAAATCCAAATAATAATTTGATCCCCTGCAGATTTTTTAAGTTTGCCCACTTACAAAGAAATGAAGGTGAAAAAAGAAAACTAAAGCGCTGATGTGGATTCTCTATAAAATAACAAAACACCAAACAGAAATGTGTAAGCTGCAACCAACCAATTAGTGCTGTGACACCTGTTGCTATAAATCAATATAAAATATGTTAGTGCGCTTATCAAACTATCCCTATCTGTTGGAGTGGTGCTTATATATAAATCCTAAACCATAAAAATACCCTGATATAATCAGTAAAGTGAATAAATGCAAATAAATGCATCAAAAAACATATACCCCGATATCACAATCAATAAAGTGAATATATGCAAATAGATGCATCAAAAAACATATAAGGGAACACACATCCCAGGTATATGTAGATGGAAGAAAGGAGTCAGTGACTTCTTCGCATAGTGTTCGGCAAAGACAGCGATAACTGTATGAGCGGTGAAGCTGTCTGACCATTATAACAAAAGCGATTCAGCTACTGCAAATGTGTGAGTGGATTACATTGTTTGCCCAGTTTTTGTAGCATTTAAAAACCCTGCACAATGATGATTTTTCTTTTATCTTTATGTGAATCATCGCCTTGCAAATGTAATTCATCATGCAACTGTGATCTGTGATAATTGAAATACAAGCAAGTTCATCAAAGGCAATTGATTGGACATTTAGACCTCAGCTGGATTAACACAAACAGACACTATTTATTGTTGTTTTTTTTTTGTTTTTCTTCCATCTACATATACCTGGGATGTGTGTTCCCTTATGTTTTTTGAAGCATCTATTTGCATATATTCACTTTATTGATTTATATATTTATTTGCACTTATTCACTTTACTGATTGTGATATCAGGGTATATGTTTTTTGATGCATTTATTTGCACTTATTCACTGATCATGATATCGGAGTATTTTTATGGTTTAGGATTTTTATGTAAGCACAACTCCAACAGATGGGGATAGTTTGATAAGCGCACTAACATATTTTATATTGATCAAAGAAATGAAGGGTCTACAATTTTTATCATAGGTGTATTTTAACCACTTAAGTACCAGAAGGATTTGCCCCCTTAATAACCAGGCCATTTTTTGCGATGCGGCACTGCGTTGCTTTAACTGACAATTGCGTGGTTGTGCGACGCTGTACCCAGACAAAATGTATGTCCTTTTTTTCACACAAATAGAGCTTTCTTTTGGTGGTATTTTTTGCGCTATAAACAAAGAGCATCAATTTTGAAGAAAACATTTTTTTTTTTTTTTTTTTTTTGCTATAATATCCCCCCAAAAAAAGTAAAACTAATTTCTTCCTCAGTTTAGGCTGATATGTATTCTGCTACATGTTTTTGGTAAAAAAATTGCACTAAGCGTATATTGATTTGTTTGCGCAAAAGTTATCGCTTCTGCAATATAGGGGATAGATTTATGGCATTTTTATTACTTTTTTTTTTTTTTATTTATAACTAGTAATGGCAGTGATCTGCGATTTTTTTTTTTTTTTTTTTTTTTTTTTCTTTTCAGGACTGCGATAATGCGGCGGACAGATTGCTGTATAAATGTCTGTGGTCCCAAAAAAGTGTCCAGACAGAGCTAAAAATAGCCACTGATTACTGTATAAATGACACTGGCAGGTAAGGGGTTAACACTATAGGGGTGATCAAGGGGTTAGGTGTTCCCTAGGGAGGTGTTTCTAACTGGAAGCTGGGCTGATTGGAGGAGGAGAGAGATCGCTGTTCCTAATCACTAGGAAAAGCAAATTTCACTCTACTCCCCTGACCGAACAGGGATCTGTTTGTTTACACTGAGAGATTCCCATTCTGCCTGTCTCTGCTGTGGCCTCCCATTCCCCTGCTCGGCGGCCTCCTGTTCTCCTGCTCTCCACTGCGGTGGCTTCTGTTTCCTTCCTCCTCGGGAGTTTTCTCGTTTCCGCCAATCGGAAAACGGGCCTTGCACCCGCTTCTGATTGGCCGGATTGAGGATCAGTGTTTTAGCATCGAATATTCATTCACTGTTGTAACACACCTGATGGGCTTCAGGTCGCATGCTCTGCGACCCAAGGCCACCTTATTTTGAAGCCTATGGCTCTAATCAGGTGCTTAAAAAAAAAAAATCCCCTATTGCTGTAATTCATGCGCCCGGTGCCACGAAAGGGGCCGGACGCATGAATAGGGGGTGGCCGCGGCGGTAATGGATAGATTCATGCTATGCATAAATCTATCTATTATGCATATGGGGGGGGGGGGGTGGCATAATTGTTGGGCCACCACTGTCCTTTCATGTTATGGATTCTACAGGCCATTTCTTCTTCCTGGATTCCCTGCAGCTTTGCAGCTACTCCTCTGCTCATTCCTTTGGATTACGTTCTGTTTCTAAGGACTACATGTCCCATGGCACCTTGCTGTCTCCCAGCACCGATTTCTGTACTGACTCCGCCATCCTGAAACCTCTCCTATCAGCACCTCTATAGTTTAGAAAACAGGCTCTGTGAAATGTGTGACACAGCAGTGCCTATCAACAGGGCATAGAGAATACATGTCACAGAATTCAAAGAAGTAAATGTGTGGGGATCTTCAAAGAGTAAGGCCCCTTACTCTTTGAAGGGGCGGATAGGTGGATTACATTCTGATCAGCAGGGGATCAGCTCACAGTTTCCCTGCTGATCAGAGCAGAGCGGGTGGATGACACATCCGTGTCTGCTCAGTTTCTGCAGAACGAACACAGACAGAGCCTGGTCCGATTAAATGAACTTCGTTGTCCATTTACACCCGACTACCCTTCGATCCAATCTGCCTAAATGGAAGAGAACCGACCCTCTTCCGTGTGGTTTTTTTTTTTTTTTTTTTTTTTTAAGAGCTGGCCAGATCAGATCGAAGGTAGGTGGGTATAAAGGGACCAAAGTCAGTTTACACCTGCCTGCCCATTAGAATGCATTGACCTTCCAATCAAGTTCTCCTGAATGACCCGATTGGATCGCCTGTGTGAAAGGGACCTAAATTTTCAAATTGCAAGATTGTTCAGATTAAAAGGAGTAAGCTAGAAATACGATGTGGAAATGAATAAATCATTTTACGTTTTTATCATAGATACACTTTAAGAATATAAACGATGAATGCTGCACCATGACCACTTGCTTTTGGGGGACACATTTAATGATTTTGTCATGGGGCAATCTGACTTCTAGTTACACCCCTGGATGACACAATTTAGACCTATGTGCCATAAATGCTGATGCAGTTTGATGAATTGTGGCCCAGAACCAGTATAGTTTATCTTCAAGGTTCTAACACTGACCTAAAATGATTGTTACCTGAGTTTACCAATAATCATACCTGTGGCAAACAAGATCTGACTGTTATCATTTGAGGATGTAACCAGTGCCAAAGTTGGTCGCTTGTTCAACACCGCCATCTTTTATAAATGTAACCATGCACTGCTATGATGTGAACATACATACTTAAAGAAATATTTGAGGGGTCTATATGTACCCACACATCTGACCATGGTCTTTTGACTAAGTCAGTCCTTGTTTGGCAGGGTTTAGTGTAAGTTGTGTTTTGTGTTACTAAATGATCAAGTCCCGAGTGTGACCATAGCTCAGTGTATGTAAAATTGCAATGGCAGAGGGCCTGTATACACAAGTCCTATGGGTATGTGCCAGGCATTATGTCACTTGGATCTGTCATGCCCAGTGGCCTATCTTGATATGATGTACACATTAGTAATCCTATCTTTTACACCCTCTAAAGAAAACAATCGTAATGTTTCCTTAAATTGCAGATCCTTGTGCAAATAAGTTATGAATCACACTTATTTATAACCGCTACCTTTCCTTAAAATTAACCTATCGTGAGCAGAATTCGGGGGCTGTCATAATTGCTGATCTCCACCTAAAATTCCATTTCCTTAGCTCTTATGTTGCTCCTCCGGCCCTCCAAACTTTGAGTCACTATCCTGGGGCCAACATGTCTTTTAAGTGCAACCATGGGCAAAATACAAAATTACATATCGTGGACCTTGTGAACATCACTCTCTAATGCTTGCATGGGCAGATGGCAATCTTGATCATGTGAATTCTGTGTTAAACCACCACCAGCACAGCTATCGTGTCGCCTCACTCCCAGTTACAATCTGTGACTTCTTGTTGATATTTAGCAATGAACACTCTAAATTTACCTGAGCTTTTGCAATCCTGAGGATCCTCTTCTCTCCTTTGACCTACAGGTTTAATACATCGGATACCCTGTGCCGTGATGTCAGTCCCGTGTATGTGGGGCACCGATCGCTATTGGGGGGGGGGGGGGGGTGAAGCTTGCAAACCCCCCTCACTACCAGGGCCTTCCATCGTCTATGCCAAGTCATCACACTTCAGGCCGACTGGCTGCTTTAGAAACCAAAATAACTTTGGTTATCAATGGCAACACTGATATGGCCTCTCCTCCTCTGGCTCCACTGCATGTTAAACCTCTGTAATGTCTCTTCACCACTTCCTATTCATCCCCAGTATAAGCCCTTTTCTTTTATAGGCCTTGCATGCAGCCCTTTTCTAAAGAATTTCACACTAGGCACTTTAGGAACTTTTAGAACATTTAATGAAGAGTTCTTGCAGGTACACATTTGTATAAAACAGTTCTTCCATACAGAAACATCATGAATAAAGTCTCTTCATTAAAATCAATGAGCCGTTTTCGGTCCTCTGAACCCACCAAGGGGAAGCTCTAAAGAATAGAGTCAAGTTACATGTGGTTGTAGTTCTCCTTGCAGTTTCCCATCCAAGAACCCAGGACCCAGCTAAGGTACCTCCTCGTGTATTTATAGCCCACCACAAGGGGGCAGAGCCACGAACACCTGGGAGCTGGCAGCCTTAACACCTTCCTAGCTTCTGGGCTGCCAAACCGAATACGTTTTATTTAGGAACAGTACAATAACACAACGAGGTAGAACCTGGTGAAGTGTGTATCCCAAAGTAGGCACCTGTCTACACGCCAGTAGGGCTGTTATTTTTCAACTTCCTTTAACAGGGCAAGAGGCAATTTGATGACTAAGACAAACCATTTAACACTGACAGGAATGGTTACAATGGTCATCTTTTGATTAATAACGTTATCCAAAAAACATTTTCAGATTTATTCGATCAGTCTGTGGGCTCCCCACTCCAAAGAAATAGATTTTTTGATCGACTTTTATCGAAGGGACATGGTGCAAAAGTTTCTATGATTCAGTGGTTGCAGGCAATGATCAGTGTATTATGACAGCAGAGGGCATTGCTTTCAGAATACTATGGGGTTGATTTACTAAAGGGAAAAGGGCCGTGCACTTTGCAAATGCATTTTCTCCAGAGCCTAGTAAGTCCCCTTTCACACCGAGGGCGTTTTGCAGGCGCTATAGCGTTAAAAATAGCGCCTGCAATCCGCCTTCAAACAGCTGCAGCATTGTCTCCAGTGTGAAAGCCCGAGGGCTTTCACATCGGAGCGCTGCGCTGGCAGGACGTCAGGAAAAGTCCTGCCAGCAGCTTCTTTGGAGCAGTGAAGGAGCGGTGTGTTTACCGCTCCTCCACCGCTGCTCCCCACTGAAATCAATGGGGCAGCGCTGGGATACCGCCAGCAAAACGCCGCTATTGCGGCGCATTTCGGGTGGTATTAACCCTTTCTCGGCCGCTAGCGGGGGGTAAAAGCGCCCTGCTAGCGGCCGAAATGCGCCGCTAATCCAACGGTAAAACGCCGCTAAAAATAGTGGCGTTTTACCGCCAACGCTATGGGCGGCCCGGTGTGAAAGGGCTCTAAATGAGCAGAAGCTCTGCTGACTTCTATTGTCCAATCATGTGCAAGCAAAAATGCAGTTCCCCCCCCCCCCTTGCACGTGATTGGGTACTCTTTGCAAACTGAAGCTTTACCTCATTTACTAAGCTCTGGACAAACTGGACTTGCAGAAGGCAACTGCATTTTGCAAAATGCACAGTCTATTTGCCTTTAGTAAATCAACTCCAATGTCCTAGCGGAGGGAGTTCTCTGTCCACTGCTGGCTGAACAAGAAAAAACGAACCGTGTATGGCCAGCTTTACTCACTTATGTAAAGTCATCTAAATCTACTAGTCCATCTTAAAGGATAACTAAACCTTTGTTTTTCATTTTTTTTTTTTTTTTTTTTTTTTTAAATAACAAACATGTCATACTTGCCTCCTCTGGTGCAGTTGGTTTTGCACAGAGTGGCCCCGATCCTCCTCTTCTGGGGTGCCCCAGCGGCGCTCCTGGCTCCTCCTCTTCTCGCGTGCCCAGTTGGAGAAGCGCCCTCGGGGCACTCGTGAGGGCGCGCTCCCATGTCCTGCTGCTGCGTCTATTGACACAGACAGCAGGACTTGGCCCCGCCCCCTGGCTCCCGCATTATTGGATTTGATTGACAGCAACAGGAGCCAATGGCTGCACTGCTATCAATCTATCCAATCAGGACCCGAGACACTGGCTGGAGCTGGTGTGCTCGTTCTCTGCGCTGGAAAGACCGGGCTCAGGTGAATAAAAGGGAGGTCTGGGGGGGTGCTGCACTATAGAAGGTTTTTCACCTTAATGCATTAAGGTGAAAAACTATGAGGGTTTACAACCCCTTTAAGCTGGCCATACACTAGTACATTTTTTTTCATTCAGCTTGTTGGCTGAACAAAGCAAATGTAACAGATTCATCTATCCACACTATATAATTTTTCTGATGCTGTTATTGTATTCTAACAACTGGCGGCTATCAGAATGTCCCAGCAGCAGCTGCATCTGATTGGATGCAGTTGCTGTTTGTTTGAAATCTTCATATAAATTTTCATCAGGAACTAGACAAAATCTGCATGGTATATGACTAGCTTAAAGGATAAGTCCACCTTAACACTAAAATCTTTACATCTACAGACATCCACGATCTAACACTAACCTATCTAACCCTGTAAAGAAGAAATCAGTATACATAACTTTTTTGAAGCTGATCCAACCCGATCCTACGCTAAGCTGTCAGCCGCGGCTTTGCTGTGGAGGCGGGTGCAGAGGACGCATCCGACAACAGAAGCCCTATAGTAAATCTACGGGTGGTCACTGGCCATTAATTTCACAGCTGTGATCGGCTGTGTCCTCTGCAGAGCTTCTGCTGCTGGAGACAGGATCGGCTTCAAAAAAGGAATGTATACTGATTTCTTCTTTACAGGGCTAGATAAGTTAGTGTTAGATCGTGGATGGCTGTAGATGCAGGGATTTTAGTGTTAAGCCTCGTACACACGATTGGAATTTCTGACGGGAAATGTGTGATGACAGGCTGTTGGTGGAAAATCCAACCGTTTGTACACTCCATCAGACAATTGTTGGCCAACTTTCCGTGGACAAATGTTGGATGGCAGATTTATAAATTTTCCACAGACAAATGTTTGTTGTCGGATTTTCCGAGCGTGTGTACACAAGTCCGTCAGACAAATGTCCAAAGTGCAAACACGCATGCTCAGAAGCAAGGACGAGCCTTAAGCGGTCAGTCTTGTAAACTAGCGTTCGTAATGGAGAATTAACATTCGTGACGTGGCAAGTTATGAAAGCTAGAAATGCAGCGCACATTCTCTTCTTCTTTAATGGGATAATAATGAAGCTGCTTTGCTGGCGATACTGAATTATTGCAAACAAATTTTCAAAGGCTTTTTTTTTTTCTAGTGATATCAAGAATAATATTATTATGCTTTTTTTAAATTTTATTTTTTGGGCAAGTTACCACAACACCATTATCCTGTAGTTTTTAAGATCAAAGATACAACTATGTTGGTGTCCCTTGTTAATTTTACATTGTATTTTTTTTTTTAATGTAACTGCCTAATCCAAAACTGTCATTTTGAAGTAAAACACATAGCCAAGTATTATTCTACACAATTTTTTTATTGTGCATTTAAAAAAAGAAAACAAATACAATTAGACATGCTATCTGCCAGAAATTAACCAAAAAGTGCATTCTATGCATCCAAAAATATAGAAAATATAACAAATCAAATCATTATTTTTCAACCAAAAAATCAAATCCTCATGCATGTGTCCTGCTTCTTAATATAGTGGGTCAACAATGCCAAGAGTTGGTGAAAGCAGAGTGCCTTCCATAACCACTTCCTGCTCCATCTCTAGCCTAAAACACACCCCTCTGTAGTCCCACCCAGGCTCCATAAATACAGTGGAGGTCTAAGACAGAAAGGTGAAAATAAAGGAAAAAAGCCCAAACCAAAGAAAATTTAGGCAACCACCAGCTGTAATACAGACAGTTGCAATAAAAAGTATGTGAACCCTTTTGGAATGATATGGATTTCTGCACAAATTGGTCATAAAATGTGATCTGATCTTCATCTAAGTTACAACAATAGACAATCACAGTCTGCTTAAACTAATAACACACAAAGAATTAAATGTTTCCATGTTTTTATTGAACACACCATGTAAACATTCACAGTGCAGGTGGAAAAAGTATGTGAACTCTTGGATTTAATAACTGGTTGAACCTCCTTTGGCAGCAATAACTTCAACCAAACATTTCCTGTAGTTGCAGATCAGACATGCACAATGGTCAGGAGTAATTCTTGACCATTCCTCTTTACAGAACTGTTTCAGTTCAGCAATATTCTTGGGATGTCTGGTGTGAATCGCTTTCTTGAGGTCATGCCACAGCGTCTCAATCGGGTTGAGGTCAGGACTCTGATTGGGCCAATCCAGAAGGCGTATTTTCTTCTGTTTAAGCCATTCTGTTGTTGATTTACTTCTATGCTTTCGGTTTTTGTCCTGTTGCAACATCCATCTTCTGTTGAGCTTCAGCTGGTGGACAGATGGCCTTAAGTTCTCCTGCAAAATGTCTTGATAAACTTGGGAATTCATTTTTCCTTCGATGATCACAATCCGTCCAGGCCCTGACGCAGCAAAGCAGCCCCAAACCATGATGCCCCCACCACCATACTTCACAGTTGGGATGAGGTTTTGATGTTGGTGTGCTGTGCCTCTTTTTCTCCACACATAGTGTTGTGTGTTTCTTCCAAACAACTCAAATTTGGTTTCATCTGTCCGCAGAATATTTTGCCAGTACTGCTGTGGAACATCCAGGTGCTCTTGTGCAAACTGTAAACGTGCAGCAATGTTTTTTTTTTGGACAGCAGTGGCTTCCTCTGTGGTATCCTCCCATGAAATCCATTCTTGTTTAGTGTTTTACGTATTGTAGATTCGTTCACAGGGATGTTAGCATATGCCAGAGACTTTTGTAAGTCTTTAGCTGACACTCCTAGGATTCGTCTTCACCTCATTGAGCAGTCTGCGCTGTGCTCTTGCAGTCATCTTTACAGGACGCCCACTCCTAGGGAGAGCAGCAGCAGTGCTGAACTTTCTCCATTTATAGACCATTTGTCTTACCGTGGACTGATGAACAGCAAGGCTTTTGGAGATACTTTTATAACCCTTTCCAGCTTTATGCAAGTCAACAATTCTAAATCATAGGTCTTCTGAGAGCTCTTTTGTGCGAGGCATCATGAGCATTGGAGAGATCGAGGTATACTGGTTCCTGGTGTATATCCTGCTTGCAACATTCAAGTACTCCCCTGTGAGCTGACATTCCCAAATTTCCAGGATAAAGGCACTGGCTGGGTTGATAGCCGCAAGCGCATATTGCTTGCCTTCTGGTATTCTGGTAAGCACGCACTCTGTGTGGTGGAGGTGCACGCGTTTGTTGTGGTGTCATTCGAGATTTTTTCACTTATTTCAACTATCAAGTTATATTTTATACTGTTTATTGGACTGGTTATGTTCAACACTAAGACTAACCTTATATATAATAGTGTCTATGTGTGTGTGTGTGTGTATATGTATGTGTGTGTGTATATGTATATTTATATGTGTGTATATATATATATATATATATATATATATATATATATATATATATATATTGAATGTGTGTGTGTGTGTGTTTACAGGAAGATGATGTACATAATATATTTTATGATATTATGATGAGATATGGGCCCGGCTCACAAGACTTCTTTTTCCTGATTCTCAAAAGCTATTTGATGTCTATAATAGTCAGGTGATAAAAAAAGTTACCCTATTTTCTATAGAGATAGCCATATCCGTGGAACTGGTTATGCTAGGATCAACGAGGGTTGCTTGCCTAACAACCATAAACATGGTAGACAGAGAGGCACTGAAGAGAGTCTAATGCTTATGTGAGAAGCATGATGGCCAACTAGGCTTCAGGTACAGCCAATCAGAATTTAATGCAACTCTGAACCAATTAAAGTAGTCCATTTGTGTGATTGGTGGGGAAGGGTAGAGCGGGAACATAAAAACCAAAGCTCCCATTGATCCGCTCTCTCTTAGCCTCGTGGAAGACAAAGCATGCTCACGTAAGATCTGTCTGTGTAACATATCCATATTATCTTATTTCTCTTTTCTTTTCGCTAACTTTTTCTGCCCTAGGATTTTCCTTGATACACTGATAGCATTTGTATGTCCATTATTTGTAAAATCACTACGTTATACTTGGTAATATCTGATTATTCTAACGTTTCTTTTCTGTATAAATAAATATGATTGTTATTCTTTTCGCACAGTTATCATTCGTTTTTAATTCTATCCGTAATAGCTGCAACTGCATTGGTTGACTATTATATAGACAAAAGGTTTTAATCACTTATTTTATGTATCATTAATCATTTAGGTGAGGAATGAACATTGCCATCACAGAAGTAACATGTTAATGACTGTACAGTAACACCTTCATCTTCACACTTTCAGTTGCAGTAGAATAGAACACTACAGAGTAAGAACACTGAGCAACAACTGTCCAGCCATCTCTCCTATGCTTCACTGTGAGTCCCCCTGCAGTGGATTCTCCAGAATCTCTGTGGCCTAGCCCCAGAGGGCCCTCTCCTTCCAGGCTACAAACCTACATAATGTATATCATGGTAGTAGAGCTGCATGATTCTGGATAAAATGAGAGAATCACTATTTTTTTGCTAGTCTTGTAAAACTAGCGTTTGTAATGGAGATAGCACATTCATCACGCAGCAAATATTAAAATCTTTCAATGCAGCGCATTCTCCTCTTCTTTATAATGCTAGAATAATGAAGTTGGTTTGCTGCTGATATTCACACAGAGTTCTGACAAACGGATTTTTTATTAGTTCTCGTGATCTCATGAATAATCTTTGTTTTTGTTTTTTTTTTTGTTTTTTATCAAGATCTCCAGAATAATCTTTTTTTAAATTTTTTATAGTGATCCTTTTTTTTTTAAAAATTTCTCCAGAATAAAATGATTATTTTTTTTCTAGTCATCTTCATAATATTTTTTTGTCGTTTTGTGTGTCAAGTTACCACAACAGCATTATTATCTTGTATTTTTTTTTTACCTCAAATAGGTTGGTTGGTGTTGGTGTCCCTTGTTAATTTTACATTGTATTTTTGAAATGTACCTGCCTACTCACAAACTGTCCTGTTTAAAGTAAAACACATAGCCAAGTATTTGTCAAAACAAAAAAATGTAATTTATTAGGGGTCCTAACAAAATAAAGAGGAAGGCAATGCTGGAGAAACAGTTGGAATTGTTGAAGCCTTTGTACCCCAGGGCACTGGGGCAGACATCAATTATTTGACAGGCCAAATTGGTAACCTGAGGAGTCCATTTGATAGGGAGCACAATCCGATCCAGGACTCAGAGAGATCGGAAGCAGCAGCAGATGACATATATGTCCCAAGGCTGTGGTCTTACAACAGCCTGCGTCTTTTGCCAAACCACACCAAGCCCAAGCCGTCGCTCTCAACACTTCCTTCCAGGCTGTTGTCGTGGGTTGGGTGGCTGTGTTGTTAGAGGTGTTGCTGGAGGTGGTGGAGGAGTAATATGGTCCAACTCACACACGTGGCTTTTAGTTGTGAGTTGGCCCCTCATCCCCTTGTTTAGGGCCTGAAGTATTACCTCCTCACAGATGAAACGTTGGCCCTCCTCCATTTGTTCCAGTTTACTGGCTGTCAGACAGTCATACGACTCGGGGCCACCAGGGGTTGTTGTGAGGACCGCAGTAGCCTGCCAAATCAAAACAGTCGCTGACTCCTCCATGTTCTTTGCCCTCCTGGTCCTTTTTGTTGGAAGGCAGAGGGGAGGAACCTGGGATTCAGTCAGGCTGCCACTTTCCACGGCCACCTCCTGGCTGCCACTTTCCACTGCCTCCTCCTGGCTGAGACTTTCCTGTGTTTGAAAATGGGACATAGTTTTAGTTTTTTGGTCATCAATCACACACAATTTTGAGCTCATGACAAATTGAATGTTAACAAATAGAAAAGACTATCATTCTGACCCCAGCATTTTTCATTCTTGTCCCAATCATTTTTGCTACTATTGTCTATTGATATGTAAACCACTTTGTTAAATCAGAAATTAGTAATCAATAATAACATCTAGTTAACATCATTCAATTTTTGACAAGAAATATGTTGAACAATGCTAGACCTGGCTCAAGCTGGGCTCCTCCACATCTTCTTCCTGGGTAGAAGGCCCAGGTTGGACTTCTGAAGCCTCATCTGATGTGGAAGGAAGTGTAGATAGTGATGGCCTGGGTTCACTCTGGTCTGACAAAAAATGCAGTCTGTCGTAGTACCAGAGCCTGGGGACATAAACGTCATCTGCTGTTGCTCCTGATCTCATGGAATCCTGGACCTTTTTGCACTCCCTATTATATGTGCCCCTCAGGCCACCAATTTTGGCCTTCAAATAGGTGATGTCTGCCGTGAGAGTAACCGGCTTCACCAATTCCACAAGTTTCTGGAGCGCTGCCTTCCTCTTTAGCTTGTTGGAGTATTCTCGGTGTTTGACTTGCCAGAGACGTGGCAGCTCCCTGTACATGTCTATGAAGTTTGGCAGGAAGTCTGGGTCAGTAAATTTATCCATTTTCTCTGCAAGACACAACACAAGACAAACGCTAATGTCAGGCTAAACTCTCCTAATCTTGTCCCAATATAGGCCTCAATCTATAAGCAGTATAGGCCACTAACCACTGACGCCCCAAGTTAAAATTGTACCTTAATTTGCACGATCGGCGCTTACGCTACTCTTTATATGCTTTATATACACTGCACATGCGTGAAACTCCGCCCCTGAACTTTCTAGTGTATTCCCGGCCCCTTCTCTTTCGGCGCAGTGGGAGAGCACATGGCGGAGAGACAGCGTGATAATAGCAGCAACGAGGAGGAAAGCCCAGAGCAAGGCAGTTCCCGATCCAGGAGGAGATAAAGGGCCTCAAATATGTTGTTTGTAGAGATGGTGGACATCTTGAAGAGGGCCGACTATGATGGGAAGTATGGACCGTACAGCAACCCAAATGTAAGAAAGGCCAAGATCATGACTAAAGTTGTGAGAAGTCTGCACAGGAATTTTGGGGTATGACGATCCAAGGAGCAATTGAGAAAACGCTGGTCAGACCTGAAATTGAGGGAGCAAGGTCAGTACAGAAGGATCAAGAAAGTGCTGCAAAAAAGTAAGTATTTATCGTGTGTTCCTATTATTATTATTATTATTATTATTATTATTATTATTATTATTATTATTATTACTTTAGTGCTGCTCCATGTGCTTTTCTTTACTGTTGTACAGTTTAAAATGGCAAGTTTCAGGTTGGTGGGCACAGTTGTTCATAGTAAACATCGTTCGTTCGCCCACTAATACGATGTTTCTGTAAAATGCAGGTTAACTACATTTGTTCATGCCTATTTGTATTAAAATAAGTTTAGTACATTTTTGTCTAGATGGGTTTGTAACTAGAATGAAATGCAAACTAGATTCAGTGTAAGGAGAGGACACTCAGCAGCTGTTTACATATCTGGACGCAGGAGCACTAGTGTGGGACACCAGAACAAACTTTTTAGGGTGTCCCACACAGGTGCTCCAGTGGATACTAGGGGTCTCTCCATATTTGAAAATTTAATAACAAAAAAGGTAAGTATTCCAGCTTTAGAAAGGGAAAAAAACATGTTTTCAGCTTGGAACTCTGCCAAAACAGACAATTGTAGGACACTTCCAAGCAAAGTTTCATATTCCTCATTTCTTGCCTCAAATATCTGTGTGCTAAGTATACCTTTTTTTTTTTATTCACATAGGGGAGAAAAGAATCGGGACATCTGAGGACATCACAAACCCCACTACTCATGAAGAAGGGGAAATCCCCACACACCATGAAGAAGGTGTGGAGGGAGAGGTTCATGAAGTGGGCGAAATAGTGACCACAACAGGTCAGTGTCTGAGACCACAGCTTCAGGTAACATATGTATGCCTTCATATTTATAATAAATTGGTGTGTTTTTTTATTTTTAGGTGATGTGGATGTTGTGGAAGAAGAAACTCATTTCAACAGTGCAAGTGCACAGATCCTCATCGCTGAGATCATGGTGTGCAATCATGATTTAGAGAAGGTCAAGGAAAACATCAATGATGTCCAAAAAAAATGACCAACATCATTCATGTTTTAGGCAGAATCTAAAAACAGCAAAAATTGTAAAGTTGGTCGTTGTATTTTATATTTTTGATACATTTTTTAAGTAATTTGAAAGCCAAATTTTGAAGATGCACACAGTGTGTCAACATGTGCTATCTGCCATCACGGGATATCAATGTACGCGTTTTCGTGGGTGCAACCCCTTCCTCACAACTAAAGTAGATGAGAGGAAGGGGTTGCACCCCCGAAACACGTCCATTGATCCCCCATGAGGGGAGCTAGCACATGTTGACATTTGGCATGGGATCAGGAGGGAAATCCACATTTTGACTTCCAATATGTGTGCATCTTCAAAATTTGGCTTTTACAGGGGTGACATCACCCCATCGGATGAAGGCAAAAGCAACACAGTTTTGACATACTAATGTCTCATATTGCCTTCACTTTTTCAAAGTTGAACTTTGTAGGTTCCTGAGTATGTTATGGTTTTAAACATGCCTGTTTAGTCAAAAAAAGGCTATATCTACTGTCAAACATAAATGTTACAAAACCAATGTTGGTTTGTTAAAAAACCCTTTTATAACGCACATGTGAATGTGCTTGGAGTAAAATGTTTTATACTCAACAATGTGTGGCTTCTTATTTCAATGCTCAATACCAGTTTTTGGAGTAAGTTGGTGTAGTTACAGTGACAATGGGGGTTATTTACTAAAGGCAAATCCACTTTGCACTACAAGTAAACTTTTAGTGCAGTTTCAGTGCATTTTCAAGTGCAAAGTGGATTTGCCTTTAGTAAATAACCCCCACAGTGCTCTAAAATTTGGCCCAATCAGGCCATTTTAGGGACTACACGCAATTAATTAATTGAGTTGAAAAGGATTATTATTTTTATCATTAATGCATTATATACATTAAAAACAAGGTGTGTGTGGGTGTGGGTGTGGGTGTGGCGGACCCACAACATCATAGTTGGCTGAAGAAGAGATTTTCACCTTATGTATCAGATAAGTTACCTTTGCACTATTGAAGAAAATGGACAAAAATAAAAGGCCATTGGAGAACCTAGGAGACAGATAAGAAACACAAGCAGTAAATCAAATAAAATATGAGTTCAGTTAAAAAAAAAAATTATTTTAAGCATGTTTATATATTCTCTGGCATATCAATGGCCCCCCTACCCGCAAAGTACTCTAGATAGTTTGGGCGAACTTCACGGGCGCATTGGGGGGGGCAAGCCAGGATGGCTAGGTTTAAGAGCCGTCAGAGTTCTTTGATCCAGTAATAAGTCGCCCTCAGTCCCAACTGAGGCCACATAGTTTGATGCATTTTTTCACACAAAGTTATGTAATATGCAGCATGCAAGAACGATGTGATTGATTTTATATTCCGCCATGTAGATAGCTGTGAGAAATAGGCGACACCAGCTGGCCATTATTCCAAAGGCATTTTCCACCACTCTTCTGGCTCTGGCCAGCCGGTAATTAAAAACCCTCTGGTCCGGGGTGAGGGTCCTCATTGGGAATGGCCGCAGCAGATGGTCCCCAGCGCAAAAGCTTCATCCGCGACGAAGACGAACGGAAGTCCCACCACATTATCTTCAGGAGGTGGCAACTTCAAGCTGCCATTCTAGAGCCGTCTGAAGAACTCCGTCTGGGAGATGATTCCACCATCCGACATCCAGCCATTTTTCCCCCTCGTCCACATACAGGAACTCTTAAGTCGCCGACACCACCGCCAACAACACAATACTATTATACCCCTTATAATTATAATAGTATGACCCCGAGTTGGGGGGGTGGGACGATGCGGACGTGCTTCCCATCTATTGCCCCACAGCAGTTGGGGAAGTCCCACTGCTGGGCAAACTGGGAGGCCACAGTCTGCCATTCCTGTGGGTTTGAAGGAAACTGTGGAGTCAAACAAGAAAAAAAAATTTGTACTTTTGCACATACTTTGTTGAGAGCTGAATGCTTAAATAATGTGTGTTACTTTGGCCAGCCCCTCCTTACTTAAAATATTGGCAGCCCACTGGACAGGTAGGAAGTGTCATAATCCAAAAATATGAATACACACTGTACAAATTGAAGCACATTTTTAAATTCTGCAATTACCTATCAAGGTAATAGGAGAACAAAACTTTAAACAGTACCATTTGAAAGTATTCAAGCAGGCCCTTGCACTACATGCTTTGGTGAATTCATCCATAAATGTGAACACAATAGAGGTAGGTATAGTGTGTATGGGTTTGACAAAGTCAGCAGACAGAGGATTGCTATTGGCTGACTTAGCGGTTGGGGGGGGGTCCAAATGATTTTGGGACCCAAAAAAAAGCCTCTTGCACTCTGCCTGAATTTAAGGACAACAATAAAACATTTGGATACATTTTAGGGGGTGTTTAGCGTAAGCACTACAATGGAGCTGACAAAATACATTAAGTGACTAGGCTAAGTGTGTATGAGCCCATGCATGCTGGGGAGGTTAGTGAAGGCAAATATGCATGAAGGAAAAAAAAGGAGCATTAAAAGCTTCCAGCATGCATGAGGACAAAGGACATTCACAGCATATTACAATCATGGTAATTAGGGAATGATGACATAAATACAATACATTAGCAAACATTAAATACATAGAATGTGATGTTAAAGGATAAAACTTACCTTAAAAAAGTCCTTCTGCAGGACCTGGATGATGGCAGAACAGGTCTCTGGAATAATTATTCCCAGAGCCTGGGGGGAGATTCCAGTCATGAACTTGATGGCCTGGAGAATTCTCCCCGTCGCCAAGTACCGCAAGGTGCTCTGCTTGGGAGTGATGGCTTGCCGCATGCAGGTGTCCTACTTCGTAATATAAGGGGACAGCAAAGCCAGCAGATGGTGAAAAACAGGGTCCGTAAACCGGAGATAATTCCTGAAATCATCAGGATTATTCTCCTGGATCTCCCGCAACAAAGGCATGTGTGAGAATTGGTCACGTTGGAGCAACCAATTCTTTGTTCATGAACTCCTCCTCGCCCTGTTCATGGACTGGACTTGGGTCAAAGCAAGAACTCCAACACCAAGCCCAAGCACAGCACGAACTCGCAACATGGATTGAAAATGGTCAGCTGGTCAGAACGAACTAACAGAATGCACTGAAAATCAGAAAGAACCTGAGAAGAACGAGCTGAAAATCGGAAACGAGGAGACAAGAAAGCACTAAATAACAGAAGCCAACTATTAAATAGAACGCACTGAAAGACAGTAATGAACTGACAACAGGCACTGAAGAACAGATACGAACCCATAAGCACAAACTGAAAAGCACGAGGCTGAAAAGTGTGAATCGTCTTTCACCAAACTTCTAACACAAGATAAACATGAGATTAGCAGAAGGAGCCCAAAGGGTGGCGCACTGGCTATTGAACTTCCTTTGTATAGTCCCGTCGTACGTGTTGTAAGTCACCGCGTTCTTGACGTTCAGAATTTCTGACAACATTTGTGTGTATGCAAGACAAGTTTGAGCGAACATCCTTCGGAAAAAAAATCCACGGTTTTGTTGTCGGAAAATCTGATCGTGTGTACGGGGCATAAGACTACGAGAACACATCAATACCATAAAAAAGGGCTTCCGCAAGCACAGCTTATTATACCACTTTAGGAAATTCCACAATAGGGATCCTTCTAAATTGTCTTTTTGTGGCATTAAGTAGAGAGACACTGTTGGGGTACTCATATGAAACAGGCTATCTCACAAAATGAAACCCAATGGATACACCAATTACAGCCGTTAACACCGAAAGGGTTAAATGTAGGTCTATATGTCAATTGTTTTATAAGTAATTACTAAAAGATATTTTTAGTTTTTTTTTTTTTTTTTTATAGTAATTTTTAAATTTAATTTGATTTTAATTTTTAATGTCAACTAATCTGAATATGTTATTGGTTTGTAATATGCACTAGATTGCATTTGTTGTAATAATGTTTGTAACATAGGATCATTAGTGATTTTGATATGTAAAGTATAATATTGTATTGGTTGCATAGTCCCTACCAAGTACTACCGGGGAGAGTCAAAATAACATTTTTAGATATCTTTTGTGGTATTGCGTTAAGATGAGACTTTATGTCCTAATAACAGAAATACACAATAGATATACCGTAGGAGTACTGAAATGACAATTATGCTGTTTCCTGCCTAAATGATAAATAATTAAGCACATCAGACACATTAATAAGGGCTCTATGTAAGCACCAAAATGGCGACATAGGAAGTGATCTCACATAAGACACTTATATTATTGGGTGTAACAACATGGACACATCCTGTGAAAGTGGGAAGTGACCCCATACCGAGCATACACATTATTGGGTGTAGTGAGAGGAAACAGGAAGTCACTGAACATAATACACACGCTCCAACTAAGTCTACAGGAGTACTAAGATGGCGGCAACATCGCTTCCTGTTCCGACTTAAACAGGAAGTGGTTGAATTTATACTGCGCCACAAAGCCTATGGGTGTACTAAGATGGCGGCAACAACACTTCTGTTTCTGGCGAAAACAGGAAGTGGTTGAATTTATACTGCGTATACAATGTAGGAGTAATGTGTATGTGTAGTAGGTGGGACTTAGCACATAAAAGGTAACCAGTCACAGGCGCCCCCAGCTTCTGAAGACGCCCAGTGCAAGGGGTGAAACGCGACAAGCGGTGGAGACCTAGTGACGGTTGTTTGCACGTCAAGGCGGCGTTTTTTTTGCATGGTTTAATCTTTCGATGTAAGTGTAATGATTTTGGCTTTTAACAAATAAATATAGCAGTATTACACTATCCTTTTCTCTTCATTGCCATACGTTATATTATTATATGGATAGCCGACCACCGGGAGAGTTTGGAAGGTGACATTGTCCATCTGGACATAGGATATACCTGATGTCCTTGTAGCTCATCAGTGGAAGAAGGGTGATACCTTCACCTATATACAGAATACATCCAGCAGTCCCGGTTATTGGTGGAAAGCGATATTTCAACTTGTATACCAGGCGTATTTAAAGATTATTGTTGGTGAGTGGGGACCCAGGAGGGGAGCATGGAGTGTCACCAAGATCTGCACTAGCCGTATAAGTTGCATGAGCTCAGCACACCACAAATTATATGGATGGACTTTATATGATTGCACCTCATATGTTTGCAATATATTTGCACTGAGCATTTTATATTGTTAATTCTATGAGATTGATTATGTTAATGTAGGTACTTTATACAATATTTTATTGTTTATTGGAGCAGTGCTGAGTTTAACATTCACATTCAATAAAATAAGACATAATGCTCTTCTTTGCTTCAATAAAATTTAAAGAAATGTAATGAAAAATAATGTAATGTGTAAAGAAATACAAAAATTACCGTTAAGTTATATTAGGGTCTTTTTTTTTTAGTACTCACCAATACCAATTACTGTGATAGGGTTGAAATAATGACTTAGAGTTCCACTTTAATTGTTTCTGCTTTTTCTTACCTGTGTACGTATCAATTGTTCTATTTAAATTGTTTATGCTCCTTTCTTACCTGTGTACGTATCAATTGTTCTATTTAAATTGTTTGTACTCTTTTCTCTTCTGTGTACGTATCGATCTGTATCTAGATGGAATTTGGAACTGCTGAATAATCATTACATGTTCGCTGATAAGAAACTCTTTGTACCTTAACCTCATTTGGTAATGCCGATAAGATTACTGCTTGTAGAACTGCCTATAAAAGAAGTAAAGGGAGCAGTCCTTTATGCTGAGAACTGTGATACAGACATACCTGACTCCGTGTCATCTTTCTTATAGAAGCAATAATTTGGCAAAGCAATATAAACTAAAGCAACTTATTTAAAAGTTGAACCTAACATTTTGGCGCCCGGAGCAGGGACTCACCAAGTTGCTACAAGAGGTGGCTGAGCTACGCTGACGGAACGAAAGGACAGGCATTCCGGGAACCACAGATCAAAAAAACCTGGCCAGGTAAGAAAAAGCTTTATTTTTCTTATTCTGTGCTCCCCTGATTTGTGCCTATCCGTTCTGTCAGTTACGGTTCTCCTGGTTTTAAAACACCAGCCTCTGTAGTGGTGAGTCTAGAATTACTGCATATTTTAGTTTATATTGCTGGAATTATTTGTTTGTTGTCTGTGTCTGTCTTGTCTGTCTTGTTGAGAAAGTGAATGAGCCTTGTCAAGGATGGTATGAGTTAGAAGGGGATTGCCGAACTAAGCAACGGAATGCGCCTTACCTCACATGATTGGGAACTTGAGGGCTTGTGAGCTTGGGGGTCTGACGCTTATGCTTAACCTCACATCTAACTCATAAACCATAGACGGGTTGAGAGTATAAGCCCTGTCTGCTCCATAAAGCAGGGATAAGAGTGTATGAGAGGGATTCCCAGATACGGGGAGGGGAATAAGATCTCCATAAAGTCCGGAGATCTAGTCGGATACCTGGCCACTTAAAGGAATGCTTGTATATGTTGTAGCCGCATTTTTGTATATGTTGTAGCCGCATTCTGGTTTGTTATTGGGCTAGCATATAAAGTAATTATTTATTATTGGGCTAGCATATAAGGTAATTCGGTTTCAGAAATCTCATTCCGGAAGAGGTTTTTAGTATTCTAGCACCCTAGGAGGAAGGCAACGAGGAACTAGTGTAACTTAGCTGGTTTGTTATTGGGCTAGCATATAAAGTAATTATTCATTCTTGTATATGTTGTAGCCGCATTATATTGTACACTGTGTCCCACACGCTACCTAGGCAGGACTGTTAGAATGGGCCAGAGGAACACAAAACCCCGTCAGGGAATTGTGGCGCACTATACGGTGCCACAGATAATTAAGAACATTTATGGGAAAACCGAAGCACAGGACTTAAAGGATGTCCTTCGTAAATTTAAGGTGAAAGGAGCAGCGGGCTTAGACCCGGATGTATGGAGTGAAATAAAAAGGGACAGACAAGGAGAGGTGTTAGAGAAGCAATGGATGCGTCAGGTTCAATGCTTAATTAAGGTCTCAAATAGAGCGAAAGAAGAGGGGTGGAAGTATAATCCAGATTGTGATGGTTGGGATATGAAAGATAGAAGAACAAAAAATGTCGAGGCTCCCAGCTCAGCCATCCCACCCCCATACACTGACATAGAACGCAAACCACACAAGATATATCCGGTACTTGAGGGGAGAGGATGGGTTTGTCAGGATTGTGGAGCACAAAACCCAGAATGGGCAGTAGAATGTGTGCATTGTGGGGCACAAAAACATCATCCAGAAACTATAGTTCCCGTACGCACTGATACACGCATTGTTCAGGTAAACAATCCAGAATTTGGACAAGCAGCCCATCCAAATGCCCCGCCTACTGTCACTCGTAGAATGCAAATAAGGACTTGGGCACCATGGTCGGCAGACACCCTTATGGCATTAATACAGAGCGCCCCAGACCCGGTAGCAAAGCCAGCTGCTTTTTGTAGATTTGTGACACAGTTAATGAATACACATGAAGCGACCTGGCAGGATGGGGAGGATCTATGCAGACACAAAATGACTCTGACCCTGTTTAACCAGTTTATGACAGAAATAGGTCCACACAGACCTGCAGGACAAGTTGATGGGGATGGCAACCTGGAGGCAGGACATGTCAGACATATAGACTCAAGGGTCCCTTTTATTGCTAGATTAGAAGCTTTTTGTCAAGCAAAACAACAGGAGAGGGGGTCCATATCACCCATGAAGCAAATGCCAGGACAGACTGTATCGGAATTTTACTTATCTATGGAAAGTATGATGGCAGATGAGGGATTGGACTTGGCCCTGCCAGTCACAATCCGAGCCTTCAATAGACAATTTATGGAGGGATTAATTCCACAGATAAGTGAGAGACTGAAAGCCTGCACACCAGAGTGGAGGGCAACTAGAGATAGAGGGACGTTGTTACAAAAAGCGCAAGGCATAGAGGCGGACTTAGCAGAAACCAAAGGGAGGAAATCTCATGCTATCAACGCACTCGGGGGTTTCCAAGAGCAAGGTAGAGGTTCCTTTCGCAAACCCCTTACCTGTCACTACTGTAACAAGATTGGTCACATCAGACACAACTGTAGGAAAAGAATAAGGGATGAAGGAGAGGAAGGTGTTGATTCTCCAGTTAATCAGAGAAGGAACCAGCCCAGGGACAACAAAAATAGTCATATCAGGCAGCAGGGAGATGGTCCACGAGCATGACTCGCCCCGGTTTTAGAAAAATCCAAAACAACAATGCTTAAGACAAATATAACGGTTGGTAATAAGAAAATCTCTTGTTTAGTCGATACAGGAGCTTCACGCTCGTTACTTTCTGACTCCGAACTACTCCCTGGCCAAAAATCACCTGACACTTTACTAATAACTGGATATGATGGCATTTTAGCCGACGCCCCGCTTACAAAACCTCTGAAAGTTAAAGTAGGAAACCACATGTTCCTTTCACGCTTTCTGGTATCCAGAGGAGCCCCCACTAATTTGTTAGGAGCTGACATTTTGCAGAAAATAGGAGCTAACATTACCTATCACCCAGATGGCACTGTCACCTTAGCTATAGGGGATAATCAAGAACACATGGAGATGTGTAACCTGATACAATACCTAGAGGAGGAATCGGAATTGTCCGGCCCACCTCCTTCAGACTTAGATCAGATTTTGTCGTCCCTTCCAGGAGAACTACGGGAAAAACATCCAGCTGATGTTGGACTTTTGCCCATACCTCCGGTTACCCTACAGCTGATTCCAGGAGCAGTGCTTCCCCAACAAAAGCAGTATCCACTTAGTGCACCCCAAGAGACGGCCATAGAAATGCAGGTCCAATCCTTCTTAAAAAGTGGAGTTCTAAAAGAGGTAAAATCACCGGCAAACACTCCCTTGTACCCGGTTAAAAAGAAATCAGTAGCCGGTAGTCCGGTTAAGTATAGAATGGTCCAAGACCTTAGAGCGGTCAACAAAATACTAACCCCGATGACACCTTTAGTACCCAATCCACATACATTACTGCCACAAATACCATCAACCAGTATGTACTTTACGGTTATAGATTTAGCGAATGCTTTCTTTTCCGTCCCGCTTGCTGAAGAATGCCAACTTTGGTTCGCATTTTCAATCAAAAATCGGCAACTAACCTGGACACGCCTACCTCAGGGTATGGCGCATTCACCTACCTTGTATTTGCAAGCATTGCAAACGGTGTTGGGAGAATGGATACCACCAGATTCCTGTGTATTGTTACAATATGTGGATGATTTTTTGTTATGCTGCCCTGACAAGGAAACTTGTTTGGCCACCACCCTTAATTTGTTGCGATTTTTGGCAGAAAAAGGTTGCAAGGTTAATAAGAAAAAGTTACAAGTGTGTCAAGAAAAAGTTATCTTTTTGGGACATTGTATATCACAGGGTACAAGACATCTCACTGAGGAGAGGGTTCAAGTGATAAAGGGAATGTTACCCCCACGGAATTTCAAACAATTGCGTATGTTTTTAGGTATCGTGTCATATTGTAGACAGTGGATACCACATGCTAGCGCTTTGATGCAGCCATTATACGATTGTTTGAAAATTGTACCGTATATGCTTACAGAAGTAGCTTATGAATCGTTTATCACTTTGAAAAAGTTGTTGATTTCTGCCCTGGCTATTGGTATACCAGATTACACCAAGATATTTAATCTGTACATTGCTGAGATCACTGGACACGCCACAGGTGTTCTGACACAGGCACATGTAAAACAAAGACCAGTCGCTTACTTTTCAGCAGCATTAGATCCAGTATCTAGAGGTTCACCGTCTTGTGTACGGGCGGTAGCTGCAGTGTCAATTATCATAGATAAGTCATCAGAGATTGTTCTAGACAATCCAGTCGTAGTGCATACCACACATGACATACATGCAATCTTGTCTCAGGTACAGCCCAAACACATTTCAATGGCTAGGCAATTAAGGTTACAGTGTACTTTACTCTTACCTCCAAATGTAACTTTTCAGCGCTGTACAACCTTAAATTTGGCCACCTTTTTGCCTCTTCAGTCACCAGATTTGGCAAGGGGGAATGATAGTACTAGTGAGAAAAGAAATGAGGACACTGACACTCTTTTGTTTAAAGAAGTAGATCAGCACGATTGTTTTCAGCTCATGGAACAGGAGACAATGGGATTCCCACACGTTACAGATACACCAATTTTAAACGCTGAGCACACTTTGTACATAGATGGCAGTAGGTTTGCTGATTACAAGGGTAAATATCACACAGGGTATGCTGTAGTGACTGATACGCGGGTGATTGAAGCACAGCCCTTACCAGCCCACATGTCAGCACAGGAAGCAGAATTAAAAGCTTTAGAACAAGCCCTAGAATACTTAAAAGGGCGAGAAGGGAATATTTACACTGACTCTGCCTACGCTTATGGTGTAGCGCACGATTATGGCCACATATGGAGGGCTAGAGGTTATCTGACAGCAGCAGGTACCCCTGTAAAACATGGAGAAGGGATTAAGAGAGTCCTGAACAATCTTCAAAAGGTTAAACGAGTAGCCATCATGAAGATAGCGGCACACACGAGCGCAAAAACAATGGAGGCAAAAGGAAATGCATTTGCAGATTTGACTGCAAAACAGGCAGCTCTAGGGGAAGGAAGCCCTGAGCCCTTAGCAGCGGTAGAGGTGAGTATCCCAGAACCAACATGGCAGCAGCTGAGTAAATTACAGGAGCAAGCAGGGGAGAGCGAGAAAGATAAGTGGGTCAGGATGGGAGCAGCACCAGACCTTGACAATGTATGGAGGGAAGGAGGCAAAATATGCCTACCTGCCTCTCTGTACCCAGCAATGGCAGCGGCAGTTCACCTACCCACACACATCAGTTCCAATTCCATGTATAGGATTGTGAACCAAGGATGGCTCGCCCCTGGATTCAGTAGCACTGCAAGAAACTACTGTGCAGCCTGCCAAATCTGTCTCCTGAATAACCCAGGACAGAGAGTAAAAACCCCACGAAAACACCAGGTCCGGGCCCAATACCCCTTCCAGAGACTGCAAATTGATTACATACAAATGCCTAAGAGCGGCCCCTTTGAATTTGTCCTTGTGTGTATCGATTTATTCTCAGGTTGGCCCGAAAGTTATCCAGTAAAATCAGCTACAGCTAAAGCCACAGCTAAGAAACTGATCACTGAGTTAATACCTAGGTTTGGTCTTCCTGAAACCATAGAATCAGATAGGGGGACACACTTTACAGGAGAAATCATGCAGAACGTGATGACCATGTTAGGGGTTCAACAAAGTTTTCACACCCCTTACCACCCACAGAGTTCAGGATCAGTGGAGAGAGTAAATGGGACAATAAAGTTAAAAATACAAAAAGCCGTGCAAGAGTTAAACAAGCCTTGGCCAGAATGCCTGCCTCTGGCTTTATTCTCTATAAGGTACACTCCAACAGGAAAAACAGGATTATCCCCATACGAAATACTTTTTGGGAATGCACCTAGATTAGGTTTATACTTTCCACAGAGTATGCAATTGCAATGTGATAGTTTGACTGCATATGTGATACAATTACAACAACGTCTAACTAAGATCCACAAAAGTGTGTATTCTTCTCTTCCAGACCCTAATTCAATAACAGGTACACATACGCTGCTACCAGGGGATTATGTATATGTAAAGAAACACACCAGAAAGACATTGGAACCCAGGTTTGAAAGTCCTTACCAAGTACTCTTGACCACAGCCACCTCAGTAAAGCTGGAAGGAAAACCTACCTGGATACACGCATCACATTGCAAGAAACAACCCGAGAAAACAACATGATGAAATATCTACTTACATATTTTTTGTTGAAGATTGTTGTTTTACAAATATATGCATGGACTCCTGGTATTAATGTACTTGAAGTAGAGGAAACAACAACTTTCGAATGGGCTATAGATGATCCTAAAGTAGCAAATGATTATTGACAAAGGTAGACTAGTACATCTTTCCTCACAGATACAACAGGATACTGCACCACATTGGTGGGATATATTTAGTGGAATGTCTTCTACAGCAACCAATACCTTTCACTGGTTGTTAAGTCCAATGGTAATTATTATTCTAATATCAATATCACTTACAATCACAAATATATGTGTATACAGGAAAATAAATAGGAAAATTAGGAGAATAGACAGGGCATACCGATAAATGTGTATTGACATCACCCTACTCCTATAAAACTCCTCTTCTTGAATTTTAAGATGTTGGTAATACCTAGGGGGATGGGTTCTACCCCTCTGACAACTCGCGGTCAGGGAAAGGACTCTGGGGAAAAACTGACTAGAACTTATTCATGAGGACCCAGGGGGAATGAGAGGATGATGTCAAAGGGGGAAATTGATAGGGTTGAAATAATGACTTAGAGTTCCACTTTAATTGTTTCTGCTTTTTCTTACCTGTGTACGTATCAATTGTTCTATTTAAATTGTTTATGCTCCTTTCTTACCTGTGTACGTATCAATTGTTCTATTTAAATTGTTTGTGCTCTTTTCTCTTCTGTGTACGTATCAATCTGTATCTAGATGGAATTTGGAACTGCTGAATAATCGTTACATGTTCGCTGATAAGAAACTCTTTGTACCTTAACCTCATTTGGTAATGCCGATAAGATTACTGCTTGTAGAACTGCCTATAAAAGAAGTAAAGGGAGCAGTCCTTTATGCTGAGAACTGTGATACAGACATACCTGACTCCGTGTCATCTTTCTTATAGAAGCAATAATTTGGCAAAGCAATATAAACTTAAGCAACTTGTTTAAAAGTTGAATCTAACAACTGATACCTTCCGCAACTTTTTTGTTTACACTTCAGCTGTCAGAATGCTACAAAGCATTGAAAAGTTATATAAATACATTTTTATTTTTTTTTTTAATTTTGCACTTCTTTCGATGTGAAACTTGTAAATATATGTTAAAGGTGTAAAAATATTCATGAACAAAGCAAACAAAAAAGGTTTTTATTAATAGTTTAGAAAATAGAACTTAACAAAAAAAAGGAGTTAATAAGGCTGATTAGAGCAAATTAAGATACATAATTTAATAGAAACCAAAAAAAAAACCCCAAAAAACAAGGTTGCTTTAAACTGACTTCATTTACAGACCGAAGTTCATCCTTTTGATCTGTAAATGAACAAAAAGATAAAATGTTTCTTTTTATCTCGCTTTCAGCGCTGAGCAATGTTGTTGATAAATTTTGTCGACTGCTTTTTTTTTTTACAGCGGTGAGTTGGGAACTGCTCTGCACTGTTTACATGAATCGTGGAAATGCTGGGTTAGGATCGTTTGGTGGTTGAATCAAGATCACGATCTGTTATTATTATTCGTGCAGCTCTACATGGTAGCCTTTTCCCATAATCCTTCTCCCTAAGGCTCCTCCCACACCAGATTATAAAGGGGCACAATACTTCACCCACTAGCATCACCCAAAGGCGGGACCTTAGTAAAAGGGGTACTAACCCCTGCCTACATGGTTGTAACACAGAAGGATCAGGACTGGGGAGGTGAGGTGGGGGGGGTTATTGCTCACTGAGGTCAGAGACAACAGTAAATAGTTGGTGGGTGATTAAAAAAAAAAGTCTAAATTCACAAAAAAAAATAAAACATTTATGTAACATTTCCTTTATACCTTGCTCCATAAAAAATGCATTCAGACTAAAATATGCAAAAATCGGACGCCTCATAATGATTTCATCATAGCAGCTTATCATGTCAAGATACAAGAACTGTTGTGCAGAAACGTCAATCACTTTTAATGACACACACTCATGTCCTATTTCTAAGTTTACCTCTTTCACTTAGCTAATTGCTGTGTTCTTTCCTAATACATCTAGCTAAGAGACGTTCCACCTAACAACTGAACAACTATGGGTGGAGTTCGATACAATAAACAAAACTTAGACTTCCTGTATTAAAATGCTTTTGCAACTTTCACCATTTCTTATTGATTTCTGAATCCATCATAGTTGTGTGACTTGTGTAAAAACTGTAATTTCTTACAGATAAGAAAATAAAAATTTAAAATAGTGCTGCACTGCTTACACTTAAAAAAAATAATTCAGTAAATAACATACAGCCCTTCTAACACATGTATCTAAATGAAATAGTGCAAAAGAAAATATTAAGTGATACTCCTAATACTGTATATAAAACGTGATAAAGTTGAATAGCAATAAACACCATATGGATGTGCTAACACCTATATAATAATAAAGTAGTAATGGCAATGTAAATCATCCAAATGATCAATTGAGTGAGATCAAATTAACCACATATGAAAAAGTGAATATAATGCAAACAAATCTTCAATAAACACTCCATTGCCCGCTAGAACACATTTAGAGTGAATGAGTAAAAATAAGGGCAAGCGAGTGGAAAAAGCAACAGTTCATCAGAATATCATCATGAAGTAAGTACAAAGGTAAATAAGTAGTCCCAATTCCACACAGAACAAGGCTTCACATTTATCATGGGTGTGAAGTATGGGTAGCACAGCACTAGGTTCACACATATGCGATGCGGGAACCAACTCGATTCTAGGGCCGGGTCCTACATTGCATCTGTCCCGCAGGCAGTTCACACTGCCCTCTGCGAACCGCTGCGGGTGCCAATAAAATGTTAATGACACCCACAGATTGGTTCACAGATCTCAGTACGAACTGTGAATTCGCACAGGAATCAGATCGCATGGGTGAGAACACCCATGCGATCCAATTCCATAGCGGGGAAAAAAAAAGTCCCTGCACTATTTTCCTGCAAATCCAATGTGAGTTCAGCCATACAACTGTATGGCTGAACTCACGTTGCACAGATATTGCATGCGATCGGCACCGCAGTGCGGGTGCGAATCACATGCAATGTCTGTGTTCGCACAAGTGTGAACCTCAGGCTGAAGCTCGAAGCTCCAAAATGCTAGAGAAAAAAAATCAACGATTCTCTATGGAGCTGGTTCACATCCCCAACCCGAGATGTCTGAAGCCAAACGGCTGAAGCTCAAAAAAGTTCTGGAGTTGTTTTGTAGCTCAAATTGGGCAGATTTGCACGTTTTTGGTGTGTTTTTATACCCATAGAAATGAATGGAAACATGCAAAAGAAAGCCAAGGAAAACACTCAAAAATGCTACACTTAGGTGTGAATGCATCCTGCTGTCCCAGAAAATTTCTATATCAGACTTTTGAGGCACACTCGGGACACAATGATAAAAGATATAATATACTTTTATTACAACAATGCTACATAAAACCATGATTTGACCATAGGTTGTTAAAACCAATCAATGGTAGTTACACCATATTTGCAATGAATTCATAAAACTACAAAATGTAGCTCAGTTCCTTAGTACAAGCTTGTCTTCATGGGTCAACATGTTTCACATATTCGCTTCCTCAGGACGCATGAAGACACAACAAAATTTGCTACATAGAAAAATGCCAAAATAAACCAAACTGTTTACCAAAATAAACATTTCAGAAGCATAAATAAATGTACACCTGTCATCATATACAATATATAGTGTGCTACCAGGAAGATTGCTGGTTTACGCCAGGTTTTGGAGAGACAGGCACGCTGATTGCACAGCTGTGTGCTGGGCTATTTAGTTGCGACCTGAATATGGCTCAGGGCTCCACCCAACAAACAGGAGGTCTGTCCATGGCAGTCAGGTGGACTCACATTCCTCTGAGAGGAGTCAGAGGCTGCATGGGGGCAGCCAGAGCGTGCATGTCTGCAGGAGTCAGATGTAGTCTGTGACAGAGCAGCAAGGAGCTTATCATGAGTAAGCTATAAGAGAGCTTGACTCCAAGAAACTCTTTTAGTTTAAGGAGCAGACTTAAGGCCTAAGCTGGAGGCCTGAAGCAGCTGTGTGGAAAGAGAGTAAGACTCAGGAGGCTGAAATATTCTGTGCAAGATACAGTAATGGCGGAACCCCCTGCATGGGCTACTGATGTCTTTTGTGAACTTTTCCATTCTTTTAAATAAAAGTGGGCTACCATGCCCTTAAAAATACATTTTTGGACTGGTGCACTCATGGAAAACGCACCTACCACTTGAGTCTGATCACCCCAATCTTAAAATAGTCAGATATAAATCACACATTATATGTCTGAGTGAGCACAAGCATAGAGGTACTCTCTACTCTGTGTTCTTTAATATAAACACACAACCCTTTAGCCCAGGATGGCAAAGCACTCCCTGCTCCACCCTGCTTCTCCCTTCTCTAAGCTAACAGACTGATGGACTGGAGACTGCACTGTCTACTGTTAGAGTGGTAGTAAACTCAGTTTTACCACTTCTACCTACAGGTAAGCCTATAATAAGGCTTGCCTGTAGGCACTGTGACTATCTCCTAAACTTGCATTGCTTAGGAGAGATTTACACTGCATACAGCCAGTGACGTCATTGGCGGTATGTCGGACCTTCAGAGCCCGTGCCATAAACGGCATCATTGCGCCCCCCGGCCACTCATGTAGCCAGAGGCTGCAAAACTGTAAGGAAGATAGGGTGAAGATGGAAGACCTGTCAGCAGTGACAACGCGCCTCTGGAGGGCTTGGTTTAAAGGTAAGTCTCTCATAATGAGCTAGTATGCGGTGCATACTAGCACATTATGACATTGCCTTGCAGGGGAAGTTCAGGGAAGCAGCACTGAGACAGCAGGAGCCAGCAGCATTGAAAGTTGTAAACTGAAAGTGTTGGAGTAATAATTCTAACAAGTAATTTATTGGCCAAATTTATTTTATTGTGCTCAGTGCGTTTAAAGCTTATGTTAAATCCTATTTTTTTTTTTTAACTAGCACAAGGGATAGTACTTACACCTTTCCACCCCCTCCTGGTCTATTCATAGCTTCTGTCAATGAAAAGTGCTCTATGAATGGAGCAGGCAGACCTTTCATTCATAAGCTCATCATCCATTCATAGAGCACTTTACATTGATAATGTACCATAATTATCGGCGTATAACACGCACCCCAATTTAAGAGGGAAGTTTTATGAAAATTTTTTTTTTTTTAAATAAATCACTTTGAGGCAAAATAATGGTCAGTGAGCATCAATGCAGCCTGATTAGTGCCCATCTGCAGCTTCAGTGCAGCCTGATCTTTGCCCATCTGCAGCCTAATCAGTGCCCATCTGCAGCCCAATCAGTGCCCATCTGCAGCCCAATCAGTGCCCATCTGCAGCCCAATCAGTGCCCATCTGCAGCCTAATCAGTGCCCATCTGCAGCCTAATCAGTGCTCATCTGCAGTCTAATCAGTGCCCACATGCAGCATTGCTCAGTGTCCATCTGCAGCCTTGCCGAAATATAGGCTGCCACTGAGGGGAAGGAGGGGACGAGCGCTGCTGAAATAGAGCCGGATCTCCTGTGTACTCGGCTCGGTGTCACGCCCAGTCTAGCCCCTTGGCCCGGATCCTATGATGGACATAACGCCGGTCCAATGCCGGGACGTCAATGCTAGGAGATGTCCAGGGGACTGAGCGTGACTGTGAGCTGAGCCGAGTACACAGGAGATCCGGCTCTATTTCGGCAGAGCTCGTCACCTCCTTCCCTTCGGTGGCAGCCTATATCGGCGTATAATGCGCACACACAATTTTCCCCTTATGTTAAGGGGGAAAAAGTGCGTGTTACAGTGGGGACGGAAAGTATTCAGACCCTCTTACATTTTTCACTCTTTTTGCTATATTGCAACCATTTGCTAAAATCATTTAAGTTCATTTTTTGTCCTCATTAATGTACACACAGCACCCCATATTGACAGAAAAACACAGAATTGTTGACATTTTTGCAGATTTATTAAAAAAGAAAAACTGAAATATCACATGGTCCTAAGTATTCAGACCCTTTGCTGTGACACTCATATATTTAACTCAGGTGCTGTCCATTTCTTCTGATCATCCTTGAGATAGTTCTACACCTTCATTTAAGCCCAGCTGTGTTTGATTATACTGATTGGACTTGATTAGGAAAGCCACACACCTGTCTATATAAGACCTTAGAGCTCACAGTGCATGTCAGAACAAATGAGAATCATGAGGTCAAAGGACCTGCCTGAAGAGCTCAGAGACAGAATTGTGGCGAGGCACAGATCTGGCCAAGTTTACAAAAAAATTATGCTGCACTTAAGGTTCCTAAGAGCACAGTGGCCTCCATAATCCTTAAATGGAAGACGTTTGGGACGACCAGAACCCTTCCTAGATCTGGCCGTCCGGCCAAACTGAGCTATCTGGGGAGAAGAGCCTTGGTGAGAGAGGTAAAGAAGAACCCAAAGATCACTGTGGCTGAGCTCCAGAGATGCAGTCGGGAGATGGGAGACAGTTGTAGAAAGTCAACCATCACTGCAGCCCTCCACCAGTCGGGGCTTTATGGCAGAGTGGCCCGACGGAAGCCTCTCCTCCGTGCAAGACACATGGAGTTTGCTAAAAAACACCTGAAGGGCTCCAAGATGGTGAGAAATAAGATTCTTTGGTCTGATGAGACCCAGATAGAACTTTTTGGCCTCAATTCTAAGCGGTATGTGTGGAGAAAACCAGGCACTGCTCATCACCTGTCCAATACAGTCCCAACAGTGAAGCATGGTGGTGGCAGCATCATGCTGTAGGGGTGTTTTTCAGCTGCAGGGACAGGACGACTGGTTGCAATTGAGGGAAATCTGAATGCGGCCAAGTACAGGGATATCCTGGACGAAAACCTTCTCCAGTGTGCTCAGGACCTCAGACTGGGCAGAAGGTTTACCTTCCAACAAGACAATGACCCTAAGCACACAGCTAAAATAAAGAAGGAGTGGCTTCACAACAACTCCGTGACTGTTCTTGAATGGCCCAGCCAGAGCCCTGACTTAAACCCAATTGAGCATCTCTGGAGAGACCTAAAAATGGCTGTCCACCAACGTTTACCATCCAACCTGACAGAACTGGAGAGGATCTGCAAGGAGGAATGGCAGAGGATCCCCAAATAGAGATGTGAAAAACTTGTTGCATCTTTCCCAAAAAGACTCATGGCTGTATTAGATCAAAAGGGTGCTTCTACTGAATACTGAGCAAAGGGTCTGAATACTTAGGACCATGTGATATTTCAGTTTTTCTTTTTTAATAAATCTGCAAAAATGTCAACAATTCTGTGTGTTTCTGTCAATATGGGGTGCTGTGTGCAATGGCGACCCTAGGGGGGGGGGCAGAGGGGGCCCTGACCCCCCCAACATTATGCTGTGCCCCACCATGTGCCCCCCCCCCCCCCCCCCCCCCCAAAAAAAAATGTTTTTTTTTTTTTTTTTTTACAAAAAATCAATGTCTAAGAGGGAGAGAGTCCCCAGTCAGCTCCTGTGGGTGATTCCTCCCCCCTCCCCTGCTCGCTGACACTGCATAATGCGAGCGTTCACACAACCACGGCCGCCTGATCTACTCTTTCACCTGCATCCTCATTGGCAGGGAGAAGAGCGAGTTGCAGGAAGGACTCCACCAGGACTTTCAGTTACTGAAAAAACAGACTGATTTCTCCCGTCCTTAGGACAGGAGGACCAGCCTGTAAATTCCAAGAGATGCCAGACCAGAGCTGTCAATAGCAGGGGCAGGACAGCAAGAGGAGGCTGGGGAACCCCACAGTGGCAGAACACCAGGGCCCGGAGGCCAGACAACCTTTGCAACCCTGATAGTTCTCCCACTGCTTTGGATCCTTATATTTTCTTGATATGCTGGTGAATTATATCTCTTGTTTTCTGCCACCCTGGGGGACCCCAATACAGTAGGAAGGGAGCTCACTGCAGAACATGTGAAAGGGCCCGTTGTGGGATCGTAGTAAAGGGCCCCAGGATATATATATATATATATATATATATATATATATATATATATATATATATGCATTTTATAGTTGCCCCCCTACTTTTGTCCCTGTCCCCCCATGTGCCCCCCCTAAATTTGAAAGCTGGAGACGCCACTGGCTGTGTGTACATTAATGAGGAAAAAAATGAACTTAAATGATTTTAGCAAATGGCTGCAATATAACAAAGAGTGAAAAATTTAAGGGGGTCTGAATACTTTCCGCCCCCACTGTATATGCCGATAAATACGGTAATTAAATTTAGGCTTTAAAAACACTGAGAATTTATTACAACTTTATGTCACTAACCTAGAACAAGTATGTGCATTGTAGCTATAAAACTGATATGAATATGCTTTTTTTTTTAGGTCATGGACTCACTAACTAGTGAAGGAAAGATATGAATGTCACCCCCAGGGTCAGCAATGGTAGATCCCACATACTTCATGCTGGCATTTTCCTTTTAAGAGACTCTTCTAAGGCCTGGTTCACACCTATGCATTTTTTGGCACATTTTCAGTTTTGCAGAAACACACTACAGTCCATATAATATGGTTTCATATGGATGTAGTTCACATCTGTGCATTTTATGGAAAGGGCCAGGGTAAATTTTTCTGGTTTTTGGTTCCATAGACTTCAATAGATCAAAAACGTGTATTGAAAAACACAAAATGCACCTACAATATGCAAACTGCAACCTGCATAGGTGTGAATCAGGATTAAATGAGCATTAGGATATGCAGCAATTCACAAATTAAATAAAGTAACACAATTCCACCAATGGCAGCATGAGTTTAAAAACAATGTAAGCTAGAGACCATTATCTTCTTGTCTTTCTTGCTCTAGCATGCTTTTTTCTTTTTTTTATATATAAAAGCTGTGTGAAAGATTCACTCTTTTCCTAATCAAATGGTGTGGTAGGGACACAGTATGATCATCCCAGTTTGTATGTTCATTTGATGCCATTTATCTTAGAAGGAGCCTGTGAAGATAAGCTGACATTTCTGACTTGTTTTTGAAGGTGGCACCAGACATGCACATATTTGTTCCAGATTAGTGAATCACCAGGGAGGGTTAAGGATGACAGATCGAGAGCTTGCACCTTCAAAAGCAAGTTATGGCAGCTCTTACTGTATATCTCTATCCTAAAAAACCTGCTAATAAACTGCTAACTATGCAGGTTTTCCAGTTGCCTTTAGAAAATCATCGCTGAAATGATCACAGTGATTATTTTTAACAAATACTGAACAAACACAATGTATACTTTTTTTTCACATTAATTTGTAACATCGTAGAGGTTACTGAAGACAATAATTGAGAAACATTGCATTATCCATGCAGTTTTCATAATTTTTGTGGTCATAGACTAAGGACCGCTTGATTTTGTTTATCCCTGGTGCCCAACATGTGGCCTGTGGGTTAGCGGGTACCATATAGCTAGTCGAGTGGCAGCTGAGTGCCAGGCACTGCTGTGTTTCAGCACTTGATAATGAAAGAAATTGTACCGCAGGCAGAGTTATTGTGGCCCACAGTTCAAGAACAGTCCTGGCCTGGGGAGAAAGAGAGTGGCACGTGAGCACATTTTTACTTCAAGACCACCAATGCAGGAAAGGGGGGTTAACTTTAACTGCTATGACCATCATGGGGGGGGGGGGGGGGGGTCAGGTTGGGATTAACTTTTACTGCCATGATTACCAATATGGAGGAGGTGAACATTCACTGCAGCTGACTATCAATGCAGGGGTTGGGTTATGGGGGGGTCTGGGGATTATTATTGCTTTCACTGACACAGATGTTGGGGGTAATATTGTGTCCACTAGCACCAATGTTGGGGATTTTGAATGCACTCACTGACACCAATGCTGAGGATTACTGTATTCCACCTCTTCAGAGTGCACAGCAATTTGCTGCAAAAAATACAGCAGGACCAAAATTTTGGGGTGTTGAGGTGTGAAATTCGCTACTATTGTGTGGCCCTCTGAAAGTGTTGGGGGCTGCACTTGAGGCCCTCTATAGTTTTGAACTTGACCACAACTGCTGTAGATGCTTTAAAAGGTCTGACTGATAGACATACACTACTGTGCAAAAGTTTTAGGCAGATTTAAAAAAACTCAATAAATTAAAGTGGTTCTAAAAGCAGAAGGTTTTTTATTTCGATCCAGCGATGTTGCACGAGAACCTCAGCTGCCCAGGACTCTCCTTCCTGATTGGTTGAGACACAGCAGGTGCTCCACTGGCTTCTGCTGCTGTCAATCAAAGTTAGTGAGCCAATGAGGAGAGAGAGAGGGCAGGGCCGAGCTGCGGCTCTGTGTCTTAATGCACACACAGAGCAACGACTGGGCTTGGGTGTCCCCATAGCAAGCTGCTTGCTGTGGGGGCGCTCGGCAGGAGGGAGGGGCCAGGAGCACCGAAGAGGGACCCGAGAAGAGAAGGATCTGGGCTTCTCTGTGTAAAACTAATGCACAGAGCAGATACGTATAACATGTTTGTTAAAAACATGTTAAAAAAAAAAAAACAAGACTTTAATATCACTTTAAGAATGTGTTCAGAAATAGAAGTGTTAATAGTTTATTTTTTATCAATTAACAAAATGGAAAATAAATCAACGGAAGAGAAATCAAAATCAAATCAATATTTGCTGTGACCATTCTTTGCCTTTAAAACAGCATCAATTCTTCTAGCTACACCTGCAAACAGTTTTTGAAGGAACTCGGCAGGTAAGTTGTTCCAAACAACTTGGAGAACTAACCACAGATCTTCTGTGGATATAGGCTGCCTCAAATCTTCCTGTCTCTTCATGTAATCCCAGACAGAATTGATGATGTTGAGATCAGGGCTCCTGGGGGGGGTCATTGTCCTGCTGCAGAATACATTTGGGGCCAATCACACGCCTCCTTGATGGTATGGCATGATGGATAAGTATCTGCCTGTATTTCTCAGCATTGAGAACACCATTGATCCTAACCAAATCTTCAACTCCATTTGCAGAAATACAGCCCTAAACTTGCAAGGAGCATGCAACATGCCTCACTGTTGCCTGCAGACACTTGTTATTGTACTGCTCTTTAGTCCTTCGGCAAACAAATTGCCCCCTGCTACAGACAATTATTTCAAACTTTGACTCATCAATCCAGAGCACCAGCTGCATTTTCTGGACCCCTGTTTCTATGTTTTTGTGCATAGTTGAGTTGCTTAGCCCTTTTTCCACATCAGAGGTATAGCTTTTTCGCCGCAATTCTTCCATGAAGACCACTTCTAGCCAGACTTCTCCAGACAATAGATGGTTGTACCTGGGTCCCACTGGTTTCAGACAGTTCTGTGCTGAATGCACTGTTGGACGTCTTCCGATGTCGAAGGGAAGTAAGCATGATATGCCTTTCATCTGCTGCATTAGGTTTCCTTGGCTGACCACTGTGTCTACAGTCCTCAATGTTGCCCGTTTCTTTGTACTTCTTCAAAAGAGCTTGAACAGCACATCTTGAAACCCTAGTCTGCTTTGAAATCTTTGCTTGGGAGAGACCTTGCTGATGCAGCATAACTACCTTATGTCTTGTTGCTGTGCTCAGTGACCAGGGGAGGGCTGGCAGCCTTAGGCCTGGGGGGCAAGTCCAGTCAAGTGGCCCACTGAACCACCGAATCAGCTCACCATCCACCTACACCACATTCCCTGTACAGAGAGAGGGCGGGAGACTGCTCCACATTGCCCCAGAGAGAGAGAGAGAGAGACTGCTTGACACTGCCTGCACAGACAGAGAGACCGCTTCACACTGCCTGCACAGAGAGAGAGACCACTTCACACTGCCTGCACAGAGAGAGAGACCTCTTCACACTGCCTGCACAGAGAGAGAGACCGCTTCACAATGCCTGCACAGACAGAGAGACCGCTTCACAATGCCTGCACAGACAGAGAGACCGCTTCACACTGCCTGCACAGAGAGAGAGACCGCTTCACACTGCCTGCACAGAGAGAGAGACCGCTTCACACTGCCTGCACAGAGAGACCGCTTCACACTGCCTGCACAGACAGAGAGACCGCTTCACACTGCCTGCACAGAGATAGACAGCTTCACACTGCCTGCACAGAGAGAGAGACCGCTTCACACTGCCTGCACAGAGAGAGAGACTGCTTGACACTGCCTGCACAGACAAAGAGACCGCTTCACACTGCCTGCACAGAGAGAGAGAGGCCGCTTCACACTGCCTGCACAGAGAGAGAGGCCGCTTCACACTGCCTGCACAGAGAGAGAGACCGCTTCACACTGCCTGCACAGAGAGAGAGACCGCTTCACACTGCCTGCACAGACAGAGAGACCGCTTCACACTGCCTGCACAGAGAGAGAGACCACTTCACACTGCCTGCATAGAGAGAGAGAGACCACTTCACACTGCCTGCACAGAGAGAGACCGCTTCACACTGCCTGCACAGAGAGAGAGACCGCTTCACACTGCCTGCACAGAGAGAGAGACCGCTTCACACTGCCTGCACAGAAAGAAAGACCGCTTCACACTGCCTGCACAGAGAGAGAGACCGCTTCACACTGCCTGCACAGAGAGAAAGACCACTTCACACTGCCTGCACAGAGAGAAAGACCACTTCACACTGCCTGCACAGAGAGAGAGAGACCGCTTCACACTGCCTGCACAGAGAGAGAGACCGCTTCACACTGCCTGCACAGAGAGAGAGACCGCTTCACACTGCCTGCACAGAGATAGAGACAGCTTCACACTGCCTGCACAGAGATAGAGACAGCTTCACACTCCCTGCACAGAGAGAAAGACCGCTTCACACTGCCTGCACAGAAAGAGAGACCGCTTCACACTACCTGCACAGAGATAGAGACCGCTTCACACTGCCTGCACAGAGATAGAGACCGCTTCACACTGCCTGCACAGAGAGAGAGACCGCTTCACACTGCCTGCACAGAGAGAAAGACCACTTCACACTGCCTGCACAGAGAGAGAGACTGCTTCACACTGCCTGCACAGAGAGCAGAGAGAGAGACCGCTTCACACTGCCTGCACAGAGAGAGAGACCACTTCACACTGTCTGCACAGAGAGAGACCGTGCAGTGAGAAAAGCACATGCAGGCGCACGCCGGAGCACCAGCCAGATTAAGGGCATGGTAGGCCTGGTGCTGCAGTGCAGCAGGTTTAGGAGTGGCAGGGATATGAAGTAAGTAATGTCATATCCCAGCTCTCCTCTTACTGGCCACCCTCCTGTAATTCCAGGAGCCTGTGCCCAAACTTGGTCACAACCCCACATGTGTAATGCTAGGGAAGCCCGGCACTTGATTTACCAAGCTTCCGTAAGAGTCGTGTGTCGGTGTGTGGTCTGAGGTGAAAGTTTTCAAACCATCAGTATACAGTGATCACTGCCGGCAGCTATAGCAGCTATAGCAGCCAGCAGTGATCACCAAAAAAATAAAGACACGCTGGTTGAAGTCAGTTGATAGATCGAATTCTGGACAACCAGTCTGCACATAGATAGATTGAAATTTCTGCTGAACCGGCAGAATTTCAATCTGTCTATAGTGGCCTAAGTCCACCAGTCTCTGGGTTTAATAATACCCTCAAATCTTCTGAAAGGGGTGCTCCACTTAGGTGTAGAAATTCACTTTATTTCCAGAACTCTCTTTAGGGTACTTTCACACTGAAGGTGCTTTACAGGCGTTTTAGTGCTAAAAAATAGCGCCTGTAAACTGCCTCTCATGCCACCCCAGTGTGAAAGCCCAAGTGCTCTCACACTGGGGCGGTGCGCTTGTGGGACATTCTGAAAAGTCCTGCAAGCAGCATTATTAGGGCGGTTTGAGAGAGGTGCCCTGCCCATTGAAATTAATGCAACAAGGGCGGTTTTAACCCTTTCTTCGGCCGCTAGCGGGAGTTAAAACTAAAACAATGGTAAAGCACCACTAAAATGAGCAGTGCTTTACCACTACCGCCCACACCACCCCAGTGTGAAAGTACCCTTAGGTATTAGATGTGCAAACAATAAGGTGAGAGCCCATCTAATACATACAGAGAGTAATGCAAATAAGGTGGAGTTCAAAGTGAACTGTGCCATTACCTGCAGGGATTGGCATTTAGGGGGTTAAAACAGGCAGGGATGAAATGTAATATCAACTCATCACTGCCTGTCAAATGTCCTTTAAAAGTGACCTGAGCATGGATCACTTTTCAGAGGAGTGGCAGTGCCTGGTGCAAGTGAATACAAGCATTTGGGCTCACACTGGTGTGCTGTGTTTGGCTGCAGTGCAGGTGTACTGGTGGGTTTCCTTAGCCGCAACCCCTCAGACTTCTTTTAGGTTGCACATTTTTGCTGCATTTTCTGAAAGTGCACCAAATATGCAGCATGCAGGAAGTTTTGTGCACTTTCAGAACATGCAGTAAATGTGCAACCTCTATGGGATTAGGGGCAACATGCAGGAAGACTGCCAGCACTGCAGCCAAACTGCAGCATGCCAGTGTGAGGCCACATCTTAACACCTAGGAGGGCGAGATACTGTCACAGGCTGCTAGAAAAAAAACTTTTTGGCTGCAGAGAGAGGGAGGGAGGAGCTCATTTACTTGGACGGTCCCAGCCTAAGGAGACTCACTGGATTCATCCGACTGCTCAGATTTAACTTTCCCGCCCACACATCCTCTTCACAGACAGCACACGGGCTGCCTGGAGTGTGGGCAGGAAAAGAGAGAGTAGGTCCAGCCTCTGCCAGCCATTCGTGTAGAGGAGGGAGGGTCTGGGCGGGGCTGTGCTGTGCTCTGTAACACAGACTGTCAGCCCTGACAAGAAGACATCGCTGGCTCACAGTACTAGACTCGGCCAGCTCAAGAACTGCGCATGTGCGGTTTTGAGCTGACGACAAAGCAGCCTTTGCACAGCATATCAGAGCAGCCCAGGGGGCAATTGCATCCCCGGCCCAGCCCGCCCCTGGCTCAGTCTTGCTATGAAACGGCCTTTCACAACCTCACGTTAGTAGAAGAGTTTGGCTATTCCTCATCCAGTTTTAATCCTCCTACCCAGCTGTTTCTGTTTCAGTTAAAGTGGTTCTAAAGGTTGAAGTTTTTTTACCTTCATACATTCAATGCATGAAGGTAAAAAACCTTCAGTATGCAGCTCCCGCCTTAACTCCCCTAATATTTACCCAAGCCCGATTGTGATCCAGCGATGTGCATATGAGGGGCTGCTCTGCTGGGTCTCTGTCTCCTCATTGGCTGAGAGACAGTAGCAGGAGTCATTGGCTCCCCCTGCTGTCAATCACAGTCAATGAGGAGAGAGCTGGGGCGGGGCCGAGACCCGTTCTGTGTCTTATGGACACACAGAGCGGGGCCCAGAAGCGAGCAGCCACGAGTGCTATGGGGGCACTCAAAGACGAGGAGCCAGGAGCATTGGCAGGGGACCATAGAAGAGGAGATTTGGGGCTGCTCTGTGCAAAACAATTGCAAAGAGCAGGTAAGTATAACATGTTTTTTTTTTTTTTTTAATTTAACGTTTAATATCACTTTAATGACTGTGTTTCATATGAAATCAATGATCATTAGCACCTACTTGGTATAATTGTTTAACATACAATCCTACAAAATCCCTGACTTTGTGCAAGTGTACAAAGTGTGCAAGTGTAAGAATTGATGCTGGTTTGAAGCCAAATGGTACACACACTAAATATTGTTTTGAATTTGATTTTTCTTCTGTTCACTCACTTTGCATTTTGTAAATTAATAAAAATAAACAATTAAAATATATATTTTTAAACCATTCTTATTTACAGCATTTCTTCACCTCTGCCTAAAACCTTTGCACAGTAATGTATTCCTCAATGTATCAGTGCAAACAGACATGAAAAAGTTGTAACTGTTGAGCAGGGAAAATGTTTCTGAGAACCATGTGACCTATGTAGCCTGCTCCTGACTTATCAGACTCAAAGGGGTTGATTTGCTAAAGACAATCACACTGTTCGCTTTGCAATGGAAGTTGCAGTGAATTTTCCCCAGAGCTTACTGAATGCAGTGAAAGTCTGCTGGTGTCCATCATCCAATCACGTGCAAGCAAAATTGTGTTTTTTTTTACTTTATCTATACATAATTGGGTATTCTTTGCAGAGGGAAATTTCAGCATATTTAATAAGCTCTGGTCCCAATTCCCCTGCATAGTGAATTGCCTTTAGTAAATCAACCCAAGACAGGACAATAACATCTCACTCAGCTCACTCTGTTGATTTAAGTATACATGTTTATGTACCGGTAGTTCTCATTAATCTAGCAGGTGCCAGTCACAGCTGTGGGGTAGTTCTCCTCCCTCCCTCTCCTCCCCACACTGCTTGACACAGGAGGCTCACTCTGCTCCCTCCCCTGCTTCCTCATTGGCAGGGGGAGAGAGGCAATGCTTGGACAGGACTGCAGCAGCAGAAGCAAAGGCGTCTGGGACATGTAGTCCCAAAGACAGATGACCCCATGTTAATCCCTGCAGGGCAAACTACACACCCCAGCATGCCAGGAAAGGAAGAAGGATAAAAGGACACCACAAGGCTGCCTGGGAGCACAAGGCAAGGAGAAGACTGGATGCTGGAGATGGGTGCTGCCATCCAGGGTCTGTGTGCCTGTTCCTGTCACAGTTCCACGGCGGGTCATGGACATCCCACAGAGAGGAACCCCAAGTGCATCTCCAGGCACATTCCTGAAGGCGTGAGGCGTTTCAGTTGTAGGGTAGCCCTTCAGGCAACCTGAAGAGCCTGCCTGCCAGGACATCTCCTTTGGGCCTTGGTCGCAGGATTGGTGAGCGGGCACTTGCCCATCGTACAGATACACAGAGACACTGCATGCAGACAACGTTGCCTATCTTTGCCTACATTAGTACAACACTGTGTTATACTCACCTCCCCGATAGTAATTTGTTCAGTCGGAAAAATATAGAACATGTTCTCTATCTAAGTCCGTCTGAATTTTCGAGAGAAAAAGTCCGATGGGGCATAAACACGGTCGGAATATACGATGAAAAGCTCCCATCTGACTCTTTCTGTCAGAAATTCCGCTCGTGTGTACGCGGCATTACTTCCATACTAAAGCTAATATTGTTGCATATGGTGTTATGTTTATAAGGTCAAGTACTGTGATTTTAGGATTTCAGGGAGACAGACTGGCCTACATCAAGCCACCTATGTTTCCCCTTGAGCACATAGGCTATACCTGAGTCATTTGAAGTGGTTAAACTGCGTTAACTTTATAACCTGCCTGTGCCTTTAGAGATATACTGTTTATATCCGAGTTTTCGAGGTTTATTACTCTGTGACATTATGCCTATTGTTCTAATGGCCAAAGCCGCTTAGTAAAAGATACTTTTGGGTCAACTACAATTTGTGTCTATTTACTGTTGTGCTGCAGTAACATTGTCTATTAGGTGTGCCAGAGGGGCTGAGACTGTTCTTGGGGTTGAGAGGCAAATCACAGAACCAAATATACTCAAGCGGCTCCTTCGGGGGTGGCACTACATTAATATTCATCATCAAATTGTTGCAGTGTCCAGTAAAATCCATGAACACTTGTAAATGCAAGACGTAACTAGCATTTACTTGCATTTAGGAGTGTAGCACCTTGTCCTAAACAGGGCTGCTAGTAAATTTAGTTGTGCTAGGTGGTAACTAAGCCTGGCTAATTTGTATTCTTTGATCAAATGGGTTTCTCCTAAGCTTGAGTTTAACTGTGATTTCTCCCTTTTGTCAACAGGTGGCACTGTTACCTTTAGTATTTAGTATGATAGATTACAGTGAATTCAGGTTATGAGTGAATATGCTTTTCTCAGCCAATCAGCAGTAGTTTATTTGGCTGCTGAGCCTGCTGGGATAGTCTATTTGGAGAGAGTCAGGTGATCAGGGTTCTTTCCACCCGGGCTGCGGCCTGGGTGGGTGTGTGTGGAGCAGCAGCTGAGGTGTAGGCCTGAAGCCTGGGGCCTAACCACGTGTAAAGGGACTTGGCCTGAGGGGAGCCTGATCATTGCCTGGAGGCAAAGGAGAAGAAGTTGCCAGAGGGTCAACCACTCTTGTTGCCAGAGGCAGGTGCAAAGGTATGGAGTTCTGAAGGAGCACCAGAGGAGACTCTTCATCAGCCGGAGACTGTGAAGTAGCTGGGAAAGCTTCAGGAGAGAACTCATCCACGAAGTGCTGTGGGTAGCCATGAGTAAAGCTTGAAGGAGTAGGGTGGGTAGCTGTAAGTAAGGCTTGAAGAGAAGTACAGCGGGTAGCTGTGCTATAAGCTTGAGGGATCCAGCGGGTAGCTGTGAGTCCGAGGAACCCAGCGGGTAGCTGTGGGTGAAGCTTGAAGAATACAGCGGGTAGCTGTGAGTTAGACATGAAGAGTCCAGCAGGTAGCTGTGAGCTGAGCTTGAGGATCTACAGTGGGATACTGTGAGTAAAGTTGTTGCTATAGGAGACAGCAGTTGCTACAGGATACAGATCACTGCATTCAGCTTAAAAGTCCTTTTTCTGTATTGCTGTCTGCCTAGTTCTATTTTTGTCCAAGGAGTCTGCCAAGTTGATATTGCATTTGCTTAAGGGTGTACTGTGCCCTACCCCTCTCTCCCCCTGTTCCTCTTAAGAGAAATAAAACTCTCTTTGTTCATTTTTAAACGTGACTGGCACCCATCTTTCCACCTTGCACAACACCCACCATGTCTAGTAACCTGCATCCTGAGGAGGAATGTCAGCTCCCCCTGACTCTGGGGGGTCACCACCAGGCCTATGGAGGTTGGGGTGAGCGCTACAGGAGTGTTTTTTTACTGCTGAACTGCTCCTTTCTTGAACATTCTGGACCAGGGATTTTTTCTGCCTCAGAACGACAGTAAACATCTATGTGTGTATGAAGTATTTGGGGCAAGTGTAGAAACCAGTGATCCTACCAATAAAAAGCAGCAGGTTTCTACATGTTCCCTGTTGCTTTGCATGCAAAGATCAGCATCTAATGTTTATGGGTAGGAATGAGTATCCTGGATATAGGTGTGGAGTTTCCAATGTTGTAGAACAATGCCTACTATATAATGAAACATATACAGCCAAATACAATAGGGTGTCAGGGGTGCTGATTAAAATCACGGGGCCCCATACAGCCTACCTTTTTGCTAAATGCTATGGCTGTGATGCTATGCTTTGTATCCATGGTAGAAATGATACCCTTGCCACTGCCACCACCTGTTTTTTTTTTACTTTTTCCTTTTTTCAGTTGCTGAATAGTAATTTTACATTGTGAGACCATGCTTTAACTGTGAGACAAATGTTTGGATAGCAGTTGCAGTTGCAGAATGGCGTCATTGAATGCAATAGGTAGTTTGATAGGTGGTGCTACCTGTCAAACTCTGCAGCCTGCTTTAAAAATGCAGCAGATGTGAAGTAAAGCATCACCGCCACGGAACATATACAGCCCTGTCTGACTGTATTAGAATTTGGGTGTGCAGCCGGGAATAACGATAAATCCAAGGCTCAGCCGTCAATTTCAGAGTCCTTTGGCCGCATTCACACTTAGCGTTGCCTGAACATGTGACAAAGTGTACCAGAAACGCACGTTTTGCAGTACATTTCTGCATGCATAGCGCTTGTGGTGCCATTAATTGTCAAATGCAATTAGCATAATTCGTTTTTGTTGTGCAGCAAACTTGCAAAGTTGCATGCATGAAAAGGTTCTAGAGCCTCTATGTTACGTTTGTCAGAGGTAGGCCAGCCCATTGAAGTGAATGGACTGTTCTATGTGAAAAGCAAGCAAAAAAAACAAAAAACGCATGCAGGGATGTGCGTTCCCGCTGCACAAAGTGTGAATGGAGCCTTAGGGGTGCCATGTAGAAATAGCCGGGCAGAGATGTATGTCAGCTGGAGGGAGGGGTGTATTCACTGGCCCCTAGCTCCTGGCACATTCAGCCCCTCTCCGAATCCTGAACCATTCCAGTACCAATCCCCTCCCCCCACACTCACCCCCTGCAGCAGAAGCACTACTTCATTCAAGTAATGCAGCCAACACTGGAGGTTACATTGCACACATTGTGGAGGGAGGCGGAGCAGGGGTCAGGACACAGGGAGGAGGTGGAACAGGCAGAGAACGTCTTCCTTCCTCACTCTTTCATCATGCTGGCAAGAGAAAACACTGCTGACCAGAGGGCGGGAGAAGGAGGGGGGAGTTACAGGACCTGGCAGAAGTCAGAGACTTAGCAGCTGTCCCTGCTGCTCCAAAGTTGAGACAGTTTGCAAGCATGTAGATCCGATCCCCCTGCAGAGCAGCCAGAGGGAGAAAGCCAGCAGTGCTGCAGGGAGATCCACAAGAGTCACAAGGCAGTATAATTGGCTCTCCTGCTTGGCAGGAGCCTGGGCCCCCCTTTTGAACTGATGGGGCTTGGTATAGAAGGGCCAGCTGCACTGCTTTATTAGCGGCCCTGGGTATCATAGACACTCTTTAGAATTCTGTTGGGGCTCAGCACTGCAAGTGATCATGCTTGCACACGATTCATGTACCTGTCACAGACAGGTACAAGAATCTGACTGTGTCTGCACTGAAGGAGTGTCTTCACAGGACACTCCTTTCTTAGTACACTCACTCCCACCCCCCAGCCCTGGGCACTGCATCTGTCATGCTGACTGACACATGGCTGAGAAAGTTTGCACTGGGCAGGTGGAACCTGATGTGGAACTGAGATACTAGATCTCCTTCTAGTCCACTTTACTTTGGATTGACAGCACACAGCAGTGGGCAGATCCAGAGCTGCTATTTAGTCCAATGTAGGCTTTCGAATCCACTCACTGCTGTGCGCTGTCATTCACAGGCAAAGTGGACCTGATGGGGAACTAGTCTCAGTATTCCCCATAAGGCTTTGCTCACACCACAGACTGATGAGGAACTCTGGGACTAATTCTACATCAGGTCTGCCTCATCTGTGATTCACAGTGGATGGTAGTGGGTGGATTCCAAATCCACTACTGGACTTAAAGAGTGGCTATGGAATTTGCCTACTGCCCTCCCTTGTCAATCACAGGCAAGGTGGAGCTGATGGGGAGCTACTCTCTCAGGGTTCCCTATCAGGCTCTGCCCACTGTCAGTGCAGTGTGACCTGCCATGGTTGGTTGCTAGAATGTGGGCAACCTATGTCCTAGCAATTAATACTGTAAATGTATATATATATATATATATATATCAATATACAAATTAAAGAAATGTCTAAAGTAATAAACACATGAACACCCCATCCCTTATCCCAATCTTGAGTTGGTCTTTATTACTGTGTCTGTTCTGTGTCTGCAAACTGGTTGCAACTCTTTTAGAACCTGCTGTAGCCAGAATAACAGACTCTATAAGTGGCGGTATTAGGAAGTACCTGAATCTAGCACATGTCTCGGTACTTGTACCAAAACTGGGGCAAGGCTTTCGTGATTTGGTGCAGACCAAGTTAAAGGCACCATACCACCAGAAAAGTGACTTTCGGATGCTGAACCGGTGTGAGTTCAGAACTGGCTTCAAACCCTGCAACGATCATCTGGACGTATGGGACCTCCTTCGACAGCCCGATTCTCCCAACCGGCCCGCCCTCAGAGAACCAGAAGGCGTTCACGGGAGCCACCATTGGAACAAGCAAGTGAGTCATAAATTTTTTTTTTTCCCTTCACAAGCACAGACTTCCAGTCCCCACTTAGATGGCGCTCTCAGCCACCATTTGATCTCCCCCTCCTGACAACATGTGATAATCGGGACCATTTGCCCTGTCGCCACCATCTACGGAGGAGCTAGTGCCTGCCAAGATACTCTTTCTACTGAGCCCGAACGATGTATTTACCCCCCTCGCTGGAGGGGTGCCCTGGCTTCCCCCCCCCCCTTCCCCTAGGTCTGGTGGCTATATCCCCACCCCCCTTGCAGCTTGTTTTGAAGAGAGCCTTTCAGTACTCACGGAACAGTCTCAAGAACCCAGTCACTTTTATGACCCCCTTTACATGTGTGTGGGACCTATGAGACACTTCTCTTACCGCTACGCTACATACAGAGAAAATAGGACCTATGCTTTTATGGTGAGCACAATGGTTATCTTCACATATAAGCAGTAGATATATGTCTATCGCACCATGTACTCTCTATAGTTTAACTAATCTTACATTCTTTTTCAGGTATAAGTGAATAAGAGTTGAGGTCCCATAACCACAATATATCTGGGTGTCTTAGTGCCCCAATTTTTTTTTTCCCCCCTTCTATGTGGCAACAACTCCTGGGAGAAGGGGGAGATCTGGTATTTTTTTCCCCCTTTTTTTCGTTTTTATCCACTAATTATAAAGAGATACCACAGCGATAGTAGCGGGGGACCGATGGCTCCGGCTCAGTTTGGCCGAGATCGGGGTTCCCCCCGGAGTACATATCTCCCTCAGCAGACCGCTCTAGAGCATTATTTAAAGGGGTTTTGTCTCTCTCACCTTCTTGGTGGGGATGGAGGGGAGAGGTGGGGGTGGGCTCTAAGGGAATGTTTCTTCTCCTCCCAGGGGGACATGGTTCTTTCGTGGCAAGGGCAAAATAGAGGTGGAGTTCACATCAATTACCGTAATGGGGCAGAAGAGACCGATGTGTTTATTTCTTAGAGGGGGGGAGAAGTTTATGGTGTAATTGGGAAGATAACTGTGCTAGGAATCTTCTTTGGAATTGCTTATAATCTATAGCCATAGGTTATAGATAACCACATGTTTATACTGTTTATTAAGATTTAAATATTCTGGTGGTAAATACCTATGTTTGCACTGTTTGCTCATATTTACATGTTCCAGAGATTAACAAATAACGGTTAGCAATGTTTGCCCTGAGTTACATGCTTTAGATGAATACACTATGATTAGCACTGTTTGCCTATATTTACAGGATATATGTAAATGCGGGAAGGCTAGCGATGCTCGCTAGGGTTTTCTGCTCTTTCGGTAATCACATGACAGCTAGTGTTATTAGTTAGCTAATATTTGAGTTGCTTATGCCTGTATGATCACTTCTACACCTGGGGGGGACCGGCCAGCTGCTTTTCGGCCTCCGCTGACCTCACTCCCAAATAGGTCAACGCTTACCCCCGGCTTGATGCTGGGAAGCGTTTGAGCAATATTTTTTTTTACTGCAACTAGGGTCTAGCCTTCTCCCCTTCTCCGGAGGTGGTGACACCCAGTTTTTTGAGTACACATCTTTCTTCGGCACTTCTTCTCTTGAGTGTCACTGGGAAGATCTTCTCTTTTCCGCTCTAACTCTATTTTTTCCTCTCCTTTTCTTCTCCTTCTCTCTCTTCTTTACCTTCTCCTCCTACCTACTTCCGTTTCTCTTTCTCCCCTCCCCTCCTTCCCTTTAAATTTTTCCTATACCCCATCCTCCACCATGGAGGTTCTGAATGTAACCTCGCTTAATGCCAAGGGCCTTAACACACCTGAGAAAAGACGGATGCTTCTACAAGACCTACACCGTCTCAAATCTGATGTGGCCTTCATACAGGAGACACACTTTAGGGATGACAAACTACCCATCCTGAAAAACAGGTTATTCCCGACGGTGTACCATTCCACCAATCAAAGGGCTAAGTCAAGGGGGGTCTCTATTCTTCTGTCAAGCAGAGTGCCATGGTCGCTCATAGATTCTAGTACTGACCCTGGAGGTCGCTATCTGTTTGTGAAGGGCATGATCGGCAATGTTAAAATCACTTTTGCGAACCTATATGCCCCGAACGAACACCAAGAAGTCTTCCTAAGTAGGACACTAGTGAAGTTGAACAACTTCACAGAAGGTCATCTGATTGTAGGAGGTGACTTGAACATCCTGTTAGTGCCGGTGTCTTATCGAATTCAGTCCCCTATCATATAGTGTCCTCCCTGTACTGCGCAGGCGCAGTACGGAGGACAAAAGAGACGCCGAAAGTCTCCGAAGTTCAACAGCTGATCGTCAGCTGTACACGGCGCCTGCGCATTTATTCTTACCCTATGTCCAGGATCATTCCCTACTATCCAAGTGGACATAGAGTTAGAATAAATATTTGCCGAGCGCAGCGAGGCCGTGCCCGAAGCGTGGCGAGCGAAGCGTGGCGAGCGAAGCGAGCCCGCGAGGGGCCCTCTTACACTGCCATCGTGTACAGCTGATGGTCAGCTGATCAACTTCGGGCATTTTCGGCATCTCCTGCTCCTCCGTACTGCGCAGGCGCTGCGCCTGCGCAGTACGAGGCGGACACTATTTGATACGAGGACACTATATGGCAGAACACCGGCAGAAGACACATCCACGGTATTGTCATCTATACCTCTCAGTACTAGGAAACGTATTGCTCATTCCCTACATGACAGCCAACTAATTGACATATGGCGTCTTCTTCACCCCCAGGAAAAAGACTTTACCTTCTATTCTAACCCCCACAAGACATATTCGCGCATTGACTATTTCCTAATCCCCCATGCCCAATTGCATGCAGTACGCACTTCAGCTATAGGCTCCATCACCTGGTCAGATCACGCCCCCATTTTCGTGTCCTACGCTCTTTCAAATTCCACGACCACCAAACCAAATCAATGGAGACTGAATGAAAGTCTCTTGCAAGACAAGGACGTTCTAGAAGACATTGCTAGAGAACTGAACTACTATTTTAGTACTAATGATACCCCAGACTGTGACCCAGGCATTATTTGGGAAGCACACAAGACGGTTATACAGGGCGTGTTAATTAAACACTGGACTAGGATCAAACGGAAGCGAACTGAGCAGCTCCAGTCCTTTATTAAAGGACCTGGCCGCCCTGGAGCTTCGGCATAAACGAATACAAACCCCATCCCTAGAGAGAGACCTCCTTGTCAAACGGACACAAATTACAGGTATCTTACAATTTAAAGCCAAAGCAGCAATGCAGATTTGTAGGAAATTCTCATATGAATCAGGGAATAAATGCAGGAGACTTTTGGCCAGAACCTTGCGAGAGCAGAGACTTATTACATATATTCCACATCTCATACCCCCCAATAAGCCCAAAGTAACGAAACCACAAGATATTATGAGAGTATTCAGAGAATTCTATAATTCACTATATAATCTGAAAACCAAACATCCTACTCCAGAACAGATAGATTCTTACCTGTCAGCATTACTTATGCCCCAACTACCAGGTGTAGACAAGGACATTCTTGAAGAACCCATCACTATAGAGGAAATCCAGGGGGCGGTCGGAACCACTAAACAGGGGAAAGCACCCGGTCCGGATGGCCTTACAGCCCAATACTACAAGACCTTTCTTCCCTCCCTTGCCCCTTACATGGTCAAATTATTTAATGCACTGGGCTCAACGGCATCATTTGCAGCTGAAACTTTACTCGCACACATCCCCAAGGAAGGGAAAGATCCGACATCATGTGGAAGCTATCGGCCGATCTCGCTGCTTAACCTAGACCTTAACATTTTTACTAAGATACTAGCAAATAGGATTCAACATTATATCCCGAGCCTGATACACCTAGATCAAGTGGGCTTTGTTCCTACGCGGGAAGCTAGGGACAACACCACAAAAGTATTAAATCTACTCCAGGCGGTGAACCAGTCAAAGACACCATGTATCTTCCTTAGCACGGACGCGGAGAAGGCCTTTGACAGGGTGAACTGGAATTTCATGCTTGCTGTCCTGAGACACGTTGGCTTCGGTACCAAAATGCTACAGTGGATATCTTCAATCTACTCCCGGCCAGCAGCAAGAGTACGGGCCAACGGTGTTCTGTCAGACACTTTTGATATCTCCAACGGGACACGCCAGGGGTACCCGCTATCGCCTCTCCTCTTCGCCTTGTCACTGGAACCATTTCTCTGCACAGTCTGACACAATCCAGATATTGGAGGAGTTAAGATTAGAGATACTCAACATAAAGTTTCGGCCTATGCCGATGATATGTTGTTCTCCCTCACGAACCCCTTGGTTTCGCTCCCTAATCTGATGTCAGAGTTTGAGAGGTATGGAGTACTCTCAAACCTCCTGATTAACTTTTCTAAGTCAGAAGCATTGGGGGTTAACTTTCCACAAAAATCAATTATACAACTACAAACTAACTTTGCATTTAAATGGACTGATAAGGCATTGACATATCTAGGTACATTGATCCCCCCAATATAGCCGAAACTTTTAAACTAAATTTCCCACCATTACTTCGTAGAGTTACACAACTATTGGACAAGTGGACCACCGGTTTACATTCTTGGTTGGGCTGCTGCAACATTATTAAAATGAGCTTCCTCCCCAAGTTCCTCTATCTTCTACAAGCACTCCCAGTTCATATCCCAACTAGCTACTATAAACAAATTCAAAAAACATTCTTTGATTTCATCTGGGCACATAGACGAACCCGACTACAGCGTAATCAACTAATACTACCTAAGCGATACGGAGGACTAGCAGTACCAGACATACGCAAGTATTACCAAGCGATACACCTAAGTAGGGTGATAGACTGGAACAGACACACAGACTTTAAATTATGGATGCGAATAGAACAGGCCCAATCAGACGTTCCTCTTAGTGGAGCCCCATGGTGCTATACCTCTCTCCCACGAGAGGTGAAAAACCACCCTCTCATAGGCATTACAGCCAAACTATGCTCGGTTCTCCTTTCGACCCCCAATATATCCTCCAAGACGTCACCCCTGTACCCGATTAAGGGGAACCCCCTTTTCCCTCCGGGAATGGGGGATTCAAACTTCCGAGACCTTAAGGAGTTGAATCTTACACGGGCCTCCCAATTTGTAGGGGGGGGCGTGGCCGGCGGTCCCGGAGCTGATGAATCAGTCTGGTCCTTTCCGGCTGGGTTTTTGGAGTGCTCTTCAGCTCTACCACTTCTTCAGAGCTCTCCCGGCTCCGGGGCTGTTCGCCAGGCCCCTCACTGCCTTTGAGGAATTCTGCTCAGAGACGGGAATAATGCCCCACACACTCTCTGCTAACTACGGGTTATTAGTTACCCCAGCGGAACCTCACGTTCTGAACTGCATACAAGCATGGGAAAAAGACCTAGGTAAAAATTTCAGTACACCACAGCAACAACACATTCTCAGGTTCACATATAAATCCTCTATTTGCGCGAAAACGCAAGAGACCAATTTTAAAATCCTAACCAGGTGGTACAGAACCCCAGTGAAGTTACAGAAAATCTTTCCAGATACTTCTGATCAGTGCTGGAGGTGCAAGGAAGAAAAGGGAACCATCTTACATATTTTTTGGACCTGTCCCAAACTACAACACTTTTGGACAGAGGTTCAACGCATTCTCCAAAAATTCACAGAACGCAAAATTTCGAACGACCCATTGTATTTTCTTCTACACGCCACCGACATACCAGGGAAAATATACAAAAAATCTATTATCTGGCATCTCCTTGATGCTGCCAAAGCTTGTATCCCTCTTAGGTGGAAGTCTCCACAACCCCCAACAGTTGGAATGTGGATCCGAAAAGTAAAAGACATAGGTAGATTGGAAGATCTAGTACTAACTGCGCGACATCAACAAGAGCGATACTCTAAGACTTGGTCGACATGGAACGTCTTTATCTTTTCAGATGAGGGAAGAGCCCTCCTTGACAGTGCCCTGAATGACTAAAAGTCATCCTGTTACATAAATGAATAACCATTGACCCTACTGGCTACAGAGCATCCAGAAGTTCTGACATAGGCCACCCCTGAGTGTGGTGGACACACACACAGAGTTGTCCTCCAGATCCCCCCCCCAACCCCTCTTCTCAGACTCTTTTTTTTCTTCTCTCTCTCTCCTTTTTCTTTTCTCTTCTCTCTGTTTAACTCCCTATTGTCCTTCTACTTTTCTCTCAGCTATAGGGACCTGTATTAACGGGACCCAATCTTTCTAATATAAAATAGTTAAAATACAGTGGATCCGGTCGGAGACCCACTAAGGGGCAACACAATAGCACCATTAATGTTACTGTCCTATGTACACCCAGCACCAAGATGTTGCTTTAAGCACTTACTAAGAGAAAAAAAAAGGAGAAGTTTCAGTTAACCAAACTGTTATAATGTCCTTTGGATGTAATGTAATAAAATGTTCTCGTATATAAATGTTAACATGTAAGGTATTGTAGGATAACAAACTGTAAATGCTCAGATGTATATCTTTGACCGTGTTCCTTGAATAAATAAAATAATTGTAAAAAAAAGAAAAAAAAGAAAAGTGACTTTCCTGCTTTATTGAATTCCCCTGACAGTGTTTAGCTCCAGACATCTATGGTTGTGCTTTTCAAAAGGCCTTAGTGCTGTTATTCTATACACTCTTACCTGGTTTCTTTGTTATGTTAGTTGACAAGCCAGTTGGGCAGAGGTTAGGACCTGAATGACAGAGGAATGAATTCTGATAAGATAAAAAAAAGGAACAATGAAAATCAGATGTAAAAGCTGAAGGAATTTAAATGAGGCAAACAGTAGCATGTCAGGAACTGTAGACTGCAGTAACATGTTACTTTATTCTTCTTTTGCCTTACTTATGTTCCTGGATGATTTTACCCAGTAGTTTGGAGTCTTCTTATCATCATTATGGCACTTATGCAGTGTAAAGCACCATATAAGCAGATCACTGAAGACCTGCATTGCCACAGTTAATGATAAAAATTTCATCTAAATTTGACTGTTGGTAAGATAATTGTGTAACGCTACCCCCACAGGAGCCGCTTTGTCACGTACCTGGTAGGAGTCTGAAATGACGAGGTCGGCCTCTCTTGTATCTCCAGCCCAAGCCCCACTGCAGATGGAACAGATGGTGGCTAGGGTCAGGAGGAACACGAGTGCCTGTAAGTGTTGCTTGCAGAACTTGCAAGCGGAGTTGCAGGCTTGTAAGTTCAGACAGAGCATCAGGTAAGGAGCTGGACCCAGGGGAACTGGGATGACAGGCAGCCAGCATAGGCACTCTGAGACAGGGTTGAGCCAAGCAGGAAACAGGAGCAGGGTCACAAGGATAGCCAGGTTCAGTAGCAGGCGGGCAGCGAGGTAACAAGGCATTAAGCAGAAGCAAGGTCAGATGGGAAGCCGGGATCAGGAACCAGTAGTCAGGAATATAACAGAGTCTGAAGGCAGGGTCGAAAGAGGGCCAAGTTCAGCAACAGGTATCAAGCAAGGTATAACAGGATTCAGGATATCAGGACACAGCTGAAGACCAATCAGCACTGCTCAGGAGTCAGGGCACCCTTTAAATAGGCTGTCTGGTGCCAATCAGGGCTAGGGGCGCGCTCCTGCGCGTGCACGCAGTTCATCCCGCAGGCGCATTGGTGCATTTGGGAATCTGCTGTTGCATGTGAGTGTGTGCACGTGTGCTCACCAGGCGCATTCTCATGCCCCGTACACATGGTCGGACATTGATCAGACATTCCGACAACAAAATCCTAGGATTTTTTCCGACGGATGTTGGCTCAAACTTGTTTTGCGTACACACGGTCGCACAAAGTTGTCGGAATTTCCGATCGCCAAGAACGCGGTGACGTCAACCACGTACGACGAGACTAGAAAAGGCCAGTTCAGAACCAAGCGCGGCACCCTTTGGGCTCCTTTTGCTAATCTCGTGTTAGTAAAAGTTTGGTGAGAGACGATTCGCGCTTTTTCAGACTCGTGGTTTTCAGATCGTTTTCTGCCGTTCAGTTTGTGCTTGTGGGTTTGTATCTGCTCTTCAGTGCGTACAAGCAAGTTCCGCGTGACTTAGTCATTATATTCTTGTTCGTTCGTTACTGTTTTTCAGGTCGCTCTTCACAGGCCTTGCTGTTCTTCAGTGCGTATTGTTACTTCGTTCTGAGCAGCCGACCGTTTTCTAGCCATGTTGCGTATGCGTACTCCTCGTAGAGTTCGTGCTGTGTGGGGGCTTGGTGTTGGGGTCCTGACCTTGACACAAGTCCAGTCCATGAACAGGGTGGGGAGGAGTTCATGGACCAAGAATTGGTTGCTTCAGCGTGACCAGTTCTCTCATATGCCTTTGCTCCGTGAGATCCGTGAGAATAATCCTGATGATTTCAGGAACTTTCTCAGGATGACAGACCCCGTGTTTCACCATTTGTTGGCTTCGCTGACCCCTTATATTAGCAGGCAGGATACCTGCATGAGGCAAGCCATCACTCCGGAGCAGAGGCTCGTCGCTACCCTGCGGTATTTGGCAACAGGGAGAAGTCTGCAGGACTTGAAGTTCTCGACAGGCATCTCCCCCCAGGCTCTGGGGATCATTATCCCAGAGACCTGTTCTGCCATCATCCAGGTCCTGCAGAAGGAGTATGTGAAGGTAAGATTTTTATCCTTTAATATCACATTTCATTGTATTTAATGTGTGCTAATATATTGTATTTTTTTCCTCATTCCCTAATTACCATGATTGTAATATGCTGTAAATGTCCCCTTTGTCCTCATGCATGCTGGATTCTTATGTAATTAATTTTTTAGGTCCTTCATACAGATTGTCCTTCACTAACCTCCCCAGCATGTTCTCTCCTGGCCCTATATTCACCGCATGTAGTCACTTTAAACAATGTATTTTATCAGCTCCATAGTAGTGCTTTACCCCAAACACCCCCTAAAATGTTTTGAAATGTTATTTTAGCTTTAAATTCAGGCAGAGTGGCAGAGGCTTATTTTTTGTGGTGTCCCCAAATCATTTTTAGTAACCCTCCCTCCCCCCAACTGCTAAGTCAGCTGATCCCAATTCTCTATCTATCCTCAATCATCTATCTGCTGACTTTGCCAAACCCATACACACTATACCCACCTCTTTTGTGCTCTGATTTATGGATGAATTCCCCAAAGCATGTAGTGCAAGGGCCTGCCTGTATACTTTCAAATGGTACTGTTTGAATTTTTAAGATCCTATCATTATCTTGAGTCAGGTAATAGCAGAATGTTCAAATGTGCTCAAATGTGTACAATGTGTATTTATATCTTTGTATTCGGACACTTCTTACCTGTCCAGTGGGCTGCCAATAGTGTAACTAAGGAGGGGCTGTTCCAAGTAATATCCTGTATTTAGGCATTCATCTCTCAATGAAGTGAAGAGGGTTACCTGTCCAAGATTTCCACACCCCCCATAATGTTAGAAATGGCCCATGAGGGGGGGGGGGGGATATGATAGGTGTACCTTATACTTTGGTGTTAAATTTCCCTTAATAAATGCTATCTGGAGGTTGCCCCAGAATGTTTGTGCCTAATCTGCTTGCCATGTTTCTGAGCAAAAATATTAATTGTTTTTTTTTTCCTCAACAGTTTCCTTCCACGCCACAGGAATGACAGACTGTGGCCTCCCACTTTGCGCAGCGGTGGGACTTTCCTAACTGCAGAGGGGCAATTGATGGGAAACATGTCCACATCATCCCACCACCCAACTCGGGGTCGTACTATTTCAACTATAAGGGGTTCAATAGTATTGTGATGTTGGCGGTGGTGTCGGCTAATTACGACTTCTTCTATGTGGACGTGGGGAAGAATGGCCGGATGTCCGATGGTGGAGTCATCGCCCAGACGGAGTTCTACAGGCATCTCCAGAATGGCAGCTTGGACTTGCCAGCTCCAGAGGACAATGTGGAAGGACTCCCATTTGTCTTCGTTGCTGATGAAGTGTTTGCGCTGGGGGACCATCTTATGCGGCCATTCCCTATGAGGACCCTCACCCCAGACCAGAGGGTTTTTAATTACCGGCTGGCCAGAGCCCAAAGAGTGGTGGAGAACACATTTGGAATCCTGGCCAGCCGGTTCCGCCTATTTCTGACACCTATCCATATGGCAGAGTATAAACTTAATCATATCATCATGGCGTGCTGTATTCTCCATAACTTTTTAAGGAAACATTCGGCCAACTATGCTGGCTCTGTTGGGCCTAAGGCCGGAGTGATACCTGAAACAACACTGACGGCGCTTGAAAGCGGCCGTCCTGGCTTGCCCTCCCTGAGTGCCCGTGATGTCCGGTTATGATACCTGGAGTTCTTCGCGGGTAGGGGGGCCATCAATATGCCAGCAAATATGTGAAGCCTTTTTCAAATAAAAAAGCAAAAAACAGAAATTCTTTGTGGACATTTACTGCTTGTGTTTGTTTTAGCTGACCCTGACAGAAATGTGTTGAGTCCAGAAAATGGCGTGATTGTGTAACCTTATACAAAGCACTGTTGGGTGTTCTTGACTAAATGCAAAGACACTTTTCACTACAAGTGCACTTGCAACTGCACTGAAACTGCACTTGTAGTGCCAAAAGGATTTGCCCTTAGGAAATAACCACCATTTTCACCAAAAACACCAATTACATCACCACCAAAGTGTTTTAGCGTTGACACAATAATCCACACATTCTTGATTAACACACTTTTTAATACCTGCACAATCACATGTGCATTTACATAAGGTTTTTCAAACAAACCAACATGTTTGTTGTCGACCAATTTTTGGGGTAGCATTATCAAAAATAGAAATGTCCATTTAAGATAAAACAGGCATGTGTCAAACCAACAAGAAAGACACAAATCTTGAACTTACAAAGTTCACATTTGCTAGAATTTGAAGGCAATATCAGACATGAGTATTTAGGAACTGTGTTTGATATTGCGTTCAGATGGGGTGAAGTCACCCCAGGAAAAGCCAAATTTGGAAGATGCACACCAATTTACGAATTTCAACATGTGTTAGCTGCCATCACGGGGGATCAAGGGACGTGTTTGGGGTGAGAAACCCCTTCCTCTCAGCTACTTTATTATTGAGGAAGGGGTTGCACCCCCAAAACACGTCCATTGATCTCCCGTGATGGCAGATAGCACATGTTGGCACACTGTGTGCATCCTCCAAATTTGGCTTTGGGAAAAATCACAAAAACATTTTTCACATTGTAGCACACCAAAAAACAAAGGGATTTGGAGGGGCTTTAAACTCGCCCCAAAACATCAATGATGTTTATATTTTTGGGAATAACATCATTGATGTTTTTCTGGAGGTTTTCCAATTGTAAATTACACCCCATGATCTCCCCAATCAGGATCTGGGCACTTTCGGATGTGAAAGGATCTGGATCCACAACATCACGATCACCTAAAAAGAGAGGAACCCCCAAAAAAATTAGGTGTCAAAAATATGCCGGCATCCATCTCTTACCTGAGCCTGTGGTCGCAGACACTCACCTGTTGTGGTGACTAGTTCCACCACGTCTTCTTCCTCCTGCTCAGCTTGTGTTGGGGGGATTTCCCCTTCTTCCAGAGGGGGGTGGGCTCTGGTCTCCTCGGATGAGGGGTGTCCTCCGAGTCTTTTATCCCCTATGTAAAACAAAATGGTATACTTAGCACACAGATATTTGATGGCAGAACTAGAAATAGTCAACATTGCTTGGAAGTGGGGTACAATTGTCAATTTTAGCAGAGTTCCAAAATGTAGCATTTTCAGTGTCCTTTGTCAAGCTTCAATACTTTACCTGTTTGGTACAAGTTTCACAGATGTAGCCCCCCTTATAGTATACACTGGAGCACCTGTGTGGCCCCCTAATAAAAATGGTGTTCTGGGGTCCCACACTAGTGCTCCAGAGTCCAGATGTGAAAACAGCTGCTGAGTGTCCTCTCCTTACACAGAATCTAGTTTGCATTTCATTCTAGTAACAAAGCCATCTACACAACCAAATTAGTTGCAGACAAGTGTAGGGCGTAAAAATGGTGGCCAAATGCATATGGCCTAAACAATGGTGTTTTATGGGCCGAAAGAAAAATGTTTGATACGAACGAATAATGTCCCCATGAACATGAAAGTTGCCATTTTAAACTGTACAACAGTTCCTAAAAGCACATGGAGCAGCACGAACGTAATAAACATCAAAAGAATAGGAACACAGGACAACTACTTACTTTTTTGCAGCACTCTCCGGATCTTTCTGTACTGCTCATGTTCTCGTAATTTCAGGTCCGACCACCGCTTCCTGAGCTTATCTTTCGATCGTCGTACCCCGAATTTCCGGTGCAGACTCTTGACCACTTTCGCAATGATCTTGGCCTTTCTGACATTGGGGTTGGGGTAAGGTCCATACTTTCCATCATAGTCGGCCTTCTTCAGGATGTCCACCATCTCCAACATCTCCCCAAAGGACATATTTGAGGCCTTAAATCTCCTTCTGGATTGGGACGTTTCCGGATCCGGCCTTTCCTCCTCCACCTCCTCGTTGCTACAATTAGCACGATCCTGCTGTGTATCCGCCATGTGCTCTTCCCCCACTGCGCAGATCGAAAAGGGGCGGGGAATAGACTAGAAAGAACGTCAGGGGCGGGCGGAGTTACATGCATGCTCAGTGTGTATAAAGCGTAACACGCGTGCGTCTTCCGTACGATCTGTGAGCAGAGGAAGTAGCATTGGAGGCGCCGATCGTGATAACGAAGGTAAGATCTAAACTTGCGCCTATACTGCTTCGAAATGGAAGCCTATATTTTAACAAGATTAGGGGAGTTTGGCCTGACCTTAGGGTTTGTCTTGTGTTGTATCTTGCAGAGAAAATGGATGGGTTCAACGACCACAATTTCCTCCCCCTGTTCATAGACAAATACAGGGAGCTGCCCTGTCTGTGGCAGGTGAGACACCCGCATTACAACAATAAACAAAAGGGGCAGGCAGCGCTGGAGAAACTGCTGGAGTTGGTGAAGCCGGTGGTCCCCACAGCAACCATCCCCTATTTAAAAACCAAAATTGGTGGCCTGAGGAGCACTTATCTAAGGGAGCGCAAGAAGGTCACGGATTCCCAGAGGTCCGGAGCTGCAGCAGATGACGTTTATGTCCCCAGGCTGTGGTACTATGAGAGACTGCAATTTCTGTCAGACCACACTGAAGTCAGGGAATCCCTCTTCACTCTTCCTTCCACTCTTCCTTCCACCCCAGATGAGGCTTCTGATGTCCAACCTGGGCCTTCCAGCCAGGAAGAAGTGGAGGAGCCCAGCTAGAGTCAGGTATAGCATTCTTCTACAGATTTCTGGTCAATAAAGAAATGATGTTTACTATACATGTTATTATTGATCACTAATTGGTGATTTAAAACAATTGTTTTACATATCAATAGACAGTAGTGGGCACCCAAAATTGTTAAAAGAAACAAAAATGCTGGGCTCAGAATGATAGTCTGTTATATTTGTTAACATTCAATTTGCAACAGTCAGGAGGTGAAAATTGTGTGTGATTGATGAATAAAAAACTAAAACAATATCCCTTTTTCATACACAGGAAGACCTCAGCCAGGAGGAGGTTGTGGAATGTGGCAGTCAGGAGGAGGCGGGGATTAGTGGCAGCCAGGAGGAGGTGGGGCTAAGTGTCAGCCAAGAGAAGCCTGGGACAAGTCGCAGCCTGACCGAATCGCAGGTTCCTCCCCTCCGCCTTCCATATAATAAAAGAGCGAGGAATGCAGAATTCTGCGTTCAGGCTCATTCAGGAGGCTTCTGCATCCCTCCGAGCCTTGCCCACTCCTGAAGAGGCCTTTGCCTGCATGGCTGCCACCAAACTGCAGGGCATGCAGGAGGGTCAACGCAAGCTATGTGAGGACCTGCTTTATAAAGTCCTAAGAAAGGGGGTGAGTGGGGAACTAACACCCAAGACCGACGTGATTGAGTTGGACCATCCTCCTCCTCCTCCTCCTCCTGCTGCCACAACTCCACCACCACAGCCACCGCATGGAAGGAAACGTGGAAAGAAGACCTGAGAGTGATGACCCTGGGTTCAGTCTGGTCTGACAAAAGCTGCAGTCTCTCGTATGACCACAGCCTGGGGACACAGATGTCATCTGCTGCTTTCCGGATCTCTGGGACTTATGGACCAGACTGCCCTCCCTTAGATAAGGACTCCTCAGCCCACCAATTTTGCTTGAAAATAGTTGATGTGTGCCCTGGGGGTCCAAGGCTTCACCCATTTCTGCAGTTTCTCCAGCATTGCCTCCCTCTTTGTTTAGTTGTGAGCCCTTAATAAATGTTTTTTTTGGGAAATTCTACTCTCCTGTGTGTGTTTTCATCCAAAAAGGACAGTTTGTTGGTGACGATTCAGATACATTTCTAACATAAAATGTGAAATTTTACAAGGGACAACAACACCAAACAATCTCCTACAGATTAAATAGAACAACATATTAATGGTGTTGTGGTAACTTGACACAAAAAACACACAAAAAAATATTTCGGGAGTACAAATAAAAATCCCCCAAAAAAAAACACCCTTCAAAAAAATACAAACACAAAAAAATAATCTACATTAAAAACAAAAAAAAAATAAAAATACACAAAAATAATGTTGTCAGATGTGAGAAATCAAAATATATTGAGTGAATCACCATAAATAGTAATGAAATAAGTTTGTGAGAAGTGTGTGTGAATATGAGCAGCAAAACTACTTAATTCTTCTCACATTATAAAGAAGAAGAGAGTGCGCTGTATTAAACCATTTTTTACATTGCAGCGTGACGAAAGTGCTGTATCCATTGCGAACGCTAAGTTTACCAGAACGAGCTGTTCCATGTCGGAATTTCTTCTGAGCATGCGTGGCACTTTGTGCGTCGGTACAGGCCACACACGGTCGGAATTGACGTGATCGAATTTTGTTGTTGGAAAATTTTATCTCCTGCTCTCCAACTTTGTGTGTCGGAAAATCCAATGGAAAATGTCCGATGGAGCCCACACACGGTCGGAATTTCCGACAACACGCTCCGATCGGACATTTTCCATCGGAAAATCCGACCGTGTGTACAGGGCATGACAGTTCTCTTACATGCTTGGTAATTTGTGTTCTCTGTTCTGCTCCTCGATTCCAAGAACAACCTCAGCCCTTCTGATACACCTGGTTAAATTAAGGTTACTGCACGCACTTATAGGAAAACAAGCATAGACGCGTTTACCTTGGTTGGAAATTAGCACCAGGAAATAGACACAAGACAGTATAGTGGTAATGAACTCAGTCTATTGCTACAGGTTAGAATAAATGGTGCTTTGAGTATAAATGAACACACAGAATGTAGGTTGAGATACAGACCGCTAGACAGTATAATCACTATGCCAAGGTAAATTAGAATAGAGTTCTGTAACACTAGACTGAATCAGCAAAGTCACCAATAAACAGTGCATAAACAGTGCATAAACAGTGCAATGTAAATAAACAGTGCATAAACAGTGCAATGTAAATAATAATGCTATAATTAGTCTAGAGTGAACTCTAGGAGAATGTCTAGAATATGGTGCAATGTCCCAAGAGAGGTACTCTTAGCATAAAGGTGAAGGTCTTTGTGCAGCAGCTGTAAAAGGACAGTCTTTAGTCTTAAGTCTTCAGCCGACTAGTGTTGGGAACCAGTTATACCGTTGGTGCACATGAGGACAGTCCCAATAAAACCTGCAAGCAGCAATAAAGCTGCTAGTTGGCTGTATAGTCAGTTCCTAAAGGGCTCAGTCTCAGTCAAAAGTAAATTGCCACAGCAGCAGCTCACCAGTTGCAGCAAAATTGCAGCTCACAATCCACTCACATGCAGTAATTAGTCCACTCTCTGCTCTACACCCAAGTGACTCTGGCTGTCAGCACTCCTGAATTCAGCACTCTGGATCCGCGCACAGACAGCATCGGTGGGTGGGGCACACTGGACAGTGATGCACACTCTCCAGGCTCCCTCATGGCAAGATGAAGCTGTGTCCTGTACAGCATGAGAAAATGCAGCTGTTTCCCCTCCTTCTGGCAATCTCCCTTTGGGAAATGCAGTTCAAAAGCTCTTGATTACATTAGAGTCTTTCTCCTCTGAACTACAGTTTCCACAGTGCCTGCCTGACTCAGACTATTGAACTCTTACTACTCAGCAGCCCCTCCACTTGCTGATATAGCTGTCAACCAGTTCAGCACCGCAGGGCAGCAGCTATGAAGAGCAGCTGGAGCCAATGTTTCCCTCACTCTCCACTCTAAGCCAAGCCCCCTGACTAAAAATTAATTAACTGAGCTAATTTGGTTAATTTTGCTAGAAATAGCACCTGTAAAGTGTCTAAAAACTGGCTCCCAGGTGTCCGAATGTGAAAGCCCGAGTACTTTCACGCTGGGGCAGTGTGCTTGCGGAACGTTGGAAAAAGTCCTGCAAGCAGCATCTTTGAGGCGAAAACGCCCCTGCCCAATGAATAGGCAGCGTTTCCAAAGTGCCTGAAAAGTGGAAGTGCCGCAACACGGGCATTTTTAACCCCTTCTTCGGCCGGGGCTAAAAAGCGCTAGAGGGCGAAAATCGCACGCTTAAACAGCGGTAAAGCGCCGCTAAAAGGAGCGGCGCTTTACCGCTAACGTACGAGCAGCCCCGGTTTATAGGGTTCCTACAGAAGATACGTTTGTCATCTAAAATGCTCTTCATTGGTTTACAGTCAGGTTCCACCACACATGGCTACATTTAAGAGGGTACAACACGCAAGAAAGTAACTGAAGTAGAAAAAACGTTTTCTTCTCAAAAGCTTTATGCTAGGAAAATTACTATATATACAATGAATGTCAAAAACAGTATGCATATAACTGCAGTAAAATTTAAATCAGAAAGAAGAAACTATACTAAGAATGTAACATTGGTCAATAAATGCCCTCTGTGCACACTGACTTTGAAGCTGATAAATGCCACACATTAGCAAGCACACCTGTGAGATCTTTTATTTTACTCTCCAGGAGAGTTTGTACCAGTTGTATACGTATTGCTAAAATCCACATTCTAATGGGTTCTGTAGTGACAGGATCAATGGTGCCACCACACATACAGTATACGATAGATAGTCTTAACCAGTAAACCATTCTTATGCAAAAAAGAGTTAGATTTATTGTAAATCCATGGTCATATCTATATTTATTTATGATCATATGTATACCCATGAAAATGACCATGGATTTATAGTAAACCTAACTCCTGTTGTATAAGGAAGATATGTTGGAGAAGATTACTTGATCTATCTCTCTGCTGTTCTTCTGTAGAGTGATGGATAAATTTGTTTAGGCCCACTGGCAGGTATTAAAGTTTATGTAAACCCTGACAATGAACTTCTCTTATTTGTTCAATAAGTTCAATAAGAATCATTCAATAAATAAAATAAAAATACCTGCTGATTGTGGCAGAAATTCAAAGCTGTTCTATGCCTTCCTGCGTTATCTCAATGAGCCCTCCTAGTTCTTCTCTTGGGACTACAGAATGATTAGCCTTTGTGTGGTCTGGGTATCTTACCAAATCAAAACTGAGCAGGGCTGACAACACTTATGCCGCTTACACACGGTCGGACTTTTCGACCAGACTTGTCTGACGGACGCCAACGGACCAAATCCGGCGAACAATCTGATCGTGTGTGGGCTTCACCGGACCTTCAGCGGACTTTTCCAGTCGCAAATCTGACGGACTTTAGATTTGGAACATGCTTCAAATCTTTACGTCGTAACTCCACCGGACCCAGAAATCCGCTCGTCTGTATGCTAGTCCAACGGACAAAAAAACGACGCTAGGGCAGCTATTGGCTACTGGCTATCAACTTCCTTATTTTAGTCCGGTGTACGTCATAACGTAAGAATCCGTCGGACTTTGGTGTGATCATGTGTAGGCAAGTCCGGTCGTTAGAAAGTCCATTAAAAGTCCGCCAAAAGTCCATCGAAAGTCTGTGGAAAGTCTGTCGGACAGGCTGTTGGACTTTTGTAGCTGAAAAGTCGTAACGTGTGTATGCGGCATAAGTCCACAAAAATGCTGTCAGGACACAAGAGGAATTAGGAGTTGAATGCACGTATAGCAGTTATTTTTATGCACTTGCAGGCTTTTTAAAAAGATGAACTGTGGAAATGTGCATGTATTGCAGAGGTACTGCATAAATTAGTTTTTATTCTGCAAAAGCTGAAATAAAAACTGTAATTTAGCTCAACCATCCCTACAGCCCTGCCCTGCCCTGAAATACACTTTAACTGCAGAATACCTGGTTTATTTTTGCAGTCAAAGAAAATAATAGGAAATAATACAGGGTGGGGAAGATGTTTAAAAAAATGAAAAAGTGCATCTATATCCTAAAACAAAAATGTATTCTATTGCAGATTACCAATTCTTAGATTATGTAGCTATATTAGTTTTCTTTTTTTTTCTTCTTTATTTTTATCCAGCCAGTAAATCTGTTATATTTAAACTTCCTTTAACAGACCAAGCTGTCCAGCAAAAGAGGCAGTTATAGTGTTAAGACAAACCATTTACCGCTGACAGGGGTGCTTGGTTATTTATTTATTTTTCATTTTTGTAAAACAATCCCAAAAGGAAAATAAGAAAACTGTTGCTGTACCTGCTTAAAAAGTGTTATCAGGAGTTCTGCTTTAATTTGGTAATAAAGTCCGCTATTGCATCTAACATTCCCCTCCCAAGAGACTGACTATGTTGCTGTCCAGAGGTGTCTCTATTACGCCTCCACAGAGTGAAACTACCCTAAGACAGGGAGTGTGTTACTTGTGGGATCTCTTAGTGAAAATAAGGGGGAAAAAGGTCTAAAAATAGAAAACGAATGCAATCACCTAATGTGAGGGTTGGTAAGCTGTAATATATTACATTTTTGCTAATAGGTTTTGATACGCTTCAACATGGGACTGTATGCGTCAGGCTAAACAACTTGCAAACATGCATAATAAAAAACCACTCCACAAAAAAATATTTGGATAATAATAGGCCGTGGCCTGCTTTATATCAAAAATCATATATATATATTGTCATAAACTTTATTACTTAAATAACGTTTTCAACCAAAATTCATCCAGAATTCACCAAAGCTCAACCCAGCCACTAAGACTCGGGCTGACCATCATCCCTTTTTTAAACATATTCTCACATATCCCAACCGACAGGGTGGCTGACAAAAACAGTCCTCCTGTCGCTACCATCCCATACCGCGGCCTCTTCAATGCATGTCTGTAGGTTGAGATTAAGGATATCCAAGCCTACATCTGATAAATGTATCCCATTTTAACGATACATGCCTTGAATACCACCCTCAAGGTCAACATGATGAAATGAAATACCGAAATCTGGAACTAGGAATTTTTCCAAAGCTCTGTTCACTCTCTTGCGAACATTCTCTAAGGGCTTAAAGGTAATGGATTCCAACCATCTTAACCTGTGTATTATTTCCAAAAATACCAACACTGTATTTGGAGAAACTAACTTCAAAAATCTAAAAGTATCCTTCATATTTGTCAGTAATTCGAACGTCTTAATTTTTCCAATATCGTTTCCCCCCAGGTGAATTATAAGAATGTCAGGGGGGGAAATAGCATAAAGTCTACCTAACTCGTATACTAAATCACTCCAAACCATTCCTCTTCTACCATACCAAATAACGCAAAATGAGGTTGGATCCAATCCCAAATTTTCAGAATAAATTCTAGCAGCCGCTCTTTTCTGAGCCCAGAAGACAAAAGAATGTCCCACTATCCACACCGAGTGATGATTACCTGAAAGAAAGTAATGAATTAATAAGGATGAATATACAATTTAGAGCTCCAGCTACCTATTCTCTTAATGCTGTTAGCCCCTAGACCAATCCTAGCAGCCTCTGTAGCTGCTCCTATTCTAGAAAAATGTGTCGTGATCCTTAAATGGCGCAAATGTAATTGATACAAACATTGTTTTAATATCTACTGTAAATTGATAACCTGTTAAAGGTGAATCGTCACTGTAAATGAATAACAAATTAGATAAACCCAACCTCATATTCAGATATAATCTCAATGCCTTAACCGGACAAATACTTTCGTGCTGGCACTTATTTAAAGATATTCAAGAGCCAAGACCCAAAGAATCTGTCTTGCTAAATTTCAGAAATATTCTTACACTTTCTTCCAACAACTGCACATTAGATAACAAAATACCTGACCTTCCTGCCCTCGATGGAGGTAATAAATCTGATACCCTGAATGCTGCAAAAAATGCCAGAGAAAAAAAACGCATTGAACAGGATAGCTTCATATTCAGAGGAGCATACTAAATTTGTTACCCTACATAACTTTGATAATGGCTTAGGTGTAATAGGAGATCTATTATCATTAAACAAATGTGTTTTTCTATATCCTTTCATTGCCTGCTTTATTGAAAAGAAACTTTTACAAGCAGGTAATTTGTAAAGACGGAGAAAAAAATGATACTCCAGATAGAGTTTTGTTAATGTGTGACCAAGAGTAATTCTTCTCCATCAGTGAATGAAAAAAGAAAAGGTAGACGTTAATGAAGATACAAAAGATAACCACAGCAACCATGCAGCAGAATAATTTTTCCAAGTAGAAGCCGCCACTGAATTCTTAATATTTGCAAAAATTAAATCAGATTCCATTAATGGGGTGGGCATGAAGCCCCTACTAGGTCCGCCTCTGGCAGCAGGGAGAAAAACCGTTCCATCTGCAGGCGAGAGAGAGCGTCAGCTATGATGTTAACCTTACCTTGAATGTATTTAGCCTTTAACCAGATGTTCCATTTTAGACAAAGAAATACTAAATTTCGCAATAAAGAAACCACCTGTGGAGACTTGGAGGAAAGACAATTTACAGCCAATATACACCTTTTTTGTCTTTACTCAGTAATATTCTCCTATGAGCAAAATGAAAACCCCATAACTCCAAAGAAACAATTACCGGGAATAATTCTAAAAACACTATATTTCTGCAGAATCCATTAGCAATCCACCGGCACGGCCAAGCAGATGCACACCAATGGCCTCTCTGGATTGCTCCAAACCCAATCGATCTCGCTGCATCTGTTGCTAGAAAAAAATAATCACTGTCACAAATAAAATCCGTCTGCCACAGTGATTTCCCATTAAATTGCCCCAGAAAATTCAACCAAACCAGAAGGTCCCCTTTTATCTCCGAGGTCAATCTGACATGAGAGGAAGGGCTTTTAAACCAGATATAGCCGTGTACAATCTTCTGGAAAAAAAAACTCTCCCTATCGGTAAAACCCTTGACGCAAATGCCAATTGACCCAATAGCGATTGCATTTCTTTTAATGTTATTTTCTTCCTTCTTATGAACATCCACAACATCTGCATAATCTTGTATATTTTATCGCCTGGGAGCCAAAACTCACCTGCTACTGTATCCAATGTGATGCCCAAAAATTCTATAGATGTTGTCGGAAAAACAGTTTTTTCCTCTGCCAAAGGAATACCAAAATATTTACATACTGAAAAGAATGAATGCAGTAAATGAAGACAGTCCTCCGATTCTCCAGCTCCCATGAAAAGAAAATCATTTAAATAATGAATGGAGAATTTGGAATCCGCCACTTCATTCACTACCCATTCAATGAATGAAGAAAATGTTTCAAAATATATACATGACAATGAACAGCCCACTGGCAGGCACTTGTCAAAGTAAAAAGAGTTAAAACAATTTGGATTCAACAGGAGAAGTCTAAAAGCTGACTTTATGTCTGCTTTAGCCATTAAAGCATTCCTTCCCAATATATGCAGCTTTTTTTAAGCTGATTCAAAAGATGCATAACACACTGACGTTAACTCTGGGTCTATCTGATCATTTAAAGAATTTCCAAAAGGAAACAAGAGGTGGTGGATGAGGCGGAATTTGTTTGGTACCTTTTTGGGGACTACCTCTAAAGGAGACACCCTAAAATTCAAAAATGGAGGGGATTCAAAAGGACCTTCCATCTTACCAGCCCTTACTTTAATTAATTTTTCCCTAACCACATTAGGAAATTCTCTAGCTAAATTTAAACTATTTACTAACATACATCCTGAACCTTCAAAAGGGGGGAAAATCTACCGTAAAACCTTCCGTTAACAATGAAGCCTTCTGCTGGTTTGGATAAATTTGGAGCCAAGGTAGCATTCTTTGAAAAATCAAAGAATCAAAGCCCTAGTGTTACCACTTTTGGAAAAATTTTCTTTTTGACCAGACTGTAGCTTCCGAAAACATTTAGACACCGGGTGGGCACCGGAACAAAAAGCACATTCGTGCCTATATTTGCATGCATTCAACCATTTACAATGTCTGTCATTAAATGCAAAGCATAGACCTTTCCTGTAAACAGCTCCTGAATTAATGTTCATATTATTGGTGCTTTGACATTTGAAATGGTTGCTTTTGAGGCAAAAATAAATTTATCCAAAGACTAACATCTTTTGTACCCCACTGAAGTGATGGTTGAACAGCTAGCTTCTGACGAAAACTTTCATCATAGGACAACCAGGAAAACCCACTGAAGCTCCTATATGCCTCAAGGATGATATCGATGTGTTGGAATAGAGCTGAATTCTTTTCAGGATATTTCTCACATAATACACTTGCGTAATGCAGAAGGCTTGAATCCAACTATGAAAAGATTTAAAAACTGGCTTACGTTTAACATCATCCATTCTTTCATTCTTCTTGTCATATCTGTGAAAAAATCCCTTGAAGGGAGAATTGTCACTAAATCTATGTAATCTCCTTTCCATATTTTTTCCTTTAACGCAGATGAAAGATGAAAACCCAAAGGGGAGAGTACACACAGCATACACTCTGTACCTCTATCTTCTTGTACCTGCTTCATGTAAGGAGATTCTAACAGGGGCAAATCCAGAGTCTAGTCTCGGGAGGGGCACTGCCAGAAAATTAGGTGTTGCTTACTTAATCACTGATCACCGCCATTACTAGTAAAAAATAAATAAATAAAAATGCCATAAATCTAACCCCTATTTTGTAGACGCAATGACTTTTGTGCAAACCAATCAATATACACTTATTGGGGGGGGGGGGGGTTACCAAAAATATGTAGCAGAATACACATTGGCCTAAACGGATGAAGACATTTTTTTATAGCAAAAAGTTAAAAATATTGTTTTTTTTTCTTCAAAATTGTTGGTCTTTTTTGTTTATTTTGCAGAAAATAAAAACCGCAGAGGTGATCAAATACCACCAAAAGAAAGAGCTATTTGTGGGAAAAAAAGGACATCAATTTTGTTTGGGTACAACGTCGCCAACGGAGCCAACACCCACTCAGGGGCAGAGGCCTGCAGTATGGACTGTGCAGAAGATGGAGGGAGGAGGAGCCGAGGGGGTGGAGCCAACACTCTCACTCAGGGACGGAGTCGGTCAGAAGATGACTCCACCCTGAATGCTGGGGCTCTCTCTCACTTTCCTCCTTAGCAGCGGCAACGTGACTCACTGACGTCACAACCAGTGTAGGAAATACAGAGGCCAAGCCAGTGGCATGGCTCCACCCACCTCCTCAGTGCAGCGGCGTAATTATAACACAGAATCTCTCTCTCTCTGTGCCGCTGATTGGCTGGTGACGATACTGAGAGAGAGATACTCAGGAGTCGGGACTGCACTGCAGTGAACTTCCTGAACTTCATTATTATTCCTTAAAGCTTGAATTAATTGTTCTAAAAGATGATGATAATTCAGAAAGCTTATTCATTGTGTCGAACTTACCATTATTTAAAACTGCCATATTTGGTTGTGCTGGTTGATTGTGAACGGAAAACTCACACCGCACAGGAATTGCTGGCTTGTTCTGCCCCTGATTGAGATCCCCGACCTATCCCCCAGGCTGCTATTTCTTCATTTGCCTGCAGCCCGGGAGTTATCCATCTCTGCCTTGTCGCCATGGCGATGTTGCGCTACCTTGTGATGTGAGATTTAAGCTCCGCCCACCTCTTCCCCTCAGCGATGACACCGAGCCTGCGCTCCTCCTTCCCATCTCCGATGCCAACCTCTCTCTTCTGCCTCCGGGGGGAGCGGGCGTGACTAGGCTGAAGCTCCTACTCTGTTGACGCCACCTCTTTCTGGCCCTCCAACCGTCCTCTTCCTCCCCTCGAATGACGCCTTCCTGTCTCCAGACCTCTATAACTTCTTTCCGCCGGATCTTCTCTCTCCATCATTCGAACATAGCCAAGCAGAGCTCCGTCGCCATCCCATTCTGTCTGCTCTGCTCCTCCGCTATGCTCTCTACCAGCTCCCACCGAATCTTGACCCGTAGGTAAGGCGAGACAGCTCCGAATCCATTTCTCTCTTCCCGCTGCTTCCGCTCGCTCTAAAAACTGCCTCACTAAAGTCTTCATGATGCCCAGGGGTATCACCTCAGAGCTAGGTGGTATTATAGCTCTTCTGCTGAAGCTCTTCTCGACGACTCCTCTCTGGCGACTGGCAAAAATTCCAATCAGGGGGTTCCTTAAATAGCCCCCTAAGCATTTTCCAGAAGGTTCTAAGATCCCCTGACCCTAACTAGCCAACCCCCCTTTAACCTTCTCACCTTCTGGAAGCTTCTCTGACATGTGACCCTATTTCATCAATAGAATAAGCCCCATTATAAATCCTTTAATATTAGTAATATAGCCGATGCCCCGGCCCCATGAGGCGAGGGGGGGGCCTAAATAGCCCCCCTTTTACCCCACATTCCTGGAGTCTAATCATGATTGTGAGCTTATTCTACAAGGAGTCACTTGTTTTTCAAAGTCTCCAGGGGATTAGGTAAAAGTTATTATAAAATATTACAACACCCCAGTGCCAGCAAGTTGGTTGGTCGGACCCTTTGTCTACTGATTCCAGTATAAATGCAAGTACTGCATTCAGCCTTGACAATTTGCTTGTGGACATACAGATACTTCCCTATTTGCATGACTTGTTGAGATAACTGCCTGTTTATGAATTTATCTGATAATTCAATTAGTAATTAATTAATCGCCTAATAGTAACCCAGAAATCAATACATATACAAAATATACTGTAGTTTCTATAGTCTTGTGATGCTTTTGTGCCATGCTACATCTCAACTCACATAATTTTTCTTCTACGCTTTCTATAAATGTGTGTACAGAACGCCCGTAAAAGATATCATTCTGCCTTCTACAATAGCCATACATCGGAACCTCTTCTTTGCCAAACACCACATTCCAGCAATCAGCTCACTCTGAGTGGCTCAGTGGTTAGGATTCTTACCCTTGTGTTTGTGCATCATACCTACACTGGGCTTTAGCTGGCCTTGCATGTTTATTTGCTATGTGTTATAAATTGGGCAGGGTCCTATTCCCATAAATTATATCTACAGTATGAGACATTTTAATGCTAGTTCCAATTTGCAGATTGCTAATGGGAGAAAGTAGTCCTGATCTGGGAAAACCAGATGCTGGGAGACATACCTATGACCTTGTTGGCTCAGGGGGCATGTTATCCCATTCAGTTCAAGTAAGAGGCAATTTACTATTTTGTGGAATGCATTTACATTGCATTACATCAGCTAACATAATCATCACACTACCCACTGAAAGGATCTCATTTGGCTCTCAGCACAAAGATGTTCTCTAAGTAAACAGACCCAAAGTATATAATAAGGCCAGTTTAAAGCAATCCTAACCCTGATTGGAGGAATAAGGTCCATGACCTGGCTCTCATGTAGTTAGCATTCCTGTGTAAACAAAAAAGAGTATCCATGGCAAACTGCTTCCATGGGTACTATAAAATGAGACTCGGGAACAAAAAAAACTCCCTATATTTGATATCCACAGGGCTGAGCAATTTTAATGTCAAGCAGAGCAAAGGAAGAAGAAAAGGTGGATGTCCTACTAATTTATAAGAAGTGTACTAAAAAAGAAATTAATTAAAACAAAACTCTTTAAACAGTTACATCACCAAAAGCACTTTGCAAGTGTTTCCCAGGCCTAAGTAAACCTCGAGTCTTGTCTATTCACTGATTTGTGTTTACTATAGCACCCGAGGGAAAAATCCTCCTCATTCATCTATAAGGAAGGAGGAACTCCGTAGGTTTGGAGTTATGTGATCACTGATCCTGATTCTTTGTGCTAAATTCAATGCAGCAATATCTTGGTTAGTAAACAATTACAACCTTTCTATTGTATGCAGAGGAAAGTTAAAGTGTGATCAGCTTTCCCTTAACAGATAAAAAATGTGTTTTTGAACCATGATGGTGATCTAATAAATCACTTGTACTAGCAACACTCTACTGTTGTTTATAAGAGGAAGTAAACATTTATATGTTGCTTTCAAAGGAAATACAATAGCTGTATCTGTTAGAACCATTTCCTGTGGCATATTATTCAATATGGTCACGGATTTTATTGTACAGGACCATGAAGACTGATGAGCTGGATTCTTTTTTTTGGGGGACTCTAATGCCCCGTACACACGGTCGGACTTTGTTCGGACATTCTGACAACAAAATCCTAGGATTTTTTCCGACGGATGTTGGCTCAAACTTGTTTTGCATACACACGGTCACACAAAGTTGTCGGAAAATCCGATCGTTCTAAACACGGTGACGTAAAACACGTACGTCGGGACTATAAACGGGGCAGTGGCCAATAGCTTTCATCTCTTTATTTATTCTGAGCATGCGTGGCACTTTGTCCGTCGGATTTGTGTACACACGATCGGAATTTCCGACAACGGATTTTGTTGTCGGAAAATTTTATAGCCTGCTCTCAAACTTTGTGTGTCGGAAAATCCGATGGAAAATGTGTGATGGAGCCCACACACGGTCGGAATTTCCGACAACAAGGTCCTATCACACATTTTCCGTCAGAAAATCCGACCGTGTGTACGGGGCATTACAGTGAAATCTTCCTCAGATCCACATCTCCACTCAAGACTGGCCTCTATGCTTGTGAGCAAGCCAGGAGTGGTGAAACATTTCAAGGAAGGTTAGGTTTTGGGTGGACACATTGCTGTATGCAGTTGATTCATTGATTATTCAAAAATATTGAGAGAGGAGCTAAGTGGAGTGCAGCTGATATTCCTTCATATTTTCAGTGAAATCTCCCTGCCAACTCCATTCCTACTTACCCTGTAGTTTTGGGTGTTCCCGTTCCTCCTGCTGTAATTTACACAATGGCTGCAAGCAGTATATAAACACCAGAACTCACCTCACTTTCAGAATCTTCTTAAATAAAAAAATGTAGGTGGTTTTACTTCCTAACCCCTTCCTAAAACTGGCATGTCCTTTTTAGTGGTATAAACCTCTACTTATCTTTTCTTCCAAGGGCACAGTTTACCCTAATCTTTTCTGTTACTTTAATCTTATAGCTTTGGCGTAAATGTAGGAACTTAATAAAAAGAGGACATGGTCCTTCAAGTGTATTACCACTTATGCAGCCAAATTAGGCTAACACCTGCATTTTATCTATTAGATGTTCTCATTCGCATACCACAAATTTAAAACTATTAATTTTACTGCTTACATTTTACTTGCTCTTATCTTAAAACACCAAAACTGGAGCTGGGGAGTTAGGCAGGCCATAGATGGTGAGACTTTCTTTCCTGAAACCATGTGTTGAGGGAAAGAAAATCACTCGATTCCTCCATCAACACAGTCAGTGTTGATAGGGGGATCCCTCCTGTGGAGCTATTGTGTTGTCCTGGGGAGCCGTCCCTGTCAGAAGAACACAGTGATCATTGCTAGCGGCTATGGCTGAAAATCCAACATGCTGGTTGTACCCAAGCATGGATGGATCGAGATGTGTGTGAACACCACTCTAGGTCAGTCTCCCATCTCCACCTCCACTAACTCACAGACCACGTGCTGGCCCTGTCCATCACACATTCCAATGAGCAAAAAAGAATTTTGGTAAATTCTCCTTTATTTCAGCAAGTCCAAAAAACATGTCCAAAAACACACATAGAGGGGAACAGCATCACCAGAATGGATGGATCAACTTGGGTACATTCAGCCTGCCCATAGATAGTTTGAATCTCAGCCAGTCCCTGCTGAACCGAACAAGTCTCTAACCATCTATGGCCAGCTTGAATGTTTAACATAATCAACTTTGTGTGTGCTGACAGATCTCTTTATCAGTTTTAAACTAGATTTGACCACTAATGTCTGACAAAGGGTTAAAGATCTTTAAGCCGGGCTTCTGCATTGTTTGTAAATGAGGGGAGACTCAGTGTGTCCTCTTTGTAAGTGGGGACAGGTTGAGTTTCCACTCAGTCTAAACTGTTCAGAGTAACTGCTTGTGGTCTGCTCCAAATGCCTAGAAACGTATTAAATACTTTTACAAAAATTATATTTAGGCATGCTGTGTAAATGGAACACGTGACAAACAAAGGAAATACTGTGACCTCTGTAAGAGACAGTAAATGCCTATAAGTTTTACATACATATTACTTTGTGTGCATTAACTTAAAGTGTATATAAACCTTATTACTCATACCCCCCTAATTCTTGTGTCAATAATTAATCTTTTGCATATGCTTTCTTTTTTCAATAACATTCATTTTCAGCAACAATAGGTGGTGATCCGCCATTCTACATTTTTTCCTGAATTATTCTGACCACACTAAGAACCAATGTAGATCTGTCTGGCTGACACCCCCTACCCCCATCCAATCCACTTTTACTTGATTGACAGACCACCTTATAGATTATGCCGCTGCCCGCCCTCTAACAATGTGACGGCACCCACCACATGCAGAAAGAGGGATGGGAAGAGTGTCTGCAGTCACATGGCTGCCAAATAAAAGTTAACAGCTGCCTTTTTTTTGGAACAATCCTTTAGTTGTCAATTCAATGTCATAGTGTGATATCCATTCTCTGACTTGACATATAGGGGGTTATTTATGAAAGGCAAATCCACTTTGCACTACAAGTGCACTGCAAGTGCACTTGGAAGTGCAGTCGCTGTAAATCCGAGGGGGACATGCAAGGAAAATAAAAAACAGCATTTTAGCTTGCACATGATTGGATGATAAAATCAGCAGAGCTTCCCCTCATTTCAGATCTACCACTCAGATTTACAGCGACTGCACGTGTAGTGCAAAGTGGATTTGCCTTTCGTAAATAACCCCATAGTATAACATGAAAAACTGCTTCTGATGTTGGGTCCACTTTAATTGTGATATCTATAAAACCACTCCAGATGCTAATTAATAGTCCTGTGAGCCTCCAGGTGGTTGACCAAATCAGGTCTCCAAAGTAGTGTATCCTACAAATGATCAGCTGCTAACGTTACGCATGTCTCATATACCATGCAAGATAATCAAATCAAGTTATAAAACGCTGCGCTATCAAAATGATAAATATAAATATATAATTAATAAAGTGGTATTGTTCTCTCTCGTGACATGTATAAAATGTCCAAAATACTATACATTAATGTGCAATGAACTTCAATAAATTAATTAATTAATAAGAGTGCTTCAATAAGCCTGTGAAAAATATATATAAATATTCCAAAATATTTGTGCAATATTCAAACAAATAATAAATAAATATTTCAAGAAAAAAAACATCCATGCGATTCAGTGTTGCATCCATGCAATGCAGTGCTGTATCTCTGTAATTCAGTGATAGTGCAATGTTCAAACAATACTAGATAAATAAATTCCAAAGAAATATCATCCATGCGATTCAGTGCTACATCCATGTAATTCAGTGTTGCATCTGTGCGATTCGGTGCTGTGTAGCTTAGTGCTATGATCAAATTAACAGTCCAAAAACATTCCAAAATCCACCCATGTGTTTCAGTGAACACAAACTAAAGTGCTGTGTGTTCATATAAGTGCTCCCCCCCAGGTGATAGCCCCTCACCTTAGGGCGTGTAAACTTGCGGTTAAGCTTGGTCAAAATGCGCCTTAGAACCTCTATGGGTTCGATATTGTATGCTGGATCCTGGATAGGTTACACCTGTGCCTGTCCCTCACAGCAGTCCAGTTTATACCTCAGTATATCAATATAAAGAGAACTTCATGGTGCAGTATGTATTACCTTTATTTAAAATCACAATAAAAACCCACAATGGGTACTCACAATGTCAAGGCGCCACTCTAAAACAGCTGTAACGATCGGGTGACGGCGGACGGTAATGGGGTGGCGTACTAATCGTTCCCAACAGATGGTGTGTGTGTGTAGCGTTCCGTCCTGTCCCCTTACCCTACGCGTGTCGATACGGGTATTTTGTATCTTCATCAGGGGGTGATTTAATTGGACGATGAACCTGTCAGTTATTATATCCCATCCGTGGCCATTTTGTTGTGGCCTGGAGACACTCTAGTGCACAACTCATGTAATGCTATGGAAGAAACTTCTATATGCAGAAATAGACAGATACAAATGGTGAAGGATAATAGCTATGGATTGCCCATTTTGCCTGTTACATATAATGAAAAACATTTAACGCTGAAAGTACTGTGTTAAACTACTCAGGACGAACGTGGGAAGATCAGACCGGCACCCCATACTTAAACCGGCTAACATGAGACATAGAACTATATAAGTATACAATATATCAATACAATTAGAAGTGGATATATTAAAAAATTAAAAATAGATAAATAAAAGATAAATACATAACACAGTTATCAAGAATATTGGTGTATGTGTATAAAATTACATAGTCATACCTAAATATATATGCACTTAAAACCACATCTAGGAACATAAAAAAATAAATAAATTATATATTACTAGCAAACCCTTACTTAAAATGTATTTTATATTTAAACTCTCATACAGCAAAAACCACCAAAACCGATGAGATAGTAATATCATATTTTATTATCGGGGTATGCTCATACTCGAACGGATTTAATCAATAAGGGGCGGTGTATATCCATTACTCACATCATTCATTTATGTATAGTCATATTAATGTGACATTGTGTTAGGATATATCTAAAATTAAACTACTGTATGTACTCAATGATTACTTAAAAAACATCTAAGATCAAAATCTTTGCTTAACCCTCCTTTTAAAGATAGTAATGACTATAACAAACAAATGGAGGAATTACAGAAAAATATGCAGAGAAAGGATATAGAAAATAAAAATAACAAAAAGCAAGAAATGTTTACGTGACCTTGATGATTATCAGAAAAGTGTTTAGATGGCAGACCACAATAGATGCTATGAATAATGGAGGTACCCAGGGTTCTGGCACTACCAATGGTAACAACACCAACAAGGTGGTAAGGCGCCCCAAAACACCTCAAACCTACAGAACACAAAACGCACCACCACCGCATAATGCATATTTGAATAAAGAATATCCCATAAATTATCTTGTTGATAGGGATCACTTGGGCCCATCAGAACAACCCTACTACAGTAAGATACTGCACCAGGATTACAGTGATAATAGACAGTACACCCAACATAAGAATAGGGGATGCAACCAACATGATGCAAAACCCACCCAGTATGGATATCCACACAATCGAGGCAACTGGAATAGGGCACAACAAGGGCATAATCCCCAATCTAGAAAAAATCAACCAGGGAATGCTCCTTATTTTAAGGGACCACAACATTATGGTCAGAGCCCAAAAAAACAGCAGTATCCTCAATTCCAGCAGCAACAATCTTATCACCAATACAGAACACCTCAAAGAAGGGGCCCACAATATAGGGGCCCACCACAACATTCAAATTACCAACATAGAACACCTCAGAGAGGGGGTTCACAACACAGGGGTCCGTTACACCATAGGGACCCACCACAAGGAGATTATTACTCCCAAGATCAATCCCAAGTGTATAGAGGTCCTAATTACGGTGAAGGACAATACTATTCACCCAAACCCCAAAGAGTGAGATATGATAGAACCACCGCAGACCAATATCATATACCAGTTCATAACAGCTATCAACCCCTTTATGTGTTGACATTGTGAGTACCCATTGTGGGTTTTTATTGTGATTTTAAATAAAGGTAATACATACTGCACCATGAAGTTCTCTTTATATTGATATATCGAGGTATAAACTGGACTGCTGTGAGGAACAGAGGCACAAGTGTAACCTATCCAGGATCCAGCATACAATACCGAACTCATAGAGGTTCTGAGGCGCATTTTGACCAAGCTTAATCGCAAGGTCACACGCCCTAAGGTGAGGGGCTATCACCTGGGGGGGAGCACTTATATGAGCACACAGCACTTTAGTTTGTGTTCACTGAAACACATGGATAGATTTTGGAATGTTTATGGACTGTTAATTTGATCATAGCACTAATGTACACAGCACCGAATCGCACAGATGCAACACTGAATTACATGGATGCAGCACTGAATCGCATGGATGATATTTCTTTGGAATTTTTTATCTAATATTGTTTGAACATTGCACTATCACTAAAAAAAAAAGATGTAGAAATTGCGCCAACTCCTAAAGAAAGATAAAGCAGCCAACACAGCAATTTGACCGTTGCAAGTGTGAAATAAACATAAAAAGTGTGGCGCTAATGAATGGTGAGACACCTGTTACTAGTCAAATAACAATGATCTCTAAAAGAGAATAATAAAACTTAAAGTCTATACTTGTGAAGTGAGAGGTGATTGTTTTGTGAAGCATAAAAAGTAGTGAATGCTTGGATGTGTGGGGTTTCTATGACTACACCCCACCACTACCCACTGCGCTGTTTTTATACATTTTATACGACATAAAAAAGTATAAAAACAGCGCAGTGGGTAGTGGTGGGGTGTAGTCATAGAAACCCCACACATCCAAGCATTCACTACTTTTTATGCTTCACAAAACAATCACCTCTCACTTCACAAGTTTAGACTTTAAGTTTTATTATTCTCTTTTAGAGATCATTGTTATTTGACTAGTAACAGGTGTCTCACCATTCATTAGCGCCACACTTTTTATGTTTATTGCACTATCACTGAATTACAGAGATACAGCACTGCACTGCATGGATGCAACACTGAATCGCATGTATGATTTTTTTCTTGAAATATTTATTTATTATTTGTTTGAATATTGCACAAATATTTTGGAATATTTATATATATTTTTCACAGGCTTATTGAAGCACTCTTATTAATTCATTTATTTATTGAAGCTTATTGCACATTATTGTATAGTATTTTGGACATTTTATACATGTCACGAGAGAGCACAATACCACTTTATTAATTATATATTTATATTTATCATTTTGATAGCGAAGCGTTTTATAACTTGACCTATAAAACCATCTTCACATATTTTTTTTCATACTGCAAATTTACTTTTTCTTATCAGTTCTAGTTATACTATAATATAATCCAACATGATTAGGTAACCTGCTGCACAATATGTTCCCAGTTTATAAATAATCAAATTAGTAATCATGGCAGGTTGTTTGCGTAATTATGAACTATATAATTTGATAAGCAAGCATGCAGAAATATGTTTCTTTGATTCTACTTTATATGGAACACTGGATCGGAGCTTTAGCTGTCTTACATTGAATAAAACTGACAATTTATAGGCCTGTAGAAACATGCAGTGTATAAAAAGAAACGTAGCAGACAGTACCATACAAATACATACACCACTCCCTCTGCTCTTTAGATAATAAGTAGGACCATCCATGGAGAAGAACAAAATATAAAAGTATTATTCAATAAATGCTCAAATGTATACATAAAAAAATAAAGTTACAAGGTTTTAATTAACAATATGAAATATATACTTTTTTTTATTGTGTTCTGCTAGTTATTAGCTAGTCTGCCTCTCTTGCCATATCCATGACACTATTTCTACACTCAGCGGCCATTTTATTGGGTACACCTGTTCAATTACTTGGTAACGCAAATTCCTAAACAGCCAATCACATGGCAGCAACTCAATGCATCTATGTGGTGTGGTGAAGATGACTTGCTGAAGTTCAAACCGAGCATCAGAATAGGAAAAAAAGGGGATTTAAGTGACTTTGAACATACCAATTGAACATGGTTTAAACGCCATGGTCTACCTGAGTATTGTTACTGACCATGTCCATCCCTTTATGACTACAGTGTACCCATCTTCTGATGGCTGCTCCCAGCAGGATAATGCACGATAATGCACGATGTCACAAAGCTCAAATCATCTCAAACTGGTTTCCTGAACATGACAATGAGTTCACTGTACTCCAATGGCCTCCACAATCACCAGATCTCAATTCAATAGAGCACCTTTGAGATGTGGTGGAACGGGAGATTCGCATAATGGATGTGCAGCCAACAAATCTGCATCAACTGTGTGATGCTTTCATGTCAATATGGACCAAAATCTCTGAGGAATGTTTCCAACACCTTGTTAAATTTATGCCACAAAGAATTAAGGCTGTTCTAAAGGCAAAAATGGGTCCAACCTGGTACTGGCAAGGTGCAGCTAATAAAGTGGCCGGCCAGTGTATATTTTGGATACAGTAATATCTTCCAGCTCTTGGTAAAACTGGTCTGTAAATGTCCCTTTCTTTCCCAGTTGGGTCATCTTAAACTGAACCTTTACCAGTTCCCAAGAAGGAAAATGCAACGGAATCACTTAATTACCCAAAACCACTGATGCTTGCACTCACCTCACCTTCTGTTCATTCCTTCTCCATCCTATTTGCCTTATCAGAGGAAAGTGAAAATCCCTTTGTTAGCTGCATGAAACTTATAAAGGGCAAAGGGCCCCCAATGTGACAGAGTCATGGTGGTTGAGCACTCCGGCAACATGAGAGGAGGGGAAAAATTGATATATGCTTCCCTATAACTGGAAGTACTGCTTATTTCAGGTCACTCTTAGTGAACAAATAGCAGAGGAGTGAACATAAGGTGGGTATTAGGAGGGAGGCATAGGCAAACCACAGGTTCCCCTAAAAGTTTATTTTCACTGACTGTGTGCCATTGGTAATATTTCCCTTCTCTTTCTGCCTTGAAGACACAACAGGAGTGAGAGGACATCCTTCTCTTAAAGTGCACTCACACTGGGCACGGTTGAACTTAATTGTGCCTGAGTTTGATTGCCCCACTCCCCCACTGATCTGCACTCACTATAAGCAAGGCTATAAGTGGCATTAAGCCTGCCAATCTGAGCACAATGATCCCTGCTTCTGTGTTCAATGATCTATGGAGAATTGTGCACTAAGGCGCGGTTTACACTTATACTGAAGCGAACTATACTGGACCACAAGTGAACCGTGCCTTGAATCACCTCTTGTAGTCCCGGGCACAGTACACTCAATAGTTCCTGGTAACAGTATGAAGCACTTAGACAAACAAACCAGACCAAGGGGGTGAATTGTGCCCGGGCACTGGTAAAACTGCACCCCAAATTAGTTGTCACCTGCACAGATATCTGCATTGGAAGTTTTCCCCTCTATTACTGTTCCAATGACAAATGTAAAATGTGAGATTTCCAAATACCTACTTCTACTGGTGACAATGGTTCCCAACAAAATTAAAGTAATTTTCCCCAGCAGGGACACAGACAGCAATTAGAAACTGACAGGTTTTAGGCTCCATTCACACCAATGCATTTTTTCATGCTTTTTGCAGAAACGCAGGACATTTTTTTAACATGGGTTCCTATGGAACACGTTCACATCAATGCATTTTTGTTCCTATGCTTTTTTGAAAAGGGTCAGGGACTCTTTTAAATGCAAAACGGTGCTTTTTTGCATTTTTGGTTCAATAGACTTCAAAGGAGAAGCTGCAGAAAAACATGTAGTGCATTTTTACTGTGTTTTTGCCACAATTTGTGGTTTGCATATTTTAATTTGCCCAACAACAAATCCCCCCCCTCAAAAAAAAGCACCAAAAAAAACTAAATGCGAATCGCTGCAAAATCGCAGTAAAAAAGGCAAAAAGCACTGCAGAAATGTCCAAAATCAACTTGCATAGATGTGAATCAAGCCTAAAAGTGTTACTAAACCCACCACAGTAAAATCAGACTGTATATACAGTAAAGCATGCTTGTTATACTCACTGTGGAATTTAAGGGGTTAATCCTCCGCATTGTGTAAAAAGGCTGTTTAATCCTGTCTTCTCTGAGCCTCCCCTTTATCCACTGTCCCCAATCCATCTCTTGACAGTACAGAGTGTTTTTTAGTCATTCTTCACATGTTTAGTTTGGTGTATATTGCTAGAAAGTTTTTTCTTGGGAGGGTGCATGTGATCAGCACAAGGCCAATCAGCTCTGTCCAGATAGAGAGTCAGGGTTCCTGCGGCCTCATAGCACAGTCAGAGGAGAATGAAAACTCCTCCTACAAGCTTTAACCAGTGCTTGGCTGGACACTGTTGGAAGTCACAAGACTGCTATATACTGCTGATGAAAAAAAAGGTATTTAGCAAAAAAATAAATAATTATTATATAATAATAATTATATAAAATAATTGCATTTCCATGTTCTGTGTACTGGGGGAGACCAGATATAGTGAATGCAGGGTCCTGGGTTTAGTAACACTTTAACCCTTCCATAGGATAGCGTTTCAAATAGTTTTGGCTTTAGATACACTTTAATTGTACAATTAACAAAGACTAAGTAGATATCTGCACATGCGTACTTATATGATAATCCAGTGCAGTTAGTGATGAGGGTGTGCACACTAATCCATAGCAACTAAAATATTTTACTGTCCAACAGTTTAATGCATAGTAACCAAAATATGTTACTTTCCAATAGTTTAGAGTGGTTAGAACCATAAAACACTTCAGTTTGTAGTGCACTATCCCGACAGTGGAATTTAGGTTTTGCCTTTGTACCCCAGGTCACACATCAACTATTTTACAGCCAAAATTGGTAGCATGAGGAGTCCATATAATAGTGAGCACAATCTGGTCCCGGACTACAAGAGATCAGGAACAGCAGCAGATGACATATATGTCCCCAGGCTGTGGTCATACAACAGCCTGCATCTTTTGTCAGACCAGACTGCACCCAGGCCATCGCACTCTTGTCTTCCTTCCACTCTTCCTTCCAGGCTTGCTTCCAGGCTGTGGTTTTGGAGTTGTGGCAGGAGGTGGAGGAGGAGGAGGATGGTTGAACTCACACAGGTGTGTTTTGTTTGTGAGTTAGCCCCTCAACCCCTTATTTAGGGACAGATACATAATTTCCTCACAGATGTGGCGTTGGCCCTCCTCCATTTCCTGCATTTTGCATGCAGCCATGGAGGCAAAGGCCTCTTGAAGAATGGGGGTGGTTCTGAGGGCAGATGCAAAATGTGGACAAGGAAAGATTACTCCTGCGCTTGTGAGGGTGTATTAGGCTTAGAATGGTAGTATTGTAAGCTGTAGAGGAACTGAAAGAGATGGTGTTGCTGACCCCGGGGTGGTCAGAGTAAGACTATATGGAGAAGGGTGGATGGAGGGCGCGTGGTCAATTGCTCACATCAAAATGTGTATAATTTATTCATATGTAATTAAATAAAAACAAACAGATAATACCAATACTATGTATCATGCAAACAGGTAACAAAATATGCAAGACATAAAAATTAAAAATAGGTTAAAAGTAACACAAGCCTATGTTAAGGGGAGTGTTTAAAATCAGCTGAAGCGTTTCGAGGATAACCTCTTCATCAGAGCCTTGAGAACCAGGGCACAGTCTGTATAGGCCAGTAGGCCAACATGTGTATATAAAGAGGAATGGCTAGTTGGGAGGTGTAGCCTGTGGTGGATAGTTAGTTTTTCTAAGTTCCATACCAGTCCACATTCAGACGTTCTATATGTGGGGTGGAGTGGACCTGTCTCACGGGCTGGATGGAGGAGAGGTTGCAGCCTGTGTACGTCCTAAGGGGAGTGTCACGGAACGTCCCACACTCCGCTTGAGTGCTTCCGTCATATACCACTTCCTCCCAGTCTGTATACAGATATCCCAACCTCTCTGAGCACAAACAAGGCGACACTTGCTTGTTGCTACCAAGAACTGACTTTATTCAGAACCAGGGCTGGACTGGGAAAAAAATTTGGCCCTGGACTTCACCCAGACTGGCCCACTTTGACAGGTCTCTCCCATGCCGGCTTGCCACCCAAGCCCCCCCCCCCCACTAGCTATTAGCCGTTCTACATTATTTCTCTTATAGGCAGTACCAGTGGGGAAGCTAGACATTATTTTACCTGGGGCAAAGAATCAGTTTGGTGCCCCCCCCCCCCCCCAATGGAACAAGATTAGGCAGGAAAGTGAGGCCGCCCTCCTTCCAGATCGTATGATGAGCTTCTAAGTGTTGACTCCTGAGCATCATGTCTGTATTCAGGTGCGCTGCATAACTAGCCAGGGAGAGGAGGTGAGCACTGCGGGGGGGACAGAGGACTGGAGGGAGGCAGCGGTCCACTGTCACTGAAATCGGCCCACTGAGCCATCGGCCCACCGGGAAACTCCCTGTAGTCCCAATGGCCAGTACATGCCTGTTCAGAACCAGAATACAGTCTTATATACACAGGAGAAGATTACTCTAACAATACAAACGTAACCTAATTAACATGAGCTAATTATCTAATCCTTTATACAGCCTAGGTGACTGAGACATGACCTTTCGCCCAGACTTGTGGTCACCGAGCTTCACACAGTTATATCAACACAATGGCAGTCGTCCCGTCTCCTACATTGTATAGAGGACAATGTCATTAGCTCATTCAATTAACATAAACACAGGTTGATGACACCAGCATCTCCTCACAGGATGTGTCCCAACAGAATGAATCCATTGAAAATCCAGGGCCCATAATCAAAAGGCAACAGGCTTGCATACAGTCCTCTCCAACAGTCTCTGTCCCGGCTAGGTCTGTGACATTTCTCCCCTTTCGGCAGGAGACTAACACAGGAGGAGACCCCAGACGGGTTGACTCCGAAGTTAGTCCATAGTTCCAGTCCTCTACTGCCTGTACCCACACAGTACCCCAAACAAATTGTTCCAAACAGAGTATTACTCACCCAGCCAACCTCTGCCTCTCTCAGAGAACATATCTGCCGCTGGGGAGAGGCCTGGACTGGCTCTTCTCCCTGGAATCCTTTCTGCCGCTGGAGAGAAGACAGGGTATCTGGGCTCACTCTGTCATGCTGTTGGGGATCTGGGCCGACTGCCCAGCATCCCTGGGGTATACAGGTGGAGACTGAAGTCCCATCCACCTTCACAGGAAATCCATCCTCTGTTAGTTGAGGGCAGAGTCCAGCAGTCCTCGGCCCTGTTGCCAGCCCTTCTGCTGGAAACTCCACACCATCTGTTCCGGCTAACTGTTGGAGAGGGAGGCCGACTGCCCCGCCTCCCTGGAACTCTGTAGTTGTTGCCGGTGCTGGGCAGAGGTTGGTAGCACTCTTCCCTGTTGCCAGCACTTCTGCTGGGGACTCCGCATCCTCCGCTCCAGCTAACTGTTGGGGCAGGAGGCTGGCTTCCTCCACTCCCAAACTGTGTAGCTGCCATTGGGGAGGTGAGCCGGCTGCTTCCTTTTCCATTCCCTCATCTGGCTGCTGGGATGATATGTCGATGGTACTGTCTCCCAGGTACACGGATCTTTGCTGGGGAGGAAAGCCCACTTCCTCCACCCTGGCCAACTGTTGGGGAGGGACAACACACACCTCCTCTCCCTTCTCCCCCTGTATCTGCTGCTGGGAAGTGATTGCCATCTTCTCAGCCTGAGCCTCCACAATTGCTGCAGGTGTGGGGCAGAGGTCTTGGACCCTCTGTCCGGTTGCCAGCACTTCTGCTGGGGGTTTGCCAGGTGGTTCCTCCTCTACAGAAACGTCTATTAAATCCCCAGTCTCTGGAATTGGTAAAAGTGTGGGACAGAGGTCTTGGACCCTCTGTTCAGTTACCAGATCTTCAGCTGGAGAAGTTTGTTTTAACTCCATAGATGCTGCTGGCAGAAAATCACATGTCCCTGTCAGTGTTGTGGGAGAAAGGCCGACTACCTCTTCTCTCAGGAAGGCTGAAGCCACTGTTGGTGCTGGGCAGAACACAATGAACTTTGGCCCTGATAGCAGCTCTTCTGCTGGAGGCTCATCAGGTTGTTCTTCCTAAGCAGAAAAGTCTATCAAATCCCATGTCTCTGCAACTGATGTCTGGGGATGGAGGTTCACCATCTCCTGTCCATGGAACCCAGAAGATGTTATCAGTGCTGGGCAGAGGTTAGCAGAGCTCTGCCCTGTTGTCAGCACTTCAGCTTTGGGGATGGCAATCTCCAGATTTTCCACTGCAGATTCTCTGGCATGCTGCTGGACAGGCACATTCCTCCATCCAAGATCATCCCATGCAGAAACAGGATCATCAAGGTCAGTCAGCACTTGCTGCATCCGCCATAAGACCTCCGCCTCCATAGCTGTGGGGGCAGGTTGGCAAAGCACACTATTGCTCTGCCACATTGCCGACCCTTCAGCCAGGATTTCAGGGTTGTCAGCTGGTATTTCCTGATAGTCCCAGGCAAAGGGAGCCCAGCCCTGGCACTGAGCAATGTCTAGCAGCCGTCTGTAGGCGATCTCTAGCTCCCATTCCTGAACGGCCAGAAACTCCAAATCTTCCTGTGCCCAGTGCACTTCCGAAATATTCAGTAGCCCTTCTCTGAAATCCATGATTTCGTCCACCCGCCGCTCCAAATCACTCCCAAAGTTAGGGTCCCCTGTCAGCTTCACAAACAACAGTCCCAAGCCGCCGTAGCTTAAGCCTTCCGTTGGGCTGTCATCCGCTATCCAGGGACATGCTTGGGATACATGCCACCGGAGGGCTCTGTAGCTCTCATCCAGCTTTATCTCTGCCCAGACCAGCCTGCTTAATTCAGCTGTCTGCTTCTTGTGTGGTTTTTCTCCCAAAAACCGCACCCGCAGTCCGTACTGCGACCAGTACCTTTCCTCGATGGAGGGGAGAACTTTTCCCTGGTGTCGCTGCTCACGGGCTAGTGCTTCCTTCCAGAGTTTGCAGCGAATAGAATCACACCATCCCAGCAAGACCTGCTCTGATACTGGTCCTCTGTGCTGTATCTGCATCTCTCGCAACCTCCTTCTGAATTCCTCATCCATGCCGGCTGGTATCTGTACCTCTCCTCTCCTGCTATCTGGACCTTGGATCCAGATGGAAGTCTGGATGTCCCAGACTGCAGGAAGCTTTCCCGCTGCTTGCCACCAATGTCACGGAACGTCCCACACTCCGCTTGAGTGCTTCCGTCATATACCACTTCTTCCCAGTCTGTATACAGATATCCCAACCTCTCTGAGCACAAACAAGGCGACACTTGCTTGTTGCTACCAAGAACTGACTTTATTCAGAACCAGAATACAGTCTTATATACACAGGAGAAGATTACTCTAACAATACAAACGTAACCTAATTAACATGAGCTAATTATCTAATCCTTTATACAGCCTAGGTGACTGAGACATGACCTTTTGCCCAGACTTGTGGTCACCGAGCTTCACACAGTTATATCAACACAATGGCAGTCGTCCCGTCTCCTACATTGTATAGAGGACAATGTCATTAGCTCATTCAATTAACATAAACACAGGTTGATGACACCAGCATCTCCTCACAGGATGTGTCCCAACAGAATGAATCCATTGAAAATCCAGGGCCCATAATCAAAAGGCAACAGGCTTGCATACAGTCCTCTCCAACAGCCTCTGTCCCGGCTAGGTCTGTGACAGGGAGAAAGCAGTCCTGTGCTCTCGGAGGATGAAGATATCTCTTTGTACAATGCTGGAGCCGTGTGTGTCTGAAGCTATTTCTCCCCCTCAGACTTAGGTGAATGTCTTAGGACGTATATGTCTTGCATATTTTGTTACCTGTTTGCATGATATGTAGTATTGGTATTATCTTTTTGTTTTTATTTCATTACATATGAATAAATTATACACATTTTGATGTGAGCAATTGATCACGCGCCCTCCATCCACCCTTCTCCATATGGTTCTGAGGGCAGCATTAGACTCCCGTATCAGCCCAAGCACTGCCTCCTCCACGTTACTTCCCTTCCTGGGCCTTTTGGTTGGAAGGCGGAGGGGAGAGATCTGGGATTCGGTCAGGCTACTGGGCCGGGCAACCTCCTGGCTGACACTTACCCCCACCACCTCCTGGCTACCACATTCCACAGCCTCCTCCTGGCTGCCACATTCCACACCCTCCTCCTGGCTGAGGCTTTCCTGTGTATGAAAAAGGGACATAGTTTTATTTTTTTATTCATCAATTACACACAATTTTCAGCTCATGACTGTTGCAAATTGAATGTTAACAAATAGAAAAGACTATCCTTCTGAACCCAACATTTTTCATTCTTGTCCCAAACATTTTTGGCCACTACTGTCTATTAATATGTAAAACACTTTATTAAATCAGCAATTAATGATCAATAATAACATCTAGTTAACATACAGTCAGGTCCATAAATATTGGGACATCGACACAATTCTAATCTTTTTGGCTCTATACACCACCACAATGGATTTGAAATGAAACAAACAAGATGTGCTTTAACTGCAGACTTTCAGCTTTAATTTGAGGGTATTTACATCCAAATCAGGTGAACGGTGTAGGAATTACAACAGTTTGTATATGTGCCTCCCACTTTTTAAGGGACCAAAAGTAATGGGACAATTGGCTGCTCAGCTGTTCCATGGCCAGGTGTGTGTTATTCCCTCATTTTCCCATTTACAAGGAGCAGATAAAATGTCTGGAGTTCATTTCAAGTGTGCTATTTGCATTTGGAATCTGTTGCTGTCAACCCTCAATATGAGCAAGCCATCATTAGGCTGAAAAAACAAAACAAACCCATCAGAGAGATAGCAAAAACATTAAGTGTGGCCAAATCAACTGTTTGGAACATCCTTAAAAAGAAAGAAGGCACCAGTGAGCTCAGCAACACCAAAAGACCCCGAAAGACCACGGAAAACAACTGTGGTGGATGACTGAAGAATTCTTTCCCTGGTGAAGAAAACACCCTTCACAACAGTTGGCCACATCAAGAACACTTTCCAGGAGGTAGGTGTATGTGTGTCAAAGTCAACAATCAAGAGAAGACTTCACCAGAGTGAATACAGAGGATTCACTACAAGATGTAAACCATTGGTGAGCCTCAAAAACAGGAAAGCCAGATTAGAGTTTGCCAAACCACATCTAAAAAAGCCTTCACAGTTCTGGAACAGCATTTAATGGACAGATGAGACCAAGATCAACTTGCACCAGAGTTATGTGAAGAGAAGAGTATAGAGAAGGAAAGGAACTGCTCATGATCCAAAGCATACCACCTCATCAGTGAAGCATGGTGGTGGTAGTGTCATGGCGTGGGCATGTATGGCTGCCAATGGAACCGGTTCTCTTGTATTTATTGATGATGTGACTGCTGACAAAAGCAGCAGGATGAATTCTGAAGTGTTTCGGGCAATATTATCTGTTCATATTCAGCAAAATGCTTCAGAACTCATTGGACAGCGCTTCACAGTGCAGATGGTCAATGACCCGAAGCATACTGCGAAAGCAGCCAAATATTTTTATAAGGGAAAGAAGTGGAATGTTATGCAATGGCCAAGTCAATCACCTGACCTGAATCCGATTGAGCATGCATTTCACTTGCTGAAGACAAAACTGAAGGGAAAATGCCCCAAGAACAAGCAGGAACTGAAAACAGTTGCAGTAGAGGCCTGGCAGAACATCACCAGGGATGAAACCCAGCGTCTGGTGATGTCTATGCGTTCCAGACTTCAGGCTGTAATTGACGGCAAAGGATTTGCAACCAAGTATTAAAAAGTGAAAGTTTGATGGATGATTGTTAATCTGTCCCATTACTTTTGGTCCCTTAAAAAGTGGGAGGCACATATACAAACTGTTGTAATTCCTACACCGTTCACCTGATTTGGATGTAAATACCCTCAAATTAAAGCTGAAAGTCTGCAATTAAAGCACATCTTGTTAGTTTCATTTTAAATCCATTGTGGTGATGTACAGTGGGGCAAAAATTTATTTAGTCAGCCATCAATTGTGCAAGTTCTCCCACTTAAAAAGATGAGAGAGGCCTGTAATTGTCATTATAGGTATACCTCAACTATGAGAGACAAAATGTGGAAACAAATCCAGACAATCACATTGTCTGATTTTTGAAAGAATTAATTTGCAAATTATGGTGGAAACATAGGCGTGCGCACAGGGTGTGCCGGGTGTGCCTGGGCACACCCTAATAACCTAGTGTACATTAGCATTATTGCTCTGTGTGGGGGTGGGGAGATGGGAAAGATCTCCCTCTTACCTGCTCTTCCATAAGAAGTGCTTAAGCACTTCTCTTTCATTGTGCCAGCAGGGAGATTAATGTACCGGGGCCATATACGTGTAGACACACACACATGCATGTGTGTTTGAGCTTTGGGGTGCACACCCTAATACTATAGGCTGCGTACACCTATGGGTGGAAAATAAGTATTTGGTCAATATCAAAAGTTCATCTTAATACTTTGTTATATATCCTTTGTTGGCAATGACAGAGGTCAAACGTTTTCTGTAAGTCTCCACAAGGTTGTCACACACTGTTGCTGGTATGTTGGCCCATTCCTCCATGCAGATCTCCTCTAGAGCACTGATGTTTTGGGGCTGTCGCTGGGCAACACGGACTTTCAACTCCCTCCAAAGGTTTTCTATGGAGTTGAGATCTGGAGACTGGCAAGGCCACTCCAGGACCTTGAAATGCTTCTTACAAAGCCACTCCTTCGTTGCCCGGGCGGTGTGTTTGGGATCATTGTCATGCTGAAAGACCCAGCCACGTTTCATCTTCAATGCCCTAGCTCATAGGAGGAGGTTTGCACACAAAATCTCACGATACATGGCCCCATTCATTCTTTCATGTACATGGATCAGTCGTCCTGTTCCCTTTGCAGAGAAACAGCCCCAAAGCATGATGTTGCCACCCCCATGCTTCACAGTAGGTATGGTGTTCTTTGGTTGCAACTCAGCATTCTCTCTCCTCCAAACACGACAAGTTTTGTTTCTACCAAACAGTTCTACTTTGGTTTCATCTGACCATATGACATTCTCCCAATCCTCTTCTGGATCATCCAAATGCTCTCTAGCAAACCTCAGACAGGCGCGGACATGTACTGGCTTAAGCAGGGGGACACGTCTGGCACTTCAGGATCTGAGTCAGGCGGCGTAGTGTGTTACTAATGGTAGCCTTTGTTACGTTGGTCCCAGCTCTCTGCAGGTCATTCACTAGGTCCCTCCGTGTGGTTCTGGGATTTTTGCTCACCGTCCTTGTGATCATTTTGACCCCACGGGGTGAGATCTTGCGTGGAGCCCCAGATGGAGGGAGATTATCAGTGGTCTTGTATGTCTTCCATTTTCTAATTGTTGCTCCCACAGTTGATTTCTTCACACCAAGCTGCTTGCCTATTGCAGATTCAGTCTTCCCAGCCTGGTGCAGGTCTACAATTTTGTTTCTGGTGTCCTTCGACAGCTCTTTGGTCTTCACCATAGTGGAGTTTGGAGTGTGACTGTTTGAGGTTGTGGACAGGTGTCTTTTATACTTATAACAAGTTCAAACAGGTGCCATTAATACAGGTAATGAGTGGAGGTCAGAGGAGCCTCTCAAAGAAGAAGATACAGGTCTGTGAGAGCCAGAAATCTTGCTTTTTTGTAGGTGACCAAATACTTATTTTCCACCATGATTTGCAAATAAATTCTTTCAAAAATCAGACAATGTGATTGTCTGGATTTGTTTTCACATTTTGTCTCTCATAGTTGAGGTATACCTATGATGACAATTACAGGCCTCTCTCATCTTTTTAAGTGGGAGAACTTGCACAATTGGTGGCTGACTAAATACTTTTTTGCCCCACTGTAAATACCCTGGATTCCTCTGAGAACACCTTTGGATATCTATGCTGTGCTTCCCTGTACCCCTAAGCCTGTTTGACCCCTGGACTGCAAAGCTGAGGGTCCACAAACTTTGGTGAGTAGGGTCACAAGAGGGGAGATCATCTAATCAGAAGCACTCATCCAGTAACATTGATTACCAGTGGCACTTAGCACATTTCTAGAACATTTTCTTTATATGGTTTATTGTGTGATTTTTCAGCACTGTACCCTGATAGCATTTATATGTATATGTACTGTATATGTTGGTAGCACCTAGCACTTTATATATTTTTATATTTCACGGTGTGTTATAATGTGTTATTCTAGCACTTTATTTCATCCGCGCTGTTATCGCTTATATACTACATTATTGAGGTTCTAGTACCTTTGCAACAGCAGCAACGTTTTTTTTATATTTATATATTCTTTTTCTACCTCATTTTTCCACCAAGCGCGAGTTATAGCTTGTTTTTGATACATTGTTAAATGTGAAAATCAGAGGTGTTCTGTCACCTTAGCAACCATGTAAGGTCAGCAGGTTTGCTGTTGCTTTTAAAATCTAACATCTAAACAGTCTGTCCGATCTACAAATACTGTATTTATGCATATAAGCTCGGTTTTGTGTTGAAAATAGCTTTTAAATCTAAAACTCCGGTGGGTGTAACAAGATTTGTGTGTTTTTTTTTTTTTTTTTGCTGATCCGAAAATGATCCGATCCGTGACTCTGATGCGAGGATCGATCCGATCCGTGAGTTTTTCGATCCGTTGCACCCCTAATGTCGGTGCAGCTGCTGAACTTACACTGTCAGCATTTGGAGCTGTGCACCTACACCCATACAGATGGCAGATTTAAAGCAGTGACTGTATCTGTGCAGCCGCTGCATCCTAATTAACATGAATAGTATTGTCTGCACAGGGATGCACAGAACACCTGTGCATCCGCATGCACATAAACACAGCCTTCACATGGGCATACACTTTATAGGCATACATGTGAACGAGGCCTTAATAGGCATTTAACAGGAATTTTGTGCTATTAATGATTATAGTATATTTTTTGTGAAAACAGCGCAACTTTTCTGGGACCTAAAAAATCAACTATTGCAGGGATTACACTGGTGGTCAGTCTGTTCCCCAGTACAATTGTGCAAATTGTACTCTGGAGATTATACTAGGGGGACAGATTGACCTGGGGGGGATTATACTGGGGGCAAACTGACCTGGGGGGATTATACTGTGAGACAGTTTGGCCTTGGGAGGGAAGGATTGTACTGGGGGACAGACTGACTTTAGGGGATTATACTGGGGGACAGATTGACCTGGGGGGGAGAAGGAAGGATTACACTGGGTGACAGACTGACCTGGGGGAAGGAGAAGGATTATACTGGGGGACAGACTGACCTGGGGAATTATACTGGGGAACAGATTGACCTGGCGGAGGGAAGAATTATACTACGAGACAGACTGTCCGGAGGGGGGGGGATTGACCTGGGGGAGGAGGAAGGATTATACTGGGGGACAGACTGACCTGGGGGGGGGGGGGAGAAGGATTGTACTGTGGGACAGACTGACCTGGGGAGGGAAGAATTATACTGGGGGACAGACTGTCCAGAGGAGGGGGATTGTACTGGGGGGACAGACTAACCTTGTTTAATTTAACCATGCCCTCGAAGACCCTCCCACTATTAGCACAGTTTTGCTACACTCACTGTTAGGACCCACCCACTGTTACGGCCCGCTCTGTGTGCTGCTGTGATGTGACAATTGTGTGCATGCGTAGGAGTGACGTCAGCGCAGCCCTGCCATTCAAGCAGCCAAAGATAGGGAACCTGGATGGAAGATCAGATGAAGGTGAAAGCATTGGGGACAGTGGAAGCCATGATAGCACTGTGCTTGAGGACTCCATTTGCAGGTAAGTCTATCATAATGTGCTAGTATGACTTAGGCCTGCAGGGGGCCCACGCTGAAGCATAGAGGAGCGCCATCTGCTGGAGAAGCAGTGTATTGGGTAAGTAAAAGGTCTTTCACTCTTCCCTAGACCAGTGTTTCTCAACTCCAGTCCTTAAGGCGCACCAACAGGTCATGTTTTCTGGATTACCACTATTTTGCACAGGTGATTTGATCAGTTTCACTGCCTTAGTAATTACCACAGCCGTTTCATCAGAGGGAAATCTTGAAAACATGACCTGGTGCGCCTTGAGGACTGGAGTTGAGAAACACTGCCCTAGACTAACATGCAGTTAACCCTTGCAGTGCAGCCAGCCAGGCAGTTGGAAGTTTCAGTAGGAATCCAGCAATGTCAGTCTACATATTTTGTGTAGGATAGGTGTCCTTTATAAACAAATCTACAGAGTAGATGTGTTGCCTGTACAATTTAAAACCCAGCCATTTTGCAGGACTTTTTACAACAGTCACAGTGTATATATAGTTTTCCTGCAACAAGCCAGCTCCACTGGGTGTAATTTGCTCAGTCATTCAGTAGCTATAAAAGAGACCCGTGATCTCCAAGGATGATGTAAGTGTGTGTGGATGAGTACAGTGCACGCTAGATGAGTCACTGCTATCTCCAGGCAAATTACAGTTGTGCACAATCAGTCAGCATAAAAAACAGAAATAAAATAAAAATGTACCCCTGGCATGATTTCCAAACACAAATTATGAATGGAAAAAAGATATAAAGATTAACAAATGAATGGAGGTGTAGGGGAACCTCACAAGGGTGAATCATACATGATCTCATTTGAATGTGCTGTCACTCCCTAGGATATTACTGCATAATGTTGATCTTGAACAAATAATGGGAAACCTGGCCAAAAAAAAAAACCTGTGCTGTCTCTTGTGCTGGTATAGCTTAGAGAGCAATACAAGGTTTGGATTTCATGTCAGTGGAACATATTCAAGTATTGCTTGTGATCATCAAGAAGGGGCTCCGTTGTCACTCAGGAGTGCTGTATGTGTTACAGCATACCTCCCAAGTGTCCCTAATTAGGATAGACTGTCCCTAGGTATTGGAACCAAATCTCTTTCCTTCATTCCTCCTCTTCCTCATCTGAGGTATAGACCTTCACAGAAAAATCAAATGTTACTAAGCTATTTTCTCTCCAGGTCAAATATAATTAATTTACAAAGAATTGAATGAATAGGGAACATAGAGGAAAATACTTCACTATGTCCATTAGATGGCGCTGACATTCACAGTAAATAAGTATTTATGTACTATGATTGTCAACTTCATCTAGTGGCCATAATGCAGTCATTTCCCTGATTCACTCTGCTATTTATGAATGAGTATCATTCAAGACGGAGTCTAATAACATTCGATTTTGCTCCCATTCACACAGAATTAATGTACATGCCGGTTCCCTGGACAAATAACCATACAACCCTTAATTCAATGAATATATTTATTACGGATCATTATTTGTGAGTTTAACCAATTATTTTTGTGAAATGATTCCGTTTCTCTGGGGGCATGGCCGGGGGTGTGTCCCTTGTCTACATATTTTGTGCTAAAGGTGTCCCTCTATGTCATCTCAAAAAGTTGGGAGGTATGGTTACAATATGATGAAAAATGTCAGTTCTCTGGCTGTCTGCTCCTCACACTGTGGGTAAACTTTAAAGCAGGGGTAGGCAACCTTTTGAGCACAGTGTGCCGAAAAATATTTTTAAAGAAATTGAGAGTGCCGATTTTATAACAAAAAAATGTCAACTTCACACTCAATCACGAAAAGGATTTTTTTATAAAGTAAATGCTGTAAACTACATGAGTAGTAGTGAGAAATTAACATCCTGCACTCTCACGCCTCAGATCAGCCTCAATTCCTGCAACTCTGCACTTCAGATCAGCCCCAATTCATTCACGTTCACACCTCAGATCACTGTCCCCCCTGCTCATCTGTCCCACCACTATAACCAACTGCACATCTGCCCCACCGCTGTACCCCCTGCTCTTCTGCCCAACCATTGTAATCCCCTGCTCATCTGTCCCACCAATGCACCTCCTTTCACATCTGCCCCACCGCTGTACCCCCCTGCTCTTTTGTCCCACCGCTGAACCCCCTTCTCATCTGCCCCAACACTAAACCCCCCTGCTCATCTTTTCCACCACTGTGACCCCCTTCTCATCTGGCCCAACACTGAACCCTCCCCCCTGCTCATCTGTCCCACCACTGAACCCCCTTCTCATCTGCCCCAATGCAGAACCCCCCCTGCTCATCTGTCCCACCACTGTAACCCCCTGCTCATCTGGACACATCTACCTGGATGAGTGTGACAGGACACATCTACCTGTCCTGTCACACTCATCCTGTTGATCCACCACTCGCATCCAGCCCACCTGCTTGTATGTGATGTATGTGATGTATGTGATGTCACATACAAGCATATGTAATGGATGCGCAATGATGAGCTCAGGTCAGGGGTATTTTCTGAAAGCAGTGGGCCTGTGTGCAGGATCATAAGTTTGGCCCCCGCAGCTGAGAAAAAGTGCGGCGCTCTGCACCACTGGAAAAGTTGGGTGTGATTTTAATTGCACTGAATACTGGCTGAGGCTTAAAGGGACACAGAGTGCCAGGGTTCAGTGGTAAGTGACACAAAGGTTCAGGAATAATTTCAACAAAGTTCCCAGAAGCTCAACAGTAATTCCACAAACTGTCACCTGATTGTGGTTTTCTCAATCACAGTGAAATCCAACCAAACCAAGCGAGTCATCTTCTTCCCAGATGGTGGGTGGAGCTAGCAGGACTGTGATTGGCTTTTGCGGTGTCCAATGACAGCCCTCCTCCTCCTGGAAACAGGGAACCCTTCCCCCAGGCAGAATTGCACCCAATCTCTTCCCCATCACAAAAGCTGATGATCACAGCTACAGCAAAGTTAGAGAACCAAAGAATATATTTCCCATCTTTTATAATGTTTGGGGGCACAGTGCCTCCCCCTCTGTGTAGGTGCGGCATGGGGAATTCTGAAATTGGAATGCATAATGCCGTGTACACACGAGCTGACTTTCAACGGAAAGTCCGCTCGTGTGTACCTGCCCTGTACCATCCCCAACCTGCCCTGTGCCACCCCCATCCTGCCCTGTGCCACCCCAACCTGCCCTGGACCATCCCCAAACTGCCCTGTACCACCCCAAACTGCCCTGTACCACCCCAACCTGCCCTTGACCACCCCCAACCTGCCCTGTGCCACCCAACCTTCCCTGTACCATCCCCATCCTGCCCTGTGCCACCCCAAACTGCCCTGGACCACCCCCAACCTGCCCTGGACCACCCCCAACCTGCCCTGTGCCACCCCCAACCTGCCCTGTGCCACCCCAAACTGCCCTGTGCCACCCTCAACCTGCCCTGTGCCACCCCAACCTGCCCTGTGCCACCCCAACCTGCCCTGTACCATCCCCAACCTGCCCTGTACCACCCCCAAAATGCCCTGGGCAACCCCCAACCTGCCCTGTGCCACCCCAAACTGCCCTGGACCACCCCCAACCTGCCCTGGACCATCCCCAAACTGCCCTGTACCACCCCAAACTGCCCTGTACCACCCCCAACCTGCCCTGGACCACGCCAACCTGCCCTGGACCATCCCCAAACTGCCCTGTACCACCCCAAACTGCCCTGTACCACCCCAAACTGCCCTGGACCACCCCAACCTGCCCTGGACCACCCCCAACCTGCCCTGTGCCACCCAACCTGCCCCGTACCACCCCCAACCTGCCCTGTACCACCCCCAACCTGCCCTGGACCACCCCAACCTGCCCTGGACCACCCCCAACCTGCCCTGTGCCACCCAACCTGCCCTGTACCACCCCCAACCTGCCCTGGGCCACCCCCAACCTGCCCTGTGCCACCCCAACCTGCCCTGTACCAACCCCAACCTGCCCTGTACCACCCCAACCTGCCCTGTACCACCCCCAACCTGCCCTGGACCAACCCCAACCTGCCCTGGACCACCCCCAACCTGCCCTATACCACCCCAACCTGCCACTATACCATTCTATACCAACCCTAGTGATGCCACTGGCATTAGTGTCTCACTGACACTTCCCTGCTCTGCTCTGCTGATGGGGAGGGAGTCGAGTTCTGGCAAAGAGGCTTTGAGTGCTGCTTGCAGTACCAGTGCCGGGGGTTGCCTACCCCTGCTTTAAAGTGTATTTTTAGCCAAAATGTTTTCTTTCCCAGTTTTGGATAAAGTATAGTTTATATAGTATAGTATATATTATATAGTATAGTTTAAATAGTTAGAGCTACTCTCAGTTTTTTGTCTGCCTGTCTGTGGCCCATTAGGGAAATTTCCTTTGACTTCCTGTTCCTGATTATCACTTTAAAGAAAATCTCTCCAAAGAAAGGTAGAGAATTGTCATGGAAATCAGTAGTTCCCATTGGACGATTACCTGGATGGGGGGGTAAGTGCGGACCTGGTGGGGGGGAGTTGTTTGCCGCCCCCCACCCCAAAAAATGGAGCACCAGCCGCCACTGCTCTCTACTCTATCCAAAACTAAAGATAAATGTTTTGGTTATATTTCTTCATCTGTTATGTAGAACATTCTATAAATGTATTGGTCCCTATCATACAGTATTGGTTTACTTTCTATTTTCTTTACAAGGCCTTCATCTGCAAGTATGCAAGCATGAGGTATGGTATGAGTTACTGCACAGCACACTATCTGTCACACACCCCTACCTGCCTTGTACCACCCCAAACCTGCCCTGTACCAACCCCAACCTGCCCTGTACCATCCCAAACCTGCCCTGTGCCACCCCAACCTGCCCTGTGCCACCCCCAACCTGCCCTGTGCCACCCCAACCTGCCCTGTGCCACCCCCAACCTGTCCTGTGCCACCCCCAACCTGCCCTGTGCCACCCCCATCCTGCCCTGTGCCACCCCCAACCTGCCCTGTGCCACCCCAACCTGCCCTGTACCATCCCCAACCTGCCCTGTGCCACCCCCATCCTGCCCTGTGCCACCCCAACCTGCCCTGTACCACCCCCAACCTGCCCTGGACCAACCCCAACCTGCCCTGGACCACCCCCAACCTGCCCTATACCACCCCAACCTGCCACTATACCATTCTATACCAACCCTAGTGACGCCACTGGCATTAGTGTCTCACTGACACTTCCCTGCTCTGCTCTGCTGATGGGGAGGGAGTCGAGTTCTGGCAAAGAGGCTTTGAGTGCTGCTTGCAGTACCAGTGCCGGGGGTTGCCTACCCCTGCTTTAAAGTGTATTTTTAGCCAAAATGTTTTCTTTCCCAGTTTTGGATAAAGTATAGTTTATATAGTATAGTATATATTATATAGTATAGTTTAAATAGTTAGAGCTACTCTCAGTTTTTTGTCTGCCTGTCTGTGGCCCATTAGGGAAATTTCCTTTGACTTCCTGTTCCTGATTATCACTTTAAAGAAAATCTCTCCAAAGAAAGGTAGAGAATTGTCATGAAAATCAGTAGTTCCCATTGGACGATTACCTGGATGGGGGGGTAAGTGCGGACCTGGCGGGGGGGAGTTGTTTGCCGCCCCCCACCCCAAAAAATGGAGCACCAGCCGCCACTGCTCTCTACTCTATCCAAAACTAAAGATAAATGTTTTGGTTATATTTCTTCATCTGTTATGTAGAACATTCTATAAATGTATTGGTCCCTATCATACAGCATTGGTTTACTTTCTATTTTCTTTACAGGGCAAAGAAAATAGAAAATTGTATCAAATACTTACTGTAATTTTCAAATCCTGGCACCAAGCCATAGCAGCATAGATATGGTAGAATGCTGCCATGTTGGCTCCAGGAAAAAAAATGTATCAAATACCATAATTTTTTTTCTTTGCACCAATCCATGGCAGAATACTACCACATGTTGCCATATTGGCACCGGGAAAATAGGTTTACTGTAATGCTGACACCCACAGCTGCTCACCCTTACCTTCTCTTTGCTTACCTGACCAGAGAACTTCTGTGAATTGGGAAGCATGTGACACCAGGTATGGACAGGACTCACTCCTCTTCCTGCTACCTGACAGCTCTATGCTTTACAAATTGGCTGCATAGGTGCTTAGTGCACCTACCTGGGAGTGGGCAGAGCGTCTATAGTCCTATAGTCCATTTTTTTTTGTTTCATGCTAATCTCATATCGAAAATGAAGAGTTTACTAAAGTTACTGTATAAAAATTCTCGTATGACAGAATAAAAATTTGGAACTAATGTGTTGTAGTGTACTTGTATTGTATTTTCGAATGACAACTGTACTGATTAAACAAAACATTTTTTCTATCGGATGAACTGTCGTGATCGGCTCTGGAAAGCTGTGTACTAACGATCAGATTATTTTACGATCGCTTCATAAGCGTTATTTTTCGTATGATTTTCTGATCGTGTGTAGGAGCCTTAAGCCTGGATTCACATCTATTTTCCCCCTAATGAATTTTCAATTGAAATCAATTGAAACGCATCAAAACACATGGTAATGCACACCAGTTAGTGTTGTGTGCTGTTGCCTGTTGCAATGCCCTTTGTTATGAATGTCAATACACATCATACCACACATCAACATGCACTATAATGTCATGATGCATTTACCTGCACTGACCCACGTCTTAATACATGCATTGACATGTGTTTAGATGCATTTATGTTAATTGCAAAGCTCATCAAGCAAAAATGCAAAGGTGTGAATTCACCCATAGTAGTGCATTAAAGCTTCCTTTGGGTTTCTTTGGGTTACCATTGACAAATGGAGAGGAAGTGGGAAGAAAAGAAGTAAGGAGAAGAACCTATGGGGGCCAAAATGCACAAAGCAAGGGTCACTTAATTTTCAATTTTCTTTCTATTTCGGCTGGAAGAAAAATATGTCTTTAGATAACCTTTTCTAAAATAAAATTGCCTCTAGACTCTGGGAACAGTCTGGACTTTCCATTACAATTTTGATAAATGTAGTATGTAATTCCTAAATAGCAGGATTGTATCTGATAGTATGTGCTGGCTGATGATAATCTAGTTCAGGCTTGTGTTTAGACACAGATGCTCTCATTTGTATTAATATTGTTATAGCGGCACCTTCTGGTCTTTTTGGGGTATAGCACCAGAACAAATCGGCAAAACAAAAGCTAGCTAGAGTCTACTTTTAAAGTGAGTCAGGTACTTTCTTGCACTGATAAAGGTATAGCAAAGAGAGAGGATGACTTGCCCCCATACAAAGCATTTAGGACCTCATAGTTAAAGTGGAACTTTACCCATAACAACTTGATAAAAAATAATGTTCTTTAGCAAGAAACATACATTCTACATTAATAAGTATGCTACCAAAGCCCCAGCTGTAAATCATAAAGCGGAACTAAACCCATCGATTTGCCAGTTTTTCAGTTTTTCCTCAACCAAACTGTCAAACTAATAAATGGCTGGTGTCATAACTGATCACATGTGCAGCACCATGGCAGTTGCAGATCAAACAGACGCAGGTTCCTTGGCTGTAAAGGATAGGAGGGTTTAATTCTTTAAGGCTGTCAGAAAATCGGCCTCTACAAACTCAGCGGTGCCTAAAAATGCCTAAAATAGAGAGCAACCGAGTATGTGCAGAACAGGGTGGGACTGTATATTATTTGATTTTAACCGATTGCCGCCCGCGTAACGTATGACGTCGCAGACTTTGAGCAGTGATATCTGAATGATGCCAGCAGCTACAGACATCATTCAGATATCTTCTTTTAGAGCCGGCGATTCCCTTCACCATAAGAATGATCATAGAGGCTGTTCAGACGCTTGATCGTTCTTACAGGCAGCAGGAGGGGACACCCCCCCCTCCCACCGCCCTCCGGTGCTTCTCCCGGCTCACCCTTGCCATCAGTGAACCAGAGAGGGAACCAACCGACCCTGAATGCTGACCATTGAGATTTCTGGCGGGCCAGATGGTCCCTGGAGTTTCTATGATCGTTCGCGATGTTATGAAGTTTTTTATTTTATTTCAGGCTTCCCAGCCTAGAGGTGAGATGTGGGGACTTATTGACCCCATATCTCACTGTAAAGAAGACCTGTCAAGCACTATTCCTATTCCAAGGGATGTTTACATTCCTTGGAATAGGAATAAAAGCGATCAAATAACATAGAAAACTTAAAGTAAAATTAACAATATAAAAATGTAAGCACCCCTGTACCTGTGTGCTCGCAGAAGCGAATGCAAACGCAAGTCGCGCCCACATATGTAAACGGCATTTAAACCACACATATGAGGTAACGTCGCAAACGTTAGAGCGAGAGCAATAATTATAGTACTAGACCTCCTCTGTAACTCAAAACATGTAACCTGTAAAAAATTTTAAAGCGTCACCTATGGGGATTTTTAAGTACCAACATTTGGCGCCATGTGCAATTTTGAAGCGTGACATGTTAGGTATCTATTTACTCGGTGTAACATCATCTTTCATATTATACAAAAAAATAGGGCTAGCTTTACTTTTTTTTTTTTTTTTTACGCATTAAACTGTTTTTTTTTCCAAAAGAAAATGCGTATGAAAAATTGCTGCGCAAATACCGTGCGAGATAAAAAGTTGCAACAACTGCCATCTTATTCTCTAGGGTCTCTGCTAAAAAACATATATAATGTTTGGGGGTTCTGTGTAATTTGCTAGCAAAAAAATGATGATTTTTACATGTAGGAGAGAAATGTCAGAATTGGCCTGGGTAGCAAGTGGTAAACAGTATAGGGACTTATTTTTAATGTTTTACATAGCTATACTTGCAAAAGGGGCCAGCCTGAAGTGTTCTAGCAGGTCTTAATTTTCTGATTAAAAATTCACTTTTTTTTATGCAGTTAAGTTTGGAGTACCTGTTCACAAAAAGGATGTTGTGTGGAACTGAAAAGAGTGCAAAGCAATGAAACTAAATTAAAAAAGGAATAGAGGATCTCAGCTATGAAGATAGATTAACCCTTTCATGACTAAGCCTATTTTTGAAATTTGGTGTTTACAAGTTAAAATCCGTATTTTTTGCTAGAAAATTACTTAGAACCCCCAAACATTATATATATATTTTTTAGCAGAGAATCTAGAGAATAAAATGGCAATTGTTGCAATATTTTATGTCACACGGTATTTGTGCAACAGTGTTTTAAATGCAAATTTTTTGGAAAAGGGACATTTTCATGAATTTTAAAATAATAATAATTGCACGCACTTGTGGAATGGAGACAAACTATGGTACCTAAGAATTTCCATAGGCGACGCTTTAAATTTTTTTTTACGGTTACCAGGTTAGAGTTACAGAGGAGGTCTAGTGCTAGAATTATTGCTCTCGCTCTGACAATCGCGGCAATACCTCACATGTGTGTTTTGAACACCGTTTACATATGCGGGCGCAACTTCCGTATGCGTTTTTTTTGCTACGCGAGCTCGCGGGGACGGGGGCGCTTTAAAATTTTTTTTTTTCTTATTTATTGTATTTATTTTTATTTATTATAAATTGTGTTAAAAAAAAAAAAAAAAAACATTTTGATGACTTTTATTGCTGTCACAAGGAATGTAAACATCCCTTGTGACAGTAATAGGTGGTGACAAGTACTCTTTATGGAAGGATCGGGGGTCTAAAAAAACCCGATCCCTCCTTTGCACTTCAAAGTATTCAGATCGGCAAAAACGGCGATTCTGAATACTGTGTATTTTTTTAAAACCGGCGCCATTGGCAGCCGCCCACGGCTCTGTTCCAGCCCGCCCCCAGCCGCCGGAGGCAGCCGATTGGTCACCAGGCCTCCCAATGGAACGGGAGGCCCGGTAAGAGCGGCGGGAGGCAGCGGGAGGGAGGAACGTCCCCTCCCGCTCCTCCGGTATAAACAGCCGAGCGGCTTTTAGCCACATTGGTTGTTATACCAGGAAAGCCGATCGCCCACTTTAAAAAAACAGTACCTGCAGCTGCGGGCATCATCCTGGTATAACCCCAGAAAGCCGAGTATGCACATCTGCGTACGCCCGGTGGGAAGGCGAACAGCTGTAAATCCAGATGCTTCCAATTAGGACCAGTCTTTATAGACACTCCTTAAAGCAGAATTAAAGTCATAAATACTCACCTATGCTTCAAAGGTCTGATACGCGCGAGGTCCAGCACCCGTGCCGGTGTTCTGATGAGAAAGGTCCCCCCATCGGATAGTGTCCGCCCTGTACCGCGCAGGAGCAGTGCTTGGCAGTACGGAGGACAAAGGAGACGGCGAAAGTGTTTCGAACATGAACAGCTGTTCATGAGCTGTATACGGCACCTGCGCAATTAGTACATTCTGTCACACGCTCCCGCGCGCTCCTCGTGGGGGTGGATTTCTCAAATGGGCGGATGTTTGCGGGGCGTGTTTACACTGCTTGTGTTATGTATGTAACATTGAAGTACCCGCCCTTATCAGCTCTGGCCATCATTGGAAAACTCCTTGAGTTGTGTAATGAGCTCTGCCCATTCTGTAGGCATACTGCCCCTTGCAGAGTTGTACGAGCATCGGAAGCGTGTATGGGAGTGTGTGGCAGAATGTACTATTAATTGCGCAGGCGCCGTGTAGAGCTCATGAACAGCTGTTCATGTTCAGAGACTTTCGGCGTCTCCTTTGTCCTCCGTACTGCGCAAGCGCTGTGTCCCAGTAGTATCGGGGGGACACTATCCGATGGGGGACATTTCTCGACAGGACACCGGTATACTCTCAACGGTTTCTTTCCGGTTGCCAGTCTTTGGACGTTTTGATTGGCCGACACTGAATGACCTCCATTCCCACACATGTGTGGGAGTCCAGTCATCCCAGCACACTGGTAGTGTACCAGAATTAAAACTGAGCTGCGCATACACAGCTCAGTGTACATTCTACATGGTATTGCGAACAGGCAAGTAAGTGTATTTTATTGCAGAAGAAACATTGCATGTCTCCAAAAGGTATATCCCTTATAGTAACTGATCAGATACAATAACAATAATATCAAGAATTAATATCAAGACTGATTTAATTATAGATATTAATGTTATATCCGATCAGTTACTGTAGGGAAATATACCTTTTGGGGAGAAGGGGGAGTGTATGGGGCCTAGTAGTATGATGCTGGTACATTATGTTTTGTTGTAGTGTCTTATATCTTTTGAGACACATTTTAACTAATCGAATAAAATAATTTTATATTTTTAAACGGTATACGACTAGTTCTTCCAAAGGGGGGTTTTCAGCACCTTCAAAGTCCCAACTTTTTTCCTTTCTGTGCAAGTGTTTTAATCCCTCTATATTCTGTCCAAAACTTAAATGCCCTTAGTTACACTTTAGTTAGATATGTACTTATTTCAGTTTAGGCGTTACTATGTTTCTGAACTTTCATAGCACGCATTATATTGAATATGATTATTCTTAATCAACACAGAATAAAACAAGATTCAATCTACAACCCTCAGCCCTAACACTGAAATTTGTTAGGCTAGCTTAATAGTAACTTTTTTTTTTTTTTTTAGCAAGGCCAATTGGGTCTCTGTTAATTAAACCATGTGAGTCATGAAAATGTTACTACGCATATGCCCTATATCTGACCATTTCACAGCTTTATGTTACTTTCTCTGCTGAGGATCATGGAGTTAAGATATGCAATCATGGAATTATACAGAAGTCTAATCACGTTCTTAAGAATGGTGCCAGTTTGTCTAGCTACATAATTTTATCAGGTAGAAAAACAAGTACAGTTTTTACTTGAACACGCAAACCTAAAATACTGGAGACAATCATTGTGATGCTAATGAGAGAATTTGTTACAGCATAATTTTAATTTTTTTTTTGGTCTGGTCTGCTTAACATGTCGGAAATCTACTATACATAAAGTGGAACAAAACTCTGTCAATCAACATTGACTATTTTTAATTCTTATGCTGCTAACATTAATAAATAGATAGGAAGGTATATTATGCTTGTCTTGTTTTAAACTTTTTTACATTTCTTCAGTTGCTTCCCGGTTTCTTGTCTAGTCTTGTCTAAAATTATGTCATACATCCCAGATTTCATTAACATTTTTTTTTATTGTCATCCAAAAGAGGGAGGGGAGGGGCTTTCTCAGCTAAGAACCCCCATCTGCCTGCAAGCCTGAGGGCAGATGGATTCCTGGAAGTAAGTGCTACCTAAATCAGCTGCCCTTGCTCAAGATCGCTGTGGCTAGAAAAGCTAGGGGGTGTTTTTCAAAGTGGTGTAACACCCTCTAGTGTGCTACTAGTGGTAGTGTAGGAAAATTTATGTTGAGTCATGCTTACCCTGTGTGTCTTAATTGGGTCATGGGTTTACTGCAGGTTAGGGCTGGATGACTCATGCACACAAGCCTCTGGTGCCACCCCCTAGTTCTGGAATGTTGGAAAACGTTGTGGAAGCCGGAGGGCGGAGGCCAGGAGGATTGATCTGCATATTTGGGGGAATTTGGCCAATCCCCAGGCAGTGGACCTGGCATGGGGCTAAGAAAACCCTTTAATATGAATGGGCCATGCTGGCAAGGGAAGCCAGGTGGAAGATGGAGATGGAGTGCTGAGGGGACTGTCGGTGGCCCTTAGCCTGGGGGGGGGGTGCTCTGCCTCAGGTGCTGGCCTGGCCAGTGGAAGTCCAAACCAACTGGTCTGTAATAAGATAAATAGCCTATGCTCCAGATAAGCTAAAATGAAAAGAACAAATTGTGATCAAATGATTATAAGATATTATATCTAAATATGTAATTATGTCTTTTGTGGATTATATTACGCTGTACATGAAAATCACTATGCTCTGGCATTCCCTATTGCAGGGATGGAAGATATTGACTGCACACTGATAAAAATGATTCTGTTGGCTTGTAATTTTAACATAAAAATTTTATAATTTTCAACATAAAAATTTTATAATTTTCAACATAAAAATAAATGTTAATTTATTTACTTTGATATTTTAAGTACTTTACTTAATTTTCATAAGTTCTTAAAACACACCATTTACATTTACAAAAATAATTTATAATATTGAGTAATCTAGACAAAACTTTTAAGGTATGTGCATTTCCATATTCTAATTGAGTTACATTTACTTAAAAAAAATTATCTTTTCATTTTACTGAAATTGCGGGACGCATGTTTGCCAAACCTGCAACTGCACAAGTTTTGATGCTGTATATTTTAAAGAGTTTCTCGTCTTTTGGAACTTTGAAAGCCTGCACAAGGCAGTTCCCAGAGGTTTGAGGCCCATCAGGACAAAAGAGCACCACCAGTGACAAGAATTTTTCCAAGTCTCTACAAAGCCATGCAATGCCATTGAAAGGTAAGAATGAACATTGAACAAATTATCATTCACATGTTTTAAATGTTGCTTAACATATCATCCAAAATGTTTATTTTATTTGCCGATTATTATATTTATAATGAATGGACATACATCCATTGTATACACCTATTGAAACAACTCCCTTGTGCGCACGCAAAGTTTGCGCTTACTGCATTCTGCAGAATGCAACTAAGATTCAGGGTGAGGGGCCGCCAGCTGTTAAGCTTAAAAACGATTTTGTGCCACAAAAATGAATGTTTCAGCCGTTTCTGTTTTTGAGACCTTGGAATTCAAATTCAGATTATGTAACATCAAGTCCTGCCCACTTTGCACCCAGTTATTAAAATTTTAAAACAAAGATAGCACTTGTTTGCACTGCATCTCTTCCAATTTGTGCTGCAAAAACAGACGAGATATTGCACATTATAGTTGATGAAACCTCTCCCACTTTGCACCACGTTATTACATTATAAAAACAATTATACAATTTGTTTGTGCTGATTTGTACCACAAAAACAACATTTACGTTTGTTAGGTTTTTGAGATATTGGACATTCAACGTTATATTATGTAACCTAAAGCCCTGCCCACTTTGCACTATGTTATTACATTTCAAAAGCAAATCTACCATATTTATGCTGCGTTGGCAGGAAAAGCAAGCATATTGGTACAATGTATTTTTTTCATATAGCATTCTCATTTTGTATCAGAAAGAATGATTATGGGACTCATTTATGCTTTTTAGCCTAAGCTACCCTGAAAACCTAAAATATACCTTTGAAGTTTTTCAGAAGATCTTTTTAGAGCTAGATTTGGAGAATCTATCTTCAAAAGTTCACACTTTACCCGCTTGCCAACCAGCCACCGTCATTATACTGTGGCAGGTCAGCTCTCCTGCGCAAACTGCCGTAGGTGTAGGTTGGTTTTTGCACAGAAGATAGCGGAGATAGCGTGCTGTGGGTGCGTGCCCACGGGTCCGACGGACTCGATGCCCACCAGCGACCCATGATCGCAGTATACAGAGGCAGAACGGGGATTTTCTTATTCAGACACTATAGGTCTTCCCTTGTCTGGGTGTGGTGGAATAACAGAAAATTTAAGGAAGTTCATTGATGAACAAATCAGACCCTATGTGATGAATTTACCCTCCTATATCAGAGATACCATGCATCTCCTCCAAAATTTGGAGGGGATTATTGTGCCCTCCGTTGCCCTTCTGGTGGCACTTGATGTTGAAGCTTTATATAGCTCCATCCCCTACCAGTTGGGCATCGGAGCAATTGCACATGTTATATCTCAATCGCATAGGGACAATCGGCCCTTCAATGAGTTTATACTTTTCGCTCTGAAATATATACTCACACATAATGTTTTTACCTTTGATGGCTCCCATTACCTCCAGGTGCAGGGTGTGGCTATGGAGACTTTATGTGCCCCATCTTATGCCAACCTGTACCTGGGGGAGTAGGAGCAGTCTTTTTTGGCAGATGAAAATCTGTCATTTTTGACAGATAACATTCTAAGCTGGTATCGCTTTAGAGATGACATTTTAATCGTTTGGAGGGGATTGATTGAGTTATTATATCAATGCATTGCAGCTATGAATAAGAATACATGCAATTTAAGCTTCATTATGTCATATAGCTTAGAGAAAATAGATTTTCTGGATTTAACCATATCAAAACAGGAAGATGGCACACTAGCCAGTTCACTATATCGGAAAGATACGGCAGGTAACACAATACTCCATGTCAGCAGTGCTCATCCACAGCCCCTAATTAAGTCTATCCCATTTAGCCAATAACTGAGGATACGATGTAACTGTTCAGATGAGAATATCTTTCAATTAGAGGCTAAAAAACTTAAGGAGAGACTATTACTTCGAAGCTACTCTCATAAGCGCCTAAAAATGGCATTCAACAAAGCCAGAGAAAAGCAGGACTTAATTTTTAAGAAACAGATTGCCAATACAGCACAGGATAACCAATCTCATAAACTGAGGATTATCACATGGTACAACAAACAGCATAACAAGATTAAAGCAATTTTATCCAAATATTGGCTCTTATTACTTACTGATCCCTCTTTAAGCCCATTTATTTCACAAGATCCATCTATAACCTACCTGAGAACTAGGTCTCTTAAGGACGCTCTTATACAGAGTGAATTTACAGGTAATTTCCAATCCCTGCAAGCGTCCCGGCACTTTTAAGTGCGGCAGCTGCAGATATTGTCAATACATGCACACAGGTAGCAATATCAGACTCCCCAATGGTAAAACATTTAAACCTACCCATTATGCCAACTGCAAAGCAATTGGAGGGGTTTATATTTTATCCTGTCAGTGCGGAGGTAGGCATGTCAGAGATAACCATGGGGACAAATTTCCACAGATAAAGTTCCTCATTCTTGATCGAGTACATCCAAATAACAGAGGCGGAGATTGGACCCGAGTGTTGCTCCAGCATGAGACACGCTGGATAGTATACTTGGATGCCACTTCACCCCCAGGCTTAAATGATATGGTGAGCTACCGTCCTTTTTTGGAGGGTTTCTGATCAGGGGGATGGGAATACTAGGTGTTCCTCTGGATTTGATGGTGGTCTGGTCCCCCCTTCTGGGACCTTAATTCATTTTTTGCCTTCTCTCTCTCCTTCTTTTCTTTTTCTCCCCTTCTCTTTTCCCCTTTTTTACCTTTTTTTTTCCAATTAGTTATTGACTAGACATATCCTCTGATCCATTATGGTTATGTAATTATGCATATGTCATTTTAATTGGCTTTTCTGTGTACTATTGTGGAATTATTCTAGGTACTGATATGCCCCGTTTTCTAGGTGTCTCCGCCCCCCTTCTTTTTCCCATATATCTTCATCTATGGGTGGCTCTTGTCTAAGTAGTCCCCTCCTTGCTGGTGATGTCTCACCCGGCCCACTGGGGGGGTTCTCTGCGCTGTTTCATGTTGAAAAATTGAGTTGCCTTTACTTGAACCTATGGTCTATAAACTGGAAAATTTAGTTGGCTTTACTTAAACCTATGGTCTATAAACTGGAAAAATTGAGTTGGCTTTACTTAAAAATATAATTCCAGACAACTTAGGGTATGTATTCCTAACTTAAAACACTATGGTCTATAAACTGAAAAAAAAATGAGTTGGCTTTACTTAAAACAACAAAGTTGAAAACATGAAAAGTCTAATTAATCAGACAAAAATAAGTTTAGTTGACAGTACTTAAAAAGCCGATGCAAATATTTGCCTCAATTTCTTTTGAGTGGACCCAGCACAATATTTTTTACAGTGCACATATACCTCTTCAGTTTGTTGGGCTAGTTGTATCATGTATTTATGCGGGTCCCTGTGCTACGTTCTCCTCACCCCTTTGAGTTTTAGGGAGGCACCTGCTCCTCTGAGCAAAGTCTACATTTTAAAAGTCTGAGAAAATGATGCATTGTAGTAACTGAAACACTAGCAGCACAAAGAAAATAAACTGACAATAGCTTGAATCATGTGAAAGGGATCAACCGGGACTGAACCTTTTATAATTGCAGAAAACAATGGTTATTAGTGTTAGTGTGGGAAACAATAGTTATCAGCACTACTGCGAAGAGAGTAGTGATTAACTGGGATAGTGCTGGATTAGAGCTAATATGGTATGGTCTGAATCATTAAAATTGTATAATCTAAAAGGTGAAAGAGCATGGTTTTAAAAAAATGTAGTGATAATATTATTATGGATTTTCCTGTATTTTCCCAATGTATTTTATTGTGATAGTTTGTAATAGACCAACACAAAGTGGCACATAATTGTGAAGTGGAAGGAAAATGATAAATGGTTTTCAACATTTTTTACAAATAAATATGTGAACAGTATGGCGTCCATTTGTATTCAGCCCCCCTGAGTCAATACTTTGTAGAACCACCTTTCACTGCAATTACAGCTGCAAGTCTTTTTGGGGATGTCTCTACCAGCTCAGAGAGTGACATTTTTGCCCATTCTTCTTTCAAAATAGCTCAAGCTCTGTCAGATTGGATGGAGAGCGTCTGTCAATGGCAATTTTAAAGTCTTGCCACAGATTCTCAATTGGATTTAGGTCTGGACTTTGACTTGGTCATTCTAACATATGAATATGCTTCGATCTAAACCATTGCATTGTAGCTCTGGCTGTATATTTAGGGTCATTGTCCTGCTGGAAGGTGAACCTCTGCCCCAGTCTCAAGTCCTTTACATACTCTAACAGGTTTTCTTTTAAGACTGCCCTGTATTTGGCTCCATCCACCCTCCCATCAACTCTAACCCGCTTCCCTGTCCCTGCTGAAGAAAAGCACCCCCACAACATGATGCTGCCACCACCATGTTTCACGGTGGGGATGGTGTTTTCAGGGTGATGTGCAGTGTTCATTTTCTGCCACACATAGCGTTTTGCTTTAAGGCCAAAAAGTTCAATTTTGGTCTCATCTGACCAGAGCACCTTCTTCTACATGTTTGGTGTGTCCCCCACATGGCTTTTTGCAAACTGCAAACGGGACTTCTTATGGATTTCTTTCAACAATGGCTTTTTTCTTGCTACTCTTCCATAAAGGTCAGATTTGTGGATTACACGACTAATAGTTGTCCTGTGAACAGATTCTCCCACGTGAGCTGTGGATCTCTGCAGCTCCTTCAGAGTTGCAATGGGCCTCTTGGCTGCTTCTCTAATAAATTCTTTCCTTGTTTGGCCTGTCAGTTTAGGTGGACGGCCATGTCTTGGTAGGTTTGCAGTTGTGCCATACTCTTTCCATTTTTGGATGATGGATTGAACAGTGCTCCGTGAGATGTTCAAAGCTTGGGACAATATTTTATAACATACCCCTGCTTTAAACTTCTCCGCAACTTTATTCCTGACCTGTCTGGTGTGTTCCTTGGCCTTCATGATGCTGTTTGTTCACTAAGGTTTTCTAACAAACCCCTGAGGGCTTCACAGAACAGCTGTATTTATACTGAGATTAAATTACACACAGGTGGAGTCTATTTACTAGTTAGGGGACTTTTGAAGGCAATTGGTTCCACTAGATTTTAGTTAAGGGTATCAGAGTAAAGGGGGCTGAATACAAATGCACACCACACTTTTCACATATTTATTTGTAAAAAATGTTCAAAACCATTTATCATTTTCCTTCCACTTCTCAATTATGTGCCACTTTGTTGTTGGTCTATCACATAAAATCCCAATAAAATAAAATAACATTTTTGGTTGTAACATGAAAAAATGTGGAAGATTTTAAAGGGTATGATTACTTTTTCAAGGCACTGTACGTGTTTATTTTGACTAGTTTTTTGCTGCCTTTAAAGGGAAAGTATAATTATATTTCTGTAAATGCTTATTTTGAGGTAATATTGCAACCTTTATCAAATGATAATTTTTAATATGACCCAATTTTTCATACTTTTTCTCCCGTATTTTGATATTGCAATAAGCCCTGGTTCACACGGGTGCAGATCTGAAATCACGCAATTTCAAAGCCGCACATCAGTGCGATTTGCACTGCCGATTTTGTTGCAGCTTGCACTTGCAACTTCATTTAACACAAGTCTATGCAAGTCAAAATAAAATTGGCAAAGAGTGGTGCAGGAACCGTTTTCATAATCGATGTGACATGAGTAGCGGCGATATGAATGGTTCCATTGCCAGCAATGGGGTGCAACTTGTCATGCAATTTCAAACTGTCAAATCATATAACAAGTTGCACCGCTGTGTACAGGGGCTAAATGTAGAAATTTATATAGGGATGCCCATTGCCCCCCTGTTCTTTGCACTAGCCATCGAGCCCTTGACCTCTATCAATTGAAATTATCCAAATATTTGTTTCCAGGGGGGAAATAAGGAGGAAAATTGTGTGCCCTATATGCAAATGACACAATCTCATTTTTAGGAGATATGACTTCCTCAATCTCACTCTCTGCAATGCAACTGGTGGTGGAATACTCCAAGAAGCCCCTATTTGGGTACTATTGAAGATATTTAAACAAAATAGTCTGTCTATTTAGAGATCTTATTGTGAAAAATGTCAACCAATAAGTAAAAACTACTGAGTGTCCCTCAACCATGGAGGATAGGATTGGGGGTGGGGGCAATTGTTAGGTGCAGAATGGTCTAATAAACTATCTATAGTAACTTAGAACTTTATTTCCCCTACACAAAAGCCTACACAACTCTTAATTTCGCATAAAACTTTTTGCAACCCACAAAAGCTGTACCAGTGAGGGCATAGGGAAATTTGTACATGTGCTAGATGTGAAATAAAAGCAGGTACCTAGCCACATATGATGTAGAAATGTCCAAAACTGTTTGGGTATTGGAGAGACTGAGGTTGCTGTCATGAGGCCAGGGAGGAGACTCCGTGGGTTGGGGTCTCTGCCTCCAGTCTGGAGCTGAGGAAACGAAGGAGAGGAAGCCTAAGACAGGGATCCCCATTACCTTTGGGTCATCTGCTGAAGTCATCTTGGCTGGCATGGGAGGATCTGGACAGTTGGAGGTCTGAACAAAAGTCTTGCCCAGTGCAGCAGGAAGCAAGGGACTGTTTGAGTATCTCAGCACGCCCAGGGGCATACAAAGAGAGAGACTGCCAGATGTAGCATACTTTTCAGGGACAGCGTTGTGCTAAATCCCAATCCCTTGTCCTGTGCTTCAGAGCAGCCAGGTGGGCTGGTAGTCAAAGCAGCCAGGTGTGCTGGTAGTATCTGCAAGCATCAGAACGTTGTGAGGTTCTAATGAGGAGACACTATACTCCTGCACACGGTTTGGGGCTTTGTGCTATTTCACTAAAGGGGACTGAGAGCTCCTGGTTCGAAAGAACTTTGCCACCGATCCACAGAGTCTGCGATTATTTTGGAAGGAATATAGTCCAGGACATTCATTTTTTGTGTACATAGAGAAGGAAGTTTGTCCTCACCTGTTCTTCAAGTCAAGTTGGGCATCCAAAAATCCCTATACCCTATCCAAGTTGTTTTCCCAAATAAAACTACAAAAACAAGCCCATTGACTGATTTCTTGTGTCTGGATGAAAATTGGAAATGCCAGTTGCCTGGCTGTGCAGGAATAGGGGGACTCAATATCCAGTGGCTCCTGCTACATATAGAACTGTTTATATTTTTTTATATGCTATATTTTGTTTATATTTTTAAATATCTCCAACTTTTTTTTGTTTAAAAAAGGTATACATTTGTAGATTAACCACTAGAGACAGGGAAGCCACTAAATTGCCTAGCTGCTCAACAACTGTTCAAACATAATCCACACAAGGAATGTGTTGTTTTCACATAGACATTTGCATTATGAGATGAAGCAATAAAACACAACTACTGAGTACTACTGAAAAGCATGTTGTAATGAGCAAATATGGTTGCAGCATTATGCATATATAAACACAAACTATATCCAGTAATAAGGTTCTTAACCACATATTGATAAAATTATTTACATCAGATTGATTGTTTTTGAAACATAAATCTATTAACCATAGATATGATTACATATAAAAGCCCAGTTCCAGCACAAACTCATTATTTTAGTATTGGATGATGGGAATCTAGAGCTGGCTGTGTCATTACAGGTTCCATGATGGGAATTTAGCCCTGGCTGTGTGCCTACAGGCTCCATGATGTGAATCTGGCCCTAGCTGTTTGCCTACAGGTTTTTACGGTGGAAATCTAGTCCTGTGGTTATAGGCTGCATAATAGGAATCTAGCCATATCTGTGTACATAAATGCTTCATAATGGAAATCCAGCTCTGATTCTCTGTATACAGGCTCCATGATGGGAATCTACCCCTGGCTGTGTGCTTACAGGCTCCACAATGGGAATCTTGCCCTGGTTGTGTGCCTACAGGCTCCATGATGGGAATCTTGCCTTGGCTATGTGCCTACAGGCTCCACGATAGGAATCTAGCTCTAGCTGTTTGCCTACTTATTTCAAGGGGATGTAGCCCTCTCCCTGTGCCCATAGGCCTCATAATGGGCATCCAGTTCTGACTGAGTGTCTACAGACTGCATGATGGAAATCAACCCCTGATCGTGTGCCTACAGACCCTATAATGAGAATCTAGCCCTGGCTGTGTGCCTACAGGCTCCATTATAGGATACTAGCCATGTACTTACAGGCATCGTATTGAGAATCAAGCCCTGACTGTATATTTACAGACTCCATGATGGGTATTTACCCATAGAAGTGTGCCTACAGGCTTTGTGATCAGAATCTTGCTCTGGCTGTGTACATATAGGTCCCATGCAGCAAAATGCGAAAATGAAAATCTAGCCCTGTCTGTGTGTTTACAGGCTTCATAATGGGAATTTAGCACTGGTTGTGTGTCTTATGCCGCGTACACACAATCGGACTTTCTGGCATACTTGGTCCGGCACACGTTCTGACGGACTTTGTCCGCCAGGTACGCCGGACTTTAAAACGGACGGACTTGCCCACACAGGAACGGACTTTCCGGCGGGCTAAGTCCGCCCGTCTTTCCGACGGACTTTCGCCGGAGTTACGGCGGACTTTCAGAATGAACGTGACTCAGGTGCGACGGGACTAGAAAAGGAAGTCAATCTTGCCGCTTTTATCGGCGAGATTGACACCTTGTGAGCCCCGTCGCAGGTCATACCAGGCCCTTAGGTCTAGTTTGGATTTTAAAGGGAAGCCCCTATGCTGAAAAAACGTTGTGGGGTCCCCCCTAACATCCATACCAGACCCTGATCCGAGCACGCAGCCCGGCCGGTCAGGAAAGGGGGTGGGGACGACCGAGCGGCCCCCCCTCCTGAACCGTACCAGGCCACATGCCCTCAACATGGTGGGTGGGTGCTTTGGGGGAGGGGGCGCCCTGCGGGGCCCCCCCACCCCAAAGCACCTTGTCCCCATGTTGATGAGGACAAGGGCCTCTTCCCAACAACCCTGGCCGTTGGTTGTCAGGGTCTGGGGGCGGGGGGCTTATCGGAATCCTGGAGCCCCCTATAATAAGAGGGCCCCCAGATCTCGGCCCCCCACCCTATGTGAATGAGTATGGGGTACATGGTACCCCTACCCATTCACCTAGGGAAAAAGTGTCAATAATAAAACACACTACACAGGTTTTTTGAATAATTTATTAAACAGCTCCGGGGGAGTCTTCCTCCGGCTTCGGGGGTCTTCTTCCGGCTTCGGGGGTCCCTCCGGTTCCTCTTCTCCCGGCGTCCGGTTGGTTCTTCTCCGCTCTCTCCGGCCTCTCCTCCCGGTGTTCCAGTTCTTCGGCCGGCTCCTCCGCTGTCTTCAGGCCGCTCTCTTGCCAGCGGAGGTCCGGACTTCTGGGCTTCTTGTCTTCTTCCCTCTTCTCTTCTCCAGATGTTGACACGACGCTCTCTCCGGCTGGACTGCTCTCTGAGGGCTCCGTTGTGACTTATATAGGCGGAGACCCCGCCCCCTTATAATGTCACAGTCCCTGGGCATGCTGGGACTGTGACGTTTTAGGGGGCGTGGTCACCGGGAGATGTTGACAAGGTGCTTTGGGGTGGGGGGGCCCCGCAGGGCCCCCCCTCCCCCAAAGCACTCACCCCCCATGTTGAGGGCATGCGGCCTGGTACGGTTCGGGGGGGGGCGCTTGCTTGTCCCCACCCCCTTTCCTGACCGGCCGGGCTGCGTGCTCGGATCAGGGTCTGGTATGGATTTTAGGGGGGACCCCACACCGTTTTTTTGGCGTAGGGGCTTCCTTTTAAAATCCATACCAGACCTAAGGGCCTGGTATGCCCTGCGCTCGCCGCAATAGGAAAATTTGTTTTTCCTATTGCAGCGAGCGCGAAATGCAATACCCTGTCCTTGTGTCGTATCTGGTCCGTTGGACCAGCATACAGACGAGCGGGCTTTCTGTCGCACCAGAAACTGAGTCCGACGGAAAGATTTAAAACATGTTTCAAATCTAGGTCCGCCGGAGCCTAAACACGGTCGGATTGTCCGGCAGACTCTGGTCCGCCGGACCAAGTATACTGGAAAGTCCGCTCGTGTGTACGCAGCATTAAGGTTCCATGATGGGAATTTACTCCTGGCTGTGTGCCTACAGTTTCTATGATAGGAAACATGTCCTGGCTTCAGGCTTTATAATAGAACTCTAGCTGTTTGTCAATATTTTTTGTAATAGGTTTGCCTACATGTTTCTTGATAGGAATCTAGTCATTTCTCTGTTAACATAGATTTCATAATGGGAACCTAGCTCTGACTGTGTCTACTGGCTCCATAATGGAAATGTACTCCTGGTTGTGTGCCTACTACAGGCTCTATAATGGGACTCTGGCTGTGTACCTCCAGGATCCTCAATCAGAGCTTAGCCCAGGCTGTGTGCCTAGAGATCCAATGAAGTGAATCCTGTTCTGGTTAAAACTGTACAATCTTATTTACTAGTTTAGAAATTGTCTTATTTTCGGAACAGGCAAAGGGCCATACAGTAAGATGGAAAAGAAACATCAATACAAGTTATATTGAGCTATTATTTAATAGTTTTTTGTTACTTTTTTTGCTTTTATCACATTATAGAAACCCTTAAAGGATCTAAGAAGGGTATAATGTATGCAAAAGAAATAGCTTGAATGGCAATCACACAATAATTTAAATGTCACACATTTAAACACATTTCACACATTTTGTTTCATTAGCCATTAGAAGGCAATACAATTATTTCTATTTTTTTCTGTTTTACTTGTATCAGACAAATTGCTCCGCTGCTTAATCTAGAGGACAAACATTGTAAATTAGAACATAAGTATTTTTTACAGACAGACACAACCTATTTGTCAATTATACAATTTATACATTTAGGGAGAACATATTCTACGTCTCTTTATACAAACATTGTTCCTGTATTTTATCAGTATGCTCATAATCTTTGACCAGGCTATGGACATTAGCCCTTTCATTACTAAGCCTATTTTTGAAATTTGGTGTTTACAAGTTAAAATCTGTATTTTTTGCTAGAAAATTACTTAGAACACCCAAACATTATATATATATATATTTTTTTTTAGCAGAGAATCTAGAGAATAAAATGGAGATTGTTGCAATATTTTATATCACACGGTATTTGTGTAGTGGTGTTTTAAACGCAATTTTTTGGGACATTTTCATGGATTTTAAAAAAACCAAACAGTAAAGTTACCCCAATTTTTTTTCTATAATGTGAAAGATGATGTTATGCTGAGTAAAAAGATACCAAACATGTCACGCTTTATAATTGCACGCACTCGTGGATTGGCGACAAACTACGGTACCTAAAAAGCTCCATAGGCGATGCGTTAAATTTTTTTTATGGTTACCAGGTTAGAGTTACAGAGGAGGTCTAGTGCTAGAATTATTGCTCTCGCTCTGACGATCGCGGCGATACCTCACATGGGTGATTTGAACACCCTTTACATATGCGGGCATGACTTCCGTATGTGTTTTCTTTCCTGCGCGAGCTCGCGGGGACGGGGGCGCTTTAAAAAATTTTTTTTCTTATTTATTTTATTATTTTTTATATTTATAAACTGTGTTAAAAAAAAACATTTTTTTTTGATGACTTATATTGCTGTCACGAGGAATGTAAACAGGTACTCTTTATGGAGGGATTGGGGGTCTAAAAGACCCCCGATCCCTTCTTTGCACTTCAAAGTATTCAGATCGCCGAAAACAGCGATTCTGAATACTGTGTATGTTTTTAAAATCGGCGACATTGGCAGCCGAATAAATGGGAAGTGACGTCATGACGTTGCTTCCGCGTTTACATTTAGAAGGCTGGAACAAAGCCGTCCACAGCTTCGTTCCAGCCCGCCCCCAGCCGCCGGAGGCAGCCGATTGGCCACCGGGCCTCCCGATCGAACGGGAGGCCCGGTAACAGCGGCGGGAGGGGGGACGTCCCCTCCCGCTGCTCTGGCATAACAGCTGAGTGGCTTTTAGCCGCATCGGTTGTTATACCCGGAAAGCCGATCGCCCGCTGTAAAAAACGGTACCGGGATGATGCCTGCAGCTGTGGGCATCATCCTGGTATAACCCCTGAAAGCCGAGTACGCACATCTGCGTACGCTCGGCGGGAAGGGGTTAAAATGTTTACATATTATTAATGCTAAACTATAAGCATAGAAACTTTCATATAAAAAAAAATCCTCAATAGTCACAAAGGTTAAAAATCCACTTTGTGTGCACTAAATGCCTATACAAACCCAGATATTGCCTCGTAAAAGTAGTGGTGACATTATTGTAAACTGTGCTGTGCATAACCTGACCAGCAGACTGCTTTCAGAAAACTGCAGGAGCGGGTGAATACAAGACCATTCAACCTGCACAAGAAGAGAAAGCAGCATTGACTGGGCCTTATTACAGGTAGTTCTGGCACAGAGGCCACTGGATTACTGCTCAGATCTGGAAGAAATACACAAAGCACACCAAGTAGTAAGCATATGCATGCATCCTGTATTTAGACGAAATGTACTTATCCCAGAGTTCAGCATTAACAATCAGCAAATACACTGCGCTACCATCTTAGTCCCCCTCAGTCATTGAAAGCCTCCGATGATGTCCACAGCTCCACCCCCTGGCCGCTGTAAATCCCTACTTCTGCAGGCTCCTGGAAACTGTGAAGTGGAATCAGCAGGAACATGTCTTTCTCACCTAGGCAAGAATGGTGGTGGGTGGGCGGGACCAGGACTGAATTAATAATAAAAAATAAAACAAATAGCTAAAAAAGGTGCTGATTTAAATTGCAAAGGGTAGCTGCAGTGCACAGAGCTGATCTGGAGGGTAAGGGTTCACTTGAAGAACAATATCTAGGCCGCAGTGTTTCTCAACTCCAGTCCTCAAGGCACACCAACAGGTCATGTTTTCAGGATTTCCACTATTTTGCACAGGTGATTTGATCAGTTTCACTGCCTTAGTAATTACCACAGCCGTTTCATCCGAGGGAAATCTTGAAAACATGACCTGTTGGTGCGCCTTGAGGACTGGAGTTGAGAAACACTGATCTAGGGCAAGCAGAAGGACCTAGACACACAACCAGTCAATTTTTTTTTGCTTTATTAGAAAAAAACCCTCTTTTTTAAAAATTTTATAGTGACCAAAAAGTATATTAAGAATTTATTTTCTAATTCAGGTCTTCAATTTTTTTAGTTCACTGTATCGGTTTTGATGTACTATCGTTGACTTGCTGTCACATAAAATAGAAACGGACAATTTTAATAACAACTTCCCAAACCACATTATTGTTCAAATTTGAAATAAAATGTCAGTTTAAAATGTCATAAATTCCAGCTTCCATCTTTCATTTGAATAGCGTAAAGAACAAGATTAATTTGGCTAGCTAATATGAAAGCTGAAGTCTGCTCCACCAAGATTGTATTATGTTTGGATTAGTAAACACACCCTATCCTGTCTGTTCTCACTCTGTGCCCAGATTAGCTGAAAATCCTATCAGTGTCTGCTGCCTCCAGCTCTAGCTGGCAGATCGGTGTCCTGCGGGCAAGAAACAAGTATTACAAACAATACAAACAGGCTACGATGTCATGCCAACAGGAGGGCAGTATGCTTTAACACATCCCGCCTGTCTAGTGGACATGTTCTTTTTTTTTACAGCGATGCCAAGTCCCCCAGCAGGATAACCTGCTACTACTCGGAAGGAGGTTCCATCCTGCTGTCAATGTACGTAAATCAGTTTTATTATGCAATGGATGCTGAACATCCTCCAGACTGAAAATGATGCAGCGTTAACTGAACTAGAAGCAATGAAGATGGCTGAAGTAATTGCCTGGCTGTAGATAATAATTGGTTGGTAATGTAAAATATTAATATTCCTAAGAGCACTTCAGTTGTTCACATGCCATGCTTCATGGAGCAAACTGCAGCATGGTGTGACAGCTGCTAGGGAATAATTATCTCTAAATTAATATTGCACTATGATGAAGGGATGCTGTGAGAAGTCTAGCTCCTGCTAAGAGTTTGTGCTTTGTGGCTGCAGAGGCAGTTTTAACTGAAGATATCATACATGAGATCCTCGGGTGTATGCAATGATAAAAGTAAATAAAAAGCAGCAATACAAATTGGTACATGGGCAGGGCGTTCTTCTAAAAATATAGTAATAACAGTAAAAAATAGTAATAACAGTAGTAGATGCAGTGACAAAAATGGTAAATGTAGCTGCTCTCTGGCCAGCACTTACCCTTAAATGTGCAGGGCTACCAACAGTCAATTCTGGGCCACTCTCAGCATGACTTGGCATCTGAATGGAATTCATAGGTCCAATCCATGATGTTACAACAGTCATTGTAACCCCAGGTGGCTGCTATGGGGCCTAGGAATATAAGTGGCCCCACAGTGTGGGCGCTGTCAAAGAAATGTAAACATAAATAAATCATGTGAATGTGAAGATAACACAAATTCAGTACCATAAGATTAAGGATTGGAGAAGATGCTGTTTATACTGACCCTGTACCCCCTTTAACATTTCCAATCAAAAGAACTGATGTCAGATGTACAGAATTGGACAGAGAGTACTCCAGAATTGTTTCTTTTGCTACCCACAGATTCTCTTTGCAAGCTATGCAATAAGAAGAATTTCTTTAGCTGTATTAGTAGTCTAGATTTATTTTCCTTTAGAGCTTCTAGTCATCATGGACAGCACTGAGATTAACTCTGTATGCCTCAGGGACGGATCCGGGGGGGGCAACGGGCAATTGCCCCCTCCGAGAAATGCGGGTGAGTGTGAGAGAGCCAGCGGGCGGCTCCGCAGGAGAGAGACAGCGGCAGTGGCGTTGTTAGGTGGGTGCGGGGGGTGCAGTCCGCACCCGGGTGACACCCGCCAGAGGGGTGACACCCGTAGGTAGCGGCACGCACCGCTAACACTGCCCGCTGACCTGATCTGCTCCTCAGGTCTTGCGCTGTGTGCCTCAGCGCAGCAGACTGAAGCCGCCTCCCCCTCCTCTCTGTTTACATCCACACAGGAGAAGGAGGAGCCCGAGGAACACACACCGCTGTGTGTATCATCCGCGCTGTTCTGAGGTCTGTAAAATTTATGTATATGTGGGTTGACATGTGCAGGGGGGATTCTATATTAATGGGGGTTCTGCACTGAGGGGGATTCTATATTAATGGGGGTTCTGCACTGAGGGGGATTCTATACTAATGGGGGGCTCTGCACTGAGGGGGGATTCTATATTAATGGGGGCTCTGCACTGAGGGGGGATTCTATACTAATGGGGGCTCTGCACTGAGGGGGGATTCTATACTAATGGGGGCTCTGCACTGAGGGGGGATTCTATACTAATGGGGGCTCTGCACTGAGGGGGGATTCTATACTAATGGGGGTTCTGCACTGAGGGGGGATTCTATACTAATGGGGGCTCTGCACTGAGGGGGGATTCTATACTAATGGGGGCTCTGCACTGAGGGGGGATTCTATACTAATGGGGGCTCTGCACTGAGGGGGGATTCTATACTAATGGGGGCTCTGCACTGAGGGGGGATTCTATACTAATGGGGGTTGGCACTGAGGGGGGATTTTATACTGATGGGGGTTTGCACTGAGGGGGGTTTATACTGATGGGGGCCTGCACTGAGGGGGGATTCTATACTGATGGGGAAGTCTGCACTGAGGGGGGATTCTATACTAATGGGGGGGTCTGCACTGAGAGGGGGATTCCATACTGATGGGGGTCAGCACTGAGGGGGGGTGTATGTACTGATGGGGGGTCTGCACTGAGGTGGGAGGTTGATACTGATGGAGGGGGGTCTGCAGACTCTGCACTGATGGAGGGTGTCTGTACTGATGGGGGGTCTGCAATAAGGGAGGGGAGTCTGTACTGAGGGAGGGGGTCAGTACTTAGTGGCGGGTCCATACTGAGGAAGGGGGGTCTGCACTGAGCGGGGGTCTGTACTGATGGAGGGGGGTCTGTACTGAGGGAGGGGAGTCTGTACTTAGTGGGGGGGTCTATCGTGATGGAAGGGGGTCTGTACTGAGGGAGGGGGGCTATATTGATAGAGTGGGGTCTGTAGTTAGTGGAGGGGGGTCTGTACTGAGGTAGTTGCCCCCTCCGAGAAATGCGGGTGAGTGTGAGAGAGCCAGCGGGCGGCTCCGCAGGAGAGAGACAGCGGCAGTGGCGTTGTTAGGTGGGTGCGGGGGGTGCAGTCCGCACCCGGGTGACACCCGCCAGAGGGGTGACACCCGTAGGTAGCGGCACGCACCGCTAACACTGCCCGCTGACCTGATCTGCTCCTCAGGTCTTGCGCTGTGTCCCTCAGCGCAGCGGACTGAAGCCGCCTCCCCCTCCTCTCTGTTTACATCCACACAGGAGGAGGAGGAGCCCGAGGAACACACACCGCTGTGTGTATCATCCGCGCTGTTCTGAGGTCTGTAAAATTTATGTATATGTGGGTTGACATGTGCAGGGGGGATTCTATATTAATGGGGGTTCTGCACTGAGGGGGGATTCTATATTAATGGGGGTTCTGCACTGAGGGGGGATTCTATATTAATGGGGGTTCTGCACTGAGGGGGGATTCTATACTAATGGGGGGCTCTGCACTGAGGGGGGATTCTATATTAATGGGGGCTCTGCACTGAGGGGGGATTCTATACTAATGGGGGCTCTGCACTGAGGGGGGATTCTATACTAATGGGGGCTCTGCACTGAGGGGGGATTCTATACTAATGGGGGTTCTGCACTGAGGGGGGATTCTATACTAATGGGGGCTCTGCACTGAGGGGGATTCTATACTAATGGGGGCTCTGCACTGAGGGGGGATTCTATACTAATGGGGGCTCTGCACTGAGGGGGGATTCTATACTAATGGGGGCTCTGCACTGAGGGGGGATTCTATGCTAATGGGGGCTCTGCAGTGAGGGGGGATTCTATACTAATGGGGGTTGGCACTGAGGGGGGATTTTATACTGATGGGGGTTTGCACTGGGGGGGGTTTATACTGATGGGGGCCTGCACTGAGGGGGGATTCTATACTGATGGGGAAGTCTGCACTGAGGGGGGATTCTATACTAATGGGGGGGGTCTGCACTGAGAGGGGGATTCCATACTGATGGGGGTCAGCACTGAGGCGGGGTGTATGTACTGATGGGGGGTCTGCACTGAGGTGGGAGGTTGATACTGATGGAGGGGGGTCTGCAGACTCTGCACTGATGGAGGGTGTCTGTACTGATGGGGGGTCTGCAATAAGGGAGGGGAGTCTGTACTGAGGGAGGGGGTCAGTACTTAGTGGGGGGTCCATACTGAGGAAGGGGGGTCTGCACTGAGCGGGGGTCTGTACTGATGGAGGGGGGTCTGTACTGAGGGAGGGGAGTCTGTACTTAGTGGGGGGGGTCTATCGTGATGGAAGGGGGTCTGTACTGAGGGAGGGGGGCTATATTGATAGAGTGGGGTCTGTAGTTAGTGAAGGGGGGTCTGTACTGAGGTAGTTGGTGGAGGAGGAGGTGACACCAATTTTTTCGGCACCGGGTGACACCAACCCTAGTGACGCCACTGGACAGCGGGCTGGCCCGGCGGCTCAGTTGGTGAGATGTGCCGCTCGATGTGTTAGAGGGCTGCTGGCCAATCAGGGAGCCGGCGGGCGGGGGAGCAGAGAGATGACATCATCTCTCACCGCCCGGCGCCCGCCCTGCATCCCTGCAGTTCCCCCCTCACCATGCAGGCAGCTGCGGCAGCAGAGAGATTACATCATCTCTCTGCTGCCTGTCTCTGGGACACAAGAGACCACCTTAGCAGGTTGCAAGTGACAATCTTCATCTGGTGACAGGCGACGTGGCAAGTGACAATCCGCAACATGTGACAGGCGACGTGGCAAGTGACAATCTGCATCTGGTGACAAGCGAGGTGGCAAGTGACAATCCGCAGCATGTGGCAGGCGACGTGGCAAGTGACAATCTGCATCTGGTGACAGGTGACGTGGCAAGTGACACACTCGGGGCTCCCACTGATTCTGCATTATGGTGAGTTAAACTATTTAATTTTTTATAACAATGAAATAATAGTAATAATGCACTTCAATCATCCTGACACCGTAACAACCATGGTGCCGTGATGATTGAAGCGCCAACACCAGCCATTTCCCCGATAGATGTACCCCAAAAAAATATATTTTCTGGCAGTGCCCCTCCCGAGACTAGACTCTGGATCCGCCCCTGGTATGACTAAAGGAAGTCATACTGTTTGTGGATTTGAATTCAGCCCGTTTAGCAGGGACTTGCCAAATTTCCATCTATGTATGAGCAGGCTGGTTTTACAGAAGTCGATCTACTGATCAACTTTTGTACAACCAGTCTGTCGAGTTTCTCCCGAATGATCAGAGCTGCTGACTATAGCCTAGTACTAGTTGAAGAGCTTTTTCAATTTATCCGAGGTTCCCCTTTTATTTATAATCTGCTCCTCCTCTTCACCAGGACCAACAAAATCGAGTGTGATGATGTATGACAAAATAAACGTATGTCACTTCCGCGACAGCACTTATGGCTGGCCTGAACATGACCTTGTGCTCCACAGTCCGGACAAATGAGAAAGGGATTCTAAGAGCCGTATACCACATTGATTAATGTAAGTGCATATGCTTTGTTTGACTTTTGTATGCAATACAATTGGGATTACACTATTTCTGAGTCTCTCCCTATCTATTTATTCATGTGTAGCACCGGCTTAGTATTTCCTATGTAATATATGCAGAGTATTGCTCTCTGAAACATTGCATTGCATTTTCTGGCTAAACTGATTGCAGGAAAAGAGACTCTATTGGGTACAGCTGCAGGATTGAAGGCAGATTGGGTCCTGCTGTAGCTGAAAAGGAAGCCCACCCCTAACAACAAAAACAATGAAAGACAGGATTGGATAGCAGCCCAGGAGAGCTGCGATTGGGGGAGAGAGAGGAGGACACAGGAAGGGAGACAGACTGGCATTGTGGCAGGCAGACAGAAAAAGGATCCCATGTGTTTATCTCCTGAGCACTTCCAGAGCCTGTGACTCTCCTAAAGGAAGGTGCACACTTGAGAGGGGAACAAAAGACAAAGAGTTGGTCTGATTAGTGGTGAAACACCAAATCATAAGGCACCTCATCCCAAATATAAGTAGATCAAAATAGAGAAGTTGCGGGGATTTTTGTGGTACCAAAAAAAAAACAGAGAAAAGTAATTGTTTAAAAAGTATAGCTAATATTTTATTTTATCAAATTCAAGGTTAAAAAGTACAAGAAGAAGTATTCACAATAATAATGGTGATATGGTGGTAACAAAAAGCAGGTTCAAGTAGAATAGATACATTGCACACTAGCCTGACATGTTTCGCTGATTGCCAAATTTGACAAAAAAATAAAATGAATAACCAAAGAATAAACAAATTGTCAAGATGTAACACTGTTTAAACTTTTAGCTGGGTTTTATTAGAACTAGCAATAAGCCCCGAAAAGAGATAAACTGATTAACAGAATACCAATATTAAATGCAATGATATAATACAACTGCTCAGTAAAGGAAAACAGGATTTGTGTTCATTCACTTTAACCGCCAGTGGGAGGCCTTGCCTGAAATGCACTGAACGAGTGCTGAACAAAACTGTACAATACAATACAAAAATAATGTTCAACAATTTCCCAAAAGTGATATTACTGACTATAAGATCCTACCTAGGTCTTGTAGGTTCTAGCTAACCACTGGCCAGTGGGAATTCTATTCACACAAACACACACAGAGTCTGCCAGCGTTGGGGCCAGTGCTGTTTCTTGGCCTAGGCCGACAAGGCCCAGGCCTAGGGCGGCACTTTGAGGGGGGCGGCAAAAACCGCCCCCCCCAGACCCGTCTTTCCGAGCCTCGGCTCCCCCGGCCGCGTCCCGCACAAATACAGCGGCCGGCTTGCTATAGCGGGGCACGTGTAAATATTATGGGCAGTAAGTATGCCGAGAGGGGGCGCAACCTCACTGGCGGAGGCGGAGCCGGAGCCTTATGCTCCGCCCACCCTCCTCCGTCCAGCGTTCTACTCTGCATCGTCTCCCAGGTCCGAGGCGGGGTCTATCGAAGAGGAGGCGGAGAATATCATCACCTCTCTAATTATCACTGGAAGTGTCGGGATGGCCCAGAATCGAGGAAGAGATCCGGAGATGGCTCATCTCACTGAAGGCAGTACAATGCTGAGCTCTCAGGATACCCCTCTGATCGGGTAAATGTATATCCATCCTCCCGCATATATAGAATGCTCTCCAAGTAGTCAGTGTTCCCCTATACATTAACCACCTACACACACACACACACACACACACACACATATTTGAAGCTCTCATATACACCCCCCTCCATGCAGTCATACATTACCCCCACCCCCCTCCATGCAGTCATACATTACCCCCACCCCCCTCCATGCAGTCATACATTACCCCCACCCCCCTCCATGCAGTCATACATTACCACCCCCCTCCATGCAGTCATACATTACCTCCACCCCCCTCCATGCAGTCATACATTACCCCCACCCCCCTCCATGCAGTCATACATTACCACCCCCCTCCATGCAGTCATACATTACCCCCACCCCCCTCCATGCAGTCATACATTACCCCCACCCCCCTCCATGCAGTCATACATTACCCCCACCCCCTCCATGCAGTCATACATTACCCCCACCCCCCTCCATGCAGTCATACATTACCCCCACCCCCCTCCATGCAGTCATACATTACCCCCACCCCCTCCATGTAGTCATACACTACCCCCACCCCCCTCCATGTAGTCATACACTACCCCCACCCCCCTCCATGCAGTCATACACTACCCCCACCCCCCTCCATGCAGTCATACATTGCCCCCACCGCCCTCCATGCAGTCATACATTACCCCCACCCCCTCCATGCAGTCATACACTACCCCCACCCCCCTCCATGCAGTCATACACTACCCCCACCCCCCTCCATGCAGTCATACATTACCCCCACCCCCCTCCATGCAGTCATACATTACCCCCACCCCCCTCCATGCAGTCATACACTACCCCCACCCCCCTCCATGCAGTCATACATTACCCCCACCCCCCTCCATGCAGTCATACATTACCCCCACCCCCCTCCATGCAGTCATACATTACCCCCACCCCCCTCCATGCAGTCATACATTACCCCCACCCCCCTCCATGCAGTCATACATTACCCCCACCCCCCTCCATGCAGTCATACATTACCCCCACCCCCCTCCATGCAGTCATACATTACCCCCACCCCCCTCCATGCAGTCATACATTACCACCCCCCTCCATGCAGTCATACATTACCCCCACCCCCCTCCATGCAGTCATACATTACCACCCCCCTCCATGCAGTCATACATTACCACCCCCCTCCATGCAGTCATACACTACCCCCACCCCCCTCCATGCAGTCATACACTACCCCCACCCCCCTCCATGCAGTCATACATTACCCCCACCCCCCTCCATGCAGTCATACATTACCCCCACCCCCCTCCATGCAGTCATACATTACCCCCACCCCCCTCCATGCAGTCATACATTACCCCCACCCCCCTCCATGCAGTCATACATTACCCCCACCCCCCTCCATGCAGTCATACATTACCACCCCCCTCCATGCAGTCATACATTACCCCCACCCCCCTCCATGCAGTCATACATTACCCCCACCCCCCTCCATGCAGTCATACATTGCTCTCTGATTCCTCTCACTCCTTGTGGTCACAAATTCCCCACACGGCTCCTGACTGCAAAACTTGTAATGTGTGCCAAGCAGCCAATCACGTATAAGTGCTTAATATGGAAATTAATATACAGATCTTGTTGCAATAAAGTGATCGGTGCTGAAAACTCAGTAAACAGTCCTCATTCAGTGAAAGTTCATGTACTGCAAAGTTTGCATTGATTATAGCATGCATGGAGCACTTTGCACATGCTGAAATCAATGCAAACTTTGCAGTACATGAACTTTCACTGAATGAGGACTGTTTACTGAGTTTGCATTCATTTCAGCATTTGCAAAGTTCTCCATGCATGCTGAAATCAATGCATACTCATTAAAGAGGAGGTCCAACCCCATGAAAAAATTAAAAGTCAGCAGCTACAAATACTGTAGCTGCTGACTTTTAATGTTAGGACACTTATTGGTCCAGGGAGACTGTGATGTCAGCACCCCAGCTGATTTTTGGATCAGCTCTCGGGTGCTGCCGTCACCGTACATGTTAAGGAAAACTGGCAGTGAAACTACATAGTTGATTCCATACTGCACATGTGCAAAGAAAGCTGCGCTTTCTGAATGGCCTGGCGGCAGAGGAAGGAGGAGGAGGGCCGAATTTCCAAGGGATGGCACGGTCTCCTGGAAGTGGGAAAGGGTACCTGTCAAAAACAGGTACCCGGTCCCCCCCTCCCCCCTGAAAGGTGCCAAATGTGGCACCGGAGGGGGGAGGAAGCAGATAAGCAGAGCTTCCATGTTTGGGTGGAACTCCGCTTTATGATATGATATGCTACACTGATGGGCACTGATAGGCTGCACTGGTGGCCCCGATGAGGCTGCACTGATGGCCACTGAGAAGCTGCACCATTGGGCTGGGCACTGATGAGGCAGTGCTGCACTGATGGGCACTGACAGCCACTAATGAGGCGACATTCTTAAGCTGCACTGAAGGGGTATGGTTTACGGATGACAGGGCGGGTCTTAAACAGTAAGGGGTGTGGCCTTGACGGTGTGTCTGATTTAAATTAGGGGGCGCCCGCATTTAGTCAGGCCTAGGGCAGCACAAAACCTAAATACACCACTGGTTGGGGCCCTTTAAATCCTGTGTTTGAGTACTCAGACTTTTGTGAAGTAATATTTGTAATCCACAGAATGGAAAGTGGTATCTTCGCAAAGTGTCACAAAGATTAACAGATGTGGTGATCCACCTTCAGATAGAGCTGCATTAGCAGTAAATAGGACCTAGCAGGATTAAGCAAGATCCACTTACACAAGGATGGCAGAAGATCTCTCACCATTAGATGCACTTGATATATCTTCCTTCCAGCAATTGGTAGATTGATCGCTGTCTCAGTCAACTGGATGGCGATGGTAGCAACACATGCCACAGAAACCTCCAAACAGGATAATGATGATGATTGCTGCAGTACTGAAATTCGTCTCTAGATTTCTCTGCACTGTTAGCACATCTTCAGTAATCAGGCAGAATAACACACTGCAAACTCCCCTCTCAAGTAGATCAAGATAGAGAAGTTGCGGCGATTTTTGTGGTGCCAAAAAAAAAAAAACAGAGAAAAGTAATTGTTTAAAAAGTATAGCTAATATTTTATTTTAGCAAATTCAAGGTTAAAAAGTACAAGAAGAAGTATTCACAATAATAATGGTGATATGGTGGTAACAAAAAGCAGGTTCAAGTAGAATAGATACATTGCACACTAGCCCGACATGTTTCGATGATTGCTTCTTCAGGGGATGTGCGAATGAAGACACAAGTATCGTGAAAGATTAAACAATCATGAAGACAAAAAACTAAAATGAATAACCAAAGAATAAACAAATTGTCAAAATGTAATATATATAAACAAATATTTCAGGATGAGAGCATAGTGTTAAATCAGACACCACCGACTAAGTCGCTTACCCTGCAACAGCTTCCCACCAAAACAACCGAAAACTGAGTCTACACTCCCATAGGCCCCCCCCACGGGAAATGATTAAAGTGCAGTCACAGAGCACAGAAAGGCGAGACTATAAAACAACAAAATTACATTATTAAGGAAGATGCGTTTTTAAAGGAAAAAAAAAAAAAAAGGAAAGGTCTCAAATTGTAAATACTTACTAAAAGCAGTATATTTATCAACGCATTAGATCAAAGGCGACTTTGGACAGCCTGATCGATATTAAAGTGGTGTTCCGGCCGAAATGATACTTTTTAAATAAAAATATCACTGTAATACACAAGCTTAATGTATTCTAGTAAAGTTAGTCTGTAAACTGAGGTCTGTTTTGTTAGTTTATAGCAGTAGTTTGTTATTTTATAAACTTACAGCAGGCCGTGGCCATCTTAAGTGTGGGCATCTGAAGCCAGACTGTATTTCTTCCTGAATCTCATCCTTGCAGATCTCGCACATGCTCAGTGCAGCACAAGCAGTGTAATAGGTTTCAGGTAAGGTTTCCATAGCAACAGCAGTGTCAGAGGAAGTTGCCACCCCTTCCCAGAAGGCATTGCAAACAGGAAATGATGCGATGGGCCGCGGCCAGGGAGGAGGAAGTGAAAAATGAATACAGCAGATATACAGTAGGTGCTGAGAAAAAAAATTAAAAATATCCAATTCGTTTACAGTGCACAGTTTAGTGAGGGATGCTGAAGAGTTGTAAAAGTGGGTGGAACTCCACTTTAAATGCAAGTCTTACTAAGGAGAAAGGAAATGAAGAAAGATAGAAAAAAACGACTAAATAAAATAAGAAATTAAAATATTGAGCTATGAATATCTGTAATTAAGGTGAATTGGCAAGTGACCCTACACTGCATAGAATGCCATTTGCAAATGGCATTCTATCAATGTAGGGTAACTTGCCAAACACCGGGGGTTATTTATCTAGCCCAGTGTCTGTGCGGTGGCTTCTACATTGGAAAGACCAAGCGACAGTTTTTTAAATGAAAAAGAGATCATATAAAACCAATTAAGAAAAACAAGATGGATATGGCCATCAGTCGACAGGTGGGCATACATCATGAATTTAATCCTCAATTCATTAAATTTTTGGCACTAGAACATGTCCCTTTGGACTCTAGAGGGGGCAGTGTTGACCGTACACTGCTCCAGCTCGAAGCCCGCTGGATCTATGATCTCAAAGCTACTGTATTTCCTGGATTTAAAGAAAGCCTCAGTTTCAAGCCCTTTCTGTAACTCCAACCAATGTCAGCCTTCCCTTTACTTTTCTCCCCTTGTTGGTTTCCCTGTTTTTTTTGTTTTTTTTTACCTTTGAGCTAATTGTTATTATTTTTCATATAAATTTATAAATTTTATGTATCTATGACATTTATGTATTTTTTCTTTCACTCTGTATAATTAAAAAATTATTTTTCTTTATTGTATGTTTTTGTCAAGGAGAGCTGGGCTTTTTTTAGACACCTAGATGGGTTACAGTTGCGGGTGGTCCAGCATCTGTGCCCCTCTACTCACCCTCATCAGCTTCCCTTTTCCAATCTATCCGTGCCTGTTCTCCACTCCTCCCTCTCTAGGATTTTGTCTCCAGCAGTCATACGGACACCCAGGGCATGCATTGATTCTATCAATGCATGCCCGTTTCACACCACGCTGCGCTGCTGGTAGTCCCCATCTCCGGGCGACGCCTATGGTGTTTTCCCCTTTTTTGCACTTCCATCCGTGCCAAATTCTATCTTAGCTCCTCCCCTTTGGTCCGTGCTAATGGGATGGATATTTGTCACGGCCTTCCCACCTGTCATGGTGGATGGCCTTGACTCCTCCCAGGGGGTCAGACTCCATCGAGTGGTGTTCATGTCACCGGTAAGTCCCATTGCCATCTGAATACTTCTACCTTGTTATTCCATCAACATTTTTTTTGTTTACCCCATGTTCCATATGGAAGTTTTACAACAGCACCTCCCTAACCTTCCCCATAGTTTAACATATCTTTAACAAACAAGGGTTCCTTTAGAGACAGAGTCCCATTCCTTACAAACAAGGGTTTCTTGGAGACATAGTCCTATTTATTAATTAAAAGCTTATACCTTGATTACCCCCACGTTTTTTGATTAACCCTTTCTCATACACTATTTTTCACCTTAATTACAGATATTCATAGATCAATATTTTCATTTCTTATTTTATTTAGTCGTTTTTTTCTATCTTTCTTTATTTCCTTTCTCCTTAGTAAGACTTCCTGCATTTAATATGGAGCAGGCTGTCCAAAGTCACCTTTGATCTCATGCGTTAAATATACTGCTTTTAGTAAGTATTTACAATTTGAGACCTTTCCTTTTTTTTTTTTTCCCCTTAAAAACGCATCTTCCTTAATAATGTAATTTTTTTGTTTTACAGTCTCGCCTTTCTGTCCTCTGTGACTGCACTTTGATCATTTCCCGTGGGGGGGCCTATGGGAATGTGGACTCTGCTGTTGCAGGGTAAGAGACTTAGTCGGTGGTGCCTGATTTAACACTATGCTCTCATCCTGAAATATTTGTTTATATATATTACATCTCGACAATTTGTTTATTCTTTGGTTATTCATTTTAATTTTTTGTCTTCATGATTGTTTAGTCTTTCACGCTACTTGTGTCCTAATTCGCACATCCCCTGAAGAAGCAATCAGCGAAACATGTCAGGCTTGTGTGCAATGTATCTATTATCACCCTTATTATTGTGAATACTTCTTCTTGTACTTTTTAACCTTGAATTTCTTAAAATAAAATATTAGCTATACTTTTTAAACAATTACTTTGATCTGATTTTTTTTGGCACCGCAAAAATCCCCGCAACTTCTCTATCTTGACCTACTAGAGAGGGGAGTTTGCAGTGTGTTATTCTGCCTGATTACTGAAGATGTGCTAACAGTGCAGAGAAATATAGAGACAAATTTCAGTCAAATTGCAGCAATCATCATCATTATCCTGTTTGGAGGTTTCTGTGGCATGTGTTGCTACCATCACCATCCAGTTGACTGAGACAGCGATCAATCTACCAATTGCTGGAAGGAAGCTATATCAAGTGCATCTAATGGTGAGAGATCTTCTGCCATCCTTGAGTAAGTGGATCTTGCTTAATCCTGCTAGGTCCTATTTACTGCTAATGCAGCTCTATCTGAAGGTGGATCACCACATCTGTTAATCTTTGTGACACTTTGCGAAGATACCCCTTTCCATTCTGTGGATTACAAATATTACTTCACAAAAGTCTGAGTACTCAAACACAGAATTTAAAGGGCCCCAACGCTGGCAGACTCTGTGTGTGTTTGTGTGACTAGAATTCCCACTGGCCAGTGGTTAGCTAGAACCTACAAGGCCTAGGTAGGATCTTATAGTCAATAATATCACTTTTGGGAAATTGTTGACATTATTTTTTGTATTGTATTGTACATTCGTTCAGCACTCGTTCAGTGCATTTCAGGCAAGGCCTCCCACTGGCGGTTAAAGTGAACGAACACAAATCCTGTTTTCCTTTACTGAGCAGTTGTATTATATCATTGCATTTAATATTGGTATTCTGTTAATCAGTTTATCTCTTTTCAGGGCTTATTGCTAGTTCTAATAAAGCGCAGCTAAAAGTTTAAACAGTGTTTTGGTGTTACTTGGATCCAGGTGAGGGTGAGCCATCATTGGTGTGGGACAGAAGACCCATATATTACAGCGGCCCTTGCGGGGGTAGCGCTACATGTCGGGTTCTCGTCCGGGATACCTTCTGGTCCCTGTCACAGAGTGATGACTACCTCTACCATCCAAATCACCATGATGGACCCTGTCATTGCTGCCAAGTGGTGTGAAGAGCAAAATGGCAGGTTGGGGTTCTGTGTAATTATGAGTCTCACTGGTGCCACCTGGACTGAGAAACAGGTCCAGCAAGTAGTGTCGGCTTTGATGCCTGATCAGAAAACATTCATATTGGACCTGAAAGTTGATCAGACAGCCTCTCGCACCTATGCTTTGCTAGAATGGAAAAGAGGGATCCCGACCTGTTTTTAGGGAATTAGCATACAGTTACTAGGGGATCTCGAAGCTCAGCTTATACAGCCAAGTATGCTGGATGATCACCCTGAAAATGTTAGCTCAACAACATCAGGACCAGGAGTATCAGCTACTACTTCCACCCCAACTACAGGGTTCCCTCTTGCTACATTCTTTACCGATATGGGAAAGCTGGTGGAAACATTGCTACAAAACTCAGCCACGTCTGCCAATTATGGATATCGAAAGTTGCGGTTCTATTCCGGGAAGGTCCCTGTGCCATCTGGGGAAGAGGACTTCGAAACCTGGATAGATCAGGCAGTGCAGGTTGTGGAAGAATGGGAAGTTGCAGTAAAAAGACAAAGGTTAATCGAGAGCCTAAGAGCTCCTGCTTCAGATGTAATCAGAAATCTAAAAAGGGACAAGCCAGGCTGCACAGCCACTGAGTGTCTAGAAGCTTTACGAGAGGTTTTTGGAGGGGTGGAGGATTGTGCTGAGCTAATTTATATGTCCTCACACACCTATCAAAATGAAGGAGGAGAGTTATCCGCTTATGTCCAGCAGCTGGATAAAATCCTTCACCAGGTCATTCTAAAAGGAGGCATGGAGCCAAGTCATGCAAGCAAAGCTTTGTTGGATCAAATTCTTAAAGGAGCACTCCCACTGGATCCCATAATGTTGAAATTTTGGACTAGAGACCAGAACAAGCCATTGACTTATTCCAAATTGGTCAAAACTAACCTAGATGAAGAGGCTTTTATTAAGGCTAAAAACCTGCTAGTGCTTCACATGCGGTTTCACCGTAGAAGTAGGAACCATGGGCATAGTAGAAGTCCAGTCCAAAGTAATGGCTTTGAAAACTCAGATGTCACAGATGATGGAGTTGATGACATCGCTGTCTGCCAGAATTGCCATACCAGAGGGGAGAAAGACATTGAAACCAACTAGGGCAGAGGCAATACAGAATGTTCCTGCTGGAGAACGCTTTAGTTCAGTGGTCTGCTATAATTGTGGGGGTATTGGTCACTATCAACGTGACTGTCCCAGCCCACCAAAGCCACGAAGAGTACATCATAAGCCGGAGGGAAACTCCAGAGGGCCCTGGTGAGGGAGCCAGCTGGGTGCCCATCTAAGTCAACTCGCTCCAGTTCACAAGTCTTAAATGAAGGGCGGGTAAGGCCTAAACCTTTGTACCAAGGCTCACCCAAAGCCTCAGTTAGGCTACCCAAGCTACTCTCAGAGTTGGGTCCCAGATCACGGGAGATTGGTGCACACCACAACCAAAACCGTCAGTCCAGACGACAACGGAAACGGGCCCAGGCCAAAAGAGGGATTCAAGCCCAAACAGCCGAGCGAGCTGCATCAAAACAGCCAAGCAAGTTCCCTGACAAGCTGGTGGGTCCTTCTCCTATAGTGCCAGTTTAGGTGGAAGGTGTATATACAAAAGCCCTTCTAGACTCTGGTGCTCAAGTGACTCTAATTTACTATGATAAACACTTGAAACACCTGCCCTTGCAGAAGTTAGAAAGTCTAGAGATCTGGGGTATAGGAACTAAGAAGCTCCCCTATGATGGATATCTTCCAGTCAAGCTTGAATTTGGCCCATCTGTTGTAGGGCAGAAAGAGACTTCCGACACATTGGCCATTGTATGTCCCTGCCCCCCGGGGGCTAATCGGAGTTCCTTGATTGTGGGGACGAACACTGACTTGGTTCGACGGTTACTCACTCCTCAGGTCTCAGAGGGTGAGGATGCAGCTAAAAGTGTACATCCGATGTTGCACTCAGTGTACCAGCGATTGGTCTAGGAACAAAAGGCACCAACAGAAGGAGTGGGAAAATTGTGGAAGGTGGACAAGATGGAAAAGGTCTTGCAGCCAGGTGAAGTAGCATGTTTGCAGGCTTCAGTCAAACTGAATTGGGACCAACCTGGTCCTTATGTTATCCTTGAAGGTGACCCACAGAAGACAAATTTGGGTTTGGAACTGAATCCCATAAGCTGATGTAGATGACCTTAGGGAACATATTGCGGAGTTGAAGAGGACAGGAGTTATTCGGGAGTCCCGAAGTCCCTATGCTTCTCCCATTGTGGTGGTGAGGAAGAAAAATGGGTCATTACGGCTCTGTAATGATTATCGCACTCTCAACAAAAGAACCACCCCAGATCAGTACACCACTCCACAAATAGAAGATGTCCTGCAATGCCTTTCAGGAGCCAAATGGTTCAGGGTGTTGGACCTGAGAAGTGGGTACCATCAGATCCCGATGCATCCAGATGACTGGGAGAAAAACGCTTTAATCTGCCCAGTGGGGTTCTTTGAGTTTGAACGGATGCCACAGGATCTGTGTGAAGCCCCTGCTACATTCCAACGCTTGATGGAACGGACTGTTGGTGATATGAACTTAATTGAAGTGTTAGTGTACCTAGACAACATAATTGTCTTTGGAGGACTTTGGAAGAACATGAGGAGCGTCTAGAGAAGGTTCTGAAGCGACTCTATGAAGAGGGGTTGAAGCTGTCTCTTTAGAAGTGCCAGTTCTACCAGTCATCAGTCACTTACTGGCATTGTGGCAGGCAGACAGAAAAAGGATCCCATGTGTTTATCTCCTGAGCACTTTCAGAGCCTGTGACTCTCCTAAAGGAATGTGCACACTTGAGAGGGGAGTTTGCAGTATGTTATTATGCCTGATTACTGAAGATGTGCTAACAGTGCAGAGAAATCTAGAGATGAATTTCAGTACTGCAGCAATCATCATCATTATCCTGTTTGGAGGTTTCTGTGGCATGTGTTGCTACCATCGCCATCCAGTTGACTGAGACAGCGATCAATCTACCAATTGCTGGAAGGAAGCTATATCAAGTGCATCTAATGGTGAGAGATCTTCTGCCATCCTTGTGTAAGTGGATGTTGCTTAAACCTGCTAGGTCCTATTTACTGCTAATGCAGCTCTATCTGAAGTTGGATCACCACATTTGTTAATCTTTGTGACACTTTGCGAAGATACCCCTTTCTATTCTGTGGATTACAAATATTACTTCACAAAAGTCTGAGTACTCAAACACAGGACTTAAAGGGCCCCAACACTGGCAGACTCTCTGTGTGTTTGTGTGAATAGAATTCCCACCGGCCAGTGGTTAGCTAGAACCTACAAGACCTAGGTAGGATCTTATAGTCAGTAATATCACTTTTGGGAAATTGTTGAACATTATTTTTGTATTGTATTGTACAGTTTCGTTCACCACTCGTTCAGTGCATTTCAGGCAAGTCCTCCCACTGGCGGTTAAAGTGAACGAACACAAAACCTGTTTTCCTTTACTAAGCAGTTGTATTATATCATGCATTTAATATTTGTATTCTGTTAATCAGTTTATCTCTTTTCGGGGCTTATTGCTAGTTCTAATAAAGCCCAGCTAAAAGTTTAAACAGTGTTTTGGTATTACTTGGATCCAGGTGAGGGTGAGCCATCACTGGTGTGGGACAGAAGACCCGTATATTACAGTGGCCCTTGCGGGGGTAGCGCTACACATGTTAGTTCACTTGGAGTGGAGAGAAGGAGTTTGGAATCTGGATCATCTTTTGTGATATAAGAGCCTGGTTTTGTTGGTCCGGGTCAAGAGGAGGAGCGGAGTAAACGGGGAACCTTCTGTTTCACACATTTTTCCCACAGACATATTTCAAAGAAGTCATGAAATATGTATAACAGTCATGGAGCTAACATTTTCAGTAGCTGAGAACATTAGTGGCAGCCCTCATATTGTTCTCATTAGAGGTTTCTCATAAGGATAAACTAAAACCCTTTAAGTAGCTCCAGGAGTTGCAGTCATAGATTTCACCTGCAGCACTATCTGCTGAGGAAATCTGGTTTTGCAGTGTGGCTATAAACATACAACAATTCTTCTGATAGACTTCAGTTTACAAATCACTGTAGACAAAAGTCTGGGTTGTGGCCCTACATTACTGGGTGGATTCTCTCTGTATTATCATGGTTGAGCCACCATTAAAGCGTAACTCCACTTTTGTTCAGAAAAAAAAACATTCCCCTCTGGGTGATCTATGTACATTACAGGGATTATAACAACCTTTTTTACAGATTCCTACCTTTTGTCATTCTGAAGAAATCCCTATGTGTTTCTCTGTGCCCATATGGGAAACTGAGCCTGATGGTAGTGGTTTCATAATTATCAATCAGCTGTGCTCCTGCAGAGCACTAATGAGGAAATCTGCTGCGCCTGCAACCTTTTAGACATTTTCCTATTGGGAGTATCTCACCAAAAATGACATTTGTATTCCAGGGGATGCCTGCCATCTGATTTGTATCTTAGTGCAGACTTCTGGGAAAATCAGTGAGCCAATCACACAAGCAGGAAATTAAGTTTTTGGGGGTGTTCAATACACATTCTGTGTACAGAACAACTCCAGGTAGCTATAATGCATTTTATTTTCAGAAAATGACAGCGGCGGCAGATTGAAAAGAAAAGGTAATTTTTAATAACATTTAACCACCTCAATACAGGGCACTTTCACCCCCTTCCTGCCCAAGCCATTTTTCAGCTTTCAACGCTGTCGCACTTTGAATGACAATTGTGCGGTCATGCAACACTGCACCCTAATGAAATTTTTATCATTTTTTTCCCCACAAATAGAGCTTTCTTTTGGTGGTATTTGATCACCTCTGCAGTTTTTATTGCGCTATAAACAAAAGAAGAGGGACAAGTTTGAAAAAACTTTCCTCAGTTTAGGCCAATAAGTATTCTTCTACATATCTTTTGTAAAAAAAAAAACACAATAAGCATATATTAATTGGTTTGCGCAAAAGTTATAGCGTCTACAAAATAGGGGATAGATTTATAGCATTTTTATTATTTTTTTTTTTTTACTAGTCATGGCGGCCATGTGCGATTTTTATTGTAACTGTGATATTGAAGCGGACATATCGGACACTTTTGTCTCATTTTCGGGACCATTCACATTTATACAGCGATCCGTGCTATAAAAATGCATTGATTACTGTATAAATGTGACTGGCAGGGAAGGGGTTAACACTAGGGGGTGATCGAGGGGTTAAATGTGTGTCCTAGGGAGATTCTAACTGTGGGGGGAGGGGACTGACTGGGGGAGGTGACCGATCGGTGTCCCTATGTACAAGGGACAGACCATCGGTCTCCTCTCCTCTGACAGGACATGGATCTGTGTGTTTACATATACAGATCCATGATCCTGCTCAGTTACTGTGCAATCGCGGGTGCCCGGCGGACATCGCGGCTGCCAGGCACGCGCACCAGGTCCCCAGTGACGGAGCGCCCCCTAGTGGCTCAGGAAGGCGATTACGTCATAAAACGTCCGCCCAGAACGAGAGCTGCCTCATCCCACCATCATATGACAGTGGGCAGGCGGCTAGTGGTCAATTACAATATGACTTGTTTCGGGATTGAATATTCCATTATTATTTTTTTCTTTATTTGCTATTTTTTCCCCCACAAAAGTGGAGTTACCATTTAAAGAAGAGATTTCCATTTTTCTGTAAACTCTTGAAAAAAAACTTAACTAGGGATAATTTTTATGGCACATCTTTTAAGTTAGAACTCTTATGCCGTGTACACAACCAGTTTTTCCGTTGGAATAAATTCTGAAGGTTTTTCCAACGGAGTTACGACGGAATTCCGCTGAAACTGTCTTGCATACACACGATCACACCAAAGTCTTACCGTCAAGAACGCGGTGACGTAAAACATGTACGACGAGACTAGAAAAAGGAAGTTCAATAGCCAGTAACCAATAGCTTCCGTCTCTTACTTGCTTCAGACAGAGCATGCGTCGTTTTTGGTCCCTCGGAACAGCATACAGACAAGCGGTTTTCACGATAGGAATTGGTTCCGTCAGAAATATTTAGAACATGTTCTAGGTCCATCAGAATTTTCAAAAAAGAAAGTCCGATGAGGCATACACACGATCAGAATATACAATGAAAAGCTCCCGGCTGACTTTTTCTGTCGGACATTCTGCTCGTGTGTACGCCGCATTACATATAAGTGCTAGGCATACTGTGAACTTGATACTCATGTTTTCACATTTTCCAGTCCTTTGGTAATTCCCTGAGGAGTAGGGCTCAGTATGTATGTGTTTTTATTCTATTGTTTATTATATGTAAGCCTCATTATGATGACCCTGTAAACCCTGAAACAAAGATAATATTGCTCTTTTTTACTTTATTGAAGTTTTTTGGAATTGACAAATATTGCAGAACAGATCGGTCAGCACTGAGGGGCTGTGTGATTCATCTATTGGTAGTCATACACATCTATGGCAGATTGATTGCCCCACAGCAGTAAATTATTTTTTATTATTATGAATTAACAGTCAGCATTGCGGGGCAGTGTCATACATGGCACTAGCCCCGACAAAATAATAAAACATCACTTAGCGTTGTGGGGCTGTGTAATCAATCTGCCATGGCTGTGTATGACTACAATTATCCACAGATGGATCACACAGCCCCACAATGCTAAGTGATCTTTTTATCTTTAGAATGAACAATCAGCACTGTTGGGGCCAGTGCCATGTATGACACAGTCCGCATTGCTGACTGTTCATTCATAATAATAACAAATCATTTACCGCTATGGGGTAGTATAATCGATCTGCCGTGGCTGTGTATGACTATCATTATCCACAGATGGATCACACAGCCCCACAGCGCTGAACTTTTACTATTTTGAATGTACAATCAGCATTACAGGGCTGTGTCATACATGACACTGACTCCGACAGCGCTTATTGTTTATCAGCTGTGTATGACTTCAATTATCCACAGATGGATCACACAGCCCCAAAGCACTGACTGATCTGTTCTGCAATATCTTCAATTCCAAGAAACAAGCAGCACAGTCAGGGCTGTGTGATAGAACTGCCGGTGCAATGTATGTCTACTAGCAGCTGGGAGAGCTATATCACACAGCCCATTAGAGTTGATTGATTGTTCATTCATAATAGTACAGCCAGCTTGGAAAGGGAGAGGTGGCTAAGTGCTGGCTGTACCTCCCAAAAAGTTACACCCATAAATTGGGCTTCAGACTGCAGTAGAGCTACAGCCAGCAGTAACAGCAATAAAGAGGTGGAATTATTTTCTGCCATGGGGCCACAGATCACAATACGACAAAGTGTATGCACTTGGTCCCCTGAGGCATTAAATAAAAGTTTAATATTTTGGTGAGAGTACTTCTTTAATCTGTATAGCAATAAAACACACTCTTTTTATTTGTTCTTGAGCACTACTATCATCTTTCACAATCACTTTCCACATTTTGGAGAATATCTGCTATAATTTCTTTTTAGCAAAGCTGAAGATGTTTCAGTCTATTTAAACTTACCCTAGAACTGTCACGTCACGAGTCAATATACCAATCATCTTTGTTTATGCTCCTTCAGGAATGGGTTACTAGGTGTCTATAGGTATTGTGTACAATATGGCAGCCCGGTTCAGTAGCATGAGGCTTTGTTTCCATGGTGACTGTTTCTGGGAGGAAAAATTCTTCATCTGCAGTTTCCATGGAAACTGTTCCCTACTGAGACAGGTGCCTTGGAGGGAAACGAGGTGAATGGCAATGAGAGAGTGGCTACACGTCTCGCCAGCAGCGTGCGCAGGATTGGATGTCACTAAGGCAGCCCTGCCATTCTGTTAGGTGCATTCTGTGGGAGGCAGAGCACTTATCTGCAAAGTCCTGAATATGTAATTGCTGCCACTGAATGAAAGGAAACTTTGTGTGTGCTCATATTCTAGATACTTCAGAGCCACAGATAACTGCAGACCATTGCTGAGCTCCCCACAACTCAGTCTCCCATACAGTGAACATTGCTTTCCATTGCATACTGTCTAGCTACGGTAAATACATTTCCATTTCTTCTTGTGTGGATAATGAAGTGGAGAAGTACTGATACATGCTGGCACTCTCCCCATAAGACCTAGAATGGTATGCATGGGACAGTTGTATGTGTGCATGCATATGTACTTATTTCAGCACTGGGGAGGGGGGGGGGTGCAATCTATGACTTTGAATCACATATGTTTGTTTATTTCATGTACCTGTCAGATTGCTTTGCAGCATCAGTTGGTGGTGATAAAATTGTAGCGGCAGACAATATAATATCAATATAGATTTGTTGGGGATGTTTGCAGAGCTAAATACATAATACTGCAAAGTGCATTGTTATCCAGCTGTTCTGCCTACCGTGTATGACGCAGAAACTGGTTTATGGTCAGAGAACAATTTAATGCTCCATCTGCTCCATGTTTTGTGCAGTCATTGTGCATTTGTTTGCTGTTTTTTCATGCACTCAGCGCTTTATTTAATGACTTTTTAAAAGGCAATAGTGAGGCTGCCCATAGATAGACAGATGTCTGACTTAGAATGGAGCTGAGACATATGTTTGCCCTTAGCCCTGTTAGGGATTGCCGCAATCTTCTGTGTGACCTGGTGGACAGGTAAATGCAGAGCACACTCAGTGATTTCTTCATTCTATTTCTACCTAGAAAACAGAATCAGATTGATTTCCCAACAAGCTGAATAAAGAGCAGTCCATATGGCCAGAGGTGCTTGTTATCACAGTCCTCACCTGAATGTCACCAGGCAGTGCTCATACTGGTTAGCATTGGGTCATATATGACCAGGTTGACGCATAGCAGCCAGGCAGATTGTAATAGTTTAATTGGATAATTCCCATCAGGTTGCTGAGGGTTACTGCACACTGAACATTGTCCTTTGTATGTATTAAATAACAGCGGTAGCAAGCAGATACCAAGGTATAAAAAGTAGACCTCCCTATCCTATACCCTAAAGGTTCCATTATGCAAACTTTTCCTGGTTCAAGCTATTCTACAACATGAAATATATCCTCACCAGGCATATTACCAGAGTGGTAGAGCAGGCTTATGGAGTTTCTTTTTTTGCTTTTCCATTGCCGAGTAACTATTCCATTGCTGAGGGGTTGGGTACATTTTACCTAAATCTCTCTCTCACTCTCTCTCTCTCTTTGTAGCACTCTAATGGACACATTCAAATTGAATTTAGTATAATGTTCTGAAACATTATCTGGACTCTGACCAACTTGGTAATTTTATGTAATTAGTGAATGGCAAAGTGTCCAGTTGTTATATTGTGGTTGAGCAAGATTAATGTCTTTATGACATTTGGTATAATTTTTATTCTACATGTATTTTATTTAACTGTTTGTGTGCTTCTGTATGTACTTGAGGTTGTTTATTATTGAGCCAATCACAAAGCTCAGTGTACTAAGTAGGATCACGATACAGATCCTTGCAAAAGTATTCACCCCCTTGGCATTTTTCGTGTTTTGTTGCCTCACAAACCTGGAATTAACATGGATTGTTTGAGGATTTGCACCATTTGATTAACAGAACATGCCCACACCTTTGAAGATGTTTTTTTTTTTATTGTGAAGTAAACAACAAATAGGACAAAATAACAGAAAAAGTCAATGTGCATAACTATTCACCCCCCTAAAGTCAATACTTTGTAGAGCCACCTTTTGCGGCTATCACAGCCCCAAGTTGCTTTGGATAAGTCTCTATAAGCTTGCCACATCTTATCACTGGGATTTTTGCTCATTCCTCCTTGCAAAACCAGCTCCTTCAAGTTGGATGGTTCGCGCTTGTGAAAAGCAATCTTTAAGTCTGACCACAGATTTTCTATTAGATTGAGGGCTGGGCTTTGACTAGGCCATTCCAACACATTTACATGTTTCCCCTTAAACCACTCAAGTGTTGCTTTAGCAGTGTGTTTGGGGTCATTGTCCTGCTGGAAGGTGAACCTCCGCCCTAGCCTCAAATCACACACAGAGTGGTACAGGTTTTGCTCAAGAATATCATTGTATTTAGCACCATCCATCTTTCCCTCAACTCTGACCAGTTTCCCAGTCCCGACTGCTGGGATGGTGTTCTTTGGGTGATGTGATGTGTTGGGTTTGCACCAGACATAGCGTTTTCTTTGATGGCCAAAAAGTTCAATTTTAGTCTCCTCAGACCAGAACACCTTCCTCCATACATTTTGGGAGTCTCCCACATGCCTTTTCACAAACTCAAAACATGCAATTTTGTTTTTTTCTGAAAGTAATGGCTTTCTTCTGGCCATTCTACCATAAAGCCCAAATCTATGGAGCGTATGGCTTATTGTCGTCCTATGTACAGATACTCCAGTCTCTGCTGTGGAACTCTGCAGTTCCTCCAGGGTTACCTTAGGTCTCTGTGCTGCCTTTCTGATTAATACCCTCCTTGCCCAGCCCATGAGTTTTGGTGTGCGGCCGTCTCTTGGCAGGTTTGCTGTTGTGCCATGTTCTTTCCATTTGGTTATGATAGATTTGATGGTGCTCCTAAGGATCATCAAAGATTTGGATATTTTTTTATAACCTAACCCTGACTTGTACTTCTCAACAACATTGTCCCTTACTTGTTTGGAGAGTTCCTTGGTCTTCATGGCAGTGTTTGGTTAATGGTGCCTTAGGTGTTGCAGCCTCTGGGGCCTTTCAAAAAGGTGTGTATATGTAATGACAGATCACGTGACACTTAGATTGCACACAGGTGGACATCATTTCACTAATTATGTGACTTCTGAAGGTAAATTGTTTGCACCATAGCTTTTTATGGGCTTCATAACAAAGGGGGTGAATACATACACACATGCCAATTATCAGTTTTTTATTTCTGAAAAATAGTTTTATGTATATATTTTTCTAATTTTACTTCACCAATTTAGACTATTGTGTTCTGATCCATCACATATAATTCAGATTAAAAAAACAAGTCTGTAATGTAACAAAATAGGTAAAAAGCAAAGGGGGTGAATACTTTTGCAAGGCACTGTTGATGTTGGCGGTATGGTCAACTGCACCTAATCTATGTAAATAATATCCTCTAGGTGCCCAGAATTTTTACCTGCAGCAGTTTTTTTTCTTTTCACATGACATTGCTCTTTCGAGTCATAATTGAAAATTTAGCTTTGATTAGAAGCAAAATAATACTGTAAAAAAAAGTACCCAGTAGCCAGTAATAGAAAATAATAGGCCAAAAACAGCCAAAAAACGATGGTCAAAGTGACAGCTTTTTGTGGCTAAAAAATATTTCTTAACCGCTTCAGCCCCAGATGATTTTACCCCCTTCCTGACCAGAGCACTTTTTGCGATTCGGCACTGCGTCGATTTAACTGACAACTGCGTGGTCGTGCGACGTGGCTACCAAACAAAATTGACGTCCTTTTTTTCCTCACAAATAGAGCTTTCTTTTGGTGGTATTTGATCGCCTCTGCGGTTTTTATTTTTTGTGCTATAAACAAAAAATAGCGACAATTTAGAAAAAGAAAAAAACGCATTATTTTTTAACTTTTTGCTATAATAAATATCCCCCAAAAATATACATATTCTTCTACATATTTTTGGTAAAAAAAAAAAAAATCGCAATAAGCGTTTATTGATTGGTTTGCGCAAAAATTATAGCATTTACAAAATAGGGGATAGTTTTATGGCATTTTTATTATTAATTTTTTTTTACTAGTAATGGCGGCGATCAGCGATTTTTATCGTGACTGCGACATTATGCCGGACACATCTGACATTTTTGACACATTTTTGGGACCATTGTCATTTATACAGCAATCAGTGCTATACAAATGCACTGATTCCTGTGTAAATGACACTGGCAGTGAAGGGGTTAACCACTAGGGGGCTAGGGAGGGGTTAAGTATGTCCTGGGGAGTGTTACTAACTGTTGGGGGTGTGGCTACATGTGACATGTCACTGATCTCTGCTCCCGATCACAGGGAGCAGAGATCAGTGACACTGTCACTAGGCAGAACGGGGAGATGCTTGATTACATTCGCAGCTCCCCATTCATCCTCTCCGTGAGGCGATCGCGGGTATCCCCACGGCGATCGAGTCCGCGGGACGTGCGACCCGACTCACGGAGCTCCCGGCCAGCGTGCACAAATTTAAAATTTAAAGGGACGTACGGGTTTGCCCAGCCGTGCCATTCTGCCAACGTACATCGGCGTGCGCCGGTCGGGAAGGGGTTAAAGCGTTACTAAACCCAAAACAGTAAAATCTGTCTGTATATGCATTAAAACATGCTTGTCACACTCACTGTGGAACCTAAGGGGTTAATCCTCTGTATTGTTTAAAAAGGCTGTTTGATCCTGTATGCACAGATCCTCCTCTTATTGCATTGTCTCCAAAACATATCCGGATAATACAGAGTTAGTGGAGTCAGGCTGCACTTGCTCAGTTTGGTTTGTATTGCTAGAGAGTTTTTTTTTTCTTAGGAGAGTGCATGTGATCAGCACAGGGCCAATCAGCACTGTCCCGATAGAGGGTCAGGGGTCCTGCATCCTGATAGGACAGCCAGTGCAGTATGAAAACTCCTCCTACAAGTTTTAACCAAGCACTGATAGAAGTCACGAGATTGCTATATACAGCTGATGAGAAAAGTTATTTAGCAGTTTATATTTATAAAATAATTGCATTTCCATGTTCTGTGTACTATGGGAGACCAGATATAGTGAATTCAGGTTTCTGGGTTTAGTAACACTTTAATCCAACTGCTTGCAGCAATGAGGAAGAGCCTTAAGCTTTCACACCAGTGAAATTTCACTCCAACCTTCGATAAATCCTGAAAAATTGTTTATCCGAGGATTTGATCTTGCCATTACTGAGTTAACTAAAGCCTTTAAAATGTCAACCAAACTTGCTACCTGTCTGGTATCCCTGAAAAATTAAATTGTATGTAAACCCTCACTTTGTAAAACAACCCATTCAGTTTAAAATAGAAAAGAAAGGCAAGTACATATAAGAAAAAACTATAAATACCTTTTTTTTCCCCTTTTTTTAAAAGTGATCACATAATCTCTGTTCTCAGCTGTATAAGGAACTCAGGTGTCCTTTTATGAAGCAGTGAAATCTATTCACTGCTTCGTTCTCCGGCATTCACAGTGGAGATCTTTCTCCTCTGTGTGCCAGTTTATGAAGCGGAGTAGATCGCTTCACCTTTGGAGGAGTGAAGCAATCTACAAAGGCTTCAAACAGTGGAGAATGGCCTCTGATACTGGAATCTCGTGAGACTTTACGAGATTACAGTACCAGAAATTCACCGAAACACAGAGATGTCAGTTTATTAAGCAGTGATAAATTATCACCGCTCAATACACTGACAGACGGTGTGGTTAATGTTAAAAAAATAAGGAGTCCTGCTACATTATATATATATATGTATAGCCAAAATAGCAAAATGACGTCGGCAAAGTGGTTGTGTTATCCTGACCGGACGTCATATGACGTCTTTCAAGGATAACAAGCCGCTGAGCGCCCCTGGGGGCACAGATCATGGCAATTGTTTTTGCGGTGTCAGACACACCGCAACACCAATCTAGGTATAGAGTCTCTGACGGAGACTCTTTACCACGTGATCAGCCGTGTCCAATCACGGCTGATCACAGTGTAAACAGGAAGAGCCCATGATTGGCTTTTCCTCACTCGCGTCTGTCAGACGCGAGTAGAGGAGAGCCGATTGGCTGCTCCTCTGACTGGGGGGTCTGTGCTGATTGATTATCAGCGCAGCCCCCTGAGAATGCCCACACTGGACCACCAGGGACAACACCAGGGATACCCACCACTAGTCACCACCAGGTATGCCACCCATGGCCACCAGGAATAACAATCAGTGCCCACAATGGATGCCAATCAGTGCCCACAATGGATGCCTGCCAATCAGTAATACTCATCAGTACCATCCATTAGTGTACATCAGTGCCACCTATCAGTGCCCATCCATGCCCATCTGTGCCCCCTATCAGTGCCCATTCATGCCACCTATCAGTGCAGACTTTCAGTGCCCATCAGCGCCACCTATGTGTACCCATCAGTGCCGCCTATCAGTGCCACCTATCAGTGCCGCCTATCAGTGCCCCATCAGTGCCGAATATTAGTGCCCATCATCAGTGCCCATCAGTACCACCTCATGAATGCTCGTCAGTGCCACCTCATCGGTGCCCATCAGTGCCGCCTTATCAGTGCCCGTCAGTGCAGCCTAATCAGAGAAGGAGAAAACAGAAACAAAAAAAAAAACTTTTTTTTTCAAAATTTTCTGGCTTTTTTTAATTTACTTAGCAGAAAATAAAAATCCCAGAGGTGATCAAATACCACCAAAAGAAAGCTCTATTTGTGGGACCAAAATGATAAAAATTTAGTTTGTGTACAGTGTAGCATGACAGCGCAATTGTCATTCAAAGTGCGACAGCGCTGAAAGCTGAAAATTGACGTGGGCAGGAAGGTGTATAAGTGCCCAGTATTGAAGTGGTTAAACAGATTCCAAACAAAAAACACATTCACGGTTTGAATTTCCTCCGTTCAAGAAAAATGTAGCATTCTACTCCTTTAAATTTTCTAATTTTCTCACCACCAACAATTAGAAGATCGAACAAATATTCTGAAAATGAAAAATGTAAAACAAAAAATTCTACTGATGTATGGCCAGCTTCAGAGTTTCAGAACTTGTATTATAAGGTTTTCAGCTAGCAATAAAGAGCTGCAGTATACTTTTAGACTGACAGAGAAATAAACTAAATGCTGAATTTAACTTATTTTGTAGCTGTACCTACTGTTGTGTCAGAATGAATCCCTGTTTTGGAGTTTGAATATTTTCTTTGTATGCTCAAATCTAATAATAGGTCAGCACAGCAGATGGTAACAGATCATTGGGATGTATCATATTTTATTCTTTAACGTTGAAGCGTGACAAAAAATGATTTTTGGCATTTGCATAGTAAAAAATAAGTTATCTCTAATGATGTGTGCCCCGTCTGTGGCTGCAGCAGTATTTGTTACATATCTTTCTTTTACTCGGGTAGCAGAGCTGAGACTTGTAGCCCTGACTGCAGTACATTGATCACTGTGGGTCACTTGCTGGACACCTCCTCCATTCATAAAAAGCTTTGCATTCTTTTCAGTGAATGCAAGGTGCACTGTGATTGGAGGAGATGGGAGGTGAACATCACTGTCTCCCTTTCTCCAAACACAGAACACCTCCCACTGATTGAAAAGTCTCACCACTGGACATTCGGCACATAAATGTAAGATATGTAACAAACCCTGCAGCAGCCAGGGACAGGGCATACATCATTACAGCTAACCTATATTTACTGTGCAACTGCGATATTTGTGTAGCGGGCACCTACTTTTAAGTAGGTGACCTTTCTTGTTAGCTTTCTGTTACAGGTAAATTTAGACAGGCTGATGCTATTTGCAGCAAGCCTGTTTTGTTTGATTTCCATATTTGAGTGACAGGTGGTTTATGTGTTGGTTTCGGCCAATTATTAATTTGCTTTGTAATCCCGGGACTCTCATATAAAAGCGGGGTCACATGGTTCCGGTGGAAGTCGAGTCCAGTCCAGTCCTGCTCTGAGGAGCGAGAGAGCCAGCCTGGTTCCCGGAGGGGAAGTTGGAGGTTTTCCCCTTCGGGGAGCCAATGGAGCTTCACCTTAGCGAGAAGGGTGGAGATCCAGTCCTCATGGAGGAACAGACGACATCTTGCCGCGTGTAGTCATGGATGTCGTAGGCCGTCCCTGCGGGGAGGGGAACGGGTCACAAAGAGATAAAGGAAACTGAGGATCATTGCGGGTGAAGTAGCAACAAAGCGGAAGGAAACTGGGCGATCGATCGTTTGTGAGTGGCGCATGGACTATTGATCACGAGAGTGAAAGCCCAAGGGAAAGGTACTGCCAGAGACTGAGGGTTTTTGGTGCACAAGTCAGTGAGATGGGCAGTAATGGCCTATGACTTTGAGTTCAGCATTACCCCGGGATTCCAATCAGTCAAGCGGGAGGAGTTATTCAGATTGGCTCTCCTTTAGCTTAATTTAGAAGTACCATGTCGGTGGGAAGTAGTGGTAAAGAGGTAGCGGTGAAGCTGCAAGCACACATGTAGAGATATGGATCGTTCCTTTTAAAGTTATCCAGATGAAGAAGTTATTCAGAGTGACTCTTTATCAACTCATTCTCTATCAAATCTACTTCCATCGTCCCTGATTGAAGAGGTCGTTTAAAAATGAATTCTTGACTACCCGCAATTGCACTCAGATTTTCCTATATGATTCATTGAAAGATGACAATGTAACAAAAGAGCATCTCAAAGGAAGACCTTCTCCCATCCCAGTTTATGTTGATGAATAACGCATTAAGAAAAAGCATTAAGGACTGTGACTTTTAAATCTATGGGCTGTGAGGGTTGAGTAGTAAACGTGAATTACGGATATAGCAAATATTAAGCCGCTCCTTTGGGGGTAAACGCTGCATTTGTATTGTGCAAAAATCATTTTTGGCCATGCTTCAGCTTTAAGTCATCTGCTGAAGACGTTGGCATGGCCATTTGTTGGCATCCATAAAGTTATAATTAATTAATGCCTCATCACGGCCTATTTACATTACAGGAAGGTAAATAGCAGTCCCAGATTTTTGGAATATTTAAAGCTTGCATGCTGTAAAATGCCAAAATCACCTGTCTTGTTTTTCTGTTAAAGGGAAAGTGCAATGTCATTTGAGTAAGCACTTGTTTTCAGTTATTTTTTAAGTGTTTACATAAAATTTTCTCCCATATATTTCATATTGTATTAATCGTAGATCAGTAAATAGATGAAGGGAAGATTGACCACTACATTGATTCGCCTAACTACTTGCAGTGGAGTCCCCCTCACACTGTAAGGGTTAAATGTTCAATTAGTCTAGGGATGCAGGAATGAGGTGTAATACCTACCTACCTGGGTCCAGCAGGCTTCCTCAATCCATGCTACCATTCCAGCGATGCCTCCTCTGTAGGGATGAGCTTCGAGTTCGAGTCGAACTCATGTTCGACTCGAACATTAGCTGTTCGCAAGTTCGCCGAACACCGAACAATTTGGGGTGTTCGCGGCAAATTCGAATGCCGCGGAACACCCTTTAAAAGTCTATGGGAGAAATCAAAAGTGCTAATTTTAAAGGCTTATATGCAAGTTATTGTCATAAAAAGTGTTTGGGGACCCGGGTCCTGCCCCAGGGGACATGTATCAATGCAAAAAAAAGTTTTAAAAACGGACGTTTTTTCAGGAGCAGTGATTTTAATAATGCTTAAAGTCAAACAATAAAAGTGTAATATCCCTTTAAATTTCGTACCTGGGGGGTGTCTATAGTATGCCTGTAAAGGGGCGCATGTTTCCTGTGTTTAGAACAGTCTGACAGCAAAATGACATTTGGAAGGAAAAAACACATTTAAAACTACCCGCGGCTATTGCATTGCCGACAATACACATAGAAGTTCATTGATAAAAACGGCATGGGAATTCCCCCCAGGGAAACCCCGAACCAAAATTAAAAAAAAAAAAAATGACGTGGGGGGGTCCCCCTAAATTCCATACCAGGCCCTTCAGGTCTGGTATGGATATTAAGGGGAACCCCGGCCAAAATTAAAAAAAAAAAAAATGACGTGGGGTTCCCCTAAATTCCATACCAGACCCTTCAGGTCTGGTATGGATTTTAAGGGGAACCCCGCGCCAAAAAAAAAAAAAAAAACGGCGTGGGGTTCCCCCAAAAATCCATACCAGACCCTTATCCGAGCACGCAACCTGGCAGGCCGCAGGAAAAGAGGGGGGGACGAGAGTGCGGCCCCCCCTCCTGAACCGTACCAGGCCACATGCCCTCAACATTGGGAGGGTGCTTTGGGGTAGCCCCCCAAAACACCTTGTCCCCATGTTGATGAGGACAAGGGCCTCATCCCCACAACCGTGGCCGGTGGTTGTGGGGGTCTGCGGGCGGGGGGCTTATCGGAATCTGGAAGCCCCCTTTAACAAGGGGACCCCCAGATCCCGGCCCCCCCCCTGTGTGAAATGGTAAGGGGGTACTTACCCCTACCATTTCACTAAAAAACTGTCAAAATAGTTAAAAATGACAAGAGACAGTTTTTGACAATTCCTTTATTTAAATGCTTCTTCTATCTTCCTTCATCTTCTTCTGGTTCTTCTGGCTCTTCTGGTTCTTCCTCCGGCGTTCTCGTCCAGCATCTTCTCTGCGGCGTCTTCTATCTTCTTCTCCTCGGGCCGCTCCGCACCCATGGCATGAGGGGAGGCTCCCGCTCTTCTCTTCATCTTCTTCTCTTCTTCATCTTCTTCATCTTCATCTTCTCTTCTTTTCTTCTGCGGGCCGCTCCGCATCCATGCATGGAGGGAGGCTCCCGCTGTGTGACGGCGTCTCCTCGTCTGACGGTTCTTAAATAATGGGGGGCGGGGCCACCCGGTGACCCCGCCCCCCTCTGACGCACGGGACATGACGGGACTTCCCTGTGGCATTCCCTGTGACGTCACAGGGAAGTCCCGTCAAGTCACCGTGCGTCAGAGGGGGGCAGGGTCACCGGGTGGCCCCGCCCCCCGTTATTTAAGAACCGTCAGACGAGGAGACGCCGTCACACAGCGGGAGCCTCCCTCCATGCATGGATGCGGAGCGGCCCGCAGAAGAAAAGAAGAGAAGATGAAGATGAAGAAGATGAAGAAGAGAAGAGGATGAAGAAGAAGATGAAGAGCGGGAGCCTCCCCTCATGCCATGGGTGCGGAGCGGCCCGAGGAGAAGAAGATAGAAGACGCCGCGGAGAAGATGCTGGACGAGAACGCCGGAGGAAGAACCAGAAGAGTCAGAAGAACCAGAAGAAGAAGAAGATGAAGGAAGATAGAAGAAGCATTTAAATAAAGGAATTGTCAAAAACTGTCTCTTGTCATTTTTAACTATTTTGACAGTTTTTTAGTGAAATGGTAGGGGTAAGTACCCCCTTACCATTTCACACAGGGGGGGGGCCGGGATCTGGGGGTCCCCTTGTTAAAGGGGGCTTCCAGATTCCGATAAGCCCCCCGCCCGCAGACCCCCACAACCACCGGCCACGGTTGTGGGGATGAGGCCCTTGTCCTCATCAACATGGGGACAAGGTGTTTTGGGGGGCTACCCCAAAGCACCCTCCCAATGTTGAGGGCATGTGGCCTGGTACGGTTCAGGAGGGGGGGGGCCGCACTCTCGTCCCCCCCTCTTTTCCTGCGGCCTGCCAGGTTGCGTGCTCGGATAAGGGTCTGGTATGGATTTTTGGGGGAACCCCACGCCGTTTTTTTTTTTTTTTTTGGCGCGGGGTTCCCCTTAAAATCCATACCAGACCTGAAGGGTCTGGTATGGAATTTAGGGGGAACCCCACGTCATTTTTTTTTTAAATTTTGGCCGGGGTTCCCCTTAATATCCATACCAGACCTGAAGGGCCTGGTATGGAATTTAGGGGGACCCCCCCACGTCATTTTTTTTTTTTTTAATTTTGGTTCGGGGTTTCCCTGGGGGGAATTCCCATGCCGTTTTTATCAATGAACTTCTATGTGTATTGTCGGCAATGCAATAGCCGCGGGTAGTTTTAAATGTGTTTTTTCCTTCCAAATGTCATTTTGCTGTCAGACTGTTCTAAACACAGGAAACATGCGCCCCTTTACAGGCATACTATAGACACCCCCCAGGTACGAAATTTAAAGGGATATTACACTTTTATTGTTTGACTTTAAGCATTATTAAAATCACTGCTCCTGAAAAAACGGCCGTTTTTAAAACTTTTTTTTGCATTGATCCATGTCCCCTGGGGCAGGACCCAGGTCCCCAAACACTTTTTATGACAATAACTTGCATATAAGCCTTTAAAATTAGCACTTTTGATTATTCATGTTCGTGTCCCATAGACTTTAACGGTGTTCGCGTGTTCGAGCGAACTTTTTTCCTGTTCGCATGTTCTGGTGCGAACCGAACAGGGGGGTGTTCGGCTCATCCCTACTCCTCTGCAATGCACAAATGCTTGCCTCCTCTTTGGGGTCCTTGGTGTCACCACGTACAATGCAGGGCTATAAATCCTACATTGTATGTGATGACCACCCACAGGCAGGATTGGCTCCCGTTGCTGTCAATCAAAGTCAGCTAGCCAATCAGGAGTGAGATGGGGGTGGGGCAGTACATGGCTCCTTGTCTGAATGGTCACAGGGAGCTGTGACTTGGTTCGGGTGCCCCCCATAGGTAGTTGCTTGCTGTGGGGGCACTCGACAGGAGGGAGGGGCCAGGAGCACAGAAGAGAGACCCGAGAAGAGAAGGATTTGGGCTGCTCTTTGCAAAACCACTGCACAGAGCACATAAGTATAGCATGTTTATTATTTTTATAGAAAAAAACACAAGACTTTATAATCAATTTAAGGCCTGGCTAGTAGGACTCAGGACTTGATATTTTGAGCCCTAGGCTAAATAATATCCTTGCACCTCTAATCTAAATGAGCATTAAACCCTGAAATATATCAGTCACCCATGGAGTGCATTGTTTACATTGGGTCAGCTTAGTGAGAAGAACCAGTAATGCATGACTATTGTGTAACACTAAAAGGCAGGAAGAAAAGCCTGCATATGTAATAAGCAAATACAGGGGGTCCCCGGGTTACGAACAGGATAGGGACTGTAGGTTTGTTCTTAAGTCGAATTTGTTTGTAAGTCGGAACAGTACCTTTTTTAAGTGCAAATCTAGTCTCAGAGACAGGATGTAAACCCAAATCAACAGAGAAAGGCAACCGGATGGCTGGGGTGGCATGGTTAGTTCAAATATGTTTTGTTTCTTTTATTTTTTTACTTTTTAATCACTTTTTTTTATTTGTATTTATTTGTAGCTTGTCGTTTACTTTTTTTTATTTTTGTATAATTTTCTTATTTTTAATATTATTTTTCTTATTCTTTACATTTTTTAATTTTTTTTTTTATTTTATTAATTTAATTATTACTTTATTTCTTATTTTTATTTTTTTTATCAATTTTTTTTTCACTTAACTTTATTGCTATCACACAGGAGGAAACAATTCCCTGTGTGATAGCAATTGGAGGTGACAGGTTCTCTTTATTGACCCTGTCACTTCCAAAACAGGAGTCCAGGATCACAGCTGAGCACAGCTCTCCCCTCTCACTATTTTCATGGCAGCAGCAACAGGAGACTGCAGAGAGGTACACTGTATGGCACAGCAGGGAGATGGATGGTGAAAGCAGCCATCAGAGGCCAGGCAGGCCGGCCGGCCGGGCGGCCGGCCGCGGTGCACCATCGCGGGGCAGCGGCGTAGGAAAGACCGGGGATCGTGGAGGCTTCGTAGGCCGCACAAGGCCTCGGCCACGACGGGCAGTTTCAGCGGCCTGGCAAGCCACCGGACCATACCAGGCCTGTGGATGGGCAGGCAGGAGGACGAAGGGGACCCGCAGCCAAGACAGGAACGGAGGAAAGGCTCAGGAGAGGAAGATTCGGCCAGCAGTGACGTCATTCGGGCCCCGTTCGTAAGTAGGGGTCGTTCGTAAGTCGGATGTTCGTAAGTCGGGGACCCCCTGTAATACATATATAAACATAAGCTATATCCAGATATAAGGTTTTAGAACAATAAACATACACTGATAAATTATTTACATTAAACTGATCTCTTATATATTTATAATAAAAGGATTCTGAAAAGACTCTCACTTTAACCACTTCATTACCGAGCCATAGTCATATGACGGCCTGAGATGGGATCTCCCATCCTGGGTGGCCGTCATATGACGTTCTGGGATTCCCAGCCGTCTAGGGGGCGCGCGCGCGCACGCCCGCGGCATTACTCGGGACCCGGTGTGTGTGTGTGATTGCCTGTTAACCGGGCCGGACCGTGGATCTGTGTGTGTAAACACACAGATCCACGTCCTGTCAGTTGAGAGGAGACCGATCTGTGTTCCCAGTACAGCGGAACACTGAATGGTCTCCTCCCCTTGTGCGTCCTCTCCCCCTACAGTTAGAATCACTCCCTTAGGAAACATAATTAACCCCTTGTGTCCCCCTAGTGGTTAACCCTTTCCCTGCCTGTTACATTTATACAGTAATCAATGCAATTTTATAGCATTGATCGCTGTATAAATGTGAATGGTGTCAAAAATGTGTCAAAAGTGTCCGATGTGTCCGCCATAATGTCGCAGTCACGAAAAAAAAAATCGCAGATCGCCTCTATTACTAGTAAAAAAAAAAATAAATAAATTTTTTTAAAAATGCCATAAATCTATCCCGTATTTTGTAGACGCTATAACTTTTGCGCAAACCAATCCATATACGCTTATTGCGATTTTTTTTACCAAATATATGTAGAAGGATATGTATCGGCCGAAACTGAGGAAAAAATGTATTTATTTTTTTTTAAATTGAGATATTTATTATAGCAAAAAGTAAAAAATATTGTGTTTTTTTCAAAATTGTTGCTCTTCTTTTGTTTATAGCGCAAAAAATAAAAACCGCAGAGGTGATCAAATACCACCAAAAGAAAGCTCTATTTGTGGGGAAAAAAGTACGTCAATTTTGTTTGGGTACAACGTCGCACAACCGCGCAATTCTCGTTTAAAGTGCGACAGCACTGAAAACTAAAAATTGGTCTGGGAAGGAAGGGGGTGAAAATGCCCTGTATTGAAGCGCTTAAATATACACAAATGTACATATCCAAGGCATTTTACTTGGTTTTACCTAATTATAAATTCCTTTTATTGTTGTATCTATGGAAGCAAGCCCGCATTTCTTTTATAGGCCCCACATGCCACTTTGACTTACCCAAAACTTAAAAACAAGGATCCTTGTGGTTTCACAGTTCCATAAACTTTAAACAATATCAGTCAACACATTCTACATGTAACTGATAACATAATTTGCTATTCATTTTATATTCTTATATACAATATTAAAGTGACAACATGTTCAGAGAGAAGCCTGCTGCCCCAGATGCTGCAGGGTGGCCCAGTTGAAGGTACTGTATATGGATAGGCGACCTTGCAATGGTTATAAACAGAGCTGACAATACACTTTCTGTTTTGTCAAGTGATATAAAACATATAGATTCTGTAAGTAGACATACTCAACAGACACTTTACACATACGTTCAAGCAGCCCATAGTGCATTGCAAACTTTTGCCCCCATATTGAGATAAATTAGACAGATGTTACCAATGTAACAAAGAAACTTTTCCACCAGCTTTGCCACCTGCAGAGTTTTTTGTGTTATTTATACCATGTTCACTGTCAGATATGGAATGCAAGTGTTACAATCACTAGTACTAGTACTAGAGAATAACATTTCTTCATACCTTGGCACCTTAGTGCTCTTTGTTGCGCTTATTCAAAAACTAGACAGACCATTAGAATACATCCTTTTATTAGTGTAGTTAAATCATTTATAGTGGAACTGTACTAAATTGGAGCACACAGAATTCTAGCCATAGATTTAACTTCTAGTATGCCCTCCTTGAGCCATGTGAGATATGCGCTCCCCGTTGCTGTTGCCATTTTCTCCCTGTCTTTTTTCTGTGAATCCTTGGAACACAGTTCCTGATGTGACCACTATGTCCCATGTCATTTTTGCCATTGTTCAGTACCTGAAACACGTTAGTGTTTTCTAACTGTAATGCAATTTTGTATACCATTATTGCATATGATATCTCAAAGACCAGTGAGGTACAAAGTGCAATTATCTATAGCAACTAATCAGATATTAGTTTGCTGTATTCAGATCATTTGAAGTAAACCCGTCATATATGATAAATATGAAGGCAGACATTGCTGACCTCCTTTGGAAAATGTTGATTGCCTGCTTTTTATGTTGACCCACTGACTTCCATAGATTCTAAGTTGCTGGCCTAGAACAAGTGTGCAGATCAGTAAAGTCAGAACTTCCTACGGGATATGCATATTTGTCTCAAGTCGGCAGATTAAAGTATTGAAGCTTAGAAAGGTGACCAGACAACTGGCAATTTCAGAAGGAGAGGTCAGCCTCCAGGTTTCTTTAATAGAAGTGTAGCACCCTCTACCAATAGGTAGGTGCTAGTAATGTTTTTTTTACTAGGAACTGTCATCACAGGAAAATTTAGGCAGGCCTATGCTGCAAGCTAGGCCTGTCTGTTTTGATCTGGGGACTGGGAGTGGTCAGAGTAGCAGTGGGTGTGACCATCTGTGCTCCAGTTCTGAGGCGCCTCCCCTGCTTCCAGGGAGAATATTCTAGAAGAGAGGGTGGGCCTAGAACTGGAGTGGCAGGCAGCTCATGTGGGAGCCCTGACCAATCCCCATCTGGCATTGGCAGGGGTGGGCCTCCTTTATAAGCTAAGGTAACATGCCACTGGGGGGAGATGTCGGCTGAGTGAAGTGAGGAATGGAATACTAGGCAGCAGGAGGAGGGCACCCCATCTGGGGGGTGTACCGATCGCAGGACAAGGCCCAGGGAGAGCTGTGAAGGAACTTTGCCTTTACACGGTCATTGACAATGTCTTTGTCACCACATGGTCATTGGTAAAGAACTCCTGGAGCAGAGGGGCAGGTAAAGCTGTCGGAACGTATGGTCCAGTCATGTTCCTCATCAAGGACACAGGGCAGTGGAAGGTCGGTGAATGATACCACAGTGGAGGGGTGGATGTGCAAAGAAGTCTGTGAGGGAACTTCTACACGGTCATTAGCAAAGTCTTCATCATTTACACAGTGAATGATGGGGAGTCCTGGATCAGAGGAGAGACTGTGGGGATATGTGTCAAGTCGATGTGGCCTGAGGGCACAGGATTTGCAAGCTGGGCTAGCTGGGAAATCCTGTGCCCTCAGCTAGCTGGGCTAGCTGGGAACAGTAGTCCACCATCCAATACAGAAATGCTTTTAAACTACTGGGTCTCTGGGGAGAGGTACTGCAGGCCTCAGGCCCAGTAGCAGCAAGCGACCAGAGCCTGCTTTTGGACTCATTCAGAGTGGGTCCTTCTAGTCTATAGAAGAGCATGTAACATTAATTTACCTCAGTATTAAGAAGTTTGTGCAGGAGGAAATAAGTTTTGAGCAGGAGGAGAAGAAATTCTGAGACCATCACTTTTACACGGTCAAAAGTGATGTCTTCATCTTTTACACGGTGACTGATGGGGAATTCTTAGAAGAAAAAGTCTGCGGGAGTGATGCAGAGGAGGAGCAACAGTCTGCATGTAGATGCTGGAGGAGATTCATACTCATTATAAATGCACATCCAATCTTTTGGCTGATATGACGGCAATTAAAGATTCTATAGGCATCCCATATCCCTATTCCCTATCCAAGTTGTACCCCCCAATAAAACAACAAAAAACAAAACCAGCAAAAGACTGTTCATGGTCTCTGTTATGCCGCGTACACACGACCGGTTTTTCCGTCAGAATAAACTCTGACGGTCTTTCCGACGGAGTTCCGACAGAGCTCCACTGAAAAGGACTTGCCTACACATGATCGCACCAAAGTCCGTTCGTTAAGAACGCGATGACATACGACGGGACTAGAAAAAGGAAGTTCAATAGCCAGTATAGCCAATAGCTGCCCTTGCATCGTTTTTGGTCCGTCGGAATAGCATACAGACGAACAGTTTTCCGGATAGGAATTGACTCCGTCGGAAAGATTTAAAACATGTTCTATTTCTAGGTCCGTCAGAATTTTTGAAAAAAAAAGTCCGATGAAGCCACACACGATCGACTATCCGATGAAATGATTCCGTCTGACCTTTTCTGCCGGAAAGTCCGGTCATGTGTACGCAGCATAAGTGATGTATGAAGTCTGGCAGCGGGGTGAATTGGTGGATTGTTTGTTAATAGCGGCAACTACATCGCTACAGAAGGTTTCCTTTAAAAAATACATTCCAATTGCTTTTTATACTGTTCTTTATAAATCATGATTGCACGACATTACTTAGCCTTATCAAATAAGTCTGATAGAATTTGGCTTGGAGTGGAGTTAAATTTGAATTGACGATGGATGTCTGGATGGATTTGTTTCTAAAACATAATGAATGGAAACATGAATAACAAAACCATAAATTAAAAATTGATTGCTGGCAGTTAATGGACCCACAATGGTTCAATATACTCTAGAAGTACATATGCAAAGTTGCCAAATGCTTTTAAAACACAGAAAATACCTAAGTGACTGCAGGTTTTCAGATGTTGATAAGCTATAAAGTACTTATTGCCTTATTTAAAGCCATCTCACAGATGAATTACATTTTTACGGCCCATGTTGTCCATCGCTGGTCTAATAGCACACATAGAAGTGCTGCATTTCAGAGCAAGGCATGTGGAACTACCCCTCATTCTGAGCTGTGTGCTGTTGCTAATCGCATTCTTTGATGAAGCAGCTTTCTGTAGCCTGCAGCTGGGAAGCTTTGATAGATACCCATCATTATTATTCTCCCTGATGTCATTACTAGCTGGCAGGAGGTGGTGAAGCACATTGCTGCACATCACATAATATGTGTAGAGCCTTGAAGCAGAGCAGAGGTCACAGATAACAGAAGCAGTGGATGCAGGAAGGATGCAGGGTACAGCATAGAGAAAGTGAGCAGGAAGCATACACACTGCAGTCTTCCATTCACCGCCAAACAGCAACGACCAAATCAAAATCACCTCTTGTCTCAGCAGCAGCCACTGGATCCTAATCCCTCCCAAATGTAAGTAAATCTTTGTCTAATCACAGGATGCTGCACAGACCACAGCTCCATCGATTACAGAAGAAAGACGACTTACATCTTTACATTTGCATGCTGAATAATGAATGTGCAACACAGAACTGCTGTAAACTCTCTCCTTTGTTGACGAATCACATAGCAAAAAAATGATAATTGATGTGTTTTATGCTAGGGAAGTGATGTCAAAATTTTAACCTATTTCATTACAATTTTTTACACTCATTTCCCAAGTCTTGCTTGCAAGGTGAATTCACCAAACAGCATGACCTTGCTCCACTGTCAGACTTATGTACCATGGTGGTGCAAAGGGCAGTGACCTCCAAGCTGCAAATCGCACCTAAGCAATAGGATATCTGCACATTCACCAACAAATTGCCATGTTGCTGGCACTCAGCACAATGTTCCCTCCAACGTATTAGCAGTGCACACCTAGTCACTAATCAGTTCCCTTTTTTTGGCAGAAAGAAGCACAATAGACACTCATTTTCAGAGATTTTCCAACAGATTGTAAATTGTACTATGTAAATAAACAGCTTTCATTGTGCATTGTTTCCTGCAGTCTAGACATGAATTCTTGTCTTGCAGGTGTTAACAAAATTTACATGGGATGGATTACTGTTTGTTATATTTTTACGTTGTTTAGGCTATAGATGGTATGTTTCCAAATTTGTAAATAGGTTTAAGGTGTCCGTTTATGAAGCAGTGATCAGCGGTGATCCCGAGGATCACCGCTGATCACAGTCGATAAACAGTTTATGAAACAGTGATAATCGGGGGAGAACATGTTTGAACTTGTTCTCCCTCCGATTATCTCTACACACGGAGAATCCTCATTGAATGACACAGAAAGGGCCAGTTTATGAAGCGGTGATCTCACCGCTTCACTGGTGATCTGAGTCAGAATTCACACTCCCAGGTTCACCAGCTCAGAGGTGGTGAATCTGGGAGTGAAGAGGAAATCTGGGGGGATCTGAGGGGGAAGGAGGAAGATTTTTAACTTCCTTATGCCTCGTTCAGACCCCCCAACACTGTAAGCATGTCCCCCTGTCATATTTATGTGTATACATATATATACATATATACATATAATGTGTATATGTATATATATATAATGTATGTGTATATACATGTATATATAATGTGTGTGTGTGTATACATATGTATATAATGTAGGGGGTCTCATTATTTTATTAACAGTAATTCACGCCGTCTGTCCGTGTATTGAGCGGTGATAATTTATCACTGCTTAATAAACTGACATCTCTGTATTTCTGGTGCTGTAATCTCGTAAAGTCTCACGAGATTCCAGTATCAGGAGCCTTTCTCCACTGTTGAAAGCATTTGTAGATCTCTTCACTCCTCCAAAGGTGAAGCGATCTACAAAGCTTCATAAACTGGCACACAGGGGAGAAAAATCTTCACTGTGAATGCCGGAGAATGAAGCAGTGAATAGATTTCACTGCTTCATAAACGGACACCTAAGTATTTGAGAGCAAATCTCTTTTATAACAACATAAGTTTCCTTCAATTTAGCTAGTTTCCATTAGATGATAGCATAACAGGAAGATACAGCAAGCTATCCCTTACTACTTGAGTTATATCTTCTGGTTTCTGGGTGGACTTCTAAAATCACCTACAGACAGTGAAAAGAACAGTTTGGGTAATTCCAGCTAAATGCTAGATCAATGCCGCGTACACACGGTCGGAATTTCCATCAACAAATGATCGATGTGAGCTTGTTGTCGGAAAATCTGACCGTGTGTATGCTCCATCGGACATTTGCTGCCGGAATTTCCGACAACAAATGTTTGAGAGCTGGTTCTCAAATTTTTCCACAACAAAACTTGTTGTCGGAAGTTCCGAGCGTGTGTACACAATTTCGACGCACAAAATTCCACGCATGCTCGGAATCAAGCAGAAGAGCCGCACTGGCTATTGAACTTCATTTTTCTCGGCTCGTCGTACGTGTCTGTACGTCATTGCGTTCTTGACGTTCGGAATTTCCGACAACATTTGTGTGTCCGTGTGTATGGAAGACAAGTTTGAGCCAACATCCGTCGGAAATAAATCCAGGATTTTGTTGTCGGAATGTCCGATCCTCTGTACGCGGCATTATTTTGGGTTTCTGGACTGATTTTAGATGCCATCTTCTGCCAGCAAAAAAGAACACATTGGTTGATTTGCAGATAAACCAATATTTATTTTGAGTTTCTAGACTGATGTCAGGTGTCATCTACTTTCAGCAAAAAATACACATTTGTCGATTTATGATTCAGTGCATGATTTTATCTGGTATTCTGGACAGGTTTTAGATGTCATCTGCTGCCATTGTCATCTGCTGCCATTGTCATCTGCGGTCGATTTCCAGTTAGGTACTTAAATTTAGTGATTTTGATCTCAATCTCCGAAATATAGAAATCATCCTGGAAGCAGGAAGATGATTAGACCAATGCCATTGGTTTTCATTGTTCGGCTATGGTTATTTGTGATTATTTATTATCCATACATTGTAAAGTGCTGCGCAAACTGTTGTCGCTTTATAAATCCTGTATAATAATAATTCAGAGACATTTGGATTTATTTTCTTTAGTTTGCTTTACACAGGCTGAGTGAGCATGCATTAACCACCCACTAGGAGGTGTGGGAATGCTACAGATGTCAAATGTATTTCAGTAAACCAGATAGCTTGTCTTTTCCACATGGTCATATGACATTGTAGTTTATCAGAAGAAGCATTCTCTTTGAAAGATATCCCTTCTACAACTTTTCTAGAGACAATTTTGGATACTTCACTTTCTGTGCAACAAACTGTCACAAGGACTAAGCCCAGGTTTACACTGCTCCCACATGAAAGTGGCGCAACTTCCGATACCACTTTGCCCTGGAACTTCAGTCCAACTTTGATCCTAATTAATGTGACTTCTTACACTCTATGGCATTGAAGTTGGTCAAAAGTAGTGCAGGAACCTTTTCTAAAGTTGGAACAACTTGTGTCAGATCAGTTGAGACAGCTCTCATAGGGAAACTTGAATTTGACGTGTCATGCGACGTGTGCTCTCACAAGTCGGATCCCATTTCGCACCGGTGTGAACTGGGCCTAATAGTGGGAGTGGAATAGAGACATAGACAATAAAAACTTCACATGGGTCCTAAATCTACCTTTCTCCATTCAAATCTACCAAGCAAGTTTTGTCTGGAGCTTTTTCTTGTTGCTTTTTTATATGCAATACTGGTCTTAAAAACGTGAAAGGAGTACAGTGGATGAGACCCATGTTGGCCATTGATGTTGTCGTTTGATTAAAGACCATAAATCATTCCTTTAAAGGCACATTGGCACTAAGTGTAAAGGCGTGTTTGACCCCTAGGGGTCGCATAAAGGAAGTGAGCGGCCATTGCATGTGGTGGTGAAAACACTCAGGATATAGTTTTTGTTAGAAGAACCATCACTGTGGAGGATTTCTCATTATTGATTATTGGACTTTTTCATTGTATATTTTTTTATTTATATTTTCACATATTGCAATATCACTGGAAAGTTTGTATTTTGGTATACAGGCATACCCCACTTTTAAGTACACAATGAGGTTTATTTACTAAAGCTGGAAAGTGCAAAATTAGGCTCCCTTCTGCATAGAAAACAATGAGCTTCTAACCCCAGATTGTTCAATTAAGCTTTGGTAATAAAACCTGGAAGCTCATTGGTTTCTATGCAGAAGTGAGCCTGATTTTGCACTTTCTAGCTTTAGTAAATAAACCCCATTGTGTACTTAAAAGTGGGGTATGCTTGTATTATTTATTGCAGTATCATCATTTTATAGTTTTCATACTGTTTTTTTTTAGACTTTTTTGCATTATTATTTTTAGATTCTTTATGGTATTTTCACTGGAAAGTTGTATTTTGGTATATTATTATTGCAGCACTGTCACACGTATACATTGATACTTAATAACTACACTTTTGTTGAGAAAAAAACATTCCCCTCTGGGTGATCTATGTACATTTAACGGGAAATTATTATACACAAATTTTTTGATTGTGCTCCCTTAAAATATTGCCATTCAGTGGATACCAGTGGGCTCAATAACCTACTCCATTTATGCAATCTCTGCATCTAAGTTTGGTGAACCCTCTCACCTGCCCTGTCCATTATGAACAGTCTTCTCCGTCACTGCTGTATTACAAACAATGGAAATTCTTGGCTTCTCCAAACCCTCTCCAGTAAATTTCTAAATTGTTTAACCACTTCAGCGTGGTGATCGCGAGTGCGGTGTGTCAGTCTGACACCCCGCATCTCCGATCGTGATAAGAAGTCTCTGTCAGAGGCTTCCTACCACGTGATCAGCTGTGACCAATCACAGCTGATCATCGCGAGAACCAGGAAGTGCCGGTAAACGGCATTTCTCGGTTCGCGCTGACAAGGAAAGCCGATCGGAGCCAATCAGCGGCTCTCCCTGTCAGAGGGGGGTCTGTGCTGATAATCAGCACATTGATTATCAGCAGAGCCCCCTCAGATGTGCCACAACACCTCAGATGTGCCCCCTCAGCTGTCAGTCAGTGCCCCAATTAAAACACAGCTCACAGTGCCCATCAAAGTGCCAATCAGTGCTCATATCAGTGCTAATCGGGGCCCACCATAGTGCCAGTCAGTGCCCATCTCTGTGCCCAGCAGTAAAACCTGTCAGTACCTCAACATCAGTGCTGCTCATCAGTGCCACCTGTCAGTGCCACCTGTCAGTGCCAATCAGTACCGCCTATCTGCCAATCAGTGCCGCCTGTCAGTGCCCATCACAGCCGCCTGTCAGTGCCCATCACAGCCGCCTGTCAGTGCCCATCACAGCCGCCTGTCAGTGCCCATCACAGCCGCCTGTCGGTGCCCATCAGTCCTGCCTGTCAGTGCCATCAGTGCTGCATATGAGTGCTGCCTATTGGTGCCCATCAGTGCTGCATATCAGTGCCGCCTATCAGTGCCCATTAATTCTACATATCAGTGCATCCTCATCAGTGCCGCCTCATCAGTGCCACCTCATCAGTGCCCGTCAGTGAAGGAGAAAACAAAATTTTTATAACCGAATCGAAGAAATACTTTTTTTTTTTTTTTTATTTTGTTCTGTTTTAGTTTGTTTAGCAAAAAATAAAAACCGCAGAGGTGATCAAATAACACCAAAAGAAAGCTCTATTTGTGGGAACAAAATGATAAAAATATTGTTTGGGTACAGTGTAGCATGACCGTGCAATTGTCATTCAAAGTGCGACAGCGCTGAAAGCTGAAAATTGTCCTGGGTGGAAAGGGGCGAAAGTGTCTGGTATTGAAGTGGTTAACCTCCCTGACGGTATTCCCGAGTGTGGCTCGGGGTTAAATTTCAGCACCATTAGCGGTAACCCCGAGCCTCAGGATTACATCTCAGGATCCTGGTGCAGGTTACTTACCTTGTCCTCAGGATCCTGCAATGTCCCCCCACGGTGTCTGCGGCCTCCGTCCTCCTCTGAAGCCTCTGTATGCCAGGCTCCGTTCCCTGCGAGCATCGTGACGCACGGGGGCGGAGCCTGGCGGCAAATTCAAAAAATGTAAAAATCATTACACATACATTACTATAATATTACAGTACTGTATGAAATTATTTCACATCCCTTTTATCCCCAATGCTTTGGCCCATGCCCTGCATGCAGTTTTATATTATATATACTGTTCTTTCTGCCTGGAAACTTGAGATTGTCCATAGCAACCAAAAAGTGTCCCTTTACGTCAAAAGTGGATTTAGACCAGCTAGAAAACAGCGATAGTAAATTAGAACACTTGCAGAATTGAGTGATAGTGAATTGTGGGGAAATTGATTTTATTATTATTATATTATTATTTTTTTAAATTATTTATATTTATTTATTATATTATAATTTATGATTTTGTGTTTCAAACTTCATCATACCCGGGATATCTACTAGACTCTTGGTGGACAGATCTAAGTGTGTTATTGCTAAGAACTACAGGCCTACAATATAAAACGCCTAATTTCTATGCAAAATAATTGTACTGCTTTGAGACGCAAAAATCTGAAATAATCATACCGCCAGGGAGGTTAAGAAGGCAAGATGGGAACTCCGGCAGGGAGAACCAGTGAAATATTTTTTCCTATCAGCATTAGTTAAAACTGAATTATCTGCTTTGGGTTTAATCACCTTTATGTTTTTTGAGTTCTAAATGAAGAAATTATTTTTTCATGCCTGTGAAATTTGATATAGCCTTTGAAGCTGTCAAGGTTGTGATAGCACAGAGGGTTATAATCAATCAAGAATTGCAATAAAATACCATAGTATCTTGAAAGTCAAGTCAAACAAACAAATCAATAAAAGTTACTTACAGCTCCACACATTGCAAGCTTTGTGACTTGCCTTTGGTACAAATATATTTATCTACACTGTCTAAAAAGCTGTTTGCATTTGATTTAGAAGGTACAGTGGGGACGGAAAGTATTCAGACCCCCTTAAATTTTTCACTCTTTGTTATATTGCAGCCATTTGCTAAAATCATTTTAGTTCATTTTTTTTGCTCATTAATGTACACACAGCACCCCATATTGACAGAAAAACACAGAATTGTTGACTATTTTGCAGATTTATTAAAAAAGAAAAACTGAAATATCACATGGTCCTAAGTATTCAGACCTATTGCTCAGTATTTAGTAGAAGCACCCTTTTGATCTAATACAGCCATGAGTCTTTTTGGGAAAGATGCAACAAGTTTTTCACACCTGGATTTGTGGATCCTCTGCCATTCCACCTTGCATATCCTCTCCAGTTCTGTCAGGTTGGATGGTAAACGTTGGTGGACAGCCATTTTTAGGTCTCTCCAGAGATGCTCAATTGGGTTTAAGTCAGGGCTCTGGCTGGGCCATTCAAGAACAGTCACGGAGTTGTTGTGAAGCCACTCCTTCATTATTTTAGTTGTGTGCTTAGGGTCATTGTCTTGTTGGAAGGTAAACCTTCGGCCCAGTTTGAGGTCCTGAGCACTCTGGAGAAGGTTTTCATCCAGGATATCCCTGTACTTGGCCGCATTCATCTTTCCCTCGATTGCAACCAGTCGTTCTGTCCCTGCAGCTGAAAAACACCCCCACAGCATGATGCTGCCACCCCCATGCTTCACTGTTGGGACCGTATTGGACAGGTGATGAACAGTGCCTGGTTTTCTCCACACATACTGCTTAGAATTAAGGCCATAAAGTTCTATCTTAGTCTCATCAGACCAGAGAATCTTATTTCTCACCATCTTGGAGTCCTTCAGGTGTTTTTTAGCAAACTCCATGCGGGCTTTCATGTGTCTTGCACTGTGGAGAGGCTTCCGTCGGGCCACTCTGTCATAAAGCCTCGACTGATGGAGGGCTGCAGTGATGGTTGACTTTCTACAACTTTCTCCCATCTCCTGACTGCATCTCTGGAGCTCAGCCACAGTGATCATTGGGTTCTTCTTTACCTCTCTCACCAAGGCTCTTCTCCCCCGATAACTCAGTTTGGCTGGACGGCCAGCTCTAGGAAGGGTTCTGGTCGTCCCAAACATCTTCCATTTAAGGATTATGGAGGCCACTGTGCTCTTAGGAACCTTAAGTGCAGCAGAAATTATTTTGTAACCTTGGCCAGATCTGTGCCTTGCCACAATTCTTTCTCTGAGCTCTTCAGGCAGTTCCTTTGATCTCATGATTCTCATTTGCTCTGACATGCACTGTGAGCTGTAAGGTCTTCTATAGACAGGTGTGTGGCTTTCCTAATCAAGTCCAATCAGTATAATCAAACACAGCTGGAGTTAAATATATGAGTGTCACAGCACAGGGTCTGAAAGCTTAGGACCATGTGATATTTCAGTTTTTCTTTTTTAATAAATCTGCAAAAATGTCAACAATTCTGTTTTTCTGTCAATATGGGGTGCTGTGTGTACATTAATGAGGAAAAAAATGAGCTTAAATGATTTTAGCAAATGGCTGCAATATAACAAAGAGTGAAAAATTTAAGGGGGTCTGAATACTTTCCGTCCCCACTGTATATCCTAACAATACCTTGAAGGACCACTATCATACATTTTTTTGCATATAACTATATGTGGCTGGTACTATTCAGTAAATGAATTATTTCATATGGCTTTATTTATATTTTTTTTCAACATTTACATGCAGACCATGCTGCAAGTGTCTGAGACTGGACAAGTGGTAACACTGCTAGGCTTATTTATTATAATCCACTTTTGTGACAGATTTATACTTGTTTCCAGTCTCTCTCACTATCACTTTTGATGAATAGTTTGGCCAACATGTAAATGTAAAGGCTAAAATGTAAGTTAAAGTGGAACGATACTGCATCTGAGCACCGCAAACCAAAAGCGCTATTGAATTTATTTTTAATATTCAAAGCAAACTCATCCATCCATCCATGTCTCCATGCTTTATTTTGCTGATAAATCACTTTGAAAACACCCCCTAGCATTTCAGGCCGTGTCCATCATGGGTAAGGGCAGATGATCAAATGATTCATGTTGCATTTACTTCCTGGAATCCATCTGCCTTTAGCTCAGGCCTGCAGGCAGGATGGCATGCTTAGTTGAGAAAACCTCTTCTCCACTCCTTAACCACTTGCCGATCAGCCGCCTTCATTATACTTCGGCAGGCCAGCACAATCCTGCGAGCCGTCGTAGCTATACGTCGGCTCCTTTAAGCGGGATAGCAGGTGCACGTGCCCGCTGCACTGCGGGGGTGCCAAAGCTCGTGACCGGCGGTCGTGATGACCATCGGCCACGAGCGATTGCAGGGATGAGAGGCATAACAGGGATGTGTGTGTAAACACACACACAGTGGCGTAGCGTGGGGGGTGGAGGGGGTGCTGTGGCCCCGGGCGCGATATTTAGGGGGGCGCCAGTATGTGTCACTGGCTGCCTCCTCCTAATTTCTAATTTTGTGTCCCACGGGCTCCGGCCGCCATGTTAAGTGTCCGGCTCCCTGTGATTGGGTGTATGGGGGTCATGTGAGGCGTCCCGCCTCCGCACATGACCCCCATACGCCCAATCACAGGGCGCTGGATACTGAACATGGCAGCAAGCAGAGTGCAGGGGAGAGAAGAAAGTGAGCCGCCGCTGTGTTCTCCTCATCCGGATCGATGCAGCCAGGATAAGAAGGTGAGTGAGAGTCATGTTACTGGGAGGGGGAGGGGGAGGGGGGCGAGAGAGAGAGACTGTAGGCAGGACAATGTAGTGTAGTATAGTATGGAGGTCAGTGTAGTGGTCACTATGGGGGGCAGTGTAGTGGACAGTATAGTGTAGTATAGTGGTTAGTGTAGTATAGTATAGTGGTTAGTGTAGTATAGTATAGTGGTTAGCATAGTGGTCAGTATAGTGTAGTTTAGTATGGAGGTCAGTGTAGTGTAGTGGACAGTGTAGTATGGTGGTCAGTATAGTGTAGTATAGTGGTCAGTGTAGTATGGTGGACAGTGTAGTGTAGTATGGTGGACAGTGTAGTATGGTGGACAGTGTAGTATGGTGGTCAGTGTAGTATGGTGGTCAGTGTAGTATGGTGGTCAGTGTAGTATAGTGGACAGTGTAGTATAGTGGACAGTGTAGTATGGTGGTCAGTGTTGTGGTTAGTGTAGTGGTCAGTGTAGTGTAGTGGTCAGTGTAGTGTAGTGTAGTATAGTGGTCAGTGTAGTAGTTAGTGTAGTGGTCAGTGTAGTATAGTGGTCAGTATAGTGTAGTATAGTGGACAGTGTAGTATGGTGGTCAGTATAGTGTAGTATAGTGGACAGTGTAGTGGACAGTGTAGTATGGTGGTCAGTGTAGAATAGTGGTCAGTGTAGTGTAGTATAGTGGTCAGTGTAGTGTAGTATAGTGGACAGTGTAGTATGGTGGTCAGTGTAGTATGGTGGTCAGTGTAGTATGGTGGACAGTGTAGTATGGTGGACAGTGTGGTATGGTGGACAGTCTAGTATGGTGGTCAGTGTAGTATAGTGGACAGTGTAGTATGGTGGTCAGTGTAGTGTAGTGTAGTGGTTAGTGTAGTGGTTAGTGTAGTGTGGTGTAGTGGTCAGTGTAGTGTAGTATAGTGGTCAGTGTAGTGGTTAGTGTAGTGGACAGTGTAGTATAGTGGTCAGTGTAGTATAGTGGTCAGTGTAGTATGGTGGACAGTGTAGTATGGTGGACAGTGTAGTATGGTGGTCAGTGTAGTATAGTGGACAGTGTAGTATAGTGGTCAGTGTAGTATAGTGGACAGTGTAGTATGGTGGACAGTGTAGTATGGTGGTCAGTGTAGTATGGTGGTCAGTGTAGTGTAGTATAGTGGTCAGTGTAGTGGTTAGTGTAGTGGACAGTGTAGTATAGTGGACAGTGTAGTATGGTGGTCAGTGTAGTATAGTGGTCAGTGTAGTATGGTGGTCAGTGTAGTATGGTGGTCAGTGTAGTATGGTGGTCAGTGTAGTATGGTGGTCAGTGTAGTATGGTGGACAGTGTAGTATGGTGGACAGTGTAGTATGGTGGTCAGTGTAGTATAGTGGTCAGTGTAGTGGTTAGTGTAGTGGTCAGTGTAGTGGTCAGTGTAGTGTAGTATAGTGGTCAGTGTAGTGGTTAGTGTAGTGGACAGTGTAGTATGGTGGTCAGTGTAGTATAGTGGTCAGTGTAGTATAGTGGTCAGTGTAGTATGGTGGTCAGTGTAGTATAGTGGACAGTGTAGTATGGTGGTCAGTATAGTGTAGTGTAGTGGTTAGTGTAGTGGACAGTGTAGTATGGTGGACAGTGTAGTATGGTGGTCAGTGTAGTATGGTGTTCAGTATAGTATAGTGGACAGTGTAGTGTAGTATAGTGGACAGTGTAGTATAGTGGACAGTGTAGTATAGTGGTCAGTGTAGTATGGTGGTCAGTATAGTGTAGTGTAGCGGACAGTGTAGTGTAGCGGACAGTGTAGTATGGTGGTCAGTATAGTGTAGTATAGTGGACAGTGTAGTATGGTGGTCAGTATAGTGTAGTATAGTGGTCAGTGTAGTATGGTGGTCAAGTGTAGTGTAGTATAGTGGACAGTGTAATGTAGTATAGTGGACAGTGTAGTATGGTGGTCAAGTGTAGTATAGTGGACAGTGTAGTGTAGTATAGTGGACAGTGTAGTATGGTGGTCAGTATAGTGTAGTATAGTGGTCAGTGTAGTATGGTGGTCAAGTGTAGTGTAGTATAGTGGTCAGTGTAATGTAGTATAGTGGACAGTGTAGTATAGTGGACAGTGTAGTATAGTGGACAGTGTAGTATGGTGGTCAGTATAGTATAGTGGTCAGTGTAGTATGGTGGTCAAGTGTAGTGTAGTATAGTGGTCAGTGTAGTGTAGTATAGTGGACAGTGTAGTATAGTGGACAGTGTAGTGTAGTGTAGTATAGTGGACAGTGTAGTATGGTGGTCAGTGTAGTGGTCAGTGTAGTGGTAAGTGTAATATAGTGGACAGTATAGTATAGTGGTCAATATAGTATAGTGGTCAGTGTAGTGGTCAGTATAGTATAGTGGTCAGTGTAGTGGACAATGTAGTGTAGTGGACAGTGCAGTTCTCAGTGTAGTGGTCAGTATAGGAATCAGGTAGGTCAGTACTATTGTATTTGAAGGGACTCAGGGATAGCTAAAAGTCCGCAGGTTGGGGGGGGGGGGGCGCAAATTACTTGCCTTGCCCCGGGTGCTGACAACCCACGCTACGACACTGCACACACATCCCTGTTCTGTTACATAGTTACATAGTTAGTCAGATTGAAAAAAGACACAAGTTCATCCAGTTCAACCTTAAAAACAATAAATAAATAAAATAAAAAATACCATACAATCCAATATACCCAATTTTATACCCACAGTTGATCCAGAGGAAGGCAAAAAAAAACACAGCAGAGCATGCTCCAATTTGCTACAGCAGGGGAAAAAATACCTTCCTGATCCCCCAAGAGGCAATCGGATTTTCCCTGGATCAACTTTACCTATAAATGTTAGTTATACGCAGTTATATTATGTACATTTAGGAAAGTATCCAGGCCTTTCTTAAAGCAATCTACTGAGCTGGCCAGAACCACCTCTGGCGGGAGTCTATTCCACATTTTCACAGCTCTTACTGTGAAGAAACCTTTCCATATTTGGAGATGAAATCTCTTTTCCTCTAGACGTAAAGAGTGCCCCCGTGTCCTCTGGGTTGACCGTAAAGAGAATAACTCAACACCAAGTTCACTATAGGGACCTCTTATATATTTGAACATGTTGATCATATTCCCCCTTATTCTCCTCTTCTCAAGAGAGAATAAATTCAGTTCCTCTAATCTTTCCTCAAAGCTGAGCTCCTCCATGCCTCTTATGAGTTTGGTTGCCCTTCTCTGCACTTCCAGTCCCCCAGTATCCTTTTTGAGAACTGGTGCCCAAAACTGAACTGCATATTCCAGATGAGGTCTTACTAATGATTTGTACAGGGGCAAAATGATATCTCTCTCTCTGGAGTCTATACCTCTCTTAATACAAGACAGGACTTTGCTCGCTTTGAAAACCGCAGCTTGGCATTGCATGCTATTATTGAGCTTATGATCTACCAGAACCCCCAGATCCTTCTCCACCACGGATTAACCACTACTCTCTGAATTCTGTCTTTTAGCCAGTTTTCTATCCATTTACAAACTGATATTTCCAGGCCTGTAGACTTTACCTTACACGTGAGCCGCGTGTGAGGAACTGTGTTGAACGCTTTTGCAAAATCCAAGTATACCATGTCCACAGCCACCACTCTGTCCAAGGTTTTACTTACCTCCTCATAAAAAGAAATTAGGTTTGTCTGACAACTTCTGTCTTTCATGAATCCATGCTGTCCATTGCTTAAAATGTTTTTTTTCCAGGAAGAACTCGTCTATGTGGTCTTTTATTAAACACTCCAGTATCTTCCCGACTGTTCTGAGAGGAGATGCAGATCGAGAGTTTCTAATAGCTAGGAACGACGATCTGTCATCTCCTATAGTCAGTCCCCTCCCCCTACAGTTAGAACACACAGTCAGGGAACACAGTTAACCCCTTGATCGCCCCCTAGTGTTAACCCCTTCCCTGCCAGTGACATTTGTATAGTAATATGTGCATTTTTATAGCACTGATCGCTGTATAATTGTCAATCGTCCCAAAAATGTGTCAAAAGTGTCCGATGTGTTTTACCGACATTACTGGTAAAAAAAAAAATAATAATAAAAATGCCATAAATCTATCTCCTATTTTGTAGACGCAATAACTTTTGTGCAAACCAATTAATATACGCTTATTGTGATTTTTATTACCAAAAATATGTAGAAGAATACATATTGGCCTAAACTGAGAAAAAATTTAGCTTTTTTTTAAAAAAAATTGGGGATATTTATTATAGCAAAAAGTACAAAATATTGTGTTTTTTTCAAAATTGTCGCTCTTTTTTTCTTTATAGTGCAAAAAATAAAAACCGCAGAGATGATCAAATACCACCAATAGAAAGCTCTATTTGTGGGAAAAAAAGGGGCGTCAATTTTGTTCGGGTACAGCATTGCACGACTGCGCGATTGTCAGTTAAAGCGACGTTGTGCCGTATCGCAAAAAGTGCTCTGGTAATTGAGCAGCCAAATCTTCCGGGGCTGAAATGGTTAACCCAATCACCAAATTGTGCCCTGTTCCCTGGTAAAAAAAAAAAATTGTGCCCGTTAATGAAATGGAAGGTGAATTATATTCCCATTTTGCTTGTCGGTACAATCTGTCCCAAATTCGTAATACATTTCTAGTTAAGTTTGGGGGGGTTTCCATTTAGTGTTTTAGTGTAAGTAAACCCTCCTATCATTTTCAGCCAAGGAAGCTGCCATCTTTGCCTCTGTTTAATCTACAACTGCCATGATGCTGCACATGTGATCAGTTATTACACCAGCCATTGGATGGTTTGACAGTTTTGTTGAGAGCACAACCAATAGGAGTGTTACATACCCGTCACGTGTCAGAAATGAAACTGGTAAATGGATGTATTTACTTCCGCTTTAAGACTACTGGGATGTATGACATAATTTGCCTAGGCCTAAAACCAGGAAATAACAAAATAAATGTAAAAAATTGTTAAAACGAGGAAATATGATATACTTTCCTAGCTATTTACTAATGCTAGCAGCATAAGGATTACAAATAGTTAATGCTTATTGAGAGAGTGAAGTTCCACTTTAAGGATCTTGAAAAAAAGAAACAACACAGTTGAGTATTGTTCGTATTCAACTGTATTGTTGTAAGTGTGATAATACAGCTCCAGGCTCCTTCAGAAAAAAATAAAAGTCAGCAGCTACAAATACTGTAGCTGCTCATTTTTAATATTAGGGCACTTACCTATCCAGGAATCCAGCGGTGTCCTCACCCAAGCCGATTTCTCAATGCATTACAAATCAGCTAGTCATAAAATGAATTACATTTACTTTATTTGACTTGTATATAATTTTCTCGTGATCACCTCCAGATTGAACAAGGCTTTTAACTGCCACTAGATAGGACTACAGCCTCTTGCCTTTCTGTGCATTGCAGCATCCCCATTCCGTAGTACAACAGCTTGCTGTATTCAGTGTTTCCAGGTAGTGGTGGTGGCATATCAAAGGTGCAGATAATCTCAACAGACCCCAAGGTTGGTTTTACATGGGCTGATTTCTGCTACAGATTAGACATGTGCATACTGAAATATTTTGTTTCGGAATTTCATTATCATCCGAAAAATAAATTTATTTAGTTACTCCCGAAATTCGTTTTTATTTATTTCGTTTTTCATTAAAAATTGCAGTCGTTCGAAAATCCAAATTAATTGCAAATAAACAGCAAAGGGAAAGGAAAGACAGATTCTGGTGGTAGGGGACTTAATTCTTAGAAGGACAGAGAGGGCAATCTGTAACCAAGACCTGAAGCGCAGAACAGTATGTTGTCTACCGGGCGCTCGGGTTCGGCACATCACGGATCTTGTGGACAGATTACTGGGAGGGGCTGGGGAAGACCCGGCTGTCATGGTGCACGTTGGCATCAATGACAAAGTCAGAGGCAGATGGAGTGTCCTAAAGAACGATTTTAGGGACTTAGGAGCTACATTGAGGAAAAGGACCTCCAAGGTAGTATTCTCAGGAATACTACCGGTACATCGAGTCACACCAGAAAGGCAGAGGGAGATTAGGGAAGTAAACAAGTGGCTGAAGAGCTGGTGTAGTAAGGAGGGGTTTGGGTTCCTGGAGGACTGGGCCGACTTCTCAGTCGGTAACCGGTACTATAGAAGGGACGGACTGCACCTAAATGAGGAGGGTGCAGATCTGCTGGGAATGAAGATGGCCAAAAAGTTAGAGGGGTTTTTAAACTAGGCGATGGGGGGGAGGGTCCAGAGACAGAGATAGCCAGCGTGGAAGATATTCCAGAGGGTAGTATTGGGGGCATTAGTGGTAGGTTAACCAAAGCACAAAAACACAAGGTGAGTATAGTAGCAAGTCCTAGTTGCAATCTCGAAACACCCAATACGAGGACAATATGTGACCGGTCTAAACTATGTGGCATGTTCACCAATGCCAGGAGCATGGCGGACAAGATGGGTGAACTAGAGATACTGTTGTACAAGGAGGATTTGAATTTTGTGGGAATTTCAGAGACCTGGTTCAACATCTCTCATGATTGGCTGGCAAACATTCAAGGGTATACCCTATACCGCAAGGATAGAGAGGGTAAAAAAAGGGGGAGGGGTATGCCTATATCAAGAATAATGTACAAGTGAATGTGAGAGATGACATCACTGAGGGAGCTAGAGAGGAGGTGGAATCCTTATGGGTAGAGCTCCAAAGAGATGAAGCTAAGGGGAAAATAATACTGGGAGTATGCTATAGGCCCCCTAACCTGAGGGAGGAAGTGGAGACGGATCTCCTATCACAAATTGGATTAGCAGCAAGGATGGGAAGTATTATCATAATGGGGGATTTTAATTATCCAGACATAGACTGGGCGGAGGGAACCGCGCATTCATTTAAGGCTCGCCAGTTCCTTAATGTCTTGCAGGACAATTTTATGGGTCAGATGGTAGACGCACCAACTAGAAATAAAACATTACTGGATATACTGATTACCAATAATACAGACCTGATCACGGATGTGGAAATACGGGGCAATTTAGGTAACAGCGATCACAGGTCAATTAGTTTTAGTATAAATCACACAAATAGGAAACATAAAGGGAATACAAAGACACTGAATTTCAAAAGAGCCAACTTCCCTAAACTACAAACCTTGCTAAAAGGCATAAATTGGGATAAAATATTAGGAACAAAGAACACGGAGGAGAGATGGGTTTGCTTTAAGAGTATATTAAATAAGGGCATTAGCCAATGTATCCCATTGGATAATAAATTTAAAAGAGCGAGCATCGATGGCTTAACTCCAATGTAAAAATGCATATAAAAGCAAAGGAGAAGGCCTTCAAAAAATACAAGGTTGAGGGATCATCCTCAGCATTCAGACTTTATAAAGAATGCAACAAGAAATGTAAGGGTGCAATTAGGACAACTAAGATACAACTTGAAAGACACATAGCGGAGGAGAGCAAAAAAAATCCCAAGAAATTCTTTAAGTATGTAAACAGTAAAAAAGGAGGACAGACCATATTGGCCCCATAAAGAATGAGGAAGGACATCTGGTTACAAAGGATGGGGAGATGGCAAAGGTATTGAATTTATTCTTCTCCTCAGTCTTCACGAGTGAATTGGGGGGCTTCAGTAACCAAAACTGCAGTGTTTATCCTCATGACACAACACAGGAAGCACCTCCATGGTTAACAGAGGACAGAATTAAAATTAGACTTGAGAAACTTAACATTAATAAATCACCGGGATCAGATAGCTTGCATCCGAGGGTACTTAGGGAACTCAGTCAAGTGATTGCCAGACCGTTGTTCCTAATTTTTACAAAAAGTCTACTGACTGGAATGGTACCAGCTGATGGGAGAAAAGCCAATGTAGCACCAATATTTAAAAAGGGCCCAAAATACATCCCTGGGAATTACAGACCAGTTAACCTAACATCAATAGTATGTAAACTCTTGGAGGAGATGATAAAGGGACTATATACAAGATTTTAGTAGTAAGAACGGTATCATTAGCAGTAATCAGCATGGATTCATGAAGAATCGTTCTTGCCAAACCAATCTATTAACCTTCTATGAGGAGGTGAGTTGCCATCTAGATAAAGGAAGGCCCGTAGACATGGTGTATCTGGATTTTGCAAAAGCATTTGACACAGTTCCCCATAAACGTTTACTGTACAAAATAAGGTCCGTTGGCATGGACCATAGGGTGAGTACATGGATTGAAAACTGGCTACAAGGGTGAGTTCAGAGGGTGGTGATAAATGGGGAGTACTCAGAATGGTCAGGGGTGGGTAGTGGGGTTCCCCAGGGTTCTGTGCTGGGACCAATCCTATTTAGTTTGTTCATAAACGACCTGGAGGATGGGATAAACAGTTCAATCTCTGTATTTGCAGACGATAATAAGCTAAGCAGGGCAATAACTTCTCAGCAGGATGTGGAAACCTTGCAAAAAGACCTGAACAAATTAATGGGGTGGGCGAATACACGGCAAATGAGGTTCAATGTAGTAAAATGTAAAATAATGCATTTGGGTGGCAAAAATATGAATGCAATCTATACACTGGGGGGAAAACCTCTGGGGGAATCTAGGATGGAAAAGGACCTGGGGGTCCTAGTAGATGATAGGCTCAGCAATGGCATGCAATGCCAAGCTGCTGCTAACAAAGCAAACAGAATATTGGCATGCATTAAAAGGGGGATCAACTCCAGAGATAAAACGATAATTCTCCCACTCTACAAGGCTCTGGTCCGGCCGCACCTGGAGTATGCTGTCCAGTTCTGGGCACCAGTCCTCAGGAAGGATGTACTGGAAATGGAGCGAGTACAAAGAAGGGCAACAAAGCTAATAAAGGGTCTGGAGGATCTTAGTTATGGGGAAAGGTTGCGAGCACTGAACTTATTCTCTCTGGAGAAGAGACGCTTGAGAGGGGATATGATTTCAATTTACAAATACTGTACTGGTGACCCCACAATAGGGATAAAACTTTTTCGCAGAAGAGAGTTTAATAAGACTCGTGGCCACTCATTACAATTAGAAGAAAAGAGGTTTAACCTTAAACTACGTAGAGGGCTCTTTACTGTAAGAGAGACAAGGATGTGGAATTCCCTTCCACAGGCGGTGGTCTCAGCGGGGAGCATTGATAGCTTCAAGAAACTATTAGATAATCACCTGAATGACTGCAACATACAGGGATATACAATGTAATACTGACACATAATCACACACATAGGTTGGACTTGATGGACTTGTGTCTTTTTTCAACCTCACCTACTATGTAACTATGTAACTATGTAACTAATTAAGGTTGAATCTGTCATTGAAGGCTTATGGTGTCTGTCGAATGTTCAAAGAAGATTCGACGGAGCAGCTAAACTGTACGACGCCATATAGTTTACCTGCTCCGTCAAATCTTCTTAGAACTTTCAACAGACACCATAAGCCAAAGTATGTGTTTACTTAGTTATAGCTATTTTACTGCTCCTCCTCTTTGGTTACAATCAGCCAATAACATTCATCATCATCATTATTTTTATTTTACTTCCCCCACCCAATTCCAGCAGCAATCTTTTCTCCCCTACGTCGAATCTTTTCTCTCTACCTTGAATCTTTTCTCTCTACGTCAAATCTTTTCTCTCTACGTCTCTCTATGTAGAATAATCTTGGACTAATAGACTTAAGTTTAGGCATATTCGACCACAGGTTTGATGAACACAGATTGTTATTGTCAGCATCATGTCGAATCTCCTATCTATATCGAACTGTTTTAGCAAAGAAAACGAAAATAAAGCATTTGTTTATGTCGGATCTTTCGTTTTTCGGATTCTGCACTTTCGTTATCGTTTGTTAAAACGATAACGAAAATACCTAAAATTTGGACGAAAATGCATTCGGACGAAAACGAATGCACATGTCTACTACAGATTAGTCTATCTCAGGCATTGTTAGTGGGCCTCCTAGAGGTTAGGAAATGGGTACATGCTAGGAAGCAAATTGTATGCCTGGTGTAGCAATATTGACTATAATTGCAACGAACAACTATTCCCTGCCCTATCTGTGTACTATATTATCCCTCTAGTGCCCAGCGTTATCAAACTGACATCATGTTTGTGAGACCAACCAAAAGGATTGTGGGATTGGTAGTTCCAATAGACGGCTGTTCCCCTGCATGACTATGCATCCAGTCTACATATCCCAGGAATCTTTGCTACCACCAGGGAGATTGCTGGGAGGAACTATAAAAGAAACCAGAGACCCGCCTTGCGCTATCTTCCTCCTGGGCCTGGTGTGTGAAGGACCTCTCCATGCAGGGAGAGTGAGGTCAAGGCCTACCACACGGTCCACAGCATTCCTACCTGACCGAGAAGGGGTCCAGCGATGCCTGCTGTTTATCAGACATTTGTTCAGCACCATCTCCACAGTGCAGCTACTCACGCTTCGTGCTCCGTGAGGGGGATCATCACAAGTGGATCTGCAGCCAGATTGTCCATTCGGAAGTCGCTAGCTGGAAGGCGTTGAATCGGCCTGGTCGTTGGTGAAAGGGCCATTGCCCATCTTTACAAACCTTTCCTTTGTTTCATTGGGACATTGTGCACAGACAGCTTTACCTTGGGAACACTTCACTGCAAATTCATTTGAACACTGTACATAATTCTCTTTAGCTACAGTCATCACAAGATATACTACCACTCTGTTACTACACCCTATTGGATACAATTAATGAGCTCCGACTGCCGGTGAAGACCATCAGATCTGCAACGGGGACATTCTGTCATTGCTACTTAATGGGCCCTTACACCATCCATGTTTAGCTGCATCTCTCTTTAGGATCAGAGGTTAAACAGGCAGGCCTGGGTTTCTCTTTCTAGAAGTACTGTCAGTATTGCTCGTGACTAAACAGGAATGTGGATTTGTGTGTGTTAACTCCCTCCCTGCCAGTGACATTTATACAGTAAGTAGTGCATATTTATAGCACTGATCGCTGTATAAATGTCAATGGTCCCAATATAGTGTCAAAAGTGTCCGATATGTCCGCCGCAGAATCATAGTCATGATAAAAATCGCCACCATTACGAGTAAAAAATATAACGATAATAAAAAGGTCATTAATCTATCCCCTATTTTGTAGGCGCTATAACTTTTGCGCAAACCAATCAATATACGCTTATTGCGACTTTTTTTTACCAAAAATATGTAGAAGAATACATATCGGCCTAAACTGAGAAAAAAATGTGTAAAATAAAAATAAAAATTTGGGATATTTATTATAGCAAAAGTAAAAAATATTTCAAACTTGTTGCCCTTTTTTTGTTTATAGCGCAAAAAATAAAAACCGTAGATGTGATCAAATACCACCAAAAGAAAGCTCTATTTGTGGGGAAAAAAAGGGACATACATTTTGTACAGTGGGTACAGTGTTGCATGACCGCTTAATTGTCATTCAAAATGTTACAGCGCTGAAAGTTGAAAATTGGCCTGGGCAGGAAGGGGGTGAAAATGCCCTGTATTGAAGTGGTTAACTTGTTTATCCTTTCAGGTTATGCCCAAGTGGTATTCTACTGTACATAGGTGTATATAATATTCTGTTGTTGCTTTCTGTCTCAGTTGACATTTCTTAAGTGGTCATTCGACTGAGTTTGAGCTGCTATCCCAAACTCAGTTGAACCATTACCTCTTTGTACAACCACACCTTAACTGAAGTATTCCAGTAAATGTTAATAGAATATAAACACATTGAGTGTTGTCTTATTATTTAAAGGTATTGCAATGATGTCTGAACCCAGAGTGTCAGGTGGGTTGAAAGGTTCACAGGGTCATGGCGATGCAGATGAGCAGGTAAATCCAAGCAGTCCCCTAGGGGGCCATGCTACACTGGCATATATGGAACACCACCTGGCATTCCTGTATGCGAGTCTGATGGTGTCCCAAGTATGTCACTGGAAGGTTTGTTAAAAGACATGTTTTATTAGAACAGATTTTTTCTGCTATTTTCTTCAGCCCCTTTCTTATTATCTTATAAAGGTAAAGAAGCTAAAAATGAACCTGCACTTTGGCCATACATGTCAAAATAACACGTTCACTTTAATTCTGGCCTCCAGTAAAACTCCTACTTACCTCCCTCTCACTCCCTTGTTGCTCTGTCCACCAATGGGAGCAATGAGAAGTAGCCCAGGGTAAGTTGTGTCTTGGTAATTACTCAATGCAGATTCCCCAATCATTAGGCATCAGAGATGCCATAAAAGAGAAAAGTGAATCAATGTCCCATCTCCCCCCAACCTCCCTCATACCCAGAAGTATCAGTGATGGGAAGGTGAGTATAACTTTCTGCAGGAGATGGCATTAGAGTGATCCTGTTGTTTTGTCCTGCGTGGGCAAAGAACAGGTTCACTTGAATGGTGGATTTAAATTAAAGAGGCTGAGGGAAAAAACTGGAAGAATTTGTATTACATATAACACAGGTGCAAAACCTTTTTTTTGGGGTGGGGGGCAAGATTATAAACTATACAATATATTTAGATGCAGAAAACATAACAATAAGGCTAGGTATACTAAAGCTGGTCATACACTCATAGATTTCTTTTATTCAGACTGCGGGTGCGAAAACAGCATGGATGGACAGATCCCCCCCCCTGTGACTATTGTATTCTGACAGCCAGCATCTCCTGCTGTCAGAATACCCAAACATCTGCATCTGATTGTATATAGGGGCTGTTCGACTGGCAATTTTTCTTCCAGCTTCTTTGATTTTTCTATTGAAGGATATCGGGCAGATTAGTGCTGACAGAGACAATCACTGATTAAATTTTGGCAAGTTCATTAAGAACTTGAGCTGAAATGTGCTTAGTACATGGCCAGCTTTAGCTAAATTTCAGCTTGCTCTAGGGAAGGTTAGAAAATAGAAGGTAAAAAAAACCTGATTGCTACAGGCAACACGGATGGTTTATTTCCTTTGGTCTAAACCCAGAGAAGCTGAACTGCTGGATCTTGACTATTTTGGCTGAGGGGGACAAGCTTCTCATTATAAGCAGACTAATCCTTCAGGTTTTCTTATGATACTTGGGATCTTTCGAAATGTGAAGAGTGAACATATGGATGTTTATGATGTATCCCCTGAAGCTGTTTGGGTGCCTATCTGCCTGTACTGCAATGCCGACATCACCAGAGACTTGGGATAAGGAATACGCTTCAAGAAGCACGGAATAATATGATGTATCAAGCTCTAATGCGAGTAATGAAAACCCAAGGCCCAAGAACAGGGATTTCATCAAGGGGGATCAAAGCTTCCCCGAGTGCAAGAGAAGCAATGTTATAGTTGTGGTGAAATTGGACACTGAATGCCCAAAGGCTGGAATCAGTCCCCAACTACTCACTGAAGTTCTAAAAGCCTTTCAGAAGCTGCTCTTTCAAAAGCGGGAAACTCCAAGAGATCTCAGTGAAGGAGCTAGTTGAGAGTCCCAAGGGAAAACTGCTCTCTAAAGCTAAGAAGGAAAAACAGAAGTTGTCTACTACCATCCCCCCCCCCCCCAGCCTGTTAAAAATAAAAAAAAAAACCCTCAGGGAAGGAAAGACAGATGTGAGAAATCAATGCACACCCTTCTGACCGTGATATTAAACCGACTCCACCACACTCAAAGAAGCAGATTAGGACCCAGCCAGAAATCTGCCAAAGAACTTAGTCGGGCCTTCTCTGATAGTCTCAATTCAAGTGGAAGGTATCTCTACTCAAGCTTTGTTGGATACAGAAGCTCAAGTGACTTTGCTGTATCGGGACTTCTACAACAAGTACCTAAAGCACATCCCTTTGTGTAAACTCGAAGAGTTGGAGATTTGGGGGATAGGTACTTATAAGTGCCCATATGACGAGTATATCCCTATCAAGAAAAACTTTGATACCTCCTTGGCAGGAAAACCGGAAACTTTTGACACCTTAGCCATTGTTTGTCCCCAACCTCCTGGAGCAGGCCGCAATTCTCTACTAATAGGTACCAACACCAATTTGGTAAGGAGACCGCTCACCCCATTGGCCTTGGAAGGCACTCCAGTAGGGAAGATCCATTCTAAAGCTTTTCAGTGTGTGCTGCAGGAAAAGAAGGCCCCTGCGGAAGGAGTAGGAAGACTATGGCAGTTGAATACACAAGAAAAGGTGTTGCAGCCTGGTGAAAGAACCTACAGGAAGGCCACTGTTAAACTATCATGGGATCAACTGGGTCCCTATGTGGTGGTAGAAGCTGATCCACTGGGAAATGGGGGGAGAATTCCTGTCAGTGTGAGGAATGTAACTAGCCATCCAGTCAGCCTGAAGCCTCTTATGGTGATTGTAAAAGTAAGTGCTGCTATCCCGGTAACAGGGATGATCTGGTCCAGAAGGAAAATAGAAGAGAGACCACTGTTCAATGCCCAAATATGTCCCTCAAATGGGAAGTGAGGATTAAAGCTCAGTTAGCCAGGTGGGAGGAAATTTTTTCCAAGATTGACTTTGATGTGGGTTGCGCCAAGAGTGCCCAACACCGAATTCAGCTGAGTGAAGATAAGCCCTTCCGAGAGAGATCCCCTTGTGTGACTTGGAGGACCTTTGGGAACAGTTGGCTGAACTGAAGAAATTGGGAGTCATTAGATAATCCAGGAGCCCTTATGCCTCGCCTATCGTGGTCGTGAGGAAGAAAAATGGGTCCCTCTGGATGTGTATTGACTATCGAACCTTGAATCAGAGGACTATCCCAGATCAGTACACAACTCCCCGTATAGAAGAGGCCCAGCAATGCCTAGCGGGAGCTAAGTGGTTTAGTGTGCTAGATTTGAAGAGTGGATATTATCAGATACCCATGCACCTGGATGACCGAGAGAAGACAGTTTTTATCAGTCCTCTAGGACTATATACCTTGTTTACAGAGCGCAGATCGCAGACCTGCCGTCTTTCTCCTCTCTTATTTGACGGCTGCAGCGGCCCTGCCCACTGCAGCCGTCAAATAAGAGAGGAGAAAGACGGCAGGTCTGCGATCTGCGCTCTGTAAACAAGGTATATAGTCCTAGAGGACTGATAAAAACTGTCTTCTCATGCAAGGAAGGAGAAAAACGGCGGGTCACCTGCGCTCTGTAAACAAGGTATATAGCTGCATTTTTTTTATAAAGCACAGTCACAGGGGGACATTAGATTCATGAACCAAGAGGATAATGTAAATTGTACCCTGTGGGTTAACAAACACTTTAAGAAACACAAGAAGCTCTAAGCTTAAAAGGGGCATGAGTTTCTTTGGCACATTTGTCATGCATAGGGCAGCTCTATAAATTAATTGATGCCGCATGTGCTAAAATGATATTGCGTGAAATTAGTGCATAAACATGACTCCCAATGTCATGCTACAGTAGTGAGAGTGGGGGCTTAAAGTGGTTTGTTATATCTGTGCAAAAAGTGCAAAAAAAATCAAAAAAATCAGAGCTGTCCTGTGCATACTTCCTGTACTATCTCAAAGAGCCTAATTAGCCCTCTTGGTCTTCTATTGGACTTTAAAATAATTAGCAGAAATAGGAGATTGAGAGGGTTTGAGTAGTTTAGCAAAAAACAACTCAGTCCACAAAAATGTTGTGTGTTGTCAGTCCACAATATGAGTTGAGTGCATTGATATAGGTATTTTTCTGTAATTTCAGGGTCTTTGAAGGGATAAAACATAGTAAAATATGCATGCATTGCAGAGATACAGTATATAGTATATGTTTTTATAGTCCTGATAGCCCTTAGATGTTTTAATATCACTCTAAAACAGTCTCAATGACACAATTTTATCCAGTTTTCAAGTAGCAGAAAACACCTCCATTGGCTATTAACTCATGCTACACGATTGAAAACCTTTTCAATGACCTTAACCGCTTGCCGATCAGCCGCCGCAGTTATACTGCGGCAGGTTGGCTTGGCTGCGTAAATCACCGTACCGGTACGGCGGTCTCTTTAATCGCCGGAGCCGATGCCACCGGCCACCCGCGATTGCTCCAGAGAGCCAGAACGATGATCTGTCAATGATCTGTCCCCCCACAGTTAGAAACATCTCCCAGGGAACACATTTAACCCCTTGATCTCCCCCTAGTGTTAACACCTTCCCTGCCAGTGTCATTTATACAGTGATCACTGCATTTCTATAGCACTGATCGCTGTATAAATGTCACTGGTCCCAAAAAAGTGTCAAAAATGTCCGATCTGTCCGCAGTCCTGCTAAAAATCGCTAATAACCCCCATTACTAGTAAAAAATAAAGAATAATGAAAATGCCATAAATATATCCCCTATAACTTTTGCGCAAACTAATCAATATATGCTTATTGTGTTTTTATTTTTACCAAAAATATGTAGAAGAATACATATTGGCTTAAACTGATGAAGAAATTATTTTTTTTTACTTTTTGGGGGGAATATTTATTCTAGCAAAAAGTAAAAAATATTGTGTTTTTTTCAAAATTGAAGGTCTTTTTTTGTTCATAGCGCAAAAAATAAAAACTGCAGAGGTGATCAAATACCACCAAAAGAAAGCTCTATTTGTGGGAAAAAAAGGACATCCATTTTGTTTGAGTACAGCGTCGCACAACCGCACAATTGTCAGTTAAAGCGACGCAGTGCCGTATCGCAAAAAATGTCCTGGTCATTAAGGGGTAAATCCTTCCGGGGCTGAAGTGGTTAAGTATACATTGAAGCAGCTGGTATCCTTAAAAAACCAAATATATCTACTCCAGTAATGATATCTGTTACCAACAGACTAACACAGAGTTCACAGGTTTATTTTAGAAAGCCATGGCGTTATTCTGGAATAAATAATTCCTCAATGTAAGTAGGTTAGACTCATAGGTGGAATAGACAAATGACATAGATAATATGATAAATAGGATGATTCTTCACTGTCAAAACCAATGTCTTATAATCAATTACAACCTGCTTGTATTACAACACAGATTATTATCAGTAGTTGAAGTAGCAACTGTTCTGCTGAATATTATATGAAACATGTAAATAACCGCTGCATAGTCTTGGCTCTTAACAAGTAATTCTGTCCATAAAGCTGGCCACAGATGGGTAGAATTTCCAACGAAAATTCTTATTACATCTGTGGGTCAAATCGTTGTTCATTTTCGACCGCAGCAACGAGAAAATTCGAAGCAGCAGGATGTAAAATGTGTATGTGGTTTTCATTTGGTAGAGTCTATTCATTCCAAAATCAAATGTTAAAAGAAAACAAAATCTTTAGAACAATTGAATGTTCTGAGAACTTGCATATGAATTTTCCTACATCATACAATTGTCTTGTACAGATTTACCAAAACCATATAATATGAGGTCAAACCTAAACACTTTGAATTTGTATGCAATCACACAGCTCCTTGCACTACATAGTTAAAGGTAACTCTAAAGGAAATTGAGTAGGAAAATTGTATAATGTATGGCCAGCCAACTTTTCCTAGGAAATTTTTGTTTGATATTCTATCCATCTATGGCTAGCTTAAAGGGTTTGTATACTTTGTATACCCTTGTGGTTTTTCACCTTAATGCATTCTATGAAGAACCTCCTGTGCTGCAGCAGCCCCCCCAGAACCCCCCTTTTCCTTACCTGAACCCAGTCTTTCCAGCTCGGGTCCTGATTGGATAGATTGAGAGCAGCGCAGCCATAGACTCTCGCTGCTGTCAATCAATAATACGGGAGCCGGGGGCCGGGGCTGAGTCCTGCTTTCTGTGTCAATAGGCACAGCAGCAGGACAAGGGACCGTGCCTGCATGAGTGCCCCGAGGGAGAGCAACTCTCCAACGGGGCACTCGAGAACAGGAGGAGCCAGGAGCACCAGAAGAGGAGCCCCTCTGTGTAATGTAAAGTAGCACACGCTCATAGACATAATGTCCTGAGGTCACACTACCTGCGTTTGGGACATTACATCTGTGCATTTACAGTACTAACAGCGGTGCATAGCTGCGTAGAGTTGCCTTCACCTATTCATGTCTATGGGTGGCTGTATACAACGCCATTCCCAGAACTAAAAATACAACACTTGTTTATGCTGCACAGGCAAATGCACCCGTGGGCATGTAACCTAATATGAACTGTAACACATATACACAACCTGCTCACTTAAATCTGAAATCATTCATTTATTTTTTGGAATCTAAAGTGATCTAATGATCAGTGCCCTGATTATCAATGTAAACAATGTACTGACAGTCTTGACAGTTAACGACTCTCCTTTCCTCACACAGACACAGCGTGGGACTGCCGATAACCGACAAGTCTGTTTACATGTGATCACATGGTAAAAGGTCGCTGTGTTTGGCCCTTTACTGTGATCTGTGATCAGCTGTGTCTGAAAGAGGGGGCACCCCTGGGGGCATGCAGGAGGCAAGGTTCTGGGAGGTTGTCCATGGACACCCTCCTAGAACTGGAAGCAAAGGGCTCGGATGTTGGAGAGTCAGGGGGGGCCATCATGGTTTCTTGCAATTGGGCCCTGAAGGTTCTAGTTACACCTCTGGTGGGAAGTTCAGTATGAATTTCCTAAGATGCAATCCTGTGAAAGCAATCTCCCACTCTAAAGCCAAATTCACATTTCACCTATCTGAAATTGTGGGCAAAATCACACAATTCCAGATTACATGAGAATCATAGCAAAACACGTGTTTGGGTACAAACTACAAAAGTGCCAAAAGTTGCGCTGAAAAAACACATGACGCCCCACGCCTGAAAAGGTGTAGTAAGTTATTTGGAATGTTTGTCGCACATAGGGTACCCCACTCAAGTAAATGGGTTGCCCTATTTGTGACCTGCGTAAACACGGCAAAAATGCGCAAAGGAAAAAACGTGAGCTGAAATGCATGAAGTTTGGCGCTAAAAAAAAAAAAAAAAAAAAGGAACATGAGCTACTTTGCTGCATTTGTCATGTGTAGAACAGTACATTGAAATGAATGAACTGCCCTATGCATGTGGTGCAAAAGCGTCATGTCATGATTTTGCATGCGTTAATGGAACTCTACATGTGAATGCCTAACAACATCTCTCTGCCTCTGTCCTCATCCACACATGAATAACTTTAATAGGCAGTAAAAATTTAAGCAGAAAAAAACTGAAGGAACACTATTGCTTTCGGTATGTGTCCCCGCCAGGAGCGTATAGGACGGAGCTTTTTGCAGTACTACTGGCTTCAGTTTTCTCAGGTAGACTTCCTATCAGTACTGCAAAAGCTCCAATAACACAACAGATAACTTTAAGATTTGGGTTTTCCATGAAAGTTCTTTAGGTACGTGGACATTTTTAGGGGAATCTTTACTTTTCTCTCTAGAGGATACAGAAAAAAGTAGGAATCACTGCACACAGTCATGTTAAAGAATGCAGCTAAACTAAAAGGAAAGCAATGATTATTGTTTTGGGTAACATTTTACTAACAACGCCTGCTTATCAGGAAACAAGACCATTAGATGCCTAAGCAATGCCCAGACTCATCCACACACAGATGTCATAAAATGGCAAGAATGCCAGTGCTTTGTAATGTACTGGACTGTAATGGAGTTCACTGTGTAGACGGAAAAGGAACACATGGGGGCACCAGCTAAGTGCAGCTTCAATGGGTTTATTACTATTAAAAGCCACATGCAAACTCACAGAAATATAAAATCTAGGAGCTTATCTGCAGCCATGCCACATTGGATGGAAGCCGTCCACCAGAAGAGCTGCTTGTGACAGCAAACGGCGCGTTGTCAGTGAGGAAATTAACTCCAATGTTCCAGGAGGCAAGGAGAGCCACTGTGGGACACAAGGCAGGATGTGAGTTCTGAAATGTGTCACCATAGCAACCAGCCCGCCCCAGGTGTGACATCTCATCCTGCCTTGTGTCCCACAGTGGCTCTCCTCACCTCCTGGAACATTGGACTTGGCTTCCTCACTGATAATGCGCTGTTTGCTGTCACAAGCAGCTCCTCTGGTGGACGGCTTCCACCCAATGATTTTATATCTCTAAGTTTGTATTTGGCTTTTTAATTGTAATAAACCCATTGATGCTACACTTGTGTTCCTTTTTTGTTATTTCAGAGATTTGTTCTTGTCTCAGGTGGAGCTGCCTACCGAAGTACAACACCCTTCCTATGGGATTTTTATGAACTTCTTATGAACATTGTATGAACTACCTATGCTACACAAACATATCCTTACATTTATCTAGGGGGGTAGAGGCTAACTCATGTGGATGGGGCATTAGCATATGTTTGCTCCACAATTTCAATTACTGACTGTGTAGACGGGGCTGCAAGAAGGAAAAAGGGAAAATTGTATACTCACCTTTCCGTAATTTTCCTTTCCTGGTGCATCTTCATGGCAGCATACAATCACCCACCCTTCTGAGGTGACATATGTATATATATATATATATATACAGAGAATACTGGGACGGGGGTCTACTCATTAATTTATAGCTATGTGGTCCTATCAGGTTGTGGGGGCGGAGTCACAACCCATATGTATGCTGACATGATGCACCAGGAAAACCTACTTTATATCTACTTTAAGAAAAATCTTCCAAAAGTATAACTAGTGAAAGGCATAAACCAATGAGATGTGCTGGTTATAATATATTTCAGTCCTCTTCTGCCCATGGGATATACTTTCTTGATTTTGGTATACTGCTCTATGTTATGAATAATAGGACTTAAACAAATAAATAAAATAAGGACAGTAAGTGAGAAATTCAAATTTTTACAGTTTCCACTCAAACAATCGTAGAGGGGAATTTTTCCATGCCAATATCTGTTCTGGTGACAACTGTGTAAGAGTTTGATATAATTTGTATAGATTTCCTCGTCCTGTTGCACCCCCTGGAATGGAAGTGAAGGGAGATCTCCCAAAAAGCAAATAAATAAAAAAAAAAACTGCTGGGGTTTTAATGTGGATGTAGCACCCAGTTGCTTTGGCCAATTGATAGGAGATCAATTGATTTCACCCTAAGTCTGGAATTGCTGCACTTCTCTCTTCTGTCGCTGGGTGGCTGGGTACCTGGTGACATCAGATAATATAAGGGCGATGCATGGACAGGTTAAGAGTATATGGGGTGTTACAGCCAATAGGCAGAGGTTTTCTTGGCCCCTTGGCCTGCCTGGGAGAACCTACAGTCAGGTCCATAAATATTGGGACATCGACACAATTCTAATCTTTTTGGCTCTATACACCACCACAATGGATTTGGAATGAAACAAACAAGACATGCTTTAACTGCAGACTTTCAGCTTTAATTTGAGGGTATTTACATCCAAATCAGGTGAACGGTGTAGGAATTACAACAGTTTGTATATGTGCCTCCCACTTTTTAAGGGACCAAAAGTAATGGGACAGATTAACGATCATCCATCAAACTTTCACTTTTTAATACTTGATTGCAAATCCTTTGCAGTCAATTACAGCCTGAAGTCTGGAACGCATAGACATCACCAGACGCTGGGTTTCATCCCTGGTGATGTTCTGCCAGGCCTCTACTGCAACTGTCTTCAGTTCCTGCTTGTTCTTGGGGAATTTTCCCTTCAGTTTTGTCTTCAGCAAGTGAAATGCATGCTCAATCAGATTCAGGTCAGGTGATTGACTTGGCTATTGCATAACATCCCACTTATTTCCCTTAAAAAACTCTTTGGTTGCTTTCGCAGTATGCTTCGGGTCAAGTTGATCTTGGTCTCATCTGTCCATAGGATGTTGTTGCAGAACTATGAAGGCTTTTTTAGATGTTGTTTGGCAAACTCTAATCTGGCCTTCCTGTTTTTGAGGCTCACCAATGGTTTACATCTTGTGGTGAACCCTCTGTATTCATTCTGGTGAAGTCTTCTCTTGATTGTTGACTTTGACACACATACACCTACCTCCTGGAGAGTGTTCTTGATCTGGCCAACTGTTGTGAAGGCTGTTTTCTTCTCCAGGGAAAGAATTCTTCGGTCATCCACCACAGTTGTTTTCTGCGGTCTTCTGCGTCTTTTGGCGTTGCTGAGCTCACCAATGCGTTCTTTCTTTTTAAGGATGTTCCAAACAGTTGATTTGGCCACACCTAATGTTTTTGCTATCTCTCTGATGAGTTTGTTTTGTTTTTTCAGCCTAATGATGGCTTGCTTCACTGATAGTGACAGCTCTTTGGATCTCATATTGAGAGTTGACAGCAACAGATTCCAAATGCAAATAGCACACTTGAAATGAACTCTGGACCTTTTATCTGCTCCTTGTAAATGGGATAATGAGGGAATAACACACATCTGGCCATGGAACAGCCGAGCAGCCAATTGTCCCATTACTTTTGGTCCCTTATAAAGTTGGAGGCACATATACAAACTGTTGTAATTCCTACACCCTTCACCTGATTTGGATGTAAATACCCTCAAATTAAAGCTGAAAGTCTGCAGTTAAAGCACATCTTGTTTGTTTCATTTCAAATCCATTTTGGTGGTGTATAGAGCCAAAAAGATTAGAATTGTGTCTATGTCCCAATATTTATGGACCTGACTGTATATATTTGGGTGGAGTCAGGTGATTGGGGTTCTGTGCCACCAGGACAGCAGTCTGGGTGGACGTGTGTTTAGCTGCCCGGGCTGCTAGGCTGGATTTTGGGCCTATCCCAGGCACATCTGGCTGCTAGGCTGTGTAGCATAGGGTTGGGATTGGGGCTTGCAGTCCAACCAGAAGTGACGGTTCTGCCGGCCGGAGAACCTGTCGTGGTCGGTGGTAGAGGGGAAGCTGTCGCCACTAAGGGACCATCCACCTTGTTACCAGGGACCACAGTGAGTAGCTGAAGCAAATACTGGAGCAGTATTCTCACCAACCAGGGTCGGTGAAGAATCGGGGAAACTTCAGCAGGTGCCAAGCCAGCGATCCAGCCAGTGGGGTGACGCTTGAAGAGTATATGGAGTGCCAAGCTAGGGTCCAGCAGGGAAGAGGGGGTGATGCTTGAGGAAGATACTAAAGAAAGAAGATTAGAAGGGCTCACAGGATTCAGTGGCAATGAATCAGCAAGTCTAGTGAGAGAGCCTGGGATCTCAGTGGGCTGAGAATCTACAAGAAGCGATTGTATAAAAGTCAAGGAGTTTGTTACCATTTGTGTTAGGAACTGTTCTAAGACTGTTGCCATAGGAGACAGTGCTCCTACAAATGCAGATGTGGTGCCTTGCTGGGTGCCTTTTCCTGCATGGCTGTCTTCCTGTAGAAGTCTTGGAGTCTGCCAATTGACATTGCAACTACCTAAGAGTGTCCTGGCCCTAAACCCTCTCGCACAGTTCTGTTCAAGAGAAAATAAATCTCTTTGCATTTAAGAAGTGTCTGGTGCCCATGAATCTACCTTACATCACACCCACTATGCCTTGCAACCCACTCTATACAAAAGGATATCAGCTATTCTTGGCTCTGGGGGTTCTCATTAGACTAAAGGAGGCCTGGGACCTTGCTACATGGATATGTATGCAAAACACTGCATATGAAAACTGAACTCCAGTTTACTCTGATTTCACTGCACACTGTGAGCTTCTCACAGTATGCATTAGAAGCTGTAGCATGTCAGAGCCAGCCTCATTTCCTGGCTGGAGGACTTCCAACATCATCTAGTCTTTTCCTCACCAGTTTTACTGGACTGCCCCTTTCATTCATCGGATATAAGTTCTTTCAATCATGGAGGGTCGGATTTACATGGGATATTACCAAGGGTGGTCTGCATGCAAATTTATTCTTTCTAGGAACACCCACCCATCAAGTCATTTTTATGTTGGTATAACTCCTCCTTAGAGCAAACCACTACTTGTATCAGGGCTGAGGGCTATTGAGAGGCAGGGTGCTGTGATGTTTTCTCAGTATTGTATTTGTAGTATTTGTATAGCACTCAGTTGGCCCCTCCCACCAGCCAAGTCCCATCATGCCTCTGCCTTTGGGAGTCATGCTTGTAACTATCAGTCTTGCAATGCCTCATGGGACTTGTAGTTTTGCAACAGCTGGAGGGCCATATGCTGATCACCAATGGCATAGAGAAATACAGAGACCCAGTGATGATGTAATGAAAACAGAAAGATTTTAGTTAATATTTTGCGGAGGAGGGAAAGGAGGAATCAGAGGCAAAATATAAGTGATTAAACTGTGGTCTTAAAACTTTGAAATAAAAAGTTTTTGTGTTATGTGTTTATTAAACGGTAAGTTCTTTATGCTTCTCTTTGCCGTCACTGCCAATGTCTTGATCATTCTTCAGCTCCACATATGTCATTTTAGGAAGCAGGAAACAGACTTTTGAAGGTTTGGATGTTGCTTTTCCTTTTTCCGTGACAATGACATTCAGAACTACTAAGTGGATTTCTTTTATGTCCCTGTAAATCTTCCTGAATTCCTAGAGAGACGGACTCATTAGTCCAAATAAAACTACTCTGCAGACGTTTGGTTAATGTCATGCTTGTAAACATTAAAATATAATGGTTTCAGATGGAGGAGCTGGCTCAGGCAAAGCTATGGTTTGTACATAGGCTGCGGGATGTAAGAAAAGTCCTGCAAGCAGCATCTTTGGCATGGCTCCCAACTGTCCCTGATTTCGAGGGACTGTCCCTGATTTGGAACATTGTCCCTCTGTACCTCATTCCTCCTCATTTGTCCCTCATTTTGGTCTGATCTATATAGTTGTATATAAAATGCACTATTTATCTATCGATAAGTGTTTTACAGTGCTAAACCTTTCATCTAATTTCTAAATTGCTGCATTCGTAAATGTCAAAAGACAATATAAAGGAATAGTAATGGGAAAAAAAATCATTTGTGGGTTTAAAGAGGAAGTAGGAGGGTGGGAAGTGGTGGGTTTGCTTCCCTTTTTTATTTACCTGCAAAGGTAAAGCATAATGGGCCACTATGCATCGCTAGCGGACATCGCAGGCACAGGCCACGTGCATTGGTTCCGTCACGCCACGGGCACATGCACATGCCTCCTATAGCTCTTAAAGCGGCCAATGTACACCTACAGCGGTTTGCGCAGCCATGCCAATCTGCCACAGTATAATGACGGCGGTTCGTCGGCAAGAGGTTAAAGTGGATGTAAATCCTCTCCTATACCCAGTGAAGTGAACAGCCTTAGACGATACAGAGAGATGAAACAAATCTCCCTACATAGGTTTTACATGTATATTTGCAGTCTTTCCGTTTCTACATTCTTTAGGAGGTGCACATTGTGTCAGAAATCTTTCTTCCTCTTTCAGAAGTGGGAGGGGAGTCTGGGCTTACACTGTGTGAGAGCTGATTGGAGGAAAGGCACACACCCCCACTCCACATAGGCAGAGAAATGAAGAAACATGCAGAGCTATATTATGAATACACAAGCTCCCTGCTTATCTCCCTCTAAGCTCCCTCCCTGACACAAATTTCCAGCTACTGTTTTTTCATGTGTCATAGAGCTTGGCAGAAGTGACTCTGCTGATAACAGAGGAATGGAGCAGCAAAAAGACATGGCACTTAGAGCTTAGGAGAGAGATGAGTAAATACTACAGATATACGTGCTTAGGTCAAATTTCATGATTGGGGTTTACAACTACTTTAATGCAAGAGGCATGTGTACTTCTACTGGAATCTTGGTGTGCTTTATATACCGTATTTATCAGCGTATAACATGCACAGGCGTATAACACGCACATTCATTTTAAGAGGGAAGTTTCAGGAAAAAACATAAATTATAAATAAGAAACTTTGAAGCAAAATAAGGGTCAGTGCCCATCTGCAGCCTCACCATTGCCATCAATGCTGCCTGATCAGTGCCCATCTGTGACCTCACAAGTGCCATCAATGCAGCCTCATCAGTCCACATCAATGCAGCCTCACTGTTGCCATCAATGCAGTAGCCTCACCATTGCCATCAATGCAGCAGCCTTTACCATTGCCATCAGTGCAGTCTGATCGATGCCCATCTGCAGCCTAGAGGGGACAGGGAGGGGGGCAGGACGAGCGCCGACAGATTACATACAGTGAGAATTTCCTATGATAGACAGAACAGTGGTCCAATGGTGGCCCAGGAGACGGGACTTCCTGTTACAGAGGCCGCCAAGTAAACAGGAGATTCTCACTGTATGTAATCTGACGGCGCTCGTCCCACCCCCCTCTCTGTCCCCTCCGAGGCAGCTAAAATTGAAGTATCGGCGCATAACACGCACACGCTATTTGCAGCCGATTTTCATGGTGAAAAAGTGAGTGTTATACGCCAATAAATACAGTATTTAATTCAGATCTGTGCAGTAATCCAGTGGAAACTTTGCTTCCTGTAATAAAGACTGGTCACAGCTGCTATCTCTTTCCTTGTGCAGGATGACTGTCTTGTCTCCACCCTCTCCTATAGTTTTCTGCAGGCAGCTTGTAGTGGGTGGGGCTGCTGGGCCCCTTCCACATCTCTGTTCTCTGCAAGGGCAATGTACAGACCAGTGATGATAGTGATCACCACTAATTTTACAATTAAATATTTGGCTTTGCAAAGGAATTTGGTAAACACAGAGTGGATTTATATTGGATAAATATTTTTAGCCCAGTTTATCCCTCAACCTAGCTTGTAAAGTATATCTAAATCCAAAACTTATTTTTGTTTTAAATAGTATAAGGAAGGGTTAAAACATTTGCCAGATATTGCGAAAGTGACTCTTGTGCATTCGATACAGGTACATGAATTTGGTGCATGCTGCGCCACATTTAGAATGTACTTTTAGATATACTTAAAAAAAAACCTTAAGACCTAACTTAAAGTGGTTGTTTACCCACTGTAAAAACTTCATATAATCCTGTTTGTACCCTAACGATAGGTGCTCCTGTGTCTGTGTTTTATATTAAAAAAATGCAGCTGGCGAGGTCTCTTCTCCCCCCTTCTGACAGATGTAGAGGGGCCGAGATTCCCCTGCTGACGTCAGTCACGTGACCGAAATTAGGTATAATCAGCATTTTTTTTTATAAAACACAGGAGCACCTAACGGTTAGGAAACAAACAGGTTTATATAGGACATTAAATGTTATTTCGGCAGCAGGAGGGGAGGGGTGGGCCCTGACACAGGAGCTGACAGGCGGGGAGGGAAGGGGGCGGGGAGGGAAGGGGGAGAGGAGGACAGGAGAGAAAGGAGACACAGCAGGTGACAGAAGCATGTAAACTGACCACAGTGTCAGGGATCAGCAGCCATGATACACTGTGGTCAGTTTACAAAGGGGAGGGCATAGGCAGGCAAGATCAGCCAGGTATTTCTGGTGATACAGGGGGCCAAATTACACAGCACAAGCACTGTGCTGTATAACATGCTTTAAAGGAACAGGATCCTTTTTTTTTTTTTTCAGGTTAACAAACACTTTAACACTAAAAATGAAAGCTGGCCAACAGTTTGAATCTCAGATGATTCAGCAGGAACCAGCCAAGATTCGAACCGTCAGCTTGCCAGATTCACTTCCGATCATCACAAGTGGCTGCCATAGCCGCTAGCGATAATCACTGTCTTTTCCCGACGGGGACGGCTTCCCTCAACCGCCCCCCCCCTCCCCCACACACACACACACACACACTGGGAGAAGACCATGGCCTGGCAGGAGGGATTGCCTTGTCAACACTGTCTGTGTTGATGGTGGAGTCGTGCAAATTTCTTTCCTGCAACCCGCAGTTGCAAGAAAGAAATTCGTACTGCCTATGGGCTGCCTAACACTTAACCAGTGTTGCCAACCTACCAGATTAAAATTTACTGACACAACACCCAAAATTTACTGGCACAGACAAGTTTTACTGGCATTTCCAATAGTTACAAAATTACAGTTTTAAGTGCAAATTTCAAAATTTGCAATTAGCAATGTGATTTAAGGGAAATAAGGCAAAAAAAAAACATATTTCTTTATTTTCTCTCTTATTTTCGATATAGTAAGTAAGTAGCTCAGGAACAGGACTCAGGAGGGCTAGAAATTAGAATGAGCAGGCACACATACATGAAATTGACTCTGATAGTGACACTGACAGCAGTGTGCAGCAGCACAGATGATGATGACACCTCACCGACACGACACGTCCCCTTCTGAGTCACAGTGACAGTCTCTCTACACGTCAGGGGGTCCCTTCATTCCACTCCAGTCCAAACAGCACTGACAGTCCCGCTAACAGCTTACACCCGCAGACCTGCACACGAGGCTCAGGCCGCTTCACTAGGCTCCCTTGCACCATGACTTCACATAACATGCTCAGGCAACCCCTCCGGCAGAACTGCCCCCAGGCCGGCACCACACAAACACACTGTAGCAGGCACTCGGATAGTCTTGGCTGGCTTTGGACCTGAACTGCGCAGTTCCAAGCTGAGTGTCACAGCCATATTTTTTCCTGGCAACCTTTTTCTGTTACTGGCATTTACTGGCAGGAGAAAAGTGCAAGTTTTTTACTGGCTGCCAGTGAAAATACTGACGGTTGTCAACACTGCACTGAACCCTATCCCCCCCCCCCCAGGGCTTTTTGTTCTGCTGGAAGGTGGCAGAACTCAGTTACGCCACCTCCGGCACAGGCCATGTGCTCACCATTGGCTGCTGTTACTTGTAAACACAGAAGCCTCAGTTCTCTGTTTACAAGTGACAGCGCTGGCTTCCACAGAACCTTCCAACCGCCTCACTCAGAGCCAAAACAAGGGAGAGACTGTAGCAGTAGGAGGGGTATTACATGCTGAGCTTCCTGTGCCTGAATGGTGACCCCCGCGCCTGATGAACCCGCAGTTACCGCTGGCAAGTGGGAAGAAGCACAACAAGTGATGGCACACTGGGTGGGTAAAGCCAGCTAGATTTTTTTAAAGAGGTAAGTAAGGCAGTGGAGGGGGATTGGGGGGGGGGGGTGTTGGGGCTTATGCAAATCTGAGGAGATACAAAGGTCAGATGTAAGGGGCAGAATTAAGGAGCTATGTAAGAGGGCTGCAAAGCTGTTGGGGGGGGGGGGTTGCAAAGAAAAGCTGTAGAAAAAGGTGTAGAGGTGAGTTGTGTACATGTGTTAGCTATGGCCAGGGGTGCAGAGGTGAGCTGTAAGAGGGGAGATATGTGATGAGGTGAGCTGCAGTCATGGAAGGGGGGGAGGTGCAGAGGTGGGTTGTGGATGGGTGGGGGTGCAGAGGTGAATTGCAGACAGGGGGTGCAGATGTTGAGTTGCGGAAGGGTGGGTGGGTGGGGTCATGCAGAAGTGAGTTACGGACGGGGGGTGCACAGGTGGTTTGGGGATGAGTGGGGGGAGCAGAGGTAAGTTGCAGCCAGGGTTTGCAGAGGTGGGTTGTGGATGGGTGGGGATGCAGAAAGGAGTTGCGGACAGGGGGTGCAGATGTAAGTTGTGAACAGGGGGTGCAGATGTGATCTGCACACGGAGTACAGATGTGAGTTGCGGAAGGGTGGGGGGTCCAGAGGTGAGTTGTGGGCAGGAAAGCAGAGGTGATCTGCAGACAGTTTTTGATGGGGTGCAGAGGTTGTGGATGGGGGGGGGGTGTAGTGGTAAGTTGTGGAAGGGGGTGCACAGATGAGTTGCGGACAGGGGTGCAGAAGTGAGTTGTGGACGGGGATGCAGAGGTGAGTTTTGAATGGGGTGCAGAAGTGAACTGCGAACAGTTTTAGAGGGGGGTGCTGAAGTGAGTTGTGGTTGGTGGGTGCAGAGATGAGTTGTGGTGGGGGGTACAGAAGTTCTCTTATTCTCTGAGAAATAAAACCCTGCTTCCCCCTAAGCCAAAACCAAGCTGGCTATATACGATTAAAAAATTGTTTGGCTAGTACTAATTTTGATTGAAAGCCCTTAAAATTCAATTTTTCAGATGGTCGAAAACAAACAAGGATTTGACCCTCACCATTAGGAAATGAAAATAATGTTCCAAAAAAGAACGTTTTCATACTAAATTCTATTGGTGTATGATCAGCTTTAAATCTAGCCCTCTAACCTCTCACCATGGTAATACTGATAGAAAAAAGCAGACACTCCAGAAAATGTAAAAACCAATGATGCCCTTCTGAAAGTTCAACCATCCAGTAATGAGTTGTAGATTAATATTTAATTAACCGGAGGTCACTGGTTAGCAGGCAGCAAAGTTCCAGGAAGATCTGTGTGTTTTCCTGGATTCAATGACCATTGTAGTATTGTGGCGCTATCTCCTCTCCCCTGAATGAAGCGGTTAGTTTGTGTAAAGCCTACAGCCACATGTGCTTGCTGATATAGCTGGATGACCTGACTGTGCACAACTGATAAATACAGCTCTGCTACTGGAAAGAGAAATTACAGATTGCACACACATAGTGTCTGCACATTTTCCTGGAATGCTAACAACCTTTAGTCTGTTTCCGCTGTCCATTGCATCTTTTTAAGTGAACTTAGGAAACAAATACATACAGTGTCTTGAAAAAGTATTCACACCCCTTGACATTTTCCACATTTTGTCATGTTACAACCAAAAACGTAAATGTATTTTATTGGGATTTTATGTGATAGACCAACACAAAGTGACACATAATGTGTGTAATTTAATCTCAGTATAAATACAGCTGTTCTGTGAAGCCTGCAGAGGTTTGTTAGAGAACCTTAGTGAACAAACAGCATCATGAAGGCCAAGGAACACACCTGACAGGTCAGGGATAAAGTTGTGGGGAAGTTTAAAGCAGGGTTAGGTTATAAAAAATATCCCAAGCTTTGAACATCTTACAGAGCACCAGGGGCAGACTGACAACTCATGGGGCTCCCGGGCAATAGTAGATTACGAGGCCCCCAGGCAATAGGAGAATATTATGTGGCCCCCGGGCCATAGGAGATTATGGGGCCCCCAGGCAATAGGAGATCATGAGGCCCCCAGGCAATAGATTATGGGGCCACACAGTATACACACACACAGACACACAATATACACACACAGAATACACACACACACACTGAAAAGGTACTGGAGAGGGGGGGCAGCTATAATCTTGGGACTTTAAAAAAAACACAGATTTTTACATACTGTCCCTGGTTTTATTGAGGCTGGCAACCCTGATGGGGCCCCTTAGTGGCATGGGGCCCTTGGACAGTGCCCGAGTGCCCAAATGGTCAGACCGCCCCTGCAGAGCACAGCTCAATTCATCATCCGAAAATGTAAAGAGTATGGCACAACTGCAAAGCTACCAAGACATGGCTGTCCAGCTAAACTGACAGGCCTGGCAAGGAGAGCATTAATCAGAGAAGCAGCCAAGAGGTCCATGGTAACTCTGGAGGAGCTGCAGAGATCCACACTTCAGGTGGGAGAATCTGTCCACAGGACAACTATTAGTCGTGCACTCCACAAATCTGATCTTATGGAAGAGTGGCACGAAGAAAGCCATTGTTGAAAGAAGGCCATATGAAGTCCCATTTGCAGTTTGCAAGAAGCCATGTGGGGGACACACCAAACATGTGGAAGAAGGTGCTCTGGTCAGATGAGACCAAAATTGAACTTTTTGGCCTAAAAGCAAAAGCTATGTGTAGCAGAAAACTAATACTGCACATCACCCTGAACACACCATCATGTTGTGGGGATGCTTTTCATCAGCAGAGACAGCGAAGCTGGCCTGAGTTTATGGGAAGATGGCTGGAGCCAAATACAGGGCAATCTTTTGCCGCGTACACACGTGCGGACTTTACGGTAGACTTTGCCCGGCTGACTTTTCGACGGACTTTACGAAGGACTTTCTGAATGAACGGACTTGCCTACACACAATCCACCAAAGTCTGTTGAATTCATACATGATGACGTACGACCGGACTAAAACAAGGAAGTTCATAGCCAGTAGCCAATAGCTGCCCTAGCGTGGCTTTTTGTCCGTCGAACTAGCATACAGACGAGCAGACTTTTCGACCGGACTCGATTTCGACGGATTGATTTAAAACATGTTTCAAATCTAAGTCCGTCCAACTTTTGAGAAAACAAAGTCCGCTGGAGCCCACACATGATCGAATTGTCTGATGAAATCCAGTCTGCCGGGCAAAGTCTGCCATAAAGTCCGCTCATGTGTACGCGGCATTAGAAGAAAATCTGTTAGAGTCTGCAAAAGACTTGAGACTGGGGCAGAGGTTCGTCTTCCAGCAGGACAATGACCCTAAACATACAGCCAGAGCTGGTTTAGATCAAAGCATATTCATGTGTTAGAACGGCTCAGTCAAAGTCCAGACCTAAATCCAATTGAGAATCTGTGGCAAGACTTGAAAATTGATGTCCACAGACACTCTCCATCCAATCTGACAGACCTTGAGCTGTTTTGCAAAGAAGAATAGGCAAAAATTTCACTCTCTATATGTGCAAAGCTGGTAGAGACATCCTCAAAAAGACTTGCAGCTGTAAATGCAGCGAAAGGTGGTTCTACAAAGTATTGACTCACGGGGGCTGAATACAAATGCACGCCACACTTTTCACATATTTATTTGTAAAAAATGTTGAAAACCAATTATCATTTTCCTTCCACTTCACAGTTATGTGTCACTTTGTGTCGGTCTATCACATAAAATCCCAATAAAATAAATTTACATTTTTGGTTATAACATGACAAAATGTGGAAAATTTCAAGGGGTTTGAATACTTTTTCAAGGCACTGTAAGCTACCATTGCTGACCTCCTTATAAAATGCTAGTTGTCTGACTATCATACTCATTTTTTTAAAGCGTAACACTGGGTCTGTAAAAAGAAAAAAATACCCTTGCAGAGGGGGGGGGTGCCGTCTTTATGCTTGTTGTGTCAGGGAGTACAGGAGTATGCAATATTGCTGGAGCTGTCCTCTTCTACAGTTGCATGCAATTGCGTCCTCGAGCATCTTAGAGAGGAGGCTGCAGGTACCTGGTCGCACAGATAGAGGGAGTCTGCAGGAGTCAGGTATTAGGTGTGTATTATGCTCCATACACACCTATGGAGGTGCAACAGTGCTCCTGCATTTTTGTGCATTTAGGTGTGTCACAATTAGGACAGCCCATTCATTTTGAGTGCAGTTTTCTTTTAAATCGTATTGCACTACAACACGTGACAATAAGTTACCATGGGTTGTGGTATTATTAAATGCTGGTACTTACACTTTAATAATAAAATATTTTTAATGACATATTATTGATTACATTTTATTGGGAGTGAGTGAAAGGGTAAACTCATGGGAGGTTTTCCCGAGCTGGAATTCCGCTTCAGTTATTTATTAATGAATACAGAACTGCGTTCATTTGTGTCTTTTATAAAGGCACAGGTGCTCATTTCTAGTTTTCTGCTGCAATGTTCTTAAGCCATGGGGCTTTTCTAAAGTGTATTTAAAGACTTCATTACCGTACTATAGCCAACAGAGGGTTACAGTGTGGTTCTCTCGCTCTGGGAGGGCGTCCATGATGGACGTTCTCCCAGAACCCCCCCCACGTGCTCCCTAGAGGAGCCTTCTGTGATTACTGTTTCCTTTGGACACAGCTGATCACAGATTGTGGTAAAGGGCCAATGACAGCGGCCCTTTACCATGTGATCAGCTGTGTCCTATCACAACTGATCACATGTAAACAAGCTTGCTGGCTATGGGCATTTCTTTCCTCACGTGCTGGAGAAGAGTTGGTAACTGGCAAGTGTGATGGGACATTTACACAGGTAATCAGGGCACTGATCACCTGTGCCCTGATTATCAGTGCAGCCCCATCAGTGTCTATCAGTGCCCATCAGTGCTGCCTATCAGTGCCAATTAGTACCACCTATTAGTGCCCATCAGTGCAGCCTCATCAGTGCCTCCTCATCAGTGTTCATCAGTGCCGCCTCATCAGTTCCCATCAATGCAGCCTAATCAGCGCTCATCACTAAAGGAGAAAATCTACTTATTTTCAAATGCTTATAACAGAGACTTAAGCCCCCTACACATGGGCCGAATTGTGAGCAGTATCAACCAATTCAATAGAAGTCAGCCAACATTCAGTCCATGTGCATGGCAGCCGGTCCAACAAAAGCCGGCCGAACGGCTTCTGTTGAATAGTCATGACCGGAAAAGGTCTGATCAGCATTCCCCCTGTCAGAACATAATAGCTTAGCGGGAAGATTGTCGTACTGTCATTGGATTATGATAGGTAATTCAATTTTTTTTTTTGAGCTGTGAGAAGTGCAGAAGATGAGAGGAAATCTTCAACTGGGTGTTCCAGTGACAACTGTTTAATAGGGACATCCCCAGGTTTTAGTGAGATTTGTTCTTACTTTCTGTTGTGTCTCTTGGACAGGAAGTGAAGGGAAATCTCTCCAATAGTTCACAGAAAGGAAAAAACTCACAGGGGTATTACTCATACCCCAATCCAAGTATTGCTTTACATACTTTACCCTTTTTTAAGTCTTCATGCACAATGCCCCTTGGCGTGAGAACTTTAATGTTGCAGCAGAAAACTTGAAAAGTGCACCTGCGTGTATTACTATTTTTTTCACTGCTAAATTTGGTCTGGGCAGCTAAACCTCAGGGTGCTCTGTTTACGAAAGAGTAATGTTTTTCAAGAGTTAGATCCCTTTCACACATTCGCGGTAAAGCGCTGCTCATCTTCGAAAGTGCTGCCCATTCATTGCAATGGGCAGGACATTTTGGGAGCACTGTATACAGCACTCCCAACCTGCCCCAAAGTTGCTGCTTGCAGGACTTTTTCGAACGTCCTGCAAGCACTCCACCCGGGTGTGAAAGCACCCATTGCAGAGAATGGAAGGCAGTTTTCAGACACTTTACAGGCACTATTTCTAGCGCTAAAACACCTGAAAACTGCCTCAGTGTGAAAGGGCTCTTAAAGCTGACTTTTACTCACAATTTACCTATAGCCTCCTTCTAACCTTCTTCCCTACCTGTTTCACATTTGGTAAGGAGGGATTACCTTTTTTAGTGGGTACTGTTCCCACTACCTTAGGTCTCATGTACATGGGCAGGGCAGCCATCAGAAATTTTTGGGCCCCTTACACAGCTTTAGGCCTGGGTCCCCCCTGAGCCTGACCACCAACATTCCCCAGGGCTTGCCCACGGGACATCCCACATCCCACCGAATCCACACACCGGCCACCTCACCTGTACACACTTAGCGCCCCCTCCAATCCTGTACCGTGTTTCCCTGAAAATAAGACCTACCCCGATAATAAGACCTAGTGTGATTTTCAGGGAGGGCTGCAATGCTACAGTCCACTCTCCTGCAGTCCTATATGTCAGTGCGGTGCTCAGCTGATCTCCTCTTCTCTCAGGTGTCAGTGGGGAATCTTGGCCCCCTCCCTGCATTGCTCAGAGCGGGGAAGACAGCTTGGGCGGGCAATGGAAGCGCCAAGCAGGGCTCAGCTGAGCTCCTCTTCTCCTGGGTGTCAGCGGGCGATCCCGGCCCCCCTCTCTCTGCACTAATCATAGACGTGGAAGATGGCTCAGGCGGGCCATTGAAGTGCCGAGCAGGGCTCAGCCTTCTTCTTCTCCCTGGTGTCAGTGGGGGATCTCGCCCCCCAACCCCCTGCAGTGCTCGAAGCGGTGGAAGACAGCTCAGGCAGGCCATGAAAGAAGGTGTTTGCACGGTTGCTTGGCAGAAACGCATACCTTTTGCATTATGTGATCCTGTGATAGAAAGAATTCTGGCATTTTGCAACCACTGGGAAGACAGCACATTGCATGGCAAGCCCTACCCCAAAAATAAGCCCTAGTGTGTTTTTGGCAGACAAAATGAATATAAGACCCGGGCTTATTTTCGGGGAAACATGGTATATATGTCAGCCCCCCCACACCTGTATATATGCCAACCCCCCACACCTGTATATATGCCAGCCCCCCTCACACCTGTATATATGCCAGCCCCCCTCACACCTGTATATATGCCAGCCCCCCACACTTGTATATGCCAGCCCCCCACCTGTGTATATATTTCAGCCCCCCACCCCACACACACACACCTGTATATGTCGGCCCCCCCACCTGTATATATGCCAGCCCCATTACTCCTGTATATATGTCAGCCCCACCCCCCACACACACCTGTATATATGCCAGCCCACCTCAGACCTGTATATATGTCAGCCCCCCACACCTGTATATATGCCAGCCCCTCTCACACCTGCATATATGCTTGCCCCCCTCACACCTGTATTTGTGTCAACCCCCCCAGCTGTATATATATGTTAGCCCCACACATACGCAAATCCGTAAAAACACAAGTCTCTGGCCCCTCCCTGTACACAAACCACCCCCCTCCCTTTCCTTCACAGCCCCTACTTGTAAAGGAAATCTTCCTACCTAGTCCCAGCTCGTTTTCACTGCTGACATGTTGCTGATACAGAGGAGCACAGTTCAGGCAGCTCGCACATGCACATCGTTGCTAGAGGTGGCAGTAAAGAGCTCAATGTTTGAGCTCAATGACAGAGAGAGCAGCAGAAGCTGCAATATCGTTTCTATTGTGTACAACATGGCTCCCCTTCACCCATCCTGCTTTCGTCTGGCCCAGGGGTGCCCACTTGGGCCCCGGGGCCCCTTACAGTTGTATTGGCTGTACCCCCTGATGGTGGCCCTGTACATGGGTGTATGAATTTATTCCCCAAATATGCCAGAACTTGGCATAAAGAATGCCTCAAAGGTTGCGTATGTACGCTCGTTTACATGCATATGGCATTGAATGTAAATGCATTCTACTAGCCAGAATATTAGTTCATTCTGGCCAGTGGAATACATTTACGCCTATATGTGCTTTTACACCCATTTATGCATGTAAATTATGCTCAGAAACTCCTTTCTAAGAGCCCTTTCACACTGGGGTGGGGGGCGTCGGTGGTAAAGTGCCGCTATTTTTAGCGGTGCTTTACCGTCATTTTAGTGGCGGTTTTCAGCCACTAGCGGGGCGCTTTTAACCCCCACTATCGGCCGAAAAAGGGGCAAAAGCGTCCGCAAAGCACCGCTTCAGCGGCACTGCCCATTGATTTCAATGGGCAGGGGCACTTTACGAGCGGCCTCAAAGAAGCTGCTTGCAGGACTCTTTTTGAAGTCCTGCCAGCGCACCGCTCCAGTATGAAAGCCCTCGGGCTTTCACATTGGAGTGACAGGAGAGGCGCTTTACAGGCACTTTGCAGGTGCTATTTTTAGCGCTATAGCACCTGTAAAGCACCTCAGTGTGAAAGGGATCTTAACACTGATCTAAATGCCTGATTTGCATGGTCACATAGTCTAACATAGAACTGTGTTTAGAGGCATAAAAAAAAAAGCCAGACGCCTCTAACGGTAGCATTTTTTTTGCCAGTATGCATGTGGCCTTATTCATCACGAGGTTAATGTGCTTGGTCCGCAACCCTTCCCCTGTCCCCAGCACCCTCCTGGGATAGTGTCACACATCCGAGAAGGCCACAGACTGTGTAAAGGAAGGTTGTGTTCTGATGACACATGTCATCGACCCACAGAGAACCGGAGCTAATGCGTTTCACCTAATCATAGAGATGAGACGATCATAGGGACGATTTCTATGATTAAGGCCAGATGGGTGAAATGCATGGGTCCCCAGATGAAGACACGTGACGGTGTCGTAACGCGTAGGGATTGGCTGGAGCGATACACACTATCTGAAGCACAAGTGAGAGGGCGCTGAGAACGCCAGACCGTTTTTTACATTTACCCTGCCTGTTTTTATTATAAGAAATGTAAGAGCATTACCTAAATAAACATTCCCCCTTTGGTTTTAAAACTTTAATGCACTAGTGGAGCCTCTTTCTCTCCCCCCTCCCTCTTTATTTATCTCCCCCAAACTGAGTTTACCAGAGCGGAGCTACATAGAGGGAATGTTGGAGAAAAAATAATAAAGAAAGAAAAGGCTGCCAGAGACCACTCCCACTGCTTAAAGACATACTACTGAATGCCTGATTACTACTAACTGAAGGTGAGGGTTCTGTGAGACCACACTAGGAGACACCAGCAGCAGAAGGATACACATTTGTCACATCTTAATTTTTAAGATTAAATAGAAGAATTACTCACAGATTTTACATATACCAGCACCCACCTACCTCCATAAAGCACTTCTTGATCTGAACACCTGCACTTTACTTTAGCACCAAAACGGACCTTTATCACCTATTTTAATGATCACTATTTTTATGTGTATTTTTTAAGACAATACTTATGATTGATTGCACATTTTGATTTCTGATTTTATAAGATTTCATTTGTTTTTTTTATTCACCAGAAATTGCCATTTATTATGCACGCATTCTTTCATGCTGATTACAGGGTGGCATTTATATTATTCTAGCATTTGATTATTGATTTTAGAAGATGCCATTGATTTTTTATTCACCAGGAATTGCTATTTTTTATGCACATGTTCTTTCATGCTGATTACAGGGTGGCATTTATATTACTCTAGCATTTAATTGCAACTATTTGAATACCATCATTATATTGGAAAATAGCAGCGATTATAACATATTGCAGAACAGAGATCTTTGATCCTAGCAACAATAGCAACAGTTACCAGTGTCCCACACCTGTATTACAATACGCACTTTGCATATCCACCTACACATTTTTTAATTTTTTAATTTAGGTTTAATATTGCGCGAAATTTATTTAAATATCACTGTTCAATAATATTTTGAAATCTTGAAGATAAATCTCTTCCTTTCCTGCCCCAACACCTTCCTGCACTAAAAAGTCTTTCTCCTCTCTATCTGTCTTGTCGTTGGCCTACCTTTTAAATCTATTTGTCAGGCATGTGTGCCTGCATCATACTGGGACCATGCTAATTACATCTCTACATCTTTGCTGGTGAGATTTCACATGTGCAACTTCCTTGATGAGCATAAGCTACTGCATGGAGAAACAGTCCTTCCATGAATCACCAACCTCATCTGCAGATATCGCCCTAATCGTCCCCTCTGCTCCTCCCAGTACCTCCTGCTCTCTAGCTCCCTTGTTACCTCCTCTCATGCTCACCTTCAGGACTTCTCCAGAGCCTCTCCCATCCTCTGGAACTCCCTGCCCCGGTACATCCGATCAGCCCCTAACCTGTCCACTTTTAGGAGATCCCTGAAAACTCGCTTATTCATGGAAGCCAATCCCACACCCACCTAACAACTGTCCCCGAGCCACCCCCATCAAATCTTTCCCCACATCTATTACCTTTTGTACCACCACCCCCTCCCTTTAGAATGTAAGCTCTACGAGCAGGGCCTTCCTGTCCCTTCTGTATTGAATTGTACTGTGATTGTGCTGTCCCCCCCTCTACATTGTAAAGCACTGTGTAAACTGTTGGCTCTATATAAATCATGTGTAATAATAATAATATTTTCTACAAGATCCTCATTGCACTGCAAGAAGGACTTATCCCTCCTTTTGTGCATAAATGGGAATCTGAATTTCTCATCTCTGTTAACTCAGTACAAATAACTACAACTATAAGAGCCATCACATTAGCGCACAGGTTCTCAAGGAACAAGGTTACAAATTTCTGGCATGCTGGTACTGAGTCCCAACCCTTCTTTACAGAATCTACCCACAGGTCCCTTGTTCTGCTGGAGATTTCACTCAGAGCCAAGGATGCTACTCCATGTTTTCTGGAACAATTTCACCTGTTAGTGCAGCCCACACTCACATACTTCCCCACCCTATGGAAACAAATAGTACCTCTTCTATACACATGTGGTTTGCTAAAAATCAATTGAAGACGTGACAGCCTTTCTCCATAATAAGGAAGAACAGAACCACAACTTCATCTGCTCTTCTAATTGCACCACTGTAACGCCCACCTCCACCTGTAAGGCTGCCTAGCAATGCCCACCCTTTCTACTCACTTTAATAACTGGAGATTTTACTCTACGGGCCCTACATGTGGTCTAGGTTTGGCAGTGCCTCTGCTGCTCTCCTCTTTTGTTTATAGGTTGCTCACCTCTCACCCATTTAGTGCCTTCAGCCTCCTCATTGATTTCTACCCCCTGTTGTCCCTCCCCTTCTCACCACCCTTATTACTAAGGCCCCTTTCACACTGGGTCGGTGGGGGTGTCGGCGGTAAAACGCTGCTATTTTTAGCAGCGCTTTACCATCGTTTTAGCATTAAAACCGCCCCGCTACCAGCCGAAAAAGCGTTAAAACCACTCGCAAAGCACCGCTACAGGAGCGCTATGCCGGCGGTATAGCCGCGCTGCCCCATTGATTTCAATGGGCAGGGGCGGTGAAGGAGCGGTGTATACATCACTCCTTCACTGCTCCAAAGATGCTGTTTGCGGGAGTTTTTTTTCCCTCCTGGCAGCGCAGCGCTCCAGTGTGAAAGCCCTCAGGGCTTTCACACTGGAGACACAGCAGTGGCAGTTTCAGGTCGGTTTGCAGGCGCTATTTTTAGCGCAATAGCGCCTGCAAACCGCCCCAGTGTGAAAGAGGCCTAAGTGCCTGGTTTGCACTTGCATCTCGGGGGCTGGTAAAAACAGGCAGTTTAAATGCCCTGTTAACATTCCCATACTTCCCAACATTTTGAGATCTGAATGAGGGACACCTAGTAGCAAACAAAAGGTTTAGCACTGGGAAACACTTTTTTAAAGATAAAATGTGCATTTTATATACAACTATATAGATGAAACCAAAAGGTGGGACATATGAGGAGGAAAGAGGGACAGAGGGACATTGCTCCAAATCAGGGACAGTCCCTTCAAATCAGGGACAGTTGGGAGCTATGCATCCCTCTCCTAGTGGTAGAGGGGGTTGAACTTTTACCGTGGGAAAACCCCACGGTATATGGTACTGCCCACTAAACCCTGTTGTGTTTAGTGGGCAGTACCACTGCCAAACATGAGTAATTCAAGAAAATAAGCTGTGTGGCAGGTTCCCTGCAACCAAGTGCAATGCATGCAGTTGCAGCACAGTGGTGTAGGTTTTACAGGATTAAAATAGATAGAGAGGAGGTGACATATTGCCTCCCAGTAGCCTGTTAGGTGCCCTCTGAAAAGCAATCAACTGCAGATCACTTTTCAGTGGGCAATGCAAGTGTAAACAAACCCTAAAGCCTGGTACACACTACAGTTTTTTTCCATGCAACCTCGTAGGTTGGACAAAAAAAACCCAAAAAACTTACAGCCCTGGTTGGGAGCCACTGTACTAAGCATGCGAGGTTAGTCCAGCGATCCTCCCCCTCCCCCCTCGCTAAGCTGTTGTTTTCTGCCATTGGCTGAGAGTGTTGATCGGGAGTTGGTCGGCTGCTGGTTTTACAGGATGCGTGTCCGACAGAAGCCGGCCCAAAGGCTGGCTTCTGTCAGACAGACCGACGTACACATGGGCAGAATGTCGGACTTTTTTTTTATACTGGTAAATGTCTCTCGACATTCTGCCCGTGTGTTCGGGACTTTACTATCTGGCTCTTTTCTCTTCCCTTAAACAGTCCTCTGTGTTAACGCAATGTGAACTGTGAATGGGCCCCTGGGGCTAATGTTCGAAGTAGGTTAAAGTGACTAATAAGGAATAGTGATACTACCTAAGGGGCCATGGGTGTGTATTGGCAGTTTAAAAAAGCAGGCAATACAAGATCTGTCAAGAAGCTTGCAATCCACTAATTACTGTAGTTCTTAGCTTTGAGTACATTTGGGTGGGTTTTATTATATGAATGTTTTTACATGTGCTTTAACTTAGCACACACAATTTATAAAGACTGAAGAAGGTTTCTAAGTTATCCCAGAAGTTTAATTAAATTAAATATTAAATTAATTTCTTTAATAATTAAAGCAGTATTAAACCCAAAAAGAAAAATGTAATATTAAACATTAGTTTTCTTTTCTTTTTTTTTTTTTTTACTCCCCCCCCCCTTTATTTTCCCCTGGTGATCCAGCCAGTAAGTCTGTTTTTTTTTTCAACTTCCTTTAACAGACCAAGCTGTCCAGCAGTTAGACGTGCTGCTCCTCCTCCTCTTCTGTGCCTGCATATCCCTTGCTATGGAGGCAGGCGTGCAGACTCAATTCCAAGCCTGGCTGTTTGTGTCTATAGACACACACAGCATGTAGCTTGGCCCTGCCCCCCCCACTCCCACCTCACTGGATTTGATTGACAGCCTTGATTGAAGGAGCCTTCAGCTCCTGCTGTTATCAGTCTGCCCTGTGAGACCAGGGAGAAAGAGAGCAGCGCTGGATTGATACAGGCTCAGGTAAGTATTAGAGAGGAAGGGAAGCAAACCGGTAGTTAAATGTTTTTCGTTAGTTCATTTTATGTAAATTTGTTATTGCATCTAATCTACAGGTAACCATCTGTGTGTACGATTCTTTGCAGAATCGGACAATATGATCAAATCCATGAAGTATTGAAAAGACACAGACTGTGTCATCGGTTGATTTTGAGAAAAACACAACTGATTTCATCTAAATTCTTCCAATCTGAACAGAAAATTCAATCAGGAAAGCAGGTAGATTGATGTAATCATAAGGTGTATGTCGCATCCAACGGTTCATTTCAAACTTTTAGATTCAACTATATTTTTCTCCCCAACATTAAATCAATTGACAATATATAAAGTTGTTCCATGTATGGCCTCCATAACACTTTGCTTCCCCTAAATTCACAATGCTGTTGTTAAAAGGTGTTTGTTTAATTGCCCCACCATTCAGAGTTTTTCTGGGCAGATCACCCGGTTAATACAAATGAAGAATGCATTCCCTGCAGTAAGGGCCCTTTCACACGGGAAGAACGATCGGGTCTACCTGTCAGTTTTTCAGGCGACCCAATCCGACCTGCTAAAAACAGACAAATGGGGGATCCGTTCGGTCTCTTTCACATTGGTGGACTCTGCCACCGCTTATGCAGAGCAGAAATGGACACAGTCGGTTTTCTTCTATGGGCAGTTGGATGTAAATGGACTGCCTGTCCATGTCCATCTGACTGTCATTCGATTCTCCAGACGGATGGGGAACGGATCGATCTGCCCGTATAAAAGGGACCATCCTCATCTGTCTGGCAGATGACAATCAGATGTAAATGGACAGGCAGTCCATTTACATGCGACCACCCATAGAGGAAAGCGGACCTGTCATCCGCCTGCTCAGCTGGGTCAGCGGAGAGATCCCTCATTGAGCAGGCAGATCTGCTGGCAGAGTCCACCAGTCTGAAAGAGCCCTAGGTTAAAAAAAAAAAAAAATCAATGTCTCCCAGGGCACCACGGCCACCCTACACAAGCTCTTCACCAAGACTCAAGACTGCCGCCGCCGACACCATCCACTCCATGCTCGCCTATCAGAGCCACTGCCTGCTGCAAGGACCGGATCCAGGAAAGAGCGCAGGGAGCCCAGACAGCACAGCTGTATGGAGGCTGAGACCCAGACCAGCCACACCAGTTTTAAGATAAGGGGCCCATCACCCCCTATAGGGTCAATGTCTAGGGGGATGGACTACAGTCTGCTTTAAATGTACTACAGGTCTTCCACGGTGTCAAGGGACAGTCCCAGGGTTCATGTCCCTGAATGCTGGCTCTTATCATCTGTATCATAAAACCCCTTCTTCTGATCACCTATGGACTTTGTAAATGTTATACAGTGCCTTGCAAAAGTATTCACCCCCCCTCTTGGCTTTTTACCTATTTTTTTACATTACAGCCTTTAGATCAATGTTTTTTAATCTGAATTATATGTGATGGATCCGAACACAATAGTCTAAGTTGGTGAAGTAAAGTTAGAAAAATATATACATAAAACTATTTTTCAGAAATAAAAAACTGATAATTGTCATATGAGTATGTATTCACCCACTTTGTTTTGAAGCCCATAAAAAGCTCTGGTTCAACCAATTACCTTCAGAAGTCACATAATTAGTGAAATGATGTCCACCTGTGTGCAATCTAAGTGTCACATGATCTGTCATTACATATACACACCTTTTTGAAAGGCCCCAGAGGCTGCAACACCTAAGGCACCATTAACCAAACACTTCCATGAAGACCAAGGAACTCTCCAAACAAGTAAGGGACAATGTTGTTGAGAAGTACAAGTCAGGGTTAGGTTATAAAAAGTATCCAAATCTTTGATGATCCCTAGGAGCACCATCAAATCTATCATAACCAAATGGAAAGAACATTGCACAACAGCAAACCTGCCAAGAGACATGGATGGATCGGGCAAGGAGGGCATTAATCAGAGAGGCAGCACAGAGACCTAAGGTAACCCTGGAGGAGCTGCAGAGTTCCACAGCACAGACTGGAGTATCTGTACATAGGACGACAATAAGCCGTACGCTCCATAGATGTGGGCTTTATGGCAGAATGGCCAGAAGAAAGCCATTACTTTCAGAAAAAAACAAAATGGCATGTTTTGAGTTTGCGAAAAGGCATGTGGGAGACTCCCAAAATGTATGGAGGAAGGTGTTCTGCTCTGAGGAGACTAAAATTGAACTTTTTGACCATCAAAGAAAACGCTATGTCTGGTGCAAACTCAACACATCACCCAAAGAACACCATCCCAGCAGTCGGGACTGGGAAACTGGTCAGAGTTGAGGGAAAGATGGATGGTACTAAATACAGGGATATTCTTGAGCAAAACCTGTACCACTCTGTGTGTGATTTGAGGCTAGGACGGAGGTTCACCTTCCAGCAGGACAATGACCCCAAACACACTGCTAAAGCAACACTTGAGTGGTTTAAGGGGAGACATGTAAATGTGTTGGAATGGCCTCGTCAAAGCCTAGACCTCAAACCAATAGAAAATCTGTGGTTAGACTTAAAGATTGCTGTTCACAAGCGCAAACCATCCAACTTGAAGGAGCTGGAGCAGTTTTGCAAGGAGGAATGGGCAAAAATCCCATTGGTAAGATGTGGCAAGCTCATAGAGACTTATCCAAAGCGACTTGGAGCTGTAATAGCTGTGATGCTCTGTGTCTCTGAGACTCTGGCATCTATCATCTGACATCCCCCCTCACCCCGGCCCTATCATCCAATGCGATGCTCGCCTAGGCTCCTCCGCTCCAGTCATTGGCTGCCAGCCTGCTTGTGTAGATCCGGCTGCCGCCTGCCAGTGCTGCCCTGGGCCTAGGGGATCATCATCATAGACAAAAAATACAGAGGCATACACAGTGAAGAACCACAGGTAACAGCAAGACTCAGGAGGAGCATTATATATAATAATATATTGCTTTGCTTGGAAAGTGGGACAGCTGAGCTGAGCTATAATTGCAATTTGGAAAGATATAACTTAAAAGATGTGTGTATAGTTTAAGAGATAATTCATCTTAACTTATCACTTTGTATTGAATTGAAAGCATGGGCGTCTGCAAGGTTATTCAGGCGGCTGCGTACCGATGATATCTTGATGAAAACAGCCTTTACAGTGACAGTATGAAGATCAAAATATGGCCACAACAGATGCATAGGCGTGCGCAAGGGGTGTGCCAGGTGTGCCTGGGCACACCCTAATCCTGTGGTTGGCAACCCACCAATGACTGGCAGGTGATAGGTAAACCGCAATCCTTCCTTGCTGACCCTCAGAACCTGGACAGGAGAGGCGGCGGGAGTGGAGTTTAGTGGAATCGATCTGTATTTTCCTCCTACAGCAGCTGAAAGTAGGCTTCTCCTCGTCTCCCTCTCAACATTCAGCTGCCACAGGAGGAAAATACAGGGGATCTGTAACAATATATGCAACCCCCGCCATCCCTCCTGTCCCTGTTCCTCTTCCTTCTGTTGCCCGGGTCCCCCTGTGTGCTCTCTTGCTCCCCCTTCCTCCCATTGTTTCAGGATGGAGAGCGGGGAAGAGGCTGGTAAATATGTCAAACGCATATAAATGTGTTGGAGCTTTGGGGTGCACACCCTAATGCAATAGGCTGCGCACATCTATGAACAGATGTATTGCAATGTAAACAGATGTACATTCTCTAGGTTATATGGGCATGGTACACAGTTGCTTGAGTAACTTCCAATAAAAAGTGAAGATGAATTATCTCTTATATAACACATATATCTTTCTAGTGGAACGATTTTCATGAGATTGTTGAAAGGGGCGGAGCATGGGTGGCCTTAAAATGATGCCCACCCAGAAAAAGTTCTGCGAACGCCCATGGGTGTGTGTATGGTCTGCAGTCTAGAGTTCTAATTCATGGTGCACCATGGATTGTTTGCAGCACCGCTCCCCCCCCCCCAAAAATACCATCAAGCTCCCCCCTTTTGCTTGCAAGCAAGATAACGCTGGACTCCATAGAATAGTATATATGCTTTTTTATTATTTTTTACAGGGACAAATATTAGGACTATCACATTTCATTTTTTGATAGATAGGGAGAAGTTCCTCTTTAAATTAACCAATAAAGGGTATCATTTCAACTCCAAACGTTGTGCAATAATCAATGACTAACAAAGTCCAATACTCTACTACAGCTATATTGGTACTTATCAAAGCCTGATATTCCACTGATTGGCTTTGCTGTGTACACTGCATACACGCTACACATCAGTGTTGTGACTTTCTAAGAATGCTGATGATCAGGATGACAGCGTGCATGGAGTGCAGTCAGCGATCATTGGCTGACACGCCCCTCCTCGCAGCCCCTCCCTCTCTGGCTGCATTGACAAGCTGTTTGTGTTTATGCTGAGAGCAGCTCTCACTCTGCTGCTGCTGGATCTGGATTTAGGACTGGGGCTGATCTTCCCAGGCACACCACTCTTGGCTCTGGAGATGCACAGGATAGGATGAAGCTATGGAGTACCAGTGAGTAACTTTCAGAGCTGCCCATCTATTGTTGTGCTGCATTCTGACCTGGCTTTCCATTCCTGGATGTCCAATGAACAGCTGCTACAGAATGGTGCACTATTTATACTAGTCCTCATTCATTTCACTGCAGGCTCTGCTCATGCGAGCTCATCAATATCATTAGAAGCTGTCAGTAGTGAAGTCACGTGCTTGTGTCATACTATGATCTAGTGGTTTGATGCTGCATCTTATTTTTGCAGTTATTTTTGGTAATCTGCCAGAAATGCTGGGATAGAAAATGAATGGTGTGTGTGATTTTTATGTCCTGCAGAGGAGATGGGTGGGAGATTTCCTGAAGAGGGACTAACCTACTGGAAAGGTTTCAGGCAACTAATGCAGGATCTGGAACAACTGTACATGGCAACCAATCCACTTCTAGCTTTCATTTTTAAAGCTTCGCTGAACAAGCTAATCGAAGCTGATTGGTTACTAGGCACAGCTGCTCCAGGTACTGTCTGCGGCAGTTTTGGTCAATTTTCCCTGCAGTATTTTATTCCAGAGTACACACTATGCAATTACCTAATTACTAATCAGTATATGTGCAAGGGATTTCACTAATCATTTAAAGCCAATGCTACTGTGTCTATTGATGTGATAACTTTTTATTATTGACTTGATATTTCATTTTTTGTATGAATGTTACACTGTGCCGAATCAGGGTATACTGGAATGAATGCTACACTGTGCCCAGTCAAGGTGTACTGGGGATGAATGCTACACTGTGCCCAATCAGTGTGTTCTTTGGGCACAGTGTAACACTCATCCAATCAGGGTGTACTGTGGATGAATTCTGCACTGTGCCCAATCAGGGTGTACCTGGGATGAATGTTACACTGTGCCCAATCTGGGTGTACCTGGGATGAATGCTACACTGTGCCCAATCTGGGTGTACCTGGGATGAATGCTACACTGTGCCCAATCAGGGTGTACTGGGGATGAACGCTACACTGTGCCCAATCAGGGTGTACCGGGGATGAACGCTACACTGTGCCCAATCAGGGTGTACCGGGGATGAACGCTACACTGTGCCCAATCAGGGTGTACCGGGGATGAACGCTACAATGTGCCCAATCGGGGTGTACCGGGGATGAACGCTACACTGTGCCCAATCAGGGTGTACCGGGGATGAACGCTACACTGTGCCCAATCAGGGTGTACCGGGGATGAACGCTACACTGTGCCCAATCAGGGTGTACCGGGGATGAACGCTACACTGTGCCCAATCAGGGTGTACCGGGGATGAACGCTACACTGTGCCCAATCAGGGTGTACCGGGGATGAACGCTACACTGTGCCCAATCAGGGTGTACCGGGGATGAACGCTACACTGTGCCCAATCAGGGTGTACCGGGGATGAACGCTACACTGTGCCCAATCAGGGTGTACCGGGGATGAACGCTACACTGTGCCCAATCAGGGTGTACCGGGGATGAACGCTACACTGTGCCCAATCAGGGTGTACCGGGGATGAACGCTACACTGTGCCCAATCAGGGTGTACCGGGGATGAACGCTACACTGTGCCCAATCAGGGTGTACCGGGGATGAACGCTACACTGTGCCCAATCAGGGTGTACCGGGGATGAACGCTACACTGTGCCCAATCAGGGTGTACCGGGGATGAACGCTACACTGTGCCCAATCAGTGTGTTCATTAGGGCACAGTGTAACATTCATCCAATCAGGGTGTACTGTGGATGAATGCTACACTGTGCCCAATCAGGGTGTACTGTGGATGAATGCTACACTGTGCCCAATCAGGGTGTACTGTGGATGAATGCTACACTGTGCCCAATCAGGGTGTACCTGGGATGAATGCTACACTGTGCCCAATCAGGGTGTACCTGGGATGAATGCTACACTGTGCCCAATCAGGGTGTACCTGGGATGAATGCTACATTGTGCCCAATCAGGGTTGTACTGTGTACGTGGGATGAATGCTACACTGTGTCCAATCAGGGTGTAATGGGCATGAATGGCACAGTTCGGGCTATTGGCGAAATTCATTTTCTCTCTCCTCTCTCTGTGGTTTGTTCTCTCTAAGGGCATTTGATCCCATCTTGGAAGCATTGCTTGCATTCTCTTTAATGATTTGTTTGTTACATAAATGTCAGCGTTTATTTTCCCTGAGATGGCTTAATTCAAAGGTCATCTGTTAATTATCCCCTTCCCCGTCCTTCCATCCTTTCTATCTGGGAAATACACATCATTCTGGAAGGAGTCCCAGGTAGAATTATTTCCTCATTGTCTAGTGAAAATGATGCTACGATTTTATAATCTGCAAACTGAGGGTCTGGAAGAGATTTGTCTGTTCTCATGTGGAATATTTGCATAATAAAAAGGAAAGGAAGTGCCATAAATTGTCAAACATACTAATTCATTGAGGCCATTGGGGTCAGGATGTGCTGGGAAAAAAATAACTGTCATGGTTGTCTTTTCTTTTTTTTTACTATTTAACCACTTAAGGACCGGAATGATTTGCCCCCCCCCCCCCTCCTTAATGACCAGGCCATTTTTTGCGATACGGCACTGCTTAGCTTTAACTGGCAATTATGCGGCACTGTACACAAACAAAATTTAAAATCCGACAATTTTGAAAAAAAAAAAAAAAACAAAATTTTTAACTTTTTGCTATAGTAAATATCCAAAAAAAAAATGTAAAAAAAAAATTTCTTCAGTTTGGGCCAACAATGTGTATTCTACATATTTTTGGTAAAAAAAAATCGCAATAAGCATATATTGATTGGTTTGCGCAAAAGTTATAGTGTCTACAAAGTAGGAAATAGATTTATGGCACTTTTATTATTATTATTATTTTTTTTTTTAACACCGATTTACTGTATAAATGTCACTGGCAGGGAAGGGGTTAACACTATGGGTCGATCAAGGGGTTAAGTGTTCCCTAGGGAGGTGTTTCTAACTGTGGTGGGAGTGGACTGACAGGGAGTAGAGAGAGATTGCTGTTCCTGATCACTAGGAACAGCAGATCTCTCTCTACTCCCCTGTCAGAACGGGGGATCTGTCTGTTCACATTGACAGATCCCCGCTCTGGCTCTCTGTGGAACGATCGCAGGTGGCCGGCATACAGCGTGGCCGCCGGCTCTGCATATTGGCTCCGGCGTTGTACGCCTCCAATAGCTCTTAGAGCCGCCGACGTACAATGACGGCGGTTCACGCAGTCGTGCCAACCTATCGCAGTACAACAAGGGAGGGTTATAACCCTTGTGAATTTTTTTTTTTTTCGCCATCTGTGTCCCATTGCCGAAATTTTCCCTTCACTTCCTGTCTCATAGACAAACGGAAAATGAGAGGAAATCCCTGTAAATCAAGGAAATGTCTTGGGGACCCCCAGGACACCAGAACTAATGCACCCATTGGAAGGTTTCCCCTCTATTACATTTCTGGGGACAACCCAAAGCTTGGGTAATTTCTTTTACTTTTACTTTCAATGATAATGGTAAACAGGACAAATCGAGAGGGTGAATGTCCTTAGCGGGGGCACAGAGAGCAATAAAAACTGACAAGAGTTCTAATACCTCTCCACTTTATTCAAAACTAAAAAAAAGTTTTGCCTTTTAGTTATACTTTAACTCCAGGTTTACTATGACTTTAACTAGTTCATTTGGGCCAAGCTGGCCCAACTAAACTATTTTCTTCACTAACAGATGTACCCGCTGAGAGTGCTGTATAAACTTTACGTAGCATCAGCTACATACAATATACGGAGCTGTGTTCTGGCATCGGACTTTTTGCCCTGTTTTTAGAACAAAATTGAGTTGGGCTGAGCAGGCATTCAGAGGAAGCTTTGTATTTCATGAGGGAATGCAAGCCTTCCTCTGATTTGCTGAGCTGCAGATTGTAACATCATCTACCCTCCTCTCTTAAACTCGGGTAATCAGAGGAAGCCTTGTATTCATTCACAAAAGACAAGGCTTTCTGTGAATGGCTTAGCTGGACTTAATTTTGTTCCAGGAATGGGACAGGAAGTCCTCGTCTTGCTGCCGGAACACAGCACTGTATATGCTATGCAACTGATGCTACATACAGTTTATACAACGCTCACTGTGGGCACATCTGTTAGTAAAGGGAATAGTCACAGTAAACCTGGAGGTCTGTTTTAAAGCCTAATTAAACCCTCTGTATTTATTGCTGTAATACAGTCAGGCTGCATATATAATATGGCGGCAGAACGTTGAAGAATGGCGTTCTCCCATACTACGCACCCGCTGGGTCTCCAGAGGTCCAACATGTTCTCCTGCACACAACTCCAATTAACAGCATTGCTCACGTGGCTTGGTTTGAGTAGAGGGCATGTAAGGAGCAGGCGGGTGACACCTCCATGTTTCCCTCCTCCTTGGGCCCCAAGTGTGGCGGTTACATAGGAGGCCTACCCCAGGGTGGGTTCTTTCGGGCTCTGCTAGGCACCTTGAACAGGGTTACTGTCTTACACATGAGGTACATTTACTTGAACAGATGACTGAACTCTAGTTAACTCTCTTGCTAATATACACCACCATGGTCACTGATGCAATTAGGAGGAATACTCTGAACCAATGCTCTCTCTACCTGTCTATCATATCTCTGCTTCCTCACTCCCAGTTATGGAATAGGGCCCTGCTGTGCGCCTAGCGCGAGCTCCATGTGTGCACTCACTTAACTCTTCCTCTTTCATACCTGAGCACAGGCTGAGGACGGTTGTGGAGATGGACCTGCTCACAGAGAGAGTGCCGACAACAACTCTTCCTGCAAGAGGCTATCCCATCTGCCACATGTGCACACTTATGACAGGCTGCTTGTGAAACATTCATTACCATTGGTAACCACTTGCTGTTTGCTGTACCGCATTAACTCTTGTACTGTTGTCTTCATACCCCAATGTGTTTAACTGACCCGAGCTGTAGACTATGTGTTCTGGTTCCTTGCATTACACCCCAGTGGCGGCCCGTCCATAGGGATGCATGTGCCCAGCCCTAACCTACATGCAGGGTGCCAAACGCATGCATTCCAATGGGGTTTTATTTTTATTTATTTATTTTTTTGAAGCACATGATTTGAGCCTGAGGCTCTAAATAGGCTTCAAAAAGGGGTGGGCTCAGGGCGAGCCCACCCAGTTGTGACAATGGCAAAGTATTATTCACGATTGTCTTCCTGATTCTCCTCCTGGCCAATCGGAAGTGGGTCCTGAGACCTGATTGGCCAGGGGTCTCAGGACCCACTTCCTGTTGGGCCGGGAGGAGAAGCAACAGACCCGGAGCGAGGTCTCCAGGGATGGCTTACCTGCAGCCACATCCAGCACTCCTCTGCTCGCACAGTGAAGGAAGGAGGAGGGGAGATCAGAGTGTCATCCTGTGCAGGATCGTTATCTGCCTCCTAAGGTAAGGAAGCCTCAGATCACCGCCTTCCCGTCCATCTGTGCCGTTGGTTTGCCGCCCCCCCAAATATTGAGCACCAGCCGCCACTGTTATATCCCTTGAGTAACCAGGCAAGAACAAGATTTCAAAAAACTTTACTGGAAACTTGCAGCATACAGAACAAAGTGCACAGTCTCTTCCTAACATCCCTAGTTTAGGCTTGGTAGCTGCCCCAGTATACCTGCACAGGATAAAGTCCATTATGGCAGATCTTCAGATCTGGTGTCTTCGGGCGTTTTGATGTATATTAAGTCCAAATTTATTTAAAAATGTATAAGTAGCATCACGTCACAACTGAGTATAAAAGAGAAGGGAGGTGCCTCTAAGTGTAGCAATATGGTTACATTTAATGAAGGTACAACATTTAGCAACTCATATGGTTGATGATTAAAACAGGCACATCTAAGTATGCAGGCATCCGGGGTAAAGTTGTCCACATAGACCATCCTCCTCACCGTCATAGACTTCGTCCGTTCCACGCTGGGCTTCATGAGCGGATCAATCGCTCTACTGCAGAGTAATCTTCCCGGTCATGATTGCAGACTGACAGCGCTTAGAGCCTAGCGGTGTGGGGGATGGTCTATATGGACAGCTTTACCCTGGATGCCTGCATACTTAGATGTGCCTGTTTTAAATGTAACCATGTTGCTACACTTAGAGGAGCCTCTCTTCTCTTTTATACTCTGTAGCTCCATCTGGAGTTTGCTTCTAATCCCCCTTGTGGAGGCTGCCATTTGTAAATGGACATTTTATGGTTGCACAACCTATCACATTGCTATAATCTTTTTATATGGCCTTTTAAACTGAAAGACTTATGAATAAATGGTTGTGGAACGAATCATTTGAGTTTCCATTATTTCTTATGCGGAAATTCGCCTTGATCTACAAGTGCTTTGGATTACAAGCATGTTTCTGGAACAAATTGTGCTCTCAATCCAAGGTTTTACTGTATACATCATAGGATCAGTGGGTCGGACCCAAGAGCCCGCCAATAAAGAAATGGGAAACATATTAACACTAACCTTCGCGGATGGGGCAGCATTAAACTCAACCTGGCCACAGTTCTACTTTAAAGAAAACATGCACAAAAAACTGTAACTGCTGACCTCATTTGGAAAACATTAAGGCCCCATGCACTCTGTGCAGATGGTAGCGCACCACGAAGCCCCACTGCTGTCAGCCTATAAAGTTCTATGAGGCTGGCTGGGTGATGCACCAAGTGGTACTAATGTTTAGGACAGTGTGCACCCAAGAATAAATGCCTGGATGTCAGCAAAACACAGGGTGTATATGCAGGGCCACTCGCCCTGCATCAGGGGGACCTTTCCTCGTGTACACGCTCATCAATGACTGGGCGGGGACAACGGTCATGTGAGAATAAAACATTAAAAAAGTTCTCCGACTTAGAGATGAACTGTGTCAATGTGTGCAGTAATAAAAGTATGGAGTTCCTCTGAAAAATACTTTCCCTTCTCACTACACATATTGCATAATGTATGATGCAATTTGTAAGGACACTGTTGAACCTGTGCCCGCTCCATCAGTCCAGATTACCTCTGCTATCTCACTCCCAGTAACAGAATGGGGTCCCGCCTTGCATTTAGCGTGTACCTCATGGGTGTACTTATTAAATCCTTCCTTCCTTCCTTCCCATACCATGTGGCCAGGCTATAGGTCTCTGTAACGTGGGACCAGTACCAGCTGCTTTGGGAAACCTACAGCTAGAGAGGGAGCCAGATCACCGATTCCCCCCCCCCCCCCCGAGTACCGGAGGACCTGTCACCTACCCCAGGTACCACGTATCACGACTGGCTATAAAATACCGTGTACTAGTTGAATACCCATAGCAACTGCATTACTCCTCCTGCTTATCTTGCGGAGTAGACCTTTTGTAGTGGCTTTGCTTCATACCCCACATGTGCTTTACTGACCCTAGTTCTTTCGTATGTCAGGAACCGTCATGCACCCCTTTAAATGACTTCAGACCAGGCTCAGAACAGTTGATGCAACTTTTACTTGAAATATCTTGATGATACAGTTCAACATGAACATTAGCAATAGAACATCCCTAACTATCTCTATTAGGCTGCCCAGGCATACCTATACAAGGTAGTAGTTAACGATTGGTGGATCTCCGGACTCCTGATGCCTACCGATGAACTGAAAGGCGCAGCAGTCCTCCTCTCATCTCTGCAGCAATCACAGAGTGGGACTCCGCCGTCTAATCAATAAACCATAGGTGACCTGCCTACAGGTGTATATGTTGTATTACCTGTAGCTATATGGCTGCCTTGGGACCTGTAGATTACCATTCATAGCAGCTGAAATGCTACACAATGCAAAAGTCCTCTATATATGCTTGTGGAAAAATGTAAAACTTGGCATGCCTTTATTTCAAGAGCTTGCATATATTACTCCGTGTGAACTTTTGATACCCTTGTGCTCACTGGAGGATACAATGAGAAATCGGCCCCTGTACCATTCTTTTCACGCACAAAGACCCAGGTTACTAATCCATGCACTTCTATTCAGATGGAAGAAGTTCAGCATCACTCCAGGGAATTTCTCATGAGTAGCTCAATTCATCTGACTGGGCAGTCTATTTGGAGCTATTAGCTGAAAAAGTCAATGAGTCCACGGTGCTCTTTCAACCTCCTCGGTTATTACAATATAAATATGTTGTGTGAAACCCAGTAAATGTCCAGCTGTTGGTCAGTTTGAACTCCGAACTGGAAGACTGTAAGCCGTATGAGGGTGTTTATATTGTATTTCTGAAGTTTGTTACACCACTAATTAATGGTATACTGTAGTTTATTTGAACACAAAAGATTATTGTAGGAACAATTATGTCCAGTGTATTATCCAGAAGGCTGCATGGAAGATGTCTTTCTATGCATATGAGCACCAAACATTCAGTTCTGTGTTTGCTTATAACTACTGGGTTGGTCCCTAAACCAAAGCTAGGTTAGATGGTCTGACCACAGTATGTTTTTACCTTCAGAATAATGACTTTCTGAGTACTTGTTTGAATTGGTAACAGCACCAGCTATTTTCTGCCCCCCCCCCTTTTTTTTTTAAATAAGCATGCAGTGTAGGGTATTTAAATTGATTGAGTTAAAGTGATTTGTAAAGGTAAAATTAAAAATAAATAACTAACATGTCTATACTTACCTGCTCTAACACCCTCCTTCTCTCGGGACCCCCACCCTTGGTGCTCCTGGCCCCCTCCTCTCTGTGCAGTGCCCCCATAGGAAGCAACTTCCCATGGGGGCACTCGTGTGTGTGCATATGCTCCCCTGAGCCCTGCTGGTGCGTTAATTGACACAGACAGCGGAACTCAGCCCTACCCCCCACTCCCTCCACACTGGCTTTGATTGACAGCACCAGGAGCCAATGGTTCCCAGTGCCCCAGCAAAGCCAGTGAGACCTGGAAGTAAGGTTAGAGAAGAACTGCAAATATGCACAGTGCTGGATTGAATGAGGTCTCAGATAAGTAAAAGGGGGTGTGGGGGGAAGCTGATGCCAAAACATATTTTACCTTAATGCAAGGAATGCATTAAGGCAGGGGTTGGCAACCTACCACCGCTAAATGTCTGGCCTGTCAGTGCACGTGATGAATTCACGTGCACCCGGCCCGCGTACATTTTAAACCTTTCACGCTGACTGTACGCAAATATGCGGCCTTGGCTTGAAGGGGTTGTACCTGGATGAAAGGTCCACTAAAGAGACATTGCCAAATTTTTTTCTTCGGCCGCATTCTTAGCTGCCTTGGGCCGTGTGCGGCCGCAGGTTGGACACCCCCTTGGTCCAAGTTGTCTTTTTTTTTTTTTTTTTTTTTAAATACTGTCTGTGTCCCCACTGGGTAGATTCACCCTATTTTATATTTGTAACCATTTTCATTGAGAAAAAAATGAGAAAAAACTACAGGCCATAGATGATGCACTTTGAATAAATGATTTGATTCCCACATGAACACACTCTGTGCTGATAGGGGAATCCTCAGAGATATTGTATTCTGACAGCAGGGAAACTTCTCCATCATCAGAATAAAAGGATTGGTGTTGCCGGCTACAGTTGGCGGCACTGATTAAGCAAAAAAAACCTAACAGACTGGTTGGGGATATTTTCTCTAACTGCCTGTTGTGTGTCTGGAACAGGAAATTAATAGAGAGTTCACCAATGGTACACAGAAGGGAAAAAATAAACTGATCTATTTTTTGACTACTGTATTCAAAACTATACAAAAACATTTTTTGTTCTACATTCTGTGAAAGGCAGGACCATCTCACTTAGATGTGTCACCAGTCAGTTGTGTTACCAAACCTTTCAAGACACTCCAGGGCCACCAGTATTCAGAAATGCTTGTCACCTTTCTCCAAGCGATAAATCCAGACTTCAGAGCATGTGAGGACTGATTAGCATTGAAAATCTATTTAGTGTCTCAGAAATCCTTGTGAGAGTTGCCAAAGGCAAGCATTCCAGACTAGTGCTATCCCAGAGCCTCTTGGTAGGTGCTCGGCAGGGGACCCTTGGGACAACCCTGCCGGACAGCACTCAGGGATAAGTATGGAGGGCTTCCATTTTCCAGGTTTAATTTAATACATACTGTATTTACTGGCATATAACACGCACTTTTTCACCCTGAAAATCGGGTGCAAATAGTGTGTGCGTGTTATACACCGATACTGCAATTTGGGCTGCCTAGGAGGGAACAGGGAGGGGAGCAGGACGAGCGCCGTCAGATTACATACAGTGAGAATTTCCTGTTTACTCAGCAGGCTCTGTAATAGGAAGTCCCATCTCCTGGGCCGGCATTGGACCAATGTTCTGTCTAAGAACTTTGTATTAAAGAGGCTGTTGAGTAAACAGGAGATTCTCACTGTATGTAATCTGACGGCGCTCGTCCTGCTCCCCTCCCTGTCCTCTCTGAGGTAATCTGAGGTGAGGCTGCAGATGGGCACTGATCAGGCTGCATTCGTGGCAATGGTGAGGCTGCATATGGGCATTGATCAAGCTGCAATGATGGGCAATTGTGAGGCTGCAAATGTGCATTGTTCAAGCTGCATTGATGGGCCGTTGTAAGGCTGCAGATGGACATTGATCAAGCTGCATTGATGGACAATAGTGAGGCTGCAGATGGGCAATGGTGAGGCTGCGTTGATGGACACTGACGCTTATTTTGCTTTAAAGTTCTTTATTTAAAATTTTTTTCCTGAAACTTCCCTCCTCAAATGAAGGTGCGTGTTATACACCTGTGCGTGTTATATGCCGATAAATACGGTACTTGCATGCAGAAATGTGAACATTACATTTATAGACTCTAGGTAGCAAATTCATTTCTAGGGGAAACTTAAATTTAAATTTTATTTACCTGTCAGATATCTGAGTCAAAGAGAAACCGGAAAAATAGAGATCATTTACTGTGGACTGACTCCAGACTTTCCTGGCATGGAGCTTAGTAATTTTCCTGTGATATGCGGTTGCATCGGAAGTAATTAAAAATCGGCTGTATAATTGGAAAAAGCTGTGGAGTGTAGGACTGCATTACGTTTGGTGAAACACTGTATTGCCTTTCATTAAATTCACACTAATCATTCAGATGCAAGTCGGCTTTACATAATTATTATTATCCACATTATTATTTTGAGTAAAAAAAACAAAAAAAAAAACCTGTTATTCTTATGCCTAGGCTGGTGAGATCATACGACCTCTGGCTGCCAATTACTGATGTAGAGAGGAAAGTCTATTGGTTTCAATCGGCAGTAGGACATCTTTCACGTAGTCAGCCAGAGGGTGGTAAAAAACAGGTGGTTGAGCTGTGGTTTTACCACTCTCCAACTGCCCACCTAAAAGCTACAATGCAATTCAAATGCTGCGTACCAAGTTGATAGACTGATGCTGCCTGTGAAACTCGCCCATTCAAGTTAATAGGACTGTGTCACGATTGCGCCATATTGGATCGCTCTTCAGAAGCTATACATGTATGAACTTGGCCTTAGAGAAGAGATTGTCTTGTAAGAGTATAATGCCCATCTGACATTTTAATGTCATTTTGGGGTAATGAGTTCAAGAATTACTGTACTTTCAATCATTGTAGGCTTGTAATACCAACCAAAACTTGAGAGTTATTCCAGTGGTTTGGATTTCAATAGATGTGGAATTAAATTGTGAAAAATGAACTGTTAAGTCAATTAATGTGAGTGTGATATATCAGTAGCTATCATTGCTATGGCATTCTGCACCCTAGAGATGCTGATCTCCCCATGTAACAATGACAAGAATGTATGTACCTGTCAGTCAAATACATTATTCTAATAGGAGTTACGTTGGCCTGTTTATTAGAGTGTATTATATACTTCTTTTTATAAATACAGCAGTAAGCATGCCACTCATGTTTCATTGATGAATATATATGCTGATTTAACATTTTTGTTTTTACACGTGGCTGTTTTCATAGCAATCTACATTACATACCAGATACAGAAGCATGCTGCAGAACTTGTTTAAAGCCCCAGGAAACTACGTTGGAATGTGTTCTTATATAGAACCTGTTAGCAAGGTCAGAAAACGAGCTAGATTTGGAGTATATGTACTTAAAGCTGCTTTCCTGAATTGAGTTGAAGCGGAAGTTCAGTATTTTTTATTTTTTTTCCTCACCTCGTCTTTCAGGACAGCACCAAGAGAAAGCTCAGCTCCACCCACCTCCCAGGAAACACTGCAGTCATTTCTTTAAAGCCCAGACACTTCCACCATGGCCTCAGTTGTAGTGTTTCCTCCAGCCATGGTGCAAGCGCTGCAGGGGACCAGGGGTGTGCTGCGCTCTCTCCAGGTGGAGAAGGGTTAGGGCATACCTGATGCTGTTTTAATTTCTGTCTGCTGGCCAGCCCAACACCCCCCCTCCCAAACGGGTAGGGGGTGTTCCGGTGGCTTTCCCCCTTTTTGAGCCCGGCGAGGGCAGAGGTCGGTGGAGGGTCCCGCGCGGATAGACCGCGGGGGGGGGGGGGGCGGGCGGAGTGCGGGGTCCGCACTAGGCAGTGCGGCGTCTCTGACTTCCGGCGTACGCTCTCTTCCGGGTCCCGAGTGGTGGATGACTTCACTGCTGGACGGGGCAGGACTTCCGGCGCCGGCGGCTTCCGGTTCTGTCGCTGGAACGCAGGAAGGGGAGGCTGCCTCGGTGGGTGGAATTTTCTGGTCCTGGTAAAAATAAAAAGACTGCCGGATGTCTTCTGGAACCCTGGGAGAGATGGAGCCAGAGGAACCGGCAGCGGTGGTGGGAGCAGGAGCCACAGCCACCAGCCAGACCCAGGTAGGAGGGGCAGTGGCCTCTGTTAACTACACCAGGGCTATGTTTTTTTTTTTTTTTTTTTTTTCTCCCTCCCTTCCTCCCCTGATGGGGAAGTGGGGGGGGGGGGTGGGAGCCTGTATCACATTCCTCAGGTAACTTCTCTGGGGAAGTGTGATTTACAGCAGTGATGTTGTGGGGTATATTGTATCATTGACTGTTTATGGGTCTGCTGGGGAGGATATCTAAATTTTGTCTGCTTGGTGTTTTTTCAGGCAAAGACTAAGGAAAAGGCAAAACACGTTTACCCTACCACCAAGAAGCGTTGTGCCTCATGTAAGGCTTCCCTTAGGGATTCTTGGACCAAACCTTTGTGCAGGTCCTGCATAGCAGATTTGGTCAGAGAGGAGACTTCTGCTAAAGCACCCTCTGCCCAACCTAGTGAGATGCTCACTTCATTCCGGAAGGAGTTGGAAGACACTTTCCAGTCCTTCCGCTCCTATCTGGATAAACGTCCGGTGGCACAATCAGTGGATGATTCTACATCCAGCCCCCACACCTCCTCTGGTACTCGGAGTGGTTAGTGAGTCGGAGGAGGAGAGAAGTATGTCTTCAGGGTCAGATGAGGGGAATGGCGAAGAAAAAGAAGTCTCTTCCTCCCGTTATAGGTTGTCCTTGGAAGAGGTGGATGACCTATTTGAAGACCATACATACTACCCTCAATATCAAGGAGGATAAGATTTACAAAATGTATCAGGGTATGGATGAGGTCAAACGTCGTGTGTTCCCGGTGCACAAAGTGTTGACAGAGGCTATAAAAAGGGAGTGGGAAGACCCAGAGAGTGGCCCCTTTTTTTCCAGGTTACTTAAAAGGCGTTTTCGTTTTGATGAAGATGGCGTGCAAGTTTGGAATAAGAGACTTAAGCTTGACGCAGCTTTCTTGCAGGTATCGCGGAACGCCACTTTAGCCTTCGAGGACATGGGGGTCTTGAAAGAGACTGTGGACAAGAGGGCTGAACCTTTGTTAAAAAAGGCTTGGGATTCTACAATAGTCAATCTCAAACCAGCAATGGCGTCAACGGTAGTAGCCAGGAATTTGGAACACTGGTTAGAGCAGCTAAAGGGCCGTATTGAGGCAGGAACCTTGTGCAAATATCTGCTGGAGATTCTGCCAGTCCTACAGAAGGCAGTAGGTTACGCGGCAGGTGCCTTGGCGGAGTCAGTAAGGATGACAGCAAGATCTTCGGCTTTGATTAATTCAGCTAGAAGAGCTCTGTGGGTAAAGACCTGGTCAGGTGCTTCAGCCTCTAAGTCAAAGCTGTGTGGCTTACCTTTTTGAGGGCGATCTGGTGTTTGGTCCAGGCCTTGACATGGTTCTGGTCAGAACAGCAGATAAGAAAAAAGCCTTTCCAGCCAAAAAGAAAGTTGCACCGCAACCTAAAAAAAAATTTTGTACTTTTCACCAGATCCGGGACTCAAAGGAAACGGGAAAGAAGAGATTTTGGAGGTCCCAGAGGGGTCGAGGGAGGACTGGGATGTTTCATCCCCCCCCCCCCAAGCACACCCCACAAAGACCCAGTGACTGTCTCCCGACTGTGGGAGGAAGACTGCAGTCTTTTTTCCCACAGTGGAAGGGGCCGACATCCAGTGCTTTTGTCCTCAAAATAATCTCTGAGGGCTACGCACTGGAGTTCTCGGAAAATCCGCCATCTCGATTCTATGTGACACAGCTCCCCAAAGGTCAAGAAAAATCTTTGGCAATGACATCACTCTTGCAGGAATGTCTTCAACAGAAAGTAATCACCCAGTGCCTCGGGAAGAGGAAGGACTTGGGTATTATTCACATGTCTTTCTAGTAAAGAAGCCGTCGGGAAAGTTCAGATTAATACTAAACTTAAAGATCTTAAACAAGTCCATTCGATACAAAAAAATTCGTATGGACACGGTTTATTCTGTGAGGAAGCTTTTTCCCGCGAGGTGCTTCCTAGCCTCCATAGATCTCAGGGACGCGTACTTACATGTTCCCATAACACCAATGTCAGAGATATCTACGACTGGCAATCAGAGCAGGGGGAGTGGTATCGTACTTTCAGTCCAAGGCTCTCCCGTTCGGTCTCTCCTCTTCCCCAAGGATCTTCACAAAGATTATGGCGGAAGCGTTGGCACGGCTCAGGTTGGAGGGGGTCTCAGTAGTGCCTTATCTGGGTGACCTCCTGTTTGCCAGCTCAAAAGACCTATTGTACAGGGATTTGGAAAAGGCACTGAACCATTTGAAAAATTTGGGATGGCTTCTGAACAAGAAAAAATCAAACCTCATTCCTTCTCATTTTTCACCCAGAGGGAAAAAATTATAAAGGTGCAGGCCGCAGTGAAAAGAGTACAGACAAATGTATCTGTTTAAGTTCGGGCAGCCATGTCCGCGCTGGGACTTCTCACAGCCTGAATCCCAGCTGTTCAGTGGGCCCGCCTCCATTCGAGAGGCTTTCAACAGGCGATTCTACAGAATTGGGTCTACGGAAAGTCTTTGGAGAAGCAGATCAAAATCCCATCTTCAGTAAGAAGGAAGTTATGGTGGTGGAGGATGCAAACAAATTTGAACAAGGGCTTGTTCTGAACCACAGATGCGAGTTCCTGGGGGTGGGGTGTACATCTAGAAAGTCAGATGGCCCAGAGGTCCTGGACAGTAGAGGAATCCAGGAGTTCCTCCAACCGAAGGAAACTAAGGGCAATTTTCTTGGGTCTGTGGGCCTTCAAACAGATAATCGGGGGCCAACACATCCAAGTGTTATCAGACAACATCACAGAAATGACTTGCATCTCAAAACAAGGAGGCGCAAGAAGCAAAAGGGTCTTCTAAACTTGGCCCTAGAGATGTTGACTTGGGCGGAAGACAACTTGGCATCCTTAACAGCAGTGCACCTGAAGGGCAGCCCAAACCCAGATGAACAGGCAGGACCAAGCGGCGGGTCTGGACACACTGGCTCGGCACTGGACCTTCCGCTTGTGTTCACGCAATCTAGAGGTAACAAGAGTTTAGAAAGTCCAATTCTCTGTTTGTTTTGTATTCGGGGGCGCGTAAGGGTTATGGGGGGGTTCTAAAAGCTCAACTGGAAGTGGCCACATAGATGAGTTTTTCCACCTTCACTCATCACTATAGGATGGACCTGCTCTCAGCAGCAGAGCAATTGTTTGGCAGGAAGGTCCTGCAGGTGGTGGTCCCATCCTAAGAGTAAGTACTCGCTTATCTCCAGGTGCTGTTCTGAAAGATGAGGTGAGAAAACCTTAGTTAGACTTACTGGTTATGGTATTTCTACGAGTCTTTCAGGACAGCGCCGATGACCCTTCCTTGTTTATGAATGTTAATATGGTGTTTTTTCTATGTTCTGCTTATATAATTTCAGCATGGCTGGAGGTGCTCGATAACGACTGAGGCCATGGTGGAAGTGTCCAGGCTTTAAATAAATGACTGAAGTGTTTCGTGGGAAGTGGGTGAAGCTGCGCTCTCTCCAAGTGCTATCCTGAAAGACTCGTAGAAATACTGTTAAGTCTAACTAAGGTTTTCAACTTTACATCTATTAAAGCTCATGCCTTCGTTGTTTTAACTTTGGATGGTAAAACATTTTTTTTCTGCCAGTAAATACCTCATACAGCCCACTTCCTGTTTTTTGTCTGGTAAAAGGCCTAGGCTTATGACATCCATGCACAGCTCTCGCTCTCTCACTCTCATGAGAGTTTGCCAGGAAGGGAGGGGGGATGAGTCATAAGAGGGCCAGTGAGAGCTGCAGAGCTGGAGGTGTGCCTCTGTGTGTCTGTGTAAATCCAGGAACTGAACAGGCAGAAGCTTCAATTACCCACAGTTAATATGGATGCAGCCAGACTCAGTGGAGAAAGCTTTCTGCAGCATATTTGGCAAGTACAGAATCACAGTTTATTTAAAATAATATGCAAACTGGTTGGAGGGAAGCTTCAGAATGGCAAAGATATTTTTATTACAAATTATGTGAGCAGACTGCAGTTCCTCTTTAATGTCCTTCAGCCTAGTCATGTACAGTTACGGGGTCTCCACCATTCTGTAGGAGCCCCTAGCTCCACCATTTCTCGAAGCACCAGATGCGTGTTGATTTGAAAAAAAACCTGTAACAAGAGGCTGCATATCTGTCCAAAAGTGGTGTGAGATGCCTGCTGGATCATGCTGCACTGGGTTTAATAAAACATAAATACAAGTGTTGCCAGTCAGCTGAGTTCACAGTTGAAATATCAAGGCGGGAACAATCTTATCTTCAAAATGTGTAATTCTGTTCAGCCAGTATCCAGACAGCACAGCCAGGTCCCCAAGCTTACTGTTCTCTGCTACAGTTAAGACCATACAGCTTGGTCAAGGACCACCTCAGTCTGTGCCTGGATAGTAAAAGAGCAGAACCACACAGCTGTAGTGAACTGATTGGGGTAAAGTGGACCTTCACACCTAAATGAGAGCGATCTTCCGCAATACGAAAAATAGTGTGGGTTTGTTTTTGTTTTTTTACAGAATTTTACGATGACCCTGACATTTTTTTTTTTTTTTTACCCCCGTCCTTTTTTTTTATTTAAGAAAAAAAAAAAAAAAAAAACGGTGATTAAATGCCACCAAAAGAAAGCTCTATTTGTGTGAAAAATGCAATTTTTTTTATATGGGTACAGTGTAGCATGACCGCGCAATTGTCATTCAAAGTGTGACAGCACTGTAAGCTGAAAACTGGCCTGGGCAGGAAGGGGGTAAAAATGGACAGCAGGCAAATGGTTAAACCACCTATGCCTTTCATAAACCCTTGATTTCTTCATGGAATGTTCACCATAAGCCTGTTTGTAACAACAGAGCTGAAATTTTACTTGCACTTTTGCCAATTTTCACGCAAAATGCACACGTGTGTTATTTCTTCTACTACTCCATAAAGACTGAGACCAACTGGTCTGTGACCCAGGCTAGTGCAAGTTAGAATATCTCAGAACACGCTCAAGTGCGAATAAATGTGTTACTCACCGCTCCATTGCGGGCCTTCCGAGAATTAAATTGTTATACCTCATTTGTCATCGGGGGGGGGGGGTCTGCAACAAACCAGACGAGGCAGCCGGGCCCCTGATGTCAATGGGGAAGATTGCACAGTGGGACCTGTGCTGTAGTACCTGAACAACGGATGGCAGCTTGGACCCCATTATGCTGGATTACTCTATATAACAGACTAAATGTTACATCAAGTGATTGGCAACTCCCTTTAATTCCTTGTATGGAATGACATTTGAGCATGAAAATTGAACTACCCATGTAACACGTCGTTACCCCTTCCTCCTTTCAGTTTTACACCTCTTGGTTGGTAGTTCTCTCACGGGCTGGCGAGACTTCACTCACACCAATCCCCATTACCATCTTACCATGTTTGTAATGGATATTTTGAACCAAATCATATTTTGAGTGATACAGTTCTTTAAAAGAGTAATTTCACTGTCCAGTTGTACTGGTACATGAGATTGGAGGTCCTGAGGAAGCGGATTTTTACACGAAACACGTCGCTCTATACATCCTAATCTCAGAAGACTACCATGTCCCATATCCCACACCTCTTCTAGTGGATGATGATTGGTTGTATCCATGTTCATGCACAAATGATGTATGCTTTTTTATTGGATAAAATAAAGATTTGTATGTATTTGTTCATTGAAGGGGTATTTAAAATCCTACCATGTATCTTTGTATTTTGGGCCAGCCGGACAATGGGCAGATGACTATGTGCGTTGGGGACAGTCCATAGTGAAGTAAGAGGAGCGTAAAAAGAAAAAAATAGGGGTAGGAGGCTTGTTTCTTTGACATAGACAGTTCACTGGTATCCTTGTCCATAGTTTGTTTCTCAGAATTATTAGTAAATGAGGTCAGTTTTAGGTAATCTCTGGTACTGTAGTAATGGAGTGCTACAATACATCACTAATGTTCTGTCCTCCTTAAATTTAGTTTTGTCCATAAAGATGATCCACACAACCAGATGTTGCTCTAAAACCTTGTTTTTGTTCAGAAAACCAAAGTGTGCAAACGCAGATAGTCAGTCGACGCATTTCATCCTACAAGTCCTCCATCATAACCGTTTATAATTGAGGCCTTATAGGCTGAAACTCATCAAATGACTGTATCTGCGTTTGCACACTGTGGTTTTCTGAGTGAAAACAAGATTCTAGAGCAACATCTGGTTGTGCAGATCATCTTTATGGATTACCTTAGTCAGATGAGCGACACTGGATCAAGTACCCCTGAGCTCTACTACAAATCATTGCATGTGTAGTAGCACAGGACTTTTTGTTTGTATTAAATTTTTAGTTTTGTACCTTCTTCCTTTTTTTTTTTTTTTTTGTCAATCCTAATTCCCCATGTTAACAATTAGGTTACACACACATTCTCTAGTCCTTGGTAAGACTTGCTCTCACATGAGCTGACATCTATGCCTCCTGTACAGAGCTGTCACACATGTTTTAAGTTTAACCATTCCATTGTACCAGGAATGAAAGAATGAGATACATTACACGAGAAAACATATGACTTCATACTGCACTAACAAGCCAAGAAAATCACGTCCCTCGGCTTTCTGTTTTTCCCTGGGAAACTGAAGCAGAAGAAGTTAAAAACTGAGAGGCAATCTGGGAGGGAAAGTGTCGTCTATTTTTAATAATGTGAGTGTTATGCATTCGCTCAGCCTCCCGTGTCACTGGAGTGTGCTGGATCACCGATGACAAATCTGGACAGGGATAAACAGGACGAGCCCCGGTGTATGTGCACACATGTAAACAAGATCCTGTCAGGGGACAGCCGCAGACACCCCATTGCTGTGCTCCGTGGTAAGGAATGCTTTTTGTTTCATGCAGGGGCCGGGTTCTGAAATAATGACTCATGGGTGGATAGTGAGCCTTCATGGCATATTTGGGTGGTACACCCAGGAATGAATGTTTGTTTACAATATTTAGAGACAAGTTTCAGCACATGGTGTGATATATAGCAATGTATGTTTTTTTGTTGTACCTTGTAGTATTGTATTCATAATGATCTATATGGGGTGGTAAAGCAGCTTTGCGTTTAATGCTGAGATAAAAGCACAGTAATGTTTCCTGAGGCAGCTGTGGGGGGCGGCAGGACATTCAGCTGAAGTAAGGATATGACGGGCATGGAAATCAGGTTCAGGAAGTGAAAGGAGCACTGTACTGCTGGACTTTTTTAAAGGGATAGTTCATCTTTTCAGAAAAAGGTGAACTAACACCGTACACCCTCACCATCTCGATCCCACTGTACTTGCCTCCGTGGGTGATGAGCTCTCAGTATCAGTGTAATGGTCCAGGGGTTTAAAATCCCTGCTCTTCTCCCTCCAGTGCTTCCAGGTGATGGCATTCACCAATCAGAATTGTTCTGATCTGTCCTAGAAGCACTGCAGAATGAAGGAGGAGAGGAGCAGATATTTGAAATCCCTGGACCGCTACTTGGGTACTGACATCTGACATTAGTCACGTAGGTAAGCACGAAGAGGTGGGGCGCTTTCTTTATATTTTTATATAATATAATATAATAAATATATATATATATATATATATATATATTCTGAAAAGTTGAACTTACACTTTTTAAAGCTGAACTAAATCAATTGATTTACCCATTTCCTGAAACCATTACATTAAACGCATACTAACTTTTTTAGGCTTCCTATAGATTTGTGGTTGGGGCTCAGCTGAGCATTTTTGACCCCCCCTCTACTTAACCCTTTCATGTTTAAGCCTATTTCTGACATTTTGTCGCTCACAAGTTAAAATCCGTATTTTTTGCTGGAAAATTACTTAGAACCCCTACCCCCCCCCAAAAAAAAAATATATATATATATTGTACATGCATACAATAATTATTTTGTTTTAGCAGAGGATCTAGAGAATAAAATGGTGATCGTTGCAATTTTGCAAATTTATGTTGCACTGTATTTGTGCAGTGGTCTTTCAAGCGCTATTTTTTAGGAAAAAAGACACTTTCATGAATTAAAAAAAAAAAAAAAAAAAACGGTAAAGTTAGCCCATTTTTTTTTTTTTTTTTGTATAATATGAAAGATGATGTTACGCTGAGTAAATAGATACCTAACATGTCATGCTTTCAAATGTGTGCACACTCGTGGAATGGTGACAAACTACAGTACCTAAAAATCTGCATAGGTGGCGCTTTAAAAAAAAAAAAAAGAAAAAAAACGGTTACCAGGTTAGAGTTACAGAGGAGGTCTAGTGCTGGAATTATTACTCTCACTCTGATCGCAGCGATACCTCACGTGTGATTCGAACACCGTTTACATATGCGGGCGTGACTTGCATTTTACTTTGCTGCGCGCGGGGACGATGGTGCTTTTAAAAAGGGTTTTTTTTTTTTTTTTTTTTTTTTTTTTTTTTTTATTATTTTATTTATATTTTACATTGTCAATTTTGAAATAAGAAAAATCTGATCACTTTTATTGCTATCACAAGGAATGTAAACATCCCTTGTGACAGTAATAGGTGGTGACAGGTACTCTTTATGGAGGGATCGGGGGTCTAAAAGACCCCAAATCCCTCCTTTTGCACTTCAAAGTATTCAGATCACCAAAAACGGCGATTCTGAGTACTGTCCTTCTTCTTCTTTTTTTTTTTTTTTTTTTTTAATGGCGCCATTGGCAGCCGAGTAAACCAGAAGTGACGTTGTGACATTGCTTCCGTGTTTAGAGGAAGAAGACTGGAATGAAGCCATTTCCGGCTTCCTTCCAGTCTCACTCTAGCCGGCCGAAGCGCATTGGGTCTCCCGGTGGGATGGCAGGCCCGGGAACAGCGGCGGAAGGTGGCAGGAAAGGGGGGGACGTCCCTTGCTCCTCCGGTATAACAGCCGAGCAGCTTTTATCTGCATCGGTTGTTATCCCTAAAGAGCCGACCGCCCGCTCTAAAAATAACAATACCAGGATGATGCATGCATCATCCCGGTATAACCCCTTAAACCCGAGGCCACATATGTGCGTACGGTCGGCGGGAAGGAGTTAAAGTGGTTGTGAAGCCTTAGAAGTTTTTTTACCTTAATGCATACTAGAATTCATTAAGATAAAATAAACTTTAAGCTGCACGTGTCCCCCCTCACCCCTGTTATACTTTCCCGTTCCAGCGATGTGCATGAGAGCAACGGCTTTCCCATCTCTGTCCCTCCTCACTGCACATTGGCTCCTGCTGCTGTCAATGAACTGGCGCTCGGCCAAGCCGCCCTGTCTATGTCAATGGATGCAGAAAAGGTGGCTCAGGAGCAAGCCCGCATGAGTGCCCCCTTTAAAATGTAACAAGCCCCTTGCTCGCTCGATTCCACTCTCCCGACACTCCTTTGCAGCTATTGAATCAGATTGCAACGTCTGATGTTTCGGTCATCCAATGCTCCGGGATTAGAACTACAGCTCTGTGCCGTTCTAACCCAGTTGTGGTAGCTCAGAACAAACACCAGGCAGGCTGTATGTAAGTTCAACCAGGAATCTCTTTATTTGCCAAAATACAGGCTTTTATACACTCAAAGTGGAAGTGCAGACCTCCTGCTCATATTACTCTAACAATACAGCTGTAACCTAATTAACATGAGCTAATTAATCCCTTTAGACAGCCTAAATGACTCAGACATGACCGTTAGTCCAGACTGGCCGTCTTGTAGTTCAGAAAATCCAATCAACATTATCACAATCAACATAGACTCTTCTTCACACATTAGCAGAGTTAATTAACACAAATAACAATGGGGATCTAATGACTCTTAGATCCCATAGTAAACTTATTTACAATACACATTTTAGCAGACAATAGACAGACAGGTGTTGGAATTTACATCAGCATCTCCTAACAGTATCTGTCCCAGCATTATATCAGTCACTATTCCAATATTCATGACAGGCTTCCTATGGGGGCACTTGCCAAAAAGGAGGAGCCAGGAGAAGAGGATCGTGGGCCGCTTTGTGCAAACCCATTGCACAGAGCAGGTAAGTATATGTTTGTTTTTGAAGGGGGGGGGAACCTTTTTAGTTTTACTTTATGCTGCAAAAAGTAGCGGACAGGGATGTTTACATGCTGCGGCGATTTGCATTGCGCCTGCAGAAAAGTACACCCGACATGTAGCAATGCAGATTCAAGTAAATGGGGAAGCGCCACAAACAGCCCGCAAACGCATGTAATGCACGTGGTTGTGGTGCATTTTTCGGCCAAAATAGGGGTTATAACAGGCAGTGAGAAGGTGTGGCATCACTTCCTCCCCATCTGTCAGGCTCTGGAGCTCGGTCCGAACGAGGATTGGGTTTCAGAGCTAAGGGAGATTTAGATCCATGTGGGAATCTACCCTAATGCCCCGTACACACAATCAGACAGTGATCGGACATTCCTACAACAAAATCCATAGATTTTTTCCGACGGATGTTGGCTCAAACTTGTCTTGCATACACACGGTCGCACAAAGTTGTTGGAAAATCTGATCGTTCTGAACGCGGAGACCTAAAACACGTATGTCGGGACTATAAACGGGGCAGTAGCCAATAGCTTTCGTCTCTTAATTTATTCTGAGCATGCGTGGCACTTTTTGCGTCGGATTTGTGTACACACGATCGGAATTTCCGACAACGGATTTTGTTGTCGCAAAATTTTATAGCAAGCTCTCAAACTTTGTGTGTCGGAAATTCCTATGGAAAATGTGTGATGGAGCCTACACACGGTCGGAATTTCCGACAACATGGTCCTATCGTGTGTACAGGGCATTATAGATGCTTGTGCTCTCAACCAAACTGTCAGGCCATCAAAAACTGTCAAAACTGGTCATGTGCAGCATATGGCAACTGCAGATATATAATTAAAAAAGAGGCTATGATGGCAGCTTCCTTGACTATAAAGAATAGGAGAGTTTAGTTCCGATTTGTAAAGCCTTTTTTTAATTTTATTTATTTAAAATAAAAAAAAAATGTTCTACTTTATATGCTCTGTGCAATGTCATTGCAGAGCGGATCCTTAGCTCCTTATCTGGAGTCCCCCTGCATGTACGAGCACACTCCTGAGCCAGGCTGTGTGCGTCCATAGACACATGCCCGACCCTGCCCCCCGAGTACCACCTCCAGAATTTGACTGACTGCAGCAGAAGCCTGAGTCTCCTGTGAGACCAGGAAGAGGGGAGAGAATAGATGAAGCTGGGCACGGCGCCAGATCGAGAGAGTAGTATTTAAGCAAGGTGAGGGGAACAAGTAGTAAAACATTTTTTACCTTAATGCAGGAAATGCTATTAATTAAAAAAACCTTTTAACCACTTCAGCCCCAGAAGATTTGGCTTTATGACCAGGCCATTTTTTTTTTTTTTTTTTGTGATACAGCACTGCGTTGCTTTAACTGACAATTGCGCGGCCGTACGATGCTGTACCCAAACAAAATTTACGTCCTTTTTTTCCCACAAATAGAGCTTTCTTTTGGTGGTATTTGATCATCTCTGCGGTTTTTATTTTTTGCGTTATAAATAAATAAATAAAAAATATATAAGTTTGAAAAATAAAAAACACAATATTTAGTACTTTTTTTGCTATAATATCCCCAATTTAAAAAAACTAAAAAAAAAAAATTTTCTCAATTTAGGCCGAAATGTATTTGTCTACATATTTTTGGTAATAAAAATCATGATAAGCATATATTGATTGGTTTGCGCAAAAGTTATAGTGTCTACAAACTATGTGAAAGATTTATGGCTTTTTTAATGTTTTTATTTTTTTACTAGTAATGGCGGTAATCTGCGAATAAATAAATAAATAAATATATATATATAATATATATATGTATATATATATATATATATATGTATGTATGTATATATATATATATATATATATATATATATATATATATATATATATATATATGAAGCGTGGATCGATGTTACATAATATAATGCAAGCCACTGTACAGTTCCGAGCGCACCTCGCTCTTCGTCAGGCTTTTCTAGCTGTGACACAGCTCCGATTCAAACCTGAGCATTGTGTCCATTTACTCAGCTGTTAAATACCACAGCGTTCAGATGCTTGTTTTGCACGCATCTGTATGCAATACTATACAAATGAATGGCCTTTCAGTAGGGAGATACTTCATCACTAATTGCTTTTTTTTGGCACAGGTCAAATGAAACAGCAGGGACCCCACACAAAATTGATCCTTTCCCATTTAAAAAAGGTGCTTTGGAGTTGGACTTTAAAGTAAATCTTTTCAATATTGTTGGCCTTACTCTGAGGATATTAATTGCCTATTATTCTAGCGTCAATACTTTTCCACCTCATGCCTAGTGTAAAATCCTGGCGTTTTTCCAGAGAGGTGCAGAAGTCATGTACAGGCGGCCATACGAGTGAATAGCTGTTTGCAGCCATACTCGGGGAAATTCTGCACTCAGAAGACGGTCATACGTGAATGTATGCGTTTATGCCGATGCTCATTTGAGTACTGCCACATACAGCCATTCACTTCTATGATGGGCTGCATGTGCTTCCTTGTGCTCCCAAGGTGCAGAAAAAGGCGGGATTTTCCACTAGGTATATTTTTCATCCTTCAAATTTTAAATGTGCGTGAGGTCTTAAAGTCACTGACCAGGAACAAGTATTCAGATCAGGAAGGTCCTTATTTGACCCTTCTGTGTCAGTGACTGAGGGCCTGTGAAAAAATGTGTCCCCAGTAGAGCGACTTGTCACAACGTCTGCCTTCAACAGGAGCCAGGGGAAATTATCCCCATGGAGAAACTTACTGCAATAGAAACTTCATAGACCTCTATGCCTCCAACCCCCTTAATACAAATAAACCTAGAAAATGTTTTGGCTGGATTTGGGCTTAAGGCTAAGTTTACCCTGCTACGACATGGGATCCGACTTGTGAGACCCCCAAGTTGGATGACTTGACAAATTCAATGTTTCCCTATGAAAGCCGTCTTAACTGACACTACACAAGTTGCTCCTCTTTTGGTCCGACTTGGGTGTGATTTCAGCTCTTGTACAGGCTTCTAAATGGCATCCAAGTCGGAAGGAAGTCTTTGCTGTTGCAGCAGTGTGAACCGAGCCTTAACCTGACGGTATGCATGTATGTGGCAGCATATGGTGGGCTTTAATACTTTGCTGCCTCATGTATGTTTATAGCTGGCACTGCTGTGTGTTTTTTTTTTTTTTTTTTGTTTTTTTGTGGGAGCGTGCTCACTTGGTGCCCTCAGTACTGTGACTGAGCTGTCACCCAATTATGATCATGTGATCTTCCACCTACCCACCATAATAAGGTGACCAGATTTTTAAAATGAAATCCAGGGACATATTTTTTTTTGTTGCTAGTAATGACAGCAATCGACGACTCTTTGCCCGTCTCTGCCGCCACCGCCCGCCTCACAGCCTGGCAAGTCTAAAGCCCCATACACACTATCAGATTTTCTGCTGATTTTTTTCTTCAGATTTACCCAAACCATATAATATGAGGTCAAACCTTAGGAGTTTCAATTTGAATGCAATCAGGCAGGCCCTTGCACTACATGGTTTTGGTAAATCTGAAGACAAAAATCAGCAGAAAATCTGATGTGTATGGGGCTTTAGACTTGACAGGCTGTGAGGCGGGCGGTGGCGGCGGAGACGGGCAAAGAGTCGCAGAAAGTGTGTATGGGGCTTTACTCTTCGGCTTTACTCTTCGGGCCTCGGCTACTATTGGGTGGGGAGCAGAGGAAGATCACTCCACCAGGGAAGGCAAGGAGATAGGCAGGCGGCTGGCCGGGACTTGAGCCAGGGCAGAAGAACATGCGAGTGGAGCTGAATGGGCATGCGCCCGAAACTGAAGAAATAGTCCCTCCGCTCCGACCAGCAAAAATAAACCCCCATAAGCTAGTAGGAGCGGCAGAGGAGGGGGGGGGGTGCAATTCAAATTTTTTTCTTTTTATTCTGCACGGGCTGTCTTTGAAATTGCCAAAGCCCCTGTTCAAATCCAATCCGGGGACATAACTAGGGACAGACTTGGTCCGGGGACAGTGTCCTTAATCCAGGGACTGTCCCCAGAAACCGGGGATATCTGGTCACTCTACACCATAAAGAACCTCTTAAAAGCCTGGCAGGAGCCAGTGGTAGAGGATAAATGACATTTTTATTTTGGGACAGCAGTAATGTCCTTCCATTATACTACAAGACAGTCCTATCGGTACACTGAAAACTCAGTATTGGTGAATTCACCTTCATCTCAGTTTTAGGCTCATTGTCAGATCTTCTAGTTTTGGTTATTTAGAATACATCAGGGCATGTCCCTTGATGAATATTTCAAACACTCGCTCTGAGCCCTTGTAAAATGCCTTTATTTGACTAAATGAAACCTGTTTATGGAGTTATTCAAATACCTAAACACTTGTTCACTAGAACATCGACATGATGACACTGACGTGAGCATGCAATTATCCTCTGCCACAAGTCATCATGTAAATGGCTACAATGTACATTTGCTTGTCACTTTTATTAGCAATTAGCTCATTGTGATAGCAGCACATTGCTATTTGCTTCATTTGATCTTTTAGTCAGTACAAGACCAATTTATTAGTAATTTTGTTTTTCCCTGGTATATAGTGATTCTCGTTGTGATGCAGCATAACCGTACACTCGTGTCAGATATAAACGGTTCTTCTTATTTTTATCCTTTACTCCTGGCAGATACATCAGTGGTTGTTGTAATCGTCATTGAAAGCAAACCTGTACGGTAATAAGTTCACTTTACAGTAGACACTACAGACAGACTATACTCCTTATCCCCATGCTCCACCGTCAGCCTAGCGCTCCAAAATCCCTGTTTTAAGTTTCTGAATTTGAAAGTTCTGTGCAACTTTGAGCACGACTTTGATCTGACTTTATACTTCCTGGCACTAGGTCACATTATATGTGGCATCAAAGTAGTATAGGCACCTTTTCAAAGTCGCTACGACTTAAAGCGGGGTTCCACCCAAATTTTGAACAATATCTGTATGTATTCTCTTCCTTGCCTAGATGCTGACATGCCATTTAAAAAAATGTAAATCGCCGTAATTACCTTTTATTTTTCTATTCTTCTTTGCACTTCCTGGTTCTCCTCCCGTGGGAGTAGGCGTGTTTCTAGCCTCTCCAAGACTCCTGGGAGCTAGTCTCAGGCTTCCCAGGAAGCCACTGAGCATGTGCAGGAACGAGCGGTGAATGCTGGGAGCACAGCATTCACCACATCCAGGAAATAAATGCTTGTGGGCTTCAAATGCCCACAATGAAGATGGAAACCGCCTGCAGTGAATAATATAAGTTATTCTTTCCGACGAAATCTGACACAGGCGGACATATTACACACAATATGTGAGTATGTAATGCTGAGAAGAAAAGTTTGTGAATGAACTAAAAAAAAAAAAAAAACGATAGATAGGTGGACCCCCGCTTTAAGTCACACCTTTCTGAATGGGTTCCATTGAAAAATGGTCTGTCACTTGTCATGTGACTTTGTCTCCAACATCGCATGGCAAGTCGCACAAGTGGAGCCTAAAACCTAGAAGCTGATTGGTTTCTATGCACAGCTGCACCAGATTCTGTGTACACCAGTTTTAGTAAATTGCCCCCCCCCCAGCTCTCCTGTCAAAGGTGTCTCTAAGTATTCACTTGCTTCTGTATAGGTACAGCTTTTATGGGCAATTTTACTTTTGAGACATGGTCACCTTGAGTATGAGTATAAACTCTCTACAGGCTATAATGGAGATTGCGCTACGTAAGAATGGGTGGTATTGCGGCAGGAGGCTGTGTGGGAGCCAAGAAGGCTGCACAACTGGGATCTCACTATCTCACTATTTGTCCCTTTATCTGAATAAAACAGTTTTTTTTTTTGGGGGGGGGGGGGGGGGGGCTGGGAAGATAACAAAATAAGCGTAAATGCACTGAAAGTATAGATTCACTCCATCCATGGTGTACAGGATAAATCCCCTTTGTATATTGTATTATATACTCACTGGCCACTTTATTAGGTACGCCTACTGGACTGGACCCCCTTTTGCATTCAGAACTGCCTTTAACCTCCCTGGCGGTATGATTATTTCGGATTTTAGGTGCTGAAAGCGGTACCATTATTTTGCATGGAAATTTGGCGTTTTATATTGTAGGTCTGTAATTCTTAGTAATAACACACCTAAATCTGTCCAAACAAGAGTCTTCTAGATATCCCGGCTATGATAAAGTTTGAAACACAAAAACATAAATTATAATATAATAAATAAAAATAAATAATTAAAAAAAAAAAATAATAATAATAATAAAATAAATTTCCCCACGATTCACTATCGCTCAATTCTGCAAGTGTTCTAATTTACTATCGCTGTTTTCTAGCTGGTCTAAAGCCACTTTTGATGTAAAGGGACACTTTTTGGTTGCTATGGACAATCTCCAGTTTCCAGGCAGAAAGAACAGTATATATAACATAAAACTGCATGCAGGGCATAGGACAAAGCACTGTGGACAAAAGGGATGTGAAATAATTTCATACAGTACTGTAATCTGTAAGATTACAGTACTGTATGTGTTATGATTTTACAATTTTTTGAATTTGCCGCCAGGCTCCGCCCCTGTGCGTCGCGACGCTCGCAAGGAACGGAGCCTGGCACGGAGAGGCTTCGGAGGAGGACACAGCCTGCAAACACAGCGGGGGACATCGCAGGATCCCGGGGACAAGGTAAGTAAAGCCACACCAGGATCCTGCGATGGTAATCCCGAGTGTGGCTCGGGGTTACCGCTAATGGTCCTGAATTTTAACCCTGAGCCACACTCGGGAAAACCGCCAGGGAGGCTACTTCTTCGCGGCATAGATTCAACAAGGTGTTGGAAACAGTCCTCAGATTTTGATCCATATTGACATGAAAGCATCACGCAGTTGCTGCAGATTTGTCGGCTGCACATCCATGAAGTGAATCTCACATCCCACCACATCTCTATTGGATTGAGATCTGGTGACTGTGGAGGCCATTGTAGTACAGTGACCTAATTGTTATGTTCACGAAACCAATTTGAGATGATTTGAGCTTTGACATGCTTATCCTGCTGGAAGTAACCATCAGAAGATAGGTACACACTGTAGCCATAAAGGGATGGACATGGTCAGCAGCAATACTCAGGTAGGCTGTGGCCTTTAAACGATGCTCAATTGGTATGAAGGGGCCCAAAGTGTGCCAAGAACATATCCCCCACACCATTACACCACCACCAGCCTGAACTGTTGATACAAAGCAGGATGGATCCATGCTTTTATGTTTATACCAAATTCTGTCCCTACCATCTGAATGTTGCAGCTGAAATTGAGACCCAGACCAGGCAACGTTTTTCCAATCTTTTGTCCAATTTTGGTGAGCCTGTGCGATTTATAGATTCAATTTTCTATTCTTTGCTGACAGGTGTGGCTCCTGGCAGAGTCTTCTGCTGCTGTAGCCCATCTTCAAGGTTTGATGTGTTGTGTGTTCAGAGATGGTATTTGTGACGAAAATATAAGCGTAGGATAGTTTTGCCTTAACTAGATGTGGTGTGATCTGTAGTAGTGTAATTGTAGATGTAGTTTAATTCTGGGTTATTAGAAATATAGTATTCTATGTCAGTCATGCACATATGTTCTGTCATTAGCATTTGAAAAGGACAGAGATTTTTTCTAGGATCAATGTGACACCTAGATGCCAATAAAAGCTCCCATTAGAGTAAACATAGATTGCCAGCTTCCTGAGGCTCAAAGAAATCTGCTAGTCATCTTGGCCACACGGATCTGCAGGGGGCATTCACAAGGCTCCGGACAGTCTGTAAGCTTTGATTAATATCAAGAGATCTAAGGAACCATTTTTATCTCTCATAAAAGCTAAAATATTAACGGCAGAGAGATGAAAATAATTCCTTGTGATCGTACACCTGATGGGTTACGTGTACATGTGACTCTGTATGTTTAGCAGGTGTGGAATCCTGGAGAACCACACAAAACCGCTATATGGCGCCTGATTGCGGCAGGCAGGCAGTGATTGGTACTGTTGCGATCGGCATGATGCGCTGGTATCGGAAATCCTATCCATGACCCAGCAATCAGCGCCGTTCTGGGCCAATTTGACTCTGGTCATTTCAGAACACAAAACATTTGTGGGCTGAGACAGGAACACCCCCCCAGGGTTGATTGGCCAAGGGCTAAAGTCCAGCCCGCATCCATATTTCAATAAATTGGGTAGCCTGAGATATGGACATTGTTCTTCCACGAAGCCAGTTCGAAACTGGGGAGTTCCCATATGTTCCAGTATGCTTCTACTAACGGATAGATTTACTTGGTAAAGTTTATTTCTGTTTTTATCCCTTTTTATTTTCATAGCAAATTGCCAATTGTGTGTCTTTCTGCATTTTTTGTATCTTTTTGGTAAATCCTTTTTCTTTGTATATCTTATATGCACTGCCCACTTTCGGGATATTAAATGATAAAATTAATAAGTGACTTCTGTGTACTAAGCTAGGACTCATATCTCTGGAGAGGTTGTTGTATTTTAGTGCCTAAGTACTCGGTTTAAGTTACATGCCAATCGGTATGCAATTGCACTGTGTGTTGGCAGATTGCATGCAGATTGTAAGCTAACAGATCTGCCAGACAGAGATCTGTGTGTGTGTGTGGTGGCTCAGCAGACCAGTCTGCGGACAAACTGTTGGGTGGTGGCAGGCTATCGTTTATTGTGTGCCTGGTGTGTGGGTGTGGGGACAGTGGGAAGAGTGATTAACACCGGGGTTCAAGCTTGCAGGATAGCTGGAGGAACCCTAGAAGTGTATAGTAATTGCTAGACTGCTCCCCAACCCTTAGAGTGCACCAGATTGTATGTAAGATTTGTATCTGCCTGTGTGTGGTCAGCTAGCTGGATTGGAGTGGAGTCTCCCTCTAGTGGTGGCCAAAGGTAGTGTAGGCTGTGAAAGTACCGCAGCCAGTCTTACATGCGCAGTATAAGTTCCCCCTTATTCCCTTAGTTCCTCATATACCCCGGTCACGGAACGCACGTCGCGGTTAGTTAGTAGCCGTGGGGTGTGAATTCGTGACAGTATTCTGCATACCTTGGGTTTTAACGAGTGCTAATTTGAGTTACTGTTGCCTTTCTATCATCTAGAACCAGTCTGCCCATTCTCCTCTGACATCAAGCCACACAACTGCTGGTCACTGGATATTTTTTTTTTTGGACCATTCTTTGTAAACCCTAGAGATGGTTGTGCATGAAATCTCAGTAGATCAGCAGTTTTTGAAATACTCAAACCAGCCCGTCTGGCACTAACAACCATGCCATGTTCAAAGTCAACTAAATCCCCTTTCTTCCCCATTCTGATGCTCGGTTTGAACTTCAGGAAGCCGTCTTCACCACATCTAGATGCCTAAATGCAATGAGTTGCTGCCATGTGATTGGTTGATTTAGAAACTTGTGTTACCAAGCAATTGAACTGGTGTAACTAATAACGTGGCCGGTGAGTGTATGTACCTGACTGGACTTGGCTTATAATTTTCCACTCTGCTCCTTTTTGATTTCTCAATTGAAAACTGTCAAGTGGTAGGAGAGATGACAGGGCCACCCATGAAGCAGATTTTAGCTGGTTCATCAGGAACCGGACAAAATTTGCAGCATATGGTTAGCTTAAGAGAGATGGTTTGCATTATTTGCTACCAATTTGTTTTGGATTCAGAAAACCAAAGAAAAATGGTAGTGTATAGCTCATCTCAGTTAGGCTTTGACCAGTGATAATGGGCAACTGTTGGATTGTATAATATTCGGGTACGACATTAATGCAACTTGTGAGGGTTAACATTGAAGTCTATGGCCCTCAAGTTGCTTGAAAGTCAGGCTACAGTAGTGTATGAACTTCTTTTGAAGTTGCTGCAGCTTTAAGTCGCACATATATAAGTGGTTATCATTGGAAAACATGGGGAACGACTTGTCATGCAACTTTGATGTCCAAAGTTACATGACAAGTCACACAAGTGTGAATGGAGCCTAACTAACAAGATCTCCAGATAAGAAACTTTGCAATAGAGTTGGGAAAAAAATATTTGCGTAAGAAAATTGCATACAGTGAATTATACTTGAAACTGGGTGCTCAGGAAAGTTATCGGGAGTTGGCCTTGAATTCTACTTATAAACTTCCAGCTAGATATTTCTTGGTAAGTTATGATTTGCTTAACATTTGAAAGAATTATTAATCTTTATATGTATAGATGTTATATAGTTCTGTAATTCTTTTTGTGTTTTCAAAGCAAAAACATTTAAAATTGCTATGGGCTATTTTACTGTAATTGCAATAAATAATTTAGCATTTGCTGAGCGTGACTTTTAGATATTTCTTCAAGGCTTGGAATCTTTCCTGGATGTTCAGTTTTTGTTGCCTGCCAATTAAAATGTAGATGTGACCCATTTAAATGAGAGCTTTCACATTTCTAAGTTTAATTTAGTTTCAGTAGATCTCAGCAATGTTCCACATTACTGATTCTCCAAAAAATGCACCTAGTAAGCACTCTTATGATGAGGGGAATAAAAATGCAGGGAGAATTAAAAAAAGTAAAAACATACTAATATATATATATATATATATATATATATATATATATATATATTTTTTTAATTTATTTACCGTATATACTCGAGTATAAGCCGAGGCACCTAATTTTACCACAAGAAACTGGGAAAACTTATTGACTCGAGTATAAGCCTAGGGTGAGAAATGAGCAGCTACTGTAAGTGGAAAAGAGGGTCAACAGTGCCCATTTGCAGCCTTACTGTGCCCATTTACAGCCATAGGTCCCCCGAACATCAAACTCGGTAGTTAAGGGTTCCTAGATGCCCCCTAGCTGCAGCCAAAATTTGGGGTCTCTGGACTCAAAGGGTCCCGAAATGACATTGCTGCAGAGGGACACAGTTGACCGACTTTGGGGCCCCGTATCTCGGGGGCCCTTGGTGCTAGGAACCCCAAATTTGGTGTGTAAACCCAGTGGAACTAGCACTACAACATATCCAAAAATGTCAAACACTTTTCTGCAGCAGAGAATGACATTTTCCGAACAGACTTTGGGGCCCCGTATCTCGGGGTCACTTGGTGCTAGGAACCCCAGCTTTGGATATGTTGTAGTTATAGTTCCACTGGGTTTGCAGTGCTGGGGTTCCTAGCACCAAGTGGCCCCGAGATACAGGGCCCCAAATTCGGTTCGGAAAATGTCATTCTCTGCTGCAGAAAAGTGCTTGACTCGAGTATAAGCCGAGGGGGGCATTTTCAGCACAAAAAAAATGTGCTGAAAAACTCGGCTTATACTGGAGTACATACAGTATTTATTTTTTATTGTGAAGATTCTATAGTTGGGCCAAATAATTTGTCATATATAGATTTACACAGGTCTGCTACTCAGCATTGATATTTTAGTTTTATGATCAAACTTCTAGTCGTATTATTGCACTTGTAACAATACATTTGAGGATTGTCCATGATGCTTTTTTGATTTGCACTAACATTTACATTTCCAACACAGGCTTTTGGGGTCTACCCCCCTTCTAAGGTCCAAGCAGTACTAATACACAATGGTTTAGCAAAAATGTCTAGCAGAAATCTGTAAATCCAGCAACTTCTTTTTTTTTTTTTTTTTTTTTAATTTTAAATCTCTCTTGCATGCGTGCATACACACTAACACAGTAATAAAAGTTAGAAAGCTAAAGAGTAGAGAAATGGGCTATGCAATGGGAGCAGGGAGTCCCAAAGATAAAACTATTTGATACAGATTTAGAAAGTCGAATTCAGTCTGTTAATTTAAGCAGAATTATCATTTGTACTTCAAAAGTTTCCTTTAAAAATGCCCTTTTCAGAATGAAACATTCATGTCTTCCATACAATGGTCTGGTTAATGTCCCACAGGTGGGCAGTAATCATTTTCCTTCAGTTCTTTTACTTGTTGCACAAAATGAAGTATTCCACATTACAATAGGTGCAGGTTCCTTTTTATCTGTGTGTGAGATTTTAATGGATTAATGCAGGTACACCGTTTGCAGTGCTTGTTTTAAGGCTCGGTTTCCACTAGTGCAACTTGTCACGTGACTTGGGACTGCAAAGTTGCATGACAAGTCATACCCCATGATTTCCAATGAGTACCATTCATATCTGTGCGACTTCAAAGTAGTCCTTGCACTACTTTGGCCCCACTTTGATGCGACTTGAGGTCCATAGACCTCAAGAATACACAGGCATTGCTCCAAGTTGCATTAAAATCATAGCAAAATTGCGCAACTTTCAGGTCGTAATAGTGGAAACCTAGGCTTAAAGAGGAAGTAAACCCTGGTGGGTTTTACTTCCTTTTTATCTCTCTACAAAGGTAAAGCATAATGGCCTACTATGCATCGCATAGTAGCCCATTATGTGTCACTTACCTGAAACCGAAGCCTGCGCTGTCACTGCTGTCCCCACTAGCAGCGAGCGTCCATCTTCAACCCCTCTTCCTTCCGGGGCTGAGAACTCCAGCTCTGTGACTGGCCGGAGTCACGTGACGTCACTCCCACGCGGGAGCCGCCAGTCACGGCATGACCCCTATTAGAAAGGGCACAATGTGCCCTTTCTAAACTGCGCATGCGCCGTAGTCATCGGCGCTCGGCTTTTTTCTAAATCTATCCTAAACAGTGGAGGTTTAGGAGATATTTCAAGCACCTACAGGTAAGCCTTAATATAGGCTTACTTGTAGGTAAAAGTAGTTGTACAGGGTGTACAATCAAAAAAAAGGGAAACCTAAGACATTAAACACCTTTCTTGTTTTGATGCACCTGAAATGTAGTTGGCTAGTTTAAATGGAAGATTAAGACCCCTTTCACATTGAGGCAATTTTCAGGCGTTTTAGTGCTAGAAATAGCGCATGAAAACTGCCTCCCATTCATTTGCTTTCACACTCGGGTGGTGCACTTGCGGGACGTTAGAAAAAGTCCTGCAAGCAGCATCTTTGGGGCAGGTTTGGAGCGCTGTAAAAAGTGCTCCAAAAAACGCCCCTGCCCATTGAAATGAATCCGAATCCATACTAGACCTGAAGGGCCTGGTATGGTCGTGGGGGGGGGAACCTAATGCTGTTTTTTTTTTTTTTCTGTTCAGCTTCCAGCGGAGTGCCCCGCTGACAGCTGATGACTCATCGTTGTTAAGGACGCAGCAGCCGGCTTCCCGGCTCCCTCCTTAGCAACCAGCTCAATACAGTGCATTTTAAAGAGGGAGGGAAAAAATATAGAATGCATGAAAACTGCATGCATAAACACTGCTTTTAAAACTTAAAATGCACTGAAAAAACGCGCCTGAAAAATGCATCAAATGCAGCCGCATAGATGTGAATCTAGACTAAACGCTGCTAAAAGCCTATGTGTGCATGAACACATAGGATAACATGCAGGGGAATTTAGAGGCAGTTTAAAAAAAAGTCTGATGTCCAAAACAGCAGCTGTAAAATGCCCAGTGTGCATGACGCTAAAGCCTCGTACACCTGATCGGATTTTCGGCAGGGAATTGTGTGATGACAGACTGTGTGCCTAAAATACGACCGTTCGTACGCTCCATCAGACAATTGTTGGCCAACTTTCCGCCAGCAAATGTTGGATAGCAGGCTAGTACATTTTCAGGGGACAATGGTCTGTTGTCAGGTTTTCCTATCTTGTGTAGGTACACAAATCCGTCACACAAAAGTCCAAAATACAAACACGCATACTCGAAATCAGTGCTCACCAAACACATTAGCAGCAGGTGCCCAAAGGGTGGCGCTCAAGAGCTAAAATTTCACATAGTACGTCACTATGTTCGTGTTTGTTGGCCGACAATTGTGTACCGTTAGTATACAAGACAAGTTCCTGGCGCACGCCCTTCGGACAAAAGTCTGACGCTTTGTCTGCGGAAAATCCGATCGTGCGTACAAGGCTTTACTTTGTGCCTGGTCTTTATAAATTGTTTCAACATTTTAAATTGTTGTTCCCAAAAATGAAGAGACTGGATCCTTTGATAACACATTAGAAAATGGCTAAACAGTAGAAGAGCTTGAAATTTACAAGGTAGCCAGCATATAAACTGTGTATACCTTTTTGCAATAAATGAGGCGTTAATTAACCTCCTTCAGGTCCAGATGGTTCACCATCCTTCATGACCAGGCCATTTTCTGTGTTACTTTTAACTGAACTTTTGCACAGTCGTGCGACACTGTACCCAAATAAAATTGATGTCCTTTTATTCCTCACAAATAGAGCTTTCTTTTGGTGGTATTTGATCGACTCTGCAGTTTTTTATTTTTTATTTTTTTTTTTTTTGCGCAATAAAAAAAAAAAAACTGTCAATTTTTAAATAAAAGTACATATTTTACTTTCCGGTATAAAACATATCCAATAAAAAAATGTAAAAAATCTAAATTTTTCATCAATCTAGGCCAATATGTATTCTGCTACGTTTCTGGTGAAAAAAATCCCAATAAGCGTATATTGATTGGTTTGCGCAAAAGTTATAGCATCTACAAAATAGGGGATAGATTTATGGCATTTTTATTATTATTATTTTTTTTTACCAGTAATGTCGGTGATCTGCGATTTTTATCGTGACTGCGACATTACAAGTAAATTAAGTTACAGCGTCTACAAACTATGGTGTATATATCTATGGAATTTTTTTTTTTTTTTTTTTTTACTAGTAATGGCAGCGATTTTTAGCTGGACTGTGACATTACGACGGACAAATCTGACACTAAGTGACACTTTTTGGGGACCAGAGACTCCAATACAGTGATCAGTGCAAAAATAAATGCACTGTCACTGTACTAATGATACTGGCAGGGAAGGGTTTTACATAATGGGCGATCAAAGGGTTAAATGTGTTCCCTGGGAGTGTTTACTAACTGTGGGGGGAGGTGCTTTGACTGTGGCAAGACAGAGATTCATGTTCCTGCTTAGCAAAAACACAGGATCTCTCTGACAGAACGGCGTTCTTCCTTGTTTACATAGGCAGACCGGCGTCCTGCCTCTCTCAGTAACGATCGCAGGATGCCGGCGAACATCGGGTCCACCAGACCCGCTGATTGGCTCCCACTGTGTCCAATCACAGCGGGAGTGGGTCGCCGGCAGCGCACGCCCCAGATCCGGAGATCAAAATCGCATACAGGTATGTGATTTTTGCACTGAAGGGCCGCCCTGCTGCTTTAAATTTAGGCAGGGATGGGGTAGTCCAGAAGTGGTTAAACAGATTTATTTATTTATTTTATAACCTTTAAATTTTAAATATAAATTCCCCTTGTTTTGACCTTGTGTCCTGTGATATGCTTATCCCATAACATTTCCTTTCTCTCATGCTTGTTATGTTAGCCGTGACAGTTGGTGTCTGACACTGACGGACAATCTACCATTGTGCTCTCCAGCAGTAGGACCAATATTCTGTTATGTGAAAGCAAGATATAAATAACGCTTCTATGTTTTATACTAACTAAGACTCTGAACACACATATAAAGGTGAAGTAAAATAGAAGTATATGACTATTGTTCTAATAAAAGTGAAAATAAATAATCATTCTGCCTATCTGTGTGTCTTTCTATTGTTAGTATTGAGGCACCTTAGTGGAGTATGCAATAACTATGCTGCAGTGTCACTGTTTTAAAATGGCAAGGGTGAGGGCATCAATAGAATTTGGAAGGCTGTCCTGAGAGTAGTTATACAGTATAGACTATCAATGTTGTCCTTTCCTTCCTAAAATAATAAGCTGGTCACATACGGTAAGATTTTTCTAATTTCTGCATGATGAATGAGAAGTTACTTGATTCTCCCATCCATGCTAAAGAGCATGGATGAATGAACCTGCAGTGCTGGCTATTGTATGCTGACAGCCCTTGCTCCCACAGCTGCCAGAATACCCAAACAGTGTCTGCATCTGATCAGATCCATGTGCTGTTTGGCTGACAATTTCCCACCTGGCTCCTTCAACAAAAGTCGAGCCAAGTGGTGCTGACAGGGCCGCCCATGGAACAAATTTTGGTCGATTCATCAGAAATTTGATCTGTGTATAGCTAGTTTTAGGCTACGTTCACACCAGGGAGCTGCAACCTTTTTGCATATTATTACTGTGCAGTCCAGCATGTCACATTTAGGGCAGCCCATTAATTTCAATGGTCCGCTTTATGCGCAAGAAACAGGCTAGAAAGGCGACTGTACCATTTTAGAATTCCTACTGCACCAAAATACAGTTACTCTGGTACCATATGTTTTAGCACATGCAAACGAGTGTGCATTTAATGCAGGATGTGTGGTGTTGTCATTAAGAAATAATAGGACCACTGTGCATCTACATAGGGGCAGTACATTTTTTCTGCATTGTGGGAAAGTGTGATTTTGGGCGTGTTCCTGCCATGCACTGGCTTGAACACAGCCTTAGTCACCGAACTAGTACAAGTCTTCAGATCAGGACTTTTGACCACTTCAACTTTAATTTAAAAGAATCTGTCTATATGTTAAACAAGTAGGCATAGGTGGAACATGGGGGAATAATGCCGCGTACACATGATCAGAATTTCCGACAACAAATGTTCGATGGGAGCTTGTTGTCTGAAATTCCGACCGTGTGTAGGCTCTATCGGACATTTTTTGTTGGAATTTCCGACAACAAAAATTTGAGAGCTGGTTCTCAAATTTTCCGACAACAAAATTCGCTGTCGTAAAGTCCGAGCGTGTGCACACAATTCCGACGCAAAAAATTCCACGCATGCTCTGAATCAAGTACGAGATGGAATCGCTCGGTCTGGTAAATCTAGCTTTTTTAATGGAGATAGCACATTCGTCAAGCTGCACATTTTTTAATCTTTTAATGCAGCGCATTCTCTTCTTCTTTGTAATGCTAGAATTATGAAGTTGTTTTGCTGCTGATAGTCACACAAACTGATTTCTTTATTATTTCTTATGATCTCATGAATAATCTTTTTTTATTTTTTCGCCAGATCTCCAGAATAATGTTTATAATTTTTTTATAGTGATCTCCTTATTTTTTATTTTTATTTATTTTTTTGGAAAATCAAGATCTCCTGTGTTGTGTGTTTTTTTTTTTTTTTTTTTTTTTCTAGTGATCTCCATAATATTTGTTTCTCGTTTTGTGTGTAGCTCCTACAACACCACCATTATCTTGTATTTTTTAACCTCAAGGAGGTGTTGTTGTCCCTTGTTAATTTGACATTGTATTTTTGAAATGTACCTGCCTACTCACAAACTGTCCTTTTTGAACTAAAACACATAGGCAAGTATTTGTGAAAAAAAACTAGACATTTTAATATGGGTCATAACAAAATAAAGAGGAAGGCAACGCTTGATAAACTGGTGAAATTGGCGAAGCCTTTGTACTCCAGGGCACACATCAACTATTTGACATGCAAAATTGGGAGCCTGAGGAGTCCATTTAATAGGGAGCACAAACCGGTCCAGGACTCTGAGAGATCAGGAACAGCAGCAGGTGACATATATGTCCTGAGGCTGTGGTCTTACAACAGCCTGTGTCTTTTGCCAGACCGAACCCAGGCCATCACACTCTTATCTTCCTTCCACGCTTGCTTCCAGGCTGTGGCTCTGGTGTTGGAGTTGTTGCAGGAGGAGGAGGATGGTCCAACTCACACAGGTGGGTTTTGCTTGTGAGTTTGCCCCTCAACCCCTTATTTAGGGCCATATATATCACGTCCTCACAGAAGAGGCGTTGGTCCACCTCCATTTCCTGCATTTTGTTGGCAGGCATAGGCCTTTAAGAAGACTGGCGGGGGTTCTGAGGGCTGCAGAAGCCTGCTGAATTAAGTGCTGACTTCTCCATGCTCCTCCCCTTCCTGGGCATTTTTTGTTGAAGGCGGAGGGGAGGGACCTGGGATTCGGTCAGGCTACTGGGCTTGGCCACCTCCTGGCTGCCACTTTCCCCCGCCACCTCCTGGCTGCCACTTCCCCCGTCTCCTTCTGACTGAGGCTTTCCTGTGTATGAAAAAGGGACATAGTTTTAGTTTATTGTTCATCAATCACACACAATTTTGAGAAATATGTTGAACAATGCTATACCTGACTCAAGCTGGGCTGCTCCATTTCTTCTTCCTGGGTGGAAGGCCCAGGTTGGACGTCGGAAGCCTCAGCTGGGGTGGAAGGAATCGTGGAAGGAAGGGTTGAGATTGATGGCCTGATTTCAGTCTGGTCTGACAGAAATCGTAGTCTGTCGTAGTACGACAGCCTGGGGACATAACATCATCTGCTGCTGCTCCCGATCTCATGGAATCCTGGACCTTCTTGCGCTCCCTATTATATGTGCCACTAATACCCCAAGTTAAAATTGTATCTTCGTTAGAACGATCGGCGCTTCCGCTACTCCTTCCTCCGCTCACAGATCGTACGTACGACCCACGCGTGTTCGGCTTTATATGCACTGTGCATGCATGAAACTCCGCCCGTCCCTGACCTTCTTTCTAGTATATTCCCTGCCCCTTCTCTTTCATGCAGTGGGAGAGCACATGGCGGAGAGACAACAGGTGCATGCAGCAGAGAGCAGCAACGATGAAAGCCCGCAGCCACGAACTTCCCAATCCCGGAGGAGATTTAAGGCCTCAAATATGTCCTTTGTAGAGATGGTAGAGATGGTGGACATCTTGAAGAGGGCAGACTATGATGGGAAGCATGGACCTTGCCCAAACTCAAATGTGAGAAAGGCCAAGATCATGACTAAAGTTGTGAAAAGTCTGCACAGGAATTTTGGGGTACGATGATCCAAGGATCAACTGAGGAAACGCTGGTCAGACCTCAAATTGAGGGAGCTGGATCAGTACAGAAGGATCAAGTGAGTACTGCAAAACAGTAAGTAGTTGTTGTGTGTTAATAATAATAATATTGCATGCTGCTCCAACGTGCTTTTCTTTACTGTTGGACAGTTTAAGATGGCGGTTAAAATGGCAAGTTTCAGGTTCGTGGGCACAGTAATCGTTTGTAGTAAACATACAATGTTTTTGGCAGATGCAGGTTAACTACATTTGTTCATGCCTATTTGTATTCAAAGAAGTTTAGTACATTGTTGTCTAGATGGGTTTGTAACTAGAATGAAATGCAAACTTGATTCAGTGTAAGGAGAGGACACTCAGCAGCTGTTTACATATCTGGATGCAAGAGCACTAGTGTGGGACACCAGAACACATTTTTTAGGGTGTCCCACACAGGTGCTCCAGTGGATACTAGGGGTGTCTCCATCTGTGAAATTTGCACAAAACAACAGGTAAGTATTCCAGCTTTTGTAAGTGAAAAAAATCATGTCTTCATCTTGGAACTCTGCCAAAACAGACAATTGTATGACACTTCCAAGCAATGTTTCATATTCCTATTTCTGCCCTCACATATCTGTGTGCTAAGTATACCTTATTTTTATTCACATAGGGGAGAAAAGAATCGGGACATCAGAGGACACCAGGGACCCACAACCTCCTAAAGAAGGGGAAATACAAAAACAACAACCTCAGGATGTGGAGGAAGGAGAGATTTATGAATTGGGCGAAATGGTGAGCACAACAGGTGAGTGTCTGAGACCACAGCTTCAGGTAATAGATGTATGCCTGCATATTTATAATACATGGTGTGTTTTTTTTTTTTTTTTTTTTTTTTAGGTGATGTGGATGTTGTGGAAGAAGAAACACATTTCACAAGTGCAAGTGCACACGTCCTCATCGGAGAGATCATGGTGTGCAATCGGGATTTACAGAAAATTAAGGAAGACATCAATGATATTGAAAAAAGACTCAAAAACATGATGTTTTAAGCAGAATCTAAAACACACCAAAATCTTTGTAATTGTTTTTATTTTTGTAACTTTTCTAAAAAAATTTGAAAGCCAAATTTTGAAGATGCACACAGTGTGTCAACATGTGCTATCTCCCATCATGGGATATCAATGTATGCGTTTTGTGGGTGCAACCCCTTCCTCGCAACTCAAGTAGGTAAGAGGAAGGGGTTGCACCCCCTAAATGCGTCCGTTGATCCCCCATGATGGGAGCTAGCACATGTTGACCTTAGGCATGGGATCAGGAGGGAAATCCCCATTTTGACCCCCAATTTGTGTGCATCTTCAAAATTTGGCTTTCACAGGGGTGACATCACCCCATCTGATGAAGGCAATATCAACACAGTTTGGACATACTAATGTCTGATATTGCCTTCACTTTATCAAAGTTTAACTTTGTAAGTTCCTGGGTTGTGTATTGTTTTATGGTTTTAAAAACATGCCTGTTTTACCACAAAAAAGGATATTTCTACTGTCCAAACAAAACATTTTATTCCAAAAATATGTTAGTTTGTTCAAAAACCCTTTTCTAAATGCACATTTGAATGTGCACAGAGTAAACATTTTTCTACTCAACAATGTGTGGCTTCTTCTTTCAATGCTCAATAGCAGTTTTTTGCTTAAGTTGGTGTTTACAGTGACAATGGGTGTTATTTACTAAAGGCAAATCCACTTTGCACTACAGGTGCACTTTCAAGTGCACAGTGGATTTTCCTTTAGTAAATAACACCCACAGTGCTTTATAATTTGCATCAATCAGGCCATTTTCATCACTCCAAAAAATTAATTCATGGTGCTGAAAATGATGAATATTTTTATCGTTAATGCATTACATACATTAACAACAAAAATAAGGTGTGTGTAGCAGACCCACAACATAATAGTTAGCTGAAGATTGTCACCTCATGTATCAAAGAAATAATGTTTGCACTGTTGAAGAAAATGGCCATAAAAAGCCCATTGGAGAACCTAGGAGACAGCTAAAAGAAACACAAGCAGAAAATCAAAGGAAATATTTTTCTGTTTAAAATACAAATGTATTTAACCACTTCTTCAGTACAGGGCATTTATACACCCTTCCTTCCCAGACCGATTTTTAGCTGTCAGCGCTCTCACACTTTGAATGTCAATTACTCATTCATGCAATACTGTACCCAAACAAAATTTTTATCATTTTTTTTCATACAGAGCTTTCTTTTGGTGGTATTTAATCACCACTGGGTTTTTTATTTTTTGTGACATAAGTGAAAAAAGAGTGGTGTGATATCCGTATAGACTACTATGAAATGTGGTAACACACTAATGAGAAAATCAATAGGCTACATGCTGATACCCCATTATGAATACAATAAATATGTGTAAACACTGAAAGCCTTGTGCAATGATAAAAGATAATAAAATCTTAAGTAAGTGAATATAAATGTGCAAAACCAGCTTGATGTAAACAAATAAATAATGCAATAAAAACTTTCAATCCATATACATGACAGTGAATATATATATCCTTAATAAAAAATACTTGTGTGCAAAAACGGCATAAAAAGTGCAAGTGCTGAGGTGACCTGAACACATCTACTCAATCAAGGAACAGTGTCCCAGCAATAATAGTCCTAAATGATCTGCTGATCAAAACAAAAAACAAAAAACACAGTCCAAGTAGCATGCAACTGAGTGCATAGGTGAAACAACTTAAAGTGCAAAGTGTATATATCTTCTTATAGTGCAATGACAAAAGGTCCTGTGTGCTCAAATAAACAGGGGTGAAGTGTCTGAAATACAATTCAATCTGTGTCCTCTTCGTGCATAAACCACTAATATAAGTAATGGCCCCTTACCTAGCGGTGCTAGGTAAACCGCAAAGAAGTAGCTGTGATCCTTTACTTCAGGGTCCTGGGCCAGCGCAACTCCTATTTCTGCCTCCACGCCTAGCGATGTTAGATAAACCATACGACAGCTGAGTGCAGGTAGCTGTGATCTTAGCTGGGGTCCTGGACCAGCGCGGGTCCTATCTCTGCCTCCATGTCTCAAATGTATGTATAGCCCATAATGAAGGACACGAAAGGGTACTGGATAGTGAAGTAGGTTTCAACAGAGTGGAGCTTTATTCATAACCATTAAAAAATGTACTCACATTACAAAGTAATAGAGCGATTCCTATCTCCTACGAGCAGCGAGCTCGTTATGCCTCAGTCAATCTGAAAATGCCCATTCCGTCCCTACGCGTGACGTCACCGATCACATGAGTTCATCAGGGGATAAGCGAAATAGGCACATCTCAGTCTTAAATAGTCTCTAACATTGTGGTTAATGAGTGGCCATTTTCTTGTAGCCATGTCCGCCATTAGTTGATAGACCGTGTGCGCGGCCATCTTATTGGTTGGTAAAATCTAAGTTGCAATACTAATGGGTAGAGAACAGGCTCGCTGCATATCTCCATGCTTGTATTATGCAACAAACATAGAGACAGCCTAGCTATGCGGAGGGGACTAATTTACCAGCATAGCCTATATCAGTGTTTCTCAACTCCAGTCCTCAAGGCGCCCCAACAGGTCATGTTTTCAGGATTTCCATTATTTTGCACAGGTGATTTGATCAGTTTCACTTCCTTAGTAATTACCACAGCCATTTCATCTGAGGGAAAGCCTGAAAACACCTGTTGGGGCGCCTTGAGGACTGGAGTTGAGAAACACTGGCCTATATGTTGGAGATGGACCAGTCTGATCACACCAAACAGACCGTGAGAACGTTTAGATATGTTGTAAGCTACCGGTGTAGAAAATTTTGAATAAAATAAATTTTAATGTAGAAAATATATAAAAAATGTATATATAAAAAAATATACCGGATTTATCGGCGTATAACACGCGCCGGCGTATAACACGCACCCCAAGTTTAGGAGGGAATTTTGCGGAAAAAAACTTTTAGGAGGGAAGTTTAAGGAAAAAAAACTTTTAATTGCCCATCAATGCAGCCTTGTCAGTGTCCATCTGTAGCTTTGTCAGTGTCAGTGTAGCATTGTCAGTGTCCAGCTGTAGCCTTGTCCATCATTGCAGCCTTGTCAGTGTACATCATTGCAGCCTTGTCAGTACACTGAACTCCCGTTTAAAAATGGTGCCGCCATTCTCGGCAGCTCTCGGCCGCACTCGGCGGCTTTCGGCCGCTCTCGGCCATTCTCGTCGGCTCTCTGTGGCTTTCGCCACTCTCGGCCGTTCTCAGCGGCTCTCAGCCACTCTCGGCCGTTCTCAGCGGCTTTCGGCCGCTCACGCGGGACTGTGAGAGTCGCCGAGAGTGGGCGAAAGCCGCAGAGAACAGCTGAAAGCCGCCGAGAAGGGCCGAAAGCGGCCGAGAGCCGCCGAGAGGCTCACAATCGGCGGGGATCGGCATATAACACGCACCCATGATTTTCCCCTGATTTTAAGGGGAAAAAAGTGCGTGTTTATACGCCAATAAATACAGTATATAAAAATATACATAAAAATGGATAAGGGAATGAACTTTAATGGGTGTATAAAATATTGATAAACTAAATGCTAAATAATCTCCGCGGGATAGGGATAGAATGGGCCTCTTCACTTGGTCTGCACATATGCCCTTACATATATGGATATCCCATAACATTTATACATATACCATAAACAAATGTAACAAAGAGGGAGGGGGGGGGGGAAGGGAAAGGGAGGAAAAACAGGGAGAGGGGAAAGTTGTTTATTATGTAATAAAAATGAATTAATAAAATACATATACTGCTGCTCACCCCTAAGGGTAGAATACATCTATTATAACAATATGTTTCCATATCCTTCAATCGGTTACCTCACCCAGTAGAGGGGGGGGACGCGATCGAAGTAGATAAACAATATATCAATAAAAGAGTGATGAAAAAGGATCGAGGCCATTGTGGTGAGAATTAGTGGAAAGATATTGGTGCAATGGAGAGAGAAGGACATGTACACTAATGTTTGGATTACACAGAGAGAAGAACATGTACACTACTGTTTGGATTAAAAATGGAAAAGATACATCTGCATGAGCTGCTACTCACCCCTGTGGGTAAAGTGCATCTAGTCTGACAGTATATTTCTGTATCTTTCAATCAGTCAGTCACCTCACTTCATATATATCCTTTATTAAGGATATATATATTCACTGTCATGTATATGGATTGAAAGTTTTTATTGCATAATTTATTTGTTTACATCAAGCTGGTTTTGCACATTTATATTCACTTACTTAAGATTTTATTATCTTTTATCATTGCACAAGGCTTTCAGTGTTTACACATATTTATTTTATCCATAATGGGGTATCAGCATGTAGCCTATTGATTTTCTCATTAGTGTGTTACCACATTTCATAGGAGATACTGAGAACGTCATATGACGCTCACCCAGGATGGGAGATCCCAAGTGGTTAAAAAATACATTTATTTAAATACATATAATGTGATGTTAAAGGAGAAAACTTACATTAATATAGTCCTTCTGCAGAACTTGATGTCCTGCAGACTTCTCCCCGTCGCCAATTACCGGAAGGTGGCGACGAGCCTCTGTTTAGGAGTGATGGCTTGCTGCATGCAGGTGTCCTGCTTGGTAATATAAGAGGACAGCAATGCCAACAGACGGTGAAAAATGGGGTCCGTCATCCGGAGATAATTCCTGAAATCAGGATTATTCTCACAGATCTCCCGTAACAAAGGCATGTGCGAGAATTTGGTCACGCTGGAGCAACCAATTCTTCGTCAATGAACTCCTCCTTGCCCTATTCATGGACTGGGCTTGAGTCAAAGTAAGAACCCCAACACCAAGCCCCCGCACAGCACGAACTCTACGATGAGTACGTATCCGCAACATGGCTTGAAAACGTTTGGCTGGTCAGAACGAACTAACCGAACGCACTGAAAATCAGAAAGGCCTGAGAAGAACGAGCTGTAATTCAGAAACAAGCAGACAAGAATGCACTGAAATTCAAATACGTAATTAAAAAAATATGCACTGAAAACCAGATACGAACTGACTACATGCACTGAAGAACAGATAGGAACCCACAAGCACAAACTGAAGAGCAGTAACGATCTGAAAAGAACGAGGCTGAAAAGCGCGAATCGTCTCTCACCAAACTTCTACTAACACGAGATTAGCAGAAGGAGCCCAAAGGGTGGCGCACTGGCTATTGAACTTCCTCTTTATAGTGCCGTCATACGTGTTGTACGTCAGCGCGTTCTTGACGAACGGAATTTCTGTCAACATTTGTGCGACCGTGTGTATGCAAGACAAGCTTGAGCCAACATCCGTCGGAAATAAATCCCAGGATTTCGTTGTCTGAATGTCCAAGCGTGTGTACGCGGCATAAGGTGTATAATATAGGTACATCCAGCTGGAGATGTGAAGACCTACAGCAGTGGTTCTCAACTCCTGTCCTCAGGACCCACTAACAGGCCAGGTTTGCAAGATAACTGAAATGCATCACAGGTGATATCATTCGCTGCTCCGTGATTGCAGTATTCTAGTCTGCATCTCCCCAGGGTAATACTTAGTCTGGCCTGTTACTGGGTCCTGAGGACAGGAGTTGACAACCACTGGCTTAGAGGGTTCCATGCTCCACATAGTCCGCACTTGCCCATGGATCCATCCTTTTTGCTCTAAAGTTAGCACAGCAATCTCTGATCTCACAGGTCTCTCTAGAGAATGACCAAGCTGCTTGTCTCCTACATCTCAGCACATTGTCAAAGTGGAAATACCATAAATCTCCGGTAATCTATTTACTAAATGCTGCCAGATCCTGTAGTCCTTCTAACAAAGTCAGAACTGACCCCATTGCTCGGCAAATGGAGTAAAGCCGTAAATAATATTGAAACTATGGAAGACCTCAAATGTCTATGCACCTGGTTTTGTTGGATCCATTTCCAATGCTCCATGACCTACAAGGACCTCATGGCCACTGCTCCTTCCCTGGTAGTGGAGTAGGGGTCTACCTTGTCCGACTCTCTATCCTGGCTTAGGCCGACAAGGCCCAGGCCTAGGGCAGCACTTTGCAGGGGGGGAGCACAGAAAGAGTCCCCGCCGGCTTGCGCTGTTAGTGTAGTGCCAGTCTTATGGGGCGGACTGGGCTGAGAGGCAAATTATTCTAGCGCCCCCATAAAGCGGCTGAACTGCTTCCACTATGTGGACGGCCGGCAATCTGCAACTGGGGTGGGGTGGGGGCGCTTCTAATTTTGACTGCCCTATCATCCTGGACCACAAACCTTCCTCACTGTGCTATATGTTTTCTGCTGCACCATTGGCATGGTTATATCTTAGTCCTCTCCATAAAATTATCAGAAATTTGTGCTTAACCACTTCCCGCCCGGCCCATAGCAGATGACGGACGGGCGGTGGTTCAGTTATCCTGACTGGGCGTCATATGAAGTCCAGCAGGATAACATGCCGCCGCGGGGGCGCGCATTGCGGCGATTGGTGGAGCGGTGTGTCAGTCTGACACACCGTTCCACCGATCTTGGTAAAGAGCCTCCGGCGGAGGCTCTTTACCACGTGATCAGCCGTGTCCAATCACGACTGATCATGATGTCAATAGGAAGAGCCGTTGATCGGCTTTTCCTCACTCGCGTCTGACAGACGTGAGTAGAGGAGAGCCGATTGGCGGCTCTCCTGACAGGGGAGGCCTGCGCTGATTGTTTCTCACGGGTCCCCGTATATGGGCAGACATCCTGTACATAGTACATGTTCACTGAATGTAATTGTTGAAATTTGCCCTATAAATTGAGTGCCTATACCAACGTGGAGCATTGTGGCATAGCTCATTGCTTGGTGAAGTTGTTAGATAGCTGTTTTTATTTTGTGTCGCCATTCAAAAATAAAAAAATTAGAAAAAAATAATAGCTACATCCTGTAGTGCCCTGGAAGTCACCTTGACTGTAGTAGATGGAGGAATAGTGACCAGTGTAATATACAATACATTCACTCCTCCAATTTCATCAATCCAAAATTCTTGGTTGTCCATAGACAACGAGTAATAACATTGCAAGTTGTCCGTTCTTGACTAAAATTTAAAAAGACACATTTAAACATATCTTCAAATAATTACATAATTTAAAGCTGAACATCAGTTATTTTTTCAACAGGAAACGCATCTTCCACCGAACTATAAAAGGATGCTCCTTCCCACATGTTGCCAGTTTTTGTGTTTCATCTGGCAGGGAACACTTAGTGGGGAGTCAGGAACTCTTAGGTGCTGTCCTGAGAGTCCAGGCTTCCTGCTCCACCGTTTTTTGTTTTTTTTTTTTTCTTTTGTTTTTCATCTCCAGAGAGCTTGTTCCTCCCATTCCACAGAGCGCTACTGGATGGGCTCCTTCTCCCTCTTTAAAGTGCTCGGGGAGAGTCGGTACTGCTGCGGGTGCCACTCATGGGCGGCGGTGAGGTGGAGGCAGCATCGTTTATTTTTTTTAAATGTATTTTTTTTTCCTTTCTTTTCTTTTCAACTGCCTGCCTTTTCCAAAAACGCTGCCGCCATCTTGGGATTGGCAGTCAGTAACTGCACCTGCCGGAAGTGAGGTATCCGGAAGGGGGTGGCGTCCACAGAGCAGGCGTAATTTCCGCCGGGAGGCGCAGGGGGAGAAGGGAGGAACGGGGATGGTGCATATTTGCCGGTCCAGCGCTGCGGAGCTATTGGCGTCCGGAACCAGAGTCCTAGCCACACACAGCGCACCTTGATGGACTCGATGGCGGCAGCAAGTGGGATAGGCACAGGAACCAGCAAGGGGCAGATGTGTTACTGCCCTATTTTTACTATTCCCTCTCCCTGTGGTGAGCCTTTTTGAAAGGTCAGGTTGTCTCACTGGGATTATTTTTTCTTGTCTTTTTTTTGTTTCACGGCATGCCAAGAGCTCTGATCCAGTGGCTAAAAGGAAGTGTCCTTCATGCAAAGCAAAACTACCTGAAGGCTGGAAGGAGACCTTATGTTAGGGATGCACCGAAATTTCGGCCGCCGAAACATATCGGCCGAAAATGGCCCTTTCGGCAAAAAGCCGAAAGAGAATTTTTGCCGATACTGAATGGGGCTGGGCAGGGGCGGGGCTCCGCCCCTGGTGCCGCCTATCAGGGGGTCCGCCGCCTGTTTGATTACAGCGCCAGGCACATCACAGCTTCCCGGCGCTGTAATCAAACAGTTGGCGGCGGCGGCGGCTCTCCTCTCCCTTCACTGGCTGCAATGGGGACACTGGCTGCACTACTGGGGACACTGGCTGCACTACTGGGGACACTGGCTGCACTACTGGGGACACTGGATGCACTACCGGGGACACAGGCTGGCTGCATCTGACGGGCACTGGTGAGGCTGCAATGATCTCTTGTATCATGTCCGCAGTCTCTGACTCTCTAACCGTGTCCCCAGTCTCTGACCATCTCCTGTACCATGTCTGCAGTCTCTGACCATCTCCTGTACCATGTCTGCAGTCTCTGACCATCTCCTGTACCATCTCTGCAGTCTCTGATCATCTCTTGTACCATCTCTGCAGTCTCTGACCATCTCCTGTATCATGTCCCCAGTCGCTGACCATCTCCTGTATAAAAATATTTTTTAAAACAGTCACTTTCGGTATCAGTGTTGTTCCGCTATCGTTTTCGGGATCAAGGAAGATTTATTTTCGGTATCGGTTTCGGCACCAAAAAACCCATTCGGTACATCCCTACCTTATGTCAAGTATGTATTGACTCTCTAGTTAAAGAGGAAGCTTCTTCCGCATGCAACGATTTGATTGCATCAGTTAAAAAAGAACTAGATGCCACCATTCAATCGTTTTGCTCTTCACTAGCAAATCCATCCCTAAGTCAGCCAGCTACCTCACAATCCTCTCAGGGCTCACTATTAGTGCTGGCGGTGGAGACTGAAGCAGGTTCTCTTACCCAAGAGGGACATTCCCCTACTCATTCTAAGGAAGAGGAGGAAGGAATGGAGAATACACCTTCTAAATACAAGCTAGCTGTCTTTAGAACAGGTAGATGGCCTGTTAAAAGCAATTTTATAGTACTCTGAGCCTGGAGGAGGAGAGAAAAGAATTGTCTCTGCATGACAGGATGTTACGCAGGTCACAGTGAGCCTAAAAATCATACTTTTCCTGTGCAGTCAGTAATTTCTGTGGCTATTAAGAAGGAATGGGCAGAACCAGGAAGAAAGCCTTTTTTCCCTAAGGGCCTTAAAAGGTGCTTTCCATTTGACGAAGATCCAGCGGCACTTTGGAATAAAATCCCAAAACTCGATGCAGCCTTTTCCCAGGTTTCAAGATCAACTGACCTGGCATTCGAGGATATGTTAAGAGATCCCATGGATAAAAGGGTGGATCAACAACTTTAAAAGGGCTTGGCAATCCATCACGGGCAATCTCAAACCAGCCATGGCGACTACTTGTGTCTCCAGGAATATGGAATATTGGGTGAATCAGCTCAAAGTCCATATCATAGCAGACTCACCAAAGCGAATAATTCTGGATTCTTTCTTGACTTTGTCAGCTGCTATAGCCTTTATTTCAGACACTTCAGCAGAGTCTATTAAGGCTGCAGATCTTGCTGTCATTCTAACTCGGCCAGGAGGGCGCTGTGGCTAAAGACCTGGCCAGGGGATGCAGCATCCAAAAACAAGCTTTGTGGGGTGCCGTTCTTGGGAGATTTACTATTTGGACCTGACTTAGATTCGTTCCTAGATAGGACAGCAGATAAAAAGAAGTCATTCCCCGTTAAAAAGAAAAAGCAACCAGTTTTTATTTCAATCTCAAAGGGCTCAAGAACAGAGTACCAAACCCCAGGAGAAGAGAAGAAAAGAAACTGGTCATCGCAGAAGGGAAAGGGCAAAGGAAATGCTCTTTTCCATCCTCCTGCATCAACCAACAAAACGCAATGGCTCATCGCTGTCAGTGGGAGGAAGGCTTCAGAATTTCCTCCCTCATTGGGCCAGCGTGACAGAAAACCAATATATTCTGAGCATGCTGTCCCAAGGTTACAAAATAGTTTTCGAATCTTCCTCCAGAAATACAGTCAGGTCCGTAAATATTGGGACATCGACCCAATTCTAATCTTTTTGGCTCTATACACCACCGCAATGGTTTTGAAATGAAACAAACAAGATGTGCTTTAACTGCAGACTTTCAGCTTTAATTTGAGGGTATTTACATCCAAATCAGGTGAACGGCGTAGGAATTACAACAGTTTGTATATGTGCCTCCCACTTTTTAAGGGACCAAAAGTAATGGGACAATTGGCTGCTCAGCTGTTCCATGGCCAGGTGTGTGTTATTCCCTCATTATCCCATTTACAAGGAGCAGATAAAATGTCAACTCTCAATATGAGATCCAAAGAGCTGTCACTATCAGTGAAGCAAGCCATCATTAGGCTGAAGAAGCAAAACAAACCTATCAGAGAGATAGCAAAAACATTAGGTGTGGCCAAATCAACTGTTTGGAACATCCTTAAAAAGAAAGAACGCAACGGTGACCAAAAGACCCAGAAGACCGCGGAAAACAACTGTGGTGGATGACCAAACAATTCTTTCCCCGGTGAAGAAAACACTCTTCACAACAGTTGGCCAGATCAAGAACACTCTCCAGGAGGTAGGTGTATGTGTGTCAAAGTCAACAATCAAGAGAAGACTTCACCAGAGTGAATACAGAGGGTTCACCACAAAATGTAAACCATTGGTGAGCCTCAAAAACAGGAAGGCCAGATTAGAATTTGCCAAGCAACATCTAAAAAAGCCTTCACAGTTGTGGAACAAAATCCTATCTTTAGAAGAGACCAAGATCATCTTGTACCAGAGTGATGAGAAGAGTATGGAGAAGGAAAGGAGCTGCTCATGATCCAAAGCATACCACCTCATCAGTGAAGCATGGTGGTGGTAGTGTCATGGCGTGGGTATATATGGCTGCCAATGGAACTGGTTCTCTTGTATTTATTGATGATGTGACTGCTGACAAAAGCAGCAGGATGAATTCTGAAGTGTTTCGGGCAATATTATCTGCTCATATTCAGCAAAATGCTTCAGAACTAATTGGACGGCGCTTCACAGCACAGATGGACAATGACCCGAAGCATACTGCGAAAGCAGCCAAAGAGTTTAAGGGAAAGAAGTGGAATGTTATGCAATGGCCAAGTCAATCACCTGACCTGAATACGCTTGAGCATGCGTTTCACTTGCTGAAGATAAAACTGAAGGGAAAATGCCCCAAGAACAAGCAGGAACTGAAGACAGTTGCAGTAGAGGCCTGGCAGAGCATCACCAGGGATGAAACCCAGCGTCTGGTGATGTCTATGCATTCCAGACTTCAGGCTGTATTTGACTGCAAAGGATTTGCAACCAAGTATTAAAAAGTGAAAGTTTAATGGATGATTGTTAATCTGTCCCATTACGTTTGGTCCCTTTAAAAAGTGGGAGGCACATATACAAACTGTTGTAATTCCTACACCATTCACCTAATTTGGATGCATATACCCTCAAATTAAAGCTGAAAGTCTGCAGTTAGGCTGGATTCACACCAATGCATTTTTAGTGCTATTTGCATTTTGCAGATTTGCACTACAGTCCATTTAACATGGTTTCCTATGGAACATGTTCTGTAGTGCAAATCTGCAAAATGCAAAAAGCACTAAAAATGCATAGGTGTGAATCCAGCCTAAAAGCACATCTTGTTCGTTTCATTTCAAATCCATTGTGGTGGTGTATAGAGCCAAAAAGATTAGAATTGTGTTGATGTACCAATATTTATGGACCTGACTGTATACTTTCTAACAAACCTACCAAGGGATATAACAAAGGCCATAGCTATGAAGAACCTGTTAAAGGATCTGATGCATCCAAGGGTTGTGACGCATGTATTTCCAGAGGAACGTTATCAGGGATTCTATTCTCACATTTTCATGATAAAAAAGCCATCCGGAAGTTTCCGTTTGATTCTCAACTTGAAACCATTGAACAAGTCAGCCCTATACAAGAAGTTTTGTATGGACTCGATCTTCACGGTCAGAAATCTGCTGACCAAGGAATGCTTTATGGCATTGATCGACTTGAGAGATGCTTACCTACGTATTCCTATAGCCCGTCAGTCCCAAAAATTCCTGAGGTTGGCAGTCAATATGGGGAAGAAGGTGCTATATCTGCAATTCAAGACCCTTCCTTTTGGCCTTTCATCTGCTCCGGGAGTCTTTACAAAGGTTATGGCGGAAGCCCTCGCCCCTCTTCGCCTTCAGGGGATTGCGGTAATCCCGTATCTGGATGACTGCCTCTTCTTTGCCCCATCCAGGGAGAAACTGCAAGAAGATCTGGGCAAGGCATTTGGAATCCCTGGGTTGGATAGTGAACATTCAGAAATCAAACTTCAGTCTGGCTCGGCAAGTACAATTTCTGGGGTACCAAATAAATTCAGTGGAACAGAATTTTTCTTCCAGAAGAGAAAAAAAATCAGGGTCAAGAATGTAGTAACTATGCTACAAACCAATCGGGAGATGTTGGTCAGAAAGGTTATGTCAACCTTGGGAACTTTAACCTCCACTATGCCAGCCATCCAATGGGCAAGGCTACATTTTAGGCCACTCCAGAGGTTCCTTCTAAAGCTATGGAACCACAGGACAGAGACTCTAGACACAAGGGAAAGATCCCCACCAGCGTCAAATGAACACTTTGGTGGAGAAATCAGTCAGTGTTGGAAAAAGGCCTACTCTGGTCCTTCCCGATCAAAAAAATTATGACAGACGCCAGTATGTGGGGATGAGGGGCCCACATGGGTCAGGATTTGGCACAGGGAGCATGGTCCCAGACCGAAGCAGAAAAATCCTCAAATTGGAGGGAGCTAAAAGCAGTCGCCTTAGCGTTGGCTACCTTCTCTCCAAACCTCCTGGAATCTGGACATGGAATTCTATCGGACAACGCCACTACCGTAGCCTACCTGAACAAGCAGGGAGGCACGAGAAGCAAAACTCTTCAGTTGCTGTCAGAGGTAATTCTGGAGTGGGCCTGTCCTTTATTTACAGTCCAACTCAAAGGCACATTAAACGAAGTGGCAGATTTTGTGAGCAGGCAGAAAATTCAGGAGGCAGAGTGGAGCCTGAATCCAGAGGTTTTTGCATGGATCACCAGGACCTGGGGCCATCCACAAGTGGACCTGTTTGCATCGAGGTAAAACACACAGCTCCCGCAATTATTTTCCCTTCAGAGACAACAGTTCTTGGGGGATAGACACCTTGGCGCACCCTTGGAATTTTCACCTAGGGTACGCCTTTCCACCATTCTAGCTGATTCCACTGGTATTGAGAAAAATACAGAAGGAAAGAGTGTAGCTAATTCTGATTACTCCATTCTGGCCAAAGAGAGCTTGGTTTTCCACCATTCTGCAGATGGCAGTCAAACCATTTTGGCAGCTCCTCTCAGACAGGATTTGCTTCTACAAGGCCCAGTGCATCACTCAGATGTAGCCAGGTTAAGCCTCGCTGCCTGGTATCTGAGGAGCAGATGCTAAGGAACAAGGGTTTGTCAGATTCTTTAATAACCACTTTACTTTCCAGTAGGAAGAAAGTAACTAGAGCTATTTATGCCAAGGTGTGGAAGGTCTACATTTCTTGGTGTCGTTTAGCAAATAGAGCTGTGGAAGACATTGTCTCAATATTAGAATTCTTACAAAAGGGTGCAGTCAGCACTCTTAAAGTGCAGGTGGCCACATTGGGGGTTTTTCTTCAGAGATCTATTTCTTCAGAAACTTTGGTCGCAAGATTTTTCAAGGCACTTACCAGATCCAGACCAGCTCCGGCTAAGCATTTTCCCAAATGGGATCTCTCAGTGGTTCTGCAAGCCCTCACAAAGGAACGGTTTGAACCACAACAAGCAGTCTCTCTAAAGAATTTGACTTTCAAAACTGTATTTCTAGTTGCAATCACATCTGCAAGAAGAATCAGTGAACTGCACGCGCTATCAGTTAAAGAACCTTTTTTTTGGCCATTTATCCAGATAGGATTGTACTTAAAGGGGTTGTAAAGGTAAGATTTTTTTTTTTTAAAAATAACAAACATGTTATACTTACCTTCACTGTGCAGCTCGTTCTGCACAGAGTGGCCCCGAACCTGGTCTTCTGGGGTCCCTCGGCGGCTGTTTCAGCTCCTCCCCGCAAGCATTCACCACCTTAATGCGAGCTCCCTCGCATGGTGGTTAGTGCTTGCGGGCGCGCTCCCGTGATACAGCCGGCGGCTATAGCCGCTCGCTGTATCACTCGGCCCCGCCCCCCGGCATCGGATGTGATTGACAGCAGCGCGAGCCAATGGCTGCGCTGCTTTCAATCCATCCACTGCAGCCAATCAGCGACCAGGCTGAGCTGCAATGAAGATGACGAGAACGAGCAGCGAAGATTCGAGGCGTCAGGTAAGTAAAACGGGGGGGCTGGGGGCGGTATCTTCAAAAGTTTCTTCACCTTAATGCATAGAATGCATTAAGGTGAAAAAATTTTTACCTTTACAACCCCTTTAAGACAGATCCAGGCTTTTTGCCAAAAGCACAAAAGCACCATTTCAGAACCGGTCACAAGAAATCATCCTGCCAACCTTTTGCTCAAACCCTTCAGGAGAAAAGGAAGGTCAGTTTCACAACCTGGATGTGAGATGAACCCCATTACATTACTTGGGTATTTCAGGTCCTCCTGACTCTTTTTTTTGTTTCCAGAAAAAAAAGCATCAAAGAAGTCAATTGCTAGATCACTTAAATCAGCTATTTTGGTAGCTTATTCTCAGATGGTTCTATCTCCCCTGCTGGGAATTAGAGCTCACTCTACGAGGGCTCAAGCCACTACATGAGCAGAAAAAGCTGGTGCCACCCCAGATCAAATTTGTAAGGCGGCTACGTGGTCAAGTTACTTAACGTTTATCCGTCATTACAGATTGGATCTTTTGTCAGCAGGTGATCTGGCTTTTGGCAGAAAGGTCCTGCAGGCTGTGGTCCCTCCCTAGGGGGTAAGTCTCTTTTATCCTCTCAGGTGCTGTCCTGAAAGGCGTTCAAAATTCAAGTTAGACTTACCGATAACTTGTTTTCCAGGAGTCTTTCAGGACAGCAACAACCCGCCCTATTGTTTTTTTGTATGTTGTGACTAACCATATTATGATTATGTGTTCCAGCTTAGGACCGGAGGTTTACTACTACTACTACTACTACTACTACTGGCAACATGTGGGAAGGAGCCTCCTTTTAAAGTTGGGTGGAAGATGTGTTTCCTGTTGGCAGGTGGGAGGATCCACTCTCTCAGGTGCTGTCTTGAAAGACTCCTGGAAAACAAGTTACCAGTAAGTCTAACTTGAATTTTTTCCTGCCAGTAAATACCTTTATACAGCCCACTTCCTGTTCCTTGTCTGGTAAAAAGCCTAAGCTTATAACATCATGCACAGCTCTCTCGCTCTCTCTCTCCATAAGAGGGCCAATCAGAGCTGCAGGTGTGCCTCTGTGTAAATCCAGGAAGTGAACAGGCAGCAGCTTCAGCTGCCCACAGTTAAAATGGATGCAGCCAGACTCAGTGGAGGGAGATTTCTGCAGCATATTTGGCAAGTACAGAATCACAGTATATATAAAATAATATGCAAAGTGGTTGGAGGAAAGCTTCAGAATGGCAAATATGCTTTTATTACAAATTATGTGAGCAGACTGCAGTTCCTCTTTATTATCTCCTTAGGTATTTATAACAAGTGCACCTGATTTTGATTTGTTCCTGAACCAGAGTAGGGGTTACATCACCTCAAGAGCACTCTATATATTGGATGTCTCATTTTATTTCATTAAAGAATTTCATCCATCAAACTAACGTTTTGGTCTCATTAAAATAACAGACAATAAGTGGTTGGTTGATAAATTAGTAATGAGTCTATAAGTGTCACTGTGCTTCGGATTTTACTATGTCCATATTATATGTGTGTAAATGTAATGGGTTACTATGTGCTAGAAGCATTCAGTACATAATAATAAAATTTGAATTTTTTAAATTTGCGTTTAGATTATGTATGTTGGATAATAATGAGGTGTCTATTCACAACAGAATCCATTTGTTAGACAGTTCTGCAATGTCTGATTGTGCCTAATAGAACATTTTATATTGTGTTTTTTTTTTTTTTTTTTTTCCTCCATAAAGATTTTTATTTAAGAGAAGAAATTACAATCAGAGATTTAGTACAGTAGTCATATGGTTAACAATTGGTAAAAAATATTTGCGTAGTAATGCATAAACCTTGATCAGATGTATGGTAAGTGATTTATGGTAGGTTTTATGTGGAATGGGTGAGTGGTGTAGTAGGAATTGAGCCAGGGATAGTGCCAGGTCATAAGTTGTTACTTTAGAAGTTATGCGGCAAACTTCCTGCCAGAAGTTTTGGATGTGTGGGCAGGACCACCAAATGTGTAGTAGTGTGCCTCAGTCTGTTTGGCATCTCCAGCAAGATTCGGGGTACATTGGGTTGATTTTGTGCAAAAGAGATGGGGTACGTACCAGCGAGATTGTGTTTTGTATCCATTCTCTTGTGTGGATAAGTTTAGAGAACCTTTGTGTATATTGATGTATACTCGTTCCCATTCTTCTTGTGATAGGGTTGTGGAAAAGTCTCCTTCCCAGGTTTTACATGCTTTAGTGTTATTAGGATGGAAGTCCGTGTGGAGAAGTGAGTGTCATTAGGATGGAAGTCCGCGTGGAGAAGTGAGTGCGTGGTGGATATAAGATGATGTTGTGGGGATTGTATGCAGAGCATTTCAAAAGGTGTGAGTCGTATTGGTCATGAATCTCTTTTTTGATATTTCCCGTGTTCGTAAAAATGACGGGCTAGGATTTGGTATGGCGTTCCAGGATCCACGGTAGGGACTTGAGGGGAAGGGTTGTAAATGAAGCTTCCAGAGAGACTCAAACTTTATTGGAGTTCTGGACATTCCAATCAATTATTCTAGTACAGGTGAATCGATTTATAGTAATTGAGGATGTTTGGCAGACCTATCCCGCCTAGATTTTTTTGGTAGCGCAAGCTGAGCATAGCTAATCCTGGGTCTTCGCTCACTCCAAATAAATTGTGGTCTCGAGAGATAATTGTGGGTAGGATTGGCAAGAGTCTGTTGGCCATCATCTTAGAAAAAAATTTGATGTCCACATTTAGTAATGATATTGGTCTGTAATTTTCGGTTTGTGTGGGGTCTTTCTCTTCTTTTGGGATGACTGTTATGTGTGCTTCGAGCATCATGGGTGTGAGAGGGTTAGATGAGGACAGGGAGTTAAAAACTCCTAGAAAGGGGGATCTTAGTACTTCCGTGAAATTTTTGTAATAAGCAGCTGAGAGGGCATCTGGACCTGGGCTTTTGCCAGGTTTAAGCTGTTGTACTGCTTGATCCCATTCTTTTGGGGAGATCGGTCGTTCCAGGTTTTTGGCCGCATCTGGAGAAATCGTTGTAGGACAATATTTGTTTAGGAAAGTGTTGATAGCATTACTTCTGCTCTGTGGGAGGTGGGTGAGGGGATTGGATGCTTTGAGATTGTACAGTGAAGCGTAGTATTTTTCTAATGCCTGAGCAATGTCTCTGTTATTTGTGTATTTCTGTCCGGTGGGAGAGTGTAGCTTATGAACTATGGTTTTAGCTTTTTTTCGAGCATAGTGCTTGGGCTAGTAAATGTTCGCATTTGTTACCAAACTCATAAAATAGTTTTTGTGATAGTGTGTATTTCTTCTTGAGATTGCGCCCAATTAGTTCTTGTAACAGAGTGCGAACTTCAGTTAGTTCTAGGTAGGTTTGGTGGGCTAAAGTACATTTATGTGCAGCATGCAAGGACTTGAGTTTGGTAAATATGTCTTTGAGTCGGGTTTGTTTCTCTTTTTTGATCGTTGTGGCAAATAATTTTCCCTCTTATCACACACTTGTGTGCTTCCCACTGTGTTAATTTAGACGTGTCGGGAGTGTCATTCTCATTAAAGTAGTTCACCAGGCATTTTGTTGATCTCCTCTGTTCTAGTTTTTTCAGTAAGGATTGATGAATCTAGTCTCCAAATTGGAGCATGTTGAATTTTTTCCGGGAATGTCAATGTGGCGGTAATGGGGTGGTGGTCAGAAAGAGTCATAGGTTTTATTGTTGCTGCAGACAGGCATGAAAGGTCTTGTTGAGTCATGAAGAGGTAATTGAGACGGGAATACTTATTCTGAGGGGGTGAGAAGAAGGTGAAATCCTTATCTTTTGGGTATAGGATAGGCCAGGTGTCATGCAGTAGGAGGTCCTGAAGACAGTTTAATTTGGCGCAGTGCCCGATAAGGTAAATGTTAGTTGCCTGAGGATGTATCGAGAAGAGGATAAGGGGGACATTTTAAGTCTCCTCCTAGGATTAGAATCCTGCTCTGCAAAAAGTGGATAGAAGTTTTGTTACATTGCGGAAGAATGGGACTTGGGCTGTGTTGGGGCTGTAAATGTAAGCCAGTGTGATGGGTCTGTCTTTTAGAGTGGCCTTCAAAAAAATGTACCTACCTTGTTCATCAATGAGAGAGTCTGATATTTGGATGGGTGTGTTTTGAAGATCAGTATAGAAACTCCTTTCACTTTAGAGGATTGGAGAGGTAACATGGAAGCTTTGGGGATAGTTGGTTTTCTAATTTTGGGACGGTACCAGTGCGGAAGTGGGTTCTTGTAAGAAGGCAATCTCTGCTTTAATGCTACGTAGATAGGAAAGGGTTTGTGAATGTTTCTCAGGTATAGGCCCTTTAATTTTAAGGGTTAGGTTGTTATTGATAATTTTGAGGGGGAGTCATGGTGATTAAAGAGAGGTCGGTGCCTGTCTGGTGTGTGTGGGAAGCAGGAGATGACCAATGTAGGGTAGTGGACAAAGAGATGAGAGAGAGAGAGAATGAATAGGAAGAGAAGGGAAAAGGGGGAAAAAAAAGGAGTAGGACAAGGAGAGGGGACGGAGACTCTCGGAGAGAATAGTAGAATAAAATTGGTAAGGGGTTCTTTTGTGATGTAGGGGTGGTGTGCTAAAAGATGGTTGGGCTGATAGATGTAGAGTGTTTAGTGGATAAAGGAGTTGAAAATCCGGTTGTGGGTGTGGACCTGCAGTCCTACTCTATCGGGTAGGGGGAATTCCAGAAGGAGTCAGCAGTGGCTACCAGAGTCCGCTGTGACTGAGGGCAGAAGGTAACAGTCTTCAAGTGGAGATAATCTCGTGTCCCTATGAGGTCAAGGGGGTGAGGTGGAGTGTCTAAAAAGGGTGGAGCTGGTTAGAAAACCTAGGCAACGGCATTTGCGATCAGTTCTCCCTGTCTGGTACTAGAACCCACCTGAGCAAGCCCGTCTGGAAGCAGTCACCTTTTAGTGAGTCAATCATCTATACACACCCTTTGTATACATGTGGCTATAGGGCGGGGAATGCCCCAGCCACAGGTAATTGGCACAGTACAGTGACAGCTTCCTATCAGGCTTGCTCAGATGGGCTTGCACTCAGATCTGAGCATATCCAAGCACATCCATATTAAGGGGCCTAGGTTTTTCATAATCACCACAATGATATGTAAATATGTTGCAGCGTGTTAAAATGCAGCACGCCCGCATTTTTTTACGTGGAAAAGAAGCAAGCACTTTATTGAAGAAAAAAAAGGAATTGTATAAACAAGCCCCACTGTAAAATGAAACAAAACCATTGTATAATGTAAAAGGTGTGACCTAGGCAGACCATAAATTACTCTATTTCCATTCCTTCCGCCATGGGTCGAAGGAAAGAAATCGCTTGATTACCCCATTAACACATTCAGTGTTGATGGGGGAATGCCTACCGTAGCGCTATGGTGTTCTGCCAGTTTACTCCTAGACAGGCTGGTTTTACCCAAGTCTATCGATGGATTAACTTGAGTACAATCATCCTGCCCTTACATGGGTCAAAATTCAGCTGGTCTCTGCTGATCCTGCTGGAGTTTGATCCACTTATGGCTGGCTTTACCCAGTACACATAAATGACAGTCCAAAAAAATTAAAGGCCACATAAAGTGGCCTTTCCTAGCAGTAAATGGGGTCTCCTGTAAGAACTTGGTCATGTATTTGTCAGAGTCAGGATTGGGGAAGCACTGTTTGGGGTACAAGGTCAGTGGAGAGCCCATCTGGTCATGCAGGAACCACACAACCTGAAGCCAGAAACCTTGAATTTTAGGGTAGGCCCATAGGAGATGGTAGAAGGTGCCAGTTGCTTGTAAACACATTGCGGGCTAAGTTTGGGTCCATTTTGGAGATGCAAACGGGGGTCAAATAAGCTCTATGCAGAATATAAGCATGCATTTTAACGCAATGCACATGGATGCTTGTAATGCAACTGAAAGAAACAAAATAGAAAAATAATTGTTAGTATTGTGATCCTTTTAGGGATCTGTCGCTTAACAGATGACGTTAAAATGCATGCCAACACACATAAAAATTCATCACTATACAGCGGAAAACACTTGCTAAAGGCACATCAACACGTATGCATTTTCAATGCATTATGGTACGTTTATATGTGCAGTATGGTGTGAATGGACCCTAAAATGTAATGTAATACATAAATCCTATACCATATTGATATGTAAAATATATAGAACACCTCTTTCACATTTGCTGGTGTAGGGCCCTGGATGGAAAAAAATAACAAAAATCCAGCCTTTTAAAAGCTCAGCTGTACTTGAGATTTATAATCTCTTAATAGTTTGAGATTAATCCATTTTTGACAATTGCCTCATTTTGATTACATTGAAATTGGCGAACTGCAAGTGGGACAGCTGTCAAGAACAGATTCATTCTCTGTGATTAAAATCTCATGTGGCGCTGGCCAGGATCTCGGGAGAAAATGACCCAGTGAAATGTCATTTTATTTTTTTTTTTTTTCTAAAATATCTGCAATTACTTTTTTCTTGAAATCAGTCACGTTTAAAGGCTGTTTTTAATATTTGCCTGAATTTTTAAATAACCCATTTTGAATATGACAAATGATGACTAAAAATCTGCGTTTCGGTCTTGATTTTGTGTGGTTATTGTCCCTTGACTCAGCTCATTCTGTTAATCTTGTAATCGCTCCTGAACCCACCCACCTCCTCCTCTCCTTTCACTAGCCCACTCTTCCCTTTTAAACAGCTGATTGATGCTGTAAGGGTGGGAAAAAAAAAACCAGCAAAGCTCTTCCCTGCTCACTGCTGCATCCCAATCCCATAATGCTTTGCATCGCTTGCTGCAGTCTTTCAGTACCAGCGTACGGAGGAAAAAGATACATTGAATAAAAATTGATGTTGCTGATTTTTACCAAGGGATCTACAAAGTAATTGACTCAGAAGGTGTTTGCTCATCACCGAATGATGGACCATCGCTGCTTGCCTTGATTCTGCATTTTTCCTCTTTTTGTATGTGACTCCTGGACCAGGGATACTGCCTTCCTCTTTGATGCATGTTCATGACAAATGGCTTTGATGCTGTGACTTACTTTCCATGCCTCTCCCTGCTCTTGTCTGGATGTAACAGGAATAGTTATGCTTTATCTACTGGGATTTCCTCTTGCTCATATCTACAATAGAATCCCTGCTTTGGCTGGTTGCTGATTTGTTTCTCGTCGACGATGGGTATGTAATATTGTGGAGGTGACTTTGCAGTTTCATAGCACTCTGCTTTATTTTATTTTTTGTGTGTATAGGTTTGATCTGTCATTCTGGCACAGCAGCCTGTAGATGCAAGTGGTTGCATAGTCATTATAATTTATTGAATTATTACATAGATCATGTTCTACATTACAAAGTAATCTGATAATATTATTATAATCTACATGTTTTATTGTGTACTAAAATAATCATAAAAACAGCCTTCCCTAGAGATTGTCGCCCCTACCCCTCCCCTTCTCCCTCTTTTAATTGCCTGTCTTGAAGCTGGAAGCACAGGGGACTCTTGGAAGCCTGTGCATTCACAATAGGTTGTTGGATGAATGGAGATAACAACCCCCTGACCTTGGTAGCCTGACTCAGTAAAGTGCTTGGGTGGGAAGCAGCTGGCAAGGCAAGAATTACATGCTCTTGGCAGCTACCCTGCATTCTCCGAGATGCCGGTGGAATTTATTGGGGTTTATTCTTGTGTTGCATAATGACTTTTATTTAAACTGATTGTAGAAAAAAAGCAATAACTACCCTATATACTCGTGCAGATCAAGCCTAGACTATGGTCCTTGGGCTTGCAGATTGCACTGCTTCTTGTAGTCAGAAAATTACATTGTTGTGGATTAACTGGCCTACTGTATTACTATTTTCTAGATTGGTGGTGAATGTAATGAAAAACCCGAACCATGTACAGCTACTGAGCAGAGGCCTGGTTTGCACATAGTCATGTGCTAGTTTGGATTGCAGGCCTCTGCTGAACAATGAGATGGTGATGCTAAAACATCATCAGGATAACAAGTGTCTTCCCTCTTCTGTCCGCCCATTCACAGTAGGCCGGAGATGCGTATTTTCAATGGTGAAAGACCAGGATGCTGCACAGCTAGCATACTTAATTTTACAGAACTAATTGCATTTTAGCGTTTATCATTTGTTTCATGTAAATGCAGTTTTAGCATTGCATAGAACATAGACCTTTTTATGAAAAACAAAGCAGGCATCTCCACCCTTTAGCGGTAATCGCTTTTATAATGAATCATTTAATGGCAGTAAATTAAAATGCTTTACATGTGTTTTAGCCACTGCTCTTTTGGCATTTTACACCATCAGCAGCATCAAGTCGTTGATGCTTGTATGGTTATGATATGATGCTTGACAAATATTGGTCTCCAAAGGGCCATTTATCACTCCTGTGCTCCCATAGGTCATATTTATTATTCTGCCCTCCATTATATTATCATAGCTCTGTGCTGTATGGTTCTACACACCGCAGATACCAGGAATAAGTGCATTTTATATGATCATCTCCCAGTATTTTACGCTATAGATACTTGCATGAAAATATAGCACTTAGTAAATGTTGTTATAAAAAATAATTGTTAGTATTGTGCCCCTATAATTGCCTCCATTTCTAGAAATGCAGGTCTGGGTCACTGCATTGAAGCCTATCGCACATCTAGATAACACAAAAGTGGCCCTGAAACCTGGTTCATTGCTAGGGTCTTCAGTTGTATTTCTAATGAAGGCCATGTGCTGATTTGCTCTGGTAATTAGAATGATTTGACTTAGGCTGGGTTCACACTGGTCTGACAAACGCTCCGACATTGGGAGCTCATGTCGCATGACGTGTGAAATTCAATGTTTCCCTATGGGAGCTGTCCTAACTGGTCTGACACAAGTCGTTCCGACTTTAGAAATGCTCCCTGTACTACTTTGGTCTGACTTTGATCCTACTTCAGCCCATTGACTATCATTGAAGTCGGATCAAAGTCGGATCTGCCGACTTTGGCATGCAACTTGTGCTCAGATGATCTTGAGGGGAAACTCCGCGCCAAATTTTAAATAAAAAACCGGCATGGGTTCCCCCTCCAAGAGCATACCAGGCCCTTGGGTCTGGTATGGATCTTATGGGGAACCGCCTACGCCGAATAAAAGGTGTGGTGGTCCCCCCCCAAAATCCATACCAGACCCTTATCCGAGCACGCAGCCCGGCCGGTCAGGAATGGGGGCGGAGACGAGCGAGCGCCCCCCTCCTGAACTGTACCAGGCCGCATGCCCTCAACATAGGGGGATGGGTGCTTTGGGACAGGGGGGCACCCTGCCACATGTTGGTGAGGACAAGGGCCTCTTCCCGACAACCCTGGGCGGTTGTTGGGGTCTGCGGGCGGGGGGCTTATCTGAATCCGGGAGCCTCCTTTAATAAGGGGGCCCCCAGATCCCTGCCCCCCACCCTATGTGAATATGGGGTACATCGTACCCCTATCCATTCACCTAGGAAAAAAAGTGTCAATAAAAAAGCACACTAGACAGGTTTTTAAAGTAATTTATTAAGCAGCTCCGGAGGTCTTCCGACTTCGGGGGTCTTCTTCCGACTTCGGGGGTGTTTGACCTCTTCTCCCGGTGTCCGGTTCTTCTGCCAGCTCCTCCGCTATCTTCTGCCGATCTTTTGCTAGTGGTGGCCCGGACTTCTGCGTCGTCTTCTTCCCTCTTCTCTTCTTCCGATGTTGACACAACGCTCTCTCCCGCTGTAATGATGTGTGCGAGGTGCGCAGCGACTTATATAGGCATGGGGCGGGGTCACCGGCTGATGTCACCCGGTGACCCCGCCCCCTTATGACATCACCACTCATGCCACGGGCCATGACGTCATAAGGGGGCGGGGGTCACCGGGTGACACCGGGTGTTGAGGGCATGCGGCCTGGTACGGTTCAGGAGGGGGGGCGCTCACTCATCCCCACCCCCATTCCTGACCGGCCGGGCTGCGTGCTCGGATAAGGGTCTGGTATGGATTTTGGGGGGACCCCCATGCCGTTTTTTAGGCGTAGGGGGTTCCCCTTAAGATCCATACCAGACCCAAGGGCCTGGTATGCTCTTGGAGGGGGAACCCATGCCGGTTTTTTATTTAAAATTTGGCGTGGAGTTCCCCCTCAAGGTTCATACCAAACACAGTGCCTGGTATTGGCGGGGAACCAAGTCGGATCCCCGTTCATTGAAAGTCGGACGCATGTCGGCTTCTAGTCGCAGGGCAAATTCGGAGCCAAAGTAGGACGGCTGTCGTGTCGCACCAGTGTGAACCCAGCCTTAATTAAACCTTACACAGTGCAAGTTAGAAGTCCATCCCAAAAATTCTCGGTGGGTGCCCAACATATTTGTATCACACTTCCTAAAATGTTTTAAATCTGTTCATAGCCGACATACACAATATTTATCCTGCTGATTATCCTTGCCATTTGTTCCAATAGCTTCCGTTCTGTTCTGCTTCTTTGATAAAGCTTGATAATTGCAGTGAGAGCAGAGCTGGCTATAGATGAGGTTTTAACCTGCACTGAGGAAGTATGGGGGCTGCCATTGTTGACTTCTGAAAATATGAATTCCCTGGAAGTGATCCATTAGCTTCTGTACTTTCTTTGTCATGGGCTTCTAAAAGCTATTCAGATTCTGACTTCCCTAATCCCAGGCAACCAGTATTTTTCAAGAACTCTGTAAAAACAACCGTCCGTTCTCTCCCTAGAGCTCTCCTTTTTAGGTTCAGGTATTTTTTTAGCATGCTGATGTGACCAGTGCTAATGCTATTGTGGTGTTTACAATCAAAGGGTCTTTTCAACCAATAGAGATTATTTGGCTGTGGGTGTACTCCTGGTGGATGGAGTCACTATTCCTATATTGCAGGGATCACAGGGGTGAGGTCTCCTGTGTAATTCCCAGCTCTGCCCCCTAATTGGGAATTGTGCATATCTTTTTGCTTTGACCATAATAGAAACTAAATGATAGGTGACCCACATTGTGATAAAAATGGGAGCTGCCATCCAGAAACCATCCTGGGACCTCCTCCTGAAAATGCCTGGCTGTCTCTGGTGTATGCTGCAAGTGGATGGGTGACTTGGAAAGTACTGAAGCCATTGGATAAGCATGTGAGTCAGGCTTTTTCCAGCTGACATTTCAGGAGGGGAGGTCGGCAGTGTCAGTCTCCATAATTTTTCTCAGTATGGGCCTTCTTAGAAAAACTTTATGATAAATGTGAGAACAGCTTAGTGGATGAAGCAAATGGACGAATCTGGGAACTTTGTCACAAAGACGCCAATGGGCGAATAAGCAGCTATTTTAAAAGTGATACATTGGTGTTAGGCAGGTTGACTATTTACTGAGCATGTGTGAAGGGCTTCTTAGTAAAACCATAAACGTGTCTCTCTAATCTCCACCTTGAGAGCATTTCCTCTAGTTGCATCAATTTTGGGAATAATTTTCTTGAATAAATGGCCCCCATTGTGTATAGCAGTGGAAATTTCCAGTAATGGTCATAGTAAATGAAACAGGATCTAAGAACGGGAGGTGGACCTACCAATTATCCTACCTTCCTTCAATCATAGGATAACCATGTTAGCCCCATAGCATGCACCCTCAAAAACAGGTCTGCGATAGCACCTTCCATGTTTCTGGCCTGGCAGGTTTTCTCTAACACCTGTCTTTGAACTGCACTCATTAGAATGACATCTTTTCAATACTCCTTTTCGAAATGCCCTCTTCCCTTTTGCAGCACTGAAGTACTGTGCTCAAATACAAAGTGGCTTGCCTTGGTGCAGCAGAGGTGGATTTTCTTAAAAGCATTGAAATTTTAATATTGTTATGCACTGTAGTGAGCCAGATGGGGATGCACCTTTCAATGACCCCACCATCTATAACAGATGGCTCTTAGCAATTCATAAAATGAGATGGCTTATCCTTCTTCTACTGAATCTTTGGCAGAGGTTTATTTTATACGTGGGCGGACACCAGCAAAAGCAATTTTTGCATCTATCTCTGTGTTCTGTGGACCAATCTGTTTTAGCTTTTACTGGAGCTAATGTGTTTTAACCCTTGCTTGCTGTTAGTAATTTTTAAAAGAGACGCATTGGTATTGTAAGACATTATAACAATAACCTACCCTGTGATTATTTAATACCCATTTTGATCCTTGCAAACATATAGGGCCTAGAAATAGTCATTCAACACACCTAGAAACGTATATTTTAGTGGTAACCTGACCAGGATCCATCCTCTTGATATATCCATAACTGGGGCCTCTTGCTTTGTGTATGTGTGTGTTTGCTTTTTCTTTTTTGTTTTTTATATAGTGAAAATGCAGCAGCAGAATTGATACTGTTTTGAAAACAGAGCACAGAGATTGGTGCTTCGCTGCCAAAGTCTGTACAGCAGGCATCTAAAGGGGTTTCACTTAAAGCTGAACTCCAGGTATGATCTTTGTGGCAGACCTAGTCAGGACAGTCTTTTTCTGGAGAGGACGGAATGCTAGCCTCTTGCCTTATGGGCCCTGGCATTTGGGGGAACGGTGCTGTTTGTGAGCTGTATGCCTGGGGACCCCTGAGGTGGTGTTACTTTGGATTCAGGTCAATGTCCCCCAAGACACACAGACTCTGGGAACCCTGTATATGCCATATTAGAAATAGTGGCCGATTCATAATGCTGGGACAAATACTGTTAGGAGATGCTGATGTCAACTCCAGCCACCTGTCTGTCTGATGTTTTACCCTACACTGAGCTACGACTAGTGAATGGGAAAGCTAAGGGGTCTTGGATTGTGTGGTACTTGACAGTGGAGCGATACGGCGGACAGACACCTCTTGAGTACGGGGGTCCGTCACAATCTTTATTGCATACTTACATTTGGTCCAGCTTGGCACACTTTTTAGGTATGTATATCTCATTGTTGATGAGCTGCTGGGGATCCTGACAATCACTGTAGTAGTCAATGCTGCTACAGTAATAGTCCTGCTCTATTCTGTGCGAGTGGCCTCCCCCTATGCATGCTGACCACGGGGATCGCTTGCTCAACACTGCCGCCCATTCATAAAAAGTATTATTTGCAGTGAAGGCGAGGCATACTTTGATTGGACAAAGTGGATATTGTGGTGTTGGATAATTTTCCCTTGACAAAGGTTGATTGATATGTTGCAGATTTTCTCTGACTTCCTGTCTGTTGATCCCAGAACAGAAAGTGAAGGAAAATTGAGTGAAAGTGAGCCCCAGATAGCAGTAGGGAGCACAGTTCCTTAATTGGGTTTACATAGACTTTAAAGTGAAACTTCACCTTTTAAAGGGGAAGTTCCACTGTATACACTCCTCCACCCCCTCTTCTATTTTGGGGAAAACGGGGGAGCAGGCGCCTGGTTTTGACAGATACACCCCCCACAACCTTCTGGGACACGTCACAGGTCTCAGAAGGCTGCGGGACCATTCACACAGCACATTGGGCAGCCGGCTGTGAAACTGCAAGGAATCCCAGCTGGTTGCCCATAGTAAATATGCTAACATCAGGGACCCAAAGACCAGCAGGGAACCAGGTTAGGGTGAACACAGTGCAGGACCCCTGGACAGGTAAGTTATCTTTTATTAAAAGTCAGCAGCTACACAATTTGTAGCTGTTGCCTTTTTTATATATAATATAATTATACACAGTGCCTTGCAAAAGTATCATATATATATATATCTATAGATCTATAGATAGATAGATAGATAGATAGATATATATATATATATATATATATATATATATATATATATATATATATATATATATATATAGTATGTGTGTGTGTGTGTATATTTTGTGTGTATTATTTTTTTTTTTTTTCCTCACCAGGACATATTATTGCTTTGATAACTCAAACTGAAAAAGAAAGTGGAGCAGGAGTTCATAGAGCTAGGATGACAGTCAAAGAGACATTTGTATTCAGAGCACTTCAGGTCTGTTCTTTATAGGCAAGTAGGAAAAAGCAAGAATGGAGGGTATTAGTCATGGTAAGAGTGGAATCTGGCCTGATGTAACTTCACAAACCACGCCGCTCAATGAATGCAGTGATTTCAGCTCTGCAATCTAAAAGGCTAATTGATGGATGGAATACTTGTAGCCAGAACAGACAAATGCCATGGAATTCAACAGAGCTTAAAGAGACTTTGTACTGGGGGAAAAAAATCAAAGCAACATGGAGACTGCACTACATTTATCATAAGTTCCCTGCTCATAGGTGTATATAAAAAGGAATAGTAGGGGTCAAACAAGCACTTGTGGATTTAACTAATGATTTTTTTTGGTAGAATTATCCTTTAGGTTTAGGGGGTGTGGCAGGAGGCGAGGCCTATGCATACATATTTTTACTAACAGGCATCCCTCGTTCAAATCTCCGAAAGTTGGGAGGTATGTAATGGGTAAGGCTAATGCCCATATAAATGCCAGTGGTGGGTGGGACCCACTGTAGACAGGGTATGGGAACAGGACACTCCAGAGCTGCAAATATGTGATGATGTACTCAGCTGATCTAAAGGGCCCTGTGCAGGGCTACATTCCCAGGCAAGTTGGTACAGATCATGGGAGGAATTGCTGAAGTTGCCCTGTTTCCCCAGACCTTCTGCAGGTTGTCCTGTAACAGGGTTCGTAAGACCTTGGGGGGCCTGGACAGAGTTTTGGCAGGTCAGGTCCATCTTGGCGCCAATCATAAGTGCCCTTTACATGTGGGTGGCACAGTGTTCAGTATAACTTCCCCAGTGCCTCCACACAGTTTGGGGCTTGTCAGACCTCCTTATCGTCAGAGCAGACTTTCAGACTTGCTGCAGCTTCTAATGAACGCTGTGAGACAGTGTGCAGGAAAAACAGAGTAAGCACATTTAGTACAGGAGATGAGCCTGTACATCTATGCAAGGTGGAAGTTAAGGTTGGCATTGATGCTTACGGATTAATCCCCAATCAAAATGTGTTTTTTTTTTTTTTTTAATTTGTTTTTGTTTTTTCGTTTTGTTTTTGTACATGGTAAGAAAAAGTAATTTGATTAAGTTTTTAGCCTACTCATAGGTGTATATAAAAAGGAATAGTAGGGGTCAAACAAGCACTTGTGGATTTAACTAATGATTTTTTTTTGGTAGAATTATCCTTTAGGGGGTGTGGCAGGAGGCGAAGGCCTATGCATACATATTTTTACTAATAGGCATCCCTCGTTCAAATCTCCGAAAGTTGGGAGGTATGTAATGGGTAAGGCTAATGCCCATATAAATGCCAGTGGTGGGTGGGACCCACTGTAGACAGGGTATGGGAACAGGACACTCCAGAGCTGCAAATATGTGATGATGCACTCAGCTGATCTAAAGGGCCCTGTGCAGGGCTACATTCCCAGGCAAGTTGGTACAGATCATGGGAGGAATTACTGAAGTTGCCCTGTTTCCCCAGACCTTCTGCAGGTTGTCCTGTAACAGGGTTCGTAAGACCTTGGGGGGCTTGGACACAGTCCTCGTATGTGAGTAATCGTGGAAGCCTGGAACTGAGATTGTCATCTGGGAGCATGCCCGGCTGGGCAGAGCTATAGAAGGGAAATTGAGAAGAGACTGGAATACTAACGGAAGCACCTTGTCCCCCTGACTCTCAGCTGTGGGTCCTGTGACTTGGGTCCCAAGAAGTGAGATGTGGTCCCAATGCTGTGGTGCTCTCAAGGAGGGGAATGGACTAGAGAGAAGATGGCTTAACTAAAAGATGTGTACTTGTGCTCTGCACTGAAGTGACTGCTACAGAATGTTTAACCTTGCACATGGCATACTGCGCCAAAGATTCTGATAGTATGTCAAATGTGATATGTCACAGGAAGTATGTGAAGTTGTAGTAAAGTGCTGAAAAAGCATTTGTGTGGACATTCCTTTATAATGAATATTAAGCCTCTAGCCAGGAGACGTGTGTCCAATATGGTGGCTACGAAGGCAGGGGAATGGGTGCTCTATCCAAAAAGTTTTGGCAGGTCAGGTCCATCTTGGCGCCAATCATAAGTGCCCTTTACATGTGGGTGGCACAGTGTTCAGTATGACTTCCCCAGTGCCTCCAGACAGTTTGGAGCTTGTCAGACCTCCTTATCGTCAGAGCAGACTTTCAGACTTGCTGCAGCTTCTAATGAACACTGTGAGACAGTGTGCCGGAAAAACAGAGTAAGCACATTTAGTACAGGAGATGAGCCTGTACATCTATGCAAGGTGGAAGTTAAGGTTGGCATTGATGCTTACGGATTAATCCCCAATCAAAATGTGTTTTTTTTTTTTTTTATTTATTTGTTTTTGTTTTTTCGTTTTGTTTTTGTACATGGTAAGAAAAAGTAATTTGATTAAGTTTTTAGCTTTCGATTCCTTTTGAACATTTCTACCCATTTCCTCTCTTGGTAAAATTTTTTAGTGCATCCGGAAAGTATTCACAGTGCTTCGCTTTTTCCACATTTTGTTATGTTACAGCCTTATTCCAAAATGGATTCAATTCATTATTTTCCTCAAAATTCTACAAACAATACCCAAAGTTTCTTTGAAATCTTTGCAAATGTATTAAAAACTTTTTTTTTTTTAATTTTATTTTTATCTTTTGCTTTTAAAGTTAAAATAGAGATTTGGGGTCTTATTGACCCCAGATCTCTCCATAAAGAGGACCTGTAATGCTGCATTGCAAGGGATGTTTACATTTCCTGTGATAGCAATAAAAGTGATCAAAAAATAAAAAAATTAAGGGAAAAGTGTAAAAAAAAAAAAAAAAAAAAAAAACAACTTTTAAAGCGCCCCCTGTCCCCACATGCTTGCGTGCAGTGGTGAATGCATACCTAGGTCACGCTCACATATGATTAAACCACACGTGCGGTATCTCTGTGAATAACAGAGCAAGAGCAATAATTCTAGCTCTAGACCTCCTCTAACTAAATTGATAACCTGTAGAAATTTTTAAAGCTTCGCCTACGGAGATTTTTAAGTACCGTAGTTTGCCGTCCTTCCACGAGCACGCACAATTTTAAAGCATGACATGTTGGGTATCTATTTACTTAGCGTAACATGTTTCATATTATACAAAGAAAATTGGGGTATATACAGTGGATATAAAATGTCTGGTTTCTGTGATGTAAAAAAAAATAAGACCAAGGTAAATCATTTCAGAAATTTTTACTCCTTTTAATATGACCTATAAACTGTACAACTCAATTAAACAGAGTGAAATCTTTTAGGTGGAGGGAAGTAAAAATAAAAAAACTGAAATAATTTGGTGGCATAAGTGTAAACACCCTTAGCCTAGCTCTGAGGAAAAGGGTGCGCCCCTGAAGCGCGTCAGTTATACCCCATGATATGGTCCTGCACATGTCCATACACTGTGTGTGTTTTATATGGCTCATTGAGAGTTGTACTTTGTGAGTACCCCCTTTTTAATGATTTTTTTTCATTCATTAAATTATCATTGGTAATGCACTAGGTGTGCGCACCTTTCATTTTGTCTTTCTTGTAGTGCACACCCTTACACTAATACTTTGTTGAAGAACCCTTTGATTTTATTACAGCTGTAGCACTCTGGGTTCTATTCTGGGGGCTCCTCACCAAATTCCTTAGCAGGGGTAGCTACCATAGTTAAATTGTTAGAGATCCATTGATTTCTCCCCAAGTTTGGCCTTGTTGCACTTTTCTCTTCTACCACTAGGTGGCTGGGCACTTGGTGGTACTAGATACGAGAAGGGCATCCCAAGCTCAGGTTATGGGTATGTGGGTATCCCAGCCAATGGGCAGGGGTTTTCTTTAATCTCTTGGTCTGCTGGGAGAGGCTATACATACGGGTCAGGTCAGGTGACCTCTGTTCTGTGCCACCCGGACTGCTGTCTGGGTGGATGTTTGTCCTCTGCCTTGGGCTGCTAGGCCGGAGATTGGGCCTATCCCAGGGGCATCTGGCTGCCAGGCTGTGTGAGGGTCTATTCAGAAGTAAGAGGGCAGTGCAGGGTTGGGGCTGCAGCTTGCAGTCCAACCAAAAGTGACGGTTCTGTCGGCCGGAGAACCTGTCAGTGGTCGGAGGTAGAAGGGACCGATTTGTCCCCTCTACCTCCACAAAGGGATCGATTTGTCTTTACCAGGGACCACAGTGAGTAACTGAAGCATGTACTGGAATCATATTCTCACCGAAGGGCACAGTGGAGAATCGGGAAACATTAGGCGGTGATCAAGTCAGAGACCCAACCAGTGGAGGAGATGCTTGCAGAGCAGCCTTGTGTGTCAAGCCAGGGACCGAGCCGGTTAGCAGGGGTGAAGCTTGAGAAGTATCTGGCGTGCCAGGCAAGGGACCCAGCAGAGAAGCGGGGGTGACGCTTGAGAGGATACCAACGCCAACCTTGGAGGAGCTCAGGGGATTCATAATCTAGTGAGAGACTAGGAGCTCAGTATTGAAGAACTACAAGGGGCAGTTGTAGTGGAGCTGAAAGAACTGATACGTTGTTAGGAACTGTTAACAGACTGTTATCATAGGAGACAGCAATTCTTCACAAGCAGAAGTGGCGCCTTGCTGGGGCCTTTCCCTGTACGTCTGTTCTTCTATTGAAGTCTCGGAGTCTGCCAATTAAGTTTGCAACTATCTAAGGGTGTCCTGGCCGTAACCCTCTTTTCCCCAAAATATATAGAAAGGACTGTCAAATGAAATAAAACCTCTTTTACATCCAAGAAGTGTCTGGCGCCCAATGACTTTCACCATCTTTGCACCCACTATGCCTCACAACCACCATATATTGAAGGTTGTCGGCTACCTTTGGCCTTGGAGATTCCCATTAGACCAAAAGAGGTAAAAGACCTTGCTACACAGCACTCAGTCTTTTTGGGTATGAGTGTATCCGCATGGCACATCTTAACTTGGCTATATTTGCCCACTCTTCTTTACAAAAACACTCCAAATCTGTCAGATTGCGAGAGCATCTCCTGCGCACAGCCCTCTTCAGATCACCCCACAGATTTTCAATGGGATTCAGGTCTGGGCTCTGGCTTTGCCATTCCAAAACTTTAATCTTCTTCTGGTGAAGCCATTCCTTTGTTGATTTGGATGTATGCTTTGGGTCGTTGTCATGCTGAAAGATGAAGTTCTTCTTCATGTTCAGCTTTTTAGCAGAAGCCTGAAGGTTTTGTGCCAATATTGACTGGTATTTTGGTACTGTTCGTAATTCCCACTACCTTGGCTAAGGTCCGTGTTCCAGCTGAAGACAAACGGCCCCAAAGCATGATTCTGCCACCACCATGCTTCACTGTGGGTATGGTGTTCTTTTGGTGATGTGCAGTGTTGTTTTTGCGCCAAACATTTATTTTGGAATTATGGCCAAAAAGTTCAACCTTGGTTTCATCAGACCATAACACATTTTCCCTTATGCTTTTGGGAGACTTCAGATGTGTTTTTGCAAAATCTAGCCAGGCTTGGATGTTTTTCTTCGTAAGAAAAGGCTTCCATCTTGCCACTCTACCCCATAGTCCAGACATATGAAGAATACGGGAGATTGTTGTCACATGTACCACTCAGCCAGTACTTGCCAGATATTCCTGCAGCTCCTTTAACCACTTCAGCCCGGAAGGATTTACCTCCTTAATGACCAGGCAATTTTTTGCGATACGGCACTGCAACGCTTTAACTGACAATTGCGTGGGCATGCAACATTGTACCTGAACAAAATGTATGTCCTTTTTTTTCCCACATAGAGCTTTCTTTTGGTGATATTTGCTTGTACCTGCATTTTTTTTTTTTTTGCGCTATTAAAAAAAAAAAAAAAAAAAGCGTCAATTTTGAAAAAAAAAATTAAAAACAAATATTTTTACTTTCTGCTATCATGCACATCCAAAAAAAAAAAAATGTAAAAAATCTACTTTCTTCATCAGTTTAGGCCAATATGTATTCTGCTACGTATTTTTGGTAAAGAAAATCCCAAAAAGCATATATTTATTGGTTTGTGCAAAAGTTATAGCGTCTTCAAAATAGGGGATAGATTTAGGGACTTTTAGATTTTATTTTATTTTTTTGTGGGACTGTGACATTGCAGCGGACAAATCTGACCCTAGGTGACACTTTCTGGGGACCAGTGACACCAATACAGTGATCGGTGCTAAAAAAAATGCACTGATCAATGTATAAATGACACTGGCAGGGAAGGGGTTAATACTAGGGGGCACTCAAAGGGTTAACTGTTCCCTGGGTGTGTTCTAACTATGTGGGGATGGGCTTATTGGGACAGCAGAGATTGCTTACGATTACTAGGAACAGCGGATCTCAGAGTTGTCCCCCTTGTTTACATAGGCAGATCCCCGTTCTGTACTGTGATCGCGGGTGGCCGGCGGACAAGTGGTTAATGTTGCTGTAGGCCTCTTGGCAGCCTCCCTGACCAATTTCTTCTGGTCATTTCATCACTTTTGGAGGGGTGTCCAGTACTTGGTAATGTCACTATTGTGACTTTTTTTGACGTCTTGCCAGTGCCGTGCCTCAGTGTGAAAGCACTCAGGCTTTTACACTGGGACTGCAAAAGAGGCTTTTTACAGGTGCTATTTTTAGCGCTAAAGCTCCTGAAAATTGCCTCCAGTGTGAAAGGGGTCTAAAGGTGGGGAAAGTTCTGATTTATCTTTGGCACAGAAACCTGACATTTTAAAAGGGGTGTGTAGACTTTTTATATCCACTATGTATGTATGTATGTATGTATGAATGTGTGTGTGTGTGTGTGTGTGTGTATGTGTGTATATATATATATATATATATACATATATATATATGTGTGTGTGTGTATGTATATGTGTATATATATATATATATATATATGTATATATATATAAAAACCCTTGTTATCTTTGGTCCAGAAAGAGCGGTCTTTACCTCAACATTAGAGATGCAATATTATGTAACAGTATTTGTCCTAATAACTGTCCAGATGTAATCGTGGATTATTCTGCAGATTTCTTTTTACTTTGATAAAATACGGCATTCCCAGCTCAAGTAAAGACAACGTGTACTCTGTGGGTTTTGTATGGCTTTGACTACCTTTTTTGTTATGAAATGCCAGAACATAATTTCTCGGGAGAAACTGGCATTTATAATACAATGCACACTTGTGTGCGATTTTTCCACATCACTATTATCTTCTAAGAGTGTTTCCATAGCAATGCTTTTTGGATCTTTCAAAAACCAGCTTCACCTCCTCTGTGGTGTTCTAGTTGCTTGCTGTGTGAATATGTAGCTTGACATTTTCAGGAAGAATCTTCAGATATGACTCTGTGCTGCTAGATTGTAGGAGTATTGTATGCGAGTAATATGGGATTGTATAGATCCGCGGCACACTGACCATTGAGTCTATTTGACCATCCGTGCAGCACTGCTACATTCAGGGGTGATAAAGCTATATAGGTAAATAAAAGCACCCAAAACCTATTTTTATGACAATATAATGTCACAAAACCATGACGTCTTACAAGAAAAGATACAACTATATACATTGCAAGGATTTTGGCAAACCATTTTGCAAATGTTTACTATTCCCAATGATTTCTGAATGGGGGGGGGGGGGGAGACTCGGCATACATTTATAACCACACAGTGAGGTTGCAATGTTGTAACGAGAAAAGCTGCAGTGTTTGCACAAAAAAACAGAAAGCCTTGAAAAATATCTTGCCAAAAGTGATACTCATATTGCAGAGGATGCCTATAATATGACTGGTATCCCAACGCAGATGTCTGGGAAAGGCAGTGAGCCAGGCTACAGCTTGTATGTATGAGCTCTAGTAAGGATCAGATAGTTTAGGGCAGCCTTTGTCAATCAGGGTTCTCTGGAACCTGGGGTTCTTCCGGAGGGTGCTAGGGTACTTAAAGAGGAACGGCAGTCTGCTAACATAATTTGTAATAAAATCATCTTTGCCATTCTGAAGCTTCCCTCCAAACACTTTGCATATTAATGTATATATACTGTGATTCTGTACTTGCCAAATATGCTGTAGAAATCTCCCTCCACTAAATCTGGCTGCAGCCATTTTAACTGTGGGCATCTGAAGCTACTGCTTGTTCATTTCCTGGATTTACACAGACACACACCTGCAGCTCTCATTGGCCCTCTTATGACTCATTCCCCCTTCCTTCCTGGCAAACTCTCACGAGAGTGAGAGAGCTGTGCATGATGTCCTAAGCCTAGGCTAAGACCAGACAAGAAACAGGAAGTGGGCTGTATAAGTTTTATTTACTGCCAGGAAAAAATTTTTTACAATCCAATGTTAAAACGACAAGAGCAGAAGAAGATTTAATAGATGGAAAGATGAAAAAATGACTGAAGGTCTGCTTTAAGGACAGAGAAGTGGCTGATTGATCAATCCCCTGTTTACATTGCTGTACGTCAATGCCACCAATGTAAGGGGTCGCTTCTACAATGACCACCAATGTAGGAATATTTACAATATATCACTGTCTGTGTTTCTTTTCTGGCCATTAATTATTTATTGGTTTCAGGATTATTGGGGCCCTTTCATACGGCGGTAGCGGTAAAGCGTCGCTAAAACTAGCTAGAGGTGCACTTTTAACCCCCTAAAGCGGTTAAGGGGTTAAAAGCACCTGCAAAGCGCCACTGCCAAAGCGCTATGCAGGTGTCTGGCAGTGCTGCCCATGCATTCCAATCGGCAGGGGCCATGGAGGAGCGGTGTATACACCGCTCCTAAACTGCCCCAAAGATGCTGCTTGTGGGACTTTTTTTTTTTTTTAACGTCCTGCAAGTGCACCGCTCCAGTGTGAAAGCACTCTGGCTTTCACACTGGAGTGACAGGAGAGGCGCTTTGAAGGCGCTATTTTTAACGCTAAATCGCCTGTAAAGCGCCTCCGTGTGAAAGTGGCCTAACTTATGGAAATTGTACAGGGGTAGGTTTAGGTACACCCCAATCTTTATTCTTTTTTTTTTTTTTCTAAATTCTCTATGGCCTACTGATCAAGCTAATGTATCATGAGCTACAGATGTAAAATTTTTAGTGGAAGTTTCTTGAGACCTGAAGACTATTTTAAAGGGTCCTTCATGGTAAATAGGATGAGACAGGCAGGTTTAGGGGTTACAATATAAGTCTATAGTAAGCAGTGGCGTCTAGTGGTCAAAATTTTAGGGGGGGGCACAAAACAGACCTGGCCCCCTCACTCACAGGTCTGAGAACACAACATAAGCGTGCTCTGCTTAATCTTACCTCCTAGCAGCTTGTTCAGTGATATGCCCCGATCACCGGCTGACTCCTCTGCTCATGCCTTGTGTTCCATCGGACCAGACAGGATGAATCACTCAAAAAAACGGAAATGATTGGCGGGTTCGATAAAAGCACCGTCCTATGGACCCGCCAATCACTAACCACCACAGGACACACAATACCAGAGTGGGAGCGCGCTTCATGGGCAGTCTAAACGCCAGCCGATAGATTTGCTTGCCCACAATCACATGATTTGCAATGACTTAATGCTTCCCATAGCACCTCTGTGTCCGACGCCCCGCCCCTCCGCACACACTTAAAGGGAAATTTAAAAAAAAAAAACATTTTGTTTGGGGGGGTTGGTGTCACCCCTGCGCCCCCTATGGACGGGCCGCCACTGATAGTGAGCTTAAATATGGTCTGGCTATGTGTACTTTGAATTTTTGTATTGTTACTGCAGTAGTGCCTGCATGTTTTAGGTGAAATCGATAAATCAAGTAAAAAAAAAAAAAATACAGGTCAGGAAAAAAAAGGCTTGTATTCGGGTGCTTGGCTATACTTATGAACAGGTGGAACTTTTGGGTGTTCCGTCTGTCCGTGTTTTTTTTTTTTTTTTTTCATCCATCCCTTGATGGATGAAAAACAGACAGCAAGTCATTTCTGTGGGCAAGCGGATGTAAACGGATACTTTAAAATAATAAATGACGTCAGCGCTTGGAGATTTTAAATCAATTGGGCAGCCAGCAAAAATAAGTTTGATCAGAAATGAAATGTAAACGGATGATCATCTGTTATTTGCTTTTGCTGATCTAGATTTGTTTGATAGGATTTAGAACACTTTTTGAGATGGCCTCTAGAAATTGGCAATCAGGCTTATTGTCAGTAGTGGCCATTGGTAGTTCTACTATTAGCCTAGGCTAATTTAAATTTTTAATGCCCCCTGGAGGTTATACATACAGACAACACATTTTCTATCTGAAGCGGCCCCCTGCAAAAACTCTACCACAAGAGGGTTAATAGTCCTTCTCCATGCAGGATTGATTGGACATCCCCACCTACTGAATAACCGTCTACAAGGGCCTTTATGGCGGAACAGCAAGTAGCTGGGAAATACCACTTCAACTTTTGATACACACTATGAATCTTATTCAATGTGATGTATTATCTTGGTATTGTGCAATGATTGTTGAATATCTAGTTTTTATATACAATATTTTCTTGACTTTATATAATAAATATTTTTTATACTGTTACTAATGCAGGATTGATTTTTGCCTGAGCTTTGTGGGGTGCCACATACTGAGCTCTGGTGTAGACATCGTATCATTAATTTAACACAGATCTTAACTGGCGGGGAGCTTTAATTTGCAGATTTTTTTGCCTTTTCGTTGGCTTCAGCTCTAGCAGTATAAAATGTAAAAGAAAAAATGTTTCCGTTCCAGACAAGAGCTCATTGAAACACACACCCTAACAGGGCACACACGGGCAGGCTTTGCAGTAGATCAAGAAGCAAAAAGGCCGCACACCGATACAACACCTTTATTGGTCATTTAAAATCCAACAGTCAGTCCATATGATATAAAGTCAGAGATAGATAGCTAACGCGTTTCACACCGTATGTTGGTGCTTAATCATAGCTAGTGTAACATGGTCTGGTTGTGTATATAAGTAGGGGTAGATAGCCAATCAAAATTAATTTCACTGAAATCACCCCCTTTGCACAATCAAAGCATGAATAAGGGACATCTGGGGCAGAATCGATGAGCAGGTGCAAGAGCGTGAAATTCTATGAAGGAATGTAACACACACTACTTCCCCTGTCAAAAGACCTCCCACCTGAGACCCCCATATGTGTGGAATACTCAAAATGTCATGACAAAACAAATTACATACAGAGATAAAATCATGGACCGATTTCATATCATATCATTGCATTGAATAAAAATTTCATTGATAATGACAAATGTTTCAAAAGCAATTGGTATACAAGTCTTGAACTGATTTAGGTATAAATCATAACCCATATATAGGAAAATCATCGTTTAAAATAATTGTTTTGGAAGGATGTATTAATTCCAAAGTCACATCCATGCTAAAATGTAAAAAACAGTCACTAGAACTGTGTAATGCCCTGCATGCAGTTTTATATTATATATACTGTTCTTTCTGCCTGGAAACTTGAGATTGTCCATAGCAACCAAAAAGTGTCCCTTTACGTCAAAAGTGCTTTTAGACCAGATAGAAAACAGCGATAATAAACACCTGCAGAATTGAGCGATGGTGAATCATGGGGAAAGTCATTTTAATATTATTATATTATTATTTTTTATAATTCTAGTTATTTATTATAATTTATGATTTAGTGTTTCAAACTTTATCATAGCCGAGATGTCTACTAGACTCTTGTTTGGACACATTTAAGTGTGTAGGCACTGTAGCACCTAATCTACCTTACTTCTAACTGCCTAAGTGTCGGTTCACACTGAGGCAGCACAACTTGCAGCGCGACTGCCTCAGGCGACCTGGACACGACAGGAGCGGCGACTTGCAAAACGACTTCTGTATAGAAGTCAATGCAAGTCGCCCCCTAAGTCGTACAGGAACCCTTTTCTAAGTCTTGCGTCGCTCCGATTAGAACGGTTCCATTGTACAGAACGGGACGCTACTTGTCAGGTGGCTAGGTCGCCTGACAAGTCGTCCCAGTGTGAACCGGCACCAAAGCCTGGTTCACACCCAATGCGTTTTTTTTTTTTTTTTTTTGTTTCATTTGCAGAAACACACTGCAGTCCATTTAACATGGTTTCCTATGGATGCAGTTCACATCTGTGCATTTTATGGAAAGGACCAGGGACTTTTTTCTGGTTTTTGGTTCCATAGACTACTATGGATCATAAACATGTATTGAAAAACGCAAAATGCACCTGGAATATGCGAACTGCAACGCGCATAGGTGCGAATTAGGCCTTAGGGTTGAGATTAGTTATAAAACAAACAGGGTTTACAATTTTTCAACCCTAACATGCAAAACAATATAATGGTGCCTCGTGTGATCTCAGAAATGTGTAGTAGTTCACCAGATTCTTTGGGGATCCAGCTTGTGTGTAAGTCCATAGGGGGAAATCATAGCCATGTTTTTGGATCTGTGATGACCTAATAAGCGGATGGATCCGATAATCTCAGAAAGGCCGATTGGCCACTCATGCTGCAGCATGGATGGAGGAATCTATTCATTTTTCTTTTCTATTCAGTTTACATGAAATCTCTGGTGTATGGCCATCTTTAGTATTGTTTTCAATCAGCTGATTATTAGATTTGCATTGTGAGCAGAAGCAGTAGGGCACTATGTGGCACTGCAAATTGTTATACATACTAAAATAATTGAATTTCCATGTTCTGTGTACTGTCAGAGACCAGATATAGTGAATGCAGGCTCCTGGGTTAAAGTAACACTTTAATCCAGTGATTCTCAAACTGTGTGCCGCGTGAGATTTGCAGTTGTGCCGTGGTTTGAAAAATATTTAAAATTGCTAGCATTTTGAAACCTACCGAAAAATGAAATGGTAAATCAATGTAGCAAAAGTTTTATATATATATATATATATATATATATATATATATATATATATATATATATATATATATATATATATATATATATATTATTATACAGTATTTATATAGCGCCAACAGTTTACGTAGCGCTTTACAACTTTAGGGTAGACAGTACAAATACAATACAATTTGATACAGTATATATATATGTATGTGTGTGTGTGTGTGTGTGTGTGTGTATATATATATATATATATATATATATATATATATATATATATATATATATATATATATATATATATATAATGTGTGTATGTATAAAACCGAAATCTGTCAGTCTGTCATTCATTGGTTCCTTTCGTAATGCGAGACTTGTGCGAGATCTCGGGAGAACTCTATCGCTCCTAATTATATTGTAATATTAGAGAACGTTCTGTTTGTTGACTTTGGAGCAATCGCTTCAATCTAATTTGCTCTCGAAAGCAGGCACATCGGTCACATTAAATTTAAAATTAAATATATATGTAAAAATAAATAAGTTCTTCACCACAAAGATTGTTAAATCTTTTCAGGTGTGCCGTGAAAATTTTTAGATCTTTTTGGTGCGCCGCAAGACAAAAAAGTTTGAGAAACACTGCTTTAATCGCACCACAATGTACATTTACAGTGCTCTGCAATGAACATGTACCTATGCTCTGTCAAAGGATCCAGCAGAACTAGCATTGTGAGTACCATTTTCAGAAGGAAAGATCGGCCTTCCTGTTTTTTGTCTTTGATAAAGTGATCTAAAAATGGTGATAAACAGGACTTAAAGGGTATCTAATTCTAAGGCCCCATACACACCATTAGATTTCCTGCAGATTTCTGTCTTCAGATTTACCAAAACCATGTAGTGCAAGGGCCTGCCTGATTGCATACAAATTGAAACTCTTAAGGCTTGACCTCATATTATATGGAACAAAAATGTAATAAATTGCAGCTTACCAAGCTTTTTAAGGCCCGTAGTAAAATTTCATCCGAGTGATCTGCCGATTTTCGGATCGTTGGTATAGTGCTTTCGACAACCGATCCTGGTTTTTTGTCAGACAAAAACTGGATGTGCAGACTATAACATTTTTGATTGTGATTTGATGTGTCCAATTTTCGTCTAGTACGGTTTTCGTACAAACAAAATCGCAAGAGCAAGACTACGCATGCTCAGAAACGAAAGAACACATACAAAACTATTCAACACATTAGATCACTTCTGAAGATGTATTCTGTCGTACTAGATTTTTCGTATGGTGAGTAACCTCTTCACTTTTGACATGACACTAGCATGCAACAAAAAAACGGACAAACGGTTGTCCGAAAATCTAACCATGTGTACAAAGCTTTAAAGAGGAAATAAACCCATCAGGGTTTTACTTCCTCTTTTTTTCCCTTGCAAAGTAAAAGCATAATGGGCTAGTATGCATCTCGTACTAGCCCATTATGTGGCACTTACCTGCAAATGAAGCCTGTGCTTTCCCCGCTGGTGGCCGCATCCATATTTGCCCCTCTTCCTTCTGGGGCCGCAGACTCCTGCTCTGTGACTGGCCGAAGCCACGCGACCGCACTCCTGCGCATGCGTGCAGGAGTCGGCAATCACAGCATTTGCGAGTGAAGAAACAGCACGGAGGTCAGTTTCTTCACATCACATACGCCGATGACATCATCGGTGCACTTCAAGGTAAATGTCTCCTAAACGACACATATTTAGGAGGTATTTGCACTACCTATAGGTAAACCTTACCTTTATAGGTAAAAGTGAAAATCGTGGGTTTACAACCACTTTAAGTGTGCTGCTGCATTGGATTTGCTTTCTAGGCAATTTCTCTGTTTACCTGGTGATCCTGTCAGTAACACATTTTCTTGTTTTAGGGTGACAACCCAGTTGCTGTTTTTTATATCTATAGAGAACAAGGGTTGTCACTCTAGTATACGACTCAGTTTTCCCCATCACATAGTGGGAGGTGTTTTGTAGTCCACATAAAGAACTGGGAACAGTGCTAACTGATGTGAATACAGCACAGAGAGCACAGGAAGTTATCCACTCATAGGATAATGTTTTGCACTCATGGAACAGAAAGACCTTCAATGGTATATTAAACACCAATAAAAAGCAGACATCCCAACCTGCAGAAACTCATTTCAGGGAGGTGGCGCTTAGCGCCCACAAACGCCCCCACCCCCCGCAGTGAAATATTTTTAAAATCACCTTTTCAATATTTTTTTTCACATTGCTTCTGGGGAAGGGGTGGGGGTGGGTGGTATGTTGACGGTGTCAGTAGTTTTTTTATCTTTAATAATTGATTTTATTACAATTGAATTTGTTTTTAATTTTTTTTTTTCACAATGCTTTTTGGGGGGAGGGGGTTGGGGCAGTGGACAGTGTTGGTACGGCAGGGAAGAGTGGTGTCAGCAGTTTTTTATTTTTTTTTTTTCACACTTTTTCATCTTTTTTAGACTTTTTTTACAATATTTTTTTTAAATAGTTTTTGGGCGCTTTGGTGAGATGTCAGGGGTCTAAACAGGCCACTGACATCTCTCCTTTGAGACAGACAAAGGGACTGAGGGCACACATTCCCCAGTCCCCTTCTCAGCACTAAAGATGAATGACGAGAGAGTCTAAACCGCACAGGTGTAGATTCAAACCAGGTGTAAGCCAAATGAATGTCTCCAGAAGGAAAGAACCTCAGGTGCTGGCTAATGCTCAGTAAGCACTTAGCATAAGTGCGAAACGCGTTAGTGGTTGCCTGTACTTTTTTCGCCACAGTGTCCTGTATGATCCTGATTTTACAATAAAGACACTTGCATTTTTCCCGGTATGCGGCTGTCCGGACTTTCTCGCATACTACTAAAGATGAATGAACAGGAGACAGAGGTTCCTGTTCATAAACTGAGCAGCAATCACAGGACACAGGAGCGACCTCGCTCACTGTGTCCTATTACTAGTTCCCCCCCGCACACGGCGGGATAGGAGAGGAGGGGAGCCGGCTGTGGGGGGTGGGCGAGAAAGACATGGATGGGGCCGGGGGAGGAGCAGACAGAGCAGCTGGGAATAATCAGTGCAGCTGAAGGGAAAGCTGTGATCACCGATCTCCCTGTATAGCTTTTTAGCTGACAGCCGCGGGAGGGACAGAAGGAGAAGCGGCTGTCAGCTAAAAATTGATACAAAGGAGATCGGTGCGAGTGTGCGGGAGCCACCGCAAAAATGCGGGAGTCTCCCGCACCTCGCGGTAGACTTGAGATGTCTGAGAAAGCAAATCAGGAATGTTCATTGTTAGGGTTTACATATACTTTACGATATCTAAACCATATTTACATATTTTACCATGAAGGCAAAATGCACCTTATACATTTGAAGAGATCATGATCATGTCGTCATGTATGGCTGTACTGCTAGTGTTCTCATAATACAGAAGGACCACGAGTGCAAAATAAATATCCAGGAGAAGGGGGTAATATTTATTACAACATGGTGGTGCTGCGTGATTTTTATTAAACTTAACATAATCTGTCTAATTTACTGGTTCATTTCATACATGATATATTTGTGTTGACAATTTCCAGAACAGCCTAATGCAATTAGGCTATCTATTTTCTTTAGCTTGGCAATAAAATCCAGTGGCAGATAAATCTTTATATCCCTCTTGTGTAGTATCTGGTTCTCCAGTATGGGTAATTGCACTGGCTGATTAGTCTAATTGTTTAACGGCAGCCTACGCCCTGCATATGGGCATTCTGCTTTGAATTATATTTACATGAGTGCTTAGAAGTACAGTCATTTTTCAGTTGTTTAGCAGAGTATGTTGGCTGGAAACTACAACTTAATGCAGCATCAAGAGCCCTTTTCACACCTATGCATATGTATACGTACTGTAGTAACCCACGTGTATGGATGCATATTTTTGTGCATTTTATGTGTGCGTTTTTTATGCGTGTGTGCTTTTCTTGTGCAATCATTATACAAATGGGGGCTAAACCTTCTGAACTGGGATTTTTCATCGCATAAATGTGTCAAGAATATTATAAATGTGCTTTAGTCTGTTTCTAATTTGTTTAACCACCCTGGCGGTATGATTATGTCAGATTTTTGCATCTCAAAGTGGTACATTGTTTTGCATAGAAATTTGGTGGTTTATATTTTAGGCCTGTAATTCTTAGTAATAACAGACCTTAGGCCTCATGTACACTGCTGCTGGTAAACGGACGTTTAGGTGCAGTTGGGCATTTCTGCTCCTGAACTCTCCTCTATTATCTTATCAGTACATGTACACAGGGTCGTTTATAGTCGTTTCTAGGCAGTTGTGTTTAGCGGCTTTTTTTGGAACCCAAAAAAAGCGTTCAGAAGCTGTTTCAAGGCATTTCAAATGCCAACCGTGGCTAAACACTGCTACCCGCATTTAGGCGCGTTTTTGTCTAGTAGGGAAACATTTTAGCCTGGAAAATGCTAAAAACACACCAAAAACTACTTGATGCTGATGTTGATGCTGATGTTGAATAGGAATTTCACTCACCCGTCAACCATTGAGAATTTAGTCTGATGACCCCCACATTGAGCTTGAGACCCTAATGTCTGCTGGCTGTTTGCATTTCTTTATGACCCAACATGTTATAACGTTTTCCAGTTAGCTAATGAGATTCCTTCCCCCAGCCTGTAATCCTATATCAATCTTTCACATGTTATGCGAACTAGATGGGGTCTAACCTTTTCCAAGAGAACGTCAAAGGTGGCAATTGACATGCGTGTAAAATAAAAAAAAAAATCTCTGGGTAATTACGCAGCTGAACGTACATATAAAAAGTATCCTGTGGACATGACAGAGTTGCCCACCTCCCACAGCATTTTTTACTGACAAAACATGGCAAATTTACTGGCGGAGCACATTTTTTTACTGGCAACCTGAGAAATTACAGAACTCCTATTGAAAACTAACACAGTGAATATTTAAAAAGTATAAACATGATCTGGAAACACTGACAAAACCTATAACAAAGTCATTTGCTTGACACAACAGAGCATGAAATTATCAGATTTTTACAAACTTTCAGTAAATTTACTGGTGGTTGGCAACCCTGGGACATGCGTTGAGCCATCAATGGATGTGTCCATTAGCGACGAACTCTGGTCCTCTCACGCAATTTTCTACGTCTTTGGAGCCTCAGCAAAAGCAACATCAGGAGCATTTCCTCACACATGCTCATCATGGGATCCATACTAACAAACCAACCAAAAAAATAACAGCTAGCTACAAGCACACTGCTTTCTCAGCTGCTACTCGCACTGTTAAAATCCCGGGATTTGAATCGGGATGGCCTCGGATCGGAACAAACACCCCCCCCCCCCCCCCCCCCAGAAAAACCACCATTTCTGTAATCAATAGTCAATAGAGCCGATAGGCCTTATTGAAAAGTCTACCCCTCCATTCACAAATCATGTTTCATTCATCTAAGCTGTAATAAGGCTTCTATGAATGGATGAGCCTGGCAGAAAGGGCCGACATAGTCTAGCACTCTTGATGAGTATGAAAAATAGAGAAAACCTGGGCTGGAACATGTTCTTATTAAAATGGCTACAAATGCAATTTGCTGGCTGCAAACCTTTACATAAAATTAACACAGAAGTGTAGTGCTCCATAATGAATTTACATCCAAGTGCATATAATGTCCATTCTTTGTCCACATGCAATAGAAATTATAGAAACCCAGATAGAAATCTGCCACCTCCAACAGAAGCACACACAGCCTCCTACCAAATGGAGGTGACTATATTACAAGTGATCAAAGCACGCAGTTGTGCTCCAAGAATGGTTCTTAAAAAGATCCAATTCACCAGCTATTGGATCTTGCATCCTCTTCTCATAGAATAAGCCTTGATTTATTTGCTGTAGGGAAGATACATCCATTGTGCATTGTGCCATCCGACCATCCCAGAGGTGGGGTTCTAAGCCGAGTCTAATAGCTGGAGGATCGGATTTTTTTGAGAACCATTCTTGGAGCATAACTGTGTGCTTTCACCACTTGTAATAGGTGGTCAACTCCATTTGGTAAGAGGCTGTGTGTGCTTCTGTTGGAGGTGGTGAATCCCTATCTGGGTCACATTACTATTGCATGTGGACAAAGAATGGACATTATATTCACCTTGGTGTAAATGAACTGAGGAACGCTATACTTCACTCTTGATGAGTGCCTGTCACAGGTCTGTTGGCTCTATTAACCCCTGCTGCACTGGAAGATTATTTTATTATAATATTTTATTTTCTCACTAACATTTCTTTCACAAACCTTATTTTAGAGGTTGGTAATGTGATAATCTAAAATGAAATGAGACATGAGTGATGTTCTTTTCTCCTGTCCTCTTGGTAAATGTAGCCCTTTAGATACATGGAGCAGTGCTGCCTGTCTGTGTGGACTGCAGAGTCTACGTCAGCCACTGGTTCATGAATCCCATATAGTAATAATGTGCACTGCATTCAACTGCAGGAGGCAAATTTGTACTGGAAATGGAGTCATAAATAAACATAGCGTGATTTCTTATAGTAAACACTGTGCTTGCTTTGCATGTAACGTGATTTGCATATGCATTGTGGAGTATGCCATGCTACAGGCTACATTTCCAAGGGATTACAGTGCAAATGAAGCTTTGGTTTCACGATTACAGTGATTTGTGATTTTCCTGTTTTAAAGATCACACACACAGAATTATTCAAATGGGGATCTGGGTTGACATGTATTGCCTGCTGTAGAGATGCACATCCGGTGAAAACTATCTTCTGAGAGTTTTAACACTCTTGATAGCTATTCATTCACATAGATTTCTGATTATTCTGACACTTGCTGCATATTCTTTACAGCTGAACTTCAGCTATGATCTTTATCGTATACATCCAGCTTGTACCAATGTAAGTCTGTATATTTCCTATATGATGGGCTGCTGGGGAAGCTGTCAAACGCTGTAGTAGTGCCATGATTATCCGGGTCCTGTGCCAAGCAGCTTCCCTACAGGGGGTCGCTCATACAGCACTGCCACCATTTATATTAGTCATAATAATAACTAGCAGAGTTCTGTTTTAATTTTTTGTCATTAATTTCTGCTGGGTCCACTAGGGCTGGGGAAAAAATCGATCTAAATCTTGAATCGAGTTGAGAGGTCAAATCGATTAAAAATTTAAGCAAATCGATTTAAAAACATTTTTTTTTTCACTGCGCCGGTCCTGAGGAGCTGCAGGCAGGAGTTTTTAGGTGAGGCCGCAGCTTCGGCCTAGTCCGCGAGGCCGGACGCCGCGGACTAGGCCGAAGCCGTGGCCTTGCCTAAAAACTCCTGCCCGCAGCTCCTCAGAACCGGCACGGTGGCCAAAAAAAACCCAAAACTCGATTTGAATCGTGAATCGAGTTTTTTTTAAGAAAATTGCAGATTTTTTTTTTTTTAGAAAATCTCCCAGCCCTAGGGTCCACACAAAAACATTAGCTGGAATGTTTCCTTATGTATATACAGTGTGTCTATATTCCTCTCTAGCATTTTACTTGGTTCAGTACTGTCAATTCAATCACATTAAATGAAGATCTGCCTTGAATTATTTTAGAAAAATTCTAGAAAGCATATTTGATATAAAAGATGATTGTCTTTATAAACGTCTCACTTATTTCTCACAAGTAATACTGGATAGGTTTATATGTTAAAGGCTTTTTTTGTTATTCTTTCCAGTGTGCAAGGTGGAAGGGAACTTAACCCACATGTCAGTGGTCTAGGATGGCCAGTGAAGGCTCCAATATCCCTAGCCCTGTGGTGCGACAGATCGACAAGCAGTTCCTAATCTGCAGTATATGTCTCGACCGCTACAAAAATCCCAAAGTTCTTCCCTGTCTGCACACATTTTGTGAGAGGTGAGTTGTCCTAGAGTGTTAAGGGATGTTCAGGACAATGCGTGAAATTGCAATATCCAGGGCTAGGATTGCACCCACTATTTTAGCAAAAAGGATATTTGTTTCAATACAATTGCTTTCTGCAGGCGCTGTATAATGTCTGTCATGTGCAGCTGCTAAACACCCACAAATAACAGCCAGTTCATTGCCAAACGTACCTTCTATTTTTATATATTTTTAATGTCTTTACTATGTAATATTGACACCGTACATCATAATTTGAGTTACTATAATCATAATAATTGAAGAACCTAAAGCAGATCTTCATCCATTATAGGGGGGATCTTTAGAACCTAATTTAATCCTTTATAAAAAAATGTTTTCTCCTCCTCCTTTCTTACAGAACTGGTGTGTTTCACCACAGCTTTTACTGATTTCTAGCTTAGGTGAGAATTATGTAGCAGTGCCCTGATGGCCCCTGGAATTGACACTTTACATCCCAAGAGGCAGTATTTTACTTGGAGGGGGGGGGGGGGGCACGGCACAGGCATGCTACCAGATTCCGTACATGCACAGATGTGATTCAAGTATCTGCCAGTTATTCAGGACCTAACACAGCATGTTTGCGCATGTGCAGAAGATCCCCCACGCATGCACACAGATGCCATGGGTCTATACAAGGTTCCAGATACCAGAACCCAGCAGTATCTATGCACATGTGCAGGGGTCCCCCTTGTATGCACAGACCTACTAGAAGTATATTCACAGCACACATCTTCAGGGTAAAAGATGAACTTTGTCACGATTAGAAAGTTCCATAATTTGTCCCAACACTTTTGTGTTTTTGCCCAGTTTGGGCCTTAGTCCTAGCCATTGGGACAAATTATGGAACTTTCTAATCGTGACAAACAAAGCTTATCTTTTACCCCGAAGATGTGTGCTGCGAATATACTTCCATATCTGGTGGATGTCAAACCCTCACATATTCCCAGTGAAGTGAACAGCCTCAGATGATACACAGGGCTGAAACAAATCTCCCTACATAAGTTTTACATGCATATCAGCTTTATATATTCTTTAGAAAGTTCAGATCTGTTAGATTTTCTCTTCCCTGGTTAGCACTGCGGTGAAGCCTGGGCATACAGCCAAGACAGCTGATTGGAGGAAAGGCACACACACCCCCTCTTCTCATAGGTAGACTTTGAGAGCTGTTTGTTGAATCGTTAATCTCTGTGCTAATCTATTTTTATAGCATCCTCCCTAGCACAAAACTCGCTGCTTTTATCTTCTGTGTCAGAGAACTTGTCAGACGTTCTCATGCTGATAACAGAAGAATGGGGCAGGAGACGGCTACGGGACATACGAAGAAAAAAGTACCCCCTGGGTGGGACTTTAATAGACCACTAACACTGAATAAATGTAAACAAAGTTTATTGCACAAATATACAACGATGAAACAGGTGAGTATGTGTTAAAAAGACGTGTAACATCCAGTAGTGCATATAACAAAACAAGACACAAATAACAAACAAAATACAAAAATGACACTGGTACACTCCAATGGGTAAAATGCCCTAATTGGAGAGTACCAGTGTCATTTTTGTATTTTGTTTGTTATTTGTGTCTTGTTTTGTTCTATGCACTACTGGACGTTACACGTCTTTTTAACACATACTCACCCGTTTCATCATTGTATATTTGCGCAATAAACTTTGTTTACATTTATTCAGTGTTGGTGGTCTAATAAAGTCCCACCCAGGGGGTACTTTTTTCTTGGTATATCTAACTAGAGATGGGACCACCACACTTTTTCTGACATGGTGGAAGTCTCTCTTTTTTCTGGCTACCGGACATAGAGCTTTGGAGAGAGATAAGAAAACGCTGCAGATATATGTGCCCAGCTCAAATTTCATGAATCGTGTTTACATCCACTTTAACATTTTTATGTCCTTGATATACAGTATCATTGCATTTCAAAGAAACAGCCCTCTCTTCGTAAAAACGATCCTTTCTAGGGTCAACATTGATCTAATAGTTGCACAGATGCAGAAGAATTCAAACATCCAGAATACCTGTATCCTTTGCCAGAATTAATGGTCTGTGTTTCTCTTCAACCACTAGATGGCCCTGTGCATGTAACAGTTGTATGATCAGAATTGCCAATAGGAGAAGACCTTGTAGCACAGATGCTGAGGATCCTAGAGTTTACATACTTCCCTTTCTTGCATTTCCAAGGACAGCATGAATTTATATGCTGACTATTTTGGTGTGGGGGTACCGGGGTAATTTATATGCTTATTCGGGATTTGGGAAGATCTCTGGAGGCTTCGAAATATTTATTAATATATAGGACCTTGCAGTATGGACGTTCATATGTGTGTAGCACCCTGATGTTTAGGCAGCGTTGCTATTAAATTTAGTTGCCAAGTGATAGTTGCCTTGGCCAATTGTTAAGATGTCAATTAATTTTTGCCCTAGTTCTGGAATTGCTGCACTTCTCTTCTGTCACTAGGTGGCCTGGTATCTGGTGACATTAGATAAGACAAGGGCATTGCAAGGACAGATTAGGAATGAATGGGGTGTCTCAGCCAATGGGTAGGGATTTTCTTGAGTCCCTTGAGGCCTGCTGGGAGAACCTATTTATTTGGGCAGAGTCAGGTGATCGGGGTTCTGTGCCACCTGGATGGCTGTCTGGGTGGACGTGTGTTGTATCACCCCGGGCTGCTAGGCCAGAAACCTAAGGCCTATCCTGGGGACATCTGGCTGCTAGGCTGAGGGCCTATCCAGAAGCAGGAAAAGCAGCGTAGGGTTGGGACTGCGGGCTTGTAGTCCAACCAGAAGTAACGGTTTTGCCGGCCGGGAAACAGTCGTGATCGGAAGTGGAAGGAAAGCTGTCGCCACTAAGGGTCCATCCACCTTGTTACCGCAAACCATTGTGAGTAAGCTGAGGTCAGTACTGCAGCAGATTTCTCGGCAGCCGGGGATGGTGAAGAAGTGGGAAAACTTCAGCAAGTGCCAAGTCAGGGACCTAGTGGAACAGCAGAGGTGACATTTATGGAGTGCAAATCCAGGGACCTAACGTGTCAGCAGGGGAGAAGCTTGAAGAGTATCTGAGTGCCAAGCCAGGGACCCAGCAGGGAAGCGGGGAGACGCTTGAGGACGATACTGTGTGCTACGGCGAAGGAGCTCTGGGGATCCAATTGCTAGTGGATCTGGAGTCTAGTGAGAGACGGGGAGCTCGTTGAGTGAAGACCCACAGTGAGTGAGTGTGGGGTAAAGAGAGCTGTTTGTGTTGCAAATAGTTGAATACCATAACAGTTAGTAAAAACTACAAGATTGTTGCCATAGGAGACAGTGATCCTACCTATACAGAAGTTGTGTCCGGCTGGAGGCCTTCACCTGTATAACTGTTTACCTATAGAAGTCTCGGAGTCTGCCAATTATCTTTGCATCTACTTAAGGGTGTCCTGGCCCGAACCCTCTCTCCCACAGTTCTGTTTAAGAGACAATAAATCTCTTTGCATTCAAAAAGTATCTGGCGCCCACCTGATCATCTTGCATTACACCCACCATGCCTTGTAACCCACTAGACTGAAGGATGTCAGCTCTCCCTAACCCTGGAGGTAACTATTCGGCCTAAAGAGGTCTGGGACTTTGCTACATGTGTATTGCTTTTTTGGTTGAATTTTTCAAAGCATATTTGGCTTCTGTTTTTGGCCCAGCGAGTAACCATCCTTATCTCTTCTTGTGATGTGACAGGTGTTTGCAGAACTACATTCCAGCTCACAGTTTGACCCTCTCTTGCCCAGTCTGTCGCCAGACTTCAATTCTACCCGAGAAAGGTGTGTCTGCACTACAAAACAACTTCTTCATTACTAACCTGATGGATGTGCTGCAGAGGAGTCCAGATAATGGTATTGAAGAGTCCTCCATACTGGAGACAGTGAATGCTGTTGCTGCTGGAAAACCTTTGTCTTGTCCCAACCATGATGGAAATGTAAGAAATCCAATAAGATGGAAATAACCAAACCATATATGGTGTATTAAAATAAAAACAAAGCTGCACAGTAATTTTTAAATAGGGGATTATGGGGACAGTTTGAGAGTAAATAGAGATGAGCAAAACGGAATTAAACCCAGATTGCACCATTTCATATATTCACAGGATGCTGTTAACTAGTGCCAAATAGTTTGCATTATATTTCATGCTTGGTGGCCCTTGGCTCTTTAATGCTTCCCTGCATGCCTTTTTATCCTTCCCCCCCATCTCTACCCTTCATAGGGAATCAGATGGGCTGACAGACGCAAACCCCATGTAAAAGTATTTATGGAGCACAGGGGTCACCTTTCCTAAGTGAAGCCACAAGCTGTCACGGCTGGGTGCCCACAGTTCCAATGGATGCGCCGAGGGGAGGGGGGCTCCGTGCGGCTGCATCGCTGGACCGTGGAACAGTTAAGTATGTTTATTAAAAGTCAGCAGCTAAACTTTTTGTAGCTGCTGACTTTTAATTTAAAAAAAAGCCTAGAACTCCGCTTTAAAAGTGCTCCCTCCCCCACCCCACCTAACACTTTATGTAACTAACCTGTGTAATGCTGTGTACACACGACCGAACTTTCGATGGACTTTTCGATGGACTTTTCAACGGACTTCTGTCGAATCAGACTTGTCTACACACAATCACACTAAGTCCGACAGATTTGACCGTGATGACGTACGACCGGACTAGAATAAGGAAATTCATAGCCAGTAGCCAATAGCTGCCCTAGCGTCGTTTTTCGTCCGTCAGTCTAGCATACAGACGAACAGATTTTTTGACCGGACTCGAGTCCGTCGGAAAGATTTGAAACATGTTCTAAATCTAAAGTCCCTCACATTTTCCACAGTAAAGGTCCGCTGCAGTTCCGATGAAGCCCACACATGGTCGAATTGTCTGACGGATTTGTTCAGTCGGACAAGTTTGGTCGAAAAGTCCGACCGTGTGTACACGGCATAAGAAAGATCTGTATCCTTATCTATTTTTAGGCTGCTCCAGTCTGGTGATGTGATTGCCCGTATGGGCAGGGAGGGAAGTTTCCCCGCTGTCAGAGTACAATCACCCCCGTCCTCAAATGTGTGAATGGGGGAATCGGGGCAATTTTTTCCTTCAACCCACTGGTTGAACACAAAAAAAAAAATGACTCCTTTTTATGAGCTGCTTTACTGGCCAGATGAACAGGTGAATATAAAGGGGGGGGGGGGACTTAAAAAAAGAAAACCACCTCTAAGAATTGGTAATCTGCAATATAATGTGTTTTTAGGTTTAATAAACTTTAATAAATGCCTGTGTTATATGTGAATGGGATTGCCATGTGAATGGCTTACTTTACTGTCAGAAATGAGTAGAAAGAAGTGAAAGGAGCTGATTAAATAAGCTGGAGATTAATTCTAACTGCTGTATATACAATCTTGTTTAACCTAACAAATCCCATTGGCCTTGTTAATTGTGAACAAATCACTAATTCCTTTGTACATCATGTTTAAAGCTTAGCAGCAATCGTCCAAATTTTGAGATAGTGCCAGGCTTGCCATTTTTTTTCTTATGAGCCTTACCTGTAGATACAATTGGAACATATAGTGATGGAGTTTGAAATGGTATTATTTTTTTAAGAAGCGTTACCTTTTATAGTTAAAGAAGAGGTTGGGGATTACTAAATAATTGATCGTACATACTCACCGCCATGCTGCAGCATCTGTGTGACACGGCAGTCTTCTCACGCCATCTCTGAAACCAAGAGCTTAGCACTCACATGACTCCTAGTAGTCAGATCTTTGCTTGGAGGACAGTGACTTATCCGCTCTGCTCCTTCTGCAATCACTGGAGCATCAAGTTGGAGAGAAGGCAGGCATGACTGGCTCTACTTCTCAGCTGCATGCTGACTGGTGGAGCCAGCTATCAATGTTGTCAGAATCCTCCTGAGCCCGAGTCTATCGGAAAACTCTGGGTCTCAATAGTGCAGTGACCTTAAAGAGAAGCACAGCCAAAAAAGCTTTGGCCATACTTCTCTTTTAAAAAGCAGTTTGTGAGCATTGGGTTGGCCAAAACAATATCATGAGCCTGCTGCAGGCAGAATAAAGACTTTCCTCATTCTCCTCTTCCAGTGTGATCAGACTGCAAGGTGAGAGGATGAAGGCATTATGAGCGGGAGTACTGTCCTCCCTGTGTGAGGTAATAAATACCTGTAGGGCACCCTTCACATCTTTGCAGTGCATTAACACACATTAAGTTGCGTGGTCACATTCCATGTCTTAAGGCAGCCTATTTATTTTGAATGAATTGCAAAGGCACCAACAGGGAAAAAATAAACACTATTTTCCTCAACACAACGCACCACAGCACATTGTAGTGTGTTACCATGGGTTGCTTTAGTGCGTGGATGTGCTATTCAAAATTCATGGCACTGTAACACTTGCAAAATGTGGTATCATGCACAAGTTTTAGTTGCCCCCCATCATTGCCCCTACACTGACCTATTTGTTGGATTTGGGCCCCCCCCCAACAATTGGCAGCAGATTTGGAGTCCATTCTTGGGCTCTGAGACTGCGGTCTCCAGCCCTGGCTTGTGTAGGTCCAGTGCCTGGGCTAAAGTTCCACCCAATAACATTGCAGCTTCCTCCCCTCTCTCATCTCCCAGGCTGCACTGTCCAATCAAGCATCAGGGAAGAGAAACATCCAGTATGGCAGCCTCTATGAGCAGGCTGCAAGCATGGAGGAAACCCTACTGGAAGGACCATTGTTTTGGCTAAAAATTAGGTGCGGAAGTAGTACCTACTTTATGTAATCCTTTTTCCAAAAATGATCTAAATCTGTTATTTTATGTTCTGCTGCAGGTAATGGAATTTTACTGCCAGTCATGTGAAACTGCTATGTGCCAAGACTGTACTGGAGGGGAGCATGCCGAGCACCCCACAGTTCCACTCAAAGACGTGGTGGAACAGCATAAGGCAGCGCTGCAGGCTCAGCTGGATGCCGTTAAGAAAAGGTACTGCAAACAATCTTTCTCCTGTCTTCTAATGTACCAGCATAGCTTGGTTAATGAGCTTTGGGCATCGGTGCTTAAATAACTGCAAATGGCTCAAATCACTAAGTTCTAACAATCATTGTTTGCCATGACAGCCAAGGAGAAGAATAGAACACTTCAAGGCAGACTCAGTGTTCACAGTTTGTTGCAGTGTCTTAAATCTTAAAAATAAAAATGTATCTTCAACTTCTTAAGCACCCCTGACAGTGTTGGGCCTTGTTAACAAGGGTGGCAGGGGATTGTTTTTCAGATGGGCAATAGGGACTGCCACCCATGGAAACGAGGCCTAATAGTTTGCCCTGCCTTTTTCTGGACAGATTAGTGTGTGTGTGTGTGTGTGTGTGTGTGTGTGTGTATAATCTGCTGCATTCTACAAAGAAGTAAAAGCAACATGCTCCCACATACCAAAAAGTACATGATGTTTCTGAGGGTTACAGGAGACCGAGTGGTGAAGGAGTACGGAGAAGGTGAATATTAGTGGATAGGAGGAGGGATTTATTTTCAAGAGGAACCTATCACTTTTCCTTGAATAGATAAAACAATACATTACCTTTGAAGGGTCAAAGGGAAACTTGGGTTGCAGAGATAGGGCCATGCTCAAATCTTACAGGAAATATTTTTAAGCTGCCTGAACCTCATGCAACTTCTACTGAAATCGGAGCTACACTGCATCTGAGCATCACAAACCAAAAGCTCTATTTCATTAACTGTAAACATTCAAAGCATATTCACACATCCATCTATTTCTCCACGGTTTATTTTGCTGAGAAATCACTTTGAAAAACACCCCCTAGCATTTCTGTCCATGGCCATCTTGAGTAAGAGCAGATGATTAATGTAGCATTTACTTCTTTGAATCTATCTGCCCTTAACTCCGGCATGCAGGCAGGAGGATATACTTAGCTGAGAAAGCCCCTCCTCCCATCCTGAAGACTCCTGGTATGTATAACATGATTTGCCTAGGCTTGGAAACCAGAAAGTAACTGTAAGACATGTACAAACAAGTAAATATAATATATACTTTCCTTTCTATTTAGTAATGCTAGCAGCTTAACCGCTTCAAGATCGCCCGCCGTCGCTTGGCGGCGGCAGAATGGCACTGCTGCGCGAATAGCCGTAGCTGTACGGCGCTCGCACCCACACCCCCACAGAGCCCTTGGCAATCGGATTAGTTACAGAACCAATCAGTCTTCAGGTCCAGGCCAATGATTAGTGGCCTGGACCTGCTGATCGGTCCTGGCGAATGAAAATGCTTCCTCTGCCTGTAAATGTAAACACAGGCAGAGGAAGTGATGTCACCTCCCGTTCTGGAATTATTTTTGGTTCCAGAGCGCAGAGAGAGGACATCTAACAGTGAGTTGCACCAACACTACACTGACACAGTACACATAGGCACACTTTTCACCCCCCCCCCCACCCCACCCTGAATTTGGTCAGCTCCACAAAATTCGGACCCTCGTAAAGCACTTCAACCAACAGTTTGCAGCCTTGTTTACTCCCGATTAAGTTGTCTGCATTAATGAGTCCATGATTAAATTTTCTGGCTGCTTGTCATTCAAACAGTATCTTCCCAGCAAGCGTGCCAGATATGGGGTCAAGTTGTATAAGCTCTGTGACAGGGCAACAGGCTATACATATAGTTTTATGGTTTACGAGGGAAAAGATAGTCATGTGGAGCCCGAGAACTGCCCAAACTACATAGGGAGCGCTGGTAAGAATGTGTGGGACTTGGTGTCGTCCTTATTCGGAAAGGGATACCACTTGTACGTGGAACAATTATTACACGAGCGTGCCAATTTTACACAAGTGGGGGAGAGAGCCTACTTGAAGTGTAATAATTTGCTTGCAGTTAAGTGGAGGGATAATCGGAATGTTTTCGTTCTGTCCTCCCTTCACGCAGATACGACTGTCCAAATTCAAACGGCAACTGGTGTTGTGGAGAAACCCCTCTGTGTCCACGAAAACAACATAAATATGGGAGGGGTGGAACTCAACGACCAGTTGTTGGCATCGTACCTAATTACCCACAAGGCCAGACGCTGGTACAAAAAAGTGTCTGTATACCTATTTCAATTAGCTCGGCTGAACACTTATGTGCTTTACAAAACATCAGGACGAACTGGTTCCTTCCTTAAATTTCAGGAAGAGATCATCACTAGACATGTGCATTCGTTTTCGTCCGAATGCATTTTCGTCCGAATTTCAGGTATTTTCGTTATCGTTTTTTTTTTTTTTTTAAATCAAGAAAGTTTTTATTGCTCTTGAAACATACAGTATCACAATACATTTAGGTTATCACGTTCTTTACAGCCAGTTATATGTTTTGCATACATTTAATTAAACCTTTTTTTTCCCCTTGTTAACAAGTTCACATTTACATGTACCACTGAAAATCAACGACTATAACTTTAATAAATTCCTTTTTAACCATTATATCTGTTGTTGTCCTTCTCCTCCTCCCCCCTCCCTTATTCCACTATCTCATATCATTAACATCCATGCCATTACTCCATGATTCACATTGTATCTCTTCTGTCCACATTCCCAAACATCTCTATATACCTTTAAGCAATCTCATTTGTACCAGCTCCACAGGACTTATACCTGGGGTATCTAGCCATGCATCCCATATCTTATCAAATTTCCCTGGGGTCCCTCTATGCTGATATATGTACTTTTCCATAACCAGGGTATTTCCCATCTGTTGGATCCACATTTTAACCACCGGTGGTGTGGCTGATTTCCAGTGTAAAAGTATTGTTTTTCTTGCCTGAAATAGGGCTCTGGCAAAGGCCATTCTAGTTATATTCTCCGGGATGGTCTCCTCCAGTACTCCCAGAAGGCATCTCAGCGGGTCAAGAGTAACATTGGTTTGAAAAACCCTATTGGGTAAGGTCATGACCCCTGTCCAATATCTATGGAGTTTGGGGCAACGCCAGAGTAGATACATCAAATTGCCTGGCGCATTTCTGCATCTGTTACACAATGGATCTTGTAACCTCCCCATTTTGTGCAGTTTTACCGGTGTATAATGCACTCTCAGCAAAATATACAGTTGGGAAACTTTTTGTGATATGTTTAATGAGCATGCATTGACAGCTTGAAGGGCCTCCTCCCATTGCTCCCCTGTAATGGGTCCTAAGTCTTCCTCCCATTGTGACATTGCCTTCATGGGGTGCCTCTCTAGAAAGGAGGATAGAAGCATGAGGTAGCATTGAGATATTATCCCCTTTGTGTCTGTTGCCTCCTGTAATATGTGAAAAATAGGGGTGGGTGATTGTACCCACTCCCCTGCCCTGCCCTGCGCCCGTACCGCGTGCCGGAGCTGCATGTAGCAAAACAGCATAGTAGATGGTAAAGCATATTCAGACTGCAAGGCTGCAAAAGATAGCAGCCTCCCATTCTGAAAGATGTGTTTTAGGTGAGTAATTCCCAGACGGCGCCATCTAGAACCCTGCTTAATTTTGGCCAGTTCCTCATAGGAGTTATTTTCCCATATTGGGCTGTAGGTGGTAAATCCCATGACATGTTGCAGCTGTTTAACCTTGTTCCATACTTTTTGAAGAAGTGCGTAGGTTGGCATCTGCTTATTTGGTTTCTGAAATCTCTGAGCCTCTAATCCCTCCGGTATGGAATCCACCCCTGCTCCCCTCAGCAGGAGCTTGGCTGACGAGCCTGCAGGGGCTGGAGCCATATCCCCTATTAAGTGTTGTAATTGCGCCGCTAGATAGTATATCCACGGATTGGGGAGTGCAAGACCTCCCCCCTCCTTTGGACATTGCAGTTGCTCCAACTTGATTCTAGGGGGCTTATTGTGCCATAGCAATGTTCTGAATAGTGTATTGACAACTCTAAATATTTTGAGGGGGATGACTATCGGTGTATTATGCAGCATGTATAGGAGCTGAGGCATCAGAATCATCTTAATAAGATTCGTCTTCCCAGCCAAGGACATTTTAAGTCTGTTCCATATGTTGATTTTGTCTCTAAACCGTGTCAGTAGGGGGTATATGTTTAGTTTGCAGTATTCAATCAAACTAGGGGATATGTAGATGCCTAAATATTTAAAGGAGGTTACTACTAGGATCGGACATGGGAGACTCGCTTGCGAGACCGGAGTCTCGTCCAAAAACATTAATGCAGACTTGGACCAGTTAATCGTAAGACCTGAATAGCGGCCAAAGTCTGTAATCATGGACATTGCATGGGACAATGAGGCGTCCACGTCCTCCAAGAAGAGGAGCATATCATCCACATAGAGCATTATCTTCTCATGCAATTCACCATATCTAAATCCCCTGATTTGCTGACAATCTCTGACCTGCGGTTCAATGGCCAGCGCAAATAGCAGGGGGGACAAGGGGCATCCCTGTCTGGTCCCGCTACCCAGTGCGAAGACCTCTGACATCCTATCTGTTAAGCGCACCGCTGCCTGCGGTGAAGCATATAGCAGCCGTGCCCATGCAACAAACCTAGGACCAAACCCGAATCTGAACAGCACAGCCCACAGGTATCGCCAGCTAACACTGTCGAATGCTTTATTAGCATCAAGAGACAACAGTGCCCTACTGCCAGTTCCCTCTGCTGGGGTCTGCATGTTCAGAAAGAGTTGTCTCAAGTTAGTGGCGGTTGACTTCTTGGGCATAAAGCCTGCCTGGTCAGGATGTATAATGGAAGAAATGACTCTATTAACCCTTAGGGCCAGAGTTTCGGCCAGTAATTTCACGTCACTCTGTAGTAACGAGATAGGCCTGTATGAACTGGGATCTACAGGGTCCTTACCAGGCTTAAGTAGTAGTATAATATTGGCCCTAGTCGTGGATGTTGGTAGCTTTCCTGATTTAAAGGATGAGTTGAATACCTCTAGCAATTTCGGTAGAATCGCCTCCCCGTATTGTGTGTACACCTCCATTGGGAGCCCATCATCCCCTGGCGCCTTGCAAGTAGAAAAGGAGGCCGCCGCCTCCTTCAATTCGTCCAGCGTAATTGGGGCCTCCAACTCCATGCGCGCCTGATACGACAAGGCAGGCAGGGAAATCTTGTCTATGTAATCCTGTAATGCAGCATCTGTATAGTTCTCACATGGCTTATATAGATTCTCATAGAAAGACGCTAGTTCATTAATAATTGATTCAGTGTCATTTACTAATCTCCCATTTGAGCACCTGATAGCTCCTATAGTCGGTGACGACTGTTGGGACCTCGCAATTCTGGCCAGTAGCCGACCAGTCTTTTCCCCTTCCTCATAAAAAGCTTGCTTAGTAAAAAATCGTTTCCGTTCTGCAGCGGAGGATCTCAACCGGTCCAGGGAATCCTGTCCCGATATCCATGCCTCCCTTGCAGATTCAGAGGGATCCGTGACATAGGATAACTCAAGCCTCCGCACCTGGTCTTCAACCTGTTTGACGAGGGCCGATGAATTATGTTTAATGGTTTCTATTTCTGTTATGAATGTGCCCCTAAGACATGCCTTAAAAGCATCCCATTTAGTTGCACTATCATGATGAAATCGGTTCTCATAAAAATATTGTTCAATTTGCTTCATTACCCGTTCCTGGGATGTGAAAAGCTTTAGCCAAAAGGCATTAAGTTTCCAGGGGGCCTTTGGCAAAGAGACCTCAGGGCGTGTTATCAGGTGCGTTGCTATTGGGGAGTGGTCCGACACCCCTCTAGGAAGATACTCAATTTTGGTGATTAGGTTTACGACATGTGAGGACCCCACACATAGATCAATGCCTGAGAGCGAGCCATGTGGTTTAGAGAAACATGAGAATTGTTTGGATGTTGGGTTTTTCGCTCTCCAGACATCTATCCAGCCCACCTCCACCAGCAAGCGGCTCAAAATAGTGCCTCTTCCCCCTAGTGAGGCCTGGACCGGAGGATGCCTGTCAAGTTTTGGGTCAAGATACCCGTTAAAATAACCCATGATTATGGTGGGTATATCAGGTTTGTCAACCAGGTACGTCAGCAGAAGCTGCAATATCTCTCTAGAAAACGGTGGGGGAATGTAAACAAAAGCAATGATCAGGGTCAGAGCAAACAGCTTGCAGTAAATGAATACATATCTACCTAGTGGATCAATAGCAGAATCTAATACCTGGTAGGCCAGGGACCTATGAACCAGCACACTCACCCCACGCGAAAACGCAGAGTGTGTGGAATGATAAGCCCTGCCCACCCAGGAGTACCGCAGGAGTCCCACTGCATCCTTTGTAAGGTGAGTCTCCTGCAATCCTACAATAGCGGGGTGAAACTTCTTTAAACATGAACTTATCATTGTGCGCTTTAGTGGATCATGTACACCTCTGACATTCCAGGACACCATTATTGTAGTAGCCATATCCAGTAGGTTGGGTTCTTATCTGGGTGGAGCAAGAGCCGGCCGGCTCCGCACCTGGAAGTTGAAGTGTCCCATGTCCGTGGGAATATAGGCAGTTCCTTTGGGTAGTCTATGGACATAAACTGACCAAGATTTAAATTTAGTGATACGATGCAGCATAGAGTGTAACTTAGAATAAGGCGCAACTGCGCAACAGAGATAAAACGGGGGAAGCAGTCCCTGGCGTTATTGTGGCCATCCTTGGCCCATCGATATAGGATGAGGGTAGACCGTCCCCTTGCTTCTTTAGGTTTATAACAATCAGTCAAACTTGTGCCAACCGGGCAACTGTTAACCTGTCCCTTTGACTGGGATCTGTGATCTGTAAGATCTTGTGGGTGCGACTCACCCATTGTGGTATTGAGCTCAGTTCAGTGATGTATTTGAGCCCGTTCAAAACGCTGAAATTAGCTTAATGTGAAATGTCCCGTTAAACACAGATTGTAACCATCTGCCAACCGCTCACCAACCTTATCAGAGTTATACTCCAACCTTCAATCGCCCCTTTCGTTTTCTCGGCGTCTCCGTAGGTCTTGTTCATTGTGATCTAGCCATGATGTCGCTTCCATTGCCGACTCAAAAAAAGTAGCCTGGCCTCTAGCGGTAATACGTAGCTTCGCTGGGAACAGCATGGCATATGTAACTTGAAGTTTTTGCAGGCGTTTCTTCACCTCTGCAAATTTGGCCCTTTTCTGCTGCACCTCAGCAGAAAAGTCTGGGTAGAGTTAGATTTTTGTCCTATTAAAGTGGACGGAGCCTCTTTCCCTCGCTAGCTTTAGTATGATCTCACGGTCTTTGTAATTCAGTAGACGCGCCAGCATGGATCTTGGCGGGTTGCCTGGGGGGGTGGGGTTGCGGCGGCGTGCGGTGTGCCCTCTCCACTGCAAATAGTGGTGTAAAAGCCTCCTTGCCAAAGGTGTCCTGCAGCCATTGCTCTACAAATGCCGTTGGGTCTCTACCCTCCACCTTTTCTGGAAGTCCCACAATGCGAACATTATTCCGTCTGAGACGGTTCTCAATGTCGTCAGTTTTGGCGTTAGCTTGCGTCGCCTGCTGTAATGCTGTTCTAGTGTCTCTAGTTAGTGGGGGCATCTGGTCCTCCACATCGCTGATTCTGCCCTCCACTGCTGTGGTTCTCTCCCTGATTTTCTGGAGGTCTTGCCTCAATAAAGAGACCGTTTCTGTAAGACCCCCAAACTGCACCTTTAAACCATCCACTGAGGCAGTACAGCGGTGTACAGCGCACAATATATCATTCAACGTGGGTTGCTGGGAATCTTCCTGCAGCATGCCAAACATATCAGGGGTTGAGATCAGGGATGATTCCAGCGGCACTGTGTCATCTAATGCTGGAGGGTTGCGGCCTCTGCTAGTGTCATGGGGAAGGGCCTGCATGGATGAAGGATTCGAGCAGCCTGCCCCTTGCAACTTCTGTGTATAATACAGCATGTCTCTAGGCTGGTCTTTACCCTGGTCTTTCCCCTGGTGCTACTGGGCAGCATGAGACTTACCGCCGCCGTCATGCTGCTTAGCAGAGCCTCTCGCCGTCCTCTGTGTCTGAGGGGTGTCGGCGCCATCTTGGATCTCCATGCTTGTCCCGGTCTCAGTGTCTTTATCTCCCTTTCGGGGCTTCATGAGGACTGTGCCACGCGAGGTAAGCACTACGGGGTTCACGGGGGTGTCCGGTGGTAGATGGGGTAGGTGAGAGTCCGGATCGGTATCGGGAGAAGGATCAAAGAAGGATTATCAGCGGGAGCTCCGTGTAGTGCGACCGCTCACATGCCCTGCTCAGGCCACGCCCCCCTTCGTTATCGTTTTAACAAACGTTAACGAAAGTGCAGAATCCGAAAAACGAAAGATCCGACATAAACAAATGCTTTATTTTCGTTTTCGTTGCTACAACAGTTCGATATAGATAGGAGATTCGACATGATGATGACAATAACAATCTGTGTCCATCAAACCTGTGGTCGAATGTGCCTAACCTTAACTCTATTAGTCCAAGATTATTCTACATAGAGAGAAAAGAGTCGACGTAGGGGAGAAAAGATTCGACGTAGGGGAGAAAAGATTCGACGTAGGGGAGAAAAGATAAATAAAAATAACGATGATGATGAATGTTATTTGCTGATTGTAACCAAAGAGGAGGAGCAGTAAAATAGCTAGAACTAAGTACACACGTACTTTGGCTTATGGTGTCTGTTGAAAGTTCTAAGAAGATTCGACGGAGCAGGTAAATTATACGGCGTCGTACAGTTTAGCTGCTCCGTCGAATCTTCTTTGAACATTCGACAGACACCATAAACCTTCAATGACAGATTCAACTTTAATTTGGATTTTCGGACGACTGCAATTTTTTACGAAAAACAAAATAAATAAAAACGAATTTCGGGAGTAACTAAATAAATTTATTTTTCAGATGAAAATGAAATTCCGAAACGAAATATTTCAGTGTGCACATGTCTAATCATCACAGCCCTTCTGTTTCCAGATGGTGCTGTGGCCCAACTTCCCAATGCAAATGCAGTTAGCCGGCTCCATGGGAGACACTTCCCAGAAGTCCTCCGTGGTACCCCAGGCCAAAGAACACCCCAAAAAAGATGTGTCTGTAGGAAATGCGGATATGGCCATGACAACCGCTTTTATTGTCCCTCCTGTCCTAACCAACCTGGTCTCTGCATTTGTGAATGTTTCCAAAGCTACCACACACTAGCGGAGTATTGGCGTAGGGTACAGCACTGCACAGTCATAGGGCACACTTTCACAGGGTCTCCAAAGATACCATCACATTTTTAGAGACCTGAACCTGGAACCTTTACAGTTACAAATAAAAGTGAAAAAAATAAATAAAAATAAAATAAAAAAGCCAAAAATAGTTGTTGTTTTGTTGTTCTTCTTTTCTCTATTCTCTCTCTCTATTCTGCTCTGTTTCACTGTATTTTATAACTGCAATGTTTTAATTTTACTATGTTTTATCCTGTTTACTTTGCAGGTATGTAATTCTTTTATACTTTACAGTTTACTGTGTTTTATTGTTAACCATTATTTTCTTTGTAGGTAAGGCATTCAGCTGCAGCACAGATTTATTTATCTTGACAGCAACAGCGTTTGCTCCCACGATACTTAAAGCCGTGACTCAAGCTCTGTCGGAGGTGATTTCACCACCACAGTTAAAAAAAACAGCATATATGCCGAAGCATGGGGGCAGGGGTGGAGAGGCAATTTGCTCCTAACATTAGGGGCAGATTGCCCCCATGCTTCGGCATATATTTTTTTAGGCACAGATTGCAATAAAAAAAGTTTTTTATTGAGTTAATATTTTATTGTTACCATTGTTTGCTTTTCAGGTACGCCAGTCAGCTGTAGAACTCGTTTATCTTGACCGCAACAGGGTTTGCACTCACGATACATAAATCAGCAACTCCAGCGCTGTAGGAGGTGATTTCACCACCACCACAGTTTAAAAAAAAAAAAAAAAAAAAGGTGCATGTATGCCCATCATTAGAAGTGGGTGGATGCAGGGCAGTATTCTAATGGTGGGCATACCCACCGATCAATCTTTTTTT